>NC_056680.1:112045616-113323741 GCF_018350215.1 Panthera leo | reverse complement strand
TAAAACTGTAATAGTATTTGCTTTCCAGCAATAAGTATGATAAGTATGATAAGTACATACATACTTATGATAAGTACATAACATAAGTATGTTATCAGCATGTTTCTGTTGTACTGCAAGAGTACTTCCTATATTTAAAAAAGCCACAACATAAATATTCTTTTATTTGGGGGGAGGGATGTTGTGTGGGGGGGTAGTATTCCAAAAAGGATGGCTGAATATTTTTGTCAGTGATGAGTTAAGAATTTGGGATTCGGTTTAGTGATTGATTTAATGATTAGAATTTCAAAGGAAAGCTTTTTGTGTATTAATACCTAGGTATTCACAGAGTTGGAAAGCAAAATGAATATATCTTTTTATTCAGAATGTTAGTGTATATGGCAACTATGAAATTGTTTAAATGAGAGATATTTTTATACACAAATGTGCTTTTCTGCCTGTCTTAAATTACTATTAATTAAGCATTATATAATATAATAGATAATTATAGTGTTTTAATGTCGATGCCAGTGGATTTGCTACTCTTTCTAAATGGCTATTGTTGGCTAATAGTCTTCAGGGGATCATTTATGTAGCCATTGTGGTTCTAAAAATATCCCTAAATGCCATGGGACAGCCTTTTTTGAAACATGGCTGTTATAAAATGCATTTTTATCTGAAGTGTGTCCTTTTGATTATATCATTCATTTACTTTCATGTGCAGCAAAAAATACCAATGCTGAAAAAGAAGGGAAAGATCTTTATACATAAAAAAAATTTGATAACAATATGTTATGTAGGGAAAGATGTGAATCAAGGGTATTGAGAAACTGTTGTATTCATTAGGATTTTTAGCTATTTAGTAGGATTTTAACCAGAGATGTTTTCATGTAGCCTCATTGTTTTTATTTTAATTAATATTTCTATGGCAAGGAGATAATTAGGTAAATGCTGTTGAATATTAAATATAGCAGAAGCTTAGGGGAAAGCATTTCTGGGTCAAAGCCCTTAACAAAATATTGTCATGTGTGAGCTGATTAGTTGAATTGAATGCCAAATGGTTTTGCCACCATACAACCAGAATCTTAGAGTCACTCAGTTCATTATCTAAGGCTGTTCCAGAATGGAATGATTGGTTATGTCAAAGTTTAATGGCATTCATTCTAATTTCAGTTGCTAATGGAGTAAATTTTGATTAGAGAATAGTTCCAGCCTCCTTAAATTAGCTAAGTGTAAGAACATCCCAGAGAGACTGAACCTGCATTTTGAATGCTGAGTATATGAGGTTCTCAGGGCCTCACCCAGTGCTTTCTGTGTATTGTTGGCTCTGATCTATAAGGGTCCACAGAGAACCCTAAAATAGATTCTAGGCTACTCTGTGATTCTTGCTGCCTGTATCTAACATTGTATGCAAAAAAGACTCCCATTTCTAATTAGACCAGAGACATTGAGGATTTTCATCAACTACATTTAGTACAAAGCAGTGTTAGACTTTGGGAACATCCCTGTTCAGTCGTGTCCCAGAGTGATACGATAGTTCTCAAGTTGTATTTCAAAATATCCTAGGGTTCAGACATTATGCCGTTAAACTGTTTTGTTTAAGTTTGTTTATTTTTAAGAGAGAGAGCACAAGCAGGGGAGAGGCCAAGAGAGAGGGAGAGAATCCCAAGCAGACTCCATATTGTCAGTACAAAGCCAGACACAGGGCTCGAACTCACAAACCATGAGATCATGACCTGAGCTTGAAATCAAGAGTCAGACACTTAACTGACTAAGCCACCCAGATGCCCCTATTGAAACTATTTTAAAAACTGTGATGAAGGACACAGAGTTTCAAAAGTATATTTCAAACTTTCCATTAGGATAACCAGGCAATGAACTTATGCTGCCAGATTAACTAGTTTTGGGGCAGGTCTTAGAGTAAACCTTCTCCCGCCTTTGTTGTGCACGTGTAGATGCACGTGTAGAGATGGAATCTCTTCTGTGAATTTGGAAATTACATTGAAAGTCAGAGTTTGCCAGTGACTTTTGTAAGCAGGCGCTCTAGTGGAGAGCTCCTGGCTCTTCTGTGAATATAGGATGTGCGTGTGCGCTCACACTAAATCGTCCAACCAGCCACATTGCCACAGTTGCCTGTAAAGCTCTATACTGGGCTGTTCTTTCCTCTTACACACTTACAGTGTATAGATCTTAATTTAGGCCTACTGAGGCCCAGACACATCTGTTTGAGAACTTACTTTTACAAGAAATAGTAAGTTGGAACAGTGACTGTTAACATACTGCAGTGTGATACAACATTGTAAGTGTAGGCTTATTTTACTGTATAGGCGCCATTTGTCAAACTCATTTTTTAATAAAGAATAGTGTTACTTAGTATAAATAAATAAGTATCTTTGAAAAAAACCTTTCTTAATACTTTTCCTTAACATCTATGGTTCATTTCACTTAAGGGCATTTTGCAATTAGAAAGCAAGCTTGTTTTTTGTTTTGTTTTTTTTTTAAACATTACCATTTGGGGCGCCTGGGTGGCTCAGTCGGTTAAGCGTCCAACTTCGGCTCAGGTCATGATCTCGTGGTCCGTGAGTTCGAGCCCCGCGTCGGGCTCTGTGCTGACAGCTCAGAGCCTGGAGCATGTTTCAGATTCTGTGTCTCCCTCTCTCTGACCCTCCCCTGTTCATGCTCTGTCTCTCCCTGTCTCAAAAATAAATAAAACGTTAAAAAAAAAAATTAAAAAAAAAACAACATTACCATTTGCCACTTATTTGTGTAAATCAGGATTATCTTGATGTTCTGCAACCAAACAAAACAGAATTAGTGAAGCAGGGACAACTGATATAGGACTGTATATGTCATTTACTACCTCTTTATAGCAGAGTTTTGTGTTCGTAAACTTTGTTGTTTCACATGGATCAACTTTTACAGTAAATGTTATTGGTTATTTATAAAAATTCTGGAATTTTTCCAGTCTTCAACATAGAGCTATAGGGCTCTATACTGGGCAATTTTTTCTACTTACATACTTAGAGTAGCAGTTAGAGAGCTTAAATGCTATTGAGTATACAGGCTCATTAGTCTCACAACTTAATGCTATTTCAATTATCTAGAAATTTGATGGCCAGAATGTAATGGACATGAAAATGAAATCATATAGTAAAATGAATTTTAAGTTAAGGAGGGTGGATAAAGACTATTATGGCCAGAGCCCTACTTTGCATTCTACATGTAATCTTTTTTCTATCAATTTGGAAGTGATATTGGGGGATGAGAGTTTGCCTGTTTAGGTATTCTATATGACATATAAGCTGCACTTTTCTTAGAACACTCACGGCCAAGAGGCAAGAGAGCAAAACAAATCAAACTTGTTTTTGTTGGTTGAGGAGGTAGGAAAGGGATTGGGAAGGAGCATATTGTGATACATTATACCTGCTCCCCATTTTTAGTGAGACTTAGCTCTGTCTCTCTCTCCATAGCAGTAACAACATCAACTGCCACTTTCCCAACTTCTTACAGATGCCTTTGAAAGAGAAAGGTGAATGGTCTTGGAACCTGATCTGTGTTCTCTAAGTTTATTATCCTACTTTATTATCCATTGTTCTTGCCCTAGACTTAGGTAATAGAAAGCCTTAATTTATTAAAACATGCAGGCTTCATTTCCTGTAGGATTGGAGTATATACCCCAGAAATATTGTAAAATTTATTTTTCAGAAGACTTTATTATGTATTGGTTTTCCATAACGTCTTTATGGACGTATGAGGTATTCTGTGTAAGGAGTTTAAAAAATCTTCACTTGAATAAATGATGTATTTTGTGGCTAAAATTCTCCTATCCTAATGCCTCCCACACCCACCACCATGTATCATGTTTCTGCCACACACTGTTTTAGAGGCTGGAGAAGCAGTTGTTCCTCTTACCACTGGTTCCTTACCTTGTGTTTGTTTTTCTTGCTTCGCAGAGACCCTCCTTGATGACTTCCTTCTCACGTACACAGTCTTCATGACAACTGATGACCTGTGCCAGGCGCTACTAAGGCAATATCCTTCATTAACTTCAGGATGCTGCATCGGCTTCCCTTCAGACCGATGTCTCGCATTAGTAATTAACTGCCTTTCCTAATTTCCTCAGCTCCTCTGTAGAGTGTGGATATGTTAAATATTAATGTAATGATATCCAAGGTAAAAGACGACACGAGACAGAATTGACAGGGGGAGCTGGAAAGCAGGGCTGCTGTTTTCACCTTCTAGGTCATGGGTAAATTGTACTGTTTGTATTATGTTTTCTTCCAACATAGGTCTCAAGACTTTAGAGAACTAGAGGTAAGTTTAGCATAGTGGGTGTACCCCAGAGTCAAGAGGCTGAGTGGATTGGCAGTAAGTGAACTTGTGAGTTCGTGCCAGAGGTTCGTGCCAGCGGTTAGTGCCAGAGGACTTGTGCAAGAGAACGTACACACATGATGGCACGTTTCTCCACAAGTCCGGGATCAGACCAGCTGTCCCCCAGGTGGGAGGTCTAAACTACGCCCTGGAATCAACTGCCGTCTCTTCAGAGCTTTGTGAAGACATGTGCTGTTAGAATGATGGATGGGATTAGAAGGTTAATGACCAGTTAAGGAAGCTTTATGATTTGATGCATTAACTAGGAGGGATGCAACAGAGGAAAGGCCAAAAAGCCAAGCCAAGTAAATTTACTCAAGAGTTTCCACACAGGCCTCTTGACTCACAATGTTCAAGGAAGGTGCTTCAGAAGCATTTAAGAAGCCTGGTAACTGTCAGATTTTTACCAAACTAAACTGAAGATTCCACTTGAGCTCATGTGAACATTTTCGGAAAGACAGATTTTGTGTGTGTGTGTGTGTGTGTGTGTGTGTGTGTGTGTGTGTGTATACCTAGGTTTTATTGAGCCCTCAATGGTAATGGTCTTGGCAATATTCTTTTCCTGTTAAATAATTGTTCTATTTCTCTCCTACTTTACAGCCTTTTCCTGCTTAAGAGAATACCTTCAAACTCCATAAAGGGCATAATTGAAATAAAATCTCTCTTAATAATACATTAACTAGAAATGGTGATTCGTTTTTAGTGCTTTGTTATCATAAGAGCACACAAAGCTACAGATCTTGTGAAACTTTATAGAACTAGTTCATAAAACTGATCTTGAAAAATTAGCAGTTTTGAATTTGGAAAATTTCTAAACCAGATTTCTTCCACAGCTCTCAAGTGGGTGTTACTAAGAAATTCTGTAATAATTTCAGAATTATACTTTAAAAGTGTTTTAGGGGCACCTGGGTGGCTCAGTCAGTTGAGCGTCTTCAGCCCAGGTCATGATCTCGTGGTTCGAGCCCCACATCAGGCTCACAGCTGTTTAGCACACAGCTTTGGGTTCTCTGTCCTCCTCTCTCTGCCCCTTCCCTGCTTGCCCTCTTTCAAAAATAAATAAACATTAAAAAAATTATTAAAAGTGTTTTAGGAAAATATCAATGAGCTAGTTTCTTCTACATTTTAATGCTAACGTTTTCCCAAAAGTATTACCATCTATTGAACAACATAGTTTGTTTTATAGCAAATAAATGCCTTCAAATCATTGTTTTTAAATATGATCCTAATATCATTTGTGATTGTTACTAACTAATATAATGCATCATAAAATTTCTCTGAAGAATCTCTAAAACTTTACTATAAGCATGTTTTGAGTCTTTGACAGACATTTTTTGAGAGAGAGAGACTGTGTGCACCAGGGAGTGGCAGAAGGAGAGGGAAAGAGAATCTGAAGCAGGCTCCATACTCAGCGAGGAGACCGATGCAGGGATCGATCTCACGACCATGAGATCATGACCTGAGCCCAAATCAAGAGTCGGACGCTTGACCAACTGAGCTACCCAGAGGTCACTAAGACGTTGTATATGAAAATTTAGTTCAGATTCTTAGCAGTCTTGTTACTAATTATCAAAATTTATGAAATCCATAACATTTTTAAGTCAGGAGTCTTCCTACATGACTATTTCAATATACTTGCAGACTCTGCTTTTTGTGAAATAATACGAACCACAAACAAAAGTATGGCATCCATATTTAATTTAAGAGATTTTTTGGTACACCTTAGTGAAGATATCTTATATATCCTCCTATCACCTTCTAAGAGTGGTCTGAATTATTTTTTGTTTGTCCCCCATGTTTTTTGACTATTATTTACAGATTAGAGCCATTTATACTGTTTTTGGATATCTTAGATGGGTACTTTTACAGTGATAGAATTTTATACTTTTCAGGTTTTATCATCATCAAGAGTATTATGTGAGCTCACAGGTTTAGTCTAGCTAATGGTCAGTGCATTACACTGAAAGTAAATCTTATCCAGTGCTTTCCCACTATTCCCCTCCTCCAGCTACATTTATAAATCAATATAATCTAGCATGGGAAAAATGTGTAAGAGTAATATACCCTGATACAGAAAACAGAATAATCCAAATGTTAAATTTAATCAGTAAACATTTTTAAAAATATATCTTGGGGCATCTGGGTGGCTCAGTCAGTTAAGTGTCTGACTTGGGCTTAGGTCATGATCTTATGATTTGTGGGTTCGAGTCCTGTTTCGGGCTCTCTGCTGTCCCCATAGAGCCTGCTTCTGCTCCTCTGTCACCTCTCTCTCTGCCTTTCCCCTGCTTGTTCTCTTTCTGTGAAAAATAAATAAGCATTAAAAAAATCTATCTATGTCTATATCTAGACAGATATAGATAGATATAGATATAGATATAGATATAGATATAGATATAGATATATCTTGCAGAAAGAACAAGATTAAGCAAATAAGTGGTAGTAACTATGAATGGAGAGGAGCAGCTGAACTGTCAGTCCCTGAACTTGCTTTGTCCTCCAAGTCCACAATTGTAGAACATATATGCAGTGGTACTAAAAAGCTCATCTCTTGGCTACACATGCTGACCTAAAAGAAAGAAGCTGTTAGTACTTTCTAATTTTCTAGGTTTTCTTTATATTAGTCAGGCCATGATAGTCACAATAAAAGAAGAACATGATATCTGTACAAGTGAAAATAATGAAGGATATAAATCTTTATATTTTGCCTTTTTAGAAAAAAACCAGGAAAAAATAGAAGCTTTAACAGGTTCTTTGTGTGTTTGCCTGAGTTTATTTCACAGATAGAAATAAAAAAAAAATCAAATGCCCTTAATGTGTTTTTGCAGACTGGGGAGACAGTGACTGAAATATGTTTTAAAATATTTACAAAGGCTGAAATAGATATTTCTATTTTGCAATTATGTATCAGCATTAAAGAGTGTAGATTCCTGTCCAGCAACCCCAAAGCCTATCTGTCCTTGGAATCATAGCATTTCCTATTCTGATTTAACTTTTCATTGTATTCAAGATAGTCATAAATGATCATTTGGAGAACAAAAACACTAGATTGGTTTGGAAAATGTGAAGCTTCTGTCTCATTCCTGTGGCTTAAACACGTTGCTTTTGAGGTTGTTCTTTTTATACAATTTTAACAGTATAGTTAACACATGGTCGGTCACTGTATACAAATTTGGAAATATTTATGAGTATAATAAAAATTAAGGTACTCTGATATCTCATTACCTTGAGAAGCCACTGTTAACTTTCAGTATATATTATTCCAGGTAATGAAAATTTTCATATAAATAAGCATAGTTAACAGAAATGGATCATCCCATCATATTTTCTCACTTGCTTTCGTACTCAACAATACATGGTGTGTTTTTTGTTTTTTAATTTTTTTAATTTATTTTGAGAGAGAGAGACAGAGCAAGTGGGGGAGGGGCAGAGAGAGAAGGAGAGAGAGAATCCCAAGCAGGCTTTACACTGTCAGTGCAGAACCTGATGCCGGGCTTGAATTCACAAACTGTGAGATCATGACCTGAGCTGAAACCGAATCGGACGCTTAACCAACTGAGTCACCCAAGCGCCCAACAATACATTTTGAACATCCACTGTCAGTAAATGCACTATAAGGTCATCAGTTTTATGGCTATAGAATAGCCTATTAATGCATATGTGATAATTTAGTTAACTATCCACAGTGTTTGAAGCATTTAGTTTGTTCCTGTTGTACTTTTTTTCATTCCAGTGAAAATGAAAATCAGCAGTCCTTTTTAATTATGTCTGCACATTTATCCAGTCCCTTTTTTCCAAGAAAATTCCTGGGGTTGGGCATTTAAATCATATCACAAATTATGCTCCAGAACTTTGTGCTCATTTGGGACTACTTGAGAAGTAACTGGTTTTATAAATTGTGGATTTCTGAAGATCAGAGGATACCTGGCCTAGTTCTGATCCAACTTTTATGGCAAGTGTCTACCTATGTAGTGACACCAGATCTCTTGGAGCCACCCTTGAAATTCATTGGTCTCTCTCTCTCTCTCTCTCTCTGCCCCAACCCACTCACATTCTGTCTTTGTCTCTCTCAAAAATAAATAAACATTATAAAAAAAAAATTTTTTTTTAAAAAGGGGGCACCTGGGTGGCTCAGTCGATTGAGCGTCCAGCTTCGGCTCAGGTCATGATCTCACAGTTCGTGAGTTCGAGCCCCGCATCGGGCTCTGTGCTGACAGCTCAGAGCCTGGAGCCTGCTTCGGATTCTGTGTCTCCCTCTCTCTCTGCCCCTAACCCACTCGCATTCTGTCTCTGTCTCTCTCAAAAATAAATAAACATTAAAAATTTTTAAATAAAGAAAAAAAAAAGGAATTCATTGGTCTCTTAGAATCTCTTCATGGTGACATTGACCCATGCTGCTGTATGGAACTGTGTCAGCAGCTATCAGTGCAAATCATCTAATTAACCTTCACGACCTGCCACCAAGTGCATAGAAATCATTTCCTGGGTTTACTTACTTTAGCTCTTTCCAGTGCATAACTTTTGCTCTTCCTACACATATACTTTTCCTCCGGCATGCTTAGATACTTGTAGATTCTTTGAAAAATGCTTTAGCATATTTTGAGAAAACAGTAGATAGATCTCTTTATATTTTTACTTCCAAGAACGCAATATTCTTTCTTAACCATTTGCACCTATTCTGCTAAGAAGTATCAAGGCAAAGAAGAAAACTCAGATGTTCCTTGTCGGAAACGTAAGGTCTTACATCTCGTGTCCCAGTGGATTGCTCTGTACAAAGACTGGTTACATGAAGACGAACATTCCAAAATGTTCTTAAAGGTAATCTGGTGACTTCCAGATATTCTTTGATGCCAAATGACTGATTTTATTTTCATTTATGCATTTCAAAAAATCTCATTTGTAGATTGTAGTCATTCAACTTTTATGTAATGTTCAAGCTGTGACTCAAAATATTAATGTCTTGATTTTTGAGGCCTGATATTTTGCACATAGAAATTTTTTTAATGGTGAAGAATTCATTATGAAAAAATGGAAAGGGCTAGTTTTACATTCACTCATTTAAGTTTATTTTATATGATTCATGAGAATTTTGATTCCAGATGAAATAATTAAGGTAGGTAAAATAAAACATACTTGAAAACTTGACCGTATTAATACATTGAGATTTACTCTAAGTTTGAACTAACCAGTCCCACATATATAATATTTGGATAAGAAAAATTATTTATCATTTAAAAACTCTATTGACAATACATGCATTATGAAAGTTTTTCAGTCCATGATGTATTTTGAGAATTTTATGCACTAATAATTTGCAAAATGGGTACTAACCTAGACTTACATTTGGAATTAGATAAATGTATATATTTTTCTAATTGTTCATAGGCTGCCATATCTTTTCCACACAGATGATTCTCTGGAGACAGTATGTAGACCATTGGATTCCTTTGCCACCAAAGCCATATTAGCTGTACAGGCTAACACAGAGAAGGAGTAGAATGGAAATTAGAGCAAGGAGCAGGTCTATTTCAGACAAGTGTTCAAACTGATTTTGCCTCTCATGAAGGAAATCATTTTGATTTCAAAATTCAGATGTCATTTAGACATCCACTTAAAAATTGGTTTAACCAACTCTTTCCCTAAACTAATGTTATTTTCAAAACAACTAGGTAATAGAATTTAATCGATTTTTTTCCCTCCTAAATGACGATGTGGATATTATTTTTTTAAATATAGAATAGGCACGGAACTCTTGAGTAGCCTTCCAGAGACCTGTAAGTTTCCAGCATTGATTACTTAAAGCCCCTGAAAGCTGTGAGGGAGCCACACAATTGAGTGAGGGGCTAGGAGGTAGAATCCCACATAGCATCTCACAGATGTCTGGTTTAACCCCCTGTATAACCCTGCTTTCCACCTGTTCCCTCAGCAGGGTAACCATGGTCTCAGTCTTAATCCTTAAAGAATAGGCATTTCAGCTGCCACTTTTCTTCCCCCCCCAGACCATATACAGGAATGTACTGGATGATGTGTATGAATATCCAATACTTGAAAAAGAATTGAAAGAATTTCAAAAGATACTTGGAATGCACCGTCGTCAGTGAGTATTTAATTTTCTGGATTGCCATTAATAAAAGAAAGCAGCAAGCGTGATCGAATTTGGATGTTTTATAAATTTTTTTAAACATTTATTTATTTTTGAGAGACAGAGAAAGGGAACGAGAAGGGGAGGGGCAGAGAGGGAGGCAGACACAGAATCCGAAGCAGGCTCCAGGCTCTTAGCTGTCAGCACAGAGCCTGATGTGGGGCTCAAACCCACGAACCATGAGATCATGACCTGAGCCGAAGTCAGATGCTTAACCAGCTGAGCCACCCAGGCACCCTGGATGTCTTATAAAGGTCATCTTGAGGGATGCCTGGGTGGCTCAGTCGCTTAAGCATCCGACTTTGGCTCAGGTGATGATCTCATGGTTCGTGCGTTTGGGCCCCGCATCGGGCTCTGTGCTGACAGCTCAGAACCTGGAGCCTGCTTCGGATTCTGTGTCTCCCTCTCTCTCTGCCCCTTCCCCACCTCTCTAAAATAAATAAACATTAAAAAAAAACATTAAAATTCATCTTGAACATTCTGAATCAGGATTCCTTCTTGATTCCTTAGCTTTTCTATAGTAAATTGTGTATTTTGTTTTTATATCAAAATGAACACAAAATTAAGGTTGTTGACTATTTTGTTTAACCCTCTTTAATACGGTAGAAACTGTAACAACCTTCGTACATAAAAGCAATTATTTAATAAGTTATTTAATGTTAAAAATATAAACATTTAACTTGATGTTTTGGGGGCTCACAGCTATGTCTGATGGAATAAGGAAAAAAATTTTATAGGTAGGTTTCAGCAAGTCACGAAGCATTTTTAAAGCTCCATTTTATGGATTCCCTGAGGTTTCTTTATCAGTTTAGAAAGATTAAAAAAAAAAAATTTACTCAATGACTTTTGGCATGTGTAAGTATCCCTGAGGTATCTATCATTAGTCTTTCAAGTTGCCAATACCTGACTTAACCACTGACCCTCCTTATTAATTTTGGTAAATGAAAGCATCAAGTCATTATTCAGTTTTCAGATACAGCTGCAAAGTTCATCTGAAGGGAAAAACTGTTCTCTGATTTACAGTGTAGTTTGTACATAGTAAACATGATGAAAGACATGTGTGTCAAGTTGTGAGAAACTTCTATTAAGATTTCAGAAGTCACAAAGGCACTTCTCAGAGAAAATGTTAATTCAGGCCTCTCAGATGACTAATTTGAGATTTAAAGCCTGACCTAATTTTAGTAAAGAGAGATCCTGTTGCAGATTAAGTGTCTATATAAATTAATTTTAGGGCACAAACAAATCACGTGGAAGTTTTCGTCCTCAATCGTGAAAATCACACACTTAGAAATTCAGAAATGAGATGCGGTTTAGGACAGTGTTAGAAACACGTGTTGTAAATTTGGGTGGTCTTCCTTTGTCACAGTCTACACCACAAGAAGCCCCCATCACCTAAGAGCAGTATGAGATTGTGAACAAATACATGAAACAGAAAAGAAAAAGAACCTTTACATCAGAATAATCCTCCACATGGAAGCTGTTCTTTGCTGCAAGACAGACCTTGTTACCCTTGAGAAACTTTAATTCATGGCTTAATACATTTAAATGCATTAGATGTACTAATGGAACTTGATATATCCCATTAAAAAAACTTACATAGGGGCGCCTGGGTGGCGCAGTCGGTTAAGCCTCCGACTTCAGCCAGGTCACGATCTCGCGGTCCGTGAGTTCGAGCCCCGCGTCGGGCTCTGGGCTGATGGCTCGGAGCCTGGAGCCTGTTTCCGATTCTGTGTCTCCCTCTCTCTCTGCCCCTCCCCCGTTCATGCTCTGTCTCTCTCTGTCCCAAAAATAAATAAAAAACATTGAAAAAAAAAAAATTTAAAAAAAACTTACATAAAATGTGAAATAATTAATTAAAATAAGAAAATGATAGAAGATATGACTCTTGCCTCTTTGGTAGAAGATGATCTCTTAATTCTGGGAGAAGATTTGAGCTGGGGACCTGCAGGATGTCCACCACACAGGGAAACATTCTGGAAAAGATGCTCCTTGCGTTGACTTAACTATCTGAAGCACAATAATTTCACTTAAAATCCATCAGTATATGAGAAAACTTAAGAGTTTCTGTGGACTGAATAAATCCAGTTCTTCCCTCAGCATTCACTTTCTGTGGGTAGAAAGTAAAATACGCCTGTGGAGTAGATGGCATCTTTTCTTCCTGGTTCGCTTAAAATCCAGAGCCCAATGTCAAGGGTGTTCTACCTAGTGACCTAATGAATACTGGGTTTTATCTTTTTGAAAAGTAAAAAACCTCTGCCCAGTACCTGAAAAGTAGTCTTCTGTGACAATCATTGCATTACACAGGGTTTGGGACAAAGACTGACTTCTTGTCCTTTTTCCTTTCAGCACTGTAGATGAATATTCACCACAAAGGAAGGTGAGGCAGACCTCTCTCTCTCTGAAATGGGGCCATCAAGCTTGAAGACCTTGCCTTGCCTCACTGGCATTTCTTCAAAATGAAAAGGAGTGCTGCCTCCAGCAGAACAGGGGCAGGCAGGGAAGCCTGGGGCTAGACCTTGCGAGCACCTTCCTGCTTCACTTCAGTTTCCCTGTGCTAGTACAGATCCGGTCGTACCCATATGCCCTCGACTTGTCGTTCTGAGTATTTTTGGGGTCTTAGATTTGCCCCAGTGTTCCCAGAATCATATAAATTTGAATTTGAAATATTGATGGGAAAAGAAAAAAGAAAAAAAAATGCAGGCAAGAATCTTGACTGCAAGCATGAGGAAGTCGAGTAAGCAAAAGCTTTGCCCTTTCAACCCAACAAAAGGAGAAATGGTAGCAAGAAAGAACGTGTTTCCTATTCACCTTGAAGGGGAAATGCACTGTGAACTGTCGGGCACAGGTTTTGTAGAAGCTGATCTATCAAGTGGAGAATTATCATGAATAATCTACTTATTTCCCTTAAGCAAGTCGTGGTGCCACAGCAGAAGTATGCAACTTTGTCCCCTGCTTTATCCAGAACTCCTCGATCCACATGCACGGTTGATGTTGGGATGTCTAGAGAAGAATACATGGATTTTGCAGTAGCCAAAGTTTGAAAATCATGCCACCCCTCTCCAGCATGTTGCTAGAATAATTATAGGGGCTTTTTGCCTGCTTCTGGCTTTGGCCAGATCTGTCTTGTTGCTCAGAATCTCCACCTCCACATGCGTTAATAGAGGCAACTCCCTATTTATTCCTCTAAGATTGGATGGGTGCGTTTCATATTAAAAAGAAAAAAAAAGAAAGAAGGAAAGAAAAATTGGCTAGCTCTTCTGGAACATGCTGTAAGCAGCTGTGGTTTTTCCAAAGGGCAGGAATGCATTCATTCATTGTTCTCTTTCTCACTTCTCACAGAATAAAGCCCTTTTCCACCAATTCAGTCTTAAGGAGAACTGGCTCCAGCATAGAGGAACTGTGACTGAAACAGAGGAAAGTGAGTATGATTTTGTGAGGGTTTGGGGTGGGTGGAGCAGAGGTCAGTCACCTTCACTCTCCAGCAGTAATGCATCGGCCTGCCCTTAGCGTTTCCAACAGTCACACCCTGTGACAAGCACCTTAGGACCCCACAGGATGGTTTTTATTTTATTGCTTTGAGTGTTACAGTTGTCTTGACCATACAGCAGTGTCCCAGGGGCCAAGGACATTTTCAATTTAAGAAGGAAGGAAAGGAGCCTGCAAAAGAGCTTCCCAACTTTCTTAGGGAGAGGCGCAAAATTGCCGGGAATTTTCCTTTTCCTCTTAGCTGCTTTCTCCCATAATCTGTCAGCCCACTGCCTGTGACTGACTAGAAAGTCCACTAAAGCCACCGTGCAGGACATTGGCGGAGTCATTCCCTGGGATTTAGAGAAGAAACTCTTGGCGAGCATAGCGAAGGAAAGGAAATGCACTGAAATCCCTGCGTGGCCAGGCTGTGCCGGGCAGTGCCGCATGCCCCGTGCGCCCTGTGCCAGCGCTGCTCAGTGAGAGGGTCAGTGAGAGGGCTAGTGACCCACGCTGAAGGCAACTGCTCACTCAGCACCAGGGGAGACAGCCTTGCAGCCCCCAGAAGGTGCTTACATGCTATTCTGTGCTACTCTCTTGTAACAGAACAGGAAATGGTTTCCTCCCGTTTGCACCAAGGTTGAGTGAAGTGCAGAACCTGGGGAAACATAATTGAAACATTCATGCTATAGTGACTGGGAGACTTTCTCTTTTAGCCCACTTCTCAGTATGTGCTGAAATTCTATGTATGCACATTTAATATCTGCTCAGCTTCTCCAACACACAACAAAACGTCACATGGATGCTTCTTGTGCTATGTAGTGTTAGTATATAATGCTGCTGGTAATGGGGCATAAGAAGTATGGTCTATAACAAGTGGAAGCTTAAAAAAAATTAGCTTACCTCCTAATTCCTTAGTTGCAGGCCCTCCATGCTTGTCTTACAATTTAATCGTAAAATTTCCCAAACTGAGTTTCAAAGAGCGTAAGTATTTCCAGACCCCCAGCCTCTTTTTGTTTGTCAGTTTATTAATAAGCAAGTTGTAAACTTTGCTCATATTTAGCAGTTTTGTAGGATTTTGTCTGGTTCAAAAATTTTATTTTTCTGTGAAAGGAAAAAGCTTTGTGTCTCTCACAAATCTGTTGACAACATATATAAAACAGCTATTTGTTAGATGCTGTTGTTTTTAGTGACATACCCAACGGAACCCAAACCAAAATGTCAGTGCCTTCTGGTGGCGTATTTACTTTGAGGTTTCTACACATAAACTCATAGTTGTTTGTTTTGTTTTGTTTTTTTTTTTTGCTTCATTTGCATTTCTGTGGAAACAATCCTGGGTTTATTTTTGTGGAGCCATTTAAATTGCTTATAAGATTTCTCTAGGAAATGCACCCTCCCCCTTTATTTTTTTTACATAAAATGAGAAATAATATGCAATATGGTGGAAATAATTTGCAAAATGGTAGAGAAGAATACCTAAGTGTATTATCTTTTTGAAAGAAGCTAGTGTTTTATACATTCAGAGCTGGGATAAGAAGCAAATAATGTATCAATTATCTCCACTATTATTAAGCAATTTCTGCTATCAAATCATAAAGAAATTTTTTTCCAGGACCCTGATTCACCTTGATAGTGATGATGTCCTAGTAATAATTATTTGCACTGCAGACAATAAAATGAAACTTAAAGGGCTACAAACCGGACTTCTGTTTGGAAACCATACTCATCACCATCTTGCTCAGGGACATCATTATTAACTGCTCAAGATACCTGAGCACGAAAACCATGGCAAGCCGGCAGATTTTTTTGGATAAGCTTGTGAGAAGTCTAACAGCAAAATGCAGTATTCCCGATTGAGCCACTGTGACTATCCACAAGTGGAATGTCACATAAAAATTTATTAGTTAGGTACCTTAATATATTGCTTTGGGAAAGCTCAGTCATGCTGAAAGAAATTACACTTTGTGAACCACAAATGCTACTGTGCTGGGGTCAGGCCATCTCCACCATGAGCACACACTTGTATCACATGGGTCTCTCATTACAGTTTGGGAAGCCTAAGTCCATTTACCAGGTCTTGATGACGTCTGCATCTCATGTGTGTGCAAGCACATATTTATATATGTATGCCTTCAGGCACTTGGGTGCAGACATAAATATGTAAATCTAGTTCTGTATGTTTCCTACTAAAGAGAATAGTAAGGTAGATGACTTCACTTGAAAAAAGTCTGTACCTGACTACAGTTATCTGTTTACTAACCCTTCTTTTGTTGTGTGCAGTTTTTTGCCATGTGTATATAACAGAGCACTCCTATGTAAGTGTGAAGGCAAAAGTTTCCAGTACAGCACATGAGATCCTGAAAGTTGTGGCAGAAAAGATCCAGCACGCAGAAGAGGATCTGGCTCTGGTGGCCGTCGCATTCTCTGGGGGTAAACGATTTTATGTCCTGGGATATTAATCTTTCCCTGGATCTCCTCTGAAAGGAGAGTAGACATTTTTATAGAGTGAATGTGCAGCTTGCCCCTTCTGGGTCCGCAGCTGGATGACCACAGTAACAATAAGAAGCCGCCTACCAGAGGTGTTTCCATGACAACGGTGGGGTACTGTTGGATACTGAATTTCCTCCCCAAGAACTGAATAAAGAGGCATGCCACTGTTTTGAAATATAAAGCTTTTCATATTTTATACTCTAGATAAGCCTTCTATTTTCATATTTAAATTAACTTGGGAAATTGCTAAAGGATGAAATTACTTTAGGAAGGAAAAAGAAAGACAGCCTAGTCATATTGCTGGCTGACAGTTTAATACTTAAAAAGACTCCCTGTTGAAGGAAATAAAACCCACACTAAGCTGAAAGCTCCCAGGCAATGTTCCTTCAGGTGGACGTGGGGAGTGAGGTCTGGTTATAGCTTTTCCTTCTGTTGGGCCTTATTTATCCTCAGAGAA
Source organism: Panthera leo (assembly GCF_018350215.1). Lineage (NCBI taxonomy): Eukaryota > Metazoa > Chordata > Mammalia > Carnivora > Felidae > Panthera > Panthera leo. The sequence goes on along the minus strand of NC_056680.1, from coordinate 113,306,843 downwards.
TGGTTTATTGTCTGTTTTGAATAAGATCACACAGATTACAAGCTCACACTATCGATCTACGTGACCTGAACAGACCCCTCCATTTTCACTGGGGCCGGTCAGATCTCGATGTTGCTGGCCCCCTATTTGGCTTACAGTCTTTATTTAATATCTCATTAACCCTGAGAAAAATAAAAAGAAAGTGACTTAGCATCAGTAGTTGAAAAATGGAAGTACTGTGTGAACTAATCAGCCAGAGATAGGGCCGGAGGGAGAGGGGGAGCAGATAACTGGCATTCCTGTTTACCCTTTGTTATCATCCTAGAGGAAAGAGAAGAATGTCAGAGTTTAACCTGGTGTTACAGCATTGCTGTGACAGAATCTTCTATTGCTTTGTTACTCAGAAGCAAGTAAAATGGTCCTACAAGATAGTGGATTACATATGCGAACCAATATAGCCTTCTGCCTGGGCCTAATGAGAGTCTCTCCCTCCCTCTCAAGGGGCCCTCATTGTGCATCCCATCATCAAAACATTATCTAGAGAAAAAGAGCAAAAGGGGAGAAACATCTGGACTACATGAACTTTAATCGGAGAGTGGTCGAATTTTTAATAAAATATTTCAGGCATTCCAGATAGATGTGATAAATGTGTATTATGTTTCACTTTAAATGACCAAAAATATTAAATTATTCCAAACAGTATTGAGCTTCCCTCAAGACAGTACCATTACAGAAAGTAGTCACCAGGTCCCCATTCTGCAGGAGGAAGGACCCTGAAGGAACCTGGTAGCACAACTGAGACCCATCTCCCTTGGGGGTGACTCAGAGTCAACCCAGGGCCACACGTGAATCTGGGAAGTAATGAGTAGCTCTTTGAATACTCAGTATCTATTTGATGGCCATGAAATACCATTTTTACACTCTATTAAATTAGATTCATCAGGGAGGCCAGTGCCGTCGTAATGTGTATAGACTCAGTGCTAATCTTCACTAGAAATATCAGCTTATCTCTTGAGTTATCCCACAGATGTGGAACTGTGCCATCATTTTCCATCAGTTAGTACTTTTGTCTGTTAAGAACCTTTCTGCCTGTAGCTTAATATTCTCCAAACAATAATGCTTTATGAAAAAGCAGGGGGGAAGAGTTTAATATATTCCTTGCTCTAGTTCCCTGATTTTCAGTGAATAGTGTTTTAAATGCTACTTCAAAATGAAATGACAATGAGATCTACTCTTACTTTCTTTTGTCAAAAGAAGTTTAAAAACGTTGCAATGCTGTAGGTTTTGTGGATTTTTCTAAAAAGACTAGTGCTGTTATCCTCCTAGCTTTCAGGGTCATTTTGTACCTAGAGAAAGGTATATGTATGTAGTAACAGAAATCTGCCTACCTAGTTATTCAGAGCTTAAAATTCTATGACCCTTAATCTTTTATAGTATAGTGACAAACCTGAAAATAAGAAAAAAAATACTTCTCAGGAAATGGAAAAGTTACTATCAGAAAGCCATGGCATTTGACTCCGTTAGCAAGTGCAGAATGGCTCTCATAAATCCAGATATAAGGTGGACATAGGAACACACAGGTTGTAAGAAACTGCAGCCGGAGGAAGAGGGAGACAGAGGAACTTGAGAGGCCAGCCGAGTGGGACCATTTACCACGCTCGTCAGCAGCCTGACATGAAAGTGCTATTGATCTTTATAATGCTGGGCCATAAAGAATATATTGGATTATCATTTGTGTACTCTGTATTAAGCAGAAATGTTCAAAACAAAATTTGGCCTTTGAACTGATTAAGTTATCTGAAAAACGTATGTGGAATATTGCATTCCCCCACCGTGCTGGTAACGAAAAGGCTGACTTAGAAGCTGATTATGTTAAAGTGCACTGAACTCGAAGATTGGTTTAGTCAATTCCCATCTGTAATTTGTAGTTACGAGGAGGACTTTTTTCTATGAAGAAGGCTTTTGTGTTATAAGAGAGCGCCAGTGATGGTAGAAACATGACTGAAGGACAGGAACAGTTTGTAATAAGGGAAATATGAAAAATACTCCACTTTACTAGTAGTCAAGAAATACAAAATAAACTGAGAATCTAGTTTTGGTTTTAGCTGAATAGCAGACTTAGCACCAGGAATGATCAGTGTAAGAATTCAAAAGCCATTGGGCAGTTTGTGTCAGAAACTTTATTTTTTCTTAAGTTTATTTATTTTGAGGTGGAGAGGGGCAGAGAGAGAGGGAGACAGAATCCCAAGCAGGCCCTGCGCTGTCAGTGCAGAGCCCAATGTGGGGCTCAAACACAAGAACTATGAGATCATGATCTGAGCTAAAGTTGGACGTTTAACTGACTGAGCCACCCGAGCGCCCCTGTATCAGCAACTTTAAAAAATATTCATTCCCCTTTGATCTAGTAATTCCATTACTGGGAATCTATCTTTAAAAAATCATCTATAAGCAGCCAAAAATTTATGCATAAGGATGTTGACTTCAGGAGTATATGACTGCTATAATAATAGATCCCATTTATCAAGCCCTTGTTATGTGCCACACCCTATGCCAGTATTTACATATATCTTGCCATCTAATTTATATAACAAAAATATTGAAAACTATTAAATTGGTCAACAATAGAGGAAAGATGAAATGATGGTATAATGGACTGTTATATACCAATTAAACATGACATACCTAAATATTTTTGACAAGTGGTTATCATAAGTGCTTATAGCAAAATCAGAATATAAAGCCAGATATAGAATAATTATAAATGTATATGTGTGTATGTATCCATACTAATTTTGAACACATATGTATAAATAATTGCAATTGTATATGTGTGTGGGTATTGGTTGTACACATTTACGTAAAGATCAGAACAAAAATAGACCCAAGTGTTATCAAAATAGCCTTTATATGGTTATCTCAGAGTGATGGGATTATGAGTGAATTTTACTTTTCTTCCCTAAACTGGTCTGTATTCTAAAGAATGACTAAAAATTATAAGAAGGAATGATTAGAGGTTTCCACTTTATGGATAGTGAGCAGTGATGTCCATGCTCCCATTGGTGCCATTGCACAGAATATGCAGAACTGAATTAAATCTATATTGTTTGCTTTTAAATATTTTTCTTTGGCAGTTTTCACTTTTTAGATATACTGTGTATGCCTACCACTGTTCTTGTGTGTCTAATCTCTCTCCCTCTTTTTTTAATAAAGAAAAACATGAACTTCAGCCAAATGACTTGGCCATCTCCAAATCCCTTGAAGCATCTGGTCGGATATATGTCTACCGGAAAGACCTGGCTGACACTTTGGTAAGGACTTTGAGCCTTTTACTTGAAACACAAATGGCACACTGAAATCATATTTTTTTGTATGTTTTGTAATACATGTTAGAAAAGTACATTGAACCACCCCCTCCTCTGGCCAACAATACACTTGTCAAATAACACTGCTTTTGCAAATCCAAGGCAAGTACAACTTCAGGAATCCTAAACCCTTCTGAAGTCAAACCCTGCTTCTCTCTGGGCCCCTGAAACAAGGGATATGAAAGAAGTGACCCTCCTCTCCAACAGAATCTTAATTCTATTTCTTCTTTTTGGGTGGATATGTGGAGATTAGGCTGAGAAATGTACCCTGTGCAGATTTAAGGAGAAAGAGACTCCATATCCTTGTTTCAGTCCATTTGGTGCACTTTGAGTGTACCCTTCCTTACTGGAAGGAAAGGTAGATTATCAGCCTTCCCCACGTAAGGTAGGCTCCTAACAATGGTACTTTGGATGTAGATGAGGAGTAAGAGTTTGAAGAAACATAGAACCCACTCTGTTAGTTATTTTCATTTCAAACTTAAACACATTTATGCCTAAGCAGATGATTTGTCGTTATGTTCCTAAAACCCTCAGTGTTATGGTTGCTTTCTGCATGGTAGGATCAGGCCTCGGATCCGTCACCCATAAAAGACAGGCTCTGCCAGATTGTGGTGGTATCATCTAGACTCTTGGTCTCAGTCTACTTCAAGGAGCCATCACTAAGCTGGTTCTTTCTAGCTGACTCCTGTTGTGTGTATAATTGAGGAATGTATACACCATATTGGTTAACCAAAACTGCTTATAATAGAAATATTTTATGTGAAATTACCTACAAGTATCAACCTACCATAATATTAATCATAGTCAGTTTTTGCACATAGTACCAGACAGGTGCTGAGTAATTTACATACAGTATCTCATGTAACATTGCCAATAATCCTGTGACATTCAGAGAGGCTGAGTAACTTACTCTCACTTCCTACAGCCAAGGAAGGGAAAGTGCTAGGACTCCAGTTATATTTGGCTCTGAAGCCATTACACATGCCTTTCCTTTGTAGGTGGTGAGGGAGCAAAGGAAAGGAAAACTTTTGTCTTACTAGGGTCTTTCCACTTCTGAGTGTCCTTCAGCAGGTCGCAGGTCCTGTGTCTGTACATGATGTAATTCTGTCAATGAACTGTGACAAACACAATGCTGCACAGCATCCTTGAGCAGATAATGAGATTGGCTTGACTTTAGTCCTCACTGTAAAGGAGGACCATCTACCCTGCAGCTGCTGTGGAGCTCCTGGTGATGAAGGAGACCTACACTCTGTCTCCCATGCCCTTCTTCCTCGTGCTCCCCATAGACTTGGCTGCAGTTCCCTGCCATGCACACCTAGAGCTGTCTCCCACCATGGACCAGAGCCAGCTTCAGAAGAGTGGGAGGCAGGCCTGAGCAATGTCTTAGTGGAATAAGTAGGTGCTCACTCTGAAGTATGTTCCGAGATGAGCCAGGTGCCATCTTGCCCTCAAATGTTTCCCGCCACCACCTCTGTGCACCACCTAAAATTGCCCTGTCGGAACCCCAGCTTTCAGCATTTTATCCCCAAAAGAGTTCAGTTGAAACGGAATATTATAAGGGTAGGATAACATGTGGAGCCACTAGCATGCACTATATTTACATACTGATTAATCCTCTTGGAGAGCAGGAGTTAGAGCCCTGAATGAGTGGGATAGAGAAATAGAAAGTGTTTCTTGGAGAGGGCTGTGGACAGCCTTGGGCAACGAGAGGGCAGTACCAGGGTGAGGGATGCATTTAGGGAGAAAGGAGGAGGAATAAAAAGCCAAATCTCCAAATTAGTATGCCGAGATTTATGTTATTTCCCAGCTCTTGGCTCTCCCTGTGAATGCCTACAGCGTAGCATGGCATCTGGCTGATTCCAGACTAATCAGGCCCTGAGAAAGGTGGGCTTCCCTCTCTCAGCACCTCAGTATTTGCATGCATTTTCTCAGTCCGCCCTCATCAAGTACCACGCTGTGTCCCACTCTGGCCTAGCTGATTCCAGACTAATCAGGCCCTGAGAAAGGTGGGCTTCCCTCTCTCAGCACCTCAGTATTTGCATGCATTTTCTCAGTCCGCCCTCATCAAGTACCACGCTGTGTCCCACTCTGGCCTACGGGCACAATTTGAACCTTGACCTGCTCTGAAGAGAATCACATCTGTGGAAAAGCTCTCTGAAAGTCTTTTGTCATTTGTTTTTGTTTTTTTTTTTCAAATTAGGAAACCTTTTCATAACAGTAAACCTTGTAAAATGCCAATAATTTTGCAGTTTTTAAATAGGAATTAATGTTTATAATCTGAATTCCCTTCGTCCTGTCATGTCCTTAAATTTTGCAAAGTCCCATTCTTTTTTTTCCCAAGTCATTAACAATTTTAACATCATTAGCTATTCAAATTGTGTGTTTTTTTTAAGTAAACTCTAACCCCAACATGGGGCTCAAACTCACGACCCTGATGAGATCACATGTCCTACTGACTGAGCCGGCCAAGATGCCCCTGGAGAATTTACATTTTAATTAGAAAATATCAAATATTTTGAAAAGATGCCAAATAACTTTTAATAAATTTAACAGTGTCCAAAGATTTAAAGTTGTGGTGGCATTTAATAATTTCATGCCAGATTTTAAGGAAACAGTATTACCAGACTCATACCTATTTGTGTAGGGAAAGCAACAGATCCTTAAAATAATCATCTACCATGGGGTGTAAATGAAGTAACATTTATTTTTTTATTTCTTGTTTAAATTTGTATCGCTTTCCACAGGCATTTTAATAAAACTTGTAAATGTGTGTCTGGGATGTGGCTTGTTAAACATATTTCCTGTAAAAGCCATGTCTGTCTTTATTGAAGTGCACCATGACATTTCTTTTGTTTGTTTTTATACTAACCTGCTGGCACATTAATTCTTACCAGAAGCCAAAGTGATTTCAGGGCTTTCGCTTTCATTATGCTGTCTGCTGGGGCAGTGTTTTATAATCAGATTTGTAGATGCACGTGCATGTGCGTGCGTGCGTGTGTGTGTATGTGTGTATGTGTGTGTGTCAGGGGGGAGGGGCAGGCTAACTCAGTGAAGTATCATTGATCACATTCTACTGTTTCCAAGGCTGTTTCCCAATTTAGTTGCTAGGGAAACTATTAAGTGTACCCAGACAAGATGCCTTTCCTAATCTGGGTTTCTAGTGCCTTTCTGTGGCCAGTTTCCCAGACTAGGGAAAATATTAAGTGTACCCAGACAAGATGCCTTTCCTAATCTGGGTTTCTAGTGCCTTTCTGTGGCCAGCCAGTTCAGTGCCAAACATCTGGGAATTGCTGAGGGTCCTTTTGCTTCTGTCTGTTGGTTTAGAACCCATTTGCAGAAAATGAGGAATCACAGCAAAGGTCGATGAGGATTTTGGGAATGAACACGTGGGATCTTGCTCTGGAATTAATGAATTTTGATTGGAGTCTCTTCAATTCAATCCACGAGGTACGTGAGTAGTGAAAAGATAAAATAAATGGTAGTGCTATTTCACTGTGAATTCTTCTTCGGAGAACATTTGTGTGTGGCTAGGTTTTAAGAAGATCCATCATCTGGTGATGCAGTTATGCTTAGGATACCATAGCCCAGAGATATTTGGGGACCTTAAATATATTGAAAGACTGACAGAAACCTAGGAAAATCAGAATACATGATCATGCTTTATTTGTTCCTTATATAACCATACGTGTACTGTAGTATAAATATGCTATGTTTTTATATGTATGGATATATATGTATTTGCATGTTTATGAAGCTCTAGGGGGGTTGAAGAGCCATTTTACATTTGATGACTTTAATACTGATCCTTTTATTTTTTCTGTAAAGTTTACTGTATGTATACGAGAACCATATTTATGTACTTACCTACATACACATACAGCCATTCTTTTACTCAAAAACATTCTATAAATTTAGATTATGCTACAGGACATAAAGTACTTTCTTGAAAACTTTGAGATATATTTCAAATTTTTATGTTCATCAACCCTCCCTTTAAAAGACAGCTTAAACATTTATAAAATAGTAGGGGCAAAATGCTACTGACAGTTAAGGAATAAATGTAGCCAGTGGAAAAGGCTCACAGGAATCAGGAGATGAAAAATGAGACAGCCCTCTGCAACCATATGTTGCATTTGCTTTGCCATGTAGTAAAATGTTTCATTACAAAACAGCCTTTCCTTCTGAGGAAACTAGCGCAACTTGAGGACTTGAGCTTCACTTTCACTTTGGAATGTCTTTTAAATGTCTTCATATTTTCTCATTAAAAACAATTCCAACATTATTGTAATCTAAATTTTATTTTGCGCGCGTGCGAGAGAGAACGTGCACCTGTGCATGCACATGAGCAAGGGAGGGGCAGAGAGAGAGAGAGGGAGACAGAGAATCAATCTCAAGCAGGCTCCACACATCAGTGCAGAGCCTGATGCAGGGCTCGAACCCACAAACTGTGAGACCATAACCTGAGCCAAAATCAAGAGTCAGGCACTTAACTGATTGAGCCACCCAGGTGCCCCTATAATTTAAGTTTGAGCAAGTAGTGAACTCATTCAAGCTAAATGATTTGTGCCTTTGGAAATGTTAATAGAATAGGACATGTCCCTGCTTGTACTGCTTACTCAGTGTGAGAACTGGCGTTACTTCTGCAAAACACACAGTGCAGACGCACCCCTGTTCCTCTCTGCATCCCTGTTCCTTTCCCTGCAGGGAAATCTCCCTGTTCCTCTGCACATGGTCAGTCTCTATAAATAGTTGCTGGTTTTACTCAATTTTGTAAATTTTGGACGTTGCCGTAATCTTATCATTCTCTTTCTGTTTATGATTTTACTATATCTTATATCCGTGGTTCTCAAAGAGTGGGTACCCAGACCAACATCATCAGCCCCACCTGGGAACTTGTTATAAATACAGGGTTTTGGCCCTACCACAGACATACTGAATCAGAAAATTTAGAGGATGGGCCCAACCATCTGCTTTAACAGACCTCTAGGTGACTGATTCACACTAAAGTTTGAGAACCTTGTCAGAAGACTCTACCTGTGAGAGTTTAATGTGCATCTTAACAAATACTAGTGACAAACATTTCCCTTGTTTTTGCTGATAGAGCAAGTTCAGGAAGTTTGGATTCGATTCAGCCTATGATTTAAACTTTAGAACTTACTAGATTTTCATGTAAAAAGGCATCATCTGCACTTTCTAAAAATAACGTTTATGGGCAGATTCCAGGTGAACATTATTTAATAAGATCTCTCTAAAACTACGTTGTTGATCTCTCTAAAACTCCATTGTTTCAAATTGAATATGTTGTTATTCTCAAGACCTGTGATGCTGTGAGAGCTGCTACCTGAAGTAGCTCTGAAAAATGAACCAACTTTTGTATCAACTTGTGTTTGTGCTAAAAATAAATGCTGGTACGAATCTGCCTTTCAGCAAGAGCTGATCTACTTCACGTTCAGCCGACAAGGAAGCGGGGAGCACACCGTGAACCTCAGCCTTCTGCTTCAGAGATGCAATGAAGTCCAGCTGTGGGTGGCCACGGAGATTCTGCTCTGCGGCCAGCTGGGCAAGCGAGTGCAGCTGGTGAAGAAATTCATCAAAATCGCTGCACAGTGAGTTCTGGCGCTGAAAAGCATAATTCCTCTCGTCTCCTTGAGAGAGTACATTTTTTTCCTTGTGATGATAAGAAGGGTTAGGAGGTAAACGTATAATACTGAGTTAAGTGACCAAATGATGGAAAAGGTCTCTTCTTGAATATTTATGTCTTTGCATTTGAAGTATTCCTGCTGTACAGTGTCAAAACACCGGCCTAAAGCAGTCTGCTCTGTGCTGCAGGATGATTAAGCAGGCAGCGCAGCACCCACATGCTCCATCCTGGGGCAACAGGGAAGGTGATGTGAGCAGGGAGAATCATTGCAAATGAGGTGCATTTGAGGATTCTGCTCTTGACTGCTTGATGCCCATGGTGTGAACTTGGCGAACTCTTTAGCAGGCCCTGCCCTGGTCAGTCCCAGCTGACCTCTGAGCCACACCCCCTGGGTGCAGCCACTGTGAATGGCTGTCTATCCCATACACACCATCCTCCAAACCTGGACATGTGTTGTTGGCTCAGCCAGAATGACCCCTTCCACCCTACAAATGGCTGCCATTCCTAAGACCTAGGTCAAATGTTGCTTCCTTCCTGAAGTCATCCCTGACTTTCAAATGCAGGATCAGCCATTCCCTATCCCACTCTCCCTCACACACATGCTTTTTCGCTTTTAGCTTCTTTATTATATTTTTTAACTTCTGTGTTTAGGTAGAATCCCTTCACTTGGCTGGGTTAGCCTCCAGAGGGCAGGGACCATTGCTAAGCAAACATTGTACCTGAGATGTCTGGGGCAGAACTTGGTAAATAGCAGTGACTCAGTAAAGGTTAGTTGAATGACATTTGAGTAACTTGCTGGGAGCATCTCTTCAAATACCAGGTTCGTATCTTGAGACTGCTCTTGAGGCAGCTTCCAACAGAAGTAGGCAGCATGAATCAGAATCTTGCCCAGTTCCCTCTGCCTCCCATCTTATTTCTCCTTTGTCTCCCAAAATAGTTTTTACATCACACCGTTTTGGAGTATATGTCCATGTAATGCATTCGGGAACTATATATTCATCATTCATTACATGTGCAGATCCATGCTGCACTGACCCTGTGCACAATCCCTGGCTTCGAGGAGTCTGCAATGTGCTGGAAAGGATGCCTTGATAATTAAAATGGCTAATGTGCAGAAGAGAAGGGGGGGGGTGCCCTGTTCCAAGATCAAGTTCTGTTGGGGGCCTTAGAGGAAGGGAAGCTCTTAGGCCAACAATGTGGAAAAGGAGGATTGGAAAAAGATTCATGAGGAAAGTAGCATTCAAGTCTGTATTTGAAATCTGGGTGAACTGGACAGATAAGATTCCAACAGTTCACACTCTCCATGGAGGTGAACCTCACTGGAAGAGGGTGTTAGAGGGGCTCACTGGAGGCAGACCACATATGGTCAAAGAAAGGAACCTCATCCACTTTGGCCAGAGTGGAGGGGTATTTGTAAGAAAGGTGTGGGAGAGCAGGAGGTTGATCTGCAAAGGAAGATAAAACAGATTGTGAAGGATGTTGAATTTCAGGTCAAAGAGTTTGGACTGAATTAAGAAGACAGGGATTCATTACCAAGTGTCTGTGCAAGAGACCCATAGGAGCAGAGCTTTCCCCCAGGAAGGTTGATCTGGAAGTAGCACATAGACTGAACTGTAGGCAAAGAGACCCCACAGGCATGATATTTTGTTTACCTAGCAAGAGATGATGGAAGTACCTAGCCTGGTGTTTGGTGTTACTGACAATGGGAGGAGAGAGAAATAACAGAGACGCCTACATCTTGGATGGTTTTTATGGTGAATGTTCCTTTTTTTGATTTGGCCAGTGCATTCCAAACAGCCTGTGCAATTCATAAAGGTGAGGCTCTTTTGGATCAAAAGCTTTCTTATAAATGCCAGTTACTTGGAGAAACGGGATGTTAATGTCCCAAGGAGTAAAATGACACCACACAGCTTAGTTCCAGTATAAGATTATATCTATCCTCAGGGAAATGAAATATATTCACATCTTCTCCTTATGGCCCCATGCTCTTGAATTATTTACTGTACTGGTCTCTCTGTCCCCAGCCCATGGAATAGAATGCCAACGGAAACATAAAGTTAAATTCCTCATAATCACACTAGTAGGAATAACCAAGGGAAAACAGTAATTTCCATGATCATGAAGTGTCTCCCCTGCCTAAGGCATCTATTTGCATATTCATGTTTCCCTTCCTTCTCACCAACCCCATCCCCCACCTCTGTGGTTTGAGTGGAGTTTATTTCCTCACACAGACAAAGGAATGTTTGCTAAACTGGAATGTTTCAGTGTCAGTCTGTTCTTATCATGGAATGAATGAACCTGGGTAACAAAGGATTCCAGACTGGACTGGTATCCAACATTGGTACTGTATCAATTTGTCTTCTAGAGAAATCATTTTTTCTACTGACAGGTTCAGACATTAGTTATATGTGCTTTTTTTTAAATTATTATTGTAAGGATGACTTAAAAAAAGGCAATTGTTTATGGGAGCTAAAGATAAAAAGATGAGAATTCTATCTAAGATTGCAGATAAATGGTGTTGAATAAAATGAGGAATAATAAACCTTTTTATAATGAATAACGATAAAACCATTTCCCCCAAGAGTCTTGTTTTCAACTCCAGAAAGTGCTGTGTGAAAAGCTGCCTGTCTACAAGGCTTTCAGGTGACAGGCAGAATATAAAAATGAAATACGTACATACTCAAGCCATAAGGAACTTAATGTCTAGTGAGGAATCACAGAACCGTGGAGCCTGGGAATGTGAGAGGACCTGGGAGTAAGCAAGAGCCTCCAGCTGACGTGCTGTGATGTAGGGGCTGGAGAGTTCTTGCTGACCACAGGAGCCTCTCACCTCAAATCATCACTTCAAGAGATGAGCTGACTGAAAAAGAAGGGGGTATGCCTGGCTAACTCAGTTGATAGAGCATACTCTTGATCTCTTGATCTCAGGGTTGTAAGTTTGAGCCCCACGTTGGCTGTAGAGATTACTTAAATCTTTAAAAAGTGAGAGAGAGGAATGGAGCTGACTCAAGTCTGTCCTGGCTGGTGTGAACTTTCCAGGGGTGTGATGAATCAGAAAGGGTAGACTGAGGGAAGTGGATGACAGAAGGGAAGCAGAGTCAAAGTATTGATACCTTTAGTCACCAATGATTTACAAAAACAGGTGGATTTCTAAATCATTGACCAGAAGGCATCTTTATTTGTTTATCATGGAATATACCACATAGCGTTCACCCAGGAGAATGGTGGCAGAAACCGGATGAAGTGACCAATCAGACTGAGTCTTGAGTCCTCTTGCCTCCCCTCTAACTGCAGTCACTGGGCCCATGGAGACCCAGCAGTGGGGGGTCCTGCAGGACTGTGTCCACCCCACATATTCTGGACCCTAGGTATGGAGACAGCAGCACCTTTCCAGGTTCCACAATTAATGGGGATAGAACTTCGAAATGCTCCCCGATTGACCTTCTCTGCCCTGGAGCCCAGGCACAGCTGTATTGGGCAGTAGCTAGCCCATGGGGCTGGAACTAGGAGCAGGCCACTTAGGGAGGACCTGCCAGGGCACACGCAGCTGTGTATGTGCCCCACATACACAACCCCGTGGGGGTCCTGCCACAACCCCAAGCATTCTTCTGGTTCTAAACTAGATACTTTTATACCCAGTCTGTGTCACTGGAAAGCAGTATAGTTTCTGGGGACAGTTTTTACCAGAACCTTTAAGTTCAAGGATAGCTTTTGACGAATCATGTAATGACTGGAGGTCTAACTTAATTAAAAGAACGATAGATAGGGGCACCTGGGAGGCTCAGTTGGTTAAGCATCCAACTCTTGATTTCAGTGAGGTCATGAGATCAAGCCCTGCATCAGGCTCAACGCAGAACTTGGAGCCTGCTTGGGATTCTCTCTCCCCTCTCTCTCCACCCTTCTCCTGCCTGTGCACATGCTCTCTCTCTCTCAAAACAACAACAACAACAACAACAACAACAACAACAACAACAACAACAAAAAACCTATAAATACAGTTGAAAAGTTTTATACACAGGGATACTCATTGTTGCATTCTGTATTGAATTGAGAATAACTTAAATGTCAATAATAGGGCAATAAGTAAACACATCATGAAATATATTTTTGATGAAGTTATAGAACCACTGATGATAGGGAAGAATTCATAATATATACTGTATCAGAGTATAATTGAAGAAGCAGGATACAGAGTTATATATACACTGTTCCCAAGTTCCATCTAAGATATTGGTGAAGATGTGATGGGAGAGACAGCATCTGGTACAAGTTAAGTTATTATACACCAGGTAGTTTTTATGCACTGGCTTACTGTTGAGCATTTTCATATTTCTTCATATTTATCAAATTAGAGTGATTTCTTAATTTTAAAAACTAGTCTCAGAGAAGTGTTTTTTTAACGCACCCCAGAAAAAGGAGTGTCTGCAACTCGCAGGCTGTCCTGGCTGAACTGGGAGACCAAGCCCCCTCTGGGGGTTTTGAGAGTTTGTGGAATTTTAACCAATTAGGTTGAAGGGCATGACTGACGTTATGCAGAACAGATAAGCTTACAGAGTGAATGGAGCTCAATGGGATTTTATTTTGCGTTTTTTCCTCCTTCTTTTTCTCTAAATGAGAAATGTGGGACAGTATCCCCCATGATACATGCCATGTTTTATATAGATATGTAATACAGTAGCTATTTTGTTGATAGCAAGGAAAATGCATCTGAATGTCATGGGAGGGGAAGCTTGGACCACTGAGGTGGGAGGGGCTTGTCTGTCAAAACATAAAGACAGCATCCTGATTAAAGAGATGGGCAAGAGAGCTGTTATAATGAGAGTTTGCTCTGTATAAAGAAACACGAATTCATGAGTTTTCAGTTGAAATTTTAAATGCGTCATCCAAAATAGATATTTTAAAAGGAGGAATCTTTTGAGGCGTCTGGGGGGTGTCAGGAGCACAGATCTTTCCCTAGAGGTAAGGATGAGCCCAAGCATTTGGAATCTGTCCCCCGTGTTAGGAACAGTGGAGGGGATACCACTCCCCACCCATCGGGGCGGTCAGTGTGTGTTGGCCATGGGGCAGAGTTCAGCCCTGCCCTGGACATTGAACTCTGTGGCCTAGGACAGTCTTTTGGGCTTTATCTTTTGTGGCCTTCTGGCAAAAGCACGTTGCTCCAAGTACCTTGTACTTTCTTTTATTCCATAGCTGCAAAGCCCAGAGAAACCTGAATTCTTTCTTTGCTATTGTGATGGGTCTCAACACTGCTTCTGTGAGTCGGCTGTCGCAGACCTGGGAGGTGAGCCTTGGGGGCCCACATGAAAGGGGGAAGTGGGATAGGGACAAATAAAACTGAAGGGGAAACATGCCAACAAAAGGCCTTTATTTAAAATACATTGACTTAAATGGTTTAAATGAGGTTAAGTACCACTCAAAAAAAATGTTAAAAATGAATGTGTCAAGTAGAACTATTTTGATCACATGGTCTTCAGGATGGTTCTATTATATATATAATAGAACATAAATTGTACACACATGCATATTTGTTTTCTGCCCTGCTGCCATGATAGTGTGGTTACAGTCCCATGCTAGTCCTTTTGAAGTGATGACATATGTCCAGAGCAGATTTGTTGAGATGCTAATGAATTTAAGCTTCTGGTCCTTTCTCTTGCATTGCCCCTGGCATTGTGTTCAGTGGAGGATGTGTATCTTTGTAAAATTTGCAGACATAAAGTAATTTTGTATTCTTTTTTCCAAAGAGGGGCCCGCAAAGTAGTATGTTTCAGGCTTCACAAGTCAAGGCTCTGCCTCTGTCAGTGTTGTGTGATAATGGCCATTCCGGTTCTAAGGTGGAGAGGCCCACTCAAGTTAGTCCAAGTTCTGAACCGCAGACTATAAAGGGCCTATGAGAAAATAACTGAAACTGAGATGCCCCTAAATGTGTCTAGGCACAGATACAGGGCTCTCAGCCTCTCCCCGGGCCCCATCACCTTCTTTTTGGACTTTTGTTTCTTTCTCTGCCTCTCTGTTCCCTACTGACTGGCTACCGCACTGCATGCACCTTTTCTCTCCCTCATCCTTTTCTCTTTAACCATTCAGGCTTCTTTCTCCCTTATGACCCTGAGCTCCATGTGGCTCCTGTGGTCTCAGTTTCTCTCCAGCCCTCTCTGATTCAGCTCCTGTCACTACTCCATTCTGATGGTCCCCTGATTCAAACTCCTACAACCTAGGCCAGCTAGCTTTTTCTTACATTAGATCTCAACTCAGAGCTCTGAATAACGGGGATTCACTGTCTTTGCTTCAGGGGCCATACTTCATTGGAATGCATGGTGGTGACCTGAGGGTCAGGGTCACCGCCCCTTAAAGGAGTGCAAAAGAAAAGAAACGAAAGGTCTGCCTTCCCTGGTTAAGCAAACACGACCTGCACACACATTGTGAGATGAAAGGAGATGGCCAACAAAGGCCACAGTCAATCAGAGCAGGAGGGAAAAGGCCAGCAAGGGTCAGAAGAAAGTGGAATTTGAATTAAACCTGGAAAGAAGCTTTGATTTGCAGAAATTGAGAGGAGAAATAATTAAGTTCCAACAGCATGCATTTCATGCACATGTTGACTGCCTACCATGTACAGGGCACTCATCAGTGCCATGGCTGGTAGATAATGGGCCGGGCAAACAAGAAGAAGGTCTTGGACCAGCTCCACTTGGACCACAGAAGGGCAAGTGGGGACTCACAGCAAACCACGCAGCTAGAAAGGGGCAGAGTCGGAATTCAAATTCAGACTGACTGACTACTAAGTCAGTATGGAAGGTATCCAGTATTTCCCTTAATCGTGTCAGAGCTAGGCTGGAAAATCCCAGGTGCTTCTTGCTTGGGCCCAAATTTTTATTTGGGAGGATGGCATATGTTTCTACCCTCTATGATGTTGATGTGGTTGCTCTTTACTATTCAGTAGTAGTTCGTTCCCACTGACGTGCAGGCTTCATCACTTAGGGTTTTTATGGCCTTTCACCATTTAGCCCTCTGCTGTGAAACAC
This sequence comes from Panthera leo, assembly GCF_018350215.1. NCBI lineage: Eukaryota > Metazoa > Chordata > Mammalia > Carnivora > Felidae > Panthera > Panthera leo. The sequence goes on along the minus strand of NC_056680.1, from coordinate 113,290,845 downwards.
AGTTCTATCATTTAGACAAAAAATGTCAGCCAATATTATTTCCCACTCAGCAAGAGTCTATAAGAAGACCAGAGCATTCGCCGAAGGTGGGATATGGAGCTGAAATTCAAGTTTGTATTAAAAAATCACCCGTGTGTGGAATGTCTGACCAGCTAGATTCCTGAGTCATGTAGCTGTGCATTATTTTAAACTGTCTTGAGCAGCATTCCCAAGGAATGTCACATTAAGGAATGATGAAGATTGCCTAGTGAGAAGCAAGTGGCGTAGAATCAAATGATAGAGGTATTTATGCTCAGAAATGGGACACATGCCAGCACAGCTTAGGAAAAGTTCCCCCTAGTGCCTCTGAAAATAACTGACTTCTTTGACCTTTTCCTTTTTGTATTTCGTTTGTTTGATTTTAGAAAATCCCTGGGAAGTTTAAGAAACTTTTCTCTGAACTCGAAAGTTTAACAGTAAGTAGCGAGCCAAAGGGGACTTACTCTTCAAATTAATGGATCGTAACAAATTTCCTTCTAGATTGTAATGGTCAGCACGTTGTCCAGTAGCTTAGCCTACATCACTTGTGTATGAAAATGTAGCTTTACTTCTTAAGGAATGAAGGAATGGACAGTTAATGCCTCTTCCCCTCCATGGAAAAAGGTAGTGAGAATGGTCCTTTTGACCTCATTTGGACAATGAAGATTTTTAAGTACCTAGTCCATTTCAAAGCTTACAGAATTAACTGGTATACATGGAGTGTGTGGTCAGTGTCTTATGCATTACTGTTTTCTCCTTTTTCTCCTTTCTACCATTTCTTAGATTTAGGGTTTTTTTTTAATGTTTCAGAACACAATAAAACAATGTGCTCTTACTTTCTGTGCATTGTCTGTGCATTATAAGGGAGGTGTTTCTTTGCAGTGTACCTAACAAAAGACTTTGGGGTTACCTCATGATAGAAATTATGCAGAGGAAACTGTACTTAAGAAACCTATTTGAGGAAAATAATAGGGCAATCAAAAGGTGCCTCTCTTTTGCAGTCATTTCCCATTATTGTAAACCAATAAGTTGACTTTCGTTCATTGCCTACATTTCTTGCCCTAATGTAGCGAGTTTATTCTCCTAGGAAACCTTTATCTACTTTGTTCTGAGGAAGAACCTCTCAATATCTAAATCATGTTCAAATTGTATAGCAAAAGTGGATTTAGAATTGTTTCTGTAGCACATTGATTTTTCTTTCTCTTTGTCATCTGCTTGGTTTGGCAGGATCCTTCCCTGAATCACAAAGCCTACAGAGATGCTTTCAAAAAGATGAAACCACCCAAAATCCCATTCATGCCCCTGTTGCTTAAAGGTAACAATTTTGTTTTATGCTGTGCAATTCCATCTTCAGAAATGTGTCATTCTAACTACGCGGGGCTGAAAAAAACAGGGGGGACTCTAGGTGTATTTCGTGAGACTAATTTTGACATTACACCTGTGTTTGCTTGTGATTGTTTTTCAAACGCTCAATTATTTCTGAGGTACCAGAAATACTTAATTGTACCCGAGAGATAACAAAGCATTTTCACCTGACTTCCAAAACTTGAGACTGGAAACATGTGTTTTTATTTTGCTCTGCTTCTAAGCATGGTCTTAGTTTCTTAGAGTTTACCATCCACTTAATTCAACCAAGAATAAGGCTGGGATAAAGAAACCAAACAGTGATCATGCTCTCTATATTTGCAGCTTAAATTTCAGGGATCTCCCTGACTGGCTGCTGCTGTGTGACAAATACCTGTGGTCAACACAGGCAGTATAGTGGATGAAAATTATTGGTGGAGGACGTACTTTCTTTTTCCAGTAATGGAATCCATTTGGGAAAATATGTTACAGCTGCAAGCTAGTCCCCTGACTTCTCCTATAGAGCACCAAATAATTCATCCTGAAACATGTTAGTTACATTTGTTAATGAGATCTCAGTGGTCTCTTTCAAACCAAGAGGTTTAATTAAAAGGAAGTTCTTTTTATACCGGCCTATTCTGCTAACATTCAGTATATATTCTACCTAGGTGCTTTCCAGGGAAAAGGGATTTGGTCTTTTTTTTTTTTTTTTTTTTTTTTTTGGCCATATTTTGATTCTTCCCAAGGGATTTTATAGGCATACTCTTTTATATAGCCTGTGCCCTTCAGAGGCATGTAACTTCTGCTAGGTCTGGCCCCAGTAGCTGGACTCGTAAATGTGATTCTGGAAATGAGTTACCTAGTAACTGTGTTGTTGGATGTCCTGGCCAGGCTCCCTGCCTCCTCTCCCCCCATTGCTACCCCCACTGACAATAAAGCTGATCTTCCTTCCTCAGCTTCTCTCCGGAACAACCCGAGCTTGGAGAATTTCTGAGTCGCTGTGATTCCCTGCAGCTCCTCATCTAGCCTGCATCTAGTATCAAGCAAGAATCTTTGTGAAACAATACTGTGTTAGCACAACTGAGAGGCATATAGATGCTGCATTCAAGCTGAAAAGATTCTGCTAAATGTAAATGGGTGAAATAAGGAGGGATTGTAATGCCAAAATAGCAATTTAAACGTTTATTCAGGCTTATGATTTTTATTTGCAAAATAAAACACCTTCACCTGGACAGTGCGGGTGGCAGGTGGGACTTAACACTTAGAATCATTTAGACACAAATAGGAAGCAGGAAATGAAGACAGATCTGGGAAAGGAATTGATTTTAAGCAGAAAACAATTTGAAACAAAATTTGTAAGGTAATGAGAAGTTAGTGGACAATGTCCCTTTAGCTTATTTAAATATGAGCAGTGTTTTTTGCTGTATATTCTTGATTTCCCCCCCCAAAAATATTTAATGCAGCCAAGTGTCTCACACTTATATCTTAGCTTAGATGCAATTTTCTGCTCTACTGAGTTTATCTACGCCTCTTTGTTGGCAGCAAAACAAATTTCCCTTTTTTTCTACTGAAAATACATTCATTCACTCTAGTAAATTAAACATTTTTTTCTTTTTTTTTTATTAGAGGCTTTTTTGAGTTTAAGCAGTTTTCCCTTTTAAATATTTTGTGATTATAAAAATAAACATCATTAACACTTTATTTAAAATTATCATTTTTTTCTGGGATGCCTCGGTGGCTCAGTCAGTTAAACGTCTGATGCCGGCTAAGGTCATGACCTCACAGTTCGTGGGTTCGAGCCCCGCATCAGGCTCTGTGCTGATAGAGCCTGGAGCCTGTTTTGGATTCTGTGTCTCCCTCTCTCGCTGCTCCTCCCCCACTCATACTTTGTCTCTCTCTCTCTCTCTCTCTCTCAAAAATAAAAATTAAAAAAAATTTTTTAATAAAATTATCATTTTGTCTGAAATAATTTCCAAAGGAATATAATGTGAAATTTAAGATATGTATATATCATGCCTGGAACAAAACATTTTGGAAAAAATAACATTGGGATGCCTGGGTGTCTCAGTCGGTTAAGCTTCTGACTTTGGCTCAGGTCATGGTCTTAGGGTTTGTGAGTTAGAGCCCCACATCGGGCTCTGTGCTAACAGCTTCAGATTCTTTGTCTCCTCCTCTCTCTGCACTCCCCCCACCCCCGTGCTCATGCTCTGTCTCTGTCTTTCAATAATAAATAAATGTTAAAAAAAATAATAACATTAATTTGGGGGTTTTTTTAATTGCAAAAAAATTTTTAAGTTGTAATAAACTACTTTAGAACAACCACCTAATTAATGAAAACTTGTTCTGCCCCTTGTGCCTCCCACTTTGGGTTGCTATTAGTTAGAGAAAAAGGATCAAATTGAACCCCTTGGATGTTAAGAAGGATTAGGCCTCCCATGTTTCTTTCTTTCTTTCTTTCTTTCTTTTTTTTTGTTGAGACAGTTCCCAGTAAGCATGGAGATTATCAGGTAATCTGAGGATCCTTCCAGGCCTCAGCTTTCCTGTTTCCCAGTTGAATTCTTGCCTTTTGATTTAGTTGCCCCCATACTGTGGTGTGGAATCTGTTCAGAAAACAGATGAATAGGAAACCCTAAATAAGTGTAGGAGAAAGGATCCAGCTAAGCTAAAGTCCAAAGCAGCCAAATAGTCTGTTTCATTCAGCGTTTTGAAGATGGTAGTCCTTTCCAGTAGAGTCAATAATCAGCAGGTGTTTGAAGATTAACTGAAGTCCTCCAGTGGGTTGTGTATGTATTTTAGAGAAGAGATGATTATTGCAGGTTTGCGAGTGTATTTAAATAAAAGGAAAACTGGTGTTTCTTCCTCCTCTTTTAATTGCCATCAACAAGTGGAGTCATTTTGTCTGGCACTTATGTTATATGAAGTGTTTGGAGAGTGTTCAGGTGTCTCCAGATGAAAGGTACTCATTTCACACACTCAGCCTGGTGGGTACCCAGAATTGCTTCACAGCCCATGACTTAAGTTCTGAGATCCCAGGTTTCTTTCTCTCTCTCTGTCCCCTTCTCTCCCAACTTTCTTCCCTTCCCTTCTCTCCCCTCCCTTCCCCTCCCCTCCCCTCCCCCTTCCCTTCCCCCTTCCCTCCCACGACTTAAGTTCTGAGGTCCCAGGTTTCTTTCTCTCTGTCCCCTTCCCTCCCAACTTTCTTTCTTCCCTCCCCTCCCCTTCCTTCCCTTCCCTTCTGACTGCATCACCTGCCATTCAACTGCATCAAAACCTTCAGCCACTTGAACCCCCTCTCCTGAGTGGCAGCCCCTCCAGCCTCTCTGCCCTTTCCACCCGGCCCCAAGCACCTTCCCTGCCTTCTTCTCATGCTCATCAGCCTGACCTCCAAGCCCTAAGGGTTGGGGTTGAGACCACCAAAGAAGTGAAGAGACCTTAGGTTGGAGGAAAGAGAGGGAGCCACCAAAGGAAAGATTTGAAAAGTTGCAGACACACCCCACATGCCATAAATCTAGCCAGGTGACTGTAACGGGCTGTAAGAAATGTCCAAGTCCTTTCAATGTGAGCTCCCAGAGAGGCACAGTGGGGAAGAGGAAGCAGGCTCCCTGGGTTTGAGCCCTGGCTGGGAGGAGTAGAGCTGTGATGCTGGGCCAGCTGTGCATGTTCTTTGGCTCCCAGTTTCTTCACATTCTGTCCTGCTAAGGCTTTACCTTACAGTCTTCTGTTAATGCCCTTTCTGATGCTGTTAATAGAGATAAGTGCCATTATTGTCATCACCCCTCATCATCATCCTCGGGAACATAGGGAGAAGAGGACAATAATGTAACATTGGGGAAATGGCCCAAGTGACTCAGAGAGGGCATTTGTAACCCGAGGTCTCAGGGAGTTAGGGGAGACCGGGCTTTTAGGTGGTGTGTAATGTAGGTAGAGTGCACACGCGCTTATTTGCTACACACAAAAAAAAGGAAAAGCTCATGCGCCGACTACTCTAAGTATCGTGTCACAGAATGAAAGCTTATGGTTCTTTTTTGAAAGCAAAGTCATGAAAGACAAAATAACCAGAGTCTTTCAGACAACTGTGTAATTGTAAATTATTTTCCTATTAGAACATCAATTTTAGTAAAGGGGGAAAAAGCTTAGGAAAACTTTGCAGTCGGTGCTAGAAGCTGTATATAAGGGGTTCCTTGAGGAAAGGTTTGGATCAGGGGATCATGTAGGTCTGTGGCTGGTGTCGTCCCCTGGTGGGCAGTCAGAGCTCAGCAGCCAAGTGTCTTGCAGGCAGGTTTCCAGCACCTACCTCGTAATTGCCCCATAGGGACCAGCAGGATGAAAGTCTTGATTAAATGCAAATGCTTTCCCTTTCTATTTATAGGAATCTTAAGCTGTTCTTTTGCCTCTTTCATGTCAGGTTATTTCAACAAGATAATTTTCATTTGGTTTATCCTGCATGTTTGTGATCCGACATGATTATTTGCAGGCTCTTTGATTCTTATCTGTGAAGATTCCCTAGTGCTCTGTCTTTGACCCTCTGATCTGAGTTTCTGAGTCATCCACTCACTGAGCTTCAGCTGCTGTCTTTATTGTAACTAATTCCCAAATCCCTTTCTCTGGAGGAGGCATTCAGGTTTTTTGCAACCAAAAGGAGGCTTTTCTTTGAGTATCTTCTGTCACTTCCGGTGCAGGTGAGGCTCAAACCAAATGTAACTTTCCCTTCCTCTGAAAATGTACCTTCATCCTAATTTCCATATGTTCTTTTCATCAGTGATGCTTTCCACCCATTGAGTAGGGCCAGAAACTGCCATTTTCTAACCCATCCCTTTCCTCATTTCTGATACACAATCAGGCACTGGCTTTGAGACCGAAAAATCTACATTTTAACATCTAAATCTAAATCTTCTAATGTAGATAAAGCAGGCCACATACACTTTGCCAGGGATTGTTAAAAAGTAAACACATAAATATGAAAATTCCTTTGTTTCTGGGTATTTATTTCTTTCCTGCTCAGTGTTCTGGTCAAAAAAACATAATGGACTGGTTAAGTTATAGAATAGTGTTAGCTTCTATCAAGCACGTTGAAGTGCAAAATATATAACTGCATTAATGTTATAATATTCTCTCCTCCCCCTCACTTATAAATTATGCCTTTTCACATCGAATACCATACAGATTCAGGTTCAAGTTGCCTTGTCAAATGCATGGAGTAATGCATGATGTTTAAGAAAAATTAATAAGTTGCATTGCCTCTGGACCTCCTTAGCCCTGACTCATGATCCATTCCTAATGGCACATATGTCTTTTTGTTTTTAATTTTCAGATGTAACATTTATTCATGAAGGAAATAAAACATTTTTGGATAATCTTGTCAATTTTGAAAAACTGGTACGTACATTTCATTATTTCTCCCTTTTCCCACTGTCAGGAAAGTGCATGCTTTTCCTTCTTGTTCTAAGAAACAAATGGTTTAAGTATTTTTCTCCTCTGAATACATGGTGGTTTCCAGGAGCTTATTTGCTGCACGTTCAGCATTGTCAATAAAATGTATTCCAGTGAAAAATAAGTGTGCTAACAAGGTTTTGAGGACTGACTATGAAAGTCTGCTTTTTATTTTTGAAAATGGGACTTCATTCAATTAATATCAGTGGTTGTGTGTGTGTTACTAAACCGGAAATAAAACCTGTAAGGTTCTGTCACTAAGACAGGAGGTTAAGCTTTACTGCTTGAAAGGCATCGCTCTGCGTCTCAGTGTATACTGCTTCCAGGACCCAGGAAAAAGCTCTGCTTCTGGGGAGATGCGTTCATCTTCAGTGCTCCCCACTGGATGCAAAGGTGGAATTCGCAGGCTGTGCCTGAGAGGAAGCACCACCCCTCTGTCCGCCTGTGGAGCACAGTGGACTGTGGAGACAGCAGCTCAGGCAGAGTGCACTCCCTGCTCAAGTGAAAGGTTCCCAATCAGTCCTCCCTTACGAGTTACTGAAATTCCCCTTCCTGAAGTATTTCTAAGACCTTCCCAGGTACTTCCTCCTGTTGTGAGCTCCTCCTAGCCTTTCTGACTGGCCTAGGGCAGAGGAGGAGCTGCTAGGGAGAACTGAGCAAGTGTAAATGAGGAGTGCTCCAGAGAGGCCCCGTGGACTGCAAGAATGGATCTGTCCCCAAATGAACTTGAGTGTCATAGATTAGACTGTCCTTCATGGTTAAAGATGATACCAGTGACCCCAGTCCGTAGATCCTGACCTTTGAGTGACCTTTTCAGTAATGGTAATGGATTTGTATGAACTCTTTCAGGAACTGACCCCCGGTTCCCTGTGAGACTGGGTCAGGCATGTGAGAGAAGGTTGAGTGAGGCGGGGTTGCCGACCATGACCAAAGAACGGTACAAACTGATGAGTCCGAGCGGGGTTTGGCATCTGACCTTTGCCTCATAAGTGCCCGGCTGTAATCATCAGGTTAACTCACCACACATGGGGTGAAGTGACAGAGGACCGCTGTGCCACTTGAAAATCCAAGCACCTAGAATCTGGGAGAGAGACGTCTTGGGATATCCCGCAGTAGCTCCATTTTAATCACTTGAGAATGACTGATTTGACTTCAAATCCTGGCCAGCACATCTGGTTAAGTTGTTGTTAAAGTGGATGTGCCTGTACTCTTTAAATCCCCCTGTGCTAAGTGCTTTGGAACCAGAGCTCAGTTATTTAAAAAAGTTTTAAGTTTATTTATTTATTTTGAGAGAGACAGAGACAGCACAAGCAGGGGAGGGGCAGAGAGAGAGAGGGAGAGAGAGAATCCTAAACAGGCTCTGTGCAGCCAGCACAGAGCCTGACACGGGGCTGGAACTCACAAAACTGTGAGATCATGACCTGACCTGAGCCAAAACCAAGAGTCAGACGCTCAACTGACTGAGCCAAGCAGGCTTTCCAGAGCTCAGTTATTTTAGATGCTACAGTCAAACCAGCACAGCCAGAAGTAGATATTCAGAGTGAGGCTTTTTTGTACGTACTCTTTAGAGACTCGTTCTGTATCACTGTGTCATGTTGTATTTTTTTAAAGATAATTGTAATTTTTTTTAATGTTTATTTATTTTTGAGACAGAGACCGAGTGTGAGCTGGGACGGGGCAGAGAGAGGGAGACACAGAATCTGAAGCAGGCTCCAGGCTCTGAGCTGTCAGCACAGAGCCTGATGTGGGATTCCAACTCACGAGCCACCCAGGCAGGTGCCCCTCACTGTGTCATGTTCTGAAGATCCCAGGGTACCTGTTTGCAACCAAAGACTATAGGCACTAACATTCTAGACTTTGTGTAGGTTAATCTCCAGTGTTGGATATTAATGAAATGATTTCAGGCAGATGAAGCCTGTGGTCAATATCTACTTCAAATCCCGGCCAGCACATGTGGTTAAGAATGCCTAACAAGCTTTGGAGAGCATGTGTGGAGATGCGGGAGGAGGGGTGTCACTCTGAGTAGAATTCAGCACAAAGGTCTAGTGAGTTACCCTCTGACTAACTTAGACGGAACACGGGAGAACAGTTGCGCTCGTTATAAAGCCGACTGTTGTCTGTTGTTAAGAGCAGACCAGCAGTTGACCTTCTCCCCCAGGTGAGCCAGTGGTTTGGTCAAGTTCCTTGTGTTACTGCCCCTCCGATAGTGCTACTGAAGTCAGAGAAAGATTCGATAAAGGCACAAATGGGAAAAAGCCATGGAAAGATCCCCACATCCCTGTCTCTCATTCTGACCAGCATTTCTGGGCTTCTGCTACTTTCTCCAACAATCCAGTGGACGCCTTTGGATAACAGCTAATGTCATCTAGGGTCTTGCTTTCAGATGTGTCAGGACTTCAGACTGAGGCACCTGGGTGGCTCAGTCAATTAAGCATCTGACTCTTGATTGGGACTCAGGTCGTGATCCCAGGGTCATGAGATGGAACCCTGAATTGGGCTTCACACTGGGTGGTGTGGAGCCTGCTTAAGATTCTCTCTCTCTCCTCTTCCTCCTTCCCGCCCTTCCCTGCTGGTGCACACACATAGGCTCTCTCTCACTCTCAAAAAAAAAAAAAGACTTCAGATTAACCTCTGGGAGCAAAACGTAGTCTAACAAATAGTACTTCTTTTAGTGTCAATAACTGTCTGTACCCCCTTAATCCTTTAAGATGCCTTAAGGAAATAACATGGCATAAATAAGTAATAATATTCTCTTTTAAATTGTAAATTCTCAAAGAGAACTTTATTAAAAAAAGACAACTAGAAGCTAAATGCAGTTATGCATGTACACAGCGGGCCATAACATCCACATACATCCATCAGACGCCGGCTAGCCCACCATTTCTAGACAGATCAGGTTCTGTAACATGAGCGAGTTCCTGGTCCTCACACAGTAGATGGTTCTTAGTATGGAGCACACCTACTGCTGACCCCCTCCTTGCACAGAGAAGACAGGGTGAGTTCAAATTTTTTCAAAGGACAAAAACCTATTATACAATGTACATAGCCCTACATTATACTTGGATGCTGGAGAATGAGACTGAATTTCCTAATAAAGTCAGTGTTTTCAAGGAATGTTTCTTAGCAAGGGACAGAGTTTCACTTAAGCTAAAACAGGATCATCTTTCACAATAATGAACCAATAGAACCTAACTGAATTAACTTGGGAGAAGCCAATGCCTCATGATGGATATTAGCTTAAGCCAGCTAGCAAATCATTCAGTGTATTCTCTTTATCTGGCTGATACAGGCCGACACATTAAGTCAGATGACACGAAGGCCCAGAAGCACTCATTGGGTCTAATAAGATTTCCATTGTTCCCTCTGCTGTCTCAGCAGCTCTAAACGTTTCAGTCGCAAACTATTAAATAATGAAGAAACAAATGCTTTCTCTCTTTCTTCTCTTTACTCCTCAGTGTTGAGAGCCTCATCCTTTACCACATTTTCCCCCTCCCCCCTTCAGAAAACCTGAAGATGGGGAGGACTCAGGTTTCACTGCCACACTCAGCCCTCAACCCTGCATCAGCTCAAGGCTCCCGTGAGCTGCCTAAATGGCAGAGGATAGAAATCAGTGTGACGCCATAGCTTAGAACGAGAGAGCTGCCCTGGGAATAGTGGTAACATTTGGGGAAGGAAACATAACAATACTTTCACAGACGTGAGTCACGTCTCATTTCCTTTACAAATGCAACTTGAGGTCCTGCTATAATCACTGTCCTATTTAATTTTCCACTATTGAATAGAAATACATTGGAAACACAGTTGAGAACAATTTAATAAGTAGGTCACATTCAAATAAAGTTTCTATAGTTCTGACAGGTTTTAAGTAAAAAAAATTTTTTTCACGCCAAAATTATTCTTGTAGCAATAATTCACTGAGGGCTTGCTGTGTATGGATGAGCCTCTGACTGGTGTGTACATGTGGAATGTGAAAGATGTTGACATGTTTGGGGAAGCTTGGAGGAGCAGATAATGAATAACGTTGATTTCTTGAATCGTTGGGCAATGTTTGGATTTTGATATGAAACAAATTAGAAAGTCGACGTGGATTTTCCAGAGGACAATAACACAATGGCAGCAGTATTTGGAGATGATTCTGGCAACAGTAGGGGAGAAACAGGAGTGGAAAATGGTGTTGTCCTAAATGCTGTCTTTCTTCTTCGTCACGGGAAACTAGAAATGATAGAGCTAGAAGACTCTTGAAGGTACCCAAGTATGAGCTAATGGGATCTTGTCAAAGGCAGCTGTAAGCTAAGAAGACTTTTGCCTAGAGATCAGTGAGAACACTAAAGAAACAAAGTAGAATCCTGAAGACTGTAGGAGAGAATATAAACCAAACCAAAAACAGTCTCTTTAAAGATATTGGCGTTTTAGAAAATGTTTGCCTTTTGTGACTGTGTCATTTCCTGTCGCGATTTGCATACTTGAGTCTTTGATGCCACCAGAGTTCCTGTCTGCATTCAGCAAGTACCGGAATCACTGTGTGACATATGGCAGGTGCTGGGCGTGCGGAGCCCTCTACTGGCACCCGGCCTGGAAGAGGCGCAAAGATCCAGAGCAGCGCCAACCACACGAGGCCAGTGTATACTGTACAAGGGAGCCTCCCAAGTTCAGAAGGGAAATCTCAGAAAGGCTTCACCGAGAGCAGGCAAAACATCCCTGGAAGGGAAAAGCCTAAGCAGGTTTGGACAGGCAGATGGGGTGGGAATGCCGTACCTCTTTACGGTGTGTAAACGGTGGGCTGTTAGACCCCGTGGCATGAGGAAACCCAGTTAGAATCTGTGCAGCCAGGTTTGGGGGCTCTGTTTTGACAGATGAAGACTGAATATCCTTTTGTAATCCAAGCTCAGTATTCTCAGTTGAAGTCAAGTCCAGTTCCAAATGCAGCGATGCCGTTTGCACCCAAGGGTGCACTCTGCTTTCATCCCAGTAGGCATACTTCAGAAACACCCTAAATGACCCTTCCACCGATACATTTTCTGCTCTGCCTTCCAGCATATGATTGCAGACACTGTCCGGACCCTGAGGCACTGCAGGACTAACCAGTTTGGTGAGTAATTGAAGTTGGCCAGGGAATGTAAATTCACCCTACATTGGTACAGACTGTGACCTTATCACAAGTATTTGGTGGTAATAAACTGAAACAGATTATAAAGTCTTATATGCATTTACTATATTCTTTCTTAGTTTCACTTCATATTTGGGATGCAAAGGAAAACAAGATATGGCAGTTTTTTTATCCTCTCTTGGCAGCAAGTTTACACTGTACAGAGTGACTTTCGATGAGCAGAGGCCCCCCCCACCCCCACACCCCTGAGCCTGAAAGTCTGTTTGCTTGCCCCTTGGCTCAGAATTACCAGTGGGTTTATCAGGGGTGACCCTGTGCCTAAACTTCTTGCTTAGAGCCTTCCTGGAATTGGAATATGGTTTGTAAAAGTGCCTGAAGCAGCCTTCCAGAATCTTTACTCCTCTCCAACAAAAACTTCCTGTCCGGAGCTGCCTTTCACTGAATAGGTATTTTTCTGAGCACTTTTGTGGATTCCCTGCTGAGATTAACATAAGTAGGAAGATCTGTTCCTTTTTAAACCTCAGGCATAATTTACACCATGTTTAAATAGCGTTAAAACATTGCAGGAAGGAAGGAAATCAGCTTTATTGAGTCCAAGGAGCATTCACACGGGCAGTGGCATCCTGACACCAGTATTGGTGACTGGTGCATGGAGATCATTAACCCTGTGGTGCAGAGCGGAAAACTGAGACTCAGAGAGTTAACCCATTCAGCCATTATTCAGGCCAAGCCTGCCTGACTTCCTGACCCACACTCTTTTCTTTGCCTTGTGCAGATTCTATAGATATAAAGGGCAGTAAAGAAAAAAAAAAAAAATAGAAAGTTGAGTTCAGTAATTATAAATCAATCAAAGCTGACCACTAAATAAAACTTGCTTTATATATCCTCCTTGTAAAATAATTTTTTCAACAATACGGAAGTATGTATAAAGTACAAAGATCAAAGTCCTACTCCTTAAGGATTAGTGCATATTCTTAAGAAAGTTTTTTCTGTTTGGCTAGTTTTGGCTGGCAGTGTTGTCCCCTACAGAGCAACGGAACTTCTGTATGAATTACAAAGTTTGTGCTTGAAAGGGAGAGTTATAAATACAGGACCTAAGTTTTTTTTTTTTTTTTAATGTTTATTTATTTTGAGAGAGAGAGAGAGGGAGAGCATGAACAAGGGAGGGACAGAGAATCCCAAGCAGGTTCCATGTCGTCAGAGCAGAGCCCTGTGAGGGGCTCAGTCTCACGAACCATGAGATCATGACCTGAGCCAAAATCAAGAATCAGACACTCGGGGCGCCTGGGTGGCGCAGTCGGTTAAGCGTCCGACTTCAGCCAGGTCACGATCTCGTGGTCCGTGAGTTCGAGCCTCGCGTCAGGCTCTGGGCTGATGGCTCGGAGCCTGGAGCCTGTTTCCGATTCTGTGTCTCCCTCTCTCTCTGCCCCTCCCCCGTTCATGCTCTATCTCTCTCTGTCCCAAAAATAAATAAAAAAACGTTGAAAAAAAAAATTTAAAAAAAAAAAAAAGAATCAGACACTCAACCAACTGAACCACGCAGGCATCCCAGGACCTAAGGTTTTAAATATTTACATCACTTACTACCATGTGATATGTGCTTATGTATTTCTCCATTAGGAACACAAGTACAGTGCGCTTATAGTAGAAACAGTGATAATATTGTCACAGAGATTCATTCAGATGTGCAAGCATAATGCTGCTGAGTATTGGGTTCATATTTCTCTCATCCACCTTTGCTTCCCAAGTATTTATGCACACTCACCCGATTCTAAGATATTGGTCTCACTGACCAGGAGACTCTGCAAGTGTAGACAGGAAGGGTATACTGGCCTGGTGGCCTTAACACTGTCTTGAACCTCTCATCACTAGAGAGTAAGTCCTCGTAGCACAAAGCATAACTCTTTGTGTTCATTTAGTGAAATTAGTGAAATCCATTTTGACAGCTTATATAGGAATAGTAAACCAATGTCAGCATTTGGGATAAAATAAGATAATGTTAATCAAGCCACTTAAAAATTATGAAGTTCTGGGGAGTCTGGGTGGCTCAGTTGGTTGAATGTCTGACTGTTGATTTCAGCACAGGTCATGATCCCAGGTTTGTGGGATCAGGGCCCGCATCGGGCTCTGTGCAGAGCATGGAGCCTGCTTGAGATTCTCTCTCCCTCTCTCTCTGCCTCTATCCCACTCATGCTGTCTCTCTCTAAAATAAAATATAAAAAGGGGCCCCTGGGTGGCTCAGTCCATTAAGCATCCAACTTCTGCTCAGGTCATGATCTTGTGGTTCATGGGTTCAAGCTCTGCGTCAGACTCTGTGCTGACAGCTCTGAGCCTGGAGCCTGTTTCAGATTCTGTGTCTCCCTCTCTCTCTCTGCCCCTCCCTTGCTCGCTTGCTCACTCTCTCAAAAATAAACATTAAAACATATATGTATATATATATATATATATGTGTATATATGTGTGTGTATATATATATATATATATATATTTTTTTTTTTTTTTTTTTTTAATTTGGAAGTGCCATGCAGGTGTCACTTGTCATGGTTGGAACCACTCATTCTGCCATCTTCTTAAGGTTAAAAAATTAACAAAAAAATTATCTTTGTACGATTATGTTTTCGAAACCAATATTTACTAAGCCAAAAGCAGTCAGTCTCTCAGTGTCTTACAGAGAAGGTGTTCTAGAATAATACAACTTTTTGGTCACTTCCAAACAAGTGGGATGGTAAAAACTTAAATTCCTGGTATTTTTGCCTTTTGAAACCAGGAAGCCTTATTTGCTATTAAACCTAAGAATTACAAGCCACCCATGACATGCAAGCCTTAAGTTACAAAACACATTTGTCACAGAGGAGGAAAAAATGGATTTCACCAAGAGAAGAAATTGCTGCATTGAAATGCTTAGCTTTCTTTGGTCCCCTCTACTCAAGCTGAACCCTGCTGCTCCCATCCGAAATTCCGTGAAGCAAGAGGATATGACATCACCATCTCTCACATTGACATTGTCCCTCTATAGCAGTTTAGCCAGGCTCCCAATGCCTTGAGGTTTGGGGGGATTTTTTTTTTTTTTTTTTGGATTGTGTTTGTTTTTGCCTATGGGAAGTGGGCTTGCCCCATTGTCCAGGCTACTTTATCAGGCTCCTTATCAGACTTGTCACCAGCATGGCACATATGTGTTCACAGGGCACTAAAAGCTTCTTGTGGCCCTTCAGTTTTGTAACCACCCTGGATTTGGGAGTGGAAAACCACCTTGCCTTGTCCTTTGCTGGGTAGATGTTAGCCCAGCCACATGCTTCTGGAACTTGTTTGCCTGTTAAGTATATCTTAAGTTCAGTTCTGTGATATCTGTTCATTCAAATGCTTCCTTAATTTTTTTACTTTTTCAAAAACTAAGGACCCCAAAGAATTCTACAAATTCTAAAAACAAACCATTTTGTCTGTGCACTGACCAGATTAGCAGTGGTTTCTGACAATTCCAGACTGAGATATAAGAGCCAGTGAAAGCTATTTAAATGGCAGTTGCTGTGACATGGGACCTCAGACATGGACTCAGGAATCACACAGTCTGGGTGCCGGACCTGTTCTGCCACTCCCTTGCTGTGTGTCTGTGCTGTTTCCCACTCTGTAGTGGGGGGATACTAACACAGTCACTAAATACTAGATAACATTAGGTAATAAATGTTACATAAATGTTAATAAAACAAGTACCTTTGTAGTCTAATGACCTGACCTGAGGCGCTGGTCTGAGCTGGTGAAGTATCTCCACTGCTAGGATAAAGATCCCCTCTCTGGGATGCTGACTAATAAGAATCCCCCTGCTAGATTTACTCTAAGCCTTAATGAGAGAGGTCACTGGTATTCAGAAATAGCACTTCTGCACGAATAAGATAGAAACGGAGAGGGAAACAAACCATAAAAGACTCTTAAATACAGAGAACAAACTGAGGGTGGCTGGTGGGATGTTGGGGGCGGGGGGAAGGGCTAAAGGGGCGAACAGCATTAGGGAGGACACTGGTTGGGATGAGCACTGGGTCTTATACATAAGTGACGAATCACTAAATTCTATGCTTGAAAAAAATTGTATACTTAAAAAAGAGAGAGAAAGAAGTAGCATTTCTGTTCTCATGAGACTTTTTTCTTCCAAAAACCAGGAGGTGACATGTCTCCAAAGGAACACCAAGAGTTAAAATCCTACGTTAACCACCTGTATGTCATTGACAGCCAGCAGGCCCTGTTTGAGTTGTCACACAGGATCGAGCCTCGGGTGTGAACCCCAGAAGCCCACCGCCTCGCCTCCCCTGTAACTTGCAGCACTTTGAGCTATGGGAATGTCAGTGCTGAGCACGTTGCTTTCCTGTGAGAAAAGAAGTTGCTGAGTTTTATCAGTATATCATAAGAACCCACCGGAAAGCCCAGGAAAGCGTGTTCAGGAAGTTGATGGCAGCCACCAGACATGGGGAGAGGCCTCTCCTAGCTGCTCTCAGAATGAGAAGGCAAAGAAAGCGTCAGAAGCATTCTTGAAATGGAGAAGTCTGGTTTCTTATGACTGCATTGTTGATCCAACCCAGTTTTCAACTTGAGATGTGCCCGCGTCAAGACGAGAGCGTGTCTTGTCCTACAGTGACCCAATATTTCAGTACGAGTGTGCACGAAACGGGAGTTTTATGTTGCCTGGTGACAGATTACTGTTTATAGGCTGTCAAAGAAGCAGCTCATCTGAACACCTAAAGACAGTGATGGCATCTCTAGATTTCCAGGGAGAAGGAGTGGCCGCTGTCAGTACAAACTGTGACATCACCAAAAGCCACTTGTGTCTAGGAAATTAGGACCGCAGCTGGCATCCATGCTCTGATTTCCAAAAGGGAAATGTCAAGGCATGCATTTCTTTGCATCCACAATCATTTATCAATGTAGGCTTGCAGGTGAAATTCGTTTCTGCACAACCGATTTGCAACTATAGGCCAGTTAGAGTACGTTGCTTTACCAGTAAGGAAAAATAGTAATCTTTAAGAAGTGGACTCGTTGCTCAGTTTCTGGAGATTTTCTTTACGTGTGCAAGAAGATTCGCATTTCTTACGGGAACAATACGATTTTTGAAAAAGCACAGCGCCTGATAGATTATAGGCACTCAGTAACTGTTTATCAAGGGAACAGAGTCCCAGAGGTCTACATTCTTGTGCCTGGCGATGCCCTAGTGTTTTGCATCCTCCAGCAGGCTCCTTTGCCCACCGCAGAGAACGGTAACAGCCAACACAGGGAGGTGAAGTGGGATTTGGTGTGTGAAGCACTTAGCACTCCCTAGAGAAGAGCAAGGTATTTAGTAGTGACTGCCTATCTCTCAACAAATGCCAAGAACCCCCAAAATACCCAAATGTCTGATTATGTTGGACACTTCAAAGTCCTGCAGTCCACTCCTAATCAAGGCCCAGAGCTCTTCTGTAATTTGTCTTTTTTCCCCCAGAGTCTCAGAGTCTTCGAGTCTACTTTTTATTCCCATTTTTAGAGATGGGGGCTCCTACAGTAGAGAAAACCTCATGCTATTCTCAAGAACTGGTTAGAGAATTTCCCCCGAGCTTAAAATGAACAAAAAAAGCTTGTGGGCATTGCTGAAATACAAGGGCCCTCCTTCATGAATTCAGTCCATTCATCTTCTGCACGTGTGAGTTCTCTCCTGCCTGTTCATCTCTCGGGTGTCTGCACAGAACTGCTTCCTTCTGGCCCATTAACACCTTATTACTCTGGGTACCCAATGCTTTCTGATACCCTGTTAGCAGTGCTGTTTCCTGAGCTCGCGAACCACACTGAGCTTGAGAGCGTGCTGGAAGGTACCATGTGGAGGAAATTTTGGGTAGGACTTTCAAAGAGATTTGGTCTGTCCCAGCACGTGTAAACTTCAATCCTGAAAACTAACAGAGTTTTACAGAAAGGGACCATCCGGGGATGGTCCACTCAAGGCTACTGGGAATCAGGCTACTGGGATCAGCTCCAGGCTACTGGGAATGGACAGAGACCCACTGGAGGAGACCAGAGCCATCAGGACTAGGAAAAACCGGTTCGTCTCATGGCTGATCAAACACTGGAGAAGCTCTCCCCTTGGCAATTATTGGGGACAGCATGGGCGTACAGCACAAGCCCATGTTCTCACCTTTTCTCTGTGCTGGAGAGGATCATTTGGTCAGTCTAATCATGTAAGGCCATTTTGACATTGTCTCCACGTTTTACAATTTAAGTGTCTGTTCACAGGAGATCTCCATTACTCCAACCAGAACATGACCTCTCGAGGACTAATTTTCAGTGGAGAACTATTTCAACATAGCACCTGCTGCTTAGATCCCAATCCAAATATGTACACAACCAAATGAATCCACACATACATCACGTTTAAACTCATTCTGATGGTGTAGTCAGTATTCCACGTGTCGTGGGTAGAAACAAGCCAGGCACAATGTGGGGCTCGCCCAGTCTCCTCCAGCCATGGCCATGTGGCTCTCAGGGCAGCAAAGGGAAGGGAGGGTTTGGTTTAGTTTACATTTGCTTTTTCATTCCTGTCTCCCGAATGTCAGAATCTCCAAATCTTTGTGAATTTTAACAACCGTCTCCAGAGATTTCCCAAGCATCAGCAACTCAAAAGTTTCAGAAGCCCTGTGAAGACGTAAAACAGGAACTCAAGAATTGAAGACAGAACTGGGAATGGCTTTAGCTCCGCATGAAACTTTCCTGAACAAAGCTGAGCCGTCTGGCCGTGAGGCTCCCTGTGAATAGGGATTCCCTTTCCAAACATTAGCCAAGGCCTCTTTGAAATAGATTTTGTTCTGGCTAGAAGGGTGGACCAAGATGTCGAAGCTCCTTTCCTGCTCTTAGAGTGTTGCGATTCCATAAAATCTCCATTCACTCTGAAAATCTCTAATCTGCCAACTTCCTCAGCAAGTGGTGCCCCAGCACTTCTCAGTGGGTCCTTTCTGCTACGGCACCACCCTCAGGCAGTCCTGTGGGCTCATGGATTCGTCTGCATCCCGGCAAACCGGCCCTGCTTACAAGGTAGCACAAGACCAGTTTTGTGGGCAAAACTGCAACCTTCCTGAAATTTTTTTTCATACATATTTCCAGATGCTCCAAAGGCTACAGTGTTTTAAATTCACTCTTTGTTATCATCTGTACAATTGCCAAATGGTTACAGTGCTAAGTATTATGACCCGCGTTCACTTTATTTTAGTATCATTAATTCTGTTTAGATTAATGCATTTCCCTAGACCCATATCCACAGGCAAGTTGGGTGGAGCGTGCATTGAATTCAGAATAATGAGGATAAAGGAAAAAGCCAGCCGTCCCAGTTGGCAGGCAGAAGGAGTTGCATCCTGTAGGCTAGCCTCTGGGTAGGGAGAGACAGTTGCAGGGAAGAGGGGGTTGGTGATTTCTGATGCCCGGAGCTGGGCTTCACCGCTGCCCCAGCCCCAGCCCCTTTGGCTCGTTATGGCTGTCACATCGCAGATCTCAAACCTCGTGTTCTGAAATGGCACAGCTGATCCAAGCTGCTCAAGAAACTAACTAGACAGAAACATTAAAAAGGGGGAAGATCAGGTCCACTGCAGTTATCTAACACGGCGTTCTTTTTAAATGCTTCAAAGACATGTCCTTAAAATTTCAGCCTGCTCATTAATGAGCGGGCCATTGTGCTTAAAAGTAGTAGGGGGAAGAAAAGTTTTTAAAAATTGCCAAAAAGTTAGATGAAAATGTACTACTGTATAAAGCAAAGCTGTATATACTAAACGTTTTTTAGCAGAGGAATATTTATTTGCATAGCCTATTTATTGTATTCGTATTACATGGTTATTAAATACTGGGATGAAATTGATGCCCTGAAGCAAGGACTCTTGCCTTTTAATGTATCATTAATTAGGACTGCTGTGACATTGTCAGCTTGCGTTAAAAATTAGAAGATAGAAAACCCACAATCAGGGTGTCTACCTAACTTCTCAGGGACTACACTTCGTAGTTTTCCACCATTATAAGAGCTGGTAAATATGAAACATTTGTGGAATTACCAGAATTGCCATTAACAGTATTTTCTTTCTCCCATGTCACGCTTTCTGCTTCTGTATATAGGACTGTGCTGTGTATTTATCGAAGCTAGTAAGCAATAATTTATATGTAAAAAATGGCCAAGCAATATAAGGTGAACACTTCTATAAGTCACTGTTACCTTATCTTGTATTTTCAAGTGTTTTTTTTTTAAACTGCTTTTCCAAATATAAGATTATGTTAAAGATACTGTTGATGCCTCATAGCTTCTTGCTGTGTCTGTGATGTTCATGGGCTCCATAGCCTATGTCTGGCAGCATGTTCTCACTGTGTGGAACTCATATGCTCACCGAGAGAGCTACAGGCAGGTGAAGGGATTCCCAGGCAGCCGCTGAAGCTCTGAATCACTTATGCTGCCCCTGAGCCGTTGGAGAACCCAAGGACCCTGGGGAGGAAATCACATCAGGATTCTCCGATTCTGTCCTCCCCGCCCCCCCCCCCCCCCCACCATACTCAACTGGGATCAGCAACTCTGCCT
Organism: Panthera leo; assembly: GCF_018350215.1. Taxonomy (NCBI): domain Eukaryota; kingdom Metazoa; phylum Chordata; class Mammalia; order Carnivora; family Felidae; genus Panthera; species Panthera leo. Next base: position 113,270,389 of record NC_056680.1, on the reverse strand, counting down.
TATCAGCCCAGATACTGAGGGAAGCTCACGGCCCTGGCGGCAGTGCTCTAGGTCTCAAAGGGAGGCCCTGACCCCACAAGAGGTGCGGGCGGGATGGTAAAGCACAGGGTAATAGTGATGTTCCTCGAAAGTGGAAAAACTAGACCACGTCATTGTTCAAAATCTCTACCCCTTCTTATGGGAGGATTACACATCCTGCTCATTGATGTCAAGCCTGGTTTTTGGCACGTGGTAATTAATCCCTTCCCGCAAGAGGATTGTATATCTCACCATGTTGAACTCAGGAGTGGTCAAATGTCCTGCTGCGTCCAGTGAAAAATGGGGAGAAGTGACCTGTGCAGCTTGTAGACTAAAGCTTTACAAGGGAGCGGGTGCTGGCATGTCACTTCTGCCACAAGGCCTACAATGTTCCGGGAAAAGGTGTTTCCATCCACCTGAGTCTCCAGCTTGGGAAGGACGTGGAACATCATCATTAGAAGCCCCTGGTATTTGGGGATGTTACCTCAGAAGAATTTAGCCTAAGCTAATAAAGTCTCCCAAGGCGCTTCTTTCTTGATAAACTGCCCTTTCCCTCAGTCCGTGTGGGTAGTAGTATTGGCTTTGCAGAGTACCTGATGGATGAAGCTACTTGTTGTCACACATCCATGAAAAGACCTTGTCTTTACATGGGAAAAGGTAAAGACCGGAAGATTTTTTCAGGCTCTTGTCACCCAGAAGTGGCAGTTCTGAGTGACAAGGGAAAATGAGAGGTGAGAGCATAGGCACTGCCTCTGAGAGAACCAGGGAGCAGAGAGAGGAAGACCACTGGGTTGTAGGGCCTGTGTCCTCATCTATAATCACTTCCTCTGTGGGGCAGGCCTACATCTGGAGCAAAGCAGCAGAGGAAGGGAGAACAGAAGCCCCAGGCTCCAGCTTCAGAAGGGAACAGAAGAAAGCCAAATTCCCGTTGCTCCAGATAGTTGGGAAATTCTCTTTACCAGGATCGCCCATACTGGGAAGAGGAACAAGCCTCCTGTTCAAATTAGCAAACTTTTTTTTTCAAGATTCTTATTTATTTATTTATTTATTTTTGGGAGAGTGCAAGCGGGGGAGGGGCAGAGAGAGGGAGAGAGAGGATCCAAGGTGGGCTCTGTGCTGATAGCAGAGAGCCCAACGCAGGGTTTGAACTCACAAACCACAAGAACATGACCTGGGCTAAAGTCGGACTCTCAACCGACTGAGCCACCCAGGTGCCCCCAAATTAGCAAACTTTAGAATGAAATTTCTGGTCTTGCTCCTAGTGTGCTAGCTACAAAGTCCTATTTTAGGGACTGGGAGAGAGCTCCATGACTGGTCTGGTTCTCCTCTGAGATCTTCCAGATTCCCACTTGAGCTGCCCAGTGTGTTTGCTTTCCGTTTACTACTTGAAACAAACAAGATTCCTATAAAGCTTTAGACTTGCTAATGTTCTTTAGTAAAGTATTCCTGTTCAAGAAGGCATTGCAATTATCTCTTAGCCGAGAGCAGTCTGCATCCTTTCCCAGTACAAGAAAGGCACACCCAACAAGCAACACAGAGGCACTATCAGAAGCATGAAGTCCCTCCTGGGGATATGAGCTGAGATCCCTCCTCCAGCCACACCCAGGGTCCAACTGCACCTTTCAATTTTCTCTTTCTTAAAAAAGTTTTTCTTATTTTTTTTTTAAGTTTATTTGAGAGAGACAGCAAGCATGGGAGGGGCAGAGAAAGAGGGAGAGAGAGCATCCCCAGCAGGCTCCACACTGTCAGCGAGGAGCCTGATGCGGGGCTCGAATTCAATGAACTGTGAGATCATGACCTGAGCTGAAATTAAAGGTCAGACGCTTAACTGACTGAGCCCCCCAGGTGTGCCCTCCATTTTGTTTCTCTTATGGGGACTTGATGTTTGCTCAGGAGGGACTTGACCTACTCCTCAGCCCTACTGTGGCTCTTGATTATGCCTCTCCCCTGGCTGGGGAATCTTCCAGGGGTTGGGTTAGGGTTCCCTGTGGTTATTTTTCAGGGAACCTCACCACAGCAGCCCCATATAGTAAGGTCGGCAGCCACCTCGGAGCCCTTGGCTTTGCCCCAACCTGGAGTTAAAGGAACTTCTGGGCCCTCCTCAAATGGCCCTTCCACTCCAGGGTGAGATCAGGCAGGGAGAGCATGGGAATGTTCCAAGCCCTTCCCTGCTGGCTAACCACACCACCTCACCGTTTATTTCCTGCCAGAACTACACCATGCTGCAGGACTTCTCAGTGGGGCTGGGCATTTTCCCCTCGAAGAGAAGAACTAGCCTACCTGTGGTCGACTTGCTCCCAAGATCCGGGGCTGTTTCTAACATCCCCAGGTTTCCAACATGGAAGTGGGGAGAGTAGAAAGGCCAGGCGCCCCTCACTGGATTGCACTTCTCCCCAGGAAGACCCATGGGCAGTCCCGGCCTTGGGGCCTTGCTTGTCCGAGCTGCTATCCCCGGGAGTGATATTGAGCCCTCCTCCCTGAAGGCCCTTTTCCGGCTCGCAGGTGTTTGGAGGTTCCCATGTTGTCTGTGTGTGGTTAGAGGCGGTTAGAACTTGTGTGAAAATAATTGCATTCTGAGAAACTGTCTGAAGTGTACACTTCTTCTTATCATCCTGACCGGAACCAAAACAATGTAGCAGGAAGGTCAGAGTCTCAAAAACAATTAGCCCACGTGGGAGACTTAAGGCAATGCCAAGACCTTCCCCAAGTGTTATGGCCACAGTGGCTCTCCAATATCTCAGAACTCAGAAGTCCCTTCCTCTGGCAGCATCTCATACAGTGATGCCACCACCAGGCCAAATCCAGGGTGTGGGGTCCGTCTTGACCACCCTCCTCCCGCAAACTCCAACACCCCCTGTTCATCAGCTTCTCCACCAGCATCCTCCCCGCCTTGTCCTGAGTGAGCTCAGACCGTTGCTGTCTGGTACTTCAGTCGTGATGGTAACCTAGCTGTGTCCTTCCCTCACCATGCAGCCCCATGAATTCCGTGCCCCCCCCCCCCATAATCTCCCAGCTCAGAATCCTGCAAAAGTGTCCCCCGGCTTTAGAACTAAAGCTCAGTAGCATATGAGTGCTTCACAGTCTGGCCTCTACTTACCTCTCCAGGGCTCCTCTCCACGCAGATGCTCCCAAGAGACTAAGAATTTGGGACCCCCCCTTTAAACTGATATTCTCTGGGGGGCGAGGGGAGGAGATTATTCGATTCCTAATAAATAATGGCTAAGCGTATGTGGGGCTTATTTGCTGCTTTCAAGGTGTTCAATCTTAAAGCAAGACCAATAATAATGCACAGATAAGTGGGGTGGAGGGCCCATACCTGGAGGAGCCCAGGCCACCACAATTGCCTTAAGTATAATGAGCTCTTCCCCACCAGAGATGTGCAAACGGACCTGAAAGCAACCAGCATTCTGCTCATTAGATGAGGGCTGTGCTGGGAGACCTTTCTGGTCCCTTTCAGTTCCTGGCTTCTGAGAGAGTTGGTGCAGAGCTGTGATCACTGGGGCTAAGTGATTTTGTGTCGCTTTGTTTTTTTGTTTTTGTTTTTGTTTTCTTTTAAGGAAGTGACTTGGCTGATGTGGGAAATAAGAACTGCTCATGCTTCCTTGTGTTCAGTGGACCCGGCTCTGCCTCTGCCTTGAGCTGGAAGGGAAAAGGCAGGGGGAGGGTGTTGCAAAGGAGCCCCACCCCTTCCCTGTCCTGTGCCCGATGCTGACTCCACAGTCCTAGCAGAGATGAGTGCCAGAAATAAACAACCAAATAAAAGTCCCTGGAATCACTGCAGTGGGGCCTGCTTCGGAGTACCAAGCTGGCTCCCGCCTCCCGAAGGGTAAAGCGAGGACACGGTAAGGGTAAACCGCATTCATTCAGCTGCCTCTGTATTCGCAGCCCTGCCACTTGGCCCCAGCACACCTTCTCGAAGCCTCCCCACCTGGATCCGGCACTCAGGTCTGGCCAGTCTCTTCTCCACCCCTAAACACACTGTGCCCAGGAGCCCATCCGTCCCTCCCAGATAAGACTTGTCCACTCCAAAGCCCTCCTGGATGACCCCATCTTACAGAACCTCTTTATCCCTATCAGAATTCTTACAGCAGGTCCCACCCGTCGCTCTTTGGGGAACCACCCCGTGCTGTCTTGCCTCCCATCCAGTATAGGCTGCCTTGAGGGTTATAGTGTCACGTCTGTGGCCACACTACCAGGTCCAAATCAGGCTCAGACATTTAAGAACTGAGAGAACTAGTGAAAGTTTCCACCTCGATTTTAGCCACTGTTCCTGTTCATCATAAACGGGGGTTAATATGCCCCCACCTCACACAGGGTTGTATGAAAAATAAATCTGATGCATATAAAGTGCTTACTACAATGCCTGGTACATAGTAGGCACTCAAGCAAGAACTCTACTGATGATGAAGGAGAGGGAGAGGGAGGGGGGAAGGAGGATGGGGAAGGGGAGAGGGGAAGGAAGAAGAATGAAGAGGAGGAGAAGGGGAAGGGGGAGGAAGAACAAGAGGAAGAAGGAAGAAGAGAAGGAGGAGGAGGGGAGCAGGAGGGGAAGAAAGAAGGAGGGGAAGACTGGATGCATGTCAGATTTGCACCCACATTTCTACTCGACTGTGGGCAAAAGTCACTGAACTTCTCTTATGTTTCTGCTCTCAATTGTCTACCAAGATCATTAGCAACATCTTTGCCACAGAGCAATTGTGACGGTGAAAGGGACAGTGCACATGAGAGTCCTCTGTACATGCTAAAGTGAGATACAAATAACGTGATTTCCTTTTGAGTCCCCGCAAACCCTGCACGACACTGGGACAAAGCAGCAAGTCCCTAAATGTCTGCTGATTGATCTGAGCACAGATGTCTGCATAAAGCCCGCAAAGTTGCGGTCACACTAATGAGGGAGCGTGGGGCAAGCTGAGGGCAAAGTACAAGCTAACAGCACCCCTCTCCCCAGGTGGGATGTGTGATGTTCCGCGGACACTCCTGGCTGCCCAAGAACAGGGGAAAGGAAGAAAGCAGACTTGGCTGATAGAGATCACAGTCACGTAGGACAGGAGTCTCCTTCAGTTTATGGATAACTAGGTAAACTGCAAGAAAAAGGCAATCTTATCCATAACCTAATCTCCAGAAACCTATAGATTCTGTTTCCTGGAGCCCTAATATCACCCTCCTCGAGACGTAAGGGGGTTTAAGTGCTTGCCATGGGGATGGGGGAAACAGAAGCAAATGAAAAGTTAAATTCCCTTACTTCCTACAGCCCACTGACAAGTCCTGGAAACAGGCGGAGTGACCTCCCTCTAGGAACTCAGCTGCCTCGATGATGGCACTTTGCTAGAGGCACAAGGGAATCTTGGCTTAACATTATCCTGACCCCCCCAGGAACCTGTGAGTCTCAAACATATAAAAATTTCTTTGCAAACCTCCTTTATCTTTAACCCCCAAGTATATGCTGGCAATTATATGCCGAGCATATGGCCCCTTATATACATCTAAAGGGTCTCATGACTGAGGTTTTACTAAACAGTAATAAATGGTATTTTCCTAACAACAGCTAGCCCCTCAGGGTCCTGGAAACTTTGCTTCCAAAATTCCTTAGAGACTTAGGCTGTTCCTAACCCCCCTCCCGGCCTGAAGGTCTATAAGCAATCACTCTTCACAACCCCAGTGCAGGTCTTCCTGCCCACAGGTCCTGTCCCTTTAACAACATCACCTTTTTGCACCAAAGACGTCTTCAAGAACTCTTTCTTGGCCTTCGGCTCCGAACCCCACCATCACCCCCAAATCCCACCAATACTCATGTTAGCATTAACACTGGCATTAACAGATTAACACAAAGAGAGAAAAGGCAGATCAGACCTTGGGCCTGTTCACACCTGGTCCAGGGCCACCACCTCCCTGAGCTCCCGGGAGGGCTTTTCCTTGGTCCCACCCGCACCCTCTTCCGGGCTGCCCTGTTTGCTCCACCCACAGGCCCCGGAACTCCGGGACAGCAGCTCCAACTAACAAGCCTCGTGCTTCCTGTTGGCAACACAGAAGCGCCATAAATCTGAGGAGAGATTGGGAAGGATAGACGCCTACTATTCTTTAGTTGTGTCCTTTGCGGGGGAGGAATTTTCTCTGGTTTCATTTAGAATCAGTTGGTGCAAGTGCTATGGGACTGAGCCTAGACTGAGCCCTGGGTTGAGAAGCAGTTCGCTCTGTGAGGCCAAAAGAAGGCAGGACCGGTCACGCTGGACCTCAGGTTACATTTGCCTAGTGTTTTCCTTCCCTAAATCGACCAGTAACACAGTTTCTCTCTCTCTCTCTCTCACTCTTTCTCCTTCTCCCTCTCCTTCTTATAGTGAGCTAACATTCATCTGCAACACACTTCATCATCTGTATCTAAAACATCACATATTTCTTGAGCACCCACTACATGACAGTCTTCAAAGTGATAGGGGAATAGCCATGAGCATAATATATATCCTTTTCTTCATGGAGCTTCACTCCAATTGGAGAGACAGACAATAAACAGGACAAACAAGTAAAACATGTAGTGGTACCTGATGATAAGAAGCAGATGATACCAGATGATAAGAAGCAGATGATAAGCAGATGATAAGAAGCAGATGATAAGCAGATGATAAGAAGCAGATGATACCAGATGATAAGAAGCAGGAGAGGGGCACCTGGGTGGCTCAGTCGGTTGAGCAGCCGACTTCAGCTCAGGTCATGATCTCGAGGTCCGTGAATTTGAGCCCCGCGTCGGGCTCTGTGCTGACAGCTCAGAGCCTGGAGCCTGTTTCGGATTCTGTGTCTCCCTCTCTCTCTGACCCTCCTCCGTTCATGCTGTCTCTCCCTGTCTCAAAAATAAATAAACATTAAAAAAAAAATTTTTTTTTAAAAAAAGAAGCAGGAGAGTGCCAGGGAGGTCAGTGAAATGTCAATACGGCAACCAGGGAAGGCCTTTGTTATGGGTTACGTTGTTCCCCTCCAAACTCGCATGCTGAGATCCTACCTCCTAGGACCTCCAAATGTGACCTTATTCAGAGACTAGGTCTGTACAGAGGTTATCAAGTTAAAATGACATCATTGTGGTGTGGGCCACCTAGTGTAACCGGCGTCCTTATAAGAGTGGCAAATTTGGAGACCACCCAGGGAGAACGCCATGTGAACATGGAGACCGCTGCTTCGAGCCAGGGAGAGAAGGCTGGAACAGGTTCTCCCTCACAGCCCTCAGAAGGAACTGACCCTGCCAACTCCTTGATTCCAGGTTCGCAGTCTCCACAACTGTGAGACAATAAGTTTCTACTGTTTAAGCCACTCAGTTTGTGGTACTTCAATATGGCAGTCCTGGGAATATATAATATCGCCTTGCTGAGAAGACCTGAAAAAAGAGAGGGAGCCAACCATGCAAATCCCTGAGGGCCAAGCATCCCAGGCTGTGGGAACAGCGAGTGCAAAGATCCTGAAGGTACACCCGGCGCTCAAGGACCAACAGGGAACCTGGTGTGGCCGGAGTCAGTCAGCGTGGTGGGGGGGGGGGGGGGGGGGGGGTGGGAAGCAGAGGAGGCCAGGGATGATGAGGCCAGAACACAGGAAGCCTGGAGGTTTCCTCTACCTCAAAGGAAAAACCACTGGAAGGTTTCAAGCAGAGAAGGACGTGGTCCGATTTGTGTTTCCACAAGATCATGCTGGCTGCTGAATTCCCAACAGAACAAAAAAATGGAGTAAAGATGGAAACCGGGAAATTGGTTAGGAAGTCCTTGCAATAATCTAAGCAAGATACTATGGTGATCTCCACCTGGTGGGGGCAGTGGGGTGATATGACGTAGAATAGTTCTAGATATTTCGAGAAGGCAGGTACGACAATGGCATGTACTGACATACTGGATGTGGAGAGAGGGGGGAGTCAAGGTTAACCCTAGGGATTTGGGTTCAAGAAACTGGAATGCTACCATCGTAATTATCTGGTATGAGAGAGCCTTAGAGGGAGCAGGTTTGAAGGAGAATATCGAGAGCTCAGCTTGAAATATCCATGAGGGAGCCGGTGGGTCTGGTTGGTACGCTAGGTACACTGCACATTCATGCCTGTCCACTTCTTGGGTCTTCGCCAAGGTCAAAGGTGGAAGCTGGGCATTGTGTAGGATGGGTATGTGCTTTGGGTTGATTTAAACTAAATAACGATCCTTTAGGCCTCTGGGTCCATGCTCTAAGCATCCTTGGCACAGCCGTGTAGAATGACTGTGCAGCACTGAGCCCTTCCAAGTTCTACCCGACATACACCAGCCCGTTGGGTCAGCAGGCTACCTCATGGGGCCACCAACTGAGGCCCATGACACTCTTCCTCTAAGTACCACACCTTCACCTTTGACTTCACAGATTTGTTCATTGGCTACCTTCTCATTCAGGCTTCCCTTCCCAGAAGAAATGCAGAAATATGAGTTACATTGTTGTCATCATGATTCTGAAGGCTGTAGTTAGCCATGGTTTTGCCATAGGCGTAAAACCCACGTTGTAATAGGCCCACAAAACAAGCTTTGTAACGTGGTCCCAGGCTTGCAACTCAAATTTTCCATTGTACGAACTTTATCTATTATAAGAAAGGACTTTCTTTTATCCTCAGAACAATCCTGGGAAAAACGAATTTCTATCTACAAAGCGCTCAGCTCTTTCGATGCTTAACGAATATTGTTGGGGGGGGGGGGGGGGGGCTTTGACTGGGTCATGACCAAAATGTGAGACGTTAGCGACACCTGGTGGGCATGAGGCGATTCTGTGCAGAATTTAAATCTCCGTTTAAAAAAATGCGTGTTCTTGAGGGCCCGGGTTAAATCAAACGACACAAAGGGGCCCTGTTAGAAGCCGGCGGCAGAGAGTGAAGCAGTGGCTTTACTGCTGTCCTTACTGGGCCTCGGTCCAGTGGGTTTTGTTCTCTGTTTTTACACTACAATGCAGAGCATTTTTTAAAATACAGAAATCAAAAGAACGAGAAAGGAGCCGGACTACAGAATGTTGACGCTTGAAGGGGTCAGGCAGGCACTGTAATCTGTGGTCTCCTAAGGGGGTGAGGAGGGCGAAGGCGGGGATGGGATGGCTGGGGCAAGTCCCCACTCCTGCCGGTCCGCCACTGGCCCTCAGGAGAAAGGGAAAATCCCAAACACGGAGGATCCAGCGCTTCCCATCTGATCCCCGCTTCCTTCTCTCCTCTGTGGTCGCTGTACTGCTGCCCACCCCCACCCCATCCACCTTTTTCTCCTCCCCACCCCCATCCCGCCCTTCTCCCCACCTCACCCGCACCCCACACTTCTCCCCTTCCCACTCCATCCATCCCCACCCACTACCCCCCCTCCACCCCACACGTCTCCTCACCCCATCCCCACCCCAACCCCACCCCACTCCCCAAGAGACACAGGTTGGCTCCAGTCCAGCCGAGCTACACCTTTCAGGCACCCTCGCTCCCAAGCCTTTGGACTGTTCATTCAATAACCAGTGGCAGAGCAGGTACTCGGGTACTCGTGGCCTAGGAGGCGCTGTGCTAACCCTGGGGGTAGGTTGGTGAATCGGACACACCTTCCCCTCGGGGCCTGGGCTGCACCCTCCCCCCGCCCCCCCCCCCCCCCCCCCCCCCCATCAAGTCCCTGCTCTTCAGTTAAGTGACTCTTCCCAGGCCCCAGGTCTCAGCCCCTCCCCTGGCCAGCCTGGACTCCCCTCTGAGGGGAGCCTTCAACCCCCCAGGTATACCCCCTCCAGTGAAACAGCCTGTGCGCTCCTGTGCCTCCCCTCCCCTCCTCAGAGAACAGGCTGTCTTTTACCCCTGATTTGTCAGCGTTCAGCACCAAACCAGGCTAGGGGCACGTAGGGTGTGGCTGCTGGAAGCCGGAAGTTAATTAACTGTCGCAGAGCCGGGTACAGGGGCCTCTTACTACCCAGAGGCGCTGCGGCCGCAGGGGGCCAAGCGGCAGTCTCCATCACTGGGCGAACTCTGCCTGGGGTTCACTTCAAGGCCCCGGGGGAGGATGGCATAAGCCGACCACCTGCCTGAGAGGTGAGAACCTCCTGGAGCCGGTGGTGTGCCCAGGGAGGTCCCTTTGGGCCCCTCCCAGTGTTCTGGTGTCCATCTGTTCAAGATGCTGGTAGCAATTCCAGCATGTTCCTGAGCGCTTATTGCTCCTGGGAATCCAAGTTCCCTTTCCCAGAGCAGATTCCAGGTAAGCCAAGCCTCGCGTCTGTGCCAGCACTCACGTCTGTGCCAGTGGCACTCAGTCCAGGGACCACGTCTCATGTTCTTCCGCGAGGCTCTGGATCTCCATCCAGGGTTCAGAGGAGACCGTGGGAGACATTAAGCTGTGCTCAGAAACAGCACTCTCGCTGGTTAGGGGTGCTAGGAATCCTCGTCCTCTGCTCAACTTTTGCCTCTACGCTGTCACCCCAACAGTCCTGCCAGAGCGAATTACCTTGCTGGCTCACCATGCAGGTTGGGAATTTCCCCAACTCTCAAAATGGCTGAACAGCCATGTTTCCCAGCCTTTGACAAGCGTCTGGAACATTCCCAGGTGTGGACTCAATGGGCCACCTGTAACCCACTAGATTGAAGTATGTGGGGGAAAGGAAGGCACGAAATGCAAAGACAAAGGATTATTCCTTCCCTCTTCCAGTCTTTCCCATGAAAGAGCCTTGAGGGCAGATCCAGAAGGAAAAGAAGGAAAACATCATCAGCTTTCCATCCCTCAGGCACTTGTATTGACCCCAATGGTTGCCACTGGGCTCCTTTTGTTCTGTGCCACAGGCAGCAGTGGGGCCAGCTTCTCTGGAAAGGCCAGAGTGGAGATGCTGGGACCAGCCAACACCCTAGAAGAACCCGGTCTCCATTGTGCATTGAAATTCCCATTTGCCCGGGGCTGAGCTTCTCCCTCAGAATCAAAGAGATCCATAAATGCGGGGGACAAAGCACAAACAAGGCCTGGAAGCCAAGAGCTGCTTGTAAAAATGGAGATAAAGGGACATTTCAGAGCTGTGCAGGCAGTGGGCGGGGGGCATCACCCCTTCTCTGGCTGGCACTGCCTGGCCACTTGATCTCCAAACATTGCCTCCATTTTGGAGATGCCAGGTTGGTTTGAACCCAAGACCTGACTGCTTTGGAGTGGGATTAGGGAGGATTGACAAGAAAAAAGCCACCCTCTGGGTGACAAATTTGGGACTTCCTGCATTTCGTGCTCCTGTAGTAAGCCCTCCAGACATGGACAATGCAATATTTTGACAGGTTTATTTTTCTTTTCTTTGAAGAAAAGTTCCCAGTCTTAGGGGTTGTTTTGTTTTGTCTTCTGTTAATAGTGCAGATCCTAGCAGTTCAGAGCTGCTTAGCGTCTTCAGCTAGATGTTAAAAAATAGTCTAGTTTTCTCCCACTGTTTTCCCTACCCTTTGGTCTATTTCACTCAGTGCTCCAGTAGAAAGATCCGTGGAGGATGAGTCAGGAAACCTGAGTTCTGTTTCCTGCTCCACCTTCTTCCCAGAAGTGTGACCTTGGGCAAGTCATTTATTTTCTCTAAGCCCAATTTTCTAACATTCTGTGAGTACACAGAACCACAGAGAGGGAGGAGACACGGCTTGGTTCATTCACTATGTCGCCAAGTAACAACTGTTTTGATTCTCTCCTGGAGAGTTCATTTGTTCATTGAATCACTCATCCATCAAATATTTCATATATGCAGGAATCATGACAGGCATGAAGACACAAAGTTGAGTAAGACATGGTCCCTGCCCATGAACAGGAAGCACGCCATGCTGGAAAAAGGACTGATTTTCTGAGGGACACAGCCAGGTCCCAGTACTAATTAGCTTTATGGACTTAGCCAAGGTTTTGTAACTTCTCTGAGCCTTGTTTTTCTCCTCTGTATAACGGGCTTATTGTATAGGATACCTAACCATCCCCATTTGCCTCAGACTGAGGAGTTTCCCGGGACACAGGACTTTTAGAGCTAAAACTCAGAAAGTTCCAGGCCAAGCAGGACGAGTTGGTCACCTAAATGAGAAATTAACTGAAACGACACATAAAAAAGGTAGCACAGAGTCCTGCATCTAATGGCTGCTCTGTAAATGTGGTCCCATGCATACATGTGCTCATGCAGACGCATACGCGCACCTACACTCACACCTCATAACATGAAAAAGGAAAAAGACATGTAAACACACAAACATGGTACAGCTAAGGCAGCCCATGGGGGAGCCAGACTGCTGAGAGGAGCCAGGAGAGGCTGCAGAGAGCTGGAACCTGGGAGCAGGGCGTTCAAGGGGGAGGTGGATTTTATCAGGTGAGGGTAATGACTAGGAAGGGGCATCCTGTTCACGAAATATGTGGAAGTGCACGAAGGCTAACAGCTTAGCGCTCTTAAGGGATGTGCTCTGGCTGCTAATAGAGGGACTGCAAGCATAGAGGCCAGTACGAGGCTATTGTAATAATCCGAGAGAAAGGTACCGGTGGCCTGGATTTAGGTGGCAGCGTGGGTATACGGGGAAGGTGACAGATTGGAGAGATATTTAGGAGATAAAGGTCAAGAGGAATTTGAGAATGATTCTATTGAATGAAGCAAATTTGTGAATGCATGCATCTTGAAAGATGTTCATAACAAGAGATGCACCCCGGGAACTGTATTAAATTTTATGACGTTTTTGATCTACACTCTAAATGTGATGCAGAGAAATAATCAAGGCCATGTTAGGACTTTTGTGGACCTTGGATACTTTGCTTTCATGGATCCCTTCCTGCATTAAAAAAAAAAATTATATATATATATGGAAGCATATTGGTATAAGAATGAATATATTCCAGAAGTCCAGGAGTATTATATTCGTTTTTTCCTCCTGATTTTAAAAGCAATTTTAAAACCTTCATAGGTCCCTAAAAGTAGGGTGGACCTCAGACTCTGGGCACGTGGTGCCTAAAAGCTCAGGCACCTTGAAAGCCCACAGGTTCTGGTTGTGCTGAATTTTGACAAGTTCAATGTGAACACGGAGCGCCATCTAGTGGCTCACATGCTTGCAATGCACCTGAGCTGTTCTGCCCGGCTGAAAAAAGTGAATCTGCAATCTTCAATCAGGGGTCTCAGACCAGACCCAAATATCTATCAGTTGGTGAATGGATTAAAACAAACAAAGAAACAAAAACAAAAACAAAAAAACAACTACAGTATATACATAGATTGGCAAATATTCAGCAATAAAAAGTGACTACTGATAAGCACAACGTGGATGAATTTCAAAGTGAAAGAAATTAGACCCAATGATGACATGATATATAATTCAATTTATATGAATTCTAGAAAAGGCAAATTATACAGACAGAAATTAGATCATTGTGTGTCAGAAGCCAGGGGTTAAAGGAATGTTACTGACTCTACTGATGTTCAAGGAAATGTCTACGGTCTGAATGTGCCCCACCCCTTCCTGGCCAATTCCTATATGAATCCTAACCCCAAAAGTTGATGGTATGAGAAGGTGGGATCTTTGGGAGGTGATTAGATCATGAGGGTAGAGCCCTCATAAATGGGATTCGTGCCTGGTAAAAAGAGGCTCCAGGGAGATCACTAGCCCTTTCCACCAGGTGAGGATACCATGTGAGAGAAGGTACCAGCTATGAACCAGGAAGCAGGCCCTCACTAGACCTTGACCTTCCTAGTGCCTCGATCTTGGACTTTCCAGCCTCCAGAACTGGGAAAAATAAATTTATGTTGTTTGCAAGCCACGCAGATCAATCAGGCACATTTCCGGGAGATGGATATATTCTTCATCATGATTATTGTAGCATTTATATTTCTGTATACATTTTTCAAAGCTCAACAAACTGGTAATTTCATTGTTTGTCACTTATTTAGCAATAAAGCTAACTAAAAACAAATTTAATGTCAAACCTCTAGACCAGACAAATTAAATTAGAGTCTCTGGAGACAAGGCCCAGGTGCATTGGGCGGTTCTAAAGTACAGTCAGGGGTTGAGATCGACTGTGCTGTGCAGAAGGGGATCTGTGAGAAGGCCAACTTCACTGAGGCATTCCCAATGGGAAGGTGTAAATATGAAACTTTTAAAAATAACTCCTCCCCTTGGGCTCTGTTCAAGCATGAGGAAGGCTCCCTCCACATCTCATACCTACTCTTCCTTTCCATTCACTTCGTTACTATAACGGCCTAATTCCAGTTACAAAAATTCCATCCTGCTCATTTTTACTGCTTGACTCTCATGTCCACTTTCACCCCTCTCAGGGCAGGGAAGGGACCCCTGATCTGGGCCTGAAGAACTAAGAGAGGGTGGGGATGGTCGGTTCCTCCAGCCTTTCTTTCCTCTGCATTCACCTGGTGGGGGAAAGAAGAGACAGGCTGCAGTTCGGGAGGTCCCCAAGACCACCCTCATGTTCCATGATTCTCTAGGAGAACTCACAGAACTCAGAAAAGCCAATATACTCACTATTATGATTTATTCAGTGAAAGGACACAAATTAAAATCAGTAAAGGGAAGAGGTGCATAGAACAATGTCCAAGAGAAACCAGACATGAGCTTCCATTTGTCCTCTCCCAATGGCGTCATGGGACAGTGTTTACTTCCCTCAGCAACTATGTGTGCTGACACACACAGAGCATTGCTAACCCGAGAAACTCACCTAAGCCTTGGTGTCCAAGATTTTTATTGGGAGTCAGTCATGTAGGCATGGCTGCCTGCCCATGTGACTGACTTCAGTCTCCAGACCTTAGATATCAAGCTGATATCATGCGGTCCAAGGTCCCCAGCATAAATCACACTATTGGCATAGACTATCTGGTATGACCCAAGGCCCCCATGTAAACAAATATACTCCTATCAGGCAGGACATTCCAAGGGCTCAGAGATTAGGAACCATCCAGGAACACAGCAGGACCAAACCTTTCTTTGTGCAAGCTGACTCCTTCACTGCACCCAGGCCTATCTGTATGCCCATGGAAGGAGTTGGTTAACTTTGTTGGGTCTAGCTCATTGTCTGCATGGATTCCATGTGAATGCTGGTAACCCTGGTGGACCTGAAGGATCTGAGCACTTTGTTGATATCCACTGTTATCCCAGCACTTTGTTGTAGCCTCTGGAGTCAGAAATGGATCCCAATCAGTATTTCATACCATCCTATTACTACAGCAACACATACCATTTCACACTGAATTCAAGACATCCCTGTATTAAAACAAACAAACAAACAACCTCCTTGACCATTTTCCCATAATGCAGGCTTCCCTTCCCACTCAGTTCCTCTGGTGCATCTCCCTCAGGAGCAAAACCAAACTCTCCCAGCTAGCTCTCTTTTGTCCCCACCACCAAAGTTTAGCTCCAGCCTCTACGTATCTAAATCCATTTTGGAACTTGGCAGAATTAAAGCGTCTTTCATTTTTCCGGGGTCCACCCTCAACAAGGCACTTGTGATGATATTTAGCAATGTACCTGCCTCTGTTACAGTTACTGTTGCCTGGCCAGCCACCACGGAGGATTCTCCTAGCCGGGGATGCTGTGCTGCTTCCAACATGCTGCAGGAACTATGATTTGTTGTCTAAAATCTGATGGCCAGCGGGTATCCCCAGTGGGACCAGGGCTTTGTTGAGTGTTTCCTGAATTCTTTCCTGTTCTCCTTGTCATGAAAAGCTATCAGCGATCTTGAGGTAACTCCTCTTTGCTATGAGACAATGTTAACTGTGTTTTATTGTTTGTCTTACCAAATAGCTTTGATTTGCTTTAAGTAAATACTGTACCTTACAGGAATGTCACTCAATTGATTTGCTTCTGCAGATGCCACGCAGTTTCATGTAAGTTTCCTGCTAAAAACAGCTGAGTCTGTATGTGTCATGTACCTATCCCTGCCATGGGTGATGGAGCACAGCAGGGCGTATGCAGGAACAGGGGCTCTGATCTACAGGCAGGGCAATGACTTTACCCTCTGGGTGAGGGAATGCATCCAGCGAGAAAGTATTTGGGCTCCCGGGGGCCAGCTGAGCTGGAGGTGGGCCCAGGAACATTATTATGATTTACAGGGAAACAGAGTTGTTAGAGTAAGCCGACTGCTCAAAACACAGTCCTTTCCAGAAGTTAGTTCCTTAGATCCTTTCCTTAGGATCTGGAGCAGAGTTCAGCTCTGAGCAACCACTGGGTTATGCATGCTAACTATGTTATGCCCAGAATTCGTGATCCCCAAATACCGCCAGGGAGCCGAGTCCGATGTAAAAGCAAAAGAGACTTTATTCGAGCTAGCTCGAGCTCAATCCCCTACCTGCACCGAGGCAGCGGTGAGATACCGGGGAGAGAGCGAGTTTCAAAAGGACAAAGGTTTTATTGGGGCCTAGGGGCGGTTGTGAGGTAATGGCTGTGGCCTCAGCCGATTGGCTGGGGAAGGGTCCGAGTCCTGTTAGGCAGGTGAGCGGGAGGTTACTCAAGGGGAGGAGGCGTGGTCAAGGTGAAGGACACAGAACAAGATGGAGTTGGCCTGCGTAGGCCCGCCCTTTCAACTAGTCTTCAATCTGGCATGCAGGGTGGTTTTGCAGACAAGGGACCAGTGCAGGCACACAGAGACCTGTGCTTCAAAGGGCCCGTGAAGCTCTGAGGCTTCCATCTTGAAGTTCTCAATAATTTTAGTTTTGAACTTGTGTTTTGTAAGTGACTTCTGATGGAACAGTGGAACATGTGCCAGGGGCTCATGTTCACATTGTGAGGTTTTTGTCTCTTAGTATGGCTTCTAATTTTTTGTTAGAAGCTGCACATGACAGACTGGGTAAATGGAATTGAGGGAGGGGCACCGGGGTGGCTCAGTTGGTTAAGTGTCGGCTCAGGTCATGATCACGTGGTTCGTGGGTTTGAGCCCTCCATTGGGCTCTGTGCTGACAGCTCGGAGCCTGGATCCTGCTTCGGATTCTGTGTCTCTCTCTCTTCTGCCCCTCCCCCACTCATACTCTGTCTCTGTCTCTCTCTTAAAAATAAATAAACATTAAAAAAAAAAGTTTAAAAAAAGGAATTGAGGGAAATAAGCCATTAGTGTGAGGGTTTATCTAAACATTGGGCTATGTCTCCTGTTTTCTGTAGCTGTAGGTGTTAGAGGCTAAGCTTTCCTGTGGTGTTCTTGTTTTTGTCTCCCCTGTGGTCTTTGGATTTCCTTAGAGACTTCTTAAACATCTTGAGATGCTTAGTTCTCGCAGCTGTCCGGGTTGTTACACTGGAGCCCTAGTGAGACACACGGCACTGGTGGAAGAGAAGCATTCCATCGTCCTGCTGTGAGGTACTGTGAGGTCTCGGTGCCCCTGGGCCTTGGCCTTCAAGAGAGCTTCTTTATTTGCACTCAGGTGAGGCTGGGAGGCTGGAAGAGGCTGAGTTGAGTACTTCCCTTCCCCCAGGCTCATTAGGAAAACAGTTGCCCTGGAGGGCAGGCCTTGTTGAGAAGAATAGAATTCTCTGGGTGTATTTAAGAAAGGCTATTTTCCCCCCACCCCCTTGCAGAAGCAGGAGGGGATTTTTCTCTGATCTTGCTTGTGAGAACTTGACAGGGCTCCCGGCTACGCTACCTCTCACCAAAACCTCCCTGGATTTTTCACTCTCCGTCTTGCCTCACTGGGCCTCCAGCCACTTGTCAACTACACTCTGGGTGTTGCTACAGATGGACGACAGAGCCCTGGTGTCGGTGGGAGTTTCTGCCGCGGCACTTCTGCTCAGTAAGTCACCATTCTCTGTATCTGTTTGTCTTGCTAGTGTGGGAGGCAGGGGGCTTGTCTTGTGGCCTCAGTTCTCAAATGGATTTAAGAAGAGTTGTTGGTGTGTAGTTTGCTTAGCTTTTCTTGTTATTGCGTGGGTTGGCGATGACGTGATGTGAGCGAAAGGTCAAGAGAGAATTCTTGAGATGTTTTCGGTGCAAAGAGGTGTTTTTAGGGGCGCCTGGGTGGCTCAGTTGGTTCAGCATCTGACTCTTGATTTCTGCTCGAATTGTGATTTCAGTTTGTGACAGGCCTTGCCAGGCTCTGCTTGGGATCCTCTCCCTCCCTCTCTCTCTCTCTGCCCCTCCCCTTCTCATGGTCTCTCCCTCTCTCTCTCTAAGTAAACAAACAAACAAACAAACAAAAAATCTGTTTAAAATTTTAACCAACAGTTTTAGTTATGTGGGAAACAGTATGGTTGTGAGAAAGAGCATGGGCTTTGGAGACCTGGATGGTTACATTGGCTGCCCAATCTTTCCTGACTGCTTCATATAAAGCCTTGCTACTCGGGGCACCTGGGTGGCTCAATCGGTTAAGTGACAGACTTTGGTTCAGGTGATGATCTCACGGTTTGTGAGTTCGAGCCCCGTGTTGGGCTCTGTGCTGACAGCTCGGAGCCTGGAGCCTGCTTCACATTCTGTGTCTCCCTCCCTCTCTACCCCTCCCCCGCTCACGCTCTATCTCTCTCAAGAATAAACATTAAAAAAGAAAAACAAAACCTCGCTACTCAAAGCATGTTCCATATTAGTGTTAGATACTAGTGGCATTTTCCATACCCAGGAGCTTGTTAGAAAAAGTGCTTCTCAGACCCCACCCCAGGCTGTGGTGGAGCCCCTCCCTAAGGAATGTGGTGAAAATCTCAAGACCAGGGAAGGCAACCTGGCTACGTGGGCATGCGCCACATTCCTCAGGATTTTGTAACAGGACCGCCCATTCAGACTCTCCCACGTGTGGGAGACAAAGGAACAAACATTGTACAAAAGGCAAGGCCCCTCTGTGATCGGGGTTCCGTTTTTCCGGTACAACCCACTGAGCCCTTGCCGGTAAGATGAATAAAGTTGCTCCCTCGACACAAGAGCCTCAGTGTCACGTCTCTCTGTGCAAGAATCCTGCTACAAGAGCTACTGAATCAAAATCCACATTAAAACAAGTTCCACCAGCCATTCCTGTGCCTGTTAAAATCTGAGAAGATCTGACTTAAAGTTCCCTCAAACTTTGATCATGAGTGTATTATCTCAGTTCCCAAAGTGTGCACTGAGTTCAACACGCTAGGGCATCGCCGTGAATTCTCAGGGGCTCTGGGGGTATTTTTAAATTTTCAGGGAAGCACAGTAATATCTGTCTACCACCGTGTGAACCCCTGGCTCGAGATTGTTCCATTCCAGTGTTAAATCACTACATTCCTTGTGATGATCATCAAATCACAGCTGTGAAATCTAGGGAATGCAGCTAGGTGTTCAGCTATCAAATCTAGGAATTCTACTGTGAATAAAATAATACTGTGTACAAGTCCACATGGAACCAGAAATGAGGTGGCAGGTCTGAGGAGCTGTGCAGGGCCCAACAGGTGCTTGGTTGTTGGGGTAGCAGTGCACATTAAATTGTCTGAACCTGTCTATGGAATAAATAGAACTGCCAGGTATTTCTTTTCCTAGGGATGCTGACGCACTAAGAGCACCATGAACTGAGAAAGTTTGAGAACCTCAGCTTTACCGTTTGGTTATTTCTCTCTCACTTGAATTTTGTGTGGATTAAATGACCTAAGGTATAATAAATCGCTGCCCATTGAATATTATTAGTTCATTTGACTTTGCCTTTACTCAGTCTGCTACTTTTCCTGTTGAACTCGACTGCATTCTTTTTTTTTTAATTTTTTTAATGTTTTATTTATTTTTGAGAGAGAAAGAGGGAGACAGAGTGCAAGTGGGGGAGGGGCAGAGAGAGAGGGAGACACAGAATCGGAAGCAGGCTCCAGGCTCTGAGCTGTCAGCACAGAGCCCGAATCGGGGTTCGAACTCACGAACTGTGAGATCATGACTGAGCCGAAGTCGGACGCTTAACTGACAGAGCCACCCAGGCGCGCCTCAACTGTATTCTTTAAAGACTTGTGCAAGGTCGAGGAACCCTGACCTTACAGGCAAGATATGTTTACAAGGCCATAATCAGTTGCTCTACTATATACAATGCTTACATGTGTATCATTCTCTATTGTTCACAAACCACTTCATGTACATAATCTTGACTTTTCACAACTTCATGAGGAAAGCCATTTTAAAGAAGAAAAACTAAAGCCCCCAAATTCAGAGAGGTCACATAATTGCCCAAGCTCACACAGCACTCTTTTCTTCCCTGAAACCAGTGCCCCTGACTTCTCTTGCTGCCTGAAGGGAAAGGAGGATATTCAAGAACTGGGTAAAATGTGGGTGGGGAGTTTTAATTTAAATTTTGCAGCTGGCTGGAGTGCTAGCTTCCTATTGGAGCAGAGCCCTCTCAGTATAACTACTGAGGCCAACTAACAGCTGGCCTGAGGTCATACTTGGGACGCCACGGTATGACTGGAGCCCAATCACTTGCTCCAACTTGCCATGAAATTGCACAGGTCCTAAGAGAGCAGTAGATGCCAGTCTGCTGGGAAGATTCCATTTGGCACAGAGCAGCTCCCATCAAGGGATGACTCTTCTCAGATGACCTCCACCTCCTCAATGACTTGCAAGAAATGGTACAGTCTTTAAAAAGAGATTGCATGATACCCCACTCCCTGATAAACTTGGCTTGCCAGCCACCGGGGTGCAGTCTCTTGTGAGATGACCTTCAAATTGCCAGTGCCTGGCATTGGATATGAGGGGGCTGGCAGGAAGGCAGTGGAAGCCCAAATGCTTAGGTAACACACACACACTCCGCTCCTTCTTTCACTCTGGCAGACAAATAGAAGTAAAAGAAGTTACTGCTTACAGAGGTTGGGCTCCTATTTCAGGGTGGCATTGTCTAACTAGCAGCCAGGTAGCTATGTGGTGAGTGTTGAGGAAAGGGAACTTTCCGTTCTGCTTCATTTATTGCCATTTCAGGTGATTTAATGAGCCTTACCCGCGCGTACACACACACACACACACACACACACGCACACACACACAGGCAGTTTTGGAGGGTTTGAGTAGATCAGGGGATTGGTAATGGACTCTGGTCCCCATGTCAGGGATGCTTCTGACCTGGAAGGGCTGGGACAATTCATGGAAGGCAATGGAAGCCTCCATAGAGAGCGCTTTCAAGACGAGGAGAGCTACATCAGAGCTGAACACACCATTGCCTCTGGATCCCTCATTTGGTTTTTGTCCAGATCAGGGGTGACCAGAATTGATGACCATCTGTCCAGTGTTTCTTAGCCTCCGGCCAGGGCCAAGTAGGCCTGACGTGCACCACCTCTCCCGCCCGCTCCAGCCTCAGTCCACCGGGTTGAAGGTCTTGCTTTGTTCCTTTTCCCGTTCCTCAGATGTAATTCCTACTTAAGGAGGCGCTGTACAGAATCTCATTCCTTTTGAATAATAATGAAATTGAACATTTGTTGAGAAGTCACTAGCAGCAGGCATTGTGCTTTGTGCCTCCTCCCAAAGACCCCCTTATTAGTTTGCTGGGGCAAGTATACCAAAGTAGCACAAACTGCGCGGCTTCCCCAGCAGAAGTGTGTTGTATCACAGTTCTGGCGATCGAACTTGCAAAATGAAGGTGTGGGCAGGGCCATGCTTCCTTGGAAGGCGCTGGGGAAAAACGAGCTGTTCCGGGTCTTCATGTTTGGTGCTTCCTTGGCTAGTGGGAGCATAGCACTGTTCTTCAAGTGACTTGTCGCTGAAGGGCTGTCTACATCCAAATTTTCCTGTGTTATAAGGACACCAGTCACCCTGGAGTAGGGACCAACCCTACTCCCGTATGACCGCATCTTAACTTACTATGTCTGCAGTGATCCTGCTTCTACACAAGGCCACATTCTGAGGTATTGGAGGTGAAGATTCAGCATAGAAATTTGCGCAGGAAGGACACAATTCAAACAATCACACCTCTCTTCCCCCAACAGATTAAGAAACTGAAGCACAGGGAAAATAAACAACCTTCCCAGAGCCACGCTCCCAGGAAGTGACCAAGCTGGGATTAGGATCTGGGGCCCATTACCTAAGGAAGTGGTTTTCCAACTTTGGCAAGAACCTACTTCACCTCGGGGCGCATTGGACCCTGACTGCTGGACCCACCCCCAGAGTTTCCGGAGCAGGAGATCTGGGTTGGGGCCAATGCGTTTGCATTTCTAACAAGTTCTGGATGCTGCTACTGCTGCTAGCAGGCACTTTAAAAACCGGTGCTCTAGGGGTGCTTGGGTCGCTCAGTCAGTTGAGCATCCAGCTCTTGATTTTCGCTCAGGTCATGATCCCAGGGTTGTGGGATTGAGCCCTGAGTTCAGCATGGAGCCTGCATAAGATTCTCTCTTTCTCTCTCTCTCTCTCTCTCTGCCCCCCACCCCGTGCTCTCTCTCTAAAACCAAAAACAAAACCACTGCCCCAGCGGTTCTCAGGTTTCCGAGTGCATAAAAATCAAGGGGAAGTTTTGTTTATGCTTTTGAGCAGATCCTGTGGGTCGCACCAAGAGATTTCAATTCGATAAATCTGGAGGGGACCCAAAAATGTGTATTGTTGACAAGCAAACCCAGGGATTCTGAGTCATGTGATCGGTGGCTACTCTCTGAGAATATGGTTCTAGCTTCCCTGCAGACCCCTCTCCCCCTCCAGGTCCTCAGCTTTGACTATGTATTGGAATCACCTGGGAAATATTCAGAAGGACAGAACTGATGACTGGGATTTACCCCTGAAGCTGCTGCTGTTTTTTTTTTTTTTTTAACTTTATTGATTTCGGTAGAGAGAATGTGCATAGAAGGGGCAGTGAGAGAAGAGAGAGAATCCTAAGTAGGCTCCACATTGTCAGCACAGAGCCCTAGGTGGGGCTCAATCCCACGAACCGTGAGATCATGACCTGAGCGGAAATCAAGAGTCAGATGCCTAAGCAACTGTGCCCCCCAT
This sequence comes from Panthera leo, assembly GCF_018350215.1. Classification (NCBI taxonomy): domain Eukaryota; kingdom Metazoa; phylum Chordata; class Mammalia; order Carnivora; family Felidae; genus Panthera; species Panthera leo. The sequence continues at coordinate 113,247,596 of NC_056680.1, read as the reverse complement.
CCGCCCCCCACTGTTGAAGCTTCTGATTGTGTTTGTGTGGGAGGTGGCCTGCTCCACTGATTTTTTGTCTGTTTGTTTGTTTATTTGAAGTCTCTTAGAGGTGATGCTAAGGTGCAAAGTTGAGAACCACTGCCACAGACAGCCCTGAGCATGGTAAAAAGCTGCTAGGGGTTCACTCCTGTGGGTAAGGTTCCAGAGCATTTGTCCGCAGAGCCTGGACACCCTAGGAGCTCCAGTTCTTCCCCAGCACTAAGTCAGAAGGGTCCTTGTTACTCAGAACTTTTGCAGCCCAAAAGCCTATACCTTTTCCAGAGAACCTAAATTTTGATCCCTTCATTCATTCACAGGAGGCAGTGTGGGGCCCCGGTGAGCCACGAAGACTCTAGAACCAGGTTACCTGGGTCTGACCCCAGCTTCTCCCCTTGCTAGGGTATGACCTTATGCACATTATTGATGGGGTGCCTGGCTTCACTTACCTGGAAACTTTGTCTCCTAGGGTGGTTCTGAGTAATGAGTGAGTTGATTGCATGCAAAGATCTTACAACAGCACCTAGCACAGAGTCAGCCCCAAATTAGTGGGTCTTAGAACAACAGTTCACTGAACAGATACGTATTAAGCAGCTACTATGTGCCAGGCACCGGGGCACAACAGGAAATAAAACATGGAATAGAAACCTTTATGAGGTCCCTTATCCCGTAGAGCTGACAATGGAGGGAGCAGAAGGTGATAATATATGTAAGGCAAAGGGTACTAGCCTCATACTATTTCTATCTCAGGATCCCCAAGATGTACTGAGCCCTTTTACCATCTGCATGTTTCTGTCACCCTTTACCCCCCATTCAGATATTGAAGCCCCGGTTCCTAATGTGATGGTATTTGCAGGGGGCGGGGCTTGAAGATGTCATGAGGTCATCAGTGCAGAGCCCTCATGAACCAGAATAGTGCCCTTCTGAGAAGACACAGCTTAATCCCCTCTGCTTTCTGCCCTGTGAGGCCCTAGCAAGAAGACTTGAGTCTGCAAACCAAGAAGAGGGCTCTCACCAGAACCCCACTCTGATCCCTGACTTTCCAGGCTCCAGAACCATGAGAAATAAATTTTTTCTCTTTCTTTTCTTTTTTTTTCTTTTCTTTTCTTTTCTGTTCCTTTTCTTTTCTTTTTTTTAGTGTTTTTATTTTTGAGAGAGAGACAGAGCACTAGTTGGTGAGGGGCAGAGAGAGAGAGGGTGACACGGAATCAGAAGCAGGCTATAGGCTCTGAGCTGTCAGCACAGAGCCCAATGCAGGACTCCAGCTCACCAACTGCCAGATCATGACCTGAGCCGAAGTTGGACACTTAATCAATGGAGCCACCCAAGCACACTGAGAAATAAATTTCTATTAAGCCCCGTCATCTATGGGATTTGTTAGAACAGGCAGAGCCACTACATACCCTAGGTGAGAGAGATGTCAAAATCAAGTCCTCTGCGTCCAGGCAGTGGGCTGTGGGACCCGGTGGGGGGCAGGGAGAGAATGGGGGCGTGGGTGTGGAAAGGCAGGAAGGGAAGTGTGGTGCACGAGGATTCTCCTTCAGCACACTGCCCTCCCCTCCTGCTGCCCTCCTCTTCTTGGATTAAACTTTTCCAAGAAAGTATTCTGGATCTCTCTCCCCTCCCTCTGTCCCCTGTTTATCTGCCTCCCCAGTGGTTGAGCTGGGAAATTGCCCACTCTGCCTAGTGTTTTCTGTCCTCCCGTGGAATTCTCGCCACAGGACGGGAATGTAGGTCGGATGGACCAGAGCAGGGCACAGAGACACCCAGAAACAGGGGGAGTGCTAGCACTCCCGGGCCTGGCTGGCTGGGAGCACTGGCGGACTGAAGTGGTTTTTTTTCCTTTTGGACCTGTCGCCTCCTTCCGTTTCCACGAAGCTCCTTCTCAGACAAACGCTATGCCTGGTGGGCGCTGGAGGGCGCTGCTCCTTTGATTTCCGAAAAGAAGCAGTCTTCCTGGGAGATCCCGCAGCCAGAGGGGCTCTACTCTGAAATTCCGCTACCCGCCCCGCCCCTCCCCCCCCCCCCGGGCAGCAGCCTCCCGTGTCCATCGGCCGGGCGACTGGCCTGCACCCCTTGCCCCGTGCGGCCCCCTTGCCCCGCGCAGCCCCCCTGCCCCGCGCAGTTGCGGGGATGCTCCGCCAAGGAGCCAGGTTCCCAGCTCGCACGTACCGTCTTGCCTCAGCAGGTGTCACTGTGGTTGGGAAAGTGAGCGCCTGGAGGCTGTGAAGGGCTGACTTGGCCCGGGGGTGGGGGAAGGGGGCACGAAACGACTGAAATGTTCCCTAGAGTGAAGAATTGCTCCCACCAGCACTTGAACCTCCTGTGGTCGCCGCATGGAGGTAGAGGGGCCTTTTTTCACAAAACGGATGAAATTGGATCAAACTTGTCTAGTCAGGTGAGGTCTTGGGGGTCCCTTCTCCCTGGAATTCCCCAGACACCACCACCCTGTGAGGAGCTTTCAATGCAGATCCCTGCCCCTCACCTGAGAATTTCTGTTTGGAACTAATGGGAATCTGCATTTTAAAAAACATTACAGTGATATATTAGTTTCAGGTATGCAATTTAGTGATTCAACAATTCTATACATTAGGCAGTACTCATCATGAGAAGTGGACTTTTAATCCCCTTCACCTATTTCACCCATCTCCCAACCCACTTCCCCCCTGGTAACCCTCAGTTCATCCTCTAGAGTTAAGAGTCTGTTTCTTGGTTTGTCTTTTTTTTCCTTTGTTCATTTGTTTGGTTTCTTAAATTTCACATATGACTGAGATCATATGGTATTTGTCTTTCTCTGACTTACTTCACTGACTTACTCTAACCTCATCTGTGTTGTTGCAAATGGAAAGATTTCACTCTTTTTTTATGGCTGAATAATATTCCTTTGTATATATACCACTTCTATATCCATCTATGGTTGACGCTTGGGCTGCTTCCATAATTTAACCGTTAGTAAATAATGCTGCAATACACATACGGGTGCATATGTCTTTTTGAATTGGTGTTTTTGGTTTTTGGGGAGGTAAATACCCAGTAATGGAATTACCAGATCATGTGGTGATTCTACTCTTAATTTTTTGAGGATCTCCGCTCTGTTTTCCACAGTGGCTGCATAACTTTGTCTTCCCATCAACAGCGCACAAGGGTTCCTTTTTCGCCGCATCCTCCCAACACTTGTTCTTTCTTGTGTTTTTTTTACTTTAGCCATTCTGGCAGGTGTGAAATGATACCTCCTTGTGGTTGTGATTTGTGGTTCCCTGTTGGGGAACCTGCATTTTTAACAAGCCCCTCTGATGTCACAATTGGTACATTCCTTACTTTGGAAAACACTAAGAGACTCGGTCGGATGAAATCAATTTCCTGGAGATGGGCTAGGAATCTGGGTACTGTTTCAAAAGATGTTTCCCTGGGTAATTAGAAAATTACAGAAGTCATTTTTCCTCCAAAGGGCAGAAAGTGGCCATTTTCACCACCATTTTGGATTCAATTACTACCGAATGCCTGCTACTCTGCTAAACCCTTACTTACTTAATTGTCTCATTTGTTCCTCTTTACGACTTGACGGCATCAGCTTCTCCATTTCCACCCGGGGTAACTGAGACTTGCCAGGTTAAGAAATTTATCCACAGTCTCTACTTATCTGTGGCAGGGTGTCAACTCTATCCTAGGTCTGTGTGGCCCCAAAAGCTTTGCAATCCTCTGTGTGGTTTGTATAAATGGATAAGGGAAGCACGGGTTCTTGGTCTGCCAGTCTGACCCCTGATAGGATGACATGTGAGCTCTGCAGATTTAAGATTAGAACTAGACACAAAAAATACTGGAGACTTAACTTGGAGGCCACTGCAGACCTTGGCAGGGGTTTTGGGTCCAGATTTGACCAAACACTAGTCATTTAAGTGTATCCGTTAGTTCTCAGTTCTTTGTACTGTTGCACACAGGTAGATTTACAGCAACCACCCAACCAAGCCACCTTCAGCAACCTTGGCATTTATTCCAGGAGCCTCCAGAGCTCCCTGGCTCTGTGCACCCCCTACAGTCCATTTCCAGCACAGCGGCCATAGTGGGATTTCTAAAATGTCAGTCAGATCATGCCACTCCAAATTTGCAATGGATTAGAATAAAATCTAAAGCCCTAATGGTGGTCCTCAAAACTCCAGTGGCTGTAACCCAGGCTACCTCTCCTTCTCACCTTCTACCATCCCCCAGGGCTCACTGAGCTCTTCTCTCATTCCCAGCTCAGGGTCTCCCCTACTAGCATATCGCGGCCACAAGGACAGAACTTAGCCCTGTGCACTACTAAATCTTCTATGCTGGCATTTGAGAAATATTTGTGAGTGAATATTTATGAATGCATTGGCGAATTATGTTTTTTGATTCCTGGATGTTGTTTTGTTAGGGAAACTAGAGTGGGAAATAGTTGCGGGGAAAAGCCTTGCGATGTTCTATTTCATTTCTACACGTTAGTTGGTGTTTGGGGTTCTCCCTTCTACTCTCTGGAGTCAGAAAACACAAAGAGCACAGTTTCTGAAAGCAAAGAACATACCCACTGAACAAAGGAACACCTTACCCCCCTTCACTGTTCCCCATGTTCAGTTGTGGACCACCCGCGAGGACCCTCTTGGAGCAGACCATGTTCTCTAATCTGCTGTGGAAGAGTTTGTACTGGTTTCTTAGTGTGAGACCAGGCAGATGACATCAGAACCCATTATAGAGGGACATGTACGATAAAAAGAATTTGATGTGCCTGTCCACGCAGTCAACAACAACAAAAAAGAACTGTTTTCTTCTGTCTGCTGGGTCGCTGGATTTGGCAAAGAAAGGATGAGGTTCTTGGGTGAGATGAAAGAGGTAGGTTGCTGGCCTCACTGTTGTTTGGTTTCTTGGTTTGTTTTGTTTTGAAGGGAGTCGCTTGCCAAAGATCCGGTGGTGGTTATCTCCACATCTTAGGCAATGTTGGGGACCCAAAGCAAGGCTGGAATTGCCTGGGGTCTGGAGTGATTCGCACATGCTCAGCCCTGCCTCACCAGTGCCTTGGTCCAGCAAGCTACCCTCCCTCTCCCTGTGACCGTGTGCCTCTCATTGTCGGTGGGCATGAAATGCTATTCAACAGCCGCGTCTGTATGGACAGCCAGTGTATAAACATTATTATTTTTATCTACATAAATATGTAGAAGCAACTGAATGCAGTTCTTGCTACAGAATAAGGTGTCTCTCGTTCCTTAAGCTTTTTTCTGTTTCAAAAACAGTAACACAAGTTAAACTTTTTCTGTAGCCGAAGCAGATGCATGGCGGAGCTGATAAAGCTGAGGGCTCAGGGTTACTCAACTGTAGGAAAGCAAATAAAATGGAAGGTTTAGAGCTGTGCATTTGCACGGCTTCTTCCAAGGCCCTAGGCATGACCTAGGAATGTATTCACATGTGACATGCTCTTGTAAAATTTGTAAAATGTTTTAACTGTCATCAGAACCATTCTCTTTTTCCTCTTCAACTTTCATTCCCATGATTTTTTGCATCTGGTGGCATTGGAGGTGGTAACGGTCACTTTGGTGATCTAGCCAGAGGAAAGTTAATTGCAGATAGAGTTGGCTTGGATTTCATAGGATATACTTATTTGGTTCCCAAGTATTTCACATAGGAATAAGTTATACAAAATTTTGCTGATTTTCCTAGAGTTGGAAGGGCCTTTAATACCCCTGGTCTATTTTGCTTCCCCACCTGACATTGTAAAGCAAAGTTGCCCAAGACCAAAGTGTGTTTGTAGTGAAGGAGAGTTAGGGTTGCAACATACAAAGCCAGAAGCTAATCTGTGTAAAACGCGTGCAGTCATCAGAACTTTAATACTGTAGGTAGAAAATTGAGTTCTCATTGGTGCCAGATCAAAGCAGAAGTTGTATCCTGTCTGAGATTTAAAAAAAAAAAAAAAAAAAAAAAAATTAAAAAGAAATAGAAAGACAAATACCATATATGATTTCACTTATATGTGGAATCTAAAACACAAAAACAAATGAATAAACAAACAAAAAGCAGAATCAGACTTGTAAATGCAGAGAACAAACTAATGGTTGCCAGAGGGAAGGGCGGGGGGAGTGGGATGGGTGAAGGGGAGCAGGAGATTTGGGGTCTAGTTAGGGAATGAATAAGGCCCAAGAATAAAAGGCCCAGCATCGGGAATATAGTCAATGTTACTGTAATAGCCTTGTATAGTGACAGATCGTAGTTACACCCGTGGTGAGCTTAGCATGTCGCATGGAGAAGTTGAATCACTATGTTGCATACCTGAGACTAATGTAACATTGTACGTCAATGATACTCAAATTAAAAAATGGGGAAAAATGAAGAAAAAAAAACAATTCATAATGGGCCACCATATGGACATCTATCAAATACCAATTCATAAGTGGCTTCAATTTAAAGCATTAAAAATTATTATTACTTGAAATCTTAAGACTTACACTTAAAAAAAGATGATAGGGTTTCCCTAAATTTGACAACCATCTTAAAAATTCACATGACCTTAAGAATAATGAGTTTTTCCTATTTGGTATGACAAAATCATTATTATATAAAAGGTACACAGCCAAAAATACAGGAAAAAATCATGATTGGCTGGTCAACTAATATATATTATATACAATACATTTTTATTTTAACTATTATATATGAATTATGTATATATAATGCTCTGTCTCTGGATTTTGTGATGTTTGTGATATTTGCCAGCTTTAATTTTTTTATTGAGATATAATTGATGTATAACATTATATTAGGTCCAGGTGTACAACGTAATGATTTAATATGTATATATATTGCAAAATGATCACCACAATAAGTCTAGTTAATATCCATAACCACAAATAGTTAATATTTTTTTTCTTATAATAAGAGAACTTTTAAGATCTACTCTCTTAGCAACTTCCAAACACACAATGCAGTGTTATTAGCTATAATCACCATGCTGTACATTAGATCCCCTTGACTTACTTATTTTATGACTGGGAGTCTATACCTTTTAATTCCCTTTGCCAATTTTACCCGCATTCCATCCCCCGCCTCTGGCAGCGACCAATCTGTCTCTGTATCTAGGAGTTCAGGGTTTTGTTTTTTTTTTTTTTTTTAAATTGTGCATATAAGTGAAATTATATGGTATTTGTGTTTCTCTGTCTACTTATTTCACTTAGTAGATAATGCCCTCAAGGTCCAACCATTTTATCATATGACGAGATTTCCTTTTTTTAATAGCTGAATAATAATACACACACACATACACATGCCCACCACATTTTTTAATCTATTCATCCATCAATGGATATTTAGGTAGTTTCCATGTCTTAGCTATTGTAAATAATGCTATAATAAACATGGGGGTACATACATCTTTTCAAGTTAGCATTTTCATTTCCTTCAGATAAATACCCAGAAATGGAATTGCTGAGTCACATGGTTATTCTATTTTTAATTTTTCAAAGAACCTTAATGCTGTTTTTTGTAGTGGCTACATCAATTTACATCCCACACCAGTGTATGAGAGTTCCCTTTTTCCACTTCTGGCCATCACTCGTTACTTCTTGTCTTTTTGATGACCGTCATCTGACAGGTGTGAGGTGATAGCTCATTGTGGTTTTGATTCATGTTTCCCTGACGATGAGTGATGTTGAGCGCCTTTTCATGTCTCTTGGCCATCTGTATGTCCTCTTTGGAAAATATCTATCCTCAGCCCATTTTGAAAATGGATCGTTTGGTTTTGAGTTGCAGGAGTTTTTAATGTATTTTGGATATTAACCCTTATCAGATGCCACGGTTTGCAAATATTTTCTCTCATTCAGGAGCCTCCCTTTTTATATTGTGGATGCTTTCCTTTACTGCACAGAGGCCACTTGTTTATTTTTGCTTTCCTTACTTTGCTTCTAGCATGTCTCAGCTTTTTAAAATTTGTAACCGGTTGTGATTTCACTTCTCACTCTAAGTTAATACTTTGGTACCTCCCCTACCTACTTATTAAGATTCTGCTGCCCGGGGTGGACAAGAACAGGTAAGCAACTCTTCCTATGGGACCCTTCCTTACCAAGCCAGTGGGTCTGTGCTGCACGCTACACTATTTGCTCATCAGAAAGGGAAGGAAGAAATAGATGCAAAGAAGGAGAAGCTAGAGAGGAAAGAAAAGAGTACCGAAATTCAAGCTGAACAGGTGAAAGTGGGCAAGGAGAGAATGAAGACTCCATAATGGCTGCTAACCAGAAAGAGACACATAAAGCAAAATATTAGGAAAATGCAGGGTAAAACAGACTAAACATTTTAGGGGGTTTTTCTAACTCTCTGCCAGGCCTTTCCCAGATGGCAACTGAACCATTTGTTTAAATTAAGTCTTGCTTAAATTATAAGGAGCTGAGCTAATTGTCAACGTCAAGAATTCTTGGAAGCCAGCCACGGGAGGTGGGAGAGCAAACAGTGCGCTAGGGTGGGGAAGTGGCTCAACGTTTGCCAGCTGAGGATTTCTGGGATCCTTCTGGTATTCACTCATGTTCAAAACCATAGTCACCCTCCAAAAGCCAGCCACTTTATCATGGCTGGAGTGGTGAAGCCCAGTGCCATGAAATATTCAGCATCGATGGAAGACTTCTTTTTTTTTTTTTTTTTTTTTAAATCCCCTGAGAAGAAGAAAGTAATGGAGGAAAAGCAAAAGCTGGGGCAGGTAGCATAGTGAATGGGTCTGTCCCTCCTACTTTTTTCTTTTTTTTTTCTTTTTTATTATAGTTGCTATAAAGTTCTGGAAATCAAAAATAATTTTAAAACCAAATAAGCGGCCTTCAGGATTAAAAATTGAGATGAAGTTGATCTTTGGGGCATCCGGGTGGCTCAGTCGGTTAAAAGTCTGACTCTTGATTTTGGCTCAGGTCATGACCTTACAGTTCATGAGATTGAGCCCCGCAATAGGCTCTGTGCTGGCAGGAAGAGCCTGCTTGGGATTCTTTCCTCTCTCTCCTTCTCTCTGACCCTCCCCTGCTCGCACGCTCTGTCTCTCTCTTTCTTTCTCTGAAAATAAATGAAGAAACATAAAAAAAAAAAAAAGATAAGTTGGCCTTTTAGTTGTAGAGGCCTGAATAATCACACGTAGAAATAAGAATTTCCTGATGGTACAAAATAGAGTCGTGCAGTTTTACGTTGATGGCCCAGGGTTTAAGATGCAGTATCCAAGGAGAGTGAAGAAAATCATGCCCGAACAGGGCAGAGATCACAGGGTCTAGTCTGAACATCCGTAAAAGAGAAGCACTCTCTGGATGAGCACAAACTATCCACTGACACATCTTAAAACTCTTAGCTCCTTTGCCCCCTGCAAACAGCTCGTGGGGCAACACCAAGTCCTCCCCCGGCATCTCCGGCTAATGTAAGTTCTCCGTCTGATGGCTTCCTTCACACCCACCTGCCCCAGCTGTGCCTTTCCAAAAACACTTAGAGACTGCAGCCAAGCTAGTTTTCTTTTTAACTTTCAATTTTTATTGAGGTAAATTAGGAGTTGGGAGCGATCCCAACTTAACTTTCCTAATACTGTCACTAAGTGGCCACGGGTAATTGCTTGAGAGCTGCCCGCCAGATGACAGAACGGAACAGCAAACCTCCAAAGGGTCAGCCATTCAGTGCCACCCCACGGCCAATTGTCTGTACGCTTTACTGAACCTTACATGGAAGCACCAAGCCTCCTGGATCTGTGAAATTTGGATCAGAACTGCCTGAACAGCTTCGCTGTCGGTTTTTCTGGGCTAAAGGGACAAGAATTGTAACTGTTGAAAGCTAATGATGATGATGTCTAACAGAAAATCACTTGCCCATGGACACATCAAGTTGGATCAGTTACTGGAGACTGTTCACCTAGTGCCAGTGACGTTTGAAAATGTCTCTGTGCCATAGGTGTGAGCATTTTGGCTCTGTAAATTCCTGCAGGGCATATAAAGGCAGCGTGCCCTATTGAAAGGAAATTGAGCCCTGTTCCCAGGCCTCCTCGGTTGTCTCCCAGCAAACAGTGTGAAGGAAGGTAACTCACCCCATTTCTGGGATCCTCAACATACCTGTCTGTAAAAGGGGGATGAGACACTCCGCCATATTTACTGGAGAGGGAGTCACAGAGATCAAAGTGATCAAAGCTATGGATGGATTTTAGCAATTTCTATACAGATGTAAATAGAGCTTGTTACATAAATGGAAGATTCTCTATCCCTAGCACCTCACATGATGGTCCTGATCTCCAGAGCCTGCTGTAGCTGCCATACGCGCTCTCCACAAGGGCGTTTCAGTTGCTGAGGAGCTCTGCCTATTGAAGCCTAGGTTTTGTGATTGATGAGATTCTTTCACTTTAAGGAAAAGTCGGCACTGTTCATAAAATCTTTTGAGACTGGAAGAACTTGAGGAGTCTTTTCTTTGCCACGAATTTGGCCTGAACTTCAACCAGCCTCATACAAGAGCGCCATGATGGATAAGTGTGTGATGACAATGCACAAGTGATGGAATGAATGAATACAGATTAACTGCAAATTACAGATTAGCAGGCAAACTGTAGCCAGTCTGTAAAGGGGTCATCAGCCCTTCCAGTTAAGGCTAAGGAAGTAAATGGGGGTGCCTGGGTGGTTCAGTCCATTGAGGATCTGACTCTTGATCTCAGCTCAGGTCTCCATCTCAACATAGTGAGTTCAAGCACCACATTGGGCTCTGCACTGGAAGTGATGCCTGCTTAAAACAAAAACGAGGAAGGGGTGCCTGGGTGGCTCAGTCGATTGGGCGCCCGACTTCAGCTCAGGTCATGATCTCCCGGTTCCTGAGTTCGAGCCCCACATTGGGTTCTCTGCTGACAGCCCACAGCGTGGAGCCTGCTTCGGATTCTGTCTCCCTCTCTCTCTGCCCCTCCCCTGCTCACACTCTGTCTCTTTCTCTCTCTCACTCTCAGAAATAAACATTAGAAAATAAAAAAAATAAGGCAGTAAATGTTACAGAAGCTCACTAGCCTAATGAAGTCTTGTCGTTTCCTACTGTGGACAGATTTTCCTGGTTTACTTATTTGTTCCTATTAGGTTACTATCAAGCCTAGTTGAAGTTTTCTGTTAAGTCCGATCTTAACTTGCTTAGTTGACCTTAAGCTTTCCAAGCAAAAGGGCATTTTCCCCCCTTAGAGCTGTATTTTCAATATTGGAAAAAAATGTTTCTTCAGGGGATTAGATATGAAAGTAATTCCCAACAATAGGGAAATAGACCTCAAAGCTTTCAGCTGGGAAAAACCGAGAAATTAGAAACAGAAAGGCCTTGTTTGCCTTTATATTTATTTGCTCTTCGAAATTATAAAAGAAATATGCGCTTATTTTAGAAAATTTATACAAAGAGTACAGAAGAGGAAAAAGAGACAGGAAAAATGCATAGGTACCTTCCTGACAGTATTTTTTTTTCCCAGTGCATTTTCCATAGCTCAAATCATGTCTTAATTCCTTTAGTAGATCGTTGTTGTGACCCCTATATACCAGGCGCTGTGCTGGGCGGGCACTTTTTTGGAAGACATTGGTCAGCAGGATAGTTTTACTTAATTTTTATATCTACTTTCTTCATTTATAACATGGCTTTTCCAGGAGATGTTGTTTCCTTTACCCATTTGTGTGTGTATCAGGGGCCATGTCTGCAACATTGTGTGGAACTGTCTTGTTATGCGGATTGTTAACTAACAATCCTGTCATTCTCTATGTCACATGAAAGTCTCTGTCCCTTTGTTACTTATAATAGAACCATCATCATCCTAATGTAGCTGGTCAGTGATGGATGAGACCCATGAATTCTGACAATTAGCATTGCTTAGCCTATCAAAATTTTAAAAGGAGCAAGTGTCCCATAAGTCTATCCTAATCTTAGGCATACGCTCTGGGGACTTGTCCTTTAAAGCTGCGGCGCTCTGAAAAATGTTAGCGGGTCCAGCCGGTTCATCTTTTTCTATGATTGAGAGACAAAGGGAGATAATGAATGTCACTGTTTTTATCCTTGCACAGGTGGGATAGAATTGTTTTCTACAGCCTTCTTTCAGTCTCCCAAATCTCTGAGGTTTGAGGACTCAGCTTTCCTGATAGACTGTCCCTGAAGATGGTGAATCAAAGGAGAGAATGAAAGAGTTTTTCCTCTAAGTTATTCAAATTTAAGAATATAGGTACAGGTCAGACTGAAGCATCAGTAAAAATGTCTCTCCCTTTGTTGTAGCAAACACCCCTACACCCAAAGGCAATTAGCTTCCCATTGACTCAAGTGGCCTCCCCTGTCACAGAGGGGGTCTCCCTTGTTTTCCCTTACAGGAAACCTCCTTTATAGGGAGTTCCCAGGGCTCCCCTCCAGTCTTTTAATGAAATGGTGCAAATATTTGTATACAGTCAAGCTCTGAGTATGGTGTTCACGGTGGGGGAGTGTGAGGCACACAGCGACTTTGAGGTTCATCCTGGGGAATTTCAGAAATTTTTTCACTTTTTCAGTATTTTCTATGTCTGTCTGTCTGTCTGTCTCTCTGTCTCTGTGTCTGTCTCTCTCTCTCTTTGAGCACAAAGGCTAGTTTTCAGATCAGTTTTTCAAAAATGAGTAGCATCTGATATTTTCCATCCTACAGAAGTCAATGAACACATTGCAGTATTGAGATTACAAGTTTTTATGTCTAAAGGATTTCCTGCTAAATTTTTTGAGAGGTTTATTGGCTTTGGTCACTCATTTTAGTTCAGGATGGTAATTTAAAAATGCGTATAAGGCAGGGGCGCCTGGGTGGCTCAGTCGGTTGAGCGTCTGACATCAGCTCAAGTCATGATCTCACCGTCCATGGGTTTGAGCCCTGCCTGGGGCTCTGTGCTGACAGCTCAGAGCCTGGAGCCTGCTTCAGATTCTGTGTCTCTGTCTCTTTCTGCCCCTCCCCCGCTCACGCTCTGCCTGTCTCTCAAAAATGAATAAACGTTAAAAAAATTTTTTTAAATGCCTATAAGGTAAAAGTCTTTCTCCCTAAGAAGCAGCCATTGAAAATTAGAAATGTGGCTGTCTGTACACATGCCTGCATACACATGTATGTGCCAAAGCAAAACCAGAGCTGAACAATAGTTAGAGAAGTAAAAACAGAGTTTGTTCAAGACTATTGCCATAGGGTATAAGAGACCACAGTATAGAACTAAGCTCACTTCCAAATACAGCATGGACAGTGGGGATTTATAGCCAAGAGCAGGGGGGCGGGGGAGGGGTAGTGGAAAATTACTAAGAGGAATTATCAGTAATAATGGGATCCTTGGCTTAAACCAATCTAACAGGATTCTTGCTGAAGACAGGCCAGGGTGATCAGACATCACCTAGGGGATGGCAAAGAGTGAAGAATCTGCTAGGATACATACAGAGGGTGATCAGATAAAGGAGGATGAAAGGTTCTCACTAAACTGACTTAGTTGTTACATGGAACCAAATTTTTCAGGGAAGTACATAATTGGACTTAGGAGCGGATTCAGGAGCCTGACTAAGGTTTGGTCATGCAAGGAATATCTGAGATAGTTATAGATACAGATATAGATATAAATATAGATATAGATATTATATATGATTATATATGTATTTTTTTCCTGATAAAATATAATGGCTTCTTAACATTTCAAGTCCTCAATGAAAAATTTACTAGGGCAGTGGTTCCCTTGTGGGAGTCCATGGACCATCTGCATCAGAAGAAGCTAGGGAGATTTTTTTTTTTTTTAATGTAGATTTAAGAGTCTTACATCCCCAGATAATCTGACTTAAAGGGACCTGGGAATCTGTATTTAAAACCCGTTCATCAGATCATTTTCATGCTCCGTTACATTTGAGAACTACTTTCTAGTGGTGTACTTGCCCAGTCTTGAAAAAAGCAAAGACATACCTTATGATTTATTTTCTAAAATAATAGTGACAATGGCCACCACTTAGTTACCTCTATGTTCCAGATTCTGTGCGATTCTGTGCTAGGTATTTTCCCTATATTATTTTGATAATATAACACAGAGTTATTTAGAGCCTGTTATGGCATTGAATTTGAGATCATCTAACCCAGGTCAAGAGGGCTTCTTTAACTTCAGGTGAATGAACGTTTTTTTAAATTAGACAACATACAGTCTTTATTAAAGCATGTCTCAATTACCTTGGTTTTCTTTCTTTTGGTGAGGTGCACAAAGTAGACACTGTAAACAAAGCAAGTGTCAAATAGAAATAACATGAAATTGACAGCATGTGCGTGGTTTAGACACAGAAGATGGAGTGCAGCACTGTTTGATAGGTAATACCGGAGCTAATAGTCTGTGTTTTCAGATAGAGCATCTGGGGGTGCTTACAGTATACATAGTATGTCCACCATCGTTGATATCCACCATTCTTACTGTCATGTCAAAGCGTTTGAGAATGGACAAAGAATGGCTATCCCCCAGTTGGCCCTGCGAACTCCAGTAATCCCAATGTAGATACTGTTTTTAAAAGAGTTAGCAAGTTGGGGCATCTGGGTTGCTTAGTCAGTTAAGTGTCCAACTTCCTCTCAGGTCATGATCGTGGACTTCGTGAGTTCAAGCCCCAAGTCAGGCTCTGTGCTGACAGCATGGAGCCTGGAGCCTGCTTCAGATTCTGGGTCTCCCTCTCTCTCTGCCCCTCACCTGCTCACACTCTGTCTCTCTGTCTCTCTCTCTTCTCAAAAATAAATAAACATAAAAAAATTTAAAGATTTAGCAAGTTTTCAGGGCACAGGGGTGGCTCAGTTGGCTAAGCATCCAACTGTTGATGTCAGCTCAGGTCATGCTCTCAAAGTTTGTGGGATTAAGTCCCACGCAGGGCTTTGCACTGACCTCTTGGACCCTGCTTGGGGTTCTCTCTCTCCCTTTCTCTCTGCCCTTCTCCCCACTCACACGCGCGCGCACGTGTGTGTGTGTGTGTGTGTGTGTGTATGTCTCTCTCTCTCTCTCTCTCAAAATAAATAAATACTTTAAAAAAAAGATTTAGAAAGTTTGATTTTAAGAATATTTGACCTTGGGGCGCCTGGGTGGCTCAGTCGGTTAAGCGGCCGACTTCAGCTCAGGTCATGATCTCGCGGTCCGTGAGTTCGAGCCCCACGTCGGGCTCTGTGCTGACAACTCAGAGCCTGGAGCCTGTTTCAGATTCTGTGTCTCCCTCTCTCTGACCCTCCCCTGTTCATGCTCTGTCTCTCCCTGTCTCAAAAATAAATAAAACGTTAAAAAAAATTAAAAAAAAAAAAGAATATTTGATCTCAGCTCCTTTGCATTATAAAAGCATGGATTTTCTGTCTGTGGTGTTAAAGGCTTTACATCTCCCTGCATGGGGTCTGATTTGTTTCAAGTACATCTGCTATGAATGTAGCTCAAAGGGAGACTGTAGAAATCTTGGGTAGTTTCTCCCTAATAAAATAAAGAAGGGAGATCTGTTTAATAATCAAAGATTCAATGGTTCTTAACCAATAAAAGCTACAGCAAAATTTTAAGCATGAGGAAAACAGAACAATTTTCGTTTTATCTATGTAGACAGCTAACCTCATCGTCACTGAGTTCTTTTTGACAATAAATATGAAATGTCTCTTGGACATGGGCTAGTCATTCATTCAATAAACATTTATTGAGTGCCTATCATGCACCAGCATTTTAAGCCCATCGGATACATCAGAGAACAAAAAGATAAAGAACCCTTGTCTCACAGACCTTTTTTTCTGTTAAACTTTTAAGCATTCTAGGCTACTGGGAAACACCAATGTTGGTCTATGGGTTGCAAACTGGTAAACAGAGGCTCAGTTCAACCCATAGATGATTTCTTTGATTAGCCAAGTGGGTTTTATTTATTTTATTAAAACAATTTTTTTAATGTTTGTTTATTTTTGATACAGAGTGCAAGTGAGTGAGGGGCAGAGAGAGAGGGAGATACAGAATCCAAAGCAGGTTCCAGGCTCTGAGCTGTCAGCATAGAGCCCGATGCAGGGCCAGAACCTGTGAACTACAGGATCATGACCTAAGCTGAAGTCGGGTGCTCAATTGACTGAGCCACCCAGGCGCCCCTAGCTGACTGGGTTTTAAATGTTAGTTTGAGGGAAGCCTGGGTGGCTTAGTCAATTAAGCGTCCAACTCTTGATCTCAGTGGGTCTGAAGTCAGGGTCCTGAGCTCAAGCCCCATGTTGGGCTCCATGCTGGGCATGCAGCCTACCTAAAATAAATACATACATACATATATACATCAGTGTTAGTTTGAATGCTTTAAAAGAGCTACACACTCACCAGAAGACACAAGCACCATTTCTTACTGTTTTCACCTCATCTGCTTCATTCCTACACTTACCTGCCTGGCCTCTGAAGGCATCCGAGTTTGTAGCCCCTGGCATTTAGTATGTCCATGCTTGGCATTGGTTCTTCCTGTGCATCTGGAATTTTCAGCATAAACTCTTTCATCACCTCAAAGAATTGAGATGCTTTGAATGTGTTCAGAGCTATATCTAAAATGCTGGGTAATTTATGGGTGTCAACTCCCACACATACTCACATATAAAGATCAAAAAGTCCAGTGGTGGGGTGCCTAGGTGTCTCAGTCAGTTAAGTGTCTGACTTTGACTCAGGCCATGATCTTGCAGTTTACAGGTTCGATCCCCATGTAGGTCTCTGTGCTGACAGCTCAGAGCCTGGAGCCTGCTTTGGATTCTGTGTCTCCCTCTCTCTCTGCCCCTCCCCCACTTGTGCTCTCTCCCGTGCACACTCTCTCTCTTTCTCTCTCTCCCTCTGTCTCAGAAATAAACATTAAAAAACAAAAAACAAAAAAAAAAAAACAAACCAGTGGCTTACATGGCTTGTAATAGCTAAGATGTTTCTAGAACTAACTATGCTATTTGTTTTATGTATGCTCTAAAATCGAGGTGTTTTTGTTTTTGTTTTTGTTTTTTTTTCTGTTGGCAAAATTACACATGGTGGTTACAGGGGAAACAAACTTTTGCATCTATTTTTTAGGAAGATGATGGACATCTTCTCTCATTCCTCTTGAGTGTCAGCCTGTTGAACTGTCTGGACTCCTACACTCATGCTCTCCTTTTGAAATAGAATGTTCCTCCCACACCCCATCACCACAAATCCCCCCTGTCTGTTCAACCCAATGCATCCTTTCCTTAGGGTTCCCATTTTCTCCCATTGTTTCCCATTGTTTTCATGAAAACAATGTATTCTAGTCTAACTCTTCTCTGAACTCAAGGTGCATTTAGGAAAGTTGATATCATCCCTTCATTTGTTTGTTCAGTGTTTATCGATTAACACCTTGCCCTGCCTGGGGTACTCCAACTTTAGCACTTAATTATCTATTGTTCTGTAGGGTTTAGGGATACTTAGGGTACGTTCATCCCATCTCCTTAAAAGTGTGTGCATTTTCCATTGTGATGGACCATGCCTAAGGCCATTGTTCTCTGAGCTGTGCTCTTGTAGGAATAAGAAAAGGAGCATCCCTTGGATGCAGTGCTTGGAGGGAGAACACCCATCCCCCACTTTCCTCCTCACCTGTGCACCCTCCCCGTGATGGGAACACCTGCACAGCCATACGGGAGAGTCTACGCAGTATCACTGAATGACCCAGCAAAGAGCAGACACTTCAGAAAGGCTTGACAAATCATTCATCTTGTTTAAAACAGAGGAAGTCCTCAATTAGTGTTAATAATGAAAAGGTTCTTCCTAACTTCAAGTTAACCAGGCTCCCAAAGGTAACAGCCAGTTTCAAGTCCTATATTATAAGCATCAAATCCTTGTTTAACTCAGTTTTTTCCCTAATTTTTATTTATTTTTGGGAAAGAGAGAGTGGTGGGAGGTGGGGGGTGGGGAAGAAGATCCAAAGCGGGCTCTGTGCTGACAGCAGAGAGCCTGATGTGGGGATCAAACTTGTGAACAGCAAGATCGTGTTCAGGGCTGAAGTCGGACCCTTAACTGACTGAACCACCTAGGCGTCCCCAGCTCAGTTTTTAAGAGGGTGTCAAACCTGGGTGCTTGTGAGGGGGAGAGGAGGTTCTGTTAACCTCCACCAGGACAACAGGGGCTCAATGAGACTGTGCCAGGCAAATGGGGATGTGGGCACCTTAGCATCCATAGTAGTAAAATGAGAAGCACCTTTATGGCCACCTGGGTGGCTCAGTCGGCTAAGCATCCAACTTCAGCTCAGGTCAGGATCTCACAGTTTGTCAATTTGAGCCCCACATCGGGCTCTGTGCTGACAGCTCAGAGCCTGGAGCCTGCTTTGGATTCTGTGTCTCCCTCTCTCTCTGCCCTTCCCACGCTCATGCTTTGTCTCTCTCAAAAAAATGAATAAACGTTAAAAAAAAATAAAAAAAAAGCACCTTTTACCACCACCATCTAAGAAAGTGTTAGTCTCTTCATGCTGCTGTATCAAAAATGCCTAAACTGGGTGGCTTATAAATAAAAGAAATTTATTTCTCACAGTTCTAGAGGCTGGAGATTCCAAAATCAACGTGCCAGCAGATTTGGGAGCTGATTAGGGTCCACTCCTGGTTCAGAGACCGGACCTTCTGTGTCCTCACCTGGTAGAAGGAATGAGCTATCATTCTGGACCCTCTTGTTTAGAAGAGCACTAACCTCAATCATGGAGGCTTCACCCTCATGACCATATTCCCTCCCAAAGGCCCCATGTCCTAATACTATCACCTTAAGGGGTAAGATTTCAACATATGGATTTTAGCAGGGTCGGGGGAATGCACACAGAATGCTATTCAGACCATAGCAGAAGGTATCTTCTCTAATCTCTGATAGACACCGGGCAAAGGGGACAGTCTGCCCCCCAGATTCAGGTCAAGGACTGTAGCAGGGAGCTCACATCATCAAATTTAAGAAGCTCCCAAGAAATACGTCAACATTCAACTTCATTAAATTATAGAGAGTTGAGTGGGCTTTGGTCTAACGCATCACCGTGTTCTCCACTACGCTGGCCCTAACACTAATCCCTTCGGCATTAGTACTAGGACTTTCCAAACGATGTTCCCCACCCCCCTCACCCCTCACCCCACCCCCACCCCCACCCCGTGAAAGACAGAGGTGCAAATCCTCCTGTGTGGCAGTGTTTTCAGCCTTGATTATCACCATCCCCCATTCTCAGCTTTTAGCATCTCAGCCCTCACAGTGGGGTGGTGTTACAGCTCTCTGGAAGGTAAACCTCTCTGAGATCTAAAATGCCCTTTGATCAACGAGGCAAGATGTTCAGCCCTTGGTAGTCCGGGGATAAATCCTAATTGGATGTCTGACCATACGTTAAAAAAAAAAAAAAAATTGTTTTCATCCCACACTGGAGGGATGAAAAATTCTGAGATTTTTGTCCCCAAGGCAAAGAGAACTTCCACCTTAGGATGTCATTAAAGGAGACGGAAGAAGGGGAGGGAGGGTTCGCCTATTTCTTGGGAGCTTCTTTAATCTCAAGATCAAGAAAGTTTCTCTTGATTCCAGCTTACTTCTTACAAAGTTTCACTCTATTCCCTTAGTCTTTCAAACGTGGAGGACAAATGTTTAGTCTTTCAGGAGTTTCCAATCCTATTTGAGGACACACTGAAATATTCCTGACCCTGAACCTTTTTAAATAGACTAAGAAACTCACATGCAATACACATGCACAAAGCCCCCTATACTTATGCCTATATGTAGAGCTCATTTCTATACAAATAGATGCACGCAAACACCTTTTCTCTCAATAAAGAAAACGTTCTATTCATAGGAAAATAGTCGGGTCAGGCTTTCTGGGCTTTTTGTTTGTGCGCCACAGGGTGCCTAATAGCATTGCAGGGGCAGGCATCTGATGTCACGCCAGCCACCTACAGCATGCACGGTGCCAGAGGCAGAGACGAGAGCACTAATTAGGGGGTGTCAGGAGACAAGGCGAGAAGGAAGGGGGCAAAAAAAAAAAAAAGCACATAAAACTTTCCATGAAGATGGAA
Organism: Panthera leo; assembly: GCF_018350215.1. Lineage (NCBI taxonomy): Eukaryota > Metazoa > Chordata > Mammalia > Carnivora > Felidae > Panthera > Panthera leo. Next base: position 113,227,615 of record NC_056680.1, on the reverse strand, counting down.
AGTAAAGGAGGGTGGGTTTCTCCTTTTTATTTTTGGTGGGACTTCTCTGGTTTTCTACTGTACTTGCTTCAAAAGAGTACTCTGTCCCTCATTCTATAATTTATAGCCAATATCGGGATTCATGGAAACAACTGGATTATCTATTGCATGTTGCTTACATGCTTGTAATAAACATGTGTTTTTCTGCTTTTACCCACACTCACATTGTGACGACCCTCACAAGTCATTGCCGATAGAGTTCCTACTCAAGAGTCTTCAGGAAGTTTCCCCAGTTTTGTGAAGTTGATCTTCAATAATCCAGCACTCCCTATCTTCCTGGGTGCCATTTTGTAGCTTTGTGTTTTTCAGGGACACAATTTTTATTTAAGTGGTCCAAGGCCTCTCTCCCTGGGTGGTTATGTTGGGGACAAAGTACTTATTACTTTATAAGGACATTATAATAATGTTACTAATAAATCGCAATGCTTTCAGTAACTAAAGGTTTGGATTGTTCCGGTCACATGCTTTACATTTCTCTGGAGCCGATGTTGCCTTTTATTCCCTGCATACAGTTGTCATCTTTTCTAAGTTAGACTTTCACAGCCTCTCTGAATATTAAAGTCATCCGGGAAGGTTATAAATAACCTAGTATCAGAGTCTCAGTTCAGACCAGTGAAATCAGAATCTTCAGAGGGGTCATCTAGACCTTGCTGTCTTTATTTTATTTCATTAATTTTTTTAAATGTTTATTTTATTTTTGAGACCGAGAGAGAGAGAGAGAGACTGAGCATGAATGGGGGAGGGGCAGAGAGAGAGAGAGGGAGACACAGCATCTGAAGCAGGCTCCAGACTCAGCTGTCAGCACGGAGCCCAATGCAGGGCTCGAACTCATGAACCGAGAGATCATGACCTGAGCCGAAGTCAGACACTTAATGGACCGAGCCAGCCAGGTGCCCCCAGGTATTGCTATCTTTAAAAGTTCTCCATGTTTCCAGTGTTCAGGCACGGTAAAGAATCACTGGCTACGTCCTCATGGTATGACACATGAGCTTCAGAAATTCCTGTGAGCTGTTCTACCTGTCTCCATTCTCTTCCTTCTTGGCCTCCCTCTTCGCACCTACTGCTTAATCGGCCCTTGTTTGATTCTCAGATCACCAGGCCTGGGGAGGTGTGAGTAAAACATCCAGCGTGTAAAGTTTAAGGAGACACTCACTCTCAAGGGTCCTTTCTCATGCTAGTGCTGGGCCTGCAAATCATTTGACCTTCACAGGACTTTACCTTTGATTGCTCTTAAAATAAAACCATTTATTTCTTTCTTTGTCTCCCCTCATCCCCACCTAAACCTACGATCCTCTACCTCATTGGGCAATCTTGTTCAGCAAGTATTTTAAGGAAACGAGAGACGTCTTTAAATTATCTTGAGAGCCGGCACCAAGCCATAATTTAAAAAGCTGTTTTCTTCCCTTTCGGTACAATTGTTTTTCAAGCAAATTATTTTATCCTGTGTAATTTGCTTCACTTTTTTCCAAATGTAAATTCCTCCTCAAGAGGCCAAATTCCAAAGTTCTTTGTTCCTTTCCTGAGACAATGCCATCATGGAGTTCCACAGGCTTTTGTACCATATCTTAAGTGTTGGCACTCTAAAACCACCTTCTCGGTGTGGAGTGGAATTATTTTAGCTTTCACAGAGATAAAATGATATGGTATATTCCAAATGGCTATTACAGACCTTTGCTATCAAAACAGGTGTCATCTTCTTGCCTTTCGTACCTTCTTTCCAATGGCCCACTGCATACACCTCTACCAGAAGGTCCCACGCTGACCTCAAGTGGATGTGTCTGAAACACACTTCATTGGTCTTCCTTCAAGGCCTCCTTCTTCTAAACGTCTCTTGTCTCCCATTCCTGGTGACTCTCCCTACTTGCTACCTCACTGCATGAGACCAGAATCCTGCCACCCCTCCCACTCACTAATCCCTCCAACCAATCCAATGCTAAGACCATCCCCAGGCTGTACCCCAGTCCATAACCAACCCAGCCATTTCCTGACCGATATCTTCCCTCACACTTCATCTTTACAGATGTTGCCTTCCTGCTCAGTGATTTCTTCCAACTCTAGTCAGGCCAGTGCGCTGTCCTCCTGACCTAGTTAGTGGCCACCTCGCATGGATGTCCCTCCAGAAAGTGAACTCCTCAGTTCTAAGTTCCCAAAGCCCCTGGTGGATGCCCCACCTTGTGACTAGGACCCTCTCTTCTCCACGAAACCTGGATTCCTTGGAGACAAGAGATATTTCCCATCTATCTTTGTGGCCCCAGTCTTTAACCTAGTTAAGGACAGCTAACAAGTGTACAAGAAACATTTGTTAAGTGAGAGAATAGTGTAGTGGTGGTAAGCAGCAAGGACTCTTCGAGGTACACCATTTGAAATCAAATACTTCAGTACCGATACTTACTAGTTGTGTGAATCCAGACAAGTTACTTGGACTGTCGGCTACCGATTCCTTGTCTATACATTGATAAACTAATAACCTGTTTCATGGCATTATTGTGAAGAGTCAATAAACTAATAACCTCAAGCATCTTCTAAAGTTATATGAGTTTTAGACGATATGAATTCAGGGACAGTGTATGACCTCGAAGTCACCTGTGGCACCTAACCCAGTGTAGTGGTTAAGATCAGCTATTTCACAGGATGATTATGAGAATGGATGAATTAACACATGTAAAGGACTTAAAGCAATGTCTGGCATACAGTAAGTGCTCAATAAAGGTTAGCTAGTCCTCTCAATGATCATTTTTGTTATTTGTGTCATTACCTTCCCCAATTCCTTCAGTAGCATTCCAATTTTAACCGAATTAAGTCCAAAATCTGTAGCCCAAGAATATGCCTGATGTACCTGAATCTCATTTATAACCAACACTTGCTACCTTTGCAGAGGCTGTTTCCCTGACCCAGGAGTCTTTGCCCATCCCAGTCTTTTCCACTTGTTAGAATCCACTCATCCTTGAAGGCTCCGTTCAAATGTGAGTTTCTTAGTAAAACATTTTTTGAGTTTCTAATTACATAGAAGCTCTCTTCTGAAGGCTCTGTGAACTATATTTGTACTTATTAGAATTTTTTAATGCAAAACATGTGTCATGCCATTTAACTGTGAGAAGGAGGAGGTTTAAATGGAACAGTATTCAGACAGGACCATCAAGGGGTTGAGGTGGGTGAGTAGGATATGGCTGTCTCCACCTGTGAGTTTGGCTTTGGCCATTTTTAGGGAAAGTAACTGAGATGTTACTTTCCTAGTTGGCAGAAGAGGACCATTTGTTTTGGTCCTGGAGGGTGGGAATGGTGCTGTGCTCATGTGAGTAGCACCTCTACTGTGGAGATGGTGTATTTTGTAGCCGGTCAATGTTTTTTTTTTTTTCAAATTTAATAATGCATCCTAGCTAATACATACAAATTTTACTAAATCTTAACATTAGAGAAAATTTAATACACTTTTTCTGTGATGATCCAGACATCTCTGTCAATAGAAAGATCCACTGTCATTGCTTACAAAACACAGAAGTATAAAGCAAGGTCTCTTCTTTATGTCACAAATCAGCTATTATTATATCCATTTGCATTCGTTCTTATTTTATTATGCCCCTGGTCAGTGCAAAATGTGCTGCCTCTTCCTCTGATCAATCATCTATGTATGTCCAAAGTATAGCTGGTTGATTGTTAAACCCCTACTAGAGGAACAGTTTGGGGATCAGAGCATCTCCACATGATACGTAAATTGTCTGAGGAATTGACTTCTCCAACTCGCCAAATGGGGACTATATCATCCTTGGAATAATTCCTAATGTGCATTAGCCTATGTGGAACGTTAAGTATGTTGACATCTAAGAACATTTAGAGAACTTTTTTGGATAGGCTGGTGTGGTGATACCCCTCTCCTTATTGATTCTGTTCTGTGCTCAGGAAGGCTGACCCGAAATCAACAAGTTTCCTGACCTTCCGGTTGGGTTGGTTTGGCCAAGAGGGAGCACCAGTAAGAGATGGAGGGAAGGAGGGCATGACTGAGTTTTTCTTTCCTGGCCCCTCCCTGCAGTGGCACCTTTGTCAGAGTATCTACCTGTTATGCACACCTCTCTCTGGCTGTAGGTGGCTACTCCCTCCCTCTTGCCAGTTGAAGCCCTTGGGTGGTAACAGCGTGATGGGCACTAATCTTGTGCTCTCCTTTACCCTGATGACATCTTTGTAAATATTCCCTGTATCAAACTTTCCTCTAATTCCCAAACTTGGGTATGCCACCCATTTTCTAGATACTGATCACTCCTTGTTGGTGCGTTGACTTCTCTTGAAGCAATTCACCCTCACAGGTCAGGTAGGCAACAAAAAGACATCCAGGTGCAGCAAGGAAGCCTTTCCAAATCTATAACGAGGTCTGACTTGAGATCTTACAGACGCTCTCAAGGAAGAGCCCTGAATGAGGGAGGACTTTGTCCTATGGTCTCCACTGTTTCTTCCTCAAATTGGATTCTGAGCAAAAATGCCAGTGAATTTGTGAACTCAAATCCATGTTTACTTGAGAGGCTGCAGATTCAGTGCAGCAGATTTCGAGCAGAAAATATTTGCCTAAAGTGAAAACCTGGAAGCCAAAAATGTATGATTAGAAAACCAAAAATGTCATATTTTAAGTGGGGAAAGATGGTTGTAAAAGTGAAGATTACATTCTGTCCTTAATTATGTGGCTGGTCTTCCTGGACTCTTCATCTAATCTGCATAGATGCAAAAATTACACAGCAATCTGGAAGCTTAAAAAAAAAAAAAGGAAAGAAAAGAAAAAATGGCAGTAATTAAACGACAAAAAACTATATTCAAATAAAATTAAGGGTTTGACTTAAAGCCATGGGGGGCATCTCCTTTTGTTTCTTCCTATGTAGCATTTAAAGGAGAATGAGACAAAAAGAGTTTTCTGGAAGTGTCTGAGCACTGACTCGTAGCCCAGCCTCAGGAGAAGTTGGTAGTCGAAGGCACCGTATTTGCCCAGCACGTACACTTGACGAATTTTGGTTCCATGCCTGGGCTTCATGTAAAAGCCCAGGAGAAGAGGCCCAAGAACCAGAAAGGAAGAAGAAACTTAGAGTTGAGTTGTTAGGTATATCTGTCCTATCAAGAGATTGCAAGATCCATTCTTGACCAAATGGAAGTTTGATAATTATGAGAAAAGAGAAAGAACTATCTCAGATACAGAGAAACGCACTTACATCCAGGCCTACCCATATTTAATATATATGAACATTTTTTATTTTTTAAATAACATCTTTTGGATATGATTGGAGCCTCCATTGCAGCCCTTACCCTTACCCATCACCCCCCCCCCCTCCAGAGGTAACCACAGTATTGATGGTGATGCTTACCTGTTCTATGTTTTTTTTAATATTTTATTTTAAGTGATCTCTACACCTCACATGGGGCTCAACCTCACCCAACCTCACCATGAAGAGTCACACTCTCTACCCACCGAACCAGCCAGGCACCCCCTGTCTATGTTGTAATATTTTGAATACATACATATATGTTTAGAAACAGTGAACATACTATAGTATTTTCTGTGCTTTTAACACTCTAGATAAACGGTAGTATACTCCATTGTGTTTTCAAGAATTATCCATGTTGATACATGTACCTCTAAATCATGCATTTGAAATGCTGTATTCTATTCCATTGTATAAGTATATACAATGGTTTATCCATTTCCTATTGATTAATATTTAGAGTGTTTCCACTTCTTTCTGACCCTGCAAACAATGTTTTGATGAGCATCCTTGTAAACAACTTCATGTGTCTATCTGAGAGATTCTCTAGGATCTATACTTTGGGAAAAAATATTGGGCTTTGTGTCAAGTATATCATCAGCTTTCCTGCCATTGCTGTATCCTCTCCACAGTGACTAGACAATTTGCTTTCTCACCAGCTGGACCTGGAAATATTCATTCCCATCCCTATCCTTATCAATAGTTTATATGATCCAACTTTTAAAAATTTTTTAAGAATTTAAAAATGTTGCTAATCTAATGGTGGTTTTACTTACATTTCCCTGATCATGAGTGGGATTGAGGTTCCTCTCAAATGTTTATTGATACTTCAGGTTTTCTTTTTTTCTTTTTTTTTTATTTTTTAAATTTATTTATTTATTTTTTTTAACGTTTATTTATTTTTGAGACAGAGAGAGACAGAGCATGAACGGGGGAGGGTCAGAGAAAGGGAGACACAGAATCCGAAACAGGCTCCAGGCTCTGAGCTGTCAGCACAGAGCCCGATGCGGGGCTTGAACTCACAGCCCCCGAGATCATGACCTGAGCCGAAGTCGGCCGCTTAACCCACTGAGCCACCCAGGTGCCCCATGGTTTTCTTTTTTTCAATGACCCTTTCATTTCCTCTCGCCCCTTTGTCTTGTGGATTGTTTGCCTTTTCCTAACTGATGTGCATGGCTTCTTTGTGCTCCAGTCTCGTCCTTTGGCAGTTATGTGTATCAAATAGTTGTCTCAGGGGAAGTTCCAGGTTCTGTATGCTAAGCAGCGAACATCCCAAATGCCTGTCTCAAATGACACATTATTCTAGGGTTGACTCTAAGCTTTGTCAAAAGCAAGAAGCAAGCCTGTTAAGATACATATTCCCAAACACGATAGAAGGGAGAGCAAGTCACAATCCTTTGTGGATTAGGGCCTGAGTTATTGGGGACAAAGCTCCTGGGAATTAGGGAAAAGCAGGGGATTAGGAACCTGTTGGAAAATGAGTCAAAACTCATACAAGCCAAGGGAAACCTAGACGTTTACACTGGGGCAGAAGCACAGGGGCTTCTATGATGATGTGTTAAGTGGTGGGGAGTGGTGTGGGCTCTGTGATGGGCAGCAGACTCTGTAGTAAGATGGCCTCTCCTGGCTTTCAGGACCTAGAGAGGGAGGTGTCCTAGTCCCTAACTGTCAGCCCAGCGTCACAGCATGCCAAGGTAGGCGGGCAGTGAGGAGAGAAACCAAAAGGATTCGAGAAAGAAAACCTCCCAGTTAAGCTGCTGTGCCCCACCATCAGAGACACTAAGGACTTTGCAGTGATCAGCCAGAGAGGATGTCACAGAGCCCCCACCAGTCTACTTCCCTGCTGTGAGAGTGTTAACTGAGAATGGGGTAGGGGACAGGAGCTCTGATCTGTCACCAAATTGGAGTTTGACTTCAGACAGGCAAGCTTTGTTTTAAGCTGCCTCCAACCTACAAGTAGCAAAGAGCAAAACTGAATGGTTTGCATTTTACCTTTACTTACCCTTCCTATCTACCCAGTAGAGGTTGTATAAGTGGCAAAATGACCCTCAAATAGGTGGAGGAAGTTCAAAGGAAATCCTCAGTATATGTTCCTGGCCACTGAATGAAGGACTGATGGACTATTAGCAATGTTGACCCTATCTTCTCCTCTGCAGTGCAGTGATCTGTGTTTTCAACCAAGAAGGCAGGGAAAGGCTGAAACGCAGTTAAACACTAAAATCCCCCTCTTAGCTTTCTAGCTGTTTCCATTTCAAATAAATAAATCTACTACTTGATAAACCTGTTTTCACGTGAGTGGTGAAACACTGTCTCATAAATCAACCAAGTGGGCGAATTGACTCAACCCCAGTGTCTTGGGCCCAATTAGATACATTAGAGAAGGAATTAAGAAGTACTCCTGCCCTTGCTACTTAAACGAAATGCAGCCTTTCCTTGTAAAGCCAGACCTCAATCTTTGCTGTCGTTGCTTTGTCTTGTTAACAGAAGTGTTCTTACCTGAGTTCAGACTGCGTCGCGGTGAAATATAATGTATAGCAAGTGTGGTAAGGCTTGATATAAACACAAATAAAGAGGCTAATAAATGAAATAAACTAGTTTTGCAGTATTGGTGAATTCTGAAGATGCATTTCTTTTTGTTCTGTTTCATTAAGCAAAATCTATATTTTCTAAATTTTACCTTTATGATCCATCAGAACCAATTCTACATGTCCTCAAAGCAGATTTGGAAAACAAACAAAGGCAGATCAGAAAATTCCCAGATTTCTTTTTGGCAGTATCGAGTGGTTATTATCCCAGAGCCAAGCAATGTTGCCAGAGACCATTAAAAAAAAAAATCAACAAATAAGGGAGAATCAACTCAGTCTAGTGTCATAGTCTGCCAGGGAGTGAATTAGCGCGTTAGAGGATGTCTCTTGCCTTTTCCAGCATTTAGGAATAACAAACAAAAATCTTGAGTTAATGTGAAATTTTAAAGCAAATGCCTAGCTCGCTGTTGGCATTGATCTTTACAATCCTATTAAAAAATCTTTTGTAAGAGTAGATTATTGGGTTTCCAGAAATGAACTGACAGTCATCACTATGTACATATCTTTTCTAACGGTATCATTTGCACAGTCTCTGGAATTTCTCCTGCACTGCAACTTTAAGCAAAATTTATTTATGCCCAGGGTTATGCTCCAAATTATAGTGGGCTCTCAAGCAATAGCCCATTGTAAATTCTCTACCTCCCTTTTACAAGGAGCCCTACTTTCTCTAATGTTCTAGTTACGCTTCTAAGACCAGAGAGAGAAAAAGTACGTGCTTTAAATTAGATTTTATGGAAAATCCCCAAATCTTGTTCCCAATCATATCCTGATCACCTAGTTATTTGTATACTTGGAAAACATTTCTCCTTAAATAAAGCATCATTACTGTTCTCTGCAGAACCCCATAAAGAACCTTCTCCCCTTAGATAAGAAGTACTGGGGCACCTGAGTAGCTCTGTTGGTTAAGCGTCCAACTCTTGATTTCAGTTCAGGTCATAATCTCAGGGTTATGAGATTATGTACTCATAATCTGTACTGGGCTCTGCTCTGAGCATGGAGCCTGTTTGAGATATTCTCTCTCTCTCTCTCTCTCTCTCTCTCTCTCTCTCTCTCTCTCTCTCTCCCTCTCTCTCCCTCTCCCTCCCTCCCTCCCTCCCTCCTTCTCCCTCAAGCTCTCACTCTCTCTAATAAAAAAAAAAAAAAATTGGCTTAAAAAAAGGCACTAAAGTTGAGACAGAGGGCTATCTCGTTACTGTGTATGGAAGAAAGATGTGGGCTATCTTGATCAGGTATGGGTAGGGAAAGTCTCTGCCTTGCTCAATTGTTCTCCTCCTGACTACACATTTGAATCACCTGGGGAATTCCAAAAAATAAATACTCAAGTCCCACCACATACTAACTAAATCAGGATCTCAAAATGACAGCTCTGGACCAGCAGCACCTAAGAACTTGTGAGAAATGCATGTTCTTAGGCCCCAGCCCTGACATGTTAAATCAGAAACTCTGACGGTAGGGCACAGCACTCTGTGAACTAGAGCTCCAAGGTGATTCTGATCACATTTAAGTTTGAGGGAAAGTGTACCTGTACTGGACATTTTTTAAACAGTGACTCTAATGGGCAACCAAGATTGTGAACCTTTAGATCTTTTCTTCCCTTCCTATTTATTTACTTCTATTTGGTTTCAGCTAAGAAAAGGCCAACTGCCTGTTTTGTTTCTGATCCTGTGGATCAAATAGCCATAGCTGAGAGGATTCTGGCTTCCTATGCCATGGTGCTAAAAATCCATTAAGATTCTTTAAAAAAAAAGGGGGGGGGGACTATTTTTAGAATACTAGCGTGGAGAAGACTTCTGAAACATAATGAAAACCCCAGAGTCACCCCAAAGTATGTCTGGGAGAATCTGTGTCCAAGACCTGCCATTTGACAGAAACCTAAACCCATAGTACCAAGAAGCATTGCAAGATCCTTGAAGAAATGGAAAAGTGCAACATGATTTTATTAGTATGATAGTAATGATGACTTTTTTTTTCTTACTGATAACGTTAAATATCTCCGTGCCCTTTTGGTTTCTTTTGTTTTGCAAGGGATCTGAGTGGCTTCCTTGTAGCTATTCACTTAATAAAACCTTAGACTAATATCAGTGAGCTTGAAGTCTGATTGGTATGCATTCTTGCAGCTTTAAATAGGAAGTCATCTGTGAAAGCATTTTCTCTGCTCCAGTTTTTTGCAATTTTTATCCTTTCCCTTCCCTGCTCCCTTCTTCCCATTAACCCTTACCTTTTCCAATCCATTCCTCTTATTGGGAAGTTTTTGCTTCCTTGTAAGACAAATGACTCTTAATGGAGCCACAATCCCCTTTGCAAAATCCTTAAGACCAGCTATGTTTTTGAAATTCATACTCTTTTCAATTTGTAAAGAATAATATACAGTGTGCATACTTGTGTATCGAGGTCCACAGTGCAAGGTATAGATATTCAGACTAAGTAGAATAGAGGCTATAAATAACTTTCTGATGGGTAAGTTTAGATTTTGCCATCAAGTGAATTATGACAAAAAACTTGTGGGCTTTCTGAACTTTTTGCATTTCAGGCAGCTGAATACAAGATTGTGGACATTGTTCTATTTTTAAAAAAAATTTTTAATGTTTATTTTTTTAGAGCACACAAGTAGGGGAGGGGCAGAGAGAGAGAGGGAGACAGAGAATCCGAAGCAGGCTCCAAGCTGTCAGCACAGAGCCCGATGCTGGCTCGAACCCCCGACCCATGAGATCATGACCTCAGTCGAATTTGGACACTAAACCAACTGAGCCACCCAGGCACCCCAACAGTGTTCTATTCTTAAATCAAAAGGCAACCCGGCACCAATAGAATTGCTAAATCCCAGAATTTTGAAATAAGCTTAAAACATCTTGATTATATGAAGTAAAGATTTTTGACCTTTAAGGACCTAACTTAAGAATACGTAGCTTTGAGTGTTCATGACTAGACGCACGATAAAGCAGCAGGCTTAAAATATGTCTAGGAGATGACAGTCTGGGGTGGTCATGCTGCCCTTTAAGACAGACTACAGAACAAACAGTGTTGGGATAATGGCCAACCATGTGGAAACAAAGTGAAACTGGGTCTCTCACTCCCTTCTCAACTACAACTCATCCCATATGGATAAAGCCATAAGCACTCTTAAATAAAGAAGTGACTGTTTTTATAATACTAGAGTAGAGAAGCCTTTTCAAACATAACGAAAACTCCAAAAGTCATAAGAGGTAAGAATGGTTACATCTGCATAAGCCACCAAAATTTTCTTTAGGGTAAAAACCATTAGGAAAGAGTCAAATGTGACCCCAAAAAAGTACTCATAACAGAATCTGGATAAACATGTATTAAAAAGCTGCTTTTATAAATCAACAAGACCATCAACCTCACTGAAAATGGGCAAATAAGCCACAAACAAGAAAGAGAATCACAAATGAGGCATGAAGAAATTCTCATCTTCATATTTAGTTAAATAAGACTAAAGTGAAAACTAACCCACTGTCAGATTAGCCAGGATTGTACTGTTTGGTAACTCTGTTTGTAGGGATTTACCTTACAGTTATACTCACGTATGCATGAAGATATATGTAAGGATTTTCCCTAGAAAATGTACATGTTTTCAGTAGAGTAAGAACTGGAAATCCTCTGGTGGGAGAGTGGTCAAATTAAAATGTGGAGCGCCCGGCTGGCTTAGTGAATGGAGCATCTGACTCTTGATCTCAGGTCTTGAGTTCAAGCCCTATAACTGGGTGTGGAGACTACTGAAAACAACTTACAATGCACCCAGAGGTCAAAGAATTTTGTAGATGTTAGAGGAAATGAGAGAAATCTACGTGCGTTGACATGGGAAGGTGTCCATTGTGTCTCCATCAGTTGCAGAACGGGATGGGGAGTATGATTACATCCACGAGTGTGTGGGTATATGCATAGAAAATGCCTGGGGTAATATACAACATACCTCATAATAGTGGTTACCCCTCGTGAGGGCAAGCACAGAGGGGGCAGTCTTTTCGACAGTTTTCTAGGCTATGAGAAGCGTGCATTAATTCAATATCATGGGAAACTTTTAATATCTGTACACCCTTCTTGCAAGTCAAAGACAGCTTTGTGTTAGTCTTATTTTTTTAATGTTTATTTATTTTTGAGAGCAGGGGAAAGGCAGTGAAGGGAGGGGCAGAGGATCTGAAGTGGGCTCTGTGCTGATAGCCCGAGCCCGATGTAGGGCTCGAACTCACCAATCATGAGATTATGAGCTAAGCCGAAGTCAGACATTTAACTGACGAAGCCACCCAGGTGTCCCTGCATTAGTCCTATTTTGATAAACTCATCACTGGGCCCAGATGGACAGTGGGGTTGAAGGTATAGTATATCATCCTTTTGCAAGGATGCCTTCTTTGCAATGGACCCCTTATTACCTATTTGCAAGAATGCCGTATTACATTATCTTTTTCTAAGAACCTTAGTTTGATTCTATCCACAAAGGGGTTCCAGACCAGGATCATGAACTTATTCCAGAAGAAACTCCATGATGTTCAACTTTTCTTGACTGAGGAGCATTCTTCCTTTCACTCCCTGTGACCCATTCTATGTTATCCAGTGTATCCGGGAACAGTGGACCCCAAATTTTATCTGTAAGGATCCAGGAAGACCCAAATGCAAGCCCAGCCCTGGGGGATGCCAGAGCTGGTGGCCGTGGGCATCCTTCCTTACCCTCTCACATAGCTTCTCAGTGTACATACATCACATGAGTTCCAGTCAAGCCAGATTGCCCAGGCCCTTCCCGGGAGCTTTTGCCAGCTGCCTAAGAGGACGTGATGAGTAAGTTTGAAGCCAGATGGGGATTGCCAGAAAGGGGAAAAATAGGTGCCAGCTACGAGACCCTGTTCAGTTCGATTCCTGATGGTGTGTGGAAAGAAGATTGCTGATGTGGCGCTCCTTCCGGGCTCTCGTCCCGCAGCCCAACAGTGTGCCTGCAAAACACTCAGAGCACACTTGAAACCAAAAAGTAGTTGGTTCCCCTACCTGCCAGGGCCTCAGGCAGGAGAGAGCCAGTGTGGATGGCAGTGTGAGCGCAGCCTACTGGAGACCCCAGTCCTTGTCCCGGGACAGAGTAGCTAGAGGCCTGCCTGAAGTTTCCAAGTTTGGGACCATGGAGATTTCTCTGTCGTCCTCTCTCATTTTATATCTTTTTTCCCCAGGTTATTCTAACTCATTGTCAGCTTTAGCGTGCAAGTTGGATTTCTATTAGCAGCCAGTTGCGCTGTTTGCAAAATAACTGATGAATCCAAAGGGGATCTACTGTGAAAATAAAAGCCACGAAGCTCTTTATCACTGCGATTTGCAGCACTAGCTTCCTAGCGGTCCGTCTGATTTACAGTGATGTCTTCATGACTCCAAATTTAGAATTATTTATTTGGGAACTTCGCTTCAGTCTCTTTAACAGCTGCCTCGTGACAAGGCACCCAGAGAAGCGGATGCTGTATGTTTTGGGTTTGCTAATCCGACAGTCATTTCTGAGATCCATACAAACGGGAAACATACCAATAAGACACAAAACCCTTCATTATTCTAATGTATGTACCAGGCTCTCCTCTCCACGCCTCCCTGCACCCCAACCTTTAACTCCTCCGGGCACAAGCCAGGGCTGAAGCCTCCAGCCCTGCGCCTTCACTTAAAACGGCTGCAGGAAATTTGTTTTACAAGGGCTGGTTTTAACTGAACTACCTGCTGTGCAGCACATTGCTACTGTTTGTGAAATGAATGATGGGAAAGGCAAGTCTGTGATTTCATTTGTTCAGACCGATTACTCACACGTTGCACACGGTATCATTTGCTTGTCACTTAATGACTGACCAGCCTGCCTGAATCATTAGTGCTGCAGCGCTGTGAAAGGAAGACCTCGCCATAATGAGGAGCTGAAGGAAGCGGAGTGCTGTTTTACCTAAAAGAAATGGTGCGCAGAAATCTGGCACAGCTGCAGGTGTTCCGATGACAATGTGGGAAGCAGTTAGCTTCCAATTTAGCAGAAAATTAAGAGCGAAAAAAACTGTTATTTGTGAGAGAAGATACTCATGGCAGGCAATCATCCTCGCTCTGCACCCACAAGATGAGCATTCAGCTGTCTTTGTCGTGACTTAAAACAATTGGTATCTTGGGCTGCATTCAACACCAGATTGGTGCTTATTATCTGCAGTTTATTCTTTCTTGGGATATTTTGTTTCCCCCCCCCTCCCTATTTTATGGTTAATTTGCTTGCTTGAATGTAAAGCCATTTAAGCTGAAAAATCTGGATTGTGGCTGAGCATTGTGCCAGGGCTCTGAGCTGTATGATACAAGATAATTGGCAATTTTCAAATTCATAATCCATTTTGTTTCCCTCGTCTCCCCCCTCCTTCTTTGTCCCTTCTGCTAGCTTCTCTATCCTGTTCTTTGGCATAATCTTTGAAACCGGTAACAGAGGAAGGCTGAGGGAATGTAGATTCCTCCAGTCAAGATTTCAGACTCCCGAGACTACCCTTTGGGGAAATGAAAGAGCAAAACTCCACGATGCAAACCCGCACACCTTCTGGGCAAGCGGTCTCGGAAGCAAACCAGTACTTACCCGTGGGAAGATTGAATTCCATTTGAAACCAAAGCTCCAAGTCCTGTTGTAGGATAATGAAAAGAGTTTTGCTTTACCTGAAGGTTTGTCATTGGAGGCAGGCAAGAAAACCCTGACATCTTACAAGCCAACTGCTGGTTTCCCATTTGGTGTGGTCCAGTGGATCAAGCTAACATAGCACATTCTGGTCCTCCTGCCCTTTGCTCTGTCAGGGTGATGATAAAGATATCTACATCTGTGTCCACGGATACCTTATTTTATTTTATTTTATTTTATTTTATTTTATTTTATTTATTTTTGAGAGAGAGAGAGTGCGTGAGAGCAGAGGAGGGGCAGAGAGAGAGGGAGACAGAGGATCCAAAGCAAGTTCTGAGCTGGCAGCACAGAGCCCAGTGAGGGGCTCGAACTCACAAACCCTGAGATCATGACCTGAGCCGAAGTCGGATGCTTCACCGACTGAGCCCCAGGCACCTTGCTCGCCCCGCCATCCCCCTTTCTATCTTAAACAAGTCTAGCCCATGGAATTGACTCCTAAGAGCGTGATCTCTTCCCGTTCATTCGTTTCTAATTTCCTGACAGACGATGTCGTCAGAGTTCATTTATTTCGGTCAAGTTATTCCTGAGCAGCCAAGTTTCCCTTGGGAGATTTTTTCAGGAATGAGGCAGCATGCTCCTGTTGTTCTCTCCTAACCTGAACTCAGGACAGTGGTAGTACTCCACATACAACGTCTCCACACCGTTTGTGTGGCTGACATCAGCAGTGTGGAACCGACCCTAAGAGCTACCCTCAGCGGTCCGGCTGCCTCGGCTAAACAGAATAGACAGCGATTCTCTCTCATTAAGAGAGAGAATCTCTCATCACTTTTCAGTGATATTTTTATTCTTTCAAACAGCCAGACCGTAATTCCTTGAACACAGGAGAGTAGCCTCCTGCCACTTTGATGCTCCTTATTAATTACGATGCATTTATTTGCCCATTCTGTCACTCTGATATTTCTCTGGATATACCTGCTAGTAATGCCAGTGAAAACTGTAAGACATTATGTTTCCCCGTTTTGCAATAATTTTCCACTTGAATTGTAATGTTATTTTTCACGTACATTTGTGCAAATTCACAGAAGGAAAATGCGAAAGAAAAAGAATAGAAAGTGCAGTGGCCAATCAAAGACCAAACAAGCAACAAATTAGCAGACTGCGGAGAAAACAGCCAGAGATAAGGGAGGAAAGGCTTTCTGCCCTCGGGTTCTACTTGGTGTTTACCTTTCATTACTCTGCCTTTCCGCTCTCACCTTCCTCCCCAGCTCAGATACTCCCATTCCCTCTCACCATAACTGTGTTTATTTTTCAAAATGCTGGCAGGCCTCAATTTCCAATTTATGCCCTGCTTTCTGTGGTCTAACGTGGATTTCCAAGCCCTCTCCATCCCATGTGTAGATTTTCATTTTACTCCTTCCTCGCACAGATACTCTACAGTCACCAGCTGGCCCGAGAACACTCAGCCACGCTCTATTTTTGTGTCCACTAATAGTCGCTCGGTCTTCTGCGCTGCCAATTTGGTGCATAATATTTTCATTTTCTCTATATTCATTTCCAATACTCCTGTCAACCTTCAGCATCTACTTCATTAAGCTTCTCCTCTGGTCTAACGGCAATCAGCGATGAAGGATCCTTTGTGAGGCCGGGGGAGAATTGATCTTGCTTTCTCACCACACTGGCCGACCTGCCAAAGCAGGAGGATTTACTGCGTGTCACACAGATTGCCTGGAGGACGCTCTGTGTCCCCATTTGTCACGCGGCTTCCATTGCTCACCAGGCACACGGGCTTGTAAACTTATTTCTGAAAATGCGAAAGGATTATCCTCGCTCATAAAATGCAAAATTTGCTTAACTGCCTTAGAAGATTTAAGGCTGCTCCACTTGTTTTTCGAGAGAGGCTTATTTGAATTACAAAGTAAGATTGCCCTGGTGGTGAGAGGGAGGTGATGGCCACCAACCGGTCATCCTCTCCTTAGGGAAAAGTAGGCAAGAAACCCTATCAATGGTGCATAAAGGAGGCTGTAATGTTGCCTATGTGTGATTCTCTACTGTGAAACGAAGTCGTGGATAAAGGCACCTATTTCTTTTTAATTTAAGGACTCGCGGTCCAATCTGCCTAATTTTCCTACAGGGCAAAGAAATGTCAGTGCCAAAGAGCATCTGAAAGGAATGAAGCTACTTTTGCTATTTCCCTTTATTGATAAGGCTCCTAAGGAATTTTAGATTCTCAACAGAGGACGCGAAGACCCAGGGCAAGAATAGAATCTCCATATTCAGTGAGTCCTGTAACGATTTCCTAAATCTGCATGTGAAACCTTTCTTGTCTTTGATTGTTTACTGAAGCCCACAGTCAACTTATTTTTAAACCCAGCCAGGACAGAAATCAACTCCTTCAAACTAAGTTGGATGCGATGTTTATAACGCACTCTAAATGTGACCATACTTTTGTAACACTGTTGACTAACCAGAGCCAAAACCAAAAAAACCCATGGTTCCCTTATTCAATCTAGATCCTTCACAGAGCACACCTTGTTGCACTAGCGATAAAATAAAAATCCTTGTAAGAGGAGGCCGTCCTCTCTGTTGATGGTCCTTTCTCCAGGACGAGCCTGGGAAAGCTGACTCACTCATTGTCACTTCAGACGCCTCAGCAACAGTGACATGGTCTTACTAGAATTTACATCCCAGGCTCTTATATTGGCGATTGGTACATTGTAGGTGCTCAGTTAATGCCAGCTGAATTAATGGCTGAAGAGTGTGATTCTGTGGCTGCCCAATTCTGACTCATTCTCAGTGGATAATTTCAGCTCAGATCTGTTCAGTCAGAGCATTCAGTAAATTCATAAATTTATAAACGGACAGGATAGATAATTCTGGTGGGGAGTAGATTTTTCTGGAGGTAGTATGAAAATGTAGAGTTATGGAAGATCTATAAAAGGATATTAAAGAGAATTTTCAGGTGTAGTCTCATGTGATGGGTAGAATAAATGATAACTCTAGAGGTAGAAGAAGGAAACAAGGACCAGCTGAGCCAGATGTCCATCCTCATCAGAGCTGAAGAGAAGAAAATGGCAGCATGTGGAAGTGGGTCCTTTCAGGACCAGGCTGCATCCAACTTGTGAGTCAGGGGAGTTTGCTATTCTTTCTCTGACTTTCTTTCAATTTTTCATCCTCCCTCATTGGGTAAATCGTGGCCTGAGGCTGCCACATTCTTCCACCACCAAGGGAACGACAGGGTGATTCTCCAAGTCTTACCAAAGCAGGACACCAGAGAGTTCTGTCATGTCACTGTGGAAAGTAAACAGTGTAAATCAGGAAAAGGAGCTGTTGTGTGTGACACAGCCAAGAGCCTTCTGTAAGCCCCATATGGGCTGTATTTGACAAGTGAATATTCTTTTTCTTTAGTTTCCCTGTTAAGGAACTTAAGTTTTGTCCCGTCCCCTTCACTGATTTCATTTTGTTCTTCAGTCTCCTTTGGGTGGCTGTCTCCTGACTGTCCATGTGGAGATCTAGGGTTCTGTGTCCAGCCCTCTCTGTGTGGCTCCCTTTGAGTGTCACCTGCATGCTCTAAGTGACACCCCTCTGTGCTTGCCCCTCCTGTCATCAGTGCCACCCCCCTTGATCCCCCACACTTGAATTGTGAAATGACTCTGACCCCTCTTTTTTCCCTTAACACCTGATCGGTTCTGGCCAAGTGATGTGGGCAGTTCACTGTTAAAGTCCATTCCACCTTTCTTCACTTTCACTGTCCTACCCCAGTCTCAACCTTCATAGTTTTACACCTAAATTACTGTTCTAGCCTAGATTCTGCTCTTCTCATCACAAACACCTCTCCCCTGCAAGTGCATGTACACATTGTCACCTTCTCACACATTTGACATGCAGTTGCCAGGTTATTACTGCAAAAATACCATTTCTGTTAAGCTTATTGTCCTTCTTAAGAGTTAAAAGTGTTTTCCTAATCTGGAGAACAGCATCAGTTTTATGTAGTTTTTAAAAATACTCTCAATTCAAATCTACATGTGATAATTTTTTTGTACCTTAATACCAGGAATATTACTCTCTCCAGTTTGAAATGCAATGAAAATGCCCCAAGATGACTACCTACAGGATCAAAAATTACTCCTCGTTTTAGAATTGAAGGATTTCCAAACTCTGATTCCATTTACCTGGAAGATACTTTTGTCCAAATTTTACTCTTTCTGAATCCCCTCAAAGACAAAACTTTTCTTTTACCCATGTAGATGGTTTTATTTATTTATTTATTTACTCATAATGTTTGTTTATTTTTGAGAGAGAGAGAGCGCGTGCGCACACACAGGCTGGAAAAGGGCAGAGAGAGGGGAACAGAGGATCTGTGCTCACAGCACTGAGCCCAATGTGGGACTTGAACTCATGAACCGCAAGATCATGACCTAAGTCAAAGTCAGACGCTCAACTAATTGAGCCACCCGGGCATCCCATCCATGTAGATGGTTTTAAATGGAAAGAAGAGGAATATAGATCTACTCAGAGAATATAGAAATTACATAAAAAGTAGCATGTGTTCTTTTTCACTTAGGAGCAACTTACCTTGATACCCGATTGACACCCAAGTGGTTCTTTATTTCCAAATTCTGCCAAGTTTTAGAGAGCCAAGTACTTTATAGAAACTTACTGAAACCTACTGAACTTATAGAAACTTACTGAAAATTTGTTTTGTGTCGACTGCTTAAAATTGTATTTAAGAGTATATTTTCACTTTCCTCACTAATAGGTTGAGCTATTCAATGTCATTGAATATCTTGTTGTAAAAGGCTTATGGATATTTCTCTTTCAGATTATTTTACAGCACATTGGAACAGAGCGGTGTTTAACGTAGGATTTTTGTTTTCATAGTTTTACACAGGATGGGAGGTCCTAGAGAGGTAGAGGATGCCTTGTTCAGTTGAGATCTTGGCTGGTTTGTAACTATACTAAGTCAGTCTGGGGCTTATGTCTGGGCGGAGACGTGAGGGCTAAACTGTGGTGCATAATGAGAAGTGACTTTGGAGCTCCAGAAGGCCAATATGAGAGGAAAGGGAGGCGGAAGCAAGTGCAGGGGAGGGAGAAAAGTTGGGAAGCTAGACTAAGATGCAGAGTGTCCTGTGAATGGGTAAGTCCATGGGAAATCCCTAGGGCATGGGCAAATGAAAGGGGAATAGAGGGACTTTCAACAGAAATAGACCACCCTAAGAGCCTATCAAAATGGATCCGTGGACTTGGGTATATTCATATGCAGGAAAGCTCCATAGCAGAAAAAAAGAAATGAGTTTGAGCTTTGTAATGTAACATGAAACTTATAAACTTAATATTGAGTGAAATGTTTGCCAAAGCAGATGTCATATAATGCAATCAACACAACATTTTAAAACATGCAAAACAGTATATCATAAAGCTACCAGTAAATGCATGGAAATAATGAATACCAAATAAAAAAATAGCAGTTGCCTCTGTGAGAAGGGAGATGGTAGTATAAATGAGGAGAGGTACACAGGGGACTTCAACTCTTTTGGTAAATATCCTTTCTTGAACTGGGAAGTGGAGTTCATTTTTCTAAACATCTGGTATTTCATAAGTACTTCATAATACATTTTTTTTGAGTAAACTTTATTTCTTAGAAGTTTCAGATTTACAGAAAAATTGCAAAGAAGGTAGACAGTTCCCATATACCCCAAACATACTCAGCTTCCTCTATGATTTAAACGTCTTACTTTAGTATGGCACATTTGTTACAACTGATGAACTAATAGTGATACAGTATTTGGGACTGAAGTCGATATTTTATTTACATTTTCTTAATTTTTACTTAATGTCCTCCTTCAGTTCTAGGATTCTATCCAAGATAGTATATCACAATTAGTCATTATATCTCCTTAGGCTCCTCTTGACTGTGACTGTTTCTCAGACTTTTCTTGCTGTTGATGACCTTGAGTGCTTTGAGAGTACTGGTCAGGTGTTTTGTGGAATATTCCTCTATTGGGCTTTGTCTGATATTTGTCTCGTGATTAGACCAGACTATGTGTTTTGGGAAGGAAGGGATAAAGTGCCATTTCCATCACATTATATAAAGGGTACTTACCACTGTTGATGTTGACCTTGATCACCTGACTGAGATAGTGTCCGTCACATTTCTCCACCATAAAGTTACTCTGTGTTTCTCCCTTTTATACTCAACCCTGAAGGCATGTCACCATATGCAGCCCATACTTGATAATAAGTAGTGGTGTGTTATGTTCCAAGTCCTTGAGGGCAGAGTATCTACATACGTTATTTGGAGTTCAGAATGGGATATTTATCTCTTCTCCCCGTTTATGTATTTGTTCTAAATTTTGTATCTGTATGGACTCAGAGATGTTTATTCTTTGGGTTATAATGCAGTTTATTTGTTAGTTTTAGTTTATTTGTTACTGAAATTTTTACAGCCTTAGCATTGGAAATACTCTCAGTTGGCTCCTATGTCCCTTTGACATGCACCCATGGTTGTGTTTTGTGTGTGTGTGCATGTGTGTGTGTTTAAATCCCTTTCTTGTTTCTGGTACTACAAGATTCTCCAAACTCACCTTGAGTATTCCCTGCTTGTGTCCTGGAATCAGCCATTTCTGCAAGGAGCCATGATGACTTTTATTCATGAATGATATTAGAAACCAAGATCTAGGTTCTAGGTGTGCTTGGTGCTATTGGGGTGTTTTTGCTTCTAGGCAGACAGAAGAAGGAAATATATGTATAACAACCTATGCACTGACACATATGTATACATATTTTCTATATATAATTATCTGTCTCTCTCTTAAGCTAAATATGAGTTTATACCCATGTCTCCAGTTCTAATCCATTACCATATGGGTCATTTCAATCTCTTCTCCTTGCTAATCTGTGATTTCTCACTTCAAAGTGAGAAAATGGGCTCCCACCATAATTCATTTTTAAGCCAGCCTAAAAATTAGAAGAAGAGAAAAAGTTGATGTGGGGAGTGAATATTAATAATTCTTCACTGCAGAAAACTAATTCTGCCTATCCTAAGCCTACATAGGGAAGTGAAAAACACAGTAACGAAATTGTCATAATACTGTGAATTGGTAAGAAGTGTGGTATATATATACAATCTATTTTAATGTACAAACTACACACACAATTTTAATATAGGATAAGAAAACAGAACCATATATGTACCTAAATGTGTCTCCTACTTACAAAAGAAGAAATTTATAAAAGTAGCAAGCCTAAACATTCCCACATCAATTTTACAGATAGTTAAAATTAGGGGGCACATGGGTGGCTCAGATGGTGAAGCCTCCAGTTAAGCGTCTGACTCATGGTTTCAGCTCAGGTCATGATCTCATGGTTTGTGTGTTCGAGCCCCACATCCGGCTCTGCGCTGACAGTGTGGAGCCTGCTTGGGATTCTCCCTCTTCATCTGCCTGTTGCCCGCTGGCTCACTCTCTCTCAAAATACATAAATAAACTTAAAAAATTAAATTAAAACCACAACTTGATACTATTTTTACTCTAAATAACTAAGAGCTTCTTATTTAAGAAGAAAAAAAATGGCACTGCTGGTGAGTATGTGGTAAGCCAGGCATTCTCTTACAGAGCTGAGAATGATGTGGGTTGTGACTCTTTTCCCAGAAAGAAAGCTGCCAGTCAGAATGTTTTTGTCCTTTGGCTCAATGATTTCTCTTCTGAAAGTCTTGTCTAGAAGTTAACACTCTGAAACGTAGGCAGTTTTGCTCAAAGATAATTATCACAGGATGATCTAAAACAGCAAATGATGAAAACAACCACACTGGTGACTGAAAAGACAGTTAACTAACTTATGGCAGCTTCATAGAAACACTGTTTTGCAACCACTGAAAATAACGTGTGTAAAGAGTTTTGAATAATATGGGGGAAAAGAAAATACCCAAATCGTTAAATGAAAAATGATCAAGGATCAAAATTGTTTTTATAGTATGATCTCTTCTCTATGAAAAAGTAAATAGCATGATTTCATAATATCTAGCAAAAAAATTGTGAGTGTGTGTGTGTGTGTGTGTGTGTGTGTGTGTGTGTGTGTGTCCGTCCCCAGGGATTCATCATACATATATATAGGCTTAAGTGTCCAATGTGTGTGTGTGTGCAGGAAAATGTATTCCAGCATCGTTTGTAATAGCAGAAGATAAGCAACAGCTTAAATGTTTATCAAAAGGGGACTGATTAAATAAATTCTGACATACTCTGACCATGAGTAGGACGCACCGAGGCAGTTTTGTATGATTATATGTGATCTCAAAAATTCAGTATTTAATGAGAAAAGCAAGTTGTGGTATAATCTTTTTTTTTTTTAAGATAAGAATACATTGATACAGTTTTTACACTGATAAGAGAGCTCTTAAGGACATGCAAAAAACTATTAAGTGTAGTTGCTTCTCGGGAGGGGAACTGGTAGCCAGAGGGTCAGGGGTGGAAGGAAGAATTATTATGCTTTTGACTTTTGCATATTTTGAATATATTGCTAAAGGCACACATGCCCTTTAAAATAAAATAATGTTTGGGGCGCCTGGGTGGCTCAGTCGGTTAAGTGTCAAACTTCAGCTTAGGTCATGATCTCACAGTTCGGTTTGTGAGTTTGAGCCCTGCATCAGGCTCTGTGCTGACAGCTCAGAGCCTGGAGCCTGTTTCAGATTCTGTGTCTCCCTCTCTCTCTGACTCTCCCCCATTCATGCTCTGTCTCTCTCTGTCTCAAAAATAAATAAACGTTAAAATTTTTTTTTTTTTTTTTTTTTAAATAAAATAATGTTTGGGGCCCTGGGTGGCTCAGCAGGTTAAGCGTCTGACCAGCTCAGGTCATGATCTCACGGTCTATGAGTTCAAGCCCCACATCAGGCTCTTTGCTGATAGCTCAGAGCCTGGAGCCTATTTCAGATTCTGTCTCCCTCTCTCTGCCTCTCCCCTGCTCGCATTCTGTCTCTCTCTAAAAACTAAACATTAAAAATTTTTTTAAAAATAAAATAAAATAAAATAAAATAAAATAAAATAAAATAAAATAAAATAAAATAAAATAATGTTTTCGGGGTACCTGGGCGGCTCAGCCAGTTAAGTGAAGGACTCTTGGTTTCAGCTCAGGTCTTATCTTGTGGCTCATGGGATCGAGCCCTGCATGGGGCCCTGCGGCGACAGCATGGAGCCTGCTTGGGATTCATTCTCGACCTCTGTTTGCCCCTCCCTCAGTTGCTCGCTCGCGCTCGCGCGCGCTCTCTCTCAAATAAATAAACCTAAAAAAATGATTGTTCTAATTTTAAGTAAAAGAATAAGGGTGTCTAGTAAGTAATTTTAGGTTGTTTACTATGTGTTGCAGTCTTGTAAAAACCTCTCAATCTCCCTGAGACATTCACATCAAGGCTTCACTCAAGTGCCCTCTGGGAATAGGTGTTTTGTCTTTGTTTGGCAATCAGGGAAATCAGTTGAATTTTACATGTAGGCTGAAGCAATTAAGAAAGGGAAGGACAGCAGTTTCAAGAGAGTAAAGACATTCTCAAAATCAGCTAAAATCACAGAAGAAGGAGTTCAAGGGGCCAGGGATAACCATAATGATGCAAAGCTTCACCCAGAATGACAGATATCTTGGGGAGGGTTTGTTTCAGAATTCACAGAAGACATAGAAATAGATGGAAAGTGGTCAACATCTTTTTATCTAGAAGGGTGGGGGCATCCATCTGTCTACATTTCTGTTAAAAACTGCCGACACCCTCATTGACAGTTTCTCAAGGAAAACAGACCATGGAAAAATTACCAGAAGAAATATATTATCCAGGTTAAAGACAGTAATACAGCAGATTAAGCTGGGTGCGAAAGTTTTCCTTAAAATTCCAGGCAATGCTTGAGACTCATTCATTGAAATTCTTCAATGCTTTTTCAGCAGATGAGAAAATTCCTTACATAGATGGGTGCATAGATGGGTAGCATAAATAGGCTCTGGGGAGATAATGAGAGAAATGTAATGCACTACCAGAATTTTTACTAATTTTTGATAGATCACTAATTGTTCATAGTAAATACTAATAATAGAAGCTAGAAAAAAAATAAGCAGTTGCTTATGGGATCACTGACTTTTAAAATATGTGATTTAAGGAAAACTTCTTCCAAATAACTAACACATTGCAATGGTACCATGTAATGCAGCTATTAGCCTATTAGCAGCCGGTGTCAGATTACTGCTACTCTCAGTAATAAACCATGCTCTGCTGAGTGCAAGATTTTGAAACTGTCAGACGCTCTCATGTTGGTTACCGCAGCAGAGAAAAGACAAAGGAAGGCTTGCGGTTTCCATTATAAGAAATCACAATGTGTTAGAGGACATGGGGCTTAGCTTGAGGCAGGAAAAAAATAAAAGTAAGTTCATTTGCAGTTCATTTATGTCTGAACTGATTAACAGTTAAGTATAATTTGTGAACTATTACTGTTTCCTACCCCAGGCAGGTTTTATGATTTTCCACAATTATCTCAAACGTATTTTACAAACTTTTGACAGCAATAAAAATATAAAGGTCTACAATTTAGGTGGGTAGAGACAAGCTCTGCAGTAAAACAATTTGACAAGTTTCCCTGCCAACATAGAGAAGGGATTTACAACACAGTAGCTGAAAACAACAAAGTGATTTTAGATCCATGGAGATTGCTTCATAGTTTCCTTTTAATTAGTGGTTGAATTCCTTCTTAAATGGAGATTCATATTTCTGATATTATATTATCTTTTCTAAAAGAGGGGATTTATATTATTTTTAACACACTATCAAATTTACTATAAAAAATGTAGACACTGAAAATTTTTTTATCCACTGGCTGCAAATCTCAGATTATAAAATCAATGATAACAACTCAGAATTTGTAGCAATGCATTTAGTTAATGGCCTTCTTTGCTATTGCTAGTTATGAAAATATGTGATTTTAGAAATCACTAAGAGTAAATGTGTCTCCTTAAATCTCTAATTTGGTCAGAGGCTTTTATATAAAATTACTTTATTGAATCAAAACGCCTTATTACATTGAACAATTCTCCAAATAGCATTAGTTAGAAAGATAGTTATATTGCCTAAAATTTTATTTATTTTTTAAACCATAGTATCACATATATATTGCGGCCAACCAACCACAAAACTTAGTAACCGAAAAGAGTCATTTTTTAATTCCCATAATTCCATAGTTTGGCAGAGAAATTATTCTGTAGGATTCTTTTGAGTGCAATCATTCACCTTCATTGGACCAGCTTGGGGCTAAGCTTAGCTACCATAGAGGATGGAGAGCCTTTCTCTCTATGTCTCTCTCCATGACAGTTACCTGGACCCGTCAGATGGGACACTTCAATTCTCCTTTCCAAGGCCTCCCATCCTCCAATAGGTTGGACTGGACTTCTTTATAGAATGGCAGAAGTGTTCCAAAAGGGCAAAGGCAAAAGCTGCAAGGTCTCTTGAAACCTACACTTCTGAACATGGACAACATCACTTCTCCCACATTCTGTTGGTCAAACCAAGTCACATGCAGCCCAAATTCAAGGAATGAATAAACTTCATTCTTTGACTGGAGTAGCTACAAAGTATGTTGGCCATGGTTTTCAGTCTACAGCCATATATTTGGAGATGCCAAAATTCAGTTCCCATTGTTAGGCCTGCAGATTATGAAAAAGTTGTCTTGAGATCTTTACTACCATCTTTTAGAAAATTGTAATAACTACACCGATCTATCAGGACTATTAATGGGAATGATGTCTTTTGGAGTCATAGAAAGCACATAAACATAACTGAAAATGGTTGTCCTGCCCAATTTCATATTAATGGGCACTACAGTTAAAGTAATAAGTGCTGGGATATCAGTAGACACTTGGTCATGATTATAAAATAAAGAGGGTTAGAAACCAGAAATCTTAGTCTCAAGTATTAATGATGACAATAGATTGTAATGTTCAAGAGCTCAGACTATAGAGTCAGACTGAAATGAAATCCTTGCTCCATTTTTCACAAGCTCTGTGATCTTTTAATTTGTTTGTTTGTTTGTTTGTTTATTAAATTTACATCCAAGTTAGCATATAGTGCAACAAGGATTTCAGGAGTAGATTCCTTACTGCCCCTTACCCATTTAGCCCATCTCCCCCTCCCACAACCCCTCCAGCAGCCCTCTGTTTGTTCTCTATATTTAAGAGTCTCTGATGTTTTGTCTCCCTCCCTGTTTTTACATTATTTTTGCTTCCCTTCCCTTATGTTCATCTGTTTTGTCTCTTAAAAGTCCTCATTGGAAGAAGTCATATGATATTTGTCTTTCTCTGACTAATTTCGCTTAGCATAATACCCTCCAGTTCCATCCATGTAGTTGCAAATGGCAAGATTTCATTCTTTTTGATTGCCGAGTGACACTCCATTGAATGTGTACACACACACACACACACACACACACACACACACACACACCACATCTTCTTTATTCATCCATCGATGGGCATTTGGGCTCTTTCCATACTTTGGCTATTGTCGATAGTGCTGCTATAAACATTGGGGTGCGTATGCCCCTTCCAAACAGCATACCTGTATTCCTTGGATAAATACTTTAGTAGTGCAATTGCTGGGTCATAAGGTAGTTCTGTTTTTAATTTTTTGAGGAACCTCCACACTGTTAACCAGAGTGGCTGCACCAGTTTGCATTACCACCAGCAGTGCAAAAGAGATCCTCTTTCTCTGCATCCTTGCCAACATCTTTCATTGCCTGAGTTGTTAATGTTAGCCATTCTGACAGGCGTGAGGTTGTATCTCATGGTGCATTTGATTTGTATTTCCCTGATAATGAGTGATGTTGAGCATTTTTTCATGCGTTGGTTGACCATCCAGATGTCTTCTTTGGAGAAGTGTCTATTCCTGTCTTTTGCCCATTTCTTCACTGGATTATTTATTTTTTGGGTGTTGAGTTGTTTTTTTTTTTAATTTTTTTTTTAACGTTTATTTATTTTTGAGACAGAGAGAGACAGAGCATGAACGGGGGAGGGGCAGAGAGAGGGAGACACAGAATCCAAAGCAGGCTCCAGGCTCTGAGCCATCAGCCCAGAGCCCGACGCGGGGCTCGAACTCACAGACCGTGAGATCGTGACCTGAGTTGAAGTCGGATGCTTAACCGACTGAGCCACCCAGGCGCCCCGGGTGTTGAGTTTTGATAAGTTCTTTATAGATTCTGGATACTAACCCTTTATCTGATATGTCGTTTGCAAATATCTTCTCCCATTCTGTCAATTGCCTTTTAGTTTTGTTGATTGTTTCCTTCACTGTGCAGAAGCATTTTATTTTGATGAGGTCCCAGTAGTTCATTTTTGCTTTTGTTTCCCTTGCCTCTGGAGATGTGTTGAATAAGAAGTTGTTGTGGCCAAGGTCAAAGAGGTTTTTGCCTGCTTTCTCCTCTCATCTAAGATTTTGATGGCTTCCTGTCTTATGTTTAGGTCTTTCATCCATTTTGAGTTTATTTTTGTGCATGGTTTAAGAAAGTGGTCCAGGTTTATTTTTTTGCATGTCACTGTCCAGTTTTCCCAGCACCACTTGCTGAAGAGACTGTCTTTATTCTATTGGATATTCTTTCCTGCTTTGTCAAAGATGAGTTAGCCATACGTTTGTGGGTCCATTTCTGGGTTCTCTGTTCTGTTCCATTGATCTGAGAGTCTGTTGTTGTGCCAGTACCATACTGTCTTGATGATTACAGCTTTGTAATACAGCTTGAAGTCCAGACAAGCTCTGTGATCTTAAGCATAGTACTAGTGTATCTCAGTTTCCTCATCTGTAAGATGGAGATAATCCATCCCACATCAACTTGTACTAGGAAAGTGGCTGACATGGAGGAAGTGCTGCATAAGTATTTGCTGTTTTCATTACCATGGTTGTCATCATCACCATCAGTAAAAGGGGCCATCTATCCAGTTTGGTACACTGTTGAAAAGGGAGGGAAATATTTCTTTTAAAACCAAAATAGTCATAGTATTTCAGATATCCTCTTCATATTCAAGGTAAATATTGGGACAGATGGAGGAAAACTTGAAATGACATCTTTGGGGGCGCCTGGGCGGCTCAGTCAGTTAAGCATCCAACTTCAGCTCAGGTCATGATCTCACAGTTCATGGGTTTGAGCCCTGTATTGGACTCTGTGCTGCCAGCTCAGAGCCTGGAATCTGCTTCGGATTCTGTGTCTCCCTCTGTCTCTCTGTACCTCCTCCACTCATGCTCTGTCTCTGTCTAAAGAATAAATAAACATTAAAAACTTTTTTTAAAAAGACCACTTTGAATATTTCTGAGATAGAATTTTAACCAAGAATTTAGAAATCTTCAAAATTGGGATACCTAGTTTATTTCATCACATAATTGGGCATGGCACAGTGCTTACAAGGATAGAACCAAAAGGTAAAAAGCAGGAATTGTCCAAGGACTTTGGTTTGGATGTTTTTTCCAAAATACCTGAAGTTTGTAAGAAGTTGAACTTACTGAGTGATCTCCCAGATTGAGTGATCGCCTAGAAACTGAGGGATTTATAGTGATATCAGTGAGTTTCTACAGACAATATGTTGAATACATACTTACATATTACATATTAGTAACTTACCCTGTCCCCTCCCCTCACAGTTTTGTTGCAAGAGCTCAGGTGTGTATATGTGTGTTTACACTTGATGAGAGTCCAGGAATCCATGGGGTTCTTTTTTGTTTTGTTTTCTTTTTTTTTAGGAATCCATGTTTTTAATAATCATCCCAAGGGATTCATTCAATTTATCCTGATTGGGGTATACTGCTGCCACCCAAGCATGGTCTGTGGGCCAGGAGCTCGTCAAAATGCAGAATCTCAGGCTCCATGCCAGACCTCCTAAATTGGAATCTGCATTTTAACAGGATCTTCATTTGATCCCCATGTACATTAAAGTTTGAAAACAACTAGGTAACAACTTTTGTTGACAGTTCCATTTTCCACATTACTCTCAAACATTACAATTTTGCATTGAAATTATTAGCTAGGTGATTAGTTGTAATGTTCTCTCACATACATTTCATCATCTCAACAAACCATCTGCAAAATGATAAACCAAATGTTCATTTTTGTCAAACCTGGTATTTATGCCTCAAGATTATTAAGTCTTATAATGGTGGCTTTAAAACAGCAATTTTATAATAAATAATATATAGTATATAATTGCTCTGTATAAATATATATCATTGTTCTGTATAGATATGCACAGGCTATATATAATTATATATACAGAATCTTTGTTACTAATCAAAAGAGATAAGGACCACCACTACCCCAGTAGCTTACCATTTTATAGCATCTTTGTTTGACATTAGGCTTTCCCCCACATCTGTGTATGTTGAATACATATATTAAACATAAACCTCAAATTCCCTATAACAAAACCACAACATTATATTATCATTACATGGTAGTAATTGATGTGCTCCTGCTTAACAGTACAGGTAAAATCCCCTGTAGCTATGCTTTGCCTTCCTCTACCTTTTAAGAAACTTTTAAAACTTCAGTACTTTATTTATTTTATAATTTTTTTTAGTGTTTATTTTTTGGGGGGGGAGAGAGAACAAATGGGGGAGGGGCAGAGAGAGAGGGGGACAGAGAATCTGTTTAAGGCTTCATGCTGACAGCAGAGAGCCCGATGTGGGGCTTGAACTCACAAACTATGAGATCACAACCTGGGCCCAAGTCAGATGCTCAACCACATGAGCCACCCAGGTGCCCCTTAAACTTAAGTACTTTAAAATTAATTCCCCTTAACATAAGAGACTCTTAAATATGGAGAACAAACAGGATTACTGGAGGGGTTGTGGGAGGGGGGATGAGCTAAATGGGTAAGAGGCATTAAAGAACCTACTCCTGAAATCATTGTTGCACTATTTGCTAACTAACTTGGATGTAAATTTAAAAATTAAAATAAAAATAAAATAAATTAAATTCTCCTTTAATTATGTTGCTTGGTTATATATCACTTTACTCCTAAATAGAGTATTCTAGTGGAGAAGGCATACTGCAGTCTCTTTATGAGTTTCCCCTCTTTTATTCATCTAAAAAATTATTGAGCTCAGCATGTTGCAGTCTTTATATTCATGCAAGAGACACAAAGGATAACAAAAAATATGATCCATATATTTGAGGAGCATCATCTAATAGAAAAGACAGACAAGAAAGTCAGTAATCATAACTAGATTCAATAAGTAGTTTAATACGTGTTGTAAGTGGTGCAGAGGAGAGGCTTATACCCCAGGAGGGCTCAGGGAACACTTAGAATGAAGGGACCTAGGAGCTGAGTCCTAATGGCTGAGCAAAGTTAGCCAGAGGATGTGGTGAGGAAAGGTGCTACAGACAGGAACAAACCACGCGTAGGTGTGAAACAGCCTGATGTGTTTAAGGAAGTAGTTCAGTATGGTTGGAGTAAAGAATGTATGTGTGTTTAGACATGTTGAAAACGTTGGCAGGGGCTGAACTGTGAATGCCAGGTGAAAGAGTTTGAACACTATCCTGACAGCAATGGCGAGCCATTGAGGGATTTACTCAAGGGAGTGAGATGATCAGAAGTGCAGATTGGAAAGATCACCTTGGCAGATATGTGGAGGGTGGAACTGAGACAGTGGGGGCAGCATTGAATCATAAGTCTGTGAGCCAAAGCAGTGGGCATTGAGAGGAAAAGACAAACTGGAGGTCTAAAAGGCAAAACAGACGTGGTTTACTTACTGTCCGGTTGAGTATAGTGGTTGCAAAAGAGAGCCGACTTTCTGGCAGAGGTCCTGGGTAGATGATGGTGTCAGTCACCTAAGTGGGGAAGCTCACAGGAGGAGCAGGTTTAGGGGAGAAAAATAAGATACACAGGTTGAGTTTGAGGAACCTGTGCATTACCTCCTGGAATCGTGAGGTGCTCAATGAGTCTAGGACCCAGAGGAGGGGCCCCGTTTTATTTATGCAGTGTCTGCTATGGGTGACCATGAATCATTATTGTCACATGTAATCATATTAGCTCCACATGTGGAAAGGGATCTTCTTCCCAATACTCTACAGGAGAAGTTCCCCTAGCTGGCCTCCATTTAAACAACATACAGAAGTAAGCAAAATTCTCCATTCTCTCTTGTAAATCATGAACAGTGACCTCACTGAACACTTCCAAGGAGTAGGTTCCTCTCAAACAGGACTTCCCACATCCTCTCGCACCACCTGAGTCGAATACTTACCGAGAGTTAGCTGTATTTGTTCCCAAACCTATATATCCCAGTTGTAGTGCTTATGATTACATAATTCAATTAAATATTCTATAGAGCCACAGAATATGAACGTGAAAATAAAGTTGGGGTTTCCATGAAAACAAAAGCTAAACCTCTGAAGAGACTTAATAAAAACACATTCACTTCAAAATTGCTGTCAAATTTGGGATGGGACAAGTATGACGGATTAGGGGAAATAGTCATAGTCTGGAAGTACTCAAGTATCCAGGGTACTCTTGGATTACTCTTGAATTACCCTTGTATTAATTCTTCATTCTATTTTGAAGAGCATCAAGCCCGAAACTGCATTCAGGATTGGGTGTGTAAGTAGGTGGGTAAGAAAGACACTGGGGGATTCTAATCGGGGACCCATTTTCCATGACAAGATCCTGGCCCTCCATCAAAAACTAAATTGGGGGCGCCTGGGTGGCTCAGTCAGTAAGCGTCCGACTTCGGCTCAGGTCATGATCTCACGGTTCGTGAATCTGAGCCCCGCGTCGGGCTCTGTGCTGACAGCTCGAAGCCTGGACCCTGCTTCGCATTCTTGTCTCCCTCTCTGTCCCCCCCCTTCCCCACTCATGCTCTGTCTCTCTCTCAAAAATAAATAAACATTAAAAAAAATTAAAAAAAAAACGAAATTGGGTGGTTAATGTGCATTTATAATTTTACATTACAATAAAATGTTACAGCTATGTATGAATCTTCAGGGTTTTTTAAAATGTTTCCTCACTTTAACTTACTTTCTGATTAGCTAGTAGAGGTCCTGATCCCCTCGATAAAAGGTTTCCCAGTATATATGAATTCTGTGTCAGATACCATCCATAGATTCAGCTTTTAAAGAAACAAAGTGGCCTCAAAGAACCCAATCTCACGTCCCCACAAATCATAGGATCCTCAGGTTATAGCTCTGCCTTCATTAAAAGTTTTGGCCTCAAACAACTTTTTCCAGCTCTTTACCCTAGCTATTTCTCTTGAAAATGGTAATTTTAAAGCAACTAACTACGTTAAAAAAAAAAGTTTGATGTGTCAGAAACAAGGGAAATTTTGCTTTAACAAAACAGGGCAACACATTTTACCATCTCTTGCTCCATCCAGACCACAAGAGGTGTCATCATTCAGTATCATTTAGGATTTTCTGCAGGCATATTGATGTTGGAGCTAAAGATTTCCTAGAACATGATCTTGCTGCCTTATTTGCTTTCACTTAAAAAAGTGTGTGTCTATGTAAACAAATATATACTATTTGTTCACATGAAAGCAATTAAGTGCAATTAAAGCCTATCAGCCAATGTTTCCTGAACTTCCTACATCATAACACATTACACCTGCTGAAATTCAGGACTAATGGGGCTTAAGTGACACCCCAGCGGTTAATCCATTGGCTAAATTTGGAAACACGGGAAAAATACTTCAAAATTGAACCTATCTGCAACTCGAGTGTCTCTAGAAAGAATGCCCTCCTCAGTGATTATTAGGGAAATCAGCAAAGGAAATATTTGATTTCTTTTTCTTTTTTTAAAAAAAGGCTTTGATGTAATATATATTAGCACAAAAACATTACAAGCTAGTGGTTCATGAGTCAAAGAGGTTTATTCACATTGCTCTACAGAGTTGTTGGACTATTATTATTTTTTTTTAAGATTTAATGTTAAGTAATCTCTACACCCAGTGTGGGGCTCACACCCACAACCCTGAGATCAAGAGGCACATGCTCTACGGACTAAGCCTCCCAGGACTGTTTTTTATGTGTATAACTTTTTAAAGCTTATTTATTTATCTTGAGAGAGAGAGAGGGAGAGAGCAGGGGTGGGGCAGGGAGAGGTGGCAACAGAATCCCAAGCAGGCTTCACACCCTCAACACAGAGCCCAGAGCAGGGTTCGATCTCACAAACCGTGAGATCATGACCTTGAGCTGAAATCAATAGTTGGATGCCTAACCGACTGAGCCACCCAGGTACCCTGGGACTATTTTTGAAGTTTAAATAATTGAGAGATTTCAAATAGGAATTCAGACTTCGGGACTTTTTTCTTGAAATCAGAAGAACTGGCAAGAATCCACTGGAGCTGAGCTATCTGCCCACTTTGGCAGAGTATGTGCTCTACCTTGTCAGGTTCCCACACACTACCTATTTGCTGTAGGCATTGGAGTTGGTTACTCTTCCTGGTTTTAGAGAGTTACCATTTTAAATTACTCATTGATGCAAAATTCTGCCCTAAATTTCACCCATTTTCAGTTATGTTCCTTCATTTCTTTCAGTCCACCTGTTTGAATAATTGATCTTGGTCTCTATTTAGCCATGTGTCAACTTGTATCTTTTCTAATCTGTATCTTTGTGTTAATTGCTGTGTAAATTCACCCATCTAACTGCTACGTTGCTCCCTGCTTCCAATAGATCTCGAGGGCTTTGCCCAACTTTGTTTATATAATAGCTTTAGTTTCTAAATACGGTTTGGGAAGGGAGCTTTCTACATCAGGGACAGCGCACCTTACCTATAAAGGACCCGACAGTAAATATTTTTGGCTTTGCATGTCATGAAGTTTCCACCCAGCCACCCAAGTCCACCATAGCCCAAAAGCGGCCATAGAGGATGTCTGAGACTGCTCAGGCCGCTGTAACCAAACACCAAAACGCAGACTGGGTGGCTTAAATAACAGACCTTTATTTTTCTCATAGTTCTGGAGTCTGGTCATCTGAGATCATGGTCTGATTCTGGTGAGACCCCCTTCCTGGCTTGCAGATGGCTGCCTCCACCCTGTGTCCTCACGTGGCCTTTCCTCCACATGTTCCTAGAGAGGGAGAAAGAAATCTCTTACCTTCCTCTTCTTCTAAGGCTACCAATCCTATGCGACTGGGACCCCACCCTTAGGACCTCATTTAATTTAAATTACCTCCTAAAGCTTCATCTTCAATACAGTCACTCTGGAGCTTAGGGCTTCGATACATGGTTTCTTCTGGAAGGTGGGGGTGAAGAGACCATTCAGTTCACAGCACACAATATGTAAATGAATGAGCATAGTAGTATTTCGATATAACTTTATTTATAAAACAGACAGTATGGGATAGATTTGGCCTGTGTGCTGTATTTTGGTGACCCCTGTTCTAGATCATTTCTTGATTTCTTTTCAAACTGTAATTTTAGGTTTCTTTCTTTCTTTCCATCTCTTCTTGCTATTAAAATTGGTCTTTCCCTAGCAGGCTAAATGGAACATGCGTTATGAAAAATGGAATGTGGTTTTCCAATTGCAAAGATAACTTTGTATGTGCGATGTGTATTGCTTAGCCTTGGAGAAGAGTGGAGAAGACCAGGGAATGACCATGCTCATTAACCTGACTGGCCTAATTTCCCATTTCCAAAACAAGATCTTTTAACCTGGTGGGATCAGAGGGCTGGGGGAAGGGCTCGTTTTATTTCCAAGAAACCTACAGGGCATCACACATTTCCAGAGATGCCTAGAAGACACCCTGAGAGTATTTTTCAACACTGGGCAGTAGTGTTGCACCCTACCCAAGGAGGGGAGGGAAGGGGACGCATGGCAGTGAACGCCCCATGCCTGACACTGCTTGAGGCCCTGCATTCAACTGGAGACCCCCACGCTGCCTCTCTCTCCCTGTTTACATTCTACCCACACAATCTTCCACGATCAGCATAAACAGTGTCGGCAACATTCGCTGTTGTTTTCATGGAAAGGATGTGTTGACACCAGCTACCTAGCTGTGAATGTAAACACGATGCTGACAGCAGCGGGTGCAGAGGGGTTAGCAGGTACCAGCACTTACCACGGGCAGATGTTTAACCTCAACGTGAATAGTAATTAAGCAGAACCTCGGAAACCGGTGCCTCCCCGGGAGCCAATTAATAATTTGGTGGAGGAGATGTTCTATGCAAATTTCCCCCACAAACGACTGCAGAGTGATACTCCACCCTCCACCCAGTGGACTGGGCTGGGGAATCATTTGTAACAAAGCCCTGTGGTGCGGGTGTGAACAAATTGTAATTAGGCAAATTAAATGAGTGTTGCATGTACATCAATTAAGTTCTGGTCACAAGATATACAGTGATTGGTATTCCTTTGGTTGTACATCAGAGGCTTCATCTTGACAGCGGCTTACCCACTGTCTCCCCTCCTTTCTACACCCCCAAGCCTTCGCCCCCCCTAATTCTCCTTGAGCTACTTCGTCCCGGTTTATTTACTTCCTTTTAAGACCAATGGAGCAATACATACCTTTCCAAGCGGCCTTCTGACTTTTAAAAGAAAAACAAAATCCCTGAGTCTGCTTAAAATGATGTTTATAAACTATGTATCTAGCATATATTGGTCTTCTGGGTACAACAGTGATAACATCCATTTCCTCTCCCACTGAGGCAAAGAAAATAAAATAAGGCTTCTGTGAAAGAATGGCAGGCGCAAGTTGGGGACTTCCCCGCAGAGTAAATTGTCTGGGGAAGGCGCGTGATTCAATGTAATTGTCCCAAGTTAGGTCCCCCTACTGCGGATTTCTGTGGGACTGAGTCATCCCACTAAGAAAAAAAGCCTTACAGGAAATGGAGTTAAATAATCAGCCTCTTGGTTCTTGCTGCTTAGACAGATTGTGTGGCATTAACCCTCCCAACGCTGTAGTCGTGCCCCTGTAGAGCTAAGTTTGCACGCTGAAATTTTATGGAAGAAAAACACAATAATTTCTTTGACTATATAGGGCTCGGCAGGCAAAGGATAAATAAAAGCGAAGTTTAGGCCTCCACTATAATTTAGCCCTAATGGTTCCCTCATCTTTGACTGAAGTTCCTGGATGCTAAATATTGATTCACGTACCGTTATTTCATTTTTTACAGAAATTATTAGCCATTTTTCACTCTGGTAGAACTGACTACTCAAGAGTTGAAGAGTTGCTCTTCTGTCCTAAGTGGGTTGAAGAAGAGGGTTGTCTAGACCATGAGCAAAAGGACACGAGGGCATCCTGTTTAATGCTTATGGCAAAACCAAAGCCCCTCCCCAGATCAAGCCCCCCAAATTAGCAAAATGCCCATGTTCCATTGGGGGATGCTTTCTACTGCTAAACACTTTTCATTTATATTTATTAGATAAATGTATATGTAAATAGATGAGAGTATATGGATGAATGGATGGATGAAGATTTACCCGTATCGAAGTCCTCTGCACCCCATCATGCTCCCCATTTATGGCTGGCACTCACTTGGTTCCATCAGCCAGCACCACACACTGTCGTCTCTGTGCACCCCAAGCTCTTCCAACACAGATGTCCAGGCTTTTCTTGATTTTGCAACACCTTCCAGGCCCCACGGCCCCACAGCATCTAGTCTCGGCACTGAGCATACTGTAACGTAGGTGCTCAAAAACCACCTCTCAAATTGAATAGAGCGAAGGGAAGCCAAACCCTGAGCAGTTTTAGGAGTCAGGGAAGTGGAGTTACGTTCATGGGTACTTGTGATCAAGCCCCTGCTGCTGGGTGTACCCCACACGGCTTCTGCCAGGAAGGCCAGCGTCCCCCAACTGCTCCCACCCTCTGCTCTCTCTGCTCTACTTGTTCTGAGCTCTTTTAGTCTTTCAAAAAACAACCATGTTCTTTCCTGACACCCTTTATCCTTGTCATACCAACTGAGGAACAACTTCTAATTTTTCTTTATGTCTTGGCTGAAAATTCATCTCCTTTGAAGCCCTTACTGCCTACTCAGGGAGAGGTTAAAGTCTCTTTCTATGTACTCCCATGGCGACTGCTTTCCTCCTTTATAATCCTCATCCCATATGTACTGTTCAATAACTGTCCTTACTGATGTACTTTAGATTTGCTGAGAGGGAAGGGACTGTGGCTGTCATGCCCACCATTTTATTCCCAAATATCTAACATAGTAGATGTATTTGTTGGACACCTGGGTACTTGGATGGTAGATGGATAGAAGGATGGATGTATGTATGGATGGTGGGATGGATGAATAGGTAGATAGGTGGATTTGTCTGTCCAGGCCCCCCTTTTGGAGCTGGAGGTCCAGGGCTCTGCTCTGGACTGGCCTCTCTGGACCTGAGCCCAGGAGGGACTTGGGCTGTGGAGGCCATTTGCTGCAGGGGGTAGGTCAATGGGCAGAACCAAAGATGTGGAGGCAAAATGAAAAAAACCAAAAAACTGAAGAGAAGACCAAGGAGGAAAGAGAGGTGTGTTCTGAGAGTGAGGGGCCACAGCCAGTAAGAAGGAAGAAGAGGAGTCTGAAAATTGTCTTGTGGGAAGCTATACTTACTGTTAGGCCCCATTAAGTGGAGGCTTTCTTGTTTCTTCTTCTGATGAGAAAAGCACTGTTGATCACACCATGCAGTTTTAGACAAACATACAAACTTGGGGAAAGAGTCGCCATTTAAAGTATTTTCTCCCAGGGGTGCCTGGGTGACTCAGTCAGTTAAGTGTCTGACTCTTGATTTTGACTCAGGTCCTGATCTCACAGTTCATGAGTTCAAGCCCCGCGTTGGGTTCAGCACTGACAGCATGAAGCCTGCTTGGGATTCTTTCTCTCTCCTTCTTTCTCTCCTACTGGTGCTCCCACGTTCATTCTCTCTTTCTTTAAGATAAATAAATACAACTTAAAAAAAAAAATGCTTTCTCCCAGAAGTTAAACACGGGGATATCTTCAATTGTTCCATATTTCTGATTTTATCAAGTTAGTAGTCTAATGATGGAATATAAATCTCCACCTTATCACGCCCTAGCTCAGTGGTTCTCAAATCTGGCTGGAGATTGGAATCACAAGAGAGCTCTTAAAAAACATTCCCATAGCTGGGTCCCACCCATTGAAATTCTAGTATATGGCATTGCAAATTTATCCCCACAAACTGAGTAACCTGGAAATTTATTAGTTCACGGTTCTGGAGGCTGACGTCTGAAATGAAGGTATTGGCAGAGTTGAAACTTTGTGAGAGCTGTGAGGGAAGGGTGTGTTCCAGGCATCTTTCCTTGGTTTGACAGTGGCCATATTCATGTTCACATGGTATTCTCTCTGTTTGAGTCTCTGTGTCCAAATTCCCCCCCTTTCATAAGGACACTAGTCATATTGGATCAGGGGCCCATCCTACTCTAGTATGCCTCATCCTACCTTAAATAATTACATCTGCAGGGGTGCCTGGGTGGCTCAGTCGGTTAAGCGTCCGACTTCAGCTCAGGTCACCATCTCGCAATCCATGAGTTCGAGCCCCGCGTCGTGCTCTGGGCTGAGGGCTCAGAGCCTGGAGCCTGCTTCGGATTCTGTGTCTCCCTCTCTCTCTGCCCCTCCCCCGTTCATGCTCTGTCTCTCTCTGTCTCAAAGGTAAATAAACGTTAAAAAAATTAAAAAAAAAATTACATCTGCAATAACCCTTTTTCCCAATAAGGTCACATTCTGGCGTACTGGGGACTTCTACATAGGCATTTTTGCATGACATGATCCAACTCATAGCAGTTCCCAAAGCAAGGTCAATAATTGGGCATTCCTTCAAATATTCTTCTATATTTTTCATAATCTCAAATCTAATCTAGGGGTGCTTGGGTGGCTCAGTTGGTTAAGCATCTGATTTCGGCTCAGGTCATGATCTCATGGTTCATGAGTTCGAGCCCCACATGGGCTCAGCGCAGAGCCCACTTCAGATCCTTTGTCTCCCTCTCTCTCTGGCCCCCTCCCACTTGCTCTCTGTCTCTCAAAATAAAATAAATAAACTTAAAAAAAAATAAAGTCTAATGTAAATGAAGTTTTCTAAGTCATAAAAAATAATAAGAAAGGACAAAATGAGACGTTTATAGTTCTCCTCTCAGGTTAAGTGTATCCCACCCTCCATTTGCTTCCACCCTCAGCACAAACGCTAAAGAATGATTTCAGTAACTAGGGAAATGCTAATTTACAACAAGATACGGTAGCAAGAACTTGCTAGTCTGCCATAGCAAAGTGTCACAGACTGGGTGACTTAACAGAATTTTTTTTTTTTTTTAACAGTTCTAGAGACTGGAAGTCCAAAGCCAAGGTGTAGACAGGTTGTTTCTTCTGAGGCTTCTCTCTTTGGCTTGTAGATGGCCATCTTATCCATTTTCATATGGTTTTTCCTCTGTGCATGTCGGTGTCCTAATTTCCTCTTATAAGGACACCAGTCATATTGGAATGGGGCCCACCTGTATGACCTCATTCACCCTAACTACCTCTTTCAAGGCAGATCTCTAAAAACAGTGCTATTCTGAAATACTGGAGGTTAGGACTTCAACATGAATTTTGGGTGGGGGACACAATTTGGTCCATGGCAAGCAAAGTTTTTTTTGTTTTTAAATTTATTTATTTTGAGAGAGAGAGAGAGAGAGCACAAGCAGGGGGGACACAGAGAGAGAAGGAGAGAGAGAGAATCCCAAGCAGGCTCCCCACTGTCAGTGCAGAGCCCAATGGAGGGCTCAAATCCACAAATTGTGAGATCATGGCCTGAGCCGAAATCAAGAGTCGGAGGCTTAACTGACTGAGCCACCCAGGCGTCCCCGAAGTTGGTTTTAACTACTCGCAAAAAAACAAAACCAGAACTTAACTAGAATAGAGAAATCAACCTGTTGTGAACTCTTTAGTCTTTTTGCTTAAATGGTGGCACCTTTAAATTCATCGCCCAGTTTGCTGATAGTCGTCCACTGCTGGGAGGGGACCAGGGCGCGTGTCGCAACAACTCCTGCAGGACAACTCCTGCATCGTGACCACGTGTGCCAGACTCAGTATTCGGTAGACTAGGACCTTCGGTGAGGGGTGGGGTATGGCCTTCCGGGCCTCCCTCATTTACTGTCACCAGGATCTCCAGTCCCACTGAGAAAGCAATGGTCACAGAGCTGATGTGGATACAAAGCCCTGTTTGGCGAGGCAGAGCAAAACCAGCTGCTGGCACCTGGTAGGTCTCTGTGCTTATGTCTTTCCCTTCTTCGACCCTTTGTGCCAAGATTTCACAGGAAGTGTCACATTGCTTTTCTGATCAGTTTCTCAGTTCCGGATACTTGAGCAGCAAGAGAGAAAGACACGAAATAGGTCAGTCCAGAAAAAGGAGAAAATCTGAGATGAATTGCTAACTAGATAGGTTTTTTTCACTTTTATAGGTGGTCTTAATAGCTATTAAAGCAGTTCATACCAGGGAAAAGGCTGGGAGGTTTGGGGATCCCCCCAGTGTCTCCATTAATAATTTTCTTGAGTGGTATAGAATTACATTCAGGATCTGAATTTCAGATGAATTCTTATTTAATATGTATTCTATGATATGTAGAAGCTAATTAAAATTCTTAATCTCTGTTAATGTATCTTAACATACATTTCTATAATGTGTAGGACTACTTAATTTAGCGTAATTATCAAGATGAACCACATCTAACATTACAAGAAAATTGCAACCTGTCATAAAATAAGAGGACCATATTATAGCAGAGTCCTCACCCTCTGAGATACCCTGTTAGAAAAGCCAAATAATGCAAATAAATCGTCACTCCCCAATTTGATGCTGCTTTGGTGATTTGATTAATTATTGTGAAGTGAAACAGCTAACAAAGAAGGATAAATAAAAATAACTTCTTGCATCCAGAAAAGGGTGTAAATTTTAACTCCAGTGCATGACAGCAAATGTAAGCAAGAATTATAAACAATGGGGCTGGCTGAATGAGTTAATATGCATCAGCCTTTATTGCTAGAAATAGGCCCCCGTATTGTACTGGTATGCTGTGGTTTCCATCAACTGCAGATCTGGTGTTTCTTTTCCACTTTTCCTGTGAATTCGGAAGCTGTGTTCTTATTAACAACAATGAGGAAACACCAGGGCAGAGAGGAGCCTGGAAATGTGGAGCATCTGTCTGGGTGCTTTGCCCTTTTTCCTAGACCTTGCTATTTTTATAAAGCGCTTCTGGGTTTCATTTTTGTTTTTGTTTGAAATACAAATGGAAGACAGTCATTTCCCTCCATTTCTTAACATGGGCTAGCTAACTCTGCAGACGTGTAAGTCCCACTACACTACAAATTCCTGCTGGCCAATTTCCACTAGGCCCTCACTCATTTGCCCTTTGGTTTATTATTCATTAAAAGTCAAATCCCAACCCAAGCTTCTAAACCAGGCTGACGTCTAAGCACCCACTGTTTTGAGTTTAAGAGGAGATCCAAGCACAGACCCGACACCTATTTAAGCACTTACTAGATATTTGTGGAGTGACCGACCACCCCAATATATATGTATCTACACACAGGCTTCCTTTAATGCTCTGCCCTCCATCTCACCCTTTTCTTTTTCTGGGTAGACCTTCTGCCTTGCACTTATATCTTCTATAGCTTCTCAACTGCTCTCTCTTTCCTAACTTCTCCCTTTTAGCCTCCAAATATGCTATCCCCCACCAAAAAAATTTTGATTTGCAAAACGATCCCAAAGCAACAATGACACAAAAGCTAACCAACCAACCTTCTAAGTAAACCAACAAAACAAAACGTTGTAACCTTGGCATTAGGCTCTCAATCCCCTGAAGGTAGACTCATTCCATCACAAAATATGCCACACTTCCTGGTTGTCAAATTGTCAAAATGTATGGCCTCTTTCCAGAAGAGGCCACTTGCCATGGGTATCCAAGAAGACTTCTCCCTGAGTTTCCCTCCATCATCCCTTTGTCGTCCATCTGGCTACCCTAGCCTTCCCTTCCTTCGGTGCTTCATGGATCTAGGCCAGCAGATCTAAACCATTTGTCCCAGATTCTCATATTCTTCATCAGGGATCACCTTCCACACCAAATGCCCTTTCTATTGCTAGTATGGATCCGCTCTCAGCACATAGCGTGGATATGTCATATTGCTAGGAGGCCCCCATTCCACAATGTTGGATGCCAAGGAAGGATGACGGAGGAGAGGGACAGTTTCACCTGACCTGACTGCTCCGTCCATCTGCCTATTTCTCTTTATTTCCTGATCAGCTACTCTAAATGGTCAACAACTGCAGCTTGCATTCTCTTGTCCTCCAAGACTGGTTCTGGCCTAAACTACTGTTTTTCTCTTCCTCCCTGGGGCTACTCTCTAGTACCCTTCTGAGTGTGCACTGTCCCCAGCTTCCCTTTTGTCTGGGTGCCCCCAGGCCACCCCTTCCGAATCTGCTCTTGGGCCCTCAATCATCCCCTCTTTCTCACCTGTAACCCCATCTGGTGCCCATGGCTTCAAGTTTCCCATCTCTTCTCCTCATCAAAACTTCTGTTCCCGTTCCCTTGGCATAGGAATAGCTAGGCTGCAGATTCTGACAATTCACATTTAATAGCTCTGCCTGGTCTGCTAGGTTCAGAGGGCTTATGGACTGTGACTTCACCCAGACTCAAACCAGCTTGTCATGAAATCATCAGATTTGGTCACCTCTCCAAAAGCACACGATGCCAACATTTTTCGTTGGCATTCCGTTTAGTGGGCATCTGGTCTCAGTATTGCTAAGTACCCAATTTCACCAAGCCAGTCATGCGTTCCCCACATCATTTGCTAAAGCCAGAAGTAGAGTAGGCATGCGTGTGTGTGTACATGCGCACACACGCATAGATGCCCATGTGTATGTGCACACACACACAGCTACTGTGGGAAACTAACCTCAGGTAAAAAGTCTTAATGAAATAGAGAGGAAATGAAGCAGAGTCATACTAAGGTTTCTGACAATGTGTGATGTGTTTTCATTTTTCCTACTATAACTGCAACATACAGAAACCACAATTTTTGTATTTAAATTTACTATCTTGTGTCATTAAATTTCCATTAACATTTTATCCCTGGCATTAATCTTACTCTTGTTAGGGCATGTTTAACCACCTTATGCCCCAGGGACAGCTAACACCTCTCAGCATCTCTCACCTGACAACAGCTCTTGTGCCGATAGAGGCATCTGTCATCCTGTGGTCGTTCATCAACATCACATACATTTGGAGTGCCATGATGGGACACCATTGAAGAGCTTGGTACCAAGAAGTAAGAGGTGGTGGTCTTGCCCTAAAGAAGCCATAAATACCGAAAATGATAATGAGAACTTCAAAGTATTATTAGCAGTGCAGTTATAAGTGGGATTAAAACCATTAACCAACACATGTGGATCAGAGCAGAGAGCAGAGGCAGAAGGGACTCCAGGTCAAATATGAAGGGATTAAACCTGGTGGGCTTAACATATGTCAAGAAACAAGCTGTTGGTCAAAAAGGAGGTAGGTCAACAAAGAGGATATAGCCCACCAGAAACATCTACAGTAACATCAGCTGATATTGCAATGAAACAAACAAAACGGTGCAAAGGGAATACCAAAGTACTAAGAGGAAATTTGCACAGGAACAAGTTAAAAGGGAAAAATGAGAGCAACCACCATTACTGAATACTCATTACATGTGAAGCACGTTAAAGGATCAGAATAGTTCATCTTCCCAATGTGGTAGATACTATTATCTTGATTTTTACAAATAAGTAAGCCAAGGTGCAGGGAGTTTAAAATTTTCCCCAAAGTAGCACAGCTAAAAAGTAGCAAACCTAGGATTACAATCCAAATCTGTTTGAATCCCACATGTTATAATGGCCAGGTCAAGCCCCATGAAGAAGTCAACTGGGTAAAACAGCAATTCTCCCACCTTACACATAGGCATCCTGGCTTTAGGGGGGATAAGACAAGGAAGAAGTCAAAATTATGTGTTTCAGAAAGATTTTATTCTTACTTATTCAATCCCCAAATATGTACTGCAAGAAGGAGGAATTGTTCAGGACAGCAAATGCAAAAAATTTATCCGGTCATTAACTTATAGAACAAATAACCACAACTTCAATTTAGAACTTCATGTGGAATGACTCAGGCATCCAGGAAACCTGTGCTTGAAGCCTGTTGTTCAACTGTGTCATTAAGTCTCATTGGACCATCACACTGATCAGTGCTAATCTTTTTAACAAGTCCCCGGAAAGATGTAAATGTCTTTAACCAAATCATTTTATCTTGAAATAACTCCCATATTTAAAGTGTTTTGATTTTTAAAAATAATTTTAAGATGCTAAATTTGTGTTCCCTCTGTTCACCTGTT
Source organism: Panthera leo (assembly GCF_018350215.1). Taxonomy (NCBI): domain Eukaryota; kingdom Metazoa; phylum Chordata; class Mammalia; order Carnivora; family Felidae; genus Panthera; species Panthera leo. The sequence continues at coordinate 113,182,843 of NC_056680.1, read as the reverse complement.
GCTTCTTAGAATAAATATTAAAATGTAGGGGTGCCTGGGTGGCTCAGTGGGTTAAGCATGTAACTTCAGCTCAGGTCATGATCTCACGGTTCGCGGGTTCAAGCTCTGTGTTGGGTTCTGTGCTGACAGCTCAGAGCCTGGAGCCTCCTTTGGATTCTGTGTCTCCCTCTCTCTCTGTCCCTCCCCCACTCACACTTTGTCTCTCGCTGTGTCTCAAAAATGAATAAATGTTTAAAAAATTATATAAAAAAAGAATAAATATTAAAATGGGGCTCATCATGCCAGGCATTCTGCTAGCCTTTGGGGATGCTGGGATGAATAATCTCAGAAGGGCCTATTGGAGTGGAAAACACTTATCCCTATAAATCATTACAGTAAAATCCAAGAAGCAGAACCCTAGGGGTAAAGAGCAGTCCCCCAATATGGGACTTCTTGGTCCCTCCTCAAAGGAGGGAGGTTTTCAGAGCTGCCCCATCTTTTCTCCCTTAGCCCCCAAAGAGTCTCTTTCCATCTCCATGACTCTCTCAGGAGAGAGCACTTGGAGAGAGTGACTGCATGTCAGATCCTTATCAAACACATTTTAAAATGTCATATTTGTGCCAAAATGTTTAAACTTGAAACATAGGCAATCTGGTCAGTGTCTCTTCTGGACTGTTGGCCCACCATTGTTGTAGAAGAGGTGAACTTACTCAGTTTCCTAAGAAAAACTACCAAACTCAATTAACTTGGTAGTTTTTAGAAAATATAATTTGCTTAATTAATTTCAGAACTAGCTTTGGATATCATTCTGCTTACCCTTATTAGATACATCTACTTAATCCTTTTTAGTCTTTTTTCATCAGGAAAGAGGCAGCAGCAAAATACAACATTAAATAAGGACATATCTTCAAGTTTATTTAATTTTAACTTTTTAGCTGTAGAAAATTTCCCAAAACAATTAGGTGATTACCAAGCTGCCAAAAAGGGTTGAATCTGAAGTTGTAAAGGCAAGGAAATCCATATTTGGAGAGCCATAGCATCAATAAAGAGTTTTGACGTTATCATTATTTATGGGCAAAAAAGTACACTGATTTTTGACGAGTGCTGTCAAAATCGAATTACAGTCATAATCCCAAAGTGTCATAGAGTGGGGAGGCAGAACCAGTGGCTCAAAATGACCAATAACCCAAAGAATATAAAATGTTTAAAAAGAAAACCTCTTATTTCCAGAATTTGTATTAAACTTTTGTTTTTATTTTTATGGAAGGTAACAGCCTCATTTAAGGTATACTTGAACTAATTCAACTTTGTAACTCATGGGACATTTTATGCTAAACACAATATAATTTCAAGGGCTAATAAGTTCCATGCACGTTATTACTTCTTGAAAAATCGCTGAAAGTATAACATCTCAGAGAAGAATATCTTTTTTAGACAGCTACATGAAAATAGTCATGCACTTAACAGTAGGAAAACGGTTCGAGAAACATGGTGTATTCGAACAGTAAAATATTACCTAGCCATAAAAATGTGCCTTTCAATAGTTTGAACTCGTGAAAATACCAGCAGTAGAATGTGAATTGAAAAGGCAGGATAGAGAGTGGAGTATGCAGTGTGAACTTGTTACCAGACTCAGATCCTTGGACCCAGTCACAGTGGAAATGAGGCGGACCCAAAATTTAAAGGCACAGGCAAGGCTTTCCTGGAGCAACAGCTGCAGCAGAAGGGAGACACAGTCATGGCCAAGGTGTCGGACCGTCTCCCCAAACAATAGCCAGGGAACGTTTTAAGGATTTCAGGGGGGAAAGGAGTGACATCTAAGCTTGAAAGGGCAGGGATTTATTCTCACCTGCACACTTAAAGGGCGTGCTTCTTCACACGTGGCATGTCTAATTCCCGCATTAAATCTCCACCCCTGGGCGAGATGTTTAACATTATAAGGAGGGGGAAAGTTCAGCCCTGGGGTCCGTCTGGGCGCAGACTGGTCAGACCTGTCTGGGCTTGCTCCTCAGCTGGTGCTTTGCACTGCAAGAAAAGTGATAGCAGGCGGCAGGGAGCTGGGAGCTTTCTGGGTGCACAGGGGCTTGTTCTTATTCCCAGCGCCCCTGTCTCAATCTGAGCTTCGGAAACAAGCCAAAGAAGCCAAGCAAAGAAAATGGCTGGAAGCGTAATGACAACAATCCATTAGCGAAGGTTATTTCTCAGTGGGATTTTGAGTAATTCTTTTCTTTTTCGTATCTTTCTATGTTTTCTCAGTCTCCCTAACGACTACATATACCTTCCTTCCCTTTCCCTTCCTCCTCCTCCTCTCCCTCCCAGCCCTCCTTCCTCTCTGGCTCTCCTTCCCTCTTTGTATTAATTACCTGCTGAGTGCCAGGCGATGCACTAGACCCAGAGAATAACCAGATACCAACAACAGCCTCCCCTGAGGAAGTAGGAGCCTCCTGAGAAGACTTAACACTTCCAAAATGGCTATAGACAGATGAGGTACCATTCCCATCCTGGGGCTGTCAGAAATAGGGGCGGAGAGTGTTAGTCTGAAACATGTAATAACAACAGCAACAATTAAACAAGAAAATCTTTGTATGTTCAGGTGAAATGTAGCCGGCGGTTATTCTGTGGTAAATTGTGGACACCTCTGGACAAACACAGGCTACAGATTTTTCCCTATAGAAACGCACTAACTAGAGACTCTGCCACCGACTTCCTAACAGGGGCGTAAAGAAGCACGCTGCGTTGTGGGTTCTCCCCAAGGATCCTGGAGAACGTCTGCAGCTGTGAAGGCTCATTGGTGGGCGACTCCCACGGGGAGTAACTCAGCTTAGGCGTTCTGCCACGTGTCACACACCTGCTTCTGACTTACTGCCTTGTGGGTGGACTTCTGGGATTGGAGAGGGGGGCTGCAAGGCAGCCCTGCTGGGTTCTTTTGACCCTTTGCTTCTGGGAGCCTGTTATGAAAATGGCTGCCTGCCCTCCTAGACTCCCCTGTTAATGTGTGCGGGACAGAGTCCCCCGCTCTCTCCCCAGGGGAGCCCTCAGCAAGGATTCTGAAGGCCCACTGGTTGGCAAAGACAAAAGCCATATATATGCCTGGGGACTGAACAGCTGTAGGAGAAAATAAAAGCCTTCTCTTTCTCAGACCTTGCCATACAGCTTCTTTTTTTTCTTACGGTTCTTTTTTTCCCCCTTCCTTTCTCTTTTCTTCTTTTTTTGGTCTGAGAGGCTGTTTTGAAAGACCAGCTGAATTGTCGCTCAGGAGAAAAAAAAAAATTGAAAAGACAAGTAAGCATCCAGAAACCTGGAAAGAAAAAAAAGAAAATCTCATGACTATAACTCTGACCTCAGCTGACTCAAATAAGGTGTTCATTACCAAACGATTAGAACCACCTACACAGGACAAAGTGAATTTCTAATCAACAGGTAGTAATAGCAAAACCCCCTCAACAGCCAAGAAGCATTAGAGTGGATTATCCATGAAGAGAGGATTAGAAAGAGAGAGACCCGGAATCCAGCAAAGGAAACCCCAGCGGGCCAGCTGGCTAATGTTTGGGATAATAATTCCAAACGTATTAAAATAAATTGTAAGAAAGAAAAGGCTGAAGGCAATAAAAGCAAGCTTCACACGATACTGTATATTGTGGATAAAATCATGCACATTTGCAATAATCACTTCCCCAGAGGCAAGCAGAAAAGGCACCACCAGCAGAGATGTAGAATTTAAAGACACAAAGCCTGATGTATGCTAACAAGAGTTGCTAGAAGGTGGGGGGGGGGGGTGGTTATAACGAAGTCCGCCTGATAGACACCCTCCAGGTCCATTTTTCTGTGGCCTGAGGACTGTTTCGCAGTGTTGCAACGAGAAGGAAATAGGAGCAGACAACTTCACTCATCCACAGTCCTGAATTAAAACTTGCTGGAGGACTTCATTCCCGTAAGCAAGGAGAGGAATGCCTTTTCGTTTTCCACACTTAAGAGTTTTGCCAGCAATGCAGATGTAGAGCCTTTGAAATGCTTTGCCCTCTCAGCTCTGCTCCATGGTGGGGAAGCACTGGGATTTAGCAACTGACAGGACAGTAGAGTGACCCCTTTTGGTTTTCTTGATATCCAGAGTTGGCCACCATGTTTTATCTTGAGTATCTGCCATTTTCTTGTTAAGATTTCCTTGCCTATCTGAGGTGGTCTTGTTACTTCCAGGAAATCTGTAAATGCTCCCTGTAATTTTTTGAATGCTTTAAATTTTAAAAATTTTTTAAATGCTCCCTGTAATTTTTCTGTATTTGATCTAGGTCAGTAAAATACAACAACTGGCCTAAACAGGGGGAAATCACTGGGCCAACCCTTTGTTCCTATAATGATAGACTCCTTAAATGTTTTCTTTGTGAAGTCTGAAATTCCTTTATCCTTAATTTTGTAGTGATTAATTGGCTCAAGTTAATACCATCCATTCAATTATTAAGCACCTATTCTAGAGTAGGCACTGTTTGAGGGTGAAGTGAGTACAAGAAGGTTTTATGGTTTATCGGGAAACCAGACACGCAATACGTGATTAGAGCAGTGGTTTAAGAAAAAGAACAAAGGCTTTCAGAGGGCTCTTTGGCCAAAGAGAAAGCTCCTGATTCTCTTCATGAGGATGCAAGGAAATCTCTGGAGAGGATCTGGATGTGAATTAACCTGGAAGAAAGAGTAAGAAGCCAGAGGTCAAGGATATGTGGGGAAAGCACATGTCAGGGAAAGAGCGAGAAGCAAATGAACGTACAAGAGCTGGGAGGTAAGAGAGCTCATGACCTCTTCAGGGAGCTGCAGGAAGTTTACTGTGGCTGGATGGTAAGCGTGTGTGCTGGCATTTTCAGTCTGGCGGAGAGGGAGTGGAATAGAGGGAGGTTGTAGGACATGACAGAAGGAAGGGAGTCAGGGGCCAGATCATCCCCACTATTATGTCCCATAAGAGAATTTCATCAAAGCAGAGTTTGCTGGGTACTGAATGTTGCACTAACCATGCTTTGCTCATATTCCACCTTCCAGCTAATCACATCTTGCTAAATATTCCAATGTCCTCTTATTTGGATTGCTGCTCATCTTGTTGGTCTTGATTCACGTTGATACAGGAGAATGTCATGAGGCCCTTAAGCAACTTGCCTCCTTTTGATTTCTCAAGGAATCAGACCAAGGTTAAGTCTGTTTTCCCACAACCTGGTGTTGTCTTGTACAACCGTCTAACCAAAGAGCTGCCAGTATGTCAAACAGTGTTTAGAATAGGAAACTGGGGACCTAGATCCACCAAATCAATTCAAAACTGAATGGTCTTTCCCCAAGTCTACCAAGTGCTTGCACTGCAGATGTGAAACCATGCAAGAGCTGTCTGTCTTTGTGAAGAGTAGGGAGAGGCCATCAGTAGGTTCAGCCTATTATCTTAATAGTTGAGAGTAAGAATTTTCTTTAAAAAATTATTTATTTATGGAATATTTGTTGAAACAAGTGAAGCAGCAAAAGATAGATACCTATGAAGGCAAAATTATAATTCATATTAATCTACCATAAACACAATAAGACAATGTATGAATGGAGGCAGTCTGATATAGTGGTTAATGGCCTGGGCATATTGGTCAGACAGACCATGTTTAAAATACTGGGTATGCCACTTACTAGCTAGGTGACCTTAGACAACTTACTAGATTTCTCAAAGCCTCAGTTTTCTTATCTGCAAAATGGGAATAATGGTATCACCCTCCCTCCTAGAAAGTTGGAGTGAGGATTAAATGAGATAATACGTCTTAGGTGCGTGTGTGATGCCGAACAGGTAACAGGCATGTGCTAGCTGGTGCTATTATAAACCTGATGGGTAATAGGGTCTTAGCTCCTGCATTAATTCCTCCAGGAAAAATTGTCAATGTTTCCTATCCATCATTTATGCCACAAGACTGGGCTGGTGCCCTTCCTAAGAAATATATTCCCATAGCATCTGATTCTACCATTACTTGGGAACACCGTCCATTATGCAGTATGATTTGCCCACTAGTGGTTTGACTTCCCTGCTTCCCCCAGCCTGTGAGAACCTTGAACTCAGGGACTGTGTCTTTTTCATCATTGACTTTCCAGGTCCTGCCACAATGTCTACCACTGGGTCCACTCAAACTGTCAGAGAATGACTTATCTTAAAATAAGCTTTGGTTAAGGGGTGCCTGGGTGGCGCAGTTGGTTGAGTGTCTAACTCTTGATCTTGGCTCAGGTCATGATCTCATGGTTCATGAGTTTGAGCCCCACATTGGGCTCTGCATTGGTGGTGTAGAGCCTGCTTGGGATTCTGTCTCTCCTTCTTTCTGCCCCTTCCCCACTGGTTCGTTCTCTCTCTCTCTCTCTCTCTCTCTCTCTCTCTCTCTCTCTCTCTCCCTCCCTCTCCCTCCCTCTCCCTCTCCCTCTCCCTCTCCCTCTCCCTCTCCCTCTCCCTCTCCCTCCCTGCCTCTCTCCCTCCCTCCCTCCCTCTCCCTCTGTCTCAAAATAAATAAACTTTAAAAAATTTTAAAAAATAAGCTTTGGTTAAGAAGAAATCTGTGGCCTGTCATGATCAGAAATGCATCTTTTTAACTATAAGCCAAACTGTTGTTGTTCTATCAAATAAACAATGCACAAAGGTTTATGTCATTTAGGATGTTGTCCTCTGGCTTCCAGCTGGAATGTCAGCAGGCTTTAGCAGTGGAAGAGCCTGGATTTTAAATCAGGTTTTGCCAGCTGGTGGCTGTGACCTTAGGAAAGTTACTTAATTTCTCTGAGAGTCCAAATTGCCATGTTTAAAATGGGGATAAAACAACAAATGAGAGAAAATAGGTAACATGCCTGACATTTAGTAGACTCGCATCAAACGGAAATTGCTGATTTTACTAATGCCATCTAAATGATGCCAATACCTTTATGTTAAATGATGTTTTTGAGTACTTGGAATACCTGTTAGTATATGATTTTGTTGACTATGTAGATAAGAGTAACTGATATTTATTGAGGGATTTTTATTTGCCAGGCACTGCTTTAAATGCTTTATCGATTTGTTAACCATCATAATAACTCTATGAGATAATGTACCATTATTATCATCATCCCATTTTACAGATAGGAATACGGAATAAGGAGAGATCAACAGTTTTCCTAGTGCACAGTTAAGTAACATACAGAACCTAGAGTCAAACCCAGGCATCCAGGTCCACACCCTTGGCTGTCACTGCTGACAAGGACAGACCAAGAATACAACTTGACAAAAGTGCATGTGCGAGGAAGACTGAGATGCCAACCTCTGCTCCTACTGCTACTGAGACAAAGTCCCTCCAAGTCTGAGACTTCATTTCCCTCCTGTGATATATGAGGAACTATGTTTGTCCTCACAGAATTCCAAAGTCAAGTACAAACATACTACTTCTTATTCCCATGAGGGTCTCCTGGGAACCACACTGGGAAGTAAATCATTGTCAAGTGCTGCATAGTCTCCCATAGGAATGATACTCTCGTTGGGGGTTGTATTCCTGAACAAGGCCCCAGGCTCCAGGAAATCATTATGATGAGCCGAAATGTGTCAGAGAAGTAGATATAAAACACCCATAAACCTATAACAGGTTTTTAAAAATAAAATTATCTTCCATGTTCTACAGAATAGGCACATAGTACTATACCCAGGATCAAGTAAATATGTAAAGAGGAAAGAGCCCTAACAAATTGAAGCTATGTGAATTGAGTATCCTTGCTAGTAACCCCTAATTTATAGTAATATTGCTCTCTTTAGAACTTAGAATAATTTGGGGTACCTTGGTGCTCAATTGGTTAAGTGTCCAATTCTTGATTCCGACTCAGATCATGATCTCAGGGTCATGAGATCGAGCCCTGAGTCAGGCTACATGCTGGGCGTGGGGCCTGCTTAAGATTCTCCTTCCTTCCCTCTACTGCTAGTGTGCCCTCTCTCTCTCTAAAAAAACAAGAACCAAAAAAAAAAAAAAGGAATTTAGAATAATTTCAGGGGAAATCATTCTTGGCTTGTGGCTTCCAAATTTCTCTGGAAAAGCAGAAGCTCTCAGAATAATTCCAGTGACCTTCATGTTGCTCTCAAAATCCGAATTCGTCTTTTCCAATTAGTCACCACAGCTTCTAAATATTTAAGGGACCACGGAGGACTCGTGGTTCAGAAGCCTTTTGAAACCGGTCTTTTAATTTATTTTCTGTTTTGTGATTCAACCTCCCCAGCACCTCACTTCCCCTCATCCATGTGAAGGACAGTCTGAAAGAGGGCGAAACCGAGCGAGTTGGGGAATATTTAGCTTCTTGTTCCTTTCCATTCTTATTAATAGATGGTGTTTTAGGGGCTTGTTGAACAAGTAAATACCCACAAGAGATCTCAGGCCCCACTTACAGATGTCTGGAGTCCCTGTTGTCCAAATGAAACTAGAATAAAATACTTATAGGCACTGACTTAAATCCTGAGGATTAAAATTTTTGTAACAATGATTATATATATGTAGATGTATATGTGTGTGTGTATATATAATATTCAGAACAACGATGATGATATATAATCGTGGTTATATTATCATTAATAAATGGCAGAAAGAGTGTATAGGATGATAGGATTTCACAATTGTGAATAATGAAAATATAAAGAAATCTAAAGGATCACGATTTTTTAGCAGAATTTTGATGATTATGTTTCCATTTGGCCCCTATAAACTTTCCATCTTTCTTCATAGAACAATTTATTTGCCATAATTTTTTTTTAAATTTGAAATGAAAACTGCGGACTCCCAGATATGCATGTTTGTTTATCATGGTAGGACATCCTTGAGTGACATGGGTAGGCTGTTGTGTGGTTTTATTGCATACGCAGCAATAGACCAGAGCTTTGACCCATGAAACCATACTTATTAATAAAACAGAGCCATTAATCACAGTAAATGAAAATGGAGATCTTATTTTTTAGCTTATTTTAAAAGCGAAGCTCAAGAGACTGAAAATTTCTAGAGTGTCCTGTAATTTTAAGTTATTCCAGTAGATGGCATTGTTGTATAAAAACAGCCCATTAGGGTTAAGGGTCTAAAGAAAGATTTTTGCTGTCTTTCTAGAAGAACCTTCTCTCCTCCAATGGCCAAATCACAGGAAAGTGGTGAATAATGAAGAGAATACTTTTTTCTGTGGTACAATATGGATGGCGCTAATGGGAAAGTCATATCCGAATATGCATATACTTGGTAACTCGAGGGGCTATATACACTTTCATCTATGATATCAATGGAGCTTGCAAGGCTAACCCTCTCTCTTTCCATATCCCATCCCCAAGTGTAACAAACATTTGGTTTAAAAGAAGAGGCCAAGAAACATGAGCTGTATTTGATTATTTCTTTCCCCATCCCCACTGTGAGATAACAGGGTGGAGTGCCAAGACACCCAATTTTTGTTGTGGTGCTAGTTCATGTTTTCCTCAGCTTGTTTATATCTAAAGGCTTAGAATTTCCCTGTGGAAAGATCATATGCTTTGTACCTAAAAGAATTCACATCTTGGGGTTTTCACTTACTTGATCCCTCTCAGCCCCAGGGTCCTTGTCTAGAAGAAAGGAGTCAATAATCAGTTTCGATTGTGCAGCTCTAAGGGTTTAGATGTCTCCGTATATGCAGCCAGGCAACATACCCTGCACAGAGCAGACCCTCAATAAATGCTGGTTATTGATACTAAAATTGATATTGCCATAAGATCTAAGTAACTGATTAAATTATTCAATGGTTAATTTCTGTTTTTACTCAAACTTTGAACATTGACTTAGGGGTAAGAAAATGGCTAGCTTTTAGGTGGGATCTAGTCATTTCTTGGAGAAATACAGACTCCAACAGCCACTTCAAAGTAATGTGGATATACCTCAGTGCCCCTTCCTTAGAAACAAAATACCGTCTTAGTAAATCAAGATGGCCCTCACATGTGTTGCTGGTAGAGGGGTGACGGTTGTCCAGCATGGCAACCAGTGACTCATGATTTCATATCCAAGATAGATGTTATAAAACATATGGTGCTAACCACTTATTTTTCAGATAAGAAACCTTAGGTTCAACAAGGATTTTTGTGTTTTTTTTACTTTTGAAATAGTTTGAAACTTAGAGGAAAGTTGCAAAATTGTACAGAGAACTCCTGTACACCCTTCACTCAGCCTCCCCTAATATAAACATCTTACATAACAACAGTAGGTTATGTAAAGAAATTAAACTTGACTTCAGTACTATATGCTAATTGCTTCCACAGTGGCATTGCTCCTAAGGCTGACCCAGCAGACAAGCAACATTGTATGTGTGTACTAACCCATACGTACACATACATCTATATTTATTTCTCTATCTTCCTACACACACACACACACACACACACACACACACGCACGCGCACACACACACACGCGCACACACACACACTATTTGACGCTGACTAATCCATTACCATAGTGTTCATTCTCCCTGAGGTTGTCTTCTTTCTTTATTTGTAACCTCTTTCTCTGAAACCTACTCTCTTTATCTATATTTGCTTCTTTGTTCAATCCTAAGGTACACATAAAAGAGTTTCAGAAGGGCTAGCCCACATCCCTGTTAGAAATAAATTGACTCAGGCATTTGTATACAGTGTCTTTAGCTTTTTTTTTAAGGCTTATCTTACATATCAAGTTAAAATCATGTTTTCTAAATTTATTTAGGTTAGTCCCTTTTCTCTCTCACTTTCTCCAGGGTAACTGTGTTATTCATTTGTTATACAAGTAGGTTTATCTGTTACTGTTCATGTTCCATTTTGGGTTTTTTCCATGTTCCAGCTTATTTTATTTCTGTTTTGAGGTATATGAAATATTGCTATCATTCTAAGAGTCAGAGCTGTAAAAGATATATACTCAGAGAAAGGTGGCTTCCCCCCACCTCTTATTCTTGGTACCCTATTCCCACTCATTCTCTCTGGAAACCTACAGAGTTTAATTTCTGGTATTCTCATTCCTACATTTCTTTCACAAGTAAGCAGATACATGTATATTTTCTTATATTCTTTCTGGCTGTATTTGAACTCTGCTTTTTACATGTAACAGTGTATCCTGGAAATTACTTCATATCGGTTCACAGAGATCTTCCTTTTTCTTTTTTACAGCTGCATACTACGTATTTTTCCACTGGGTGGATGTAGTATGGTGCAGGTGCCCCGGTTTTTGAGTTTTTAAACTAATGATGTGAACACAAATGTTGGTGGACATAGTGTCATGGTAAAAACAATATTCTTTTTTTGTTTACACATATTTATTCGATAACCTTTCTTACAGAAAAAATATCACTTGGAATAATGACAGTTGCTGTTGCTCCTGTAATAAGTTCGTTGCAGTTCTCAATTTATTAATTGTCCTTCTTGGTCTTTCTCCAATCTATTATTAGAGTATTAGAAACATGGAATTGCTATTTATACTTTACACCAAAAAACCCAGAAATTATACAAGAAGACTAGTTCATTGTTGTTAAGTGGATGAATCATACCCTTCTAAAAATCCAGACATATGTATTTACTTTTTTTTTTTTTTTTTTACAATAGAGATTTGTTGCTTCTCCAGATGCTGAAAATGGGGCTTTAGGTTCAGACAATTCAAATAATGCCATCTCTTCTGGCTGAACAAAAGGTCAGGGTAGGGCTTCTTCAGAGTAGGACTTTTTACCGCTCACTCTTTGACAGAGTCAAGATAAAGCCTGGGTAATGTTCTGTCTAAAATACATATCACCGCTGCTGTCCTACATTTCCTTAAGTAATGCTGAAAAGGCACATGGCTGGCTTGCAGGTTAAGAGCTGATACTTCCTACCTTTTCAGTATTTAAGCCTGAAATCTGAAATTTCTTCACTGTTAAAGTAAAACCGCAGCCTTGGCAAATTCAGTTATTTGTGGTAAAAACACAATCTGCCTTAGCATAAACTTTGAAATAGTTGGAAAGTGAGAAGGAAACTCAAATGAAATTTGCCTTCAACGAGTATCATGTATATTACTGAGGGCGCTTTCTCACAAAACCTTGAGGACCTCTGAATCATGTCATAAAATGTATTTTCTTTCCCCTAGCTTTACTGAGATATTGACAAAAATACTATGTCAGCTTATATGTGGAATGTAAAAGAGCTGAACTCCTAGAACAGGAGAGTAGACAGTAGTTACCAGGGACTGAGGAGTGGGGGAAAGTGGGTAGATGTTGGTCAAAGAATACAAACTCTCGCTTACAAGAGGAAGATGTTCTGGGGATCCAATGCACAGCCTGGTGACTATTGTTCCTAATAGTGTATTATATGCTTGAAATTGGCTGAAAGAGTAAATCTTTTTTTTTTTTTTTAATTTTTTTTTTCAACGTTTTTTATTTATTTTTGGGACAGACAGAGACAGAGCATGAACGGGGGAGGGGCAGAGAGAGAGGGAGACACAGAATCCGAAACAGGCTCCAGGCTCCGAGCCATCAGCCCAGAGCCTGACGCGGGGCTCGAACTCACGGACCGCGAGATCGTGACCTGGCTGAAGTCGGACGATTAACCGACTACGCCACCCAGGCGCCCCTGAAAGAGTAAATCTTAAGTGTTCCTACCACACCTCAAAAGAGGTAAGTATGTGAGGTTGTGGGTATGTTACATAGCTTGATTATGGACATCACTGCACAGTGTGTACATGTATCAAACCACCATGTTGTGCACCTTCAAATAATATTCTTATGGAAAAAAAAAAACCCAAAGGCACAGAAATACACTTGGAATTGGTTATACTACATATATATTTATAATTTCATTCACATAAGTTGCAATATTTGATCAAAATGGAAGTAGTAATTGTCATATAAATAGATTTTTAAATGTGAACAGAATAACGGAAAGTCAGAATTCTTGTAATGAAGCTGTTGATTTAAAGAAAAAAATGGAAGGGCGTCTGGGTGGCTCTGTTGGTTAAGTGTCTGACTTCGGCTCCGGTCACGATCTCACGGTTCATGAGTTCGAGCCCTATATCAGGCTCTCTGCTGTCAGGGTGGAGCCTACTTTGGATCCTTTGTCTGCCTCTCTCTGCCGCTCCCCAGTTCGCATGCTTGCATGTGTGCTCTCTCTTTCAAAAATAGACACTTCTCTAAAGAAGACGTCCAGGTGACCAACAGGCACATGAAAAGATGCTCAACGTCACTCCTCATCAGGGAAATACGAATCAAAACCACACCCAGATACCACCTCACGCCAGTCAGAGTGGCCAAAATGAACAAACCAGGAGACTATAGATGCTGGCGAGGATGTGGAGAAACAGGAACACTCTTGCACTGTTGGTGGGAATGCAAACTGGTGCAGCCACTCTGGAAAACTGTGGAGGTTCCTCAAAAAATTAGAAATAGATCTACCCTATGACCCAGCAATAGCACTGCTAGTTTACCCAAGGGATACAGGAGTGCTGATGCATAGGGACACTTGTACCCCAATGTTTATAGCAGCACTTTGAACAATAGCCAAATTATGGAAAGAGCCTAAATGTCCATCAACTGATGAATGGATAAAGACATTGTGGTTTATATACACAATGGAGTACTACGTGGCAATGAGAAAGAATGAAATATGGCCCTTTGTAGCAACGTGGATGGAACTGGAGAGTGTTATCCTAGGTGAAATAAGTTGTAGAGAGAAAGACAGATACCATATGTTTTCACTCTTATGTGGATCTTGAGAAACTTAACAGAAGACCATGGGGAAGGGAAGGAAAAAAAAAAGAGAGGGAGAGAGCCAAATCATAAGAGACTCTTAAAAACTGAGAATAAACTGAGGGTTGATGGGGGGTTGAAGGGAGGGGAAGGTGGGTGATGGGCACTGAGGAGGGCACCTGTTGGGATGAGCACTGGGTGTTGTATGGAAACCAATTTGACAATAAATTTCATCAAACAAACAAACAAACATTTTAGAAGAATTAAAAAAATAAAGAAAAATAATGGAACATGGCAGCATTCACTCCCTCTCCTGCCTGCCATCAGTTGGCTTTTAGAAACTCTTAGCAGTTAGGAGTACCTGGCTGCCTTATTGGGTGGAGCCTGCGAATCTTGATCTAGGGTTGTGAGTTTGAGCCCTGTCCTGGGTATAGAGATTTCTTAAAGATAAAATCTTAAAAACAAAAAACTTTTAGCTGTTAAGAACTGCTTTGTAAATCAGTGCAAGTGTTCTGTGATGTGTAGAAGTTTTAAAGAAGTTAATCCTCTACCTTTTAGTTGTATTTTGTTGGAAATCTTTACATACAACCTTCGATACATAAAAATAGAGCTTCAAAAAACTTCCGCTTTTGAAGAGGTTGAAATGTATTACTATGAAAGCAAGGGAGGATCTGAGTTAATAAGCCAATAAACACTCAAGGGGTGTACAAGATACAATTTTTAAATTGTCCAATTGTTTTTTGGAATATCTCCACATGTAGAAAGCATTTTTTTAATGGTGCCCCTAATTTCAGTTGGATAAACTTATATCCTCTGCTAGAGCAGAACATTGAGGAGCGTCTTTTTTTTTTTTTTTTTTAATTTTTAATGTTTATTTATCTGTGAGTGACAGAGATAGAGCATGAGTGGGGGAGGGGCAGACAGAGAGAGAGAGAGACAAGAATCCGAAGCAGGCTCTAGGCTCTGAGTTGTCAGCACAGAGCCTGACGTGGGGCTCGAACTCACGAACCATGAGATCATGACCTGAGCTGAAGTCAGATGCTTAACCAACTGAGCCACCCAGGCACCCTGAGGAGCAGCTTAATTTGGCTTAATATTCAATAGAATCATAAGTAGAGAAGTTATTTGATCAGTGTTATCTTATAAAAACATTTGTCTAAGAAAGACATTCTGAATGGAGATAAAACAGGACCCATGAGGCTTTTGGGGCAGAGAGATTTTCACAGTTTAATATGAAATAATTAGAATTGCGGATAGCCTTCATTTAGTACCATTTGCTCTGACCTTACCAGGTATAGCAACACTTGTAGAAGGAGCATTTTCTCAATGAAAAATATGGCCTACCGAAAAAGGTCAGTTTCAAATACATCAACCATAAAATATAAATGTGAAGAAGACTGATGGCAATTTTATGAAAAAGTTAAAAATAGGGCCACATATTCTGTCTGGAAAGATACTAATGACTGTGCAGACAAATACAGCCAGGAAATGGATTAAAATGAAGAAATATGTACCCAGAATGATTTTTTTTTAATGCTTACATTATTTTTAGTATCATTCTGGGCATAATCTGAAGGATTATTTTGACCGTTAGTATAAAAAGATTTTGTTTTGATGTACGTAATTTTTAGCTTTAGAATTTTATTTTGAATAAAATCTGAATAGAACCATTATATGTTTACCAATTTCATACAAATAGTTCTTAATAAAAAAAAATAAGTGTTTTTTGAAATTATATGTTTACTTTGTTGGTATCCTCTTCATGCTCCAAACTATCCTAGATGGGAAAATATATGGTGATCCTCTATCCTGCTTAAAGATTATCTCGCCTGTGAAAGACAAAACACACTAGACAGTTAAGAGGATGTTTTTACTCAAGTTATTATGACAGGGTGAGTGTTGATGAGGAGGAATGTCTCAAAGAAAAGGAAGAGGGCCTGGGTTTTATATGACATTTAAATAACATTCTTACAGAAAGTTTGAGCTGAAATCCATTTTTTTTTCTTTTTTTAATGTTTATTTATTTATTTTGAGAGAGAGAGAGACAGACAGCTCAAGCAGGGATCACCGGAGAGAGAGAATCCCAAACAGGCTCCATGCTGTCAGCACAAAGTCCGACATGGGGCTCTATCTCAGAATCATGAGATCATGACCTGAGCCAAAACCAAGAGTTGGACGCTTAACGGGCTGAGCCATCCAGGTGCCCCTAAAATCTATTGCAAAAGCTTTCACTCAGCTCACATTCCATTTTGGGGGGCAATTGGGCCAGCTCTAATCCCTCGTTCGCAAAACAGCTCTTCAAGTATTTGAGGAAATCAGTAACCTCCAAAACAAATCTCTCTCTAGACTACGTATCTCCAGTTCCTTTCACTAGTCCTCCACGCCATGATTTTTACCTGTGCATGCTGTTTGCTCTTCTAAGTACAAACTAGCTACTGAAGTAAGTTTTTTTGGCCAACACCTCAAATAACTTGCCGATTGGGGGTCAGGTTGGTCCTGGTACATATTTTTTGACTGTGGTAAAAATACATACAAAATTTACTATCTTCACCATTTATAAAGGTATAGTCCAATAGTGTTAAGTATCTTCATGTTGTGTTGCAACCAGTCTCCCCAGCTAAAAACTCTGTGCCCACTAAACAATAACTCCCTTTTTCTTCCCCAGTCCTGCAACCACGGCTCTACTTTCTGTTTATATGAATTTGACTACCTTAGGTACCTCAGATCAGTGGAATCATACAGACTTTTTTGACTGGCTTATTTCACTTAGCATGATGTTCTCAGGGTTCATCTGTGTTGTAGCATGTGTTAGAATTTCCTTCCTTGTTAAGGCTGAATCATCCATTGTACGTATACACCACATTTGTTTATTCATCAAGAGGCACTTGGGTTGCTCCCACCTTTTGGCTACTTTGAATAACACTGCTAGGTCTTGATATGTAAGAGTAATAAAAAGCCCAAATGGTTAAAAAATACCAGGAGTTTCGAGTCATAACTTACACATTAATTCATTTATTTCTTCAACAATTATTGAGCACTTGCTGTGAGTAAGACACTATTCAGAACACTGTAGGGAGAAACAAAGATTAAATCAATAGTAAATTCTATTCTCAATAGGATATGTATCTAATAAACTTGATCAAATATGGTTATTCTTATTAAATTATGCTCCCTATGAATGAAACCTGGCCATTTTAAGGCTTAATTTCAAAAAGACCAGTAGAGGGGCACCTGGGTAGCTCAGTTAGTTAAGCGTCTGACTCTTGATTTCTGCTCAAGTCATGATCTCACAGTTTGTGAGATGGAGCCCCGTGTTGGGCTGTGCACTAACAACATGGAGCCTGCTTGAATTTCTCTCTCTCTCTCTCTCTCTCTCTCTCTCTCTCTGCTTCTCCCCTACTCACCTGGGTGGCGTGCACACACACTCTCTCTCAAAATAAACATTAAATATCTATATATATATATATGTTTTTTTAAGACCAGAGGCAAAATAACAGATCAAAGAAAGTAACTGAAATCAAAGGGAGAAGGAGAATTCCCCAAAATGGCATTTGGGAGACTTCTGACCACATGTTTTCCACGGATGCATGAATCCTTGTGCTCTGCTGTCTCCGAGTGCCTTGTGGATTTCTCCTAAAGCCCTGGAGCTTTCTGAACTAGCAAATTCGAACTTGTGGATCCCCTGAGCTGGAGAATTCCTTCCATTATCTGTTATTAGATAATATTGATCATGTAATTGATAATAGATTACCTAAAGTCATGGCAGAAGTTCTAGGGGAGGGAGAATGATGCTAAGAAGTAGATATTTAAGAATGCTTTTGGAAAAGTAAGTTATTGTGGAACAAACATGCTTGTGTGTTTTGGGAGTTGCCTGTTTTGCACAATTTGCTTTCAAAACTGGAGGAAGCAGGGATTGCAGACATTAAGTTGGATTGGTAATGACCTACTGATAAAGTCCCTCAATTTCAGAATATCAAGCATTTTACATATTTTATGCATAAAAACTCAAAATTGTTTTGCCTGTTTCACATTTAAATATTAATTTTGATAATTATATGCCACTAATTACTTACTCCTGTAATTTTTCAATGGCCTTTTGTCAAGTGCATTTCAATTTCTGTCCCTTACATCAAGTTCTTTTGGAAGATGGCAAAATATAAAGGGTAAGCAGAGAAGCAAACATTCTGCTCTGATAACCTAAGGGCTTTCTCCAGAGTGTAGCCATGTAGCAGAGAGAACTGTATCAGGAAAGCCACAGGCACTGAGAACCCAACTTGGGGTCAACTCAGATGTCCCTCTGAGTGTCTGCAAGTTCTAGGTGTGGTCTCTGCCCTCAGAGACCTTCCTGTCCAACTGGGAAAGCAGGTCTTGAATGAATATGAGGCAAGAACAAGCAATAGAGAATAAAATTAAATGCAGAGTTTTCCAGGATGAGATGACAATTTTCTTACTGGAAACATGACTAATTTGGCAATCTTAAATTTATTCCATTCATTGACTGAATCCATTCAGGAATCCAAATGTCACATAACAGAAACAAAGTACCCAGTTCTGAGCACTCCTTTGTAGCTTTCAGGTGGGGATGGCTTGTGCGGAATGATACCCTGGGGTACAGTCTAACCGAACGGTCCTCAACCTTGACTGCACATTGAAATCACCCGGGAGCTTTCAAAAATCCCGATGCTTCTGTCATACCTCCAGAGATGGCAATGTAAATAGTATGGAGTGTGGCCCGGCTTTCTGGAATTTTGTAAAGACTCTGAGGTGATTCAAATGTGTAGTCAAGTTGAGATTCTGATCAAAATGCTTGCTACACCTCATTCACTTCATGAATATTTATTGGATGCCTACTCTGTGCATGGTGATAACTGCTGTGTTAGTGTGGTTGTTAATGAGGCTATTCACAAACATTTTGGTTTTCCTTCCAGGCACATGGCAAGATTGTATTTCCCTGTCCCTTTAAATTAGATGTGAAAAAGTGACGTGATTTAGCCAATGAAATTTGTGCAGAAATTCATTTGTGATGCTTCCAAGACCATCCTTCAAGGACCAGCATACAATTTATCATATTTCTTTTTTCCTGATTTGATGATTAAAGAGGTAACTGTTGAGATGGTCCCTGATGGCAGCCGGAACGAGCAAGTTTTGGCTCGTTAAACCACTAAGCTTTGGGAGCCATTATTGTAGCATCACGTAGACCACCTTCACAGATGAGATGGGTCAGATGTGAACCTTGATCTCAAACAATTCCATTCTTCAAAAAGAGATAAAGCATGTACCTAACTAACTATAATCCGGGGCAGTAAGTGATAGGAGTTTGAAGCATTGCAATCTTGAGTTTGATTCATTGTTTATTGAAAATATTATCCACGTAAGCATAGCTGTGCCTTTGCTTTCTCCTGTTTACCAGAGGAGTGTCAAACAGACACACACAGTGTGTGTGACACATAGAATTAGCCAAACAAGGGGTTCAGGGCAGTGCCTGGATCGTCTTGCAGTCTTGATAAGTGGTAATAGTAGCTAACGCTGACACAGCGTTGACTAGGAGCCTGGTGTAATCCTAAGACCTTGATGTAATGTTCATTCCTTTAGTCCTCACAACAGTTCTAAATACTAATTTTATCCCCCGTTAAAAATGAGGAAGCTGAAACGTCGAAAGTAGAAGTGACTCGCTAGGTTAGCCAGCTAGTAAGTGGAGGAGCCCATGTGCCGGTAACTGCCTCACCGCTGGTGCTATTACTCGCCGGTGGAGCTGTCTGCATCGCAGGCTGGCCCCAGAGTAATTAGTGTCTGGACTGTGATATTCCCTTCTCTGGGATGAGCAGTGCTCCTCAGTGCTCCTGACGCTTCCGGTTCCGAGCCATGAGGGATCACAGCGGCCCTTGGGTACGTGGGGAAGACCCGACATGGAGGCCACATCGTGAATTGGAAGGTAGATTTAATGAGGGATCACAGCGGCCCTTGGGTACGTGGGGAAGACCCGACATGGAGGCCACATCGTGAATTGGAAGGTAGATTTAATGATATCAGGACATAGAAATTTAATTGATACTGGTCAGTGTTCAAGCAATTCTAAAATCAAAGCAAATGATCCTTCTTTCTACGTCTGAGGATTTCCATGCCTAAAAGACCAGAGCAGAATTTTAGAGAATCACAAAATGGTCTCTGCAGGCCAAGCTGTGACCTGCTGACAAGCCCTTATTTTGTAACTCTCCTTCCGTGGAGACTTCCACTTAGGCTGATTGCATTTTCGATTTGTCTCCCAGTGACACAAGGGAGAGGAAAACACAAATTTGCTGTTTGAATTTTCATTAACTGCAGGCCAAGCTCTTAGACTCTTGCTTGGCTTTTACCAAGGCCCCTGCCCTGCTGGTCCCCATCCCTTGGGGCATGACGGGTGTAGGAGCAGAAGAATTCTCCCTTCTTCCTTTCTGTACTTCCATGGCTGGGCTAATACTTAAATTGATATAGGACAGATTAACAGGAGAAAAACAAACTTACATGCTTAAAGGAGCCCCATAAAGATGTGAGGACTCAAAGGGCAGCCGGGTAATTGGAGTGGGCATAACATCTCAGCTCGGGAAGTTAGGCTGCTGGCTAAGCAGCTACGGAAAGGGGTAGGGTTTGGGAGTGTAAACGGGAGGAAGTCTGTTCGAGGGAAGGCAGAGGCATTTCTTCAGGAAAAGATTCTCTCTAGTAATTGTCACTGGTAATCTTTCTTCCTGATACAGGCCCCTTTCCAAAGCAAATTTGGGCCATTGATGGGGAGGTAAAGAGCTTTTCCTGAATCTGCTGGGTTTTCACTGCCTTTAGTTCAAAATAATCTTCATGCCGAAAGTGACATAGTTTGGTTGGTAAATTCTGCTTCCCTGCGCTGGGCAACATTAACTGTTTGCTTCCTTTCTCTCTCCTGTCCTCTTAGTTTATACACCCCATCAGTGGCCATGTCTCACCTCACATCCTGCAGGCGCTTTGAAGTCAGTGAATTGATTAATGCTAATTAAACTGAAAAGATTTAAAATTCATTTCCACAAACATTTATCAAGTTCCCTGCATGCCAAGAACTCTTTAAGCACTGGTGATGAGGATGGAAAGATCTGGTACGGTGATGTACAATCAATGTCAGCTCAGTAAATGTGTGTAGCATGAAGGAAGAACACAGTCTCTGCTCTCACAGGGTTCAGTACCAGATGGGAAGTGTAGACCATCCAAGATGCTTGCTGCCCAGAGTGGGACATCCTGTGGAAAGAGATGAGTGCTGATTGCTCAGGGCAGAAGCCATGTCTATACAAAGGCCTCAATTCAGGAGAAGGAGGAGCCGATTCACATAAACAGTGAGGGAGAGTGGCCTGGGATGTGGAGGCACACAGCCCAGGCTGTGTTAGATCCTTTCTGCAGGGCTGTGAAAGCAAGGTGTGTGTGTGGGGGGGGGGGGGGGGGGGGGCGGGGGGAGGAGGGGGGGAGGGAGGGTGAGAGAAGAAGTTGCTGTGTCGGCAAGGGCAGTCCAGGGTGGTCTTATTTGCACTTTATCCTGGGGGGGCCATTAAACAGGGGAGTGAATGATCAAATTTGTGAGTTAGAGCTCTCTGGCAGCAGTGCAGAAGGTGGAGGCTATCAGGTGAATGTTGCGTCTCCCCAAAATTCATATGTTAAGTCTTATCGCCCAATGTGGTGGTATTAGGTGGGCCTTTGGGATGTGATTAGGTCACGAGAGTGGAGCCTTTATGGATAGGATTCATGCCCTAAAAATGAGGCCAGGAGAGACTCCTTGTCTCCTCCCCTCCATGTGAGGTTACAGAGAAAAAATGGCTGCCCATGAACCAGAAAGTGGATCCTCACCAAACACCGAATCTGGTGATGACCTGATCGTAGGCTTCCCAGCTTCCAGAACTGTAAGAAATAAATTTCTGCTGTGTTCAAGCCACCCAATTTATAGTGGTCTGTTATAGCAGCCAAGAGGGACTAAAACAGTGGATTCAGAGAGTGGGGCCACAGGGCAGAAAACTGGTGGTAGAGAGACAACTGTTAAGCTGTCTGGGGAAGGACTGGGTGTGGCCAACACAATGGCAGTGGTCACAGGGTCAGAGCCCAGAGACAATGAAGAGGTAGATTTGCTGAATGACGACAAGCGGAGGCATGGGGGCAGAACAGAGGAGATGAGGATGACTCAGATGATTTTGCTTGAACTTGTGGGAAGAGAATGATAACCGTCACCAAGAGAAGCTGAGTAGAAAGATGAGCAGGTTTGGGAAGACTGGAAGAGTCTCATCATGCTGTGTGGAAACATCGGTAATACTTTCCTAGAGGACATCCTGGAGGTAATGGGATCTCCTAGCTAATGATAATAAAGGCGTTGAGGAAGGTGAGGATGGTGCTGTCATGAAGGGCGGCGGGAATGACGAAGTAGAGCAATCATATATACTCTATTTTTTTCCTTATTGTTTTTAATTGTGGTAAAAATGCATAAGATAAAATTTGTTGTCTTAACTGTTTCCAGGTATACAACTTAGTGTGTTAAGTGTATTCACATTGTTGTGCAACCTATTTCCAGAATTTTTTCTTCTTGTAAAACTAAAACTCTGTACCCATTAGGCAGCTCCCCGTTTACTCCTGTCACATCCCTGGCAATCACCGTTCTACTGGATGTGATGACTCTAGATACTTCATAGAGGTAGAATTAGTTTTCTGTGACTGACTTATGTAACTTAGCATAAAGTTCTTGTGGACTGAATTGTGTCCTCTCCCCCAAAATTCATGTTGAAGCCCTAATCCCCGGGACCTCAGAATATGGCTGTATTTTGAGATAGGCCCTTTAAAGAGCGGCTTATATTAAAATGAGGCCATTAGTGTGGTGCTTGCGTGACTCAGTCGGTTAAGCAACCAACTCTTGATTTCAGCTCAGGTCATGATCTCATGGTCATGGGACCAAACCCTGAGTCAGGCTCCAAGCTAAGCTGTGGATGGAGCCTGCTTGGGATTCTCTCTTTTCTTCTCTCTGCCTCTCCCCTGTTCATGCTCTCTCTCTCTCTCTGTCTCTGTCTCTCTTTCAAATAA
Organism: Panthera leo; assembly: GCF_018350215.1. NCBI lineage: Eukaryota > Metazoa > Chordata > Mammalia > Carnivora > Felidae > Panthera > Panthera leo. The sequence goes on along the minus strand of NC_056680.1, from coordinate 113,160,133 downwards.
GTATTGCAAATATTTTAAAAATAATACCAGTTTCATAGTGTTGTGGTCTGAAAATATGCAAGGTATGATCTCAATCTTTCTGTATTTGTTGAGGGCTGATTTGTGTCCCAGTATATGATCTATTCTGGAGAATGTTCCATGTGCACTGGAAAGGAATGTGTATTCTGCTGCTTTAGGATGAAATGTTTTGTATATATCTGTTAAGTCCATCTGGTCCGGTGTGTCATTCAAAGCCATTGTTTCCTTGTTGGTTTTCTGTTTAGATGATCTGTCCATTGCTTTAAGTGGGGTGTTGACATTCCCTACGATTATGGTATTATTATCAATGAGTTTCTTTAGATTTGCAATTAATTGATTTATATATTTGGGTGCTCCATGTTTGGAGCATAAATGTTTACAATTGTTAGATCTTGGTGGGTAGACCCCTTAATTATGATATAATGCCCTTCTTCATCTCTTGTTACAGTTTTTATTTTAAAATCTAGATTTTCTGGTATAAGTATGGCTACTCTGGCTTTCTTTTGGCGACGATTAGCATGATAGATCCTTATTTTCAATCTGAAGGTGTCTTTCAGTCAAAAGTGGGTGTCTTATAAATACCATAGAGATAGATCTTGTTTTCTTATCCATTCTGTTACCCTATGTCTTTAAAAAAAAATTTTTTTTTAATGTTTATTTTTGACAGAGAGAGAGAGAGAGCATGAGAAGGGGAGGGGCAGAGAGAGACACACACACACAGAATCTGAAGCAGGCTCCAGGCTCTGAGCTGTCAGCACAGAGCCTGGCACAGGGTTCAAACTCACCGTGAGATCATGACCTGAGCCGAAGTCAGACGCTCAACTGACTGAGCCACCCAGGTGCCCAACCCTATGTCTTTTGATTGGAACGTTCAGTTCATTGACATTTAGAGTGAATGCTGAAAGATATGAATTTATTGACATTATGTTGCCTATAGAGTTCGACTTTCTGGTGGTGTTCTCTGGTCCTTTCTAGTCTTTGTTGCTTTTGGTCTTTTTTTTCCCCCCATCTTTTCTCCCCTCAGAGACTCCCCCTTGAAATTTCTTGCAGGGCTGGTTTATTGGTCATGAACTTTAATTTTTATCTGTCTGGGAAACTTTCTGTCTCTCCTTCTACTTTGAATGACAGCCTTGCTGGATAAAGAATTCTTGGCTGCATATTTTTCTGATGCAGCACATTGAATATATCCTGTCATTCCTTTCTGGCCTGCCAAGTTTCTGTGGATAGGTCTGCTGCAAACCTGATATGTCTTACCTTGTAGGTTAAGGACTTTTTTCCCTTGCTGTTTTCATGATTCTCTCCTTGCCTGAGTATTTTGTGAATTTGACTATGATATGCCTCGTTGATGGTCGGTTTTTGTTGAATCTAATGTGAGTCCTCTGTGCTTCCTGGATTTTGATGTCTGTGTCCTTCCACAGGTTAGGAAAGTTTGCCGCTATGATTTGCTCATATAAATCTTCTACCCCTGTTTCTCTCTCTTCATTTTCTGGGACCCCTATGAGTCTGACGTTATTCCTTTTTAATTAGACACTGTGTTCTCTAATTCTTATATAACGCTCTTTGCCTTAGTCTACCTCTTTTTTTCTGCTTCATTATTCTTCATAAGTTTGTCCTCTATATCACTGACTCTCTGCTCTGCTGCATCCATCCTTCCACCGTGGCATCCATTTAAGATTGCAGCTAGGTTAGAGCATTTTTTATTTCATCCTGACTAGCTTTTACTTCTTTTATCCCCACAGAAAGGGATTCTAATCTATTTTCAACCCCAGCTAGCTAGATATTCTTATTATCGTGATTCTAAATTCTGGTTCAGACATCTTGCTTGTATCTGTATAGATTGAGTCCCTGGCTGTCATTTCTTCCCATTCTTTCTTTTGGGGTGAATTCCTTTGTTTTGTAATTTGGAAGGAAGAAAAGGAATTAATAAAGTAAAAAAAAAAAATTAAAAATTAAAAACAACACACACAAATAATCAAATAAAGGATGCTAGATCCTAGGTGTGTTTTAGTCTGATTGTTGAAAAAACATTGATACAGAAAAAAATTGATAGAGATAAGAAAGGAGAAAAAAAACAAAAAAAAAAGGAAAATGTTTGAAAATTTGAAAAAATGGGTACAATAAAATAGAATAAAATGAAATGATGGAAGTAAAACAGAATTTAAAAAATTTACAAAAAAGTGAAAAATATAGTAGAAAAATTAAAGAAAAAATCTTGTTAATAAAAATGGAAAATAAAATGAATTTTTTCTCTTTATGTATTCAAGAATAAGAAAAGAAAGCAAAAAAAAATTGAATAGATGGACCAGTGAACAGAATCAAATACAATTGAAATTACATCTGGTTTACCCTAGAAGTCAAACTAGGAACCACTTTATAGTCCATAAACCAAGCAGGTGGAGAGACTTTTGGTGTTCCTCAAGAGGGCAGTTGGCCCAGTTGGGCGGGGCTTAGTGTAGGGGCTCCATTCTCCACTAGATGCTGCTGCTTAGCTTACTGGGGTGGATTGCAATGGCATGTGTAGGCGTGTATGCACATGCAAAGGAGGGATGAAAATGGCATCACCCAGCTACCCAGTCTCTAGTATCAGAACTCTGTGCTCTCCCCGCCTGGCAATCAAGCACCCCTTCTTTGTCTCTGGCTCTGTCCACTTACTATTTTTAAACTGTCTGTGACCAACAAACAAACAAACAAACAAACAAACAAACAAACAAACAAACACACTGTCTGTGACCAAGCTGTCAGGCTGCCAGGCAGCACCTCCGTCCTGAGTTTTATCTCAGATGGGGCTGTTTCCTAACCCCTCACTTCTGAGGGACTGCAGCTTTGACCCATTCTGACCCTCTGGGGGAGGGTCTCCCTGACCACTGGCAGGGTGCCAGCCGCACCCAGAAACATTTGTGGGACGATGCTGCTGCCAATGCCCAAAGACTGCAGCCAGGCACCAGCCCAGCCCAGAAAAATTTCACGTGATTGTGTAGCAGCAGTGTTTCAGGGATTATGGCAAATCACAACACACGTCTGGTACTAGGTTTCACCCTTAACTTCCTTGTTCCAACATCAGCAAATGTGGCTGTTCTCCAGGGTCTGCTGGGACCTTTGTCTATGGGGGTGGGGGAAGGGGTGCACTGCCTCTACCAAATGTCCTCCCAGCAGGGTTACCACCTCTCTCCATGTGGCCCGAGGACCCCTCAGACCTCACTATCTGTTCCCAGGGATTCATCCTTCCCTCCAGAGCACCACCAGGTATTGAGCTGCAGAGTTTCAGACTTTGTGCTTTCCCTGTTGATAGAGTCTTAATGGAATTTAAACCCTCTCCTTTCTCCATTTTTTGTTAAGTCCTTTATGGTTGTTTCCGCTCTGAATTTTTCTCTCTAGCTGTTTTCAGAGTGGGGGTGCTTTTCCCATACTCTCTCCCCACCCCCCACCCCCCCACCCCCGACTCCATCCTGTCTCCGCAAGTAGAAACAGCTCCCTGCCCTCTGTGGCTTCTCTCTCCCCCAGTTCACCTCTCCACGCCACATACCTGCCGAGTTTGGTGGTTCACATTGTGCAGATTGTTGTGTAAATCCTCAAATCAGTTTTCTAGGTGTGAAAGATGGTTTAGTTTTGATTTGGCTGCATTTCAGAGATGAGAGACACAAAAACTTCCATGCTGTTCCACCATCTTGGCCCCTCTTTTTGAGGGTTGCTTTTAAGCTTTATTCAGTAAGATCAGAACAGCCTTTAATTTAGGGCTAATATTTCATCACTACTAAAACAAGATTATTCAGAGAACTCTATCCAAAGCCCATGGGCTTTTGACGACTTTTCTACTCTAGCCGGTGGCATTATGAATTATTCCTGGCCCCTTATGAGTTGTAAGGACTGTCTCTGAGATCTTGGGGTAGTTCTTTTCCTGGCTTTGGATAGTATCATCACATGTACTCACTGATGAATAATATTCAGCTGAAGACTCAAGGGAATTCCTCTCTCTCTGCACAGCTCTTCTACGCCCCGAAGACTCTAGCTACTTGGCCCCAAAGATTCCCAATCCTATCTCATCAATTCAGAGCGACTTCCTGGTTCTGATTTCTTCTTTGTTGAATTATGGCTGCCAAGCAGTGAGCTGGGACAATCATGGGGTCCACTTTTTATAATCCCTTCTCTCAGTGAACACTATCCTACACTGCCTGATGTCCAATATTTAAAAACTGTTTCATATATTTTATCTGATTTTTTAGTTGTTCAAGAGGGGAGAGTAAATCATGTCTTTGTTACTTCATCTTGCCTGATTCAGTGGAAATGTAGCATAAGGAAATTACAAGGTAACTGTTATTAAAAAAATAGACAAGATGGTTGAAAGCAATAGTAGGTATGGAATTTTGGCTGGCTAGGAAAAGTAATGAAGAAAGAGGAGGATTGATCTAAAAAAAATAATGTCTTCAATGAGATGGGAGAAGAGATGTGGTAATAGAACAAGAGAATTTGAGGAGCACTAGATATAATTTCCAAAAATATAGGAATTGTACCTATTTTATGAACTGAAATATCTCCAACATCTGCAACAGTATCTGCACATTTGTTGACTATGTGCAGTCAATAAATAATTGTGGAATAAACAAATGCAAGGAGAACAGTTAATGACCAGATTAAACATCATGAATTTAAAAGTTCAGAGTGTAGTGTTTCTAGGTGATGACAAGGACTGATATTTATCTATGATGATGACTAGAAGATGTGTCATGGATATAAAGCTCACTGCATTGAGAAGGACAAAACACTCTGAGGCCACTGACATCCCCCAGGGAAACTGAAGGTTTGGAGATGGTGACAGAGAAAATGATTCTGAACATAGTGACCAAGTACATTATGACTGTTGGTTATTGATCTAAAATCAGTAAGGAGATTTACATTGAAAGAGATTTACTTCCCTTAAGCCAGAGTTCCAGAAGGAACAGTGAAGAGGTTTAGAAGTATGGATTAGGGGTAAACAGACTCAACAATATAGGGATTTGGAGAAAACAGCTAATGGTAGGGGCCTCCACTAGCAGTGGTGACCAAGGATGTTAGCAATAAAAAATGTGATGAGATTAAATAGTTTTGAGTATCTAAATGAAATTCATTTTATCATTATGAAGTCACTGTCCTTCTCTAATAATACTCTGTGTGTTGAAGTTGACTTTGATATTAATAAAACCTCACCAGCTTTCTTATACTTTCTGTTTACATGGTATATTGTTTTCCATTCTTTTACATTTAATTTTTCTGCATCTCCATATTTAAGGTGAGTCTCTTGTGAGTAACATGGAGTTGAATCTCATTTTTCTTTTTTAGAAGTCTGACAATCTCTGCCTTTTACTTGGAGTATTTAGCTCATATACATTTAATGTATGTTGATAAAGTTGAATTTAACTCTATCTTGATATATGTCCAGATAGATACAGCCTGAAGTCTTAGTTTCACCAGTTCCTACCTGCCTAACCTTGGATAATTGACATAATCTTCTGATCCCTAGTGGCCTTATCTATGCAGTACAGATGGAAATTGCTATATTAAAGACAATGATTGTAAAGTTCAAGTCACATAGTAGAAGTCTGATAAATTTTGACTATTACCATTGAAAGTATCATTTTAGTAACTCTCTATACTTTTATGATAAAGATCTTTAGCAGTAGCCTGAAAAAAATAGTTCAGCAGCATTCTATAGATCAAGATGTTTTATTTTGGTAAAGTGGGTATAACACAAAATTAATCATTTTTATTTATTTTTAAAAATTTTTTTTAATGTTTTTATTTTATTTTTGAGAGAGAGACAGAGTGCAAGTGGGGGAGGGGCAGTGAGATGGGGCCACAGAATCCAAAACAGGGGCTCTAACTCACAGACTGTGAGATCATGACCTGAGCTGAAGTCGGACGCTTAATGAACTGACCCATCCCAAAATTAACCATTTTTAAATGAACAATTCAATGACATTTAGTGCATTCACGATATTATGCAGCTACCATCTCTAGCTCCAAAAAATTTCCATCATCCCAAAAGGAAACCCTGTACCCATTAAGCAATTGCTCCTCCTCTCCTTAGCCCCTGGGAACCACCAGTATGCATTCTATGTCTACATTTACTTACTCAGTACATTACAAGTAAATGCAATCATACAATATTGACCTTTTGTGCCTGGCTTCTTTCTCGTAGCATAATGTTTTCAGGATTCATCCATGTTATGGCATGTGTCAGTACCACATTCCTTTTTATGGCTGTATAATATTCCATTGTGTGAATAGACCACAATGTGTTTACCCATTCATCTGTTGATGGGCATTTGCATTGTTTATAATCTTATATAATACAAGAATTGGGGAAACCCTCAATAGGGAAAAGGAAGCAAAAAGATTTGGGAAACCATAGAGTCAAATTCTTAGAACTTTAGGGAACATCTAACAACTAGTTTAACCATATCATTTTTCAGATGAACAAGGCCCAAGCTCTCCCATATAGCTTGAAGCAGAGCTAAGATTAGAACTTGGAGTCTAGGCTCCAGGAAGTAAACAATTGAATAAAATCATCTTAGGAGGGACACCTGGATGGCTCAGTCAGTTAAGTGTCAGACTTTGGCTCAGGTCATAATCTTGCTGTTCATGGATTCGAGCCCCGCATCAGGCTCTGTGCTTATAGCTTAGAGCCTGGTGCCTGCTTTGGATCCTGTCTCCCTCTCTCTCTGCCCCTCCCCCACTCGCATTCTGTGTCTCTCTCTCTTTCAAAAATGAATACACATTAAAATTAAAAAAAAAAAATCATCTTAGGAAAAGCCTGCTGAATAAGTCTCATCATTCAAGGAGTGGAATAGATGAATGATGGTCATTCCAAATGTGGAAGTAACAGCAAATTGAGTTCTGTTTTGGACTATGTATATTAAGACGTCAAAAAATTTACAGTCCTGCACATAATTGTCTGAAATTGCTTAGTTTAGCCTCTTATGACTCAGAATCATGGTTCTTCCAGAAGCAGATCCCAAGACAAAGAATTATATGCAAGGAGTTTATTTGAGAAAGGTTAGGGAACATTCATAAGGAAGTGTAGACAAGTAATACTGAGATGGGAAGGCAGGCATTAAAGGCTACACCATTAAGTCTGCTGCCTTAGTGGGAACTGGAGCTTAATCTTATAGGAAATGGTGCAAAACACAGGAAGAAGAAGCCCTCTCAGGGGACAAAGAAGCAGGGTATTTACACACAGGTTAGTAAGCTTAGAAATGTGTGCAAACCCGATGAGCCCTGGCTCAGAAAGGGAATCTAGAAAGTAGTAGATTAAAAAGCAAGACCAAAAAATAAAAGTAACTGCTACCTGTGTCAGAAAAAAACTGGTAATTTGCTGATGCACAAACACTACCAAGGCTGGAGCGAAATTCTTCCTTCCCTTTATGAGCTTACTTTACCACAAATAAGAAATATCTGTGGCCACAAGGTACATGAGCTGTCAACACTAAAGTATGTGGTATTTAGAGGAGATTTGGAAAGTGACAGGAAAATTCACTGCAAGATAGCAAGAGAGAAGAGGGCAGAGCTCTTTGCCTCAGTACTTAACTGAGTATGACCTTGTCCATTGGTGCCAAAAAATGATGACAATACAAATAGGGCTGTGGGAGGAAGCAGGAGGTGGTGGGGAAAGCACTAGAATAGAAATCAGGAGAGTGTGTTCCCAGTCTTGATGCTGCAGGACAAGTCACTTCTCTGAGCCTCAGTTTCCACATCTCTGGAGTGATAGGATAGTGTCAAAGATGTCTTTTCCAAATGAAGCTATGTGATTCTTGGTTGGTTTTAAAAGCTCAGATAAGTTGTTTCTGAAAAAAGAGAAAGATTTGGTTGATTAGTTTATCCATCCATCTAAGCTCCACTTACTGGAGCAGGAAGGATTTAAAGAGGCAATACAAGTACAAGTGTTAACAGATGGAGCCAGACTACCTGGGTTCAGGTACCTGGGTCTGCCGTGTACTTATTGTATAATTCTTGGCAGATTGCTCAATTGCTCTGTGCCCAGCTTACCTATCTATAATAATAGTACCTACCCTAAAAAGATTGTTGTGGGAAATAAATTCATTAATCTATTGTGACAGAAAATAATTAATACATTAGATGCTCACCAGAATGGATTCAGTAGCTTTTCTGGGAACCAAAGCTAGATTACATTTCCCAGCATCCTTTGAGTCTTTTTAAGGCCACGTGACTGGGTCATGGTCAATGGTATAGAGAGGAACACTAATTAATGTATGCTATTTTTAAACCTGGCTCATAAAGACCTCCCAAGTGATTCTCTATGGCTCTCTTTTCACCTGCAGAAGAACCAGCAGAGGATTCAAAAGTACTAGGAGATGAAGGGACCACAAGATAGAAGGAACCTTGCCAAATACTCATCAAACTTCATGTGAGAAAGAAACTTCTATTGTGGTAAGCCACTGAGATTTGGGGTTATAGCAAATGACTGTAATAGGTTACATTAGCTAGTGTGTGATACCCTAACTAATATAGTATGTCAAGCAATTAGCCTAGTGTGTGGCAAAGTTGAGGTGCAAATGTTAAGTGGTATTTAGACTACTGGAAAGGGAGCTGCTAGGCTTTGGAACCACCTATGAAAACAAATGGCTAGGGAATGTTTGAAACAGAGTAACCTGGTGTGGCTGGAGGACAGATACCCTAGAGGAGACTGGGTAAGGTAAGGAGGCTGTGGTCACATTCTAGAGGACCCTGAATACTAGGCTAAGGACTTGAAGGATATCCAGTTAACAATGGTGAGCCACTAAGGGAAGGAGAGCTACAGTATATGTTATATATATTAAAGCACACAGCAATGTTGCTTAGAAAAAGAATTCAGAGCTGTGATGTAGGATTGTTTTTGTTTGGGTTCTCCCCAAAGTAGCCTCTGTGGGGGAATTTAAATGCAAGTAACTTTATTTGGGAGGTGATCCCAGGAAGCAGTGTGTGCCAGGGGAAGAGAGGAAAACCAATGAGGGAAAGTTCATGAACAGGTAATTGCTGTGGGCAACTGGGGCTTAGTCCCACTGGGCACCCTTGGAGGAACCATGCCTCAGAATTATCCCACTTGAAGAGGGAGAAAGGGAAGAAGGGATATATCTAGGGGAAAATAAGTTCTGTTCCCAGGACATGAACTCTCTCGTACTTTCAGCCACCCACATGCTTACTGAGCTGCCTGTCATAGCCTGAAAAATGCCCTCAGCTGAGAGAGACAAGAAGCTGTTGGCCTGTAGGAGACCCCTGAGCATGTGACTGAAAGCAAGAGGACCCAGGTGGGTCCTGACAGTATCTGCCACATTTTGACCACCCCTCTCTTTCTAGGGAAACAGCCTTCCTCCAATCTATTAGCAATCGATTGCGGGAGGAGTGTGGTGATATAATGCAAAGAATAAAGCCTTTAGGATACCGTGAACCCATGCCTCTACCTAATCTAATCATGCCTCTATCTCTTATTAGCTGTGTGACCTTGGGCAAGTTACTCACCATGTCTGAGTTCCTGTTTCCTCATCTGTAAAAGAGTTAAAAATATCTAACAATAAAAACTCACTAGAAATATATATAAAGAATGGAGCTCTGCTAGCTCTCTTATCCTCTAAGTTCTGGAAGTTGCCTTCTGTGACATGAGGGAAGAACCTTCATGTAGAAAGAATGGATGGGGATATGAAGGGCAGGGAATGCTATGTAGTGGCACGGTAACCAGAACTATTAGTCTTACTTCTAGGCATCTTATTTTCCTGGACAGTCTACTCTTCTCTTGTATAAAATTCATTGATTTATTCATTCATGTGCTTGGTCTTGCCATTTTTAGGGAAGGCCACCAGACTGACCAGGATGAGGGAGAAAGGGTAGGATTAAATTAGACTTCACAGAAATCTGTGCATGGACATCACCTGCCAAGAGCTAAAGAGACTTGTGTAGAGGAAGAGGCCATGGGATTGAAACCACTGAAATGGCTGAGACATGCTCCCTATGATATGACTTCCTGTCCTGTGACACACGAATATTCAGTAAGACCCCAAACTCATGCTGTGCTTAGTGCAGTTGGGTTTCCTATAGAAGCAGGCACTGGGGCATCCATGTCAGTTTAAGGCTGAACCAAGATGGCCCATAAGGACTTAATTTGTGAAATAGAGGAGATTAGGAGGAAATAAAGTGTGGGTTTGCAAAAATTATGAGGAGGATGGAAATGGTACAATCTCTCTTCCATTATCACATGTGACTGCAATGTTGGAATTTGTTTATACGCAGTAGATAAGTGGGGGAATTAAAACCACCAAGATGTGTGTGTTAGTTGGAATCCCTGAGGAGATGCCAAGACAGGGTGACACATGCAAGAAATGTATTAGGAAAAACATCTGAGACAGAAATGGGGAGTCAGGGGAGCACCCCACTACAAGTCGAACCTCAAGTGCAGGAGAGAGGCGAGGAAGGGAGGATGTGTGGGTGGAGTGTCTTAGATTGCATTGTGGTGCCAAGGAAAGCGTGGCCATCAGGGAGTCCTCCAGCCTGAGGACCCGATGGAGGACACCCGTGTCTTCCTGCAAAGCACCTGCTCTGTTATCTCTGTCATGAGAAAGAAGGGATAAGAAAGTGAACATGCTTTTTGAACACAAAAAACATCATCTAGCTGAAAATGGTGACCCACGGAGGAGTATAGAAAACACACACACACACGCATATCTTCATCTACTTTCTCCTACCCCACTTCACTTTCTCTGTGATGACATCACCCTGTTGGTCCAAGTTTGTGTAGTTTTCTTGATGAAAATATTTAATAAATGTGCCAGTGTCACTTTCCTGCTTTTAATAAGTCCTATAGTTACATAAGAAGTTATTACTGGGGAAGCTGGGTAAAGACATGCCTACTGTTTTCGCAGCTTGTTAGTCTATAATTATTTTGAAATTAGAAGTTAAAAAAAAAGTGTATAATACAGAATCCCAAACATGAGCAATCCTACTAGCTTTAAGAGCCCCCACACTAAACAAAGAGGGAAAGCCTTAATTATGGAGGAGGATCTCGAGACAATAAATGATTTTTGAAAGAAATGATAACAAAATGGATGTGATACCACAGGAGCAATGGGCCTACAGGCTTATGCATTTTACCATCAGAGACAAGACTGCAGACCCAGCAAAAAGGAGAGCCTAACACATCAGTTTTCTCTGCTTTAAGTGGAGTTGAAAAGCACTTGCCATGGACTGAAACTATCGACTATAATGCCAAGCACAGCAGGCTAGCATTTCCTGGAATCTGGTCTTATTTGGAGCCATACAAGCTGCTGCTTTATAGAAAGGAGGAAACTGAAAACAACAACAAAAGCAGGCTTCTCTCTTTTTTTTTTTTTTTTTTTTTTTTAATTTTTTTTTTTCAACGTTTATTTTATTTTTGGGACAGAGAGAGACAGAGCATGAATGGGGGAGGGACAGAGAGAGAGGGAGACACAGAATCGGAAACAGGCTCCAGGCTCCGAGCCATCAGCCCAGAGCCCGACGCGGGGCTCGAACTCACGGACCGTGAGATTGTGACCTGGCTGAAGTCGGACGCTTAACCGACTGCGCCACCCAGGCGCCCCCAGGCTTCTCTCTTAATCCAGACTGGAAGAAAGAAAATCAGGATGATGAGTCCTGTACCTCTGATGTCACATTTGTGTGCAGATATAATGATCCCATTCACCGCGCTTCTTCTCCACTGTTTGGATTCAGCAAATCTTTCCCACATCCACTTTCACCCAGCAAACTTCATGTCTTTAATCCAAGCAAAGGCCGATGTGCCAGGAATTTAAGATGTTTGAAACTGTGATGATATTTGGGGGTAGTCAGTTTGTTTCATTTTAATTACTTTTTTAGCATATTATCTTTGAGACTTTATAGTGTTTTTTTTTTTAAGTTTATTTATTTTGAGAGGGGGGAGGGGCAGAGAGAGGGAGAGAGAGAGGGAATTGCACGCAAGCTCCAATGTGGAGCCTGACGCAGGGCTTGAACTCATGAACCGTGAGATCATGACCTGAGCTGAAATCAAGAGTCAGATGCTTAACCTACTGAGCCACCCAGGTGCCCCAAGACTTCATAGTTTTTAATGTTATGTTTACAACCCCTTTACCCTCATAGACCTGTTACTTATATGGTACAAGATCCCATAATGTGGTGATATTTAGTAATGCTTATCCTGGGTTACCATATCTTGTTAAAAATTAGCATTTCCTTGTTTGTTAAAATCATTCTTCTCTTTAGTTTCTGGTCAATTGTGTATCTCTTTTTATATCCCTTTTGTTGTGACACAGATCATAACCTTTCACCCATTTTGCTATTGGCTTATTTATCATTTTCCAGTGCGTGTGAGGTTTTAAAAAAATTTTTTTTTAAGGTTTATTCATTTTTCAGAGACAGAGAGACAGAGCGTGAGCAGCGGAGGGCAGAGAGAGAGGCAGACACAGAATCCGAAACAGGCTTCAGGCTCTGAGCTGTCAGCACATAGCCTGACGTGGGGCTCAAACTCACAAACCGCGAGATCATGACCTGAGTGGAAGTCGGACGCTTAACCGACTGAGCCACCCAGGTGCCCCTCCAGTGTGTGAGGTTTTAAGAAATATATGCTGGAACGTGGATGGAACTGGAGAGTGTGATGCTAAGTGAAATAAGCCATACAGAGAAAGACAGATACCATATGTTTTCACTCTTATGTGGATCCTGAGAAACTTAACAGAAACCCATGGGGGAGGGGAAGAAAAAAAAAAAGAGGTTAGAGAGGGAGGGAGCCAAAACATAAGAGACTCTTAAAAACTGAGAACAAACTGAGGGTTGATGGGGGGTGGGAGGAAGGGGAGGGTGGGTGATGGGTATTGAGGAGGGCACCTTTTGGGATGAGCACTGGGTGTTGTATGGAAACCAATTTGACAATAAATTTCATATATTAAAAAAAATAAATATATGCTGGATATTAATATTTTATCAGTTATGTATGATCCCAGTATTTTCCCAGTTATATAAAATATTTTCTCTTTCCATTCTGTTTTTATCAAGATAATATGTGTACATAGTTAAAAATAATAAATTCATATCCAAAGTGGATTTCCTTTGAGGCTAATGAAGCTTAAACTTGCGGGCCTTCACTTGCATGAGTTTTTTCTAGAACCCCCGGTGACGTGCCAGCAAAGTATGCACACAGTCATGGGTTTTCACAAAATTTGCAGAAGCAGGGTATGTTCACGTAAATCTGCTGAGATTGCTGTCTCTTTCTGCTCCTCCTTGCCTTCATGTTGGGGGTTCTATAATTATAGGGATCAGACTAAGGGGATGTTTAGTTTGGAGACATTTTGTTTGGGTGTAGTGGGATTATATTTACGTAGCTCACAGTTGCTTCCACATAGAGTGAAGTTACCGTTGGCCATCACAGTGGAGGACCAGCCTTCAGGAATACTTCTGCTTGTCCTGACAGCTCACCTCGTGTCATGACACAAGGTCTGGAGCCACATGTCACCCTGCAACATGAATGTACTCCTTTCTTCCAGCACTGGAGGTATCTAAGAGAGGAGAAAAAGTTTGAAATGTATACAGCTAGAACATCCTTCCAATGATCAAATATGTGTATTATAGAGGATTAGGTTCTCATTCATGCCTGGAAGTTCTTATTTGTTGTAATAAATCACTACATCAATACATAATATATCACTGCCAGAATGTGGATGACAAATGGGTTTAGGAGTATCTTCAAATTAAAGGATATTTTTTAAGTTTTTTTTTTATGTTTATTTTTGAGAGAGAGAGAGAGAGAGAGCACACATGCGTGTGGGGGAGGGGCAGAGAGAGGTGGATGGAGACCTGAAGAGGGTTCGGTGCTGACCTCAGAAAGCCTGATGCAGGGCTCAAACTCACCAACCGTGAGACCATGACGTGGGTTCAAGTTGGACATTTAACTGACTGAGTCCAACCGTGAGACCATGACGTGAGTTCAAGTTGGACATTTAACTGACTGAGTCACCCAGGTGCTCCAAATTAAAAAATATTTAAAAAAAATGTTTTAAATAAAGATTATTTAAGATCAGTCATTGCAGAAGAAAGTTTTTAATGTCTTGAAATTTTACTGCTCGTATGTTAAAGAAAGTGAATAGAGCTTTTCCCAAATTTGTCATAAATTCTAACAATATAAACGACATTATCAATATTAAGCTGTGAAGCTTAAAGAAACTTTCCTAAACTATCAGTAATCAATTTCAATCACCCATGCTGAATAAGGACTGAATAATCTCTGTGGTATTTGCATTCTTCTTAACTTTGTAATTTTTGTGGCACTTTTCATTGTAAATATTCACTCTTAAAACTAATTTTTTTTTTTTTTTAAGTTTTTACGTCTGCTGTCATCACAGAGCCCTTTGTGGGACTCAAACTCACAAAACTGTGAGATCATGACCTGAGCGAAAATCAAGAGTTGGCGGCTTAATTGACTGAGCCACCTAGGCACCACCCCTAAAGCTAATTTTTATTTATAAATTTTATTCTTTTGCTTCAAGGAGAGAACTCTCTCTACCCCCCCAACAATGATATGAACTTCAAGTAACATGCAACCTAGATCTGCCCTTAGTAATATATTTTTTTTTTAACGTTTATTTATTTTTGAGACAAAGAGAGACACAGCATGAACGGGGGAGGGGCAGAGAGAGAGGGAGACACAGAATCGGAAACAGGCTCCAGGCTCCGAGCCATCAGCCCAGAGCCCGACGCGGGGCTCGAACTCATGGACCGCGAGATCGTGACCTGAGCTGAAGTCGGATGCTTAACCGACTGAGCCACCCAGGCGCCCCAGTAATATTTTTAAATAAAAATAAGAAGTCCCTTCAATTATTTTTCCTTTGCTCCTAATCCCCAGAGTCATCCATATTTTGCTGTTTTTAGCTGTGATTCTATTAGCAATTTTCATATTTCTAAGTAATATACTGCTATTGCTACTTCTTAATTTATTTAATTTTAGGTATTGTCCAGTGGTTTCTTCCCAACAGATAAAAATGTGCTCCTTTTTATATTACATTTACTTCCCCCTCTTTCACCCTCCCAATATACTTTTCACTACTCTTAGCCAAATAATCAGTATTTATGTCATAATTCTGTAGAGCGAAATCATACATCATCATTACAATTTCTTTAGAGCACAGCTTTATGTTTTTGTTGAAGTCTCAAAGCTCCTCTTCCCTGGTCTAATATGCTATTCTGTATTTTCCCCAAATGCTCCATCTGACCATATATTTCTAAATTTCCCCCCCTTCCTGGTGACCTCCCCCTTACGGCTCCCTGCCCGGCTCCCATCTGACTTTTGCACACACTCCTTCCTAGACACTTCCTTATTTTACCACTGGTCTTGCTGAAGTCCATCCTCTAATATCTTTCCGTGTACAAAAGAACAGCTTATTTTACACTTACACTGAGTTGCTAATTTCACTGGGTGTTTAGTTGTGGTTAAAAATCATTTTCTTGCTAGGGTGCCTGGGTGGCTCCATTGCTTAAGTGTCTGACTTCAGCTCAGGCCATGATTTTACAGTTCGTGAGTTCAAGCCCTGGATCAGGCTCTGTGTTGACAGCTCAGAGCCTGGAGCCTGCTTCAGATTCTGTGTCTCCCTCTCTCTCTGCCCCTCCCCTGCTCATGCTCTGTCTCTGTCTCTCAAAAATAAATAAACGTTAAAAAAAATTAAAAATCATTTTCTTGCTGTATTTTGGTAATATTTCTCTACTGTCTTCTAGATACAGACTACTTGAGAAGTCTGATAGTATCATGATACTTGTGGTTTGTACTTTCTATAAACTTCTGGGGTTTTCTTTTTAAAACCCAGTGTTCTTGAAATTTTACAGTAATTTGGAATTGCATGAAGATGAGGATATATTTTCTCTGTGATGTTAGCTACTTAGTAGATTCTTTGAGTCTGGACATTCATGCCCTTCATTTCTGGATCTCATTCTCTCTCTCTCTCTCTCTCCCCCCCCCCTCCCTCCTTCTCCCCCTCTTCCCTTCCCTCTCCTGTCCTTCCCTCTTTCTACCTATCTCCCCCTCTATTTTATTCTCCATTCTATATTCTCTGTTCTCTCATTCTGAAACTCATCATCATCAAATATTGGAACTTCCACCTTAATTCTATGTGTGTTTTAGCTTTTCCCTAATACTTTCTCTTTTTTCTTTTTGCTTGACTTTTCAGATTTCCTAAACCTCATCTTTAAAACCTTTCATTGAATGTTTTGTTTTGATGATCATATCTTTAATTTCTGAGAACTATCTATTCTATTATTGTTCCTTTCTCATGGCATCCTGTTCTCATATATTGGTATAATATCTTCCAATATCTCCTTGAGGATACAAAGAAGACTTTGAAAATATTTCTTCTCTTTGAATTATCTGGTTTTTTTGCCAGGTTTATTTTTCCTTTTGGCTTGAATTTCTTTCATGTTAGAGCAGCTTCTAAAATGCCTGGCATTCCTTGTTTTATCACTTATTTTCTTTCTTTATTTTGTTTTTAGTACTTAATTAAAAGAAAAATCGTTAATATGAAATTTATTGTCAAATTGGTTTCCATACAACGCCCAGTGCTTATCCCAACAGGTGCCCTCCTCAGTGCCCATCACCCACTTTCCCCTCCCTCCCACCCCCCATCAGCCACAGCAATTTCTTACTTGACATATCTCCAAAGGCCAGGGAATTAAAAGCAAAAATGAACTATTGGGACCTCATGAAGATAAAAACTTCTGCACTTCAAAGGAAACAATCAACAAAACTAAAAGGCAACTGACAGAATGGGAAAAAATATTTGCAAATGACATATCAGACAAAGGGCTAGTATCCAAAATCTATAAAGAACTCACCAAACTCCACACCCGAAAAACAAATAATCCAGTGAAGGAATGGGAAGACATGAATAGACACTCCTCTAAAGAAGACATCCAGATGGCCAACAAGCACATGAAAAGATGCTCAATATCACTTATTTTCAAGAGGAGGCCATACAATGCTGATTGGAAGCTCTGGTGGCATGGACCCGACTTGATGGCCAGTGGGCTTCAATTTAGGACAGTGGAACAGCACTGTGCGTTGCAGTTGGGGACCCTTAGATGTCAGTATGTGGGCTTTTCCTGCCCAGTCTCTCTGAAGAGGAAACTGCTGATTTTCTGTCTGCAGCTTGGATCCTTGGCTGTACAGGGAGTAAGGGAAGAATTCTGGGGATCCATCGAACCATACTTTGAACCACTGTGCTTGTTTTCAGAGTCCCGCTTCACCCTGCCCTCAGCCATACTTAATACCTCCATGTCCCAAGCCTCTCCAGGCTCATGAAGCAGGTTGGGTCCTGTCTCCCTATCCCCCTATGGATTTTAGCTTGAAATTCTTCCACTTCACTAAATCAATTAGCATCCATTCACCATGCTTGTCTGAAAATAGATAGAGAAGTCTCTCCCAGTGGTATCTCCTTTTCCCTTCTCATTGCCCTTGTGGGTTTATACATTTGATTATGACTTCACAATTGTTATAGTGGAGCCTTGAAAAGGAGGAAAGATACAAACGGTCGGCCCGGCATCTTTTACTGAAAGGTTGCTTATCTTTTAGCTTTGTCAGAACTTTTTTGATGTAGTTAAATTTGTCAATTTAATGTAAAACATTTCCCCCCAAAAGGCTCATCAATTATCCCAACAATATTTACTGATAGTCTTTTGTTTCCCTGTTAATTTTAAGTATTGATTGTGTTCTGTCCTAAAGTCCCGTATCTACATGGATCTTCTCTTCAACTTTCTATTCTATTATTTTTCTGTTTTAAAACCACAGTAATTATTCTGTCTTCCTAATATGTTTTGATATTTGGTAAGGCATGTCTCTTCTTTGTTCTTCTTGTACAGAATTATCTTCACTATTCTTAAAGCCTCTTCTTACGTACAAATTTCAGAATTTAAACTTTGCTAAATTGCACACAGATTTTATTGGCCTTTTGACTGGGATTAATTTGTGTATTACATTATGGACAATGAGTGCTTTCATTCCTCAAACAGAAAATTTTATTCAGATTTTCTTTTATGTCTTTCAATAATATGTTATAATTTTCTTTATAAGCTTCATGTATTTATAATGGTTTCATCAAGTGGAGCCATCTAGCCAACGATTCTACTTTTCTAACAGCTATTTTGACTTTGAAGATAATCTGTGTGATATAACTGCTTACCATTATTTTAGACAATGTCTTATATTGTTTACTAGCAGAACATGTACCCTAGATGGAGAAGCTTTAGGCTTGGGGTCCTCACTGATGAAGCTTTGCCCTTGTAGAGTGCTAGCTGCCAAAGCCTCAGGGGTAAAGAACACAAATTCCAAATCCGAAGAGATATCAGCTTCCTTTGGTATGCAGCAGATCCCTCTTGCCCTCTGGACAGGGCTCTGATATCATCCATCTGCCAGCAGTATATGCTTTGTACGCACTGGAGATTGTGCCTGGTTACATTCACTTTGTCCCCATTCTGCAGCAATATTTTGGTTTTCAGAGGTACAAAGAGACCTACCTGAGCAAGATGTGCAGCCTACCACGTCCTGATACTCTGTGAACCCACTCAGTGTTCTATAGGTTGATTAATAAAACTCTCACCGATATGTACCATTCACATTTGACCTTGATGGGCCCAATTTTTTCAGCAACTGTTGAGCTCAAACATGGGCTGTCCTACAACACCCAAATGTCCACTGTCCACTTGGCTTTATTCGACTTTTGGCAGTTATCCTGGAACTGGTGTGAATAGGTACCAGGTGGCCAGCATGGCTGGCCCAACTTTGACTTAACAGACTGATTATTCCCTGTTCTTTCCACGGACACACTCCAAACTTTGGCCCCAGGATGGCAGTTTACCACCAATAGCCGTCACGTAATACCGAACCATGGTGTGTAACTATTTGGGAAGGATCTTAAAAGTAGAGCCTATTGAGCCACAGATGGAGAGTGTTCATTCGAGGGCACTAAGGCATCATCAGTCTTTGTGCTCTGCTGCCCTTGTCCAAGAACCTGGCTCTCCACCTGAGTCTTCCCGGTTGGTGTATTCCTGACTACTGCCTTCCATTCAACAAAGGGCACTCGGTGGCTCCTTTTTATAAGAAGGCTGCGCTGACACACCTGAGACAGAATTGCGTAGTCCGTCAGGAGAGTAATAGAAATGCCCATCGGTAGTTAGAGTGAGCTCCAACAAAGCTCAGTAATAGCAATAAATGTTGATGACGATAATAATAATGTGAGGGCTTAGTCTATGCCAGGCACTATTCCAAGTGTTTTATATGTGTTAACTCATGTAATCCTTGTAACTACTCCATGAGGTAGGGTCTGTCATTATTCCCACTTTACAGATCATAAAACTGAGGCCCAGGGAGGTTAAGAAATTTGCCAAAGGTAACCCAGCAAAGAAGTACCAGAGGTAAGATTTAAACTCAAGCCAGCTACTCCTGTGAGTCCTACTGTCTGTGAGTCCAGATATTTTACTGCCTCCAGATTTAATTCAAATTTTGAATATCAGATATCCGTTTCAGGAGGACACTGAATCCAAAACACAGTGTTGCCCAGCCTACCATCAGCCCGAGTAGTCATACCCAACACACCAAATTTCAGTGGACCTCACACGTGCAGCGCATGTCATTGCCTTTTATTTTTAATTTTTATTTACTTTTGAGAAAGATACAGAGAGCAAGCAGGGGAGCGGTTGAGAGAGAAGACAGAATCCCAAGCAGGCTCCATACTGTCAGCGCAGAGCCTGATGAGGGGCTCGAACTCATGAACCGTGAGATCATGACCTGAGCTGAAATCAAGAGTCAGATGCTTAACCACCTAAGCCACCCAGGCACCTCATGTCATTGCCTTTTAGTAATAACTTAGAGTAGCGTGTACTCAGTTCCCCACGCAGTCTGTATTCTTCCGGGTTACCTGAGATACAAGATCCAGTAGGATCCACAAGTTTGCGGTAGAATTTTGCCCAAATCCTAATAGTTCTACCAGGTATTAGACTTCTTTCTTGGATTTGAGGACTCTCTGGGCTAGTAACTTATTCTTCAGTATTCAGTATTCCTCAGTGACTGTGTGTCCCTCCCATACCATTCCCATGTGCGAGACTGACAACCATTGGACTTAGAGGGCAAGTGCCTAGGGCACATGATACTGTAGTACCCAGAAAAATATTTTAATTTCTTTTAAAATCAGAAGAAAGGGGTATCTGTGTAGCTCAGCTGGTTGAGCGTCTGACTTTGGCTCAGGTCATGATCTCACTGTTCGTGGGTTTGAGCCCCGCATTGGGCTCTGTGCTCACAGCTCAGGGCCTGGAGCCTGCTTCAGATTCTGTGTCTCCCTGTTTTTCTGCTCCTGCCCTGTTCACAAGCTGTGTCTTTCTCTCTCAAAAATAAACAAATGTTAAAAAAAATAAAATCAGAAGAAAAAAATGAACATAATAATGGTGAATATATAATCATGAATCCAGCCTGGATTATATTTTTCTTTATACCAACTTGATCACAAAATAGAATTTAGCAATTGTAGAAAGGCATCTACAAAAGTAAAAGTTCCTAAGCGCCCCCAAAAGCCGTAATGCATCCCTGCCAGTATGTATTAGTTATTTTTGCTGTATAACATGTTACCTTCAAATCTAGTAGCTTCAAATAGCGAACCGTTATTATCTCATTATTACTATCTAAGCATCAGGAATTAGGAGTGGTTTAGCTGGGTTGTTCTGGCTGCAGGTTCCTCTTTAAGGTTGCCATCATCTGAAGGCTTCACTGAGGGAAGATCTGCCTGTTGGCTCACTCCTGTGTTTGTTGACAGGTCTGTTCCACACTGGCTGTCGGCCAAATACTCCAGTTCCTCACCGCTGTGCCTCTTCATAAGCTTCCAGAGTGTCTTCACAAAGCAGCAAGTGGTTTCCCCCAGAGCGAGTGATCAGAGAGAGAGGCACCTTGACAAAAGCCACAGTCTGTCAGTCTGTTTGTATTTTCGTTTGTTTGTTATTTTCATTGTTGTTGTTGCAAAACATATTTCGCACATATGCTACCCATATACTGTGGGTGGGCAAGGAGGTCTGCTCATCACAGTTACCCAGAGACCCAGGCCGACGAAAGTTCCATCTGGACACACACTTCCAGATTGGCACAGACAAGGAAAAGAAAACATGTTGAACCGCATGCTGCCTTTAAAAAAATTATTATATTTTACGATTTGAAATAATTATAGACTCCCAGAAAGTTGCAAAAACAGCATTGCATTTTTAATTTTCCACTTAGAAAACAAGCCTCTCCTCTAAAAAAGAAGTGTTTCTGAGACCCTTGGACTCTGAACTCTGGTTTTAAAACCTCAGTTACAGGCACCTGGCTGGCTCAGTGGGTTAAGCGTCCCACCTTGGCTCAGGTCATGATTTCATGGTTCATGAATTCAAGTCCCGCACTGGGATCTCTGCTGTCAGTACAGAGCCTGCTTCAGATCCTCTGTCCCTCTCTCGTGCGGGCCCTCCCCTGATCACATGCACGTGCGTGTGCTCTCTCTCTCTCTCTCTCTCTCAAAAATAAACATTAAAACAAAAACAAAAACAAACCCCAGCTTCACCAAGCCATATAGTTCCAGGGACTGGACTCTTCTTTCTGAGCTAAAGGTTCTAATCTGAAAAGAACAGGAAGATTGACCCACAGACATTAAAATAGAAAATCTACTTAAAAGTAATCATGTAACACATATATAAATGCACTAAAGAGGATGGGGCAGTCATCATTGACTCAAGATCCCCTCTGGGAGTTGATGTGCATGGGTGAGGGGCAAGGTGAAAAGAATAAAGAGGAACTTGAAGATTTTACTTTCTATATGTATACATAGTTCATTTTGTGAGAATGTATTCATGTATATATAATTATAATAGTCAGGAAGACTTTTATTTTTTCTTTATAATCTACTCCCTCCAGTAAACATTTCTAAGGTTCATTTTCACTACCTCCCACATGCAAAAGTCAGCTATGATACAATTTCTGCCTGTGGGACTTCAATCCCAAGTCCGATGGGGGTGTGAAGCACTCTCAGTCCCTCAACCTTTTCCTACTTTACTACTATTGGGGCTCTAGGCATCAGATACTGGTCCATGACCCAAACTTTAGGCATCCCCCTACTTCAGGGATTCTCGTTTAGCCAGACCACCTTGGCTGTGTGGTTCTGAGAAACCAGGGAGCCATGTCTGAGGGCACTCTGCCATCAGCTCAGGTTTAAGTAACCATGGGGCAGAGCCAATTGGCAGTCAGGGGCAAACTGGGTAAATTCCATTAACACACTCCTTCAGGCGTCTCTCCCCAGGAGTAATACACAACACACCCAAATACACATACAGATGTACACATACACACACATACACAACACACATACACATACACACACACACACACACACACACACACACACACACACACACACAGGAAATGACCAATTTACATTCCAAAACCCTGGCAGAGGGGCACCTGGGTGGCTTAGTCAGTTCAGCTTCTGACTCTTGGTTTCGGCTCAGGTCACGATCTCAGGGTTTCGTGAGTTCGAGCCCGCATCTGGCTGAGCCTGCTTGGGATTCTCTGTCTTTCCCTCTCTCTGCCCTCCCCCACTCATGCTGTCTCTTTTTCTTATATATATAACATATATATGTTTATTATAATATATATTTTTATATATAAATAATTTTATATAATATATATTTATATTTTTCTTAAGTATATATTTAATATATTATATATAATACATATATTATATACAATATATATTAGCAGAAAGGAAGTGGCCAGACAGGACAGGAGCCAATGCAATGTTGCTGCAGCTTCCCCTAATCCTGGAAATCCTGTAAAGGGGATGTGAACCCACCAGAGACCCATGAGTGGTCTGGATGAACTTAGAAGGCTAATTTCATGCTCGCTCCTTACCTTTTCACATTATTCTTTAGGAAGAATTTGCCCAAATTTACTGTTTACTGCTTCTATTTAAGGAAATGCTTGAAAACATTGGGTTTTCTTCTATCTTAAACCAAGCCGGGCACCTGGAAGACCTCATTTCACCTGGGGAAAAAACAGTGAGTGCCTGGGCTATTCTTAACCAGAATCTCCCTCTAGCTTCCCCAGGCTCAGGAATAGTCATTTCCTTGCATTTGCTCATAAGTGTCCATTGTGTACGAGCGCCTTTTCTCTCTTTTTGCCATCATCAGTCTTGCCAGACAGCTATGTAAGATATCTGTCTCTTCTAAGAATCAGCTTGGTTTTTCTGTGTTGCGTCACCGTTCATTGTATTCGTTGTCATTTTTATCATTATTATTTTCTTCTATTTTCTTTGAGTTAATGGTACTCTTTCTTTTTTGAAGTCTCAGCTGAATGCTTAGCTCATTTATGTTCAATAAGTCTTATATTCTAATGCTTTTTAATTTAAGGCTATACCTTTGCCCCCAATTTGTCTTTATCTGTATTCTCAAGTTGTGATTGGAAGCACTTTGAATATTTCTTGGCACTATTTCATATTTTGTATTTTATTTCCTTTGAACCTGCACGTTACTCAGAAGCAAATTTTATTTGTTTGGTTTGAGTTTCTTTATCTTTCTATTTTTGATTTATAATTTATTTTGTGTTGAGATTAGAGAACATGACAGGTGTGATTTTGATGCTGCAAATATCTGATATTGCTTATTGCCTCCTCATAGTCCATTTTTGAATGTGTTTGAGGATTTATGAATCCTATCAGTTGTATGTATGGGTGTTCTATATCCTTCCTAAAATATTGGTAAGCTGGATAAAAAATTTGCCAGGAGATAGATACATTTAAAGTCTCTCACATCAGCATTATGGATTTGTTAATTTCTCTTTATAATTCTTAGATTAAATTTTTTTTTTAATGTTTGTTTATTTTTGAGAGAGAGAGGGAGAGAGGGAGAGAGACAGAGCATTATCGGGGAAGGGGCAGAGAGAGGAAGACACAGAATCTGAAGCAGGCTCCAGGCTCTGAGCTGTCAGCACAGAGCCCAATGCGGGGCTCGAAGTCACGAACCATGAGATTGTGACCTGAGCCGAAGTCAGATGCTTAACCAACTGAGCCACTCAGGCACCCATAACCCATAGTTTTTTTGGTTTTTGTTTTTTTAATTTTTTAAAATTTACATCCAGATTAGTTAGCATATAGTGCAACAATAATTTCAGTGCCCCTTACCCACTTAGCCCATCCCCCCTCCCACACTCCTTCCAGTAACACTCAGTTTGTTCTCCATATTTATGAGTCTCTTCTGTTTTGTCCCCCTCCCTGTTTTTATATTATTTTTGCCTCCCTTCCCTTATGTTCATCTGTTTTGTCTCTTAAAGTTGTCATATGAGTGAAGTCATATGATACTTGTCTTTCTCTGACTAATTTCGCTTAGCATAATACCCTCCAGTTTCATCCATGTAGTTGCAAATGGCAAGATTTCATTCTTTTTGATTGCCGAGTAATACTCCATTGCATATATATACCACATCTTCTTTATCCATTCATCCATCGATGGACATTTGGGCTCTTTCTATACTTTGGCGATTGTTGATAGTGCTGCTATAAACATTGGGGTGCATGTGTCCCTTCGAAACAGCACACCTGTATCCCTTGGATAAATGCCTAGTAGTGCAATTGCTGGGTTGTAGGGTAGTTCTATTTTTAGTTTTTTGAGGAACCTCCATACTGTTTTCTAGAGTGGCTGCACCAGCTTGAATTCCCATAGATTTTTTTTTATATTTGAGATTATTTTGGCAGGTATGCAAAAACATAATTATTTTACATGCTTAAAGGATTTTCCCATTTATTAATACATAATCTCTCTTAATCCCTATGGTGCTTGTTATGGACTGAACTGTATCCTCCTACCTCAAGATTCATATGTTGAAATCCTAACCCTCTCTTAGTACCTCAAAGTGTAACTATAATTGGAGATGGGCCTTTAAGGAGGTAATTAGAGCAAAATGCGGTCATATGGTGGGCCCTCATCCAACATGCCAGGTGTCCTTATAAAAAGAAGAGATTAGGGCAAGACATGTACATACTCAAAGGAAAGACCATGTGAAGGCACAGAGAGGAAAAAGCCATCTGCAAATCAGGGAGAGGGGACTCAGAAAAAAGGCACACCTGACAAAAGAAATTGATTTGGGACTTGTAGTCTCTAGAACTATGAGAAAATAAATGTCTGTTGAGTCAGCCAGTCGGTGGTATTTTGTTACAGAAGCCCTACCTGACTCATAGAGGTTAGTATTACTGCTGCTCCATTTTACAGATGGACACTGGTGTTGGGGTCAGGAAAGTTCTCCAAGGAAGTGGCCTGTCAGCTGACATCTAAGGACCATATTCCTACAAGGTCTCCAGGGTGAAGGAGCTCATCTTTTTTATCTTTTATTAATCATGCTATACCAGTTTCCTTTTTGTCATTACTTGTCAGGTACATCATAAAGATTGGTAAGAAAGAACAGATGTGTGGTTATTTACAGATGCCATGATTGTCCTGATAGAAAGTCCAATGGAATCTTACAAAAAAACTCCTAGAATAAGTGAATTTAGTAAGATCTCAGGAAATAGTCAATCTACAAAAATCATTTGTACTTGTATATACTAGCAACAAACAATTGGAAAATGAAACTTGAAGAAAACAATCCAGGTGGAGATGGAAAAACAGACAACTGAATATTTAAATCAGGAGTCACTGGACGAGGCTGATTAGAGAGAAAGAGCTGGAAACAGATGAGGGAAGTGGTCCCAGGATCGCGCTCTGGGCATTCCAACATTTAGAGGTGGAACTGAAAGAGAGGGGGTCAGCAAAGGAGACTCAGCCAGAGTCGCCAGTTGGATAGAAGAACCAGAGGACCCAATGTCTCAGAAACTGAGAGAAGTCATGCGGCCACCTGAATCTGTTGCCACTGAGAGGTCATGAATGATAAGACAGAGGGGCCCATGGGTGGCTCAGTTGGTTAAGTTTCCGGCCCCTGATTGAGGTTCAGGTCATGATCCCACGGTTTGTGAGTTCAAACCCTGCGTCGGGCTCCGCGCTGACAGTGTGCGTGTGTGCTTGCTCTCTCTCTCTCTCTCTCTCTCTCTCTCTCAACAATAAATAAACATTAAAAAAGAGAGAGAGAGACACCTGGGTTGCTTAGTTGGTTAAGCGTCCAACTTTAGTTCAGGTCATAATCTCACAGTTTGTGGGTTCAAGCCCCACATTGGGCTGTGTACTGACAGCTCAGAGCCTGGAGCCTGCTTCAGATTCTATGTCTCCCTCTCTCTCTGCCTCTCCCCTGCTCAGGCTCCATCTCTCTCAAAAATCAATAAACGTTAAAAAAATTGTTTTGAGTATTAAAAAAAGAGAAATGACCATCATTATTGGCAACACATGTCTTTGTTAATGCTGATAGAAACCCAAATAATTTGGGTTCTGGAGAGAGTAGGACATATGGAAATAAAGATAGGTACCACAGGTACTTCCAGAACATTTTGTTGTCAAGCGGAGGACATGGATTAGTAGCTGAAAGGGCTTTGTGAATTCGAAGATTCTTTTTCTTTCTTTGTTTCTTTGTTTCTTTCTTTCTTTCATCTTCTCTTCTCTCTCTCCTCCCCTCTTTTTCTTTCTTTCCTTCTTTCTTTCAAGTTGTGAGGCTTTTCATAAGCCATAGAGAAGAATCCAATAGAGAGGGAAAAGCTGATTCCAGGAAATTAGGAGATGATAGTTGCAGGAGTGAAGTCCTTGGGAAGAAGAGAGGAGATGAAAGCCAGAGCCCAAACAGAAGGGGTGATCCTTGTTAGCAACAGTCACATCACCCATTTTGCAAGAAGAAAAGCAAATAGTATAGGCTCAGATACAGTCAGGTTGGTCTATCCAGTGACAGAAAGTTGAGGGAGCCCTACCCAATGATTGTTTCTGGTTTTGCCATTAAATGAAAGAGCAGGTCAGTGCTGGCAGTGATGGGGAGAGAGGTAGAGTGAATGAGACTGGGGGAAAAAGAGAAATTGTAAAATGTGACATTTTACTTGGGAAGGGAGAGAAGTAAACCCACAAGGAAGATACAGTCAAATTGTTGAGGAATATTGAGAGTCTGTTCAAAACTTATGGTCAATTAAAGTGAAAATAGTCTATGGTCAGCTGCTTTGGTGCAGGCATGAACTGGTTGGATTGTTTGGACTTAACTAGATATGGCATTCTGATGGGCAAGTAGTACACAAGGAGAGAAAATTCAGGGATTTAAGGGTAAGGAAGTGCTTATCATAACATGGAATCCAAGCTGTTGAAGGAGGAAAGTGCAGCTGGAAAAAGCTCAGTGGTGAATGTCTATCAAGTGTCAACGGATCGGAGGTCTTAATGAGGTCAAAGTGATGTTGGAACAACAATATTACAGCCGGTGAGCCTTAGGTATGGCAGTAAACTGTCAGAGAGTGAGATGCTTGGGATTATTGTTCCAGAGGTAATGCAGATATCAGTGGTGACAATCTCTAGCATATGATCATGGGAGAGACCAATGAAGGTGAGGTGGAAGAAAATGTCAGAGGAGATGCACCCATTGTTACACCCTCGTCTCTTACCTCCAAGCTCGTTTTCTGTACTTTCCCTTGTGATAGTAGGGCTGGAACTTTGCAACTCACTTGTGCTTTTCCACCATGGCTCCCTGTTATGCTGTGCCCGTGGGGGAGTCCAGAGTGAGACTGTAGGGCTGGAGGAGGAAGAAGGGGCCTGCTCCTTCCTGTTTCCCATTTCTGTCCATTTTACCCCAGCCATGCTTCTTCACCCAGGCAGCAGTTCCTTCCCACAGCAGCCAAGGGGTCCAGTTTGTGTTTTCCCAACCCTTGTAGCACCGGCTTTCTGGAGCCCATCTCAGAAACACCAGCACCACGGAGCAGACTGCTCCTCAGAGGCGTGGGTTTCCACTCTCCAGGCCCTCTTCTCACTGTCTACTTGATAATCCCGGCCTCCTCCCTTTCCTCCACCCAGCCCTAGGGATGGTCGCTGCCTATGGCAGCAATAACTTAGTATTCTCAATTTACCCTTTCAGTTACCTTGCTAAGAATTTTATACCTAGCTAACAATTCTTCACATTAAATTCTCTCTGTGCAAATTACTGCCATCATTCCTGTTTCTTGACTGGACTTTGATTGATACAGAATGTGAGGAAGTCAAGAAGCAGGACACCTAGATGTCAAAGTCAACAAGAATGATGTCTGCAGTAAGGGGGAAAAGCAAAGCAGTGTTTCAGAAGCAAAAGTTACCATGAATGTCACAAATTGGGCACTGGCAAAAGGAGGGCATTAGGTGCTCAAGTCTGGTGGGTGTTGTTTACTGAAATATGTAAGTTGTCATCTTCCCATCCACAATATGGGCTTAAAAGTGAATATGCTTAAAATCCAGCAAGTTCTTTTCACAGGTGCTCTTTATAACATCTTCTCCTTCCACCTGATAAAAATTGTAAGTTAACATCAACTCTCCAGGTCAGCATTTCTCAAAGGATAGTCTGAAGATTATTCACATCCAAATTTACTATAATGCTTGTTAAATGGGCAGATTCCAGCACCTAAACCCAGAACTAAGGTGTTTCCCGAGCAGCGTGGTTTTAGTGAAACCAGGACAGTACCGTGCAAACTGGCATAGTTGTTCGTCCTAATGCTGGACCTACTGAATCCACATCTGGAAGGGTAGGGCAGGTATCTGCAATTCGAACAAGCACCTCAGGTGGTTCCGAGGCATGCTAACCCGAGAACCACCCCTCGAGGTATCCCTGGGCTTGCTGGTCTGTGTGGACCTCTGTTTTTACAGGGTTCATGCTACCTCCATATTGGGAAGCATTCCCTGATCAAGGTAGAGTGTTCCACTTAGTTGTCATGAAACATTGTGGGAACCCTAGCAATCTCTCCTGCTGCTGATAATGAGATCTCGAGCATAAAAACTGAATCACACTTCCTTTGCTTTCTTCCCTAGGACCTTAGGACAAGACGTACCACCATTGCTTTCTTATGTAGCGTGGGCTGGCCAAGCATAGCGAGGGCTTTTCCCCTTGGGTATCACTGGCACACATCCAATGTATCAGTCAGCTCAGGTTGCCATAACAAAATAGCATAGACTGGGTGGCTTAAGCGATAGGTATTTATTGTCTCAGAATTGTAGCGTTTGGGAAGTACGAGATCAAGGTGCCACCTGATTCAGTGTCTGGTGAGAGCTCTCCTCTGGCTTGGAGACAGTTGCCTTTTTCTCCATGTGCCCACATGGCAGGGAGAGGGAGAGATGTCTTCCTCTTTTTATAAAGCCGATAGTTATCTGGGAAGAGGGCCCCACTCTTCTGACTTCACTCAACTTTAATTACCCCCTAAAGACCTTATCTTCAGATACAGTCACATTGGAGGTAAGGCTTCAACATATAAATTTGGGGGGGGGGGCATCAAGTCCATAGCATCCAACAAAAAAATGTGCCATTTTTTAGCTGCCTCACACGATGCTGCCATGATGAAAAAATATAAAACGTTGCTCACTAATCCCCAAGAGAAATGCTAAACTTTTACTATTCTTTTTGTTTTTGAAAATCACATCTGTTGACTACAATCAGACATTTTGAATAATATGCATGGGCCAGATGTTCTAGTCATCAGGAGGAGGGAGAGGGTAGAAAGAGAGAAAGCTGCAGACGAATTTTGCTATTTGCCAGAACCTGCAGCTAAAACAATAAAGTTATGGGGCGCCTGGGTGCCTCAGTCAGTTGAGCTTCTGACTTCGGCTCAGGTCGTGATCTCACAGTTTGTGAGTTCAAGCGGCCACATCAGGTTCACAGCTGTCAGCACAGAGCCTGTTTCAGATCCTCTGTATGGCCCCCTCTCTCTGCCCCTCCCCTGCTCATGCTTGTTCGCTCTCTCCCTCAAAAATAAATAAACATTAAAAAAATATTTAAAAAACTGATTTAAAAAATTAGAAAATTAAACATTTTAAACAATTCTTTTACTTTTATTCAATATTGTACTGGGGGATCTAGCCACTCAGTAAGGCAAGAAAAAAAAAAAAAAGGCATAGGAGCACCTGGGTGGCTCAGTCGGTTAAGCATCTGACTTTGGCTTAGCTCATGATCTCACGGTTCATGAATTCAAGTCCTGCATCAGGCACTGTGCTGACAGGTCAGAGCCTGGAGCCTGCTTCAGATTCTGTGTCTCCCTCTCTCTGCCCCTCCCATGCTTGTTCTCTCTCTCAAAAATAAATACATAAACATTAAAAAATAAAAAGAAATAAAAGGCATATTATTTAGAAAGGAGGCAATAAAATGGTCTCTATTTGCAGGTGACATGATTGTCTATGTAGAAAATCTCTAAGAATTTCCCAAAACCTCCTAGGAGTAATAAGTAAGTTCAGATAGGTCACAGGATAAAAGAACAACGTACAAAAATTGATTGCATTTCTATATAGGAACAGTTAATATACAGAAGCTGAAATTAAAAATAATTTGCAACATCATTGTAAAAATACTATTTATAATTGCTCCAAAGAAAATGAATACTTATGTATGCACTTAAAACATGTATAGCATTGGGGCACCTGGGTGGCTCAGTCGGTTAGGCATCCAACTTCGGCTCAGGTCATGATCTCACGGTCTGTGGGCCCGAGCCCCACGTCAGGCTCTGTGCTGACAGCTTTAAAACATTAAAAAAATTAAAAAAAAAAAAACATGAATAGCATCTATATGCTGAAAATAACAAATTCTGATAGAAGAAATCAAAAAAGACATAAATAAATGGAGAGACATAACTTGATCATGGATTGGAAGACTCAATATTGTAATGATGTTAATTCTCCTCCAGTTAATCTATAGGCTTAATACATTTCCTATCAAAATTCTAGCAAGTCTTTATGTAGATATAGGCAAGCTTTTTCTTAAATTTATAGGGAAAAGCATTGACCCAGAGTAGCTAAAATAATCTTTACAAAGAGAGATAAAGTAGGAAGAATTACTCCATCTGATCCTGCGGTCTTAACTATACAGCTACAGTAATGAAGACGGTGTGATACTGATTCAGAGGTATTAAGGGAACAGAATAGAGAACCAAATAGTGGCCCCACACAGACATGCTCACCTGACTTTCAACAAAGGTACAAAAGTTATTCAATGCGGGAGGGATAGCCGTTTCATCAAACGCTGCTTAAAGCAACTGGACATGGGGGGAAAATATAAA
Source organism: Panthera leo (assembly GCF_018350215.1). Lineage (NCBI taxonomy): Eukaryota > Metazoa > Chordata > Mammalia > Carnivora > Felidae > Panthera > Panthera leo. Next base: position 113,128,931 of record NC_056680.1, on the reverse strand, counting down.
ACTTGACCTAAATCTCACATCTTAAAAAAAAGAAACACAAAATGGATCATAGACTGAAATATAAAATGTAAAATTATAACTGTTTCGGGGGGGAAAAAGTGGTAAATTGAATCTCATCAAAACTAAAAACTTTTGCTTGGTGAAATCATCTGTGAAGAAGATGAAAAGACCCACTAAAGACTGGTAGAAAATATTTGTAGACACATATCTGACAAAGGGCTAATATTGAGAACGTAAAAAGAATTTTCAAAATTCAACGGTGAAGAAACAATCCAATTATAAAAAGGGTGAAAAGAAAAAAGACGTTTTATCAAAGAGGAAATCAAGATGGTAAATAAGCACATGAAAAGATGTTCTATGTTATTAGCCATCAGGGAAATGCAAATGAAAACCACACTGAGTTATCACTACACATCTCTCAGAATGGTTAAAATAAGAAACAGTAACAACAACAAATACAGGAGAAGACGCGTCTGGAGTCGAACCCAATCCAGGAGGCGAGATTGGATCGCTCACCACGTTGCTGCTGGGAATGTGAAATGGTAGAGCCAGTCTGGGAAAATTTGGCAATTTCATCTGGAACTAACTTGCAACTACCATATGATTCAGTCAGTGCACTCTTTATTCCAAAGAAATGAAGACTACCTTCACACAAATGTTCATAGCAGCCTTATCTGTAATACCCCCCAAACTAGAATCAACCCAAGTGTCCTTCCACAGGTGATGGTTAAAACCTGTGGTACATACACATCGTGACTACTCAGCAATAAACAGGAAGAGTTGACCTGATAAATACAACTACTTGGATGAATCTCCAGAGAATTATGCTGACTTTAAAAAGCCAATTCCAAGGGACACCTGGGTGGCTCAGTCGGTTGAACATCTGACTCCTATTTAGGCTCAGGTTATGAGCCCAGGGTCGGGGGAATTGAGCGCCGCGTTGGGTTCTGAGCTGATCACAGAGCCTGCTTGAGATTCTCTCTTTCTCTCACTTTCTCCCTCTCTCCCTCTGCCCCTCTCTTGCTGGTGCACTCGTGCTTTCTCTCTCTCAAAATAAATAAATAAACTTTAAAAAATAAAAAAATGAAAATACAAAGCCAATTCCAAAGGGTCACATAGTATTCTCTAAAAGGTTATATAGCGGTTTTTATTTATTTATTTTATTTTTTATTTTTATATCTAGTATTGTGTGTTTTATTTTTTTTCAATATATGAAGTTTATTGTCAAATTGGTTTCCATACAACACGAGTGCTCATCCCAAAAGGTGCCCTCCTCAATACCCATCACCCACCCTCCTCTTCCTCCCACCCCCCATCAACCCTCAGTTTGTTCTCAGTTTTTAACAGTCTCTTATGCTTTGGCTCTCTCCCACTCTAACCTCTTTTTTTTTTTTTTTCCTTCCTCTCCCCCATGGGTTTCTGTTAAGTTTCTCAGGATCCACATAAGAGTGAAACCATATGGTATCTGTCTTTCTCTGTATGGCTTATTTCACTTAGCATCACACTCTCCAGTTCCATCCACGTTGCTACAAAGGGCCATATTTCATTCTTTCTCATTGCCACGTAGTACTCCATTGTATATATAAACCACAATTTCTTTATCCATTCATCAGTTGATGGACATTTAGGCTCTTTCCATAATTTGGCTATTGTTGAGAGTGCTGCTATAAACATTGGGGTACAAGTGCCCCTATGCATCAGTACTCCTGTATCCCTTGGGTATATATAGTGGTTTTTAAAAAGTAGGCTCCTTGTCCAATGTGGGGCTCAAACTCATGATCCCTAGATGAAGAATCACATGCTCTACCAACTCAGCCAGCCAGGTGCCCCTACCAGTTTTGAAATTATAAAATGTTATAAACAAAGAGCAGATCAACGGTTACCAGGGGTTCAGGAAAGGAAGGAGTAAATAGCAGAGTGGTGGGTGTGGTTATAAAAGGGAAACAGGAGGGGTCTTGTGAGGTTGGAATGTCCAGTATCTTGACTACTGAGTTGCAGGCACAAAGCTATGTGTGTGATAACATTGTATGGAACTAAATGCTGGACACACATGCACACACACTTGCAAGTCACATGGGAGGAATCTAAATTGGATTGGTAAATTGTATCAATATCCTGCATGACACCTTATTGTAATTTCCAAAAATGTTGCTATTGGGGGAACCCGGGCAAAATGCACACAGAATTTCTCTGCATTATTTCTTATAACTGCATGTGAATCTACAATGATCTCAATTTAAAATATGCAATCAGGGGCACCTGGGTGGCTCAGTCCGTTGGGTGTCTGAGTTAGGCTCAGGTCATGATCTCATGGTTTATGAGTTTAAGCCCCGCGTAGTAGGGCTCCGTGCTGACAGCTCAGAGCCTGGAGCCTGCTTCTGATTCTGTGTCTCACTGCTCCTCCCCCACTCACGCTCTGTCTCTGTCTCTGTCTCTCTCAAAAATAAATAAAGCTTAAAAATTTTTAAAAACTTAAACATGCAACTGAAAATGATACTTCTGGTGGTGTATTTCAACTCTATGTGGGTCCCAGGAGAGAAAGAAAATCTATTTTTTACAAAATGAAAAAACAAGCTGCTTAAAGATGGGTTGTTTGCCACAAAACCACAGCTATGTCTTTATTTGCAGTCTAAGGGGGGCAAAGGGGCTTCTGAAGCTTAGAGGTCTACAAAGGCTACCAGATGCCAGCTGAAATGTGCATTAGTGATGGTGCACAGCAGTCGTATTGCTGGAGGGAATGGAGATCCAGATGCTGAAGCAGAAGCTGTCAGCACAACCATTTTTGCTCATCTCCAAGGTTTCCTTTAAATGATTTCATGAGTTTTGAAGATACTTAAATACTTTTAAGCAGTTACAGTTTTATTTTTAAATTTTTTGTTTATTTATTTTTGAGACAGAGAGAGAGCATGAACGGGGGAGGGGCAGAGAGAGAGGGAGACACAGAATCGGAAGCAGGCTCCAGGCTCTGAGCCATCAGCCCAGAGCCCGATGCGGGGCTCGAACTCACGGACCCTGAGATCGTGACCTGAGTTGAAGTCGGACGCTTAACCGACTGAGCCACCCAGGCGCCCAAAGCAGTTACAGTTTTAACCAGAAGTTAATAAACTTCAGTAACTGCTGATACTAGCCTCTTGCCTAGCCTATTCCAATAGTTTAGTTTGCCTTTTTTTTTGTTTTGTTTTTTTAAGGAAGAGAAGAAAGCAAAAGTTAAAGTTACTGCGTCAAATAAATGGTTTGCTTGCACTGGCTTTTTCTTTCGACCTTGTGCGTAAATTCCCTTTTGGTTGTAATGTAGGCACTGATTTACCTTCTCTCAGAACATGAGTTTTAGGCTATGAATATCATCCCAGGCACTAATAGTCAATAGAACACGAGCAGTTTCTGAAAATATAATTCTGTATATTACGTTTAGTATTGTCTCAGTTCCCGTCTGACTGTTTTGCTTTTCTTCCTGTTTTGGGAAGTATGTTTCAAGTATAAGAGATTCTGTCTGGGCCATCACATACCCCAGCTTTCCTAACCAATGGCAAAAACTTCTTACATAAGAAATCCTCTCAGCCTTTCCTGGGCCCTTACAGAACTACAAACTCTTATATAAAATGCTGGACAGTTTTAGAGTGTTTGGAAAGAAAGTGGTGAGGAAAGATAGAGTGGCAGCAATTTTAGTAAAGAGGCAGGGGAGCTGGAATGTTGCCTTTCTTAAAGAAAAGACTGAAAACAACATTTCTGTTTACTTGGTCAGTGTCTGATTGAAGCAGCCCACCTCCTGTTTACAAGAGGAGTGTGATAAGGCTGTGCATGCAAAATGACACTCTGTAACACGCCACATTTAACACGCTTTCATAGTGGATGACTTCCTGTCCATATTTCCTATACAGATATGATTTGCTCTGGAAATAACAGAAATGCCCAAGTCCTGTTGCACACCATTTCCTGAGTCCAACTTGGAATTTATGGTTATCAGTTTCATTACATAGTCTTAAGATTAGACCTTGAGTTTTATGCTGTCAGAAATTTCCTGGTACGACAGTTAGCAAGGTCAGGAGCTCATTTGGACTCAAAAGCTATAAACGAATCCGCATGTGATAAGCAGGTCAGAGCTGAAAGCTGTGGAAGGCATGGTGATCAGATTATCAGCCAAGAGTAATCTTATCTGGGACAGTTTAGCCACATTCAAGTCCAGAAAGGGTATAGATTTGGAAGAAGAAAGATAGGTATGTGTGCTGGGGGAAGACTCTTGTAAAGAATGCAGACATACCTGCTCAAGAATTTGAATGTTTTTTCCAGGAGATGCTGATACTGCTGGTCTTAGGATCCCACTTTGCAAACCACTGAGCTAGGTAAGAGCGATGGCTCTCAAACATACATGCTAATAAAATCACCTGGGAGTTTAAGGGAATAAATGAACAATAAATGAACCCATAATCGTCCAAGTCTGTGGATTTTCTTTTCTTTTTGAAAAAAAATTTTTTTTTAATGTTTATTTATTATTGAGAAACAGAGACAGCATGAGCATGGGAGGGGCAGAGAGAGGGGGAGACACAGAATCTGAGGCAGGCTCCAGGCTCTGAGCTGTCAGCACAGAGCCTGATGCAGGGCTCAAACTCACAGACCGTGAGATCATGATCTGAGCTGAAGTCAGACGCTTAACCGACTGAGCCACCCAGGCACCCTTCTTCTTCGTTTTTTTTTAATGTTTGTTTATTTTTGAATGAGAGAGAGAGAGAAAGAACAGGCGTGGGGTGGGGACAGAGGATCTGAAGCAGGCTCTGCCCTAACAGCAGACAGCCCAATGCTGGGCTCGAATTCACAAACCCAACTGTGTAATCATGACCTGACCCGAAGTTGGACACTCAACCAACTGAGCCACCCAGGGGTGCCCTAATTCTGGGGATTTTCTACCACAAATGTGATCTACCCTTACCACCAGCATGAATACTTGATTATTGCCAGTAAAAAAGATAAATCTGTAATAACTTTGGAAATTCCAAAGTCTGGAGACGATATCGATATCGATATATAGTTTTAATACAGAATATTTGTAGGGCAAAGTATTTAGAGAAATTTTACATTTCTGATCCCAAATTTTCCATTTAATTCTGCAAAATTTTCTATTATTGCTTGCCAGATGCTGAATAGGTTTAGCAAATAAATGAGATTATGGGCCTTACCTGAAGCAATAAAGTTTCCTTCATATTGGAATGAATAGTGATACTTTGAAATTCTTTTTTGAAATACTGGATAGTTGGTATTTTAGCTTGGACAAAATAGAAATTAAAACCCTGTTTTAAAAAATACTCTGGGGGCACCTGGGTGGCTCAGTTGGTTAAGTGCGTGATTTCCGCTTAGGTCACGATTTCACAGTTTGTGAGTTTTTGAGCCCCACATCGAGCTTTGTGCTGACAGCTCAGAGCCTGGAGCCTGCTTCAGATTCTGTGTCTTTCTCTCATGCTCATGCTCTGTCTCTCTCTCAAAAATACGTAAACATCATAAAAATTTTTTTAATGAAAAAAATCAAAATATCAAAACTAATGAAATGTCTTAAGACTTTTAGTCATTGAGGAATGAATTTAAAAGTTATGTTTTACAGATACATTTTTCCTGAACTCGTTATGTTGATATTTTATAATTATATTATTAATTATATTTATATTTTTAAAATGGTGTCTATATAATTGTGAAAAAAACCTTAGTTCTTTAAAAACTATGTCCCACAGTACTTTTGTTGGTACCACTAATTAGAAATGGATCATTACCATTTCCTTTTATAACACATAAGTTCTTAGAAAGGTAAGAGTTATTGGATAATCTGTTTTCATTTTCATCCATTTCTTGTCAGTCCCTAGTCATAGTTATATGTTCACAGGATAAATTATTAATAACATACATTTTGCAAAAACACTATGAAATATGGATTGCATTAATCGTATTTTGAGTTTATATAGCATCTCTAAGAAATCTCAAACGCTTTGAAAACATTGTTTGATTTATTTTCCCGGGACTGTGTTGGAGGAACAGATGGGTAACTGTCACAGCTGAAAGATTAAATGAGAGAATGCTTTGCAAAGATGAACTCAGCACAGGGATTGGTGCCCAGTCGGTGTTCATTTAGTTAGCTGCTGTGATGGATGCCACTATTACCATTGACTTTTTGGTAGAAGCATGGGCATTACAGTTTCACCTGATGTGTACTTTTTTGCACCCAATGTATAAAGGCATCGATTATTGGTCATTCGTGTCTTTTTCTCCATAGCCATTCAAATGGTTTTTATCAGAATGTATTTAAGCTGGCTGTGACAGCAGTATCTTGGCAAGCCAAGTCCGGAAGAAAGGATACCAGTTTGTAATTAAAGAAAACCTTCCAGAACGGCACCCAGTCACGGTTAGATGATGACTCTCCTGTAAGAGACTCAATTTTAGATCTTTTGTTCTGTAACAACTTGGAAATGTGATCTCTGAGGGTCTCAAATTTAGGGCTGTCTTCCTTTCTAGGTCAGGTCTTATCTCAATGAGATGGGACTTTCAAGATCCCAAGACATAGAGAGCAAGTGGAGACGTTATCTTGTTTAACTGTCACTTCATTCATTCATGATCAAAATTAATGCTAAGCGGTATTCAGATATTACCCACATTGCTTCCAGCTTTCTGCCAAAGGTAGATTCTTTGCTGGGCTATCCAGAATACCAAACTGGTACACTTCTTGGCTATAAAGGGTGCACTGAGGATTTGTCCAAAGCTGAGCTCTGTGGGGAGGGCAGAGCCACTACTTCAGAGCAGAGGAGAAGTGTTTGAACTCTTTTTACAGAGAAAAAATTGTGGGTCATGGTCGATAAATAATCACAACTATTTCATGTCATTCGAAGCATGTGTGATGGCATTTAATCACAGATTTCCTACCTCGTGGAAGGTACTATAGACTAAGTTTTTAATCCTCTCATGGAAACATATAAAAAGCAAGCATAGATTTCTAGACAGATTCTTTTTTTAATTTTTAAATTTAATGTTTACTTAATTTTGAGAGAGAGAGAGCGAAAGCGAGCATGGGGGAGGGGCATAGAGAGACAGAGACAGAATCTGAAGAAGGCTCTAGGCTCTGAGTTGTCAGCCCAGAGCCCGACGTGGGGCTCAAATCCACGAACTGGGAGATGATGATCTGAGCCAAAGTTGGACGCTCAACTGACTGAGCCACCCAGGCGCTTGGAGACAGAGATTCTTAAAGAAATTTACAAACATGGCATCTCCTTTTCCTCTGTTGCAATATGTATACTATTGCTTCTGGGAAAGGACTCTCATTCTTGCAGTGCCAAGCTGAAACTCAGTGCTCACAAGTAACAATGAGTAGTAAGTAGACTCTTGAAAAATGTGGGTTTGAACTGTACAGTTTACTTATACATGGATTTTTAAAGATAAATACAGTACAGTACTGTGAGTGTATTTTCTCTTCCTACAATTTTCTTAACATTTTTTCTGTAGCTTACTTTATTGTAAGAATACAGCGTATAATACACATAACATACAAAATATGTATTAACAGTAGGCTATTAGTAGTTAAGTTTTGGGGGAGTCAAAAGTTACACATAGATTTTTGACTGTGGTGGGGCTTAATACCCCTAACCCCCTGGTTGTTCAAGGGTCAACTGTGAACAGAATGGAACCACAATCGGACAACAAACACACCACTATAGAATCAATTACTAAGTACTATTGAAGTGCATGGGCTTTTCCAGACAAAGGAAGAAAGTTTATGGGTTGACAATTGAAGACTTAAGGACTAGTTACAGCAAATCTCTAAAGCAAGAAGGCTCAGTTGTTTATAGTTTTCCAAATAAGAACTAGGTTACTTTAAGTGCTTTGCAAAATCTGACCTATGTCAAATTTATATTCCCTTTTGCAAAAGGGATATGATACAACCTACAATGAAAGGAAACAGATGAAAATAAGATCACTGTTTCATGGAAAGCAAATATACAAAAAAAAAAAAAAGTTCTAAGGGAATAAATTTCACTCTTGAGTTTCCTGGCAACCAAAGGGAAAAGGTAAAGAATAACGGAGAGAATGCTGAATTTGGAGGCATAAGGAATGGTTTTCAGTTTGGCAGTCTGCAGTTGTTATTTACTAGCAGGGTGACAGGGACCTTTCCCCTAATGTATCTTCTTAGATTCTGTCTCCTTATTTAAAAATGTGGATAACAAGAATCTGGAAGAATATTGGCAAGATTTAAGGAGATAGGGCATAATAAAAATGAAAGTGGCTATAATGAATAGCTTACCCAATAAATAGAAAACAAAACTTTTTAAAAAAATCAGACCAGATTTTATTGGTCTTTCTTCCCCCACAGTCTGGAACATGGAGAGCACATAAGACATGTTTGCTGAACCAGTGAAAGTAGGAAAAAGGGGGCAGTTCCCAGATGTTTTCTCCCCAAGCTTTAGCAATGTTTGACCAACTTCATTCCCTGCTTCAACCAAGAAAAGATGAATGTCAGATTCCCAAGCAGCCAAGAAGGGCTGCAGAAGGTCTCACGCATAGAGTGTTCCACTGTGAACTCAAGACCACAGTGCTAAACTGGTTCTCAATACTGCCCAGCAACCCTGCTAGGATTTGAGGACAACTTCATGCATCACCCTCCCCCAATACCTACTTTAAGCCTTCCACAATCTCCACCCACTTAATTCTTCACTCTTCATACCTAAACTTTAAGAATTCTTCCCTGACCTGTGCCAAATTAAGTCTCCCTGTTTTAAACCACCGTAGTACCACTTACCTTTTCCTTCCTGGCATCTATCATAGCTCCACATTTACTTTTATTTGCATCATTATAATTGAATTTATTATCACCATTATCGATGATATTTGAATTGTTAAATTATTAATCAAATTAATTGTGACATTACTGTTACACTTACCTGGATGAATATTGCATTTATGTCGTCATGCCCGTGGCTGGCTCCCGAAGCTCCGACAGAGCAGGGACCTGTTTTTTGTGCAATCTTGTGTTGCCAGGTCTAATACAGTGCCTGACACATACTACGTGCTTAGCCAGTATTCGTTAATCAGCTTTCTAACCTCCAGAAATCTCTAGTGGGGCTATAGGCCTACGTGTACAATGGTGTAGCAAAGGCTGTCTAAAGTTCCAGGGGATTTTGCAGCTCCCCAACCCGGAATGCCTGGTTTGCAAAGTGAACCCTGTAGAAAATGTTTGGGGAGGCGGCGGAACCCCGCCCCTTTGCAACAGCGAAACAAAACCAGCTCTGAAGTAGCTCTACAATGCTTTTCTGGAGCAGAGACACGGATTGCAACAGAGGCATGTGCTCCAGGGCAGGACCTGGAATAAGCCGTGCAAATATCCGGCGCGCGTAGCCGGGCGTGCCAGCTGGAGGCTGCGCCGGGACTGCCCCCTCATTTCTCCCGCGCGAAACCCGGCCGGACGGCTCCACTCCCTCCCGCCGCTGCAGGGGGGAGCCCGGCGCACCCGCACCCGCAGCCGCCTGGGGCCGCGCCCGTCTGCTGCCTCCTCTCACGCCGCGGCCGAAGCGAAGTTCACCGGTCGCGAAAGTTTGGTCCGAGACTCGAGCCTCGCAGCCCAGCGCGGCGGCGCCGGGTGGGAGGCGCGGCGAGCTCCCCCGTCCCGGGAGCCGAGTGCGCCCCTCCCCGAGCCCGCCGGAGCTCCCGGCGCAGCGCGCGGGCTGCGCGGCCGCGGGTGTTCTGCTGGCGACGGGCCCGTGGCGAGCCAGGTTCCCGCGGCCGCGTGGTAGCAGGAGGCTGCAGCCCGCGTGGGAAGAATGGAGCTGGCGTCTCGCTCACAGGTGAGGGTCCCGCCGCTGCGCGGACGCATCACGGCCTGCCTGCCGTTTGCTCTCGGCTCTCCTCCCCGCCTCGGGGTGGAAACGTGGCCCTGGGCCACCGCGTTGTGGATCTGGCCAGCCTAGCCCCGCGAACGCCGGAGCGGGCGCGCAGTGCAGGTGTGCGCAGGGGGTCGTCGCTGTGCCGCCAGGACTGGAGAGGCTGGGCGTCCCCGCGCGTGCCGCTCGCCTCCCTCCCGGGTGGGTGCCCGGGGGTCGCAGGCCGGGCCGCTGGGGCCGAGAGCCTGAGGAGTGGACACGTTTCGAGGGAGGTGCAGGCGGGGGTGGAGAGGGGTGTGCGGGGCGCTTTCTGGTGCGCGCCTCCCACTTTCTCCGGGAATTGGCACAGAAATAAGGAAGTTTCAGGCAAGTGAGTTTTGTAGAAAACAGTCGAGGGTCCTGTTCAACTCGGATAATGGAGTGTAATTTACAAGGAATTGCTCTTGTATTTGTTCTAGAACTTTAGTAACTGTTTTCACGGAATAATTCGTAACCACTTGGAAGGGGAAATGGCAACGTCATGAGGCCAAGTTAAAAAACAAAAAGCCCCAAGATCACAAAGCGTAAACAGCAGGACCCAGTTATGAAGTATGGTCCTAACTAGGTTTTAAAAATCTCCATTAACACACACTTGAGAGTACCCCCAAATGTTTCTCTGGGTGGTGGGAATGTGAACGTGGCTTCAGTTTCCTGTTTTACTTCTTAAGAGCTTTCCCTTTCTAGTAACGAACATACCTAGTATTTTCAGAGGTAAGTAATGCCAACTTTTTTGAAATGAACTAAAAATAAAACTTCTAGAAAGGGAAGGAAGCAGCTTGTGAGAGTTGGGGGAGGCTTTGTGTAACGGTTTTTTGTTTGTTTTGTGAGTGCCTTTGACTCACCATTTCCACTTTACCTTAGACTGGTGGTATTTTACCTCTTTACCTGGGTGCTGGGACTTGGAGAGAGAGAGAGAGAGAGAGGCGGGGCTCCAGGCCTTGGCATTGGGAGACTGAAGCGACCCAGCAGCGCCCAGGCTGCCCGAGCAGTCAGTGGTGCCTGAGCGCAGGCTGCTGTCACCTGCCTGAGTCCTGGCGCAAATTAGAGGCAGAGCCACTAATGGTTGGTCCCTTTGGCCATTTAGTGATGTCTGCAAGGTTTCCTGCAAGTAGACATTTGAGAAAAAAAAATGTTGTTTATGAGAGGGTATTATTTTTAAATTTCCCCAGTGAGGGGAGGTATTAAAAGTAAGGAAAGGACAGACCTCAAGAGTAAGAAGGACTGAGATAAGGTTAGTTTTTTGCTTTTGTTTTATTTTTCACTGGCCTTGATGATATAATTAGTCTCTTGTGCTTCTAGGAGGCTTTACTTTCTCTAGGATCTCACCCTTTCTGGAAGGAGCCTTGAGCCCTAGGTGAATTTCATCAGAAAATTTATCTTGATAATATAGGATTATGGAAACCTGTTGTTCTGCCCTAACTACACTCCCACCACTTAGATCCATTTGGAAGTGAACATTTTATTGTCAAATAATGAGACTAATTTTTGGTAGCTCTAAAATGTTAAATAAACTATTTACCAGGTGGGGGTAATCCACAAATTATAATCTGACCTATTATGTACCAATTAGGACAAATTACTTTACGTAAGATGATCAGGTGTTTTTTTTTTTTCTTTCCTAAAGACCTAATTGGCATCACAAACTAAGATGTGTGACGATTTTTCCAGTTGAAATGTTCCTGTTCGTCATAATTTAAACATGAGCAGATTATAGTCTCTTTAAATTAGTGGGGAAGTTCTATAGGGTGGGCAGGTGACTGTAGGTGAGAGCACTTAAAGAACATTTCAGGCACAGCAAGGTACTAAATTCGAGTGGCTCTACCCTGTCCCCAGCCTTATGAATGAAGCAGTGTGATGAACTGCCTGACGTGGCATTAGAGCACAGTGTGCAGTGGCTTTTAGTCTCACATACACAGTAAATATAATTTCCATCCCTTGGAAAGGGCAGAGCTGGAAGGGGTTCCAGCAAAGCTGCTTACGGCCTGATGTTCTAAGACACTGATTTAAACTGAACTCCCTTCTACTTTCTGCTTTTTTGGCAACCTCACCGTTAGATTTGATGTTCTCTGACGGGGACCACACCTCCTATGGCTGAAGTCCTGATTGGGCCTATCACTGGGTCTTTATGTTTTTATGTTGAATGACAGGAGTAGTGCCCCAGTAAAGGCAAGGGTGTGGTCCCTTCCTGAGAGCCCTCTGGAGTGCAGCTCAAACAGGAGCTGCAGGCTGGGACTGCCTAAGCTTCCTAGCAGAAGAACCAGGAGGTTGTGAATGTCAGTGTTGTCCTTTTACTCTCTTCTTGCTGTAGGGTACAGGTTGGACTCTTGGAGAAGGAAACGGAGCTAGATAGTCTCCTAGTCATGCATGCTGTGGAAGGGGTAAAGAGGAATTTCTCTGGTATTGACCTCATAGCTACAAAGTGTAGCCTTAGGATTCTCTGACTCAACATATGTGCCCAGAGCTTCAGAAGCTGCTCACAGAGAGGGATTGTTGTGACTTCTTGGAAGGACCCCATAACGATTGGCCATTTTAATAGTCCCATATTTAAAAGGCCACTTGTTTTTTGTTTGTTTTGATGTACTTCTGACCATCCCATCTGTAGAACGGAATTCTCATTGATGAGGAGAAATGTCAGCGATCACAGCCATTCTGATCTGGTCAGGTACAAAGAGCAGAAATCCATGAGATAATTCTGTGACTTAAAACAGTGAATATGATCGTAAATTAATGAAAAAGGTCAATAAAGCCATTCAAATAGAATAGTCTAGACATGTTCATCTTAAACTGTTCTTGAGACTTCTGTTTTACTCTTCAGCACTTTCTCTGACCTACAGTTTAGAATTTTTTGTCTCTAAGATAGAATTTGGTTTTTCCAAAGATCTAGATTTATTCACCAAAGTGGAACTGATACACGCTGGTGGAGGAGGGCTAGAGAGAAGAAAATATCAGTAGGACCATTTTCTTTTCTTCTTGGAAAGCAGTGGTTTCTGAATTTATTTTATTTTTTAAGTTTTTATTAATTCCACTATAGTTAACATACAGCGTTATATTCATTTCATGTGTACAGGATTGTGATTCAACAATTCTGTACATTATTCAGCACTCATGATAAGTATACTAATCCCCTTCACCTGTTTCACCCATCCCTCCCCCATCTCCCCTCTGGTAACCATCAGTTCTCTTTTTGAATGTTTTTAAACAGGACCATGCAGAAACATATTTGAAGTATAGCTGAAGTTAATGCGCAGAATACTTTGTTTTTAACAGTGCTAAATGCACCATCTGTATGCGGTGCAAAACATTGTAGAGTCTCACAGTTGGGGGCCAGGGTTTGTGTTCAGGTAGCTCATGACTTGTTTTCTTCCTAATCATCAGCTGATGACAGAGGGCTCCCTGGCTGGGTTAGTCCTATCAGATGTTCTTTGAGCACTTATTATGTGTTTAGTGCCAAGGTCGCTCTGGAACTCCTGGACCCTTCTGCCTTTGTCAGAACTCAGCTGGCTTCAGAGCCTTGGTTTTGGGGATGGGAGAAGACCTTAGGCGTCACCCTTTCCCACCTCCACTCCCCCCTTGGAAACTATCATTGCCTTTTATCAGATTGAATCTTCACTGAAGTTCGGTGAAGTGGCTTGTATTATCTGGATTTTAAAGATACGGGGAACTGGAGTGATTTGCTCTGGGCAACCCAGCCAGGCAGGAGGCTGGATTCTGTCCTCACTCTGGCCACTGGACTCCCGAGATCCATCTTGGCAAGTGACACAGCTTTCACTGAAATAATGTTATAAGGATAGACATCTTTGTCCAGCTTACAGTGCCATTGAGTTACTCAGGGATGTGCTAAGTATAATGTATTGTGTAAATATGAGGGGTGGTGAGCACTTTTGAGTTTTCTCATTCCTTTGCTTTTCCCTTTAACTCCAAGGGCTGGGGCATTAGCAGCTGCTCTGGTTCTTCTTTTTCTTTTCTTTTTTTAAGTTTATTTATTTATTTTGAGAGACAGAGGCAGAGAGAGAGAGAGATGGAGAGAGAGAGAATCCCAGGCAGGCCCCCTGCACTGTCAGCAGTGTGGAGCCTGATGTGGGTTTCAACTCACCAACCACGAGATCATGCCCTGAACCAAAATCAAGAGTCAGATGTTTAACCCACTGAGTCACCCAGGCCATGGGTCTGGTTCTTTTTTAGCAGCTGGCCAGATTAGGCTTTGGACCAGATTCTTTAGGTATAGTGTGTAAAAACGTGGGAATATGAGTAAGATCCACAAAGCTCTTATATAGGAGTGGTACTTGGATGAATTTTTGTACAAGTAATAACATGTTCATAAAAGCTGAAATAAAAACAAACTTGGAACTACTGCTCTACCTTTCCTATTCTCTGGGTGTAATTTTTCTAGATATTTCCCATCTGGTGTTTGCCTGTGTTTAGTCACCATTTTTGCCTAATTTTGTAGTATGATTGCCATTTAAATTCTGCTTTCTTTAGCACTGTCCGTGCTATTTCTGGGGAGCTTGGAGGTCTTTGCAGTTTTCGTTTTTAATGACTGCAGTGTTTCATTGAAGTGTGTGTTTTATGTATTTTTCTGTTGAAAAATTTTTCTTTATTAAAAGAAGAAACTTTGCAATACCACAGCGGTGGTACATACCTAAGCCTTGTGTTAGAGTCCACGCTGTTGTTGGTTGTTTTTTTTTTTTTTGTTTTTTTTTTTTTTATTTATTTTGAAAGCAAGAAAGCATGAGTGGGGGAGGGGCAGAGAGAGGAGAGAGAGAATCCCAAGCAGGCTCCACACCATCCACATAAAGCCTGAAGTGGGGCTCAAATCCACAAACAGGAACAACATGACCTGAGTGAAGTCAGATGCTCAACCAGCTGGGCCACCCAGGAGCCTGAGTCCATGCTGTTTTTTTTTTCTTTTTTAAATGTTTGTTGTTGAGAGAGACAGAGTGCAAATGGGGGAGGGGCAGAGAGAGAGGGAGACAGAATCAAACAGGCTCCAGGCTCTGAGCTGTCAGCACAGAGCTGGAGGTGGAGCTCCAACTCAAAAACTGTGCAATCCTGACCTGAGCCCATGGAGGCTTAAGGGCCACCGAGGTGCCCCCATGCTGTTTTTAATTACCGTTTCTTTATCATGTACTTACTGCCTCCTGAAAGGAATGTGCCTGATTTGCAGTGGATGGGAGTTTCCAACAAGTTTTCCTAAAGCATTGCCCCCTTTATTACTAGCCAAGAGAAAGCCAGTGTGTTTGCTCAGGTTGGAACCAGGGCTCATGATAATTAGATGGAAACATTGTTTTCTTCCTGAATGTAGAGCACCTCCCCTATGTTTTTAGTTTGGGAGACTGCAGAGAGTAGTGGTAGAGGTCTGTTCCTCACCACCTAGGAAACCAAGAAGATCCGAGAATGTGCTAATGGATGACCGCCTCAGTGCCTGTGGACTGGGCTATGCTGGAGTTTGTGCAGGTCAGTCATGTTGATGTTGATGTGGAAGGACAGGGATACCCTGCTCTGAGCCCCTTGCCTCTGTGGCACCGGACCATTTTTAAAAAGAGTTGCCCTCTTTTGTTTTGTTTATTTCAGTTATAAATCCTCTCCTAGGTGTCTGAAAGTGTTTACTGAAGGTTGGATGTCCAAAGGTAAAACAGTGGCTCCATAATAAGGGGTTTCTAAGAGCTAAGAAAAATGTATTTCTGGATCTGGCTGCACCCATACAAACTGGGTGCAGTTTGTAAAACTTTACCAGACGGTACACTTAAGGTATATGCACTTTATGTCACTTAAAATGTTTAAAAATAGCCACCCAGGTGTGTGGGTGATAACTTCCCAGGTGTCTTGTGCCCCGCTGGTCGTACTGATGTCCTCAGCACTGGGTGTAGTCCAGGGATCCCTTCCCCCAGACCCCAGGCCCTCCATAGCAGCCGCACAGCTGTGTGGGCAGCCCCCCATCTTTAAACCTCTGCTGCAGGAGGGTCCTATGTACTTAGAGAGTGCCTTGCAGTTATGATTGAGCTCTGGCATCCAGGTCTTTTGGCACAGAGCCTGGCGTGGCAGGCCTCTTCCTCTGTCAGGAGGGCCTTAGGATTTACCCCTGGGTAGTGGTTGCTGACCCTGCATCACGTGGCAGGCCGAAATGGTAATTATCCTGATGTGTGAAGGGTCTGGCATATAGCAGGGGTTAAATATTTGTTGAATTGTACAAAAAAAAAACAACAAAAAACCCTGATGGTTTAGAGCTGCCACTGTGTAGGGAGTGGAAGTAAGAGTTATGACAGACTGGAACGTCCTTTAGCAGGGCTTCTCAAATGTTTCTGTTGCACTAAAAGCGGAGAGGCCCAGAGGCCTGCCCCAGAGGCCTGCCCCAGAGGCCTGGAGGTATAGCAGCCAGCCTTGTCTGTGCAGGGGATTTTTTCATCCATCTTCAGTTTTACCCAGTTTTATTTTTAAGTTAGGCCTGTTTTGCATTATGTTCCATATACATATATATAAAGCTTATTTATTTTCAGAGAGAGAACATGAGCAGGGGAAGGGCAGAGAGAGAGGGAGACAGGATCCCAAGCAGGCTCTGTGCTGTCAGCGCAGGGCTCAGCTCCGGGCTCCATCTCCTGAACCATGAGATGGTGACCTGAGTGGAAATCAAGAGTCGCACGAAATTAACTGAGCCACTCAGGCACCCCTCCATAATGTATTTTTATTTATTTTAACACGGAAAGGATATTTAAGATTACTCTCCTGGGAAGAAAATTCCCTTCCCCTGCCCCACCTGTGGTGGTGAAAGCCTCCCAGCCCTCCCTGAGTTCATGAGTTTGACAAGCAGGGTGAGTGTAAAATTTAGAGCATACCGGTAACAAATCCTGAAATACAAAAGATACCTCCCTGCCCGCTCCCCCACCCCATAATATCTTTTTATTTAAAGCTCCATGACTCGGAGGGTAATTAAATGGAAAACAAAACAAAACACTTCAGTTGATACTGATATAAATGCCTAAGCATATATTTTTTTTAATGCAAAATGTCTAATGCCTCTATTTTGTTCTCCATTAGCACTGGCTTAAAATGGAAAGTTAAGAAAAATAAAAGTGCCTTTAAAATTACTGCTTATTCTTAATTCTCTCTCTTATTTTTTTTCCTGACAGTTGGTCCCAGGCATTTTTTATTGGGGGATTTTTTTAATTAAAATAATTGAAGGCAGCGGGGGCCTTGTGGTGGGGGGCTCTTACAAAACCCTGCCCTTAATGGACTTAAAACAAAGCCTCCATCATTTTGTTTTCCCGCAAGGCCAGCTTCAACATCTCACTGAAAAGAGCCCCTAGTCCTCAGGCCAACCTTCATTGTTACTAGTGTATCCTCTTCCTCCCCGGCTGTGGTTGGGACCAGAAAGGACGCGCTCCTAGGGACTGTGTGCATTCACTGTGGCACAAGGTCAGGAGCTAAGTAGTGTCAGCAGCCCATAGGCGGCGTCTCAAAGATTGGGCGCATTCCCCTTCCCACTCTGCCAGCAGGGCCGATGTGTGTCAAGAGGACCCCTGTGTTAAGGCTTTCAGGGCTGGGCTGTGGGACGAAGATCCCTCCCCCACACCCCTGTCACTGTCAGGGTCTGTTCCCTGCTTGTTTGGAGTGAGTGTGGGGTCACCTGCCTCCTCCAGGCAGTCACCTCCTGCCTGGCTGTTCTCCACGCTCTTGCTTCCCTGTCGGTCTGCCTTCAGGCTGACTCTGCCCTGCAGTTGTGGGGGCTGCCACCAGTGGTCCTTCCCGACCGTACCCCTCACCGCTGGGTCATTTGCCCTCCTGGACTTATTTCCCGGGTAGTCCTATTTCTCTCACCACATTGAAACAGCTTGAAGATTGTTTCACCCTACGGTACATGACTCACCCTTCATGGGACTCCTTAGCATGATACCGTGCTGACATGCTCTTGAGTAATACACGGGGCAGTAATACACCCTTTAGTAACTTTTGGTAACGAACGTGGACCCAGCCAGCATCTTCACAGAATGCTGCTCGGCCATAGTTGGGAGGCCATCAGGGCTCTGTACAATTGATCAAGTTCCTTCCTTCTGGATAAAGGAGAGGGATGCATTTTCCTGGCTCTCCTAACAGGCAAGACTATTTGACCTGCTTTGGCCCATCAAATGTGAGAAGGGTTGTGTGTCACTTCTGGGTGGAATTTTCTAAATGCCAGTGCGTCATTTGCCACGTCTCCTTCCCTCTGCTTCTGCATCTGCCAGCGTTCCAGGTAGCGGTAGCTGTGTCAGCCCAGGTCCCGTGTGAGGACAGTGCGGAAGAGTGTGGAATGGTGCACCTGGCTTCCCCGGGATGAACGTGTCATCAACAGGAGAGAAGCCTTTTTTTGTTTCAACCCTTTAAGACTTGGTATTGTTTCTTACTGCTTGGTAACCCGGCATGTTTTGACACACAAAGGCTCTCCTATCTTAGCTGTTGGATTTGCTCTGTGGTGTTCATCAGAGTGAACTGGGGTTGTCGTGGTAATAGAAATACCTGGGCTTCTTTTCAATTGTTAGTTTAACGGGCTGAGGTGGGTGCTCCTGGTATTAAGGGGTTTGGAGTGCAGGGATAGTATAAGTGCCCTGTGGTGGGCAGGAGAGCCCAGTGGAAGCCTTAGTCATTCTGTCCAGAACGCCCGTAGCACCTTGTTGAAAAACACTTGAGAGCAGACTTGTCCAGTGTGATAACTGGTCTTGTAGAGTCTAGTGAAATCTTGACATTGGCTTCATATTTCCAGTCTGCTGACTTTTCTGGAAAAGGAAATGAACCAGCTCTTCCCAAGTGGTTTGGCTGCTTCCCTCCCGGGACCTCTGCCAAAACTCCATTTCCTCTGTTACCCGATGGCTCCTCTAAGCCCTCGCACATACGTGTCTGTAAGTTTCTCTTCACTTGTAATTTCTTTCTTCAAAATAATGTTGGTGATTTTTTTTTTTTTTTTGCCTATTATTTCATTGTGGTAAAGTATGCATTAGCATGGCATTGACTATTTCAGCCATTTTTAAGTGTATAATTCGTTGGCCAGAAACACATTGTTGTACAGCCATCACCACTGTCCATCTCCAGAGCTTGTTCATGATCCTAAACTGAAACTCTGTGCCCACTGAACACTGATTCCCCATTCTCACCCTCCCCCTTGTCCCACCACCATTGGTAACCTTTCTACTTTTCTGTCTCTATGAATTTGACTATGCTAGGTACCACAAGTAAGTGGAATCAGAGATACTTGTCTTGTTGGGTCTTATTTCACTCAACATAATGTTTTCAGTTCATCCGTGCTGTATGTCAGAGTTTCATTCCTGTTTAAGGCTGAGTAATAATACTTTGCATGTGTATACCGTATTTTGTTTATTCATTCACCCATCCGTGACGGTTGGGCTGTTTCCACCATTTGGCTGTTTGATTAATGCTACTATAAACATTGGTATAAAATAACTGTTTGAGTCTCTGATTTCACTATTTTTCATACAAAGACCAAAAGTGGGATTACTGGGTTATATGGTAATTCAGTGTCGGAGGTTTTGAAAAGCTACCATATTTTTGCCATAGAAGCTGCATTGCTTCACCTCCTCACCAACATTGCACATAAGTTCCACTTTCTCTACGTATATATCAACACTTAATTTCTGCTTTTTTCAAGTAACAGCCATCCTAATGGATGTGATGTGGCATCTCATGGTGGTTTTGGTTTGTATTTCCCTAATGGTTAGTGTTTTGAAGCATCTTTTCACATGCTTCCTGGCCATCAGCTTGTTTTTGGAGAAATATCTTTTTAAGTCCTTTGCTCTTTTAAATTGGGTTTTGCTGTTGTCTTTCAGCTATAGGAGTTTTCTTTGTATTCTGGATATTAATCCCTTATCAGATACATGATTTGCAAATATTTTCTCCCATTCTTTAGGTTACCCTTTTCAATCTCTTTATAGTGTCTTTCGATGTATAGAAGTTTTTTATTTTGCCAAAGTGCAGTTTATCTACTTTTTTTTTTCCTGTTGTTGACTCTACCTTTGGTGTCACATACATGAAATCCAAGTCCAATGTCATGAACCTTTTCCTTTATATTTCCTGCTAAGTTTTAGAGTTTTAGCTCCTACTTTTTAGGTCTTGGACACATTTGGGTTTTTTTGTAGGTTGTTGTGTTAAGATAGGGATCCAGCTTCATTCTTTTGGGTGTGGATATCCAGTTTTCCCAGCGTCATTTCTTGAGAAGATTCTCCTTTCTCCATTGAATAGTCTTGGTACTTTGTCAAAAATCATTTGACCACCATATATGTGAAGGTTTATTTCCGGGGTGTCTGTTCTATTGCACTGTCTTTATGCTAGGACCACACTGTTTGGATAAGTGTAACTTTGTAGTGAGTACTGAAATCAGTAAGTGTAAGTCCTCTAACATGGTTCTGTTTTTGTATGTATGTTAGGTATTTTTTAAGGATTTTAAGTAATCTCTACACTGAATGTGGGGCTCTAATTTACAACCCCTAGATCAAGAGTCGCATGCTCCAGTGACTGAGCCCACTAGGGGCCTTTGGTTCTTCTTTTTAAAGATTTGTTTTGGTTATTCCGAGTCCCTTGAGATTCCACATGAGTTTGAGGAGGGGCTTTCTCCTGCAAACAAATATTGCTGGGATTTGATAGAACTGCATTGCATCCGTAGATAGCCTTGGGTAGTATTGTCACCTTCACAGTATTAAGTGTTCCAATCCATGAATGTGTGATGTTTTTTCATCTGTTTCTGCCTTCTTTAATTTGTCTCAGTGATGTTTTTCACTGTAGTTTTCAGTGTAGTCTTCTGCCTGTTGCTTCAGGTAATTCTAAGTATTGCATTCTTTTTATGCTATGGTAAATGGAATTGTTTTTTTAATTTCCTTTTCAGATTGTTCATTGTTAGTGTGTAGAAATGCAACTGATTTTTGTGTGTTGATTTTGTACTCTGCACCATTACTGAATTAGCTAATAGGGCCCACGGGTTTTATGGAATCTTTAGGCTTTTCTTCATATATGATTATGTCACCTGCGAACATAATTTTACTGCTGCTTTTCCAATTTGGATGCCTTTTATTTCTTGTATAATAGCTCTGGCTAGAGCTTTAGATACTATGTTGAATAGAAGTAGTGAAAGTGGGCATCCTTGTCTTGTTGCTGATCTTAAGGGAAAGCTTTCAGCTTTTCATCATTATAATGGTATCTGTTTATCCATATATGTCCTTTATTATGTTCAAGTTTCCTTCCATTCTTTGTTGATTAATTTTTTTGGTTTGGTTTGGTTTTACCCTGAAAGGGTGGTGAATTATGTCACGTGCTTTTTCTGCATCTGTGGAGATGATCATGTGTTTTGTTTTCTTTTATTATGTTAATAATAGTGTATTACATTGGCTGGTTTTATACGTTGAACCATCTTGCACACCAGAAACATGTCTCACTCAGTTATCTTGTATAATCCTTTTTTTTTTTTTTTTCCTACGCTACTGCATTAGTCTTGTTAGTATTTTGTTGAGGATTTTTGGATTGATATTCACAAGGGGTATTGCTTTGTGCTTTTCTTGTAGGGTCTTTGGCTTTGTTGTGAGGGTAATACTGGCCTCATGGAATGAGTAAAGAAGTGCTCTCTCCAATTTTTTGGAAGAGTTTGAGAAGGGTTGGTGTTTAACTTTTAAGTATTTTATTCACCAGTGAAGCCATCTGGGTCATGGGATTTACTTTGTTGGGGGGCTTTTGATTACCAATTCAAATCCTTAGTGGTGAGAAGTCTATTCAGATTTTCTATTCATGAATCAGTCTTGGAAGGTTGTGTGCTTCTAGGAGTCTGTCCATTTTATCTAGCTAACCTAGTCTGTTGGCATTCAGTTGTTCATAGGACTCTTTTATTATCCTTTTTATTTCTGTAAAATTGGTAGTAATAACCCCACTTTATTTCAGTAATTTGTGTCTTTTTTTCATCGTGGGTCTAGCTAAAAGTTTGTCAATCTTGATATTTTCAGAACACCAGCTTTTGGTTTTGTGGCTATTTCTCTCTATTGGTTTTCTATTCTCTATTTGTATCTGCTGTAATCTTTATTATTTCCTGCCTTCTCTTATCTTTGGATTTAGTTGGCTGTACTTTTTTCTAGTTCCTTTTATGGTATAAAATTAGTTTGTTGGTGGGGCACCTGGGTGGCTCATCTCATGATCTCACGGTTTGTGAGTTCGAGCCCCACCTTGGGCTCTGTGCTGACATCTCAGAGCCTGGAGCCTCCTTCAGATTTTGTCTCCCTCTCTCGCTGCTCTTCCCCTGCTCACATGCTGTCTATCTCTCTCAAAAATAAATAAAGATTAAAATTAGTTTGTTGGCTTGAGATCTTTTTTAACATAAGTGTTTACAGCTTTAAATTTCCCTTTTAGCTTTGCTTTCTCTGTAGACCGTAAGTTTTGGTGTATTTTGTTTTCATTTTCACTTGTTTGAAAGTGTTTTCTAACTTCCATTGTGATTGTTTCTTCTTTGGAGTGACTCATTGGTTATTTAAGGGTGTGGTGTTTAATTTTTACGTATTTGTGAGTTCTAGTCTTCCTTCTGTTACTGATTTCTGGTTCTATTCCATTCTGATCAACAAAGACAGTTTGTATGATTTCAAATGTTTTAAATTTATTCTGACTTATTTTGTGGCCTAACATATGGTCTGTCCTGGGGAGTTTTCTGTGCGACCTTGAGGAAAATGTATATTCTGTGTTGGTTGGAGTGTTCTATATATGTCTGTTAGCTCAAATTGGTTTATCGTATTGCTCAATTCCTCTATTTCCTTATTGATCTTCTGTTTTACTGTATCCATTATTGAAACTGGGGTATTGAAGTCTCCAACTATTATTGTAGAACTGTCTCTCCTTTCATTTCTGTTAGCATTTGCTTCATATGTTTTGGAGCTCTGAAGTTTTGTGCATGCATATTTTTAATTGTTATGGCTTGTTGGTGAATTGATCTTTTTAACAATATGCCCTTGTAATATTTTTTGACTTAATGTCTACTTTGTCTGACACTGGAATAGTCATTACATGTCTCTTTGGGTTACTATTTGCATTGAATATCTTTTGTGTCCTTTCACCTTTCAGCCTAAATGTCTTTTTAGGCATAAAGTGAGTCTCTTACAGATAGTGTACATTTGGATACCAGTTTTGTTTTGTTTTTTAATTCTTCCTTCCTGTGTCTTTTGATTGTAGAGTCTAATCTGTTTGCATTTATTTTTTTTTAACCTTTTTTAAAAGTTTATTTATTTACTTAGCGAGTGGGGGATGGACAGAGAGAGGGTGAAAGAGAGAATCCCAGATAGGCTCCACACTGTCAGCACAGAGCCCAGTGCGGGGCTCAAACCCATGAATTGGCAAGATTATGACCTGTGCTGAAGTCAGGAGTTGAATGCTTAACCAACTGAGCCATCCAGTCTCCCTAATCTGTTTGCATTTAAAGTGGTTACTCATAGGGAAGGACTTGTACCATTTTGTTTTCTTTTGTTTTCTTTTTTTTTTTTAATAGCTTTTTTGCCCCTTGTTTCCTCCGTTAGTGCCTACTTTTGTGTTTTGTTGATTTCTTTGTAATGGTGTATTTTGATTCCCCTTTCATTTCCTTTTGTGTGTATTCTATAGATTTTTTTTCCTCTGTGTTATCATAGGGGTTACATATAACGTTCTCTAATTAAAATAATTTGATTGCTACCAATTTGTCTTTGGCATACAAGCCTCTACTCCTATACAGCTCTGCCCCCTCTTTTGTTATTGATGTCACCGATTACATCTTTATGCATTGTGCACCACTAACAGATTCATAGGTGCATTTTTATACTGTAGAAAAGAAAAAGTGGGGTTACAGATTGAACTTACATTAATACCAGTATTTATATTTGACTTGAAAACTTTATATTTCATATGGCTTTGAGTTACCCTCTGGTTCCCTTTAATTTCATCTCAGAGGACTCCCTTTAGGCTTTCTTGTTAGGCAAGTCTGGTACTAATGAACTCCCTCAGCTTTTGTTTATTTGGTAATGTCTTCATTTCTCCCTCATTTTTGAAGGACACTTTTGCCAGATACAGAGTTCTTAGTTGACAGAACTAAGTTTTTTCCTTCAGTGCTTTAAACACATCATCCCACTGTCTCCTGGCCTTCAAGATTTCTGCTGAGCAATCAGCTGATTATCTTGTGGTGGACTCCTTATATGTAATGAGTTGCTTTTCTCTGGCTGCTTTCAGTATTCTGTCTTTGTCTTTTTGTTTAAGTTTATTTTATTTATTTTGAAAGCACGAGTGGGGGAGGGGCAGAGAAAGAGAGAGAATCCCAAGCAGGCTCTGAGCAGAGCCCGACACGGGGCTTGAACTCACAAACTCTGAGATCGTGACCTGAGCCGAAGTCAGATGCTTAACTGGCTGAGCCACCCAGGTGCCCCACACATTTTTTGATTGGATGGTTTTTGTTGCTGCATTGTAGGAGATCTTTATCTATTCTCAGTGCTAGAGCCTTACTGCTTACATGATTTGCAGCTATTACCCCATTCCGTAGGTTGCCTTTCACACTCTTAATAATATCCTTTGATACATAGATGTTTTTAGTTTTGATAAAGTCCAGCTTTACCAGTTTATTTTTCTTTTGTTACTCCTGTTTTTGGTGTCCTCTTAAGTTCAGGTTTTTTTGATTGAATTAAATACTGAATACTAATACATAGTTATTTTATTGAAAAATTGCATTTGCTTGGGATGTCTTTTGTAGGGGTATTAACAAGTTGTGTGCCCTTTAGTAAGTAGGCTGAACTTTGCTGCCTTTTGAAATGAGGGGAGGTCCTCCAACTGATGGATGACATCTCATCACACTTTGGTAATCCTTGACTTTATGATCCTCTTAGCTATTAATAGTTCATATACTCCTGTCACTCTGAGTTTAACCGTATTTCACTGTATGTATGTATGTTTTTTGTTTTTTTTTTTAACTACCCTGTTTTAGATGTATATGACCACATTTCTGTTTTGAAACCTGAATCCCATTTGTTCTCTCCTTAGTTCTGTGTGAGGGTGTTTGTCCAGGCATACTCTCCCCCTCGTTGAGGGTGCCCTTAAATGACACAGTTGCTGGTTGAGAAGGACACTTAATTTCTGTTGCTTTCATCACTTAGGGAGGTTGAAGACTTTTAAAATAACGTTTTTAGCCTCTTCTCTGTTCCTTTTTAGTGGATTTTCTTTGTTTTACCTATTTTATCTGTGTGACTCTTGGAACATACCATTTTGTATGAGCTTCTCCGTAACATTAGTAATTTGTCTACTTGTGGCACATCTTTTCTCCCAACTTTTTTTCCTTTGCAAAATTTTTCTTTTTAGAAGTTTAAAACTGTTAAGTGGTCCATGATCCTACTCTTTTCCAGTTTTTAAAATTTATTTTTATATTCTTTTTTTTCCTTTTTTTTCTTTCTGTTTATGTTTTAATTTTATTTTTGAGAGAGAGAGACAGAGTGTGAGTGGGGAAGAGGCAGAGAGAGTGGGAGAAACAGAATCTGAAGCAGGCTCCAGGCTCCAGGCTGTCAGCACAGAGCCCGATGTGGGGCTAGAACTCACGGATGGTGAGATCATGACCTGAGCCAGAGTTGGACGCCCAACTGATTGAGCCACCCAGGTGCCCCTTTATATTTTTATTTTAAAGAGAGAGTGAGCACACAGGCAGGAGAGAGGGGCAGAGGGAGAGAGAGAATCCCAAGTAGGCTCCACTGTCAGCACAGAGCCCGATGTGGGGCTCTGGGACCCACGACCTGGGATCATGATCTGAGCTGAAATCAGGAGTTGGATGCTCAACAGACAGCCACCCAGGCGCCCTCTTTTCCATTTTGATCTGCTTAACGTCTCCCCCATTCAGAGGCCAGCTGTGTGTTCACATTACATGTATTGTCCTTTGTGGTATCAAGAGAGAAGCAAAATGGACCCGGTTATTCTCCTCAGATAGGCAGTTTTGCCATCATCAGTGATTGACATCATCTTTTCCCCATTGATGTGTGGTGTTCTTCTTACCAAATCTTAATTCTATGTGCTAGGATCCAAGTCTAGGAAATCTGTAGGTCTACACTGTTTCTACATAATTTTCTTCCTTTTTTCTAACTAAGGCTTAATTTATATACAATGAAATTAATCGTTTTTATTGTTCAGTTCTATGGATTTTTGTGTAATCACTACCACAATTGATTTTATTGTCTCTCAAAAGTTTCCTCTGACCTCTAGCCTCAGGCAGTCATTGATCTGTGTTCTGTTTCTATAGTTTTCCCTTTTCCAAAATGTCACATAAGTGGAATCAGACAATAGCCTTTTTCACTGGGCCTAATGCATTTGAGGTTTATCCATATGGTGTCTATCAGTAACTTACTCTTTTTTTATTGCTGGCAGTATTCCATGGTATTTCTGTCCCCTGTTTTGTTTATCCATTTCTAGCTGATTTGGATTTGTTATGGGTTTGGGAATAAAATTGCTGATTACAAGTTTTTTGCAAACCTATGTTTTCATCTCATTTGGGTAAACACCTAGGAGCAGGAGTGCTGTATCATGTGCTAAGAGTGTTTAATTTCATAAGAAGCTGCTAAATTGTTTTTCCAAAGCGGCCCTACCGTTTGGTATTTCCATCCCCCGCTTATGAGAGTGCCGGGTGCCCCGCATCCTTGTCAGTCAGTGGATTGCTTCTGAGCTGCACAGAAAGATGACAATCCTTGGGCCTGATGTCGTGTTACATTGCTGAACTGGTCACACATCGGAAGGATGTCCCCTTGAACCTTTTATCAGGTGCGTTGCGTAGAAATCTTGATTTCTTTGTCGAGTCTGTTAAATAGCATTTTTTATTGAAGACACTTGAGTATCTTATGAAGAGTTTTGCTAAATCCTAGAGCTTGTGACTGAAACTCTTCATGCCTTTTGAAGTTAGGCAGCAAGAAACAGAGCCCTGAATGCCCCAAGAATGCCTACTGGTGTTTGCTTTTTTGAAAGCGTGTTCTTTCCTTTTGTTCCTAATTGGTAATTACAGCGCCCTAATGGTACCTCTGGAGCAGATGCAGAAGTTCTAGATGAAGAGGGAGGAATTGGGCCGACATAGGCTTTGCATGGGGCGGGGGTCAAGGGTTGGGGGGTGCTGCCGCTACAGCCCGGGGCTGATGCAGTTGTGGTCGGAAGAAATTTACTCGTATTGCCAGCCTTTCCAGCCTTTCCATTCCTTACCGATGCTTCTGTTAAATCATTACATGGGGTGCGCTTCCTTCTTTCACCTTTTATGTTAAAACAGGCTTCTGGGGGCGCCTAGGTGGCTTACTTGGTTAAGCATCTGACTCGTAGTTTCGGCCCAGGTCATGATCTCCTGGTTCCTGGGATCTAGTCCCGTGTTGGACTCAGAGTTGAGTGAGGAGTCTGCTTGAGATTCTCTCTCTCCCCTTCTCCGTGCCCCTCCCCAGCTCTCTCTCAAAATAAATGAATTTAACAACAACAACAAAATAGGCTTCTGAGCCAGTGGAGCTCTCTGATTCATAGAACGGTGGTAAGTCAAACGGAAGATAACTGAAACCAGTCACGAGCCCTCATTGCCACTTTAAGGACTGAACTCCCTAAAATCTAACACACTTTATGCTTCTCCAGTTACAAGTGGTTTTTTTTTTGGTGTATTGGTTGTGATGGCTTAACAAAAGTGTCTTTGAAAAGAAAGATAAGGGTGCCAAATACTGTTAAATTTACCTCCTGAAGAAAAGTTTTAATTTTTCTGCCAAGAACCATGTCAGGCTTTGTGAGAAGCTTCTCAGCATAAATGTGGCAGTGTTTTTTTTGTTTTGTTTTTTGTTTTGCTGTTGTTACTAGAACTCTTTCTGTGTCTGCCCGAATGCTGAGACCATTTCAGGGTTCCACACGGACGTAGTTATTGTAATAATTCTAAGTACCAGTTTCACATAAGAATGTCTTGTAGCAATACATATTATTTTATGAAAATCTCAAGCCTTGAGGACACCTCTTTAATATTCATACGATGAAATGGGAAGTACAGGTAAAGGACATTTGCATCCTCAAGTTCAGTGACGGGCAGGTTATCTCAGGGCAGAGGTCTAGTAGGTAGTGGGACCATATGCCAAGGATCCAAAGGACTGGAAAGAAATCTGAAACTCGATTGTCGTTGGTGGTTATTGTTGGTAGTGGTGTTTGTTGGTGGTATAAGTTGGAAACTATTTTGTGTGTGTTGTGGATAAAGCAAGTGGGTACATATATGAGAAATACTGAGAGTTGGAGGTTTTTTTTTTAAATAAAAAGTTCTAAGTATTTATTTATTTTTGAGAGAGACAATGAGAACATGAGCGAGGGAGGGGCAGAGAGAGGGAGAATCCTGAGCAGGCTCTGCACGGGGCTCGAACTCACACATCCAGAGATCATGACCTGAGCCAAAAATAAGAGTCGGACGCTTAACTGAGCCACCCAGGTGCCCTGAGAGTTGGGAGTTTTCATTGTGGGGGAAGGGAGATACTAATGGGGGAGTTGCTGTACTGGATTTGAGTTCAAGGTGTCATTATGAACATGTGATTTAGGATATTTAAAATATCCTTGCTCTGTCCTGGCAAAGAGCTTAGAAGCAGTGATACTTTACTAGCAAGGAGCACACCGAGTTCTCAGATCTGATTTCTAAATGCCAGTGCACCTTGGAGAAATGGCTGATCCGAGGTCTGGGCAGGGAAAGTATAAGGCTCACTTGGCCCAGTTGTGCCTCAAAGGAAAGAGGTGCCCACAGACTATTAGGGTTGTGTCAGAAGGACATAGAAACTCTCTTGAAGGAGCTCCCCCAGTGGCCAAATTTAGGACAATTTGAGCATCAGAAATAATGGTGACAGTAATGGATTATATAACACGTTGAATAAAAAAAAATTCCATGAGGGGCGCCTGGGTGGCGCAGTCGGTTAAGCGTCCGACTTCAGCCAGGTCACGATCTCGCAGTCCGTGAGTTCGAGCCCCGCGTCAGGCTCTGGGCTGATGGCTCGGAGCCTGGAGCCTGTTTCCGATTCTGTGTCTCCCTCTCTCTCTGCCCCTCCCCCGTTCATGCTCTGTCTCTCTCTGTCCCAAAAATAAATTAAAAACGTTGAAAAAAAAAATTAAAAAGAAAAAAAAATTCCATGAATCTACATGGGAGGGAGAGAAGGGGAAAGAGGGGGAGACAGGAAGAAACAGAATATTGTGTTCCAGATCTTAGGATGAATCAAATTTGAAAATGACCATTTTGCAACCCCTAGTGTGTAGTAATTGATTCAGGTAAGACTTATCAATGGTTGCTGAAACTACTGAGTGAATTGTTATCAGGGGAAGGATATCCACAGAATGTCAACTATCACCCTACTTATTTCTCACTAAGTAAAAAGGGGAAGAGGTATTTTTGCTAAGGAGAAATCTGGCACGTCCTACCCCCACTTGTTGATCAGAGAGCATCACCACTAAAAAAACAGACAGCCAGACGTGCTGTGCTTTCTGAATAAAGCAGCAGCAATGCCTACAAAATAGTCATCATCTTCCCAGAAAGAAGTGAACTTGAATCTGCTGAGCTTATAACTTCAACTACCAAATCACAGGAAATCCACAGGGACAGGGGAGTCTGGTAAATATCATCTTGCAGCTGCAACAAACAAACAGACAAAAACTTCAGCCTTCCAGACTCTTGCAAACTCCACGATCAGATGACCCAGTTTGTTCAAAACTAAGTTACCGAAAGGAAAAAAAGGACACCTGCGAAAAGTATTAAGCGACCTACTGATGTGTATTTGGACCCTATTCAAATCATGATACAAATGAACTGTGAGTTACAAAAATAAGTTAACAGAACCTAGAACACAGACTGTATTTGCCCCATGATACTGGGTGAAATGATACTATGTCTGCAGTTGCTTCAAAATGATTTGGAAGGAGGGCATTTGAGTAGAGCTACAGATGAATCAAATTGAGCCATGAGCAAATAATTGCTAGGGAGTCCATGTGTGTATTCCTTATACCATTCTACCTACTTAAGAATGTGTTGGGAAATTTTTATAATTATGTTTAAAAAAACACTGATTATTAGGGGATAACCTGATATTTTTGTGCCTCTTTATGCATTGCATCTGTGTAGAATTGTCAACAGTATTTACCTTAAATATATCAGGAATCAATCACATAAGCTCAGGATGTATGACATTCTACAAGGCAGTCGTCCTAGGCTATTTAAATAATGTCAGTGTTATGAAAAGCAATGAAAAACAGTGTCCTAAAAAAACAAAGACAATGCATGATATCTGGTTGAATGGATCCCCTTTGTCCCCCCAAAATTACTAAAGACATTTTGGCGACAGTTGTAGATATTTAAATATGAACTTGTAGTAAATGATATTATGGAATTAATATCATTTAGGTGTGATTGTAGTTTTGGGGCTGTGTAGGAGAATGTTTTTATGCTCGGGAGATGTGTGCTAAAGTATTTTAGGGTGAATTAGTATGTTTTCTGCAACTTACTTTGAATATGCATGGATTGAGTTGGCTCATGCGAAATGGTTGTTTTTCTAGGTCACAAACAGTGAAATACTAGCTAATGCCTATGGTTCCACCTAATGTTTGTTGAAAGAGAAAACAAGCAAATGGGGCTCCACGTGAAGAATATACGGATGTTTGTACTGTTCCTTCACCTTCCTGTGGCTTTGAACTTTTTCAAAATCACGAGTTGGGAACAAATAGGCAGTCAACATACGAACAGGAACTCTCAGCAAATACATACTTGTTAGATCAAGTGTGCTGACAACCTTCTTTCTTGGGATAATTGCCCATAATACAGTTTAAATTCTCTTGGGATTAATTCTAGAAGTACTTGATTGAGAATATAGAAAAGGAGTAAATCTGCTTACTTTGTTGTGTGAATTTTCACATCTGAATCAGCAGATGACAAAAGGAACAGAAAAATTAAAGAGCTATAGGTGGAAATGAAGAAAAGAGGAGCTTAGTAATTATCTTACGTAATGTTTTTTACATGGATGACATTTAAAGACAGATCCAGTGTAGGAGACAAATAGATTGTGGTTTCTCAGAAACCAATGATGATTTCCTTATTTTTTTTGTGAAGAGGTCAAAAACGGCATCTATCTAGCTGTGGCCTTGACATTCTCTGTAAGATGGGATAGATCTCTAGAATTTGAAAAAGAACAGTTTTGTTCTCTGTTCCCCCTCTTCTTTTGTTGCCTTGAGGTATCAACTGAAGCACATTTTGCTCAGGGTTACTAGGGTCTTCTGGGCAACGATGGCAGATTGATAGAGTTAGGAGATGCTAATTCCTACTCCTCTCTAGAAAATTTCCCTAAGTGAACCCAGCCGCTGGTTTTATCCTTCTTCTTTTTTGAATCCAAAACAGATCCCTAAAGAAGTGGCTGACATCTTTAACGCCCCCAGTGATGATGAAGAGTTTGTCGGTTTCCAAGATGATGTTCCCATGGAAACCTTCTCATCAGAGGAGAGCTGTGATAGTTTTGACTCTCTGGAGCCAGGGAAACAGGTACGGATGCTTCCTTTTCTGACAGGTGTGGCCTTCTGGAAGCCTGGATCTTGGTTTGGGTATTCTTTTGAGTGTGGTCTGAGATTGGTGATAGCAGTTGATGGTTGAGTATTTTTGAAGCATTATGCCTTCATATTTCAAGAACCGGTGAGCATTCCTACATCACTTATACTGTTTAAGTCCTTTCTGTGTACAGTAATTTTTTTTTTTTTTTTTAATAAAAGGGGCCTCACATCTGAGCCATTTTCTTTGCAACCTCGGGGCTTCAGCCTGTGTTGAGGCTGTATTCTGAGTGCTCCCACATGACTGGCAGGAGAGGGCTGGGTCCACGTAGCGATAGTCCACACTGCAGTTCAGGAACATGTGGTTACCATGAGACATTTGTGTTTCTGTGCTCCTGCGGCGTGGCTCTTCCGGCACCTCACTCCTGGATGTGCTGGGGAGAACGTTATTCTTTCTTTAATTACTTAGATCTCTGGCAGACACAAGTTACATTTCTCTGAGAGTTAGATTCCTGGAGGTTTATATTGTGCCTTAGCAGCAGCATGGCCAGTCAAAATAGCTAGCCTTCTGTGGCACTTACTTCGGAGTTCATTGTGGCTCTCAAAATTCCTCATCCTCCCTGGACCATAGCCTGTCTTAAAAGGCTGTAAATTAAACCTGCCTTGCTTCAACTGGGCAAGTACAGGAGGAGAAGCAGTTAATTACACAGGGGCAGTGCCTGCTTCATCACTCGGCTGCCTGTGTGTGTTGTGGCCTCTGTGGGAGCTGGTCTTTCTCGGGTTCATTAGCCTCCCTGGTGTCTGTGGTCCTCACTTTCCTTGATGTCTCCGTAGCATTTGACCCACCAGCCACCTGCTTCCACTCCCCAGATTTCTTCCTCTCTCTCACATCATTCATTCTTTGTGGTCATCTCTATTTCCTGTCCCCATATGTGGATGTTCTTCAGGATTTTGTGTCTAGACCCTTCCTTTTCGTGACCTAGGGGTTGGTCTGCTTTCAGCCATTACCTCCAAGTTCTCAATGACTTGCCTTCTCTCCAGCCCCACATGTAACCTGAGTGCCAGTTGAACTAGCCTTGATCAAGGGAGATCTCACACTCACCATTTTCCCTTCCCTGGTTGTCCCTTTGTCTTCCTCATTCCTATCCTTATCTTTGGTGTTCTTGACCCCTCCTTCTCCTCTCCCATCTCCCCAGCTCCCTTGCAGGAGTCTCTGAATCTTCTGCCATGTTGCTGTCCTTCATCCCTTCCCTTTTCTCCTCCCTTCGGCTCCCAGGGTCCTCATAGCCTTTACTTCAGTTACAGAACTGAGCTCTGGTCATGATCATGGCCTTATTCAGAAGCCAGTAGTCTCTCCATCTGAACACAGTCAGGCAGTGGGGGAGGGGGGAGCCTGTAGATCCACCAGGAGGAGCATTCTGAGCAGTGCAGGGTGTGGGTGATGGGCTTTGCCTAGAGCCCAGCAGTGCTGTAGGCATTAAGAAACAAAGCAGCTTCCATATCTTGGCTACAGTAAATAATGCTGCAGTAAACATAAGGCTTTCAAATTAGCATTTTTATTTTCTTTGGGTAAATATCCAGTAGTGGAATTAGTGGATCATATGGTATTTCTATTTTTAATTTTTTTAGGAACCTCCATACTGTTTTTCCACAGTGGCCACAACAGTTTGCGTTCCTAGCAACAGCGCATGAGGGTTCCACATCCTCACCAACAGTTGAGTTCTTGTCTTTTTGTGTTAGCCATTCTGAGAGGTGTATGGTGACACCTCATTGTGGTTTTGATTTGCATTTTCCTGATGATGAGATAGGGAAGCAGCCTAAGTGTCCATCAGAAGAAGAATGGATAAAGAAGATGCTGAAAATGTATATGATGGAATATTATGCAGCCGTAAAAAGGATGAGATAGTTGCCTTTTGCAACAACATGGATGGACCTAGAGTGTATCATGCTAAGTGAGATAAGTCAGACTGAGAAAGACAGATACCATATGACTTCACTCAGGTGGCATCTAAAAATTAAAAAGCAAAATCAGACCTATAAATACAGAGAACAAAGTTGTCAGCAAGGAGGGAACTGGGGAGATGGGCAAAATGGGTGAAGGGGAGAAGGAGAACTAGGCTTCCAGTTTTGGAGCTAATAAGTCAGGGCAGTAAAAGGCACAGCTTAGGGAATACAGTCAGTGACACTGTAATGGAGTTGTATGTTGACAGATGGTAGCTACACTTGTGAGCCTAGCATGATGTATAATATTGTACACCTAGAGGTAAATGTAACCTTCTGTGTCCGCTCCACTCAAAATTTAAAACAAAAAAGCCACAACAGCTGCTTTTGATACTGTGACTGCTGCTACTTTTGTGCCGTCAAGCCTGCCCATCCTGTCCGTCCTGCCCACCCCTGCCGAGTCTGTCGCCAGTGTGCCTTAGGTGGCCCGTGACCGTGTGCTTTTCATACAGATTGCATTTAATTCACGTACCTCCCTGGGACAGTGTGGGTGTTGTTGTTATCCCTATCTCACAGGGGATGAAACTGAAGCTCAGGGCAGTGAAGTGACTTGTCTGAGCGCCCACATCTGAAAAATGTCTGAGCTGGGGTGTTTCAAACCTGGGAGCATCACCTCTCAGCCTCTTCCCTCTCCCTGCCCCTCCGTGGTGCCGTAGACACAAAACTGCGTGGACGCCCTCATCGTGCACTGGTCTGCCCTTTGTACACGCTGGTCCATGCTGTGCCTTCTGCTTGTGTGTCCTCTGCTTTCTAGACTCTACCTCGGTTCAGATCCAGTCTAGATGCTGCTGCTTCCTGAAGTTTTACTGGGTTTTCTTTCTTTCTGTGTGCCATGTTGCATCTTCCTTACAACTCTGGTCCTCACCATGGTTACTTGTGGATCTGTCTCACTCCCGCACTAAATTGTAACCTCTGCAATGTTTGAACGATGCTTTCCAGCTTTCCTGGCTTGGACTGCGTACTTGTGTTGTCCCTTCCCTCATGTTCTCTGGGTCCAGCCCCCGTTGGTGAATGAGCGCCCATTGGCTAGAATTGAGGTGGGATGCTGGTCTAACTGGTTCAGGCCCCTGTCGTTTTCCAGTCTGTTTCTTCGTGTCCCATGAGCTTCAAGATAAAAAATGTAAGCACTCTGTTAGATCCTCTTCTCATCTGTTACTTTGTTACGTCCCTGATCATGGTACATAAACACAGGTGACCAAGGTGCAGAACATACCGCCTGGTATTGATTGTAAAGGATCACATGCTGCAGAACCAAGAGCTGTGTGAGGGTTGTAACCAGGATTGCAGCCAGAATGTGGAGTGGATATTTTACTTCATACAGACTCCCCTTAAAAAACAGGGTTTTTTTAACATCTTGTGGAATAAGGAGAAGAAAAGCAGAGGCCTTGGTTTAGGACTGTGGCTAAGTTGTTTTTCTCTGTTAGAACTCATCACCAAAGGTATTGATTTCTCTCAGGCCGACCACTTCCCTCTGAGGCCAGCTCAAAGGCTAAAGAGAGCCAGAGGACCAGACGGTTGAAACTTGCTGTTCTAGGATGTGACCTGTTCTCTCTGGGCCCTAGGCAGGGACTGTGGGTGTATGATAAATGTACACATAGACCCCATTGCCCTAACACAGCCTGCAGAGCCCAGCTCAGGGCTCTGTGAGCAGGATATTGTCTATCCTTGGAGGTGGCAGGTTCACGGTGGGTTTCCTTGGAGCCAGCTAGGCACCATTCTTTTTGATAATAAACCCAGGCCTGTTGCTTCACCACCCTGAGCCCACACTTTCCCGATCCATGGTAACCAGCCGAGAGAAGCTGCATGAACTTGCACACAGTATGTAGCAATGTTGACTTTGGTCTTCTTTAAACACAATTTGAATTTCACTTTAAAGAAACTTCCCTTTTGTGTTTGTATTTTTTTTTTTTCAAGCAGCTGCACCATAGCTATCAACAAAGGAACAAAGTAATTTAGCTCCAAGCACACTCACTCCAATTACCCGTAATAATTCATAGGAGACATTTAAGCTTAAAAAAATTCTGGATATAGGCATTTCTTTCTCTTTCCCCCTGTAAATTTTTCCACTCATCTATTATATCTATTTTTCTCCAGAGATTATCTGATCTGAAGAAGTGTATAATTAAAGTCAGAGAGAGGCAGTGGGGGGAGATCAAGATTCTCCCAACTAAATGTGGTGTGATGAGGGGTCATTGCTATATCGGGTGTGGGAGGAAGAGACGTCAGAGGCAACTGGGGACACGGACTTCAGCCCTGGTTGCCAGCTTGGAGGAGGCTGGTTTGTGGGTCTCCTTTCTGCACTGCAGGTCTGTCTTTTCCCTCTTTTCTTTCAAGATAGCCATTTAGAGAGCTATTTTTCCATTTAGAGAGCTAGAGAGTATTTTTCCTTTTGTGGGTTCTAAAGACTGAAAGAGTCATTGGAAAATGTCTTTCCTTTTTAAAAGTCTTAGAGCATCTTTCTGTCTAGTCACTTGCTACCTCTTGGAGGTTGCCGGCCTCGTGTCTCCTGCAGGAGGGGCTCTCCTGGGGGTTGGGGGGGTTGACACTCCCATCACCCCTTCCGGTGGGTGGTGATGGAGCAAAGCCGTAGGGGGGAAGGGGCGTGAAAGGCGCTGGCCCCTTCCTGCAGAGAAACTTGCCTTCTCTGGAAGGGAGGCATGCTCACCAACTCGGAGGACGTGGATGTGGATGGCTGCTAGGAAGGAAGGCCAGCATGTGGGAGGGAGCCAGGCCTTCTCCTCATGGCTCCTTCCCGTGTGTGTTTGGCTCTGTGTGAGCAGACCTTCCCGATGGGCAGCCCTGGCGGGAGAAACGGAATTCTATCAGCGCTCCTCAGTCACACAAGAAGCTGACGGAGCCCCTGGCCATTCTGACTTTTTGAAATAATGCTGTTTATTGTTTCAAGTTGTTCAACTGTTTCAGATTATTCCGTTTTCGTAAGCTGTAGCAAATGTGTATGTATATGTGTGTTTTGTTATTGTGGTAACATACATAATGTGAAATTTACCATTTCACCATTTTTTAAGTGCAGGCAAGTGCCCAGTTTTTTGCCCGCAAGATGCTAAGTGCCATTAAGTACATGCACAGTGTTGTGCGTTTGTCAACTGTTATCCAGAATGTTCTCATCATCTCAAACAGAAACTCTACCCGTTAAACAACTCCTCATTGTCCCCAAGCCCCCCTGGTAACCTCTGTTCTTTTTCCTTTATGACATATGTGTGTTTTTAATTTAGCAGGATGTGCGTTTCCATTCTAAATACTTCACGGAAGAGCTAAGAAGAATTTTTATAGAGGACACTGACTCAGAAACGGAAGAATTTGAAGGATTTACACAGAATGATCTGAATGTAAACAGTAACCCAGAAGTAATGGTAATAATTATCAACACGAGGGAGTGTGGGTTGTAATATTTTTCAGTCTTGTTTCTGAATTGTATTTTCACTTGTAAGAAGTCACTTGGCAAATGAACGACTTCTCTTTACATGTTTATCTTAATTTTTTTTTTTAAGTTTACTTATTTGGAGAGAGAGAGACGGTGTGAGCACGCACACAAGAGTGAGCACACATGTGGGGGAGGGGCACAGAGGAGAGACAGAATCCCAAGCAGGCTCCACACCATCAACACAGAGCACAAGGTGGGGCTTGAACTCACAAACTGAGATAATGAGCTGAGATCAAGAGTCGGCTGCTTAACCGACTCTTAAGCGACTGCACCACCCAGGCACCACCCCCCCCCCCCACATGTTTATCTTAAAAGTCAGTTAATAAAATACAAAAGTTGGTATTCCAAGGCTAATCCCCAGTCCACCAATCCATTATTCTCTGAGAGAAAATCCAGTTGTCTTTCTTTGATACCTTTGGAGTTTGGGGAGACTTACCTCAGTTTCCCTTATTGCCCTTCCAAAAGAATTTATTTCAGACTTTCTTGAATATCTTTTCTCTGAAAAGAGGACAGTCTGTCTGGGGGTAGCAATTTCCTTAAAGTCATTTCTTGTTGTGTGCGGAGTCATGTTCTTAGGTTTGGAGTTGATGTGGCAAAAATTTAGCTGTGGCACAAACTTAGAGCTTTACTTGCGCGTTCTTGATTTGGATGCTGATGTGCTCTTTAAATGATAAAGAAGACCTGGGCTTGTCAGATTCCTGAGGGAAATCTCTTAGCACTTGACCTTCAAGAGACTTGTTGATTTTTCCTTTACTCCATATTTTTGGCCAGTTTATTGCCAACTAGTATTTGAATCTCAAGGTACCTTTAAAGAACAACCTTTGGGGGGTACCTGGGTGGCTCAGCTGGTTAAGCGTCCGACTTCAGCTCAGGTCATGATCTCACAGTCTGTGAGTTCGAGCCCTGTGTGGGGGCTCTGTGCTGATAGTTGGGATTCTGTATCTCCCTTTCTCTCTGCCCCTCCCCCATCCCTGCTTGAGCTCGCTCGCTCTCTCTCACACATACACACAAACACATACACACTCTCTAAAAATAAACAAACATTAAAAAATTTTAAACAAAAAGCGAAACTTAAAACCTTTGGGTTTTTTTCAGACATAAAAATGTTTTGCATTAACTGAAAAAGAGCATACCTTTCTCCCCCAAAATCATTACACCATTTCCTTCTTGGGTATGAAGATAAAGGATAGAGGTAAAGCCTCTTGATGTTCAGAAGCTCCTAAGCAGCAGAATCTGGTGTGGAACTTGTGTAGAAATTTAAATAAGCTGTAACTATTGGTTTGCTCTGCCGCTCACCTTTTCCTGGGGGGATCTTAAGGCCTGAAAGCCCTAATGGTAGGCTGGCTTGTTTGATGTTGATCCCCCAACCCCGTCACCAGGAAGAGCAACACAGAGCTCTGCCAGCCTAGTCCCCAAGCCCTCCTTTGGCCTTCAAAACGGAAGCTGCTGGTAAGGCAGTTGATGTGTTCTGGCCAGCAAGACACTAAGATCTTTCCAAACCCTAATGGGTATCCCGTACTCTTAGTGACTTGTTTTCCTTCTGATTTTTTAGTTAAGCGATGTCAGGTTATTGAAAGAATTTGTGTTCCCAGCATGGGGAAGTGAACTACCCCAG
Organism: Panthera leo; assembly: GCF_018350215.1. Taxonomy (NCBI): domain Eukaryota; kingdom Metazoa; phylum Chordata; class Mammalia; order Carnivora; family Felidae; genus Panthera; species Panthera leo. The sequence goes on along the minus strand of NC_056680.1, from coordinate 113,090,494 downwards.
AAGTCTTTTTTCTTTTCACTGGCCATATATTTGGGGTATGGATCGTGACATGTTCTGTTGACTGATGTTAACTCATAGCTTAGGGGAGGTCCACCTGCAGGTTTTATTTTATTTACTTATTTATTTTTTACTTTTTAAAAAATGTTTACTTTGAGAGAGAGAGAGAGAGAGAGAGAGAGAGAGAAACCCAAGCAGGCTCCACACTGTCAGCGCAGGGCCCAATGCGGGGCCCAAACCCACAAACCATGAGATCATGACCCGAGCCACAATCAGGAGTCAGACATGTAACTGACAGAGCCGCCCAAGTGCCCCTGCAAATTTTATTTTAGATTTCAGTGAGCAGAGTCACCTGGGTTGCTCCGTCGGGTACACGTAGGACTCTTTGATTTTGGCTCGGTCATGATCTGTCTGTCACGAGGTCAAGCCCCATGTTGGGCTCTGCACTGACAGTGTGGAATCTGCTTGGAATTCTCCCCCCACCCCTCCCCCCGCCTCTCCCCTTCCCTGCTCGTGCTCGCTCTATCTCTTTCAAGATAAACATTTAAAAATAAAATTCAGTGGGCAAGCAAACATTATTGCCTCCCTCCCCAACCTCCTGCCCACTGTAGTGGAGACTGGTGAGACCATCTTTTCCGATAATAGGATATTACTAGCCAGGGTGTTTGTTGGGTGGTCTTACAGCCGTATGTGCAGCAACCACAGCTGTGTTCTTGTCCTGTGGTGTGAGTCTCCACTGGTGTTTCCAGTTTGCTCTTGTCCACTTTAGTCCCTTATAGAGAGTCCTTATCCTTAGTAAAGAGATACTAGTTAGATGATGAAGAAGATAAAGCCAATCTGAGACCACCTTGCTCTGAAGTTCTCCCAACAATGTCTTCCTAAAACTAGATTCCTTCAATCCCAGTGTTTCAAATTCCAAAGCTACTGATGTAGAAAGTTCAGGATACTTAAAAAAAAAAAAACAACAAAAAAAACCAGTTAACCATAGTCTCATTTCTCTACTTGGTTTGTTGTGGATTGATACAAAACACCAAGATTTGGAAGTTACCTGCAGTTTTCTTTCCTTCCTCTGCCTTATTTCTAATTTGAGTAGTACAGCTAGAACGTGGGGGCTGATCACTGAGGAGGAAGCAGAGTCATTTCCCTCAGTCCCAGGCCCATCATGCTGTGGTTCCCTGCTCTCCTCACATTGGCCTGTTGTGCAGTCCCTGACAGAGGCTCTCAGACTAAACTTTTCCAGCACGTGGTAAAGGAAAGATCCCCAGCAGGTGGCCTGGGTCTTGATATTCGAGCCCATCTTTGCCATTGCTAAGGGCCCCCTTATATTTGAGGTGTCACCCACCGTCTCCTGGGTAATGTCACCGGCCATTGCCTTCTGTTCTTACTGTGCTCTCATGTGTCAATCTCAATTTCGTGTTCATGCCAGAAGCCTATTCCAAGCGGAATCCAAAAATTTGGGGCAAGAGTTTCTTGAGCTGATGGAACGGGTGTTTCCCAGCAAAGCCACAGAGGGTCTGCCTCTATTTCACCCTATGGCTCTACTGGTTGCAGAAAAGGGGAGGGGACGTCCCTTGGCGTAAGGGCCCATCATGTCTTGGGGATGAGACTCCCTCACCAACCCCAGTGGCCAGTCATCTGCTTGCTCCTCGGTCACCTCGCTGAGGTGAAGTCAGCTGTCCTGTTCCTGCTGTTCAGGGCAGAATCGTCAGTATGTTTTCCCTTAGCACTCCATCTGTGTGAGGATAACTCTTAGGCCATACATAGCCTTTTCTTTGGCTTTGCCTCATACTACTTGGCTTCCAGATGTTCCACAGTGGAGGAGCCCCGTCCGTGAGAGCATGGCTTCCAGCTCGTGCTGGGAAGGGAACAGTCTGCTGGTGGATGTGGCCGGGTCCCCAGGCAGTGGTGGAGAGCCTGCCCTGGGACCATAGTCATCAACAGACCACCTGAGCACTTAATGGACCAGAGGGAACTAATTAATAGGGAGGGGAGGCTTTCTTCTACTCATTTTTTCTCTAATGGCAGAGTGTTTTTAAACGATGTGCTTTTGAAGGTCAGTCACAAAACATCGTCTTTGCCCTTTCATTTTGTCAGCTTGTGGAGTCAGATTTGAGCGATGCTGGTAAGGTGTCTTCAGCGAGTGAAGAAGAGGATGAAGAAGAAAAGGCTCCACCCAGGAGAAGCAGGCCGAGGAGAAGCAGTATTGGTCTTCGAGTAGCCTTTCAATTCCCCACCAAGAAACTGGCAAAAAAATCTGATGACAGTTCTTCTGAGCCACTATTTCCTAGCAAACGCTTACAGGACAATAAAAAAGCAATTCTTGGAAGAAAGAGAAGCTGCAGACAGGGGAAGGAAAGGGAAGATTCGGTGTCTGAATCTGAGGATGACTCCAGGGATGAGGGCCAGGAGAGCTCTGATGCGCTGCTGAAAAGGACCATGAACATCAAGGAGAACAAAGCCATGGTAAGGCCTGGCAGCGGGTGGTCTAGGAGCTGGCACTGAGCCCTGCTTAGCGACCACGGAGGCTCACGGAGCTGCCCTCATAGCTGCTGTCGTCTGGGCTTCTGTCAGGACATGTGCTCTGGTTCTTATGTGTCCTTTCTCTGTTCCTGAAGGCCAACCAGTTACTACCCGGTGAGCTCTGGTTTGGGAACAGAGACTCCCAGGACCATTTTTAGCCCTGGTTCCTGGTGCCATTGAACTAATGCTGCTTACAGTTGACCATTAGGAAGTTAAGTTCTAGATATGTAGTGGTATTGGACAGGAGAGGCCAGTTCCCAGCACAAAGAAACTAAAGATAAAAAGAGAAGCACACTTTGAGAGTTGCAAGGTGCAATTTAGGTGGGGGCTTTCAACAGGAATCTTTCTTCTTTGATGACCCACTGGGTTTTCAAGACATCATATGAGAGAATGAAAGAGGCCTAGGTATTAAAACACACTGAACGGTTTTGAGTCACGTTACCAGTTAAGTCTTCAGTAGAATGAATAATGATACAAGGTAAAATCTTGGTTATGTGTATTTGGTTTTTCTGTATTTGGTCAGTAACTGTTGTTTGCTTCGTAATTTTGCATATACAGAATTAATAAAAGTCTGCCACTCAATCACTTTAGCATTTTGGTATATTTGTAATAATTTCTTTTTAAAAAGCATAATATAATGATGCTTTGTTTGCAGTCTTATACATCTAATAAGTTATTTAAGAAAATAGAAAGCCTAGGGGCACCTGGGTGGCTCAGTCAGTTAAGTCCAACTTCGGCTCAGGTCATGATCTCACGGTTCATAGGTTTGAGCCCCGCAGTGGGCTCTGTGGTGATAGCTCAGAGGCTGGAGCCTGCTTCAGATTCTGTGTTTCCCTCTCTCTCTGCCCCTCCCCTGCTCGTGCTCTGTCTGTTGTCTCTCTCTCTCAAAAGTAGTAAATACACTTAAAAAATTTTTTTTTAATTAAAAAAAGTTACATAAATCATATTTGTGGGAGAAATTTATCCTAAGACCTGTTTATACTTATTAGCTAAGGGAAATTTTTAGCACTGCATCTCTCTGCATCTTTAAAATAAATGTTCATGACTTTTTAATGATGCCTAAACATTCGTATAAATAAGAATCCTAATTGACTAGAATACTGTCGCCTGTTACTTGGTATTCTTAGGTGTTTATTTGGGAATATTTCCATTAAGTTATTCTTACGAGAAATTAAACAGTTTTCTTGGAGCTCTAAACAACTGTCAGAACGATCTAGTTGAGGCTTTTGTTTTGAACACGATGACACTTGCTTTAGGTGTGCACAGTGATCTGTTCTAGGGTCACACTGCGAATTAGTGGCCATGTCAGGATTCCAGCCTCATATACCTGGTCTCATCATTCCAAGGACCACTTCTTCATGTCACGCTTTCGTATATAAGGAATGGGCATAGATTTTATTTCTGTGGATGCTATCAGCATCTCATTAGATAAAAATCTTGGCGTGCCTGGGTGGCTCAGTCGGTTGAGGATCCGACTCCTGATTTCGGCTCAGGTCATGATCTCACTGTTCCTAGGATCAAGTCCTGCGTCGGGCTGTGCACTGACAGTGCTGAGCCTCCTTGAGATAGTCTCTCTCCCTTTGTCTCTCTGCCCCTCCCCCCCTCGCTTGCATATGCCTTCTCTCTCTCAAAATAAACATTAAATAAAAATCTTGTGGTGTCTGGGTGGCTCAGTTAAGCACCTGACTCTTGATTTTGGCTCAGGTTATGATTTCATGGTTTGTGGGGTTGAGCCCTGTGTCGGTCTCTGTGCTAACAGCTCAGAGCCTACTTGGGATTCTCTCTCTGCCCTTCCTCCACGCAGTCTCTCTCTCTGTGTCAAAATAAACTTTAAAAAACGTGTTTACATATGAGGTTAAAAAATACAACAACTGTTAAGATCCCACATGAACTACTTTAGTCAAGTTTTTACTGTTGGCAAAACTGAAGACTTGGGATAAGGCGTTAGACAAACTCGGCATGGCAATATTGATGTAAGGTCCTTTCTTTTGTTCTGAACTTCAGCTGGCTCAGTTATTGGCAGAACTGAACTCAATGCCGGATTTCTTCCCAGTACGAACCCCAAACTCAGCCTCTGTAAGTAGAACTCCTTTATAATTACTTACTCCAATACTGATGAACATAATCTGTTGCCAGATGGCTTTTATTCAAGAAAGCACCCGGTTGCAAATGTCTGTGCTCTTGCTTTCAGAAGAAGAGAACAGTGAGGCGGGCTTTCTCCGAGGGACAGATCACAAGACGCACTAACCCCACCCGGAGCGCGCGGCCTCCCGAGAAATTTGCCCTGGAGAACTTCACTGTCTCCGCTGCCAAATTTGCAGAAGAGTTTTACAGTTTCAGGAGAAGGAAGACAATTAGCGGGGTATTTTCTCAGCACCATAAACATAATATTGTCTGTCTAAGCAATAAGTATGCAGCAGTTGAGCATGGGCATTTCTACCAGGTTCCCAGGTGGAGCTGGTGTTCCCGGGACCACATTCTGAGAAGAACCCCCACCCCCATCTAGGCTGTAGGCTGGAGAAAGGCCTTGACCTGAGTAGAGCAGAGGAGCTGCTCCAGGGTTAGGACCCTCTACTTCATCTTCACGGGGGGCACGAAAGGCCTGTCAGTGGTGCCAGGTGGCCCTCGGGTTTTGGCCGTGGGAAAGGGCAGTGATTCCTCCTAGCCTTTTGAGTTTTAGGAAGGGGGCATTTTAAGTGCTTTTGAGCTGGAGCGAGAAACAACCCTTCCCGTTGGCAGGTTTGGCCATCCGTCGTGGTTCTTGTCTCTGTCCTTACAGGGTTCACGGCTGGTGACTATTGTTGATCAGGTAAAACCTGAGCTGCTCCTTTGTTGTTGGACCACCTTGCCGTGCAGGAGGTTTGGCACTGTGTCTGTGGTGGCAGCTCAGTAGATGATTCCAGGGAAATCGGAGAGGGACACAGTTAACATTTATGGTATTGGAGCTCTGAGAGTGTGAAATTTTTATGCATGTTTTTTAATCAGAACATCTCACACCAGGTTCTGCTTTGGCTCATCTTGCAGGGGAAATGCCAGGGGTATAGACGGCGTCACCGTGTATCTTCCTTTCGGCCGGTGGAGGATATCACTGAAGAGGACTTAGAAAATGTTGCCATCACCGTTCGAGATAAAATCTACGATAAAGTTCTGGTAAATTCTGTATGATGAATAATTTGCACGATTGTGATTCTAACTGGGAGTCCAAGGAACTGGTATTAGAAATCCTGCATTGTTTTTAAACTGCATCTGGGCTTAGACCCTCAGGCCGCCTCCCTTGTGACTGGGAGGACCAACTGTAACTGGGTGGAGGGAGTTGGCTTCCTGCGGGAATTCTCCTCAGGAGAGGTCTCTCTGGGGGATGCACATGAGTTGTGGGGAGGCAGGCATATAGTTTGGAAGAGCATATTGATAATAGTTAACATTTTAAATATTTATATGGTGTTTATTTAAAGAAAATTTTTTTAACATTTTTGAGAGAGAGTGCAAGCAGAATCTGAAGCAGGTTCCATGCTCTGAGCTGGCAGCACAGAGCCTGATGTGGGGCTTTGAGCTCACAAACTGTGAGATGATGACCTGAGCAGAAGTCAGATGCTTAACTGACTGAGCCACCCAGGTATCCCTGGTGTTTATTTAAAAAAAAATTTTCTTAATGTTTATTTATTTTTGAGAGAGAGACAGAGTGTGAGCGGGGGAGGGGCAGAGAGAGAGAGAGAGGGAGACCCAGAATCCGAAGCAGGTTCCAGGCTCTGAGCTGTCAGCACAGAGCCTGACACGGGGCCCGAACTCAGGAGCCATGAGATCATGACCTGAGCCGAAGTCGGACGCTCAACCGACTGAGCCACCCAGGCGGGCCCCCCCGCCCCCCCCGGTGTTTATTTTAAACATAGAAAAAAAAAAAATACTGTGTTTGTGTGTGTGCTTTTTGATTAACAGAACCATAGTAATGAAAGTTTGACAGAATATCTGTGGTTGGTAGGAAATGAGTTAAAATTTCTTTTAAACAGTGATTTGGAGGGAGGCTTTGTGGTGTTATGCATCATTTTTTAAATGAGGCAGTGTCCCATTAAGGCAATATTAAAATGTTTTTAATGTAATTGCCAACATTTTAACACCGGGAAATTTTATACTGAAAAGCTCCAGATCACCGGAAGCTGGGCCGGAGCCAAATGTGGCTGCCGTGGGCTCAGGGCCACTTGGGCCCCTGTCACCCTCTGTGGGCTCTTCCTCTCCTGTCTTTCTGCTGGCCTCTCTGACCATCTCATTTCTTCTAGGTGCCCTGCTCTTACTTACTCTAATAGGTTTCCCTGTGGTTTGGACCAGAGAATTGGTGCTGCTCGCTGCGGGGTGAGAGGCTCGGCCTCTTCACGCCCTATTGAACATACGTAGACAGCATGTGGGCTTGCGCGCTTTGCCCTGTAAGTCCCTCGTTCACCCACCCACCGCCTTCCTCCCTCAGGGCAACACTTGCCATCAGTGCAGGCAGAAGACCATCGACACCAAGACGGTGTGTCGGAACCAGGGCTGCGGTGGGGTCCGAGGACAGTTCTGTGGGCCGTGCCTGCGGAATCGCTACGGGGAGGACGTGAGATCTGCACTGCTGGACCCGGTAGGAACGGTGTGCGCACTTGTGAATTGGACCGGCAAAGAGAGGCAAGCTGAGATGGATGGGGCTCTCAGGACCCTTTATGATCGGGGACCTGTAGCTGCAGAGCTCAGTCTACCCCTTGACACTCCAGAGGAAAAAAAAGGGTTTCCTTCTGGAAAGAGAGCAAGCTGACCAGTAGGGCAGAAGAGATGACTGGGTTTTCCAGGGTCCAAGCCTTGCTTTCCTACCGTTATGGTCTGTCAGGTGCAGCTGTGTGGCTTTCCTCCAGCAGCATGGCTTACCTCAGGCGAGGCCAGGGGACAGGTGTGTGTCACTGTGTGCCTGGCTGTCGTCTAAGGTGTTTTCCTAACACAGTCGACTTGCAGTTGTTACTAAGTCATGTAAATTTATGAAGTCGAGTATATAACCTCCCAGGCCCTCAGTTCCCTCCTTGAAGTGAGATAATAGTATGGTTAGTATGTATCCGCTTGAACCTAGGCAGTCTGGCCCAGAGTCTGTGCTCTTACCTCTTTCACAGCAGTCATGGGGTAAATCGCTGTCCCCATTTAGCAGATGAATATAGACCACGACTCCGGTTATGTGGTTTAGGAAGTAGAAGAGCTAGAATTCACACGTCCGTCTCACTGCTCTTTTGTACTCCTAAAATCTCCACAGTTTGAAGCAGGCGTCTAATTTTCTGTGTTTTTCCACACGTGGGACCCTGGGTGATCAACCTCTCTGGGCCTTTTGAATCATGGGGAGGAGACTCGTTTAGTCACCCTGTGCCATATACTAGAAGTATCCTGTGACTGAAGGTTGGAGGAGAGACCAAGTGAGCCGGGCTTGAGCACAATGGAGGTAACAGGGGAAACTGCTCTTCCAGGATTGGGTGTGTCCTCCCTGCCGTGGGATCTGCAATTGCAGTTACTGTCGCAAGCGTGATGGCCGCTGTGCCACAGGGATCCTCATTCACCTAGCCAAGTTTTACGGTTACAATAATGTCAAGGAATACCTGGAGAGGTAAGTCACAGGTCACAAATGGAGGCTGTCATCTCCAGCTCCAGCCGGGGAGACCGTGGAGGCGGGAGTGGTTGCTAGATTTCAGGCAGATGCTTAAAAACCATCTTGAGTGCCATCCATTCCCTAGCTGCTTGCATTAGAGCAGCTCAGGGCTGATGTGTTCCCTCTTGGAACGTTTCCCTCCTTTGCTAGGATCTTCAGCTTTGGCACTGCCTGTATCCCCAGTTCCCCCCTCATTGTGTAAAACAGAAATGGAGGCAAGCAGGCTGAGGGGAGAGGTTGGGGCAAAGCGCGTGGCTGACACGGTTACTGCTTTCCAGGGCTGAGGAAGCTGCGTGGGATTCTGCAGTGTGGTTTGGCGAGTGGGAGTGAGGCCCGTGGCTCCTGCTGCCTGGCCGAGGAGTCAGGGCAGGCCTGCCGCAGAGGGGCTGGGCTGTGCACTCAGGGTGTGTGTTGAGCCTAGAACCTGCTTTGTGTTCGTCTCCATACCCATCACACTGACGCCTCCCTTCTTTTCCTCAGCTTACAGAAGCAGCTAGTAGAAGATGATTAAGAACAAAACCAGCCACCTCACTGTAAAGAACTCTAGCAACATATGCCATCCCACGGGTGTCTACGATTTCTTCCAGTTGTGTTTTTATACAGAAGTTGTTCGTTGATCTAAATACTATTTTTTTAAAATTGTTTATATGCTTGAAAAGGTTTCTCAGGAAGACGGCAAAGCAGAGGAATCTAATTACATATATCCACGGGCCCCTATGCGTAGTGAGTGGTTTAAAAGCATCTGCATATGACAAAAACACAGCTTAAATGGGGTGGAGTTAAAAGTCCAGGTAAGTTCCAGGGCAAACGTTGTGTAAGCAGCTCTTGCCTTTGACACTATTTGGTGCCTTGATCTTTACCTCCCAGGCAGTGACCACAGTTCAGACCAGGTAGTTAGTGCTTCTCTGGGTCATTGGAAATTTATGTTAAAGAAAGAATGTTCTCTTAAATTACAAAGTGCAATTAACCCATAGATCTTGAGTACTAGAGTTTTATTTTTATTGAAAGTCACCTTCACGTTACCGACACTGGAGGCCTGGGGACACTGCTGGTCGGCAGGACCGTCTGCCTCTTCCTTCAGGATTCACCTGAGGTCAGGGGCTTCTAGATTTTTTTAATTTAAAAAGATTTTGTTTATGTGCAAGAACTCAAATCCCACTTTCTGATGGGGAGACCGTTAAGGACGGTGTTTAAGCAAAATTAACGCACATGTGAGTTACTTAAAAATTCCAGAAGCTGGAGTGTGTTTTATGGCTCTCGGTAAATTAATGTGTGCGGCCCCCCGGCCAAGGCCTGTGTTGTCCGAGCCTGAGGGCCATCTCAGGCTTCCAGCAGCAGGGCCACGCCTGCCAGGACCCATTTGGCCGCCTTGTCTTTGCTTTTCAATCTGAAGGTCCACACGTAGGTTGGGCCCCTCATTTTGGTTTTGTACACCGGGCATTCATAGGTGTGTTTAGTTTCCTGTCTGTCTGTGGGTATGGCTTTTGCAAAGATAACCGGCATCACAGATGTTAACTCCTTGAGGCAGGCATCAGCAATGGTTCCTGACTGTGTGTCCCATCTGGCACCTATAGCAAAAACACAAGGATTGCAACAGTGTGGTGTGTTGGAAGCAATAAATGTTCAGTTTTGTCGTTAACTGCTTGTCGGCTTCCTTACTGGTGTGGGAGGTTGAGGGGTGCCACAGAAACACTGGAGGCAGGGTTCCACGTCTAAACTTTCCTTTGAAAAATGAACTAATTTGAATTCAAAAGATCTAAACCTTGTTTGAAAACAGACTGTCCAAGAATTCAGGCACAATAAAGCAAATGAGTTTGCCCTCTCTTTAAAAAATTGAATTCTTCAAAATGAATGCATTTCCTCCCAACCACCCACATTAGAGACTCGAATGCACTGGCATCTTAAGGGCTTAAAGAAATCTTGTAGTAAAACGTCAGAGTGAAGTGAAAGTTTTTAATCATTTCACAATCTTTTTAGTGTAGGTCTTAATGCCACAGGTAATTTAACACTAGATACAGATGCAGATTGAAGTGACAGCCATCACCCTACGTGCCTTAAAACTTGGCTGACATTGGACCCAGATCCTGGCATTAAATGTGGTGAAACGAGGTAGACGACTGCTAGATGTGAGTGAGTACAGAGGAGTGGAGTAAACCAAGGACAGATACCAACTTGAAACTGATCGAAGAAAGCTCCTAAATTAAAAACTACCCCGGTGCTACTTGTGCTATCTTACCTTCCATGAGGAGCCCGTGGAGATAGGCACCTTCCCGTGGAGGATGGCCATAATCTTCCTTGGTTTTTTTGGTAACATCAACAGTCAAGCACATTTTGTCCAGGGGCCACTCATTTTTGCGAGCCATGGTCTGCATGATTGCTATGGGAAGAGAAGGAGCAGGAAATGGGATGTAGTGGTAAAAGGGCTCTCAGGGGCCCACAGTCAGCTGCCTTTCTGACTGAGGCATTGTGCTGTGCTTCGGGTTCCTGGAAATGTGCGTGTGGCTGTGCTAGACTGATGGCCAACTGAGGCCTGCAGGACACCTCCCTGCTTGTGTACATGAACTTTTACTGGAATAGCCAGGCCCATTTGGTTACACAGCATCTGGTTTTGCACTGTGGTGGCAGAAGGGAACCACTGGAGAAGAGACCCCGTGGCCTTTGACAGAAAATGTTTATATCCCACTTCACATGGCTGCTATGCTTGGAACTTTACTTTCTCTGCACACCCAGCTATCACTCCTGCCCTCCCTCCTGTGTCATGAGCACTGGGGAGCAGGGCAGGTGAGGCAGGATTTGTGCCAGAAGCTGGGGCCGCCCAGTTGGAGCCCTTACCAGTTAAGAAGGACTGAGGGTTGAAGAAGCCAGGAAGCCATACCACAGCTGGAAGGGCAAGATCGTGGGTCCAGGTTTCAAGTTCCCGGCATCGCAAAAGGAGGTCATTAAACCTGGTGAACACGAGGTAGGAGGAAACAAATGCACTTTTTAGTAATAGAGTTTTCCGATAAGGTGAAGTAGATTCTTAGAGCATGAACAGGGGAGGGTCAGAGAGAGAGAGAGAGACAGAATAGGAAGCAGGCTCCAGACTCCGAGCTATCGGCACAGAGCCCCATGTGGGGCTCAAACTCACAGACTGTGAGATCATGACCTGAGCCGAGGTCGGACACTCAACCAACTGAGCCATGAGGGCGCCCCGATGAAGTAGATCCCTTTAAAGAGATTTTTTTTCCTGTTGAAATTTTATAACTATTACCACCAGGGACAGGAAACACTGAGGAATGTGGAAAATTCATCTCTACTTAATTTTATTTAGATGCTCTTACTGATACATGGTAACCACACCCAGGTGATGTGTGTATAATCCACCTGACAGGCTCCAACAGAGTGTGGACAAGGTGTGTGCATGGCAATGCATGCGTGTGTGTGTAAGGATTGGGGTGGGAGGGATGGCTGCTGGGAAGGGCAGAGGCAGTAGAGCCCAGACAGTGGACTTTCCATATACAATAGTCAGGAATGGGGAGGAGAAAAAGCTAGTAAGGGGAAACCACACCTCCGAGCCTCTGCATGACTGTGGTTTGGGAAAATGAGGTTTTTTTACCCAAGTTCAGAACTCATCACAACAGTTTTTCAAGGAACAAGACCAACTCTCACAGAGGCTATGGGAAAATGAGCTTCTCTGATAAAATCAGGAGACCTGTCAAGCTTTGAAATGTAGGATTCAGGGCTCCCAGAAAGAGAAAATGGAGCGTGGGTATGTTAAAGCCAGCAGGGAGTTCTCTAGGGTGAGGGCCATGCGGGCTAGCCCTGAAGTTTCCTGGCACCTGGTTTGGTTACGTGTTACAAAAGCAGCAAGGCTGATGCTCACATTCACACTTGGGTCACTACAAGTTTGCTGTAATGCCTGCCAGTTTACAGCATGGCTCTTACCTGCCCCATGCCAGTTCTTCCAAATCTCTGGTTTAGGGAAAACATAATTGACAAGGCAACAAATAGGAAAAGCAAAGACTTTCAGGGCCACTTGGGTGGCTCAGTTGGTGAAGCATCTGACTTTGGCTCAGGTCATGATCTGGTGCTTCATGAGTTCAAGCCCCGCATCAGGCTGTGTGCTGACAGCTCAGAGCCTGGAGCCTGCTTCCGATTCTTTTTCTCTCTGCCCCTTCCCTGCTTGTGCTCACTCTCTCTCAAAAATAAATGAAACGTTAAAAAATAAAAAAAGCTTTTTTATCTAAAAATGTTACCACAAGAGGCTTTGCATTGTAGCCAAATTACAACAAGTTTTTAAAAAGGGAAATGATTGCCTGTGTAAACAAGATTCTGGTTTGGAAATGACCAGGTAAGAAAAAGGAAATTAGGAAGAAAAACATTTCAAAATGAAATGGAAAATACACAAAAATAAACTCAAAATGGATGAAAGACCAAAATGTAAGACAGGAAGCCATCAAAATTCTAGAGGAGAAAGCAGGCAGCAACCTCTTTGACATTGGCCACATCAAGTTCTTTACACATCTCCGGGGGCAAGGGAAACAAAAGCAAAAATGAACTGTTGGGACCTCATCAAAACAAAATACTTCTGCACAGGGAAGGAAACAATCAGCAAAACTAAAAGGCAATTGACAGAATGGGAGAAGATATTTGCAAATGACATATCAGATAAAAGGTTAGTATTCAACATTTATGAAGAACTTATCAAACTCAACACCCAAAGAACATAATCCAGTGAAGAAGTGGGCAAAAGACATGAATAGACACTTCTCCAAAGAAGACATCCAGATGGCCAACCGACACGTGAAAAATGCTCAACATCATGCATCAGGGAAATATAAATCAAAACCACAATGAGCTATCACCTCACACAAGTCAGAATGGCTAACATTAACTCTTGCAACAATAAATGTTGGTGAGGATGCGGAGAAAGAGGATCTCTTTTGCACTGCTGGTTGGAATGCAAGCTGGTGCAGCCACTCTGGAAAACAGTATGGAGGTTCCTCAAAAAATTAAAAATAGAACTACCCTACCACCAAGCAATTACACTACTAGGTATTTATCCAAGGGATATGGATGTGATGTTTCAAAGGAGCACATGTACCCCAATGTTTATAGTAGCGCTATCAACCATAGCCAAAGTATGGAAAGAGCCCAAATGTCCATCAGTGGATGAATGGATAAAGAAGATTGGTGTATATATATACAATGGAATATTACTCGGCAATCAAAAAGAATGAAATCTTGCCATTTGCAACTACGTGGATGGAACTGGAGGGTATTAAGGTAAGCAAAATTAGAGAAAGACAAATATCCAAATATCCAGGGAGGGGGACAAAACATAAAAGACTCTTAAATATAGAGAACAGAGGGTTGCTGGAGTGGCTGCAGGAAGGGGGATAGGCTAAATGGGTAAGGGGCATTAAGGAATCTAATCCTGAAATCATTGTTGTACCGTATGCTAACTTGGATGTAAATTTAAAAATTAATTAAAAAATGAAATGAAAAACTTGTGTACAATTTGAAGAAATTTGGGTTTTCCTAAATTACAAATTTGACTCTGTAAAATCAGGGACATACCATATTTCCAGAAAATGTGACCAAGAAAAATCAATGCCAAGACACATTTTAATATAGACCAAAGACAGAGAATCCTCTGGATAGCAAGGAAAAAACATGAAGTCTTTTAGAAAAGGAGAAAGAAAGTCAGCCACAGACCCCTATACAGCAGCATTTGATCAGAGCAAGCCACGCTGCCTACAAAGCCCCCAACAGTGAGTGGGTTCAACTTTTTTTTTTTTTTTATAACCAGCCAGCCTGTCCTTTGAGTATAAAGACAGCTGATTATATGGCATAAAATAATGGCAGCAAATCCAATGAACAAGAAGGCTGAATCATCCAGCAAATAAAAACAAGAGGGATCTGAAGGACTCAATATATTTAAAACCCTGAGAAAGAAACTAGAATAATAGCCGTAAAAACAGGAAATTACGAAACCAAGTTGGGTACTTTCTCTGATTTCAGTATAAACAACTTGGAATTGAAAAATTGATTTTGGACAATGAAATTTTCTTTTTTAATTAAACATTTTTTTTTTTAACATTTGTTCTTTTTTGAGAGCTAGACCGTGAGTTGGGGAGGGGCAGAGAGAGAGGGAGACAGAGAATCTGAAGCAGGCTCCAGGCTCCGAGCTGTCAGCACAGAGCCTGACATGGGGCTCGGACTCACAAACCCTGAGAGCACAACCTAAGCCGAACTTGGATGTTTAACTGACTGAGCCACCCAGGTGCCCCGAGGACAATAAAATTTTAAAAGTTAAGGGGAGACACACAGTAAACCGGAAACCATTGAAGACAAAATGAAGTCCTCCCACCCCCCCCAGAAGTGATGAGATCAACCAGGATATAGCAGAGACAGAGACTGAAAATAAGAGTTCAGATAAGTAAACACAATGAAGATTATGAGGAAGATGGCATTTATTGGGAGACATAAGGGCTGAGAATTTTTCAGGGTGGAAGCAACGGGTAGACATACACACTTATAATAGCACACAGGAGCAAGTAGGATACAATTTTAAAAGCCCACATCTAAATATATCAGTAAAACTGCAGAACATCAATAGTAAAGAAAAAAATCTTAAGAACTTCCCCAGAGAAAACAGATTAGTTGTGAAGGGATGACAAGTACACTTAAGAACAGTCTCATCAGCTATAATAAATGCCAGAAAACCATGGAGTTAGCAAACTCAAAGCACTGAAATTATTCGTATGCTGGAACTGGAGGTTACCCATAGTACAAGAGCGTAGGGAAAAAGATTCTGATAAAGAACACCATTTACTCCCCACCATATATACTGAGAGCCCTGGTATAGATATTGTCTTTCAGTGAAAAGAGACGGGGGCCCAGAACAAAGGAGCCCAGAATCAGATATAAAAAGCAACAAAGGAGCAAAGACATCAACACATGTTGTCAAAGCAAAAATAATACTATAAACAGAAACATTATGGTTTAAAATAAGGTTGAATTACAATTGCAGACCAGAGGAGGCAAGAGGGAGATTAAATTGTTGACTTTACATTATATTAGAACAGTCAACTATGGGGGTACCTGGGTGGCCGAGTTGCTTGGGTGTCTGACTTCAGCTCAGGTCACGGTCTCACGGTTTGTGAGTTCAAGCCCTGCACAGGGGCTCTGTGCTAACAGCTCCTGGAGCCTACTTCCAATATTGTGTCTCTCTCTGCCCCCTTTCCCATTTGCACTCTCTCTCTCTCTCTCTCTCTCTCTCTCTCTCAAAAATAAACAAACATTAAAAAAGCCAAGTGTGTAGGCTACAATGTAAAGCGTCTCTGCTAAAACAACAAGGATAAGCATGTAATAAAACTATTAAAATGACAGAAGCCTGAAAAACATTGGAATAAAAGTAGAAAAATATAGAAATAAGCACAAAATAAGATGGAAGTCCAAAGTTACCATTATGACAAAACTTAAGTACAATATATTTTTTATTGGAAATACAAAATTTGATTTGGGGGGCACTTGAGTGGCTCAGTCAGGTAAGCATGCAACTTCAGCTCATCTCACAGTTTGTGAGTTCAAGCTCTGCATCGGGCTCCATGCTGATAGTGCAGAGCCTGCTTGGGATTCTCTCCCTTTCTTTCTGCCCCTCTCCTCCCCTCCCCTTCTCTCTCAAAACTAAAAAACAAAACAAAAAAAAAAAAAAAACAAAACAAAACTTGGACATCCACAGCATTCACAGAAATCCAGTGAGTAGCTTTGCTCACTCTTCCTGCCAGTTGTTTGTTGCCATCTGTGTTCCTTCCACATTCTACCTTCCTTTTTTTTTTTTAATTTTATTTTTTAGTTTTTAGAATTTACATCCAAGTTAGTTAGCATATGGTGCAACAATGACTTCAGGAATAGATTCCTTAATGCCCCTTACCCATTTAGCTCATCCCCCCCCCCCCACAACCCCTCCAGCAACCCTCAGTTGGTTCTCCATATTTATGAGTCTCTTCTGTTTTGTCCCCTTCCCTGTTGTTATATTATTTTTGTTTCCCTTCCCTTATGTTTGTCTGTTCTGTGTCTTAAAGTCCTCATATTAGGGGCGCCTGGGTGGCTCAGTTAGTTAAGCGGCCGACTTCGGCTCAGGTCATGATCTCGCGGTCTGTGAGTTCAAGCCCCGCGTCAGGCTCTGTGCTGACAGCTCAGAGCCTGGAGCCTGTTTCAGATTCTGTATCTTCCTCTCTCTGACCCTCCCCCGTTCATGCTCGGTCTCATAAATAAATGTTAAAAAAAAAAAATTTAAAAAGTCCTCATATGAGTGAAGTCCTATGATTTTTGTCTTTGTCTAATTTCACTCAGCATAATACCCTCAGTTCCATCCACGTAGTTGCAAATGGCAAAACTTCATTCTTTTTGATTGCCGAGTAATACTCCATTGTATATATGTACCACATCTTTTTTATCCATTCATCCATTGATGGACATTTGGGCTCTTTCCATACTTTGGCTGTTGTTGATAGTGCTGCTATAAACGTGGGGGTGCACGTATCCCTTCGAAACAGCACACCTGTATCCTGTGGATAAATGCCTAGTAGTGCAATTGGTGGGTTGTAGGGTAGTTCTATTTTTAGTTTTATGAGGAACCTCCATACTGTTTTCCAGAGTGGCTGCACCAGCTTGCATTCCCACCAACAATGCAAAAGAGATCCTCTTTCTCCGCATCCTCGCCAACATCTGATGTTGCCTGAGTGGTTGATGTTAGCCAGTCTGACATGTATGAGGTGATATCTCATTGTGGTTTTGAACTGTATTTCCCTGATGAGTGATGTTAAGCATTTTTTTTCATGTGTTGGTTGGCCATCTGGATGTCTTCTTTGGAGAAGTGTCTATTCATGTCTTTCACCCATTTCTTCACTGGATCCTTTGTTTTTTGGGTGTTGAGTTTGATAAGTTCTTTATAGATTTTGAACACTAACCCTTTATCTGATATGTCATTTGCAAATAGCTTCTCCTATTCTGTCGGTTTCCTTTTAGTTTTGCTGATTGTTTCCTTCACTGTGCAGAAGCTTTTTATTTTGATGAGGTCCCAGTAGTTCATTTTTGCTTTGATTTCCCTTGCCTCTAACGATGTGTTGAGTAAGAAGTCACTGCAGCCAAGATCAAAGAGGTTTTTGCCTGCTTTCTCCTCAAGGATTTTGATGGCTTCCAGTCTTACATTGAGGTCTTTCATCCATTTTGAGTTTATTTTTGTGTATGGTGTAAGAAAGTGGCCCAGGTTCATTCTTCTGCATGTCACTGTCCAGTTTTCCCAGCACCACTTGCTGAGGAGCCTGTCTTTATTCCATCGGATATTCTTTCCTGCTTTGTCAAAGATGAGTTGGCCATACATTTGTGGGTCCATTTCTGGGTTCTCTCTTTTGTTCCATTGGTCTGAGTGTCTGTTCTTGTTGCACCTTCCATTCTTATGTTGGCACACCTCCCTACACAGCAAACACCTGGCTGCCTATGTGGCAGTTCCAAGGTGTACACATTTTCAGTGTGTAGCCCACAGCGGGTCTTGAACTCATGACCCTGAGATCAAGAGTTGACACTTAACCAAGTGAGCCTTCCAGGTAGCCCAAAGTTTTGTTTTTAAGATTTTATTTTTAAAGTAATTTCTATACCCAACATGGGGCTTGAACTCACAACCCTGAGATTAAGAGTCACAGGCACCCCTCATTTGGAATTCCCATGGGGCCTTCCAATTTAAGGTTCAGAGGACCATTCTCGTTCATGGAAGAAAGACTTAGGAAAGTATGGATTAAAGAAAATTCCATACCAAAAAGACAGGAATGGAGGGAACCTTTCAAACTTTGTGTGTTGACTATGAAGGCCAAGGAGCAGTTGGAGAGAGCCCTGGCTGTGAGGGAGCTGTGAATGTTCATCCATGGCTTTGGGACACCTCTCTCCACTCACAGCCACACACAGAAGCAGTTGGATTTATGGTGTACTCTACTATGAGCTTTTAAAAGTCAGCTTTGAGATGGCATTGGTAATCACTGGCTTCGAAAATAAGGTATGAAGGGACACGAAAACAAACTCAGGTTACCTCCCATGGCCATTTAAATAAGTGAATGAAGGAATTTTATTCCCTACATTTTTGACATGATAAACTGAGAAATTAGGAAGGTCAGGTATTTTGTTCAAGATTAAATAGCTAATAAGTAAGGGGCTGTGACCCCTTGCTTTGACCCTGATTTTCACCTGATTTTTCACTGATTTTTACCTTTGGAGCAACCCACAAAAGACACTCAGGAACAACTGGTGGTAGTTTGCACAATTATGCAAAGTACAGCCCCAAAGTACTCATAAAGTATAGCCTTCACAGTTCTTCTGACACAACAGTAACTCAGAATGCTGAACCAGCACCCAGGTGGAGAAAGGCCAGTGGGAGCAGGGAGGGGGTCGCTTACCAGTGGGCCAGGCCGTAAGTAGATGGATACGCCAGTTTGCTCCAAGCGTCTGGCACTGTGTCATAACTCAGCTGGGACTGCTGGGCTTCCATGTCAGGAGATAACGTCAGCTCCCCCTTGCATGGAGAAAAGAGGACACATAGTGAGTGCCCTCCAATGTGGGAAAACCTGCTCTGGTACCACTTTTAAACTCACCTTCCAACCAAGGTCTAATTGTTGAAGTGACACACGGATTTCCCGAAGAAGAATATTCATCCTCTCACATTCTTGGAAGCAAACAAGAACATAGGGGCTTCTGTTTGAGGTTTTTTGCATTATCTCCGCCATGTTGAACTCTTCTGGAAGTTTCTCCAAAATGTCATCCAAGACATTCTTAACCTTAAATCATTAACACACACAAAATTTAGCTCCTTTGTATTTCGTTTTTTTAAAGATTCTTTTAAAGTTTATTTTTGAGAGAGAGAGAGAGAGAATATGAATTCCAACCAGTCTCCATGCTGTCTGCACAGAGCCCTACGTGGGGCTTGAACTCAGGAAACCACGAGATCATTGCCTGAGCCAAAACCAAGAGTTGGATGCTTAACCAATGAGTCAACGAGGTGTCCCCTTTGTATTTCATTTTTAGTCACAGGGACACTATCCTTGATGTTTGGAAGTCCCAGAATCTATCCCACAACTCCCAATGATGCTTGCTAATGCATTGAAAACATGTCCGCCACTCCGTGGAGGTGGGCAGATGCACTGCCAACTAGCTCAGCTACCTGTACATGACCGCAGCCCCTCCCCTTCTTTAGATCCCACCAGGGAGGAGCTACTATTTGTAGTTTTTTCACTGGTAGCATTTGGGGAATTGAAGAACTGTCATGAATTCCATTTCACTTGTGCGTGTCAAGACACAATCAGAGGAAGTGGAACCCCAACATCTGGGTATTACGTTTTGTAATCCGCTAATTAAAAAAAAATCATTTTGAAAGTCACACAAACCGGAGAGGGAAGACGGCGGCGTAGGAGGACGCTGGGCTCACCGCGCGTCCTGCTGATCACTTAGATTCCACCTACACCTGCCTAAAGAACCCAGAAAACCGCCAGAGGATTAGCAGAACGAGGTCTCCGGAGCCAAGCTCAGACGAGAGGCCCACCGAAGAGGGTAGGAAGGGCGGCGAAGCGGTGCGCGCTCCACGGACTGGCGGGAGGGAGCCGGGGCGGAGGGGCGGCTCGCCGGCCAAGGAGAGCCCCCGAGTCTGGCTGGCAAAAGCGGAGGGGCCTGACGGACTGTGTTCCGACAGCAAGCGCGACTTAGCGTCTGGGAGGTCATAAGTTAACAGCTCTGCTCAGAAAGCGGGAAGGCTGGAGGACAAAGGGAGGGAGAGCTGCTGAGCCCCCGGACGACAGAGCTCAGTTTGGTGGGGAACAAAGGCGCTCGCCAGCGCCATCTCCCCCGCCCATCCCCCAGCCAAAATCCCAAAGGGAACCAGTTCCTGCCAGGGAACTTGCTCGCTCCGCGCAAACACCCAACTCTGTGCTTCTGCGGAGCCAAACCTCCGGCAGAGGATCTGACTCCCTCCCGCTGCCACAGGGCCCCTCCTGAAGTGGATCACCTAAGGAGAAGCGAGCTAAGCCTGCCCCTCCCGCCCCCGTGCACCTTGCCTACCCACCCCAGCTAATACGCCAGATCCCCAGCAACACAAGCCTGGCAGTGTGCAAGTAGCCCAGACGGGCCACGCCACCCCACAGTGAATCCCGCCCCTAGGAGAGGGGAAGAGAAGGCACACACCAGTCTGACTGTGGCCCCAGCGGTGGGCTGGGGGCAGACATCAGGTCGGACTGCGGCCCCGCCCACCAACTCCAATTATACACCACAGCACAGGGGAAGTGCCCTGCAGGTCCTCACCACTCCAGGGACTATCCAAAATGACCAAACGGAAGAATTCCCCTCAGAAGAATCTCCAGGAAATAACAACAGCTAATGAACTGATCAAAAAGGATTTAAATAATAGAGAGTGAATTTAGAATAATAGTCATAAAATTAATCACTGGGCTTGAAAACAGTATACAGGACAGCAGAGAATCTCTTGCCACAGAGATCAAGGGACTAAGGAACAGTCACGAGGAGCTGAAAAGCGCTTTAAATGAAATGCAAAACAAAATGGAAACGACAACAGCTTGGATTGAAGAGGCAGAGGAGAGAATAGGTGAACTAGAAGATAAAGTTATGGAAAAAGAGGAAGCTGAGAGAAAGAGAGATAAAAAAATCCAGGAGTATGAGGGGAAAATTAGAGAACTAAGTGATACACTAAAAAGAAATAATATACGCATAATTGGTATCCCAGAGGAGGAAGAGAGAGGGAAAGGTGCTGAAGGGGTACTTGAAGAAATTATAGCTGAGAACTTCCCTGAACTGGGGAAGGAAAAAGGCATTGAAATCCAAGAGGCACAGAGAACTCCCTTCAGACATAACTTGAATCGATCTTCTGCACGACATATCATAGTGAAACTGGCAAAATACAAGGATAAAGAGAAAATTCTGAAAGCAGCAAGGGATAAACGTGCCCTCACATATAAAGGGAGACCTATAAGACTCGTGACTGATCTCTCTTTTGAAACTTGGCAGGCCAGAAAGGATTGGCACGATATCTTCAGTGTGCTAAACAGAAAAAATATGCAGCCGAGAATCCTTTATCCAGCAAGTCTGTCATTTAGAATAGAAGGAGAGATAAAGGTCTTCCCAAACAAACAAAAACTGAAGGAATTTGTCACCACGAAACCAGCCCTACAAGAGATCCTAAGGGGGATCCTGTGAGACAAAGTACCAGAGACATCACTACAAGCATAAAACATACAGACATCACAATGACTCTAAACCCATATCTTTCTATAATAACACTGAATGTAAATGGGTTAAATGCGCCAACCAAAAGACATAGGGTATCAGAATGGATAAAAAAACAAGACCCATCTATTTGCTGTCTACAAGAGACTCATTTTAGACCTGAGGACACCTTTAGATTGAGAGTGAGGGGATGAAGAAATATTTATCATGCTACTGGAAGCCAAAAGAAAGCTGGAGTAGCCATACTTATATCAGACAAACTAGACTTTAAATTAAAGGCTGTAACAAGAGATGAAGAAGGGCATTATATAATAATTACAGGGTCTATCCATCAGGAAGAGCTAACAATTATAAACGTCTATGCACCGAATACCAGAGCCCCCAAATATATAAAACAATTACTCATAAACATAAGCAACCTTATTGATAAGAATGTGGTAATTGCAGGGGACTTTAACACCCCACTTACAGAAATGGATAGATCATCTAGACACATGGTCAATAAAGAAACAAGGGCCCTGAATGATACATTGGATCAGATGGACTTGACAGATATATTTAGAACTCTGCATCCCAAAGCAACAGAATATACTTTCTTCTCGAGTGCACATGGAACATTCTCCAAGATAGATCATATACTGGGTCACAAAACAGCCCTTCATAAGTTTACAAGAATTGAAATTATACCATGCATACTTTCAGACCATAATGCTATGAAGCTTGAAATCAACCACAGGAAAAAGTCTGGAAAACCTCCAAAAGCGTGGAGGTTAAAGAACACCCTACTAAAGAATGAGTGGGTCAACCAGGCAATTAGAGAAGAAATTAAAAAATATATGGAAACAAACGAAAATGAAAATACAACAATCCAAACGCTTTGGGACGCAGCGAAGGCAGTCCTGAGAGGAAAATACATCGCAATCCAGGCCTATCTCAAGAAACAAGAAAAATCCCAAATATAAAATCTAACAGCACACCTAAAGGAAATAGAAGCAGAACAGCAAAGGCAGCCTAAACCCAGCAGAAGAAGAGAAATAATAAAGATCAGAGCAGAAATAAACAATATAGAATCTAAAAAAACTGTAGAGCAGATCAACGAAACCAAGAGTTGGTTTTTTGAGAAAATAAACAAAATCGACAAACCTCTAGCCAGGCTTCTCAAAAAGAAAAGGGAGATGACCCAAATAGATAAAATCATGAATGAAAATGGAATTATTACAACTAATCCCTCAGAGATACAAATAATTATCAGGGAATACTATGAGAAATTATATGCCAACAAATTGGACAACCTGGAAGAAATGGACAAATTCCTAAACACCCACACTCTTCCAAAACTCAATCAGGAGGAAATAGAAAGCTTGAACAGACCCATAACCGGCGAAGAAATTGAATCAGTTATCAAAAATCTCCCAACAAATGAGTCCAGGACCAGATGGCTTCCCAGGGGAGTTCTACCAGACGTTTAAAGCAGAGATAATACCTATCCTTCTCAAGCTATTCCAAGAAATAGAAAGGGAAGGAAAACTTCCAGACTCATTCTATGAAGCCAGTATTACTTTGATTCCTAAACCAGACAGAGACCCAGTAAAACAAGAGAACTACAGGCCAATATCCCTGATGAATATGGATGCAAAAATTCTCAATAAGATACTAGCAAATCGAATTCAACGGCATATAAAAAGAATTATTCACCATGATCAAGTGGGATTCATTCCTGGGATGCAGGGCTGGTTCAACATTCGCAAATCGATCAACGTGATACATCACATTAACAAAAAAAAAGAGAAGAACCATATGATCCTGTCAATCGATGCAGAAAAGACCTTTGACAAAATCCAGCACCCTTTCTTAATAAAAACCCTTGAGAAAGTCGGGATAGAAGGAACCTACTTAAAGATCATAAAAGCCATTTATGAAAAGCCCACAGCTAACATCATCCTCAACGGGGAAAAACTGAGAGCTTTTTCCCTGAGATC
The DNA here is from genome assembly GCF_018350215.1 of Panthera leo. Lineage (NCBI taxonomy): Eukaryota > Metazoa > Chordata > Mammalia > Carnivora > Felidae > Panthera > Panthera leo. The sequence continues at coordinate 113,067,088 of NC_056680.1, read as the reverse complement.
AGGAACACGACAGGGATGCCCACTCTCACCGCTGTTATTTAACATAGTGCTGGAAGTTCTAGCATCAGCAATCAGACAACAAAAGGAAATCAAAGGCATCCAAATTGGCAAAGATGAAGTCAAGCTTTCGCTTTTTGCAGATGACATGATATTATACATGGAAAATCCGATAGACTCCACCAAAAGTCTGCTAGAACTGATACATGAATTCAGCAAAGTTGCAGGATACAAAATCAATGTACAGAAATCAGTTGCATTCTTATACACTAACAAGGAAGCAACAGAAAGACAAATAAAGAAACTGATCCCATTCACAATTGCACCAAGAAGCATAAAATACCTAGGGATAAATCTAACCAAAGATGTAAAAGATCTGTATGCTGAAAACTATAGAAAGCTTATGAAGGAAATTGAAGAAGATATAAAGAAATGGAAAGACATTCCCTGCTCATGGATTGGAACAATAAATATTGTCAAAATGTCAATACTACCCAAAGCTATCTACACATTCAGTGCAATCCCAATCAAAATTGCACCAGCATTCTTCTCACAACTAGAACAAGCAATCCTAAAATTCATATGGAACCACAAAAGGCCCCGAATAGCCAAAGTAATTTTGAAGGAGAAGACCAAAGCAGGAGGCATCACAATCCCAGACTTTAGCCTCTACTACAAAGCTGTCATCATCAAGACAGCATGGTATTGGCACAAAAACAGACACATAGACCAACGGAATAGAATAGAAACCCCAGAACTAGACCCACAAACGTATGGCCAACTCATCTTTGACAAAGCAGGAAAGAACATCCAATGGAAAAAAGACAGTCTCTTTAACAAATGGTGCTGGGAGAACTGGACAGCAACATGAAGGTTGAAACTAGACCACTTTCTCACACCATTCACAAAAATAAACTCAAAATGGATAAAGGACCTGAATGTGAGACAGGAAACCATCAAAACCTTAGAGGAGAAAGCAGGAAAAGACCTCTCTGACCTCAGCCGTAGCAATCTCTTACTCGACACATCCCCAAAGGCAAGGGAATTAAAAGCAAAAGTGAATTACTGGGACCTTATAAAGATAAAAAGCTTCTGCACAGCAAAGGAAACAACCAACAAAACTAAAAGGCAACCAACGGAATGGGAAAAGATATTTGCAAATGACATATCAGACAAAGGGCTAGTATCCAAAATCTATAAAGAGCTCACCAAACTCCACACCCGAAAAACAAATAACCCAGTGAAGAAATGGGCAGAAAACATGAATAGACACTTCCCTAAAGAAGACATCTGGATGGCCAACAGACACATGAAAAGATGTTCAACGTCGCTCCTTATCAGGGAAATACAAATCAAAACCACACTCAGATATCACCTCATGCCTGTCAGAGTGGCCAAAATGAACAAATCAGGAGACTATAGATGCTGGCAAGGATGTGGAGAAACGGGAACCCTCTTGCACTGTTGGTGGGAATGCAAATTGGTGCAGCCGCACTGGAAAGCAGTGTGGAGGTTCCTCAGAAAATTAAAAATAGACCTACCCTATGACCCAGCAATAGCACTGCTAGGAATTTATCCAAGGGATACAGGAGTACTGATGCATAGGGGCACCTGTACCCCAATGTTTATAGCAGCACTCTCAACAATAGCCAAATTATGGAAAGAGCCTAAATGTCCATCAACTGATGAATGGATAAAGAAATTGTGGTTTATATACACAATGGAATACTACGTGGCAATGAGAAAGAATGAAATATGGCCCTTTGTAGCAACGTGGATGGAACTGGAGAGTGTGATGCTAAGTGAAATAAGCCATACAGAGAAAGACAGATACCATATGGTTTCACTCTTATGTGGATCCTGAGAAACTTAACAGAAACCCGTGGGGGAGGGGAAGGAAAAAAAAAAAAAAAAAGAGGTTAGAGTGGGAGAGAGCCAAAGCATAAGAGACTCTTAAAAACTGAGAACAAACTGAGGGTTGATGGGGGGTGGGAGGGAGGGGAGGGTGGGTGATGGGTATTGAGGAGGGCACCTTTTGGGATGAGCACTGGGTGTTGTATGGAAACCAATTTGACAATAAATTTCATATATTAAAAAAAAAATAAAAAAAAAAAAAGAAAGTCACACAAACCAAAAATGCCCTTTAAGCTTGAGCTAATTCTGGTGACTTTATGATGTTGCCCTTTCCAACTGACACAGCCTAAAATTTGGGGAAGCTGTTTAGATCAACGTTTTCAACAACGAGGAAGCCTCTGTCTTCTTTACTTATTGCCCTGAAGAAATAAAAATCTTATACATTAAAGACGCAAAGATGCATACAGTAGTTCAATGTGCATGCTTAGTCTATCCGGTCTCACTGAGCTACGGAAAACCAACAAATACCTAAAGTAGACAAGAGAGTGAAGATAGTGCTGTCTGTCTTCAGCCCCAGGCCACTTTCCCTCTCCCACTGATTTCTGGGATTACTGCCTACGGTTCTGACAGCATTAACAGCAAGTTGCTTTAGCGCCCGGCAGGTAATTTTTCAGGTCCTGCAGTCTTATTCTTCTACCATAGCTGCACAAAGTACAAAACAGTTTAGTAGGCAAGTTAGGTAAAGGGGTGGCTTTTGGAATCAGCTGGAGTTTGATTTCCTTCATTGGCCCTTTCTAGCTGTCTAGCAAATCACCTAAACTTAATTCTGTAACAGGGATCCTGATAGTACTCAGAGCTGTTGAGAATTAAATGTTTCTTCCTAAAGCACTTTCTTAAGTGCTTAGCATATAGTAAGCACTCAATAAATTTGTTGCTACAATCTGTTTGCCTATTTGGGGTGTTGAGATATCTCAAGAGGTTTGCTTTGTAGTTTCTGGTTTAACGGTCAGCTTCTTTGTTGGAAAGAATGAAGCCCAAAAAACAAAATGAAGACCTCATCTACCTCTCTGCTTGTGTTAATACTATAGCTTTTGCCAAATGGGTGATTTTTTTTCTTTTTTATCTTCTTAAGAAAAAAAAAGGTGTAACATTCAGATAAGGGAGATGTTAGCATATGGGATAAAACACCACACAACAAATCCTAAAGCCTCTAAATGACAACGAGTGCCTCAACAAATGGCCATATTTCAAGAAATAATACAGAAAATTCCTGAGACCTCACGATAAGGAAATCTGAGAGTGTGTTCCAACAACCTGATCCTTGTCCCTCAAATCCTGATTAATAATTGTGAGAGGGGAATATGGGCTAATTTATGTGGGGAAAAATAAACTAGTAAGGTTTTAAGTTAATGAGAAATAAGATTTTAATCTAAATGTAAAAAAAAGATAGCATTTGATGTCCATTTCTCATCCCCATCATTCTAGGCAATAGATACCTTCAAAAGAATAACGCTAAAAGCAAAACAAAACAAACCACCACCACCACCACCAAAAACCAATGCCAGTCTCCCAAGATAATCTGATAAAGACATCATAAAATGACAGAGCCAAAAACACACAGAGTAAAAAAGCAAGTCACAGATTTGGAGAAGAGGTTTGCCATACATCTATCTGACAAAGGATACACGTTGAGAACAGAGTCCTTACAAATCTGTAAGAAAAACATTGACAACAATTTTTAAAAAATGGGCAAGAAACTGGAGCAGGTACTTCACATGGGATTCTACCCACATGGCTATAACCCCATGAAAAGATATTCAGCATCATCCCTTGACTAAGGAATGCAAAGTTAAAACCATGATGAAATACTACCTTTCACAAAACCTCAAGGAAAGAGAACAGGGGACACTTGCACACTGCTGGTGGGAGTGTAAGTGGTACAAGCACTTTTGAAAACTGCTTGGGAATATCGACTGAAACTACATGTTACACCCGGTGATCCAGCAATCCCACTTCTCAGCAGAGAGGGTAAGAAGTATGAGTGGACGCCTCTGGGAGTTGCCAGTGCTGGGTGACAAGAGATTACAAGAATGTTCATGGCTGGGATATTCGTAATAGTGAAAAGCTAGAAAGAACCCAAACATCCAACTACTATAGAACGAAGAAAAAATGGCATATTCATACAATAGAATATGAAACAAAAATGAATCACTAACCCATGCAACAACATGGGTGAATCTCACAAATATAACACAGAATGAAAGGAGCCAGACCTAAATAAGTACACAGTGCATGAATGCATGTATTTGAAGTTCAAACACAGGCAAAGCTAACCTATGGTGACAGAGGTAAGATGAGTAGTTACCTTTAGATGGGAGAGGGAGGGATATACTGACCCTGAGTGTTGGAAATGTTATGTATTTTGATCTAGGTGGTGGTGAGATAGTTGTATAGAAAGGGAGAAATTCATTGAGTTGTACACGCAAGATTAGTTCCACAAAAAAAGAAAGACCCTCTACCTTTTCTTCCGTGGACTGCCCCAGCTCCTCACTGACGAGTACATTCCTGGGCTGCATCTCCAGCAAAGTTCTGAAGAGAGTGTTCGACATCACCGTCAGGAATTCTATTTCAGCATTTGGGTGGAGGCCATACAGTGCTGGGCTTTCTGGAGGAAGCCTCTCCTCTATGTACTGGTGGTAGCCTGAATAATCTAGATTAGGTGGGGCTGCAAATCCTGGGGCCAGCATCAGTTCATCTTCCACCTTCGACCACAAAGGAACAGAGTCAGTTATTCCAAGTCTAATTGGGCATGAATCTTCACATCCTAAAATATTTTGAGAACGCTCTTAACAAGAAGGTCCCGGTGTGATGCTGGATAGGTAGCGGGCTCTCTAAAATGTTTCACAACCCTTTTGTAATTTGATCATTTGGCCCTGTGTTTGGCACCAGGCTGACCTCTGGGGAGGAGTCCAAGGAACACACATGAATTCCTGCCCCGAGAAGCCTTAGTCCACAGTTTGCCCAGGGCAACATGGTACCTGAACACAGCTGAACCATCTGCCATGTATTGGTCACCCCATCAAATGCTTCAAGTCACTGATTATCCCACACATCTGCAAACATTTTGTAGAGAGAAATGGAAATTAGGAGTAACTTCCCCAGGCAAGATGTTTGATTTAAATCTTAATTCTGAATGCATCTTAGTATGGCTCTATAGGTTTTACTTTCCTAATGTACGCACTTGCCATAATACTCTTCAAGTTATTTTTTACACGATACAGAGTTCTATGTACTCATACTGAATAAACAGGAGTGTGTATATGTAAGTAACAATTTAGAGGGCACTATCTACAAAGGGTCAGCTCAGTGACACTTCCTCATGCCTTTGAGCCACTCAGGGTAGAGTCCACACTGCTCGCCTCCAGATCCACAGACCCGGGACTGGTGTTGGCACATACTGATGCTCAGTACACAGGTGCCTAATGAATGAACGGCGGGAGCGAGGAGGCATTTATCATACCCATGTACTTCATTAAGGCTGCGGTAGAGGAAGACATTCCACATAGAGGAAGGATCTAAAGAAAGGCAATGTAAAGAGCAATACCAAACCTAAGTTATGTGAATACAGTTCTTCAAAAGGTGACAAAAGAATTTACGGACATGATTCTCTTACCAGCGAGGAACAGAGCCAGTCAAGTACTTAGAATGGACTACCTCACTCAGCATAATCTCAGATTTTTACCTGATGTTTTTAGTCACCAGGGACCCTAACAAACCTGTTTTGATTTTCCTAATCTCTCTTGCTATTAATTCTGGCTCCACGTGCTTAAATGTACAGAGGGGTGTGACTTTTAACACTCACCTAATGGAGCTATTTTAGGCTTAGATTTTCTAAGTCATTTTCTGAAATCGGGGTTTTTCTCTCCAATTTTGTACGTTGTGCCATCTGGTCCCCTCACTCTCACCCAGAGGCAAAGTGAATATGCACGAATGTTTATTCAGTACTAAGTACTCATCACCTAGTATACCACAACAAGCCTTGGAAATATAAAAGGTTCATATAATCTAGTTCTTAAGGGACTCACAGTCTGATGGGGGACAAAAGAAGTGATTTTCTTCACAAGCATGTCACCTGTGAATAATGGCAGTTTGTTCCTGCTCAGACCTACAATTCCAGGTTTCCTAGAGAGCCTGAGGCCTCAGAGACAATGCTCAGTGGCTGGCTGTGAATTCCAAAGGCTTTTTAAATATTTGAGTCAGCATTTCTCTTTTGCACTAGGAAGATTTCCAAGTTAATCTAGTCTTTTATTTTGTGACAAACAGAAATCTTGACTAATGCATATGAGAAGGAGCAGCTCGGACCATCTTCCCCACCAGCATCTATTAGCTTGGTTTGTTTCACTCATTGATCTGCATTTTCTATCATTTCACATTTATCTATCAGAATAATCAATTGCCATCTCACTGATTCAGGGTGACCAAAACAGAACTGTGAGGGACAGTTCAACTCACATTTTTATTCTACAAGATAAATTAGTCAAAATAAAAATATGGGCACAAAATACCAATAATGAAACCAAAAGTTAGAATACATACAAACCAAACTTTATTCTCTAAAAACAAGGACCTGGTCTTCCCCGATGGTGCTCACTAGACTGTTGAAATTTTAAGAGCCACAGTTAAATTGCCTTTCAATTAAAAACAGAGTTTTAAGCAAAGAAACAAACCCAAAAGTGGAACCACTTAAAAACGTTAAAATGCCATGGGGACTGCAAATTTGTTTCAGCGCATATTCCTACAGTGCTGGTGGGAATGCAAATGGCTGTACTTTCTGGAGAGACGGGCAGTCTTTACAAACAGGCCCAAAGTGCCTTTTATATGTTCGTTAATGAGCAAAACAAAAGAGCCACAAAGGAAAGGTAAGGGCTTGAGGTTTACAGCCAGCCAGATGTGGTTCAGTTCCCATCTCTGAAAGGTTTGGTTGCTGGTGGCCTTTCAAAATGACAGTTTATCTGAGTTTCAATCTTGTCAGTGAAGTGATGTTCCTCATAGCAGCCTACTGATAGTGGCTATGGGAATTTACACGTGTGCAAACAGCTAGGCACGCCGTAAGCAGACTTTTACGTTAGTTAGAGTCTTTTCTGCGTCCTAGGAACATTCAGGTACATTTTGATTTTCTGGAAGGAAAAAGACAACCTGAAGAAAGTTCCACTCTAAATTCCTACCACGATGTCAAAGTTTGAAAAGTGAGCTTTAGTTGATACGGGTACATATGTGTTCTCTTTCTCCTTTAAGAACACTGTAAAGATTTCAGTGTGTTCAAGGACGCCTGGTTCTGAATCCCTTCCCACTCAAGGCCTTCATGAAAAGCTCCTGCTTGTGGACGGGGTCAGAACCGTGCAGCTCTCTGCCTACTGACCACTATCTTGCCTTTGGGACAGGGCTTTTGAGAAGGTTACTGTTACTCCTCAAAGAATCAATAGTTCTAAAGAGACATTTCTCCAAAGAAGATAAACAAACTGCCAATCAGCACATGAAAAGATGTTCCACATTAGCGTTCAGGGAAATGCCAATCAAAACCACAATGCAATACCCTTTCACACTTACCGAGATGGCTTAAAAAATGTGAACAAGGGTGTTGGCAAGGCTATGGAGAGAGTACAACACTGATACATTGCTGGCAGGGATATAAAATGGTACAACCACTTTGGAAAACTAGTGTGGCAGTTCCTTCAAATGTTAAACAGAGTTACCATATGATCCAACAATTTCACTCCTAGGTATATACTCAAGGGAAAAGGAAACACACGCCCACACAGATACTTGTTCATAAATGTTCATTTGCATTGTTATTCATGATAGCCAAAAAGTGGAAACGACACAAATGTCCGTCAACTGAAGAACGGATAAAGAAAACGTATCCATACGATGGACTGCTATTTGGCCATAAAAAGGAAGCACTGACATGTTACCTATAGCATGGGTGAACCTTGAAAACGTTAAGTGAAAGTGAACACAGAAGGGTACATATCCTACCACTCTATTTATAGAAAATGTCCAGAACAGGCAAATCTAAAGAGACAAAAAGATTAGTTGTTGCCTGGGGTTGGGGAGTTGGGGAGAGGATGTTGATTGACTCCTAATGGGTATGGGGTTTCTTTGGGGGGATGAGGTGTTCTACAACAGACTGTGGTAAGAGCTGCAAAAAAACCCGTGGATTGTTCAACTGAGATTGGGAAGTTTCAATTTATCTCAATAAAGCTATTAAAAAAAAAATGGGATCATACTCAAGGAGAACAAGCCTCCACTTAATGAAAAAAAAAATCAAGGATTTGAAGTCCTTGTTGGAGAAATCAGTGGCAGGTGCAGTTATTAGACATTGGGAAAGCCAGAATCCTGCCTCTCTGTTGACTCTGTATGACTGTTGTCCTTCTTACATTTTGCTTTCTGATATTCAGGCATTTATTTATTTATTTTTATTACTTTTTAAGTTTATTCATTTTGAGACAGAGAGAGAGAGAGAGAACAAGCAGGGGAGGGGCAGAGAGAGAGGGAGAGAGAGAATCCGAAGCAGGCTCCATGGGGTCAGAACAGAGCCTGACTCTGGGCTCGTTGTCATGAATGATAAGGTCATGACCTGAGCCAAAACCAAGAGTCAGACACTTAACTGACTCTGCCACACAGGCGCCCCTGGTTTCTGGTATTTAATAACACTCACCTCCTCTGCCGTCTCTCAAAGTATATGATAAGAAGTTCCCAGTTTATTGTGAGTCTAAACGAGTGTATTTTCCCTAAATGCCATGGCCTCAAAGTGCTGTGAGGAATTTTCAGAAATCACTCGAAGTTAAATTATATTATCATGATGTCTTTAGAGCTGACAGGTGCATTAGTGATTTTGTGGACAGTACCTTCATTTTACAAGTGAATAAACTGAGGCACACAGAGGTCCTGCACAAAGCTGGACAGCAAGTTAGTGGCAGAACCAGAAGCTAGAGCTCTGGTCTCCTGGATTGTCAGGTTTTGTTTGCGATACGACCCTGTGGCACCCTCCATGCACAGTGAGGACACGAGTCAGTGTTTTGTTGACCTCTGCCCCAGATACCACAAACAGATCTGCTCTCGCAATGATGTAGCACACTGCAGACAAAGTCTGTGCTCTGGGGAGTCTGATTGTGAGTTCAAATCCTGGTTTAGCTACTTACCAACTGTGCGACCTCTGTGAATCTGGCTTTCTTTTTTGATTACATGGGATATCAATACCCATTTTGCACAATAATGGTGAGGAGAAGAAATAATACTCATGAATTGTGTAGTACTGACCTCTGGCACAGAGCAGGTTTTTAATAAATGGTTTTCATTGTTATAATCATAGGTAATAGTCAACTATGAAATACATATCATGAAACTTTATACTTATAGATAAAATACCTTCCATTTTTAGCATGTTGTTCTAACCTTGTACTAATGTTCAAACCTGACAATGGTTGTTTTGTAGATGAGGAAACTGAGGCTCAGGAGATGTGTCTAAAAACAAATACAGGGGGAATCGAATGTGAACCCTAGTATTGTTTATTTCAGAGCTCAGCCTCCTAATTGTTACCCTATATTACCAGAACAGTTTTTTTTTTTTAATGTTTACCTTTGAGAGAGAAAGAGTGAGAGACAGCGAGAGAGACAGAGACAGAAAGACAGAGTGTGTGTGTGTGTGTGTGTGTGTGTGTGTGTGTGTGTGCGCGCACGCACAGAGTTGGGGCAGAGAGAGAGAGGCAGACACAGAATCTGAAACAGGCTCCAGGCTCTGAGCTGTCAGCACAGAGCCTGACACAGGGCTCAAACTCATGAACTGTGAGAACATGACCTGAGCCACCCAGGCACCCCACCCAGTGCTCATCCCAACAAGTGCCCTCTCCTCAATGCCCATCACTCATTTTCCCCTCTCCCCTGCCCCCCATCACCCTTGGTTTGTTCTCTGTATTTAAGAGTCTCTTATGGTTTGCCTCCTTTCCTCCCTCTGTAACTATTTTTCCCCCTTCCCTTCCCCCCTGGTCTTCTGTTAAGTTTCTCAAGATCCACATACGAGTGAAAACATGTTATCTGTTTTTCTCTTATTTCACTTAGCATAATACCCTCCAGCTTTTGGGTGACCTGATACCTTATTTTCCAAAAGTAACTTACTGTCTCACCCGTTTAGCATTGCCAAATATACACCTTACGTGGAAGAATAATTAATAATAATTCCCTAACTCTGACCAGAGAGCCCCTAAGGCACACTGCTGTCAGGGAACCCTCTCCCAGTGCAACCTCACTTACCCAGCAAGAAACTCACTCAGCCTCCTAAAGGGCAATACCACTGAAAACATTCCGAGGGAAACTTTAAATCCCACACCATTAATGGGTTGCTCTCTTGATCATGTTTCAGTGCAACCAAAGATACTAATTTCTAAATAAGTTAACCCACATGAGAAGTATTGAAAAGACTTCCTGCAAATGCACAAGTGTTAGATTAAGTTCCTACTATAAAAAGCAAGAGCAGGAAACATGTGCAAGCGAACAGAATAACTGGGGTTTTGCAGCATCTAACACCAAGTCAGTAAGTGCTTTTAACTTCCTTTGTTGAGTTGAGAAGGCAGCACTGTCTGGGGCGGAGGCAAGACAGCCAATGATGCATTTCTTTCTTTTTAAATTATCTATTTATTTTTATTTTTTAAAAATTTTTTTTTCAACGTTTTTTATTTATTTTTGGGACAGAGAGAGACAGAGCATGAACGGGGGAGGGGCAGAGAGAGAGGGAGGCACAGAATCGGAAACAGGCTCCAGGCTCCGAGCCATCAGCCCAGAGCCTGACGCGGGGCTCGAACTCACGGACCGCGAGATCGTGACCTGGCTGAAGTCGGACGCTTAACCGACTGCGCCACCCAGGCGCCCCATTTATCTATTTATTTTTAAAGGGTTACTTACATATTTAAGTAATCACACCCAACATAGCACTGGAACTGAAAGAGATCAAGAGTCACGTGCTCCACCCACTGAGCCTGCCAGGTGCCCTCCCTGCAAAAGAAGCATTTCGATCCTGGAAACGTCAGCAGATCTGCATGGAAGGGTGGATACGGAAATTTCTAAAGGGTTCACACACACTCCAGTGCCGTTCCTGAGGTTCTATCGTCTCTTATGTATTGTACAACTCTGTGAATGGGAGCTCAGCCTTGTGAAGGTTAATGGACTGCCTAGTTTGGCAACAGTAATTGGCTCCCTATCCTCAGGCCAGAGCCTGAGAGGGAACATCAGCAGGAGCTCCTCATTCTGCCCCTTGACCTCCACCATCATTTGGAGAAACCAACCTCTGTAAAGGTCGCATGCCCAACACTGTTTATCTTTCCCATCTCCATGGAAACCTACTCCCAGACCTCTTCTGAGGAGTGATTTCCAATTGTATTAAATTGAAAGTGTCTTTCTGACCTGTGAAATCCTGCTCATTAGAACTAAGGAAAGACCAGGAGACTCTCCGCAAAAAAACAAATAATGGTCACACAGCAGCAAAGTTTTTTTTGTTTTTGTTTTTTGGTTTTTTTTTTGCATTGTTCCCAAATTGTTTAACATTAAAAGTAGCAAAAAAAAAAAAAAAAAAAATCTGTCCCCAATTTTCTATATTAGACTACATACAATATAACCTATTTTCTTATATGTGATTATATTACTTCTCAAAATAGACTCAAGGAAGGGTATCAAAATTACGTAATGCTTTTAGGAGACGAAGTTCAGAGAAATTATGAACAGGAGGTTGCTCAAACCATTAAAAAATATGGCACTACTTTCTATTATATGTTTATAGTCCTTGGCATATTTTATTTTATTTAAATTCCAGTTAACATACCCTGTAATATTAGTTTCAGGTATGCAATATAGTGATTCAACCCTTCCATACATCACCCAGCGCTCATCACAAGTGCATTCCTTAATCCCCATCACTGATTTTAGTCATCCCCCCACCCACCTCCCTTCTGATAACCATCGGTTTATTCTCTATGGCTAAGAGTCTGTTTCTTGGTTTGCCTCTTTTTTTTTTCTGTTTGCTCATTTGTTTTGTTTCTTAAATTCCATATGGAATCATATGGTATTGGTTTTTCTCTGACTTATTTCACTTAGCCTAGTACTCTCTAAATGCCTCCACATTGTTGGCACATGGCAAGATTTCATTCTTTTGTATGGGTAATATTGCATTGTGTGTGTGTGTGTGTGTGTGTGTGTGTGTGTGTGTGTATCTCACATCTTTATCCATTCATCTGTCAATGAACATTTGAGCTGTTTCCATAATTTGGCTATTGTAGATAATACTGCTATAAACAACAGGATGCATTTATTCCTCTGAATTAGTATTTTTGTATTTTGGGGGTATCTAGTAGTAAGATTGCTGGATCATAGGGTAGTTCTATTTTTAACTTTTTGAGGAAACCTCATACTGTTTTCCAGAGTGGCTGCACCAGTTTGCATTCCCACCAACAGTGTAAGAGGATTCCCCTTTTTCCACATGCTTGACGACACCTCATTTCTTATGTTATTAACTTAAGTCATTTGACAGTATGAGGTGATACCTCATTGTCATTTTCATTTGTGTTTCCCTGGTGATCAGTGATGTTGAGCACCTTTTCATTTATCTGTTGGGCATCTGTATGTCTTCTTTGGGAAAATGTCTGTTCATGTCTTCTGCCCTTTTGAGAGAGAGAGAGAGAGCACAAGCCCAGGAGGACACAGAGAGAGAGGGAGACACAGAATCCAAAGCAGGCTCCAGGCTCCGAGCTGTCAACAAAGAGCCTGATGTGGGGCTCGAAATCACAAACTGGGAGATCATGACCTGAGCTGAAGTTGGACGCTTAACTGACGGAGCCACCCAGGCACCCTTCTTCTGACCATTTTTTAATTGGATTATTCATTTTTTGAGTGTTAAGTTTTATAAGTTCTTTATGTAGTTTGGCTACTAACCCTTTATCAGGTATGTCATTTGCAAATATCTTCTCCCATTCTGTAGGTTGCCTTTTAGTTCTGTTGATTGTTTCCTTCACTATGCAGAAGCTTTTTATTTTGACGATGTCCCAACAGTTTATTTTTGTTTTTGTTTCCCTTGCCTCAGGAGACCCATCTAGAAAGAAATTCCGTGGCCAATGTCAAAGAAGTTACATTGGCACTATGTTAAACACAGTTGGTGCCTTGTTCAAGCAAAAACAAAGATGGCATGGTCCAGGGTGCCTTGCATTTCTAAGAAATAAGGCAACGGCCATGAACATGGAGGCCTTGGTGAGAGAGCATGAAAAAAAGTGTGGCCACCACGTGCAGTTATTTCAATATGGAAAACAGGGACTGAGCACGTTTTCCACGAATGCAGCCTGGACGCAAACTGAGTGCCTATTTGATCTGTCCAGATATTGGGTTGGTAAAATGAGAAATAGGAAAAGGAGTGTGGTCTCTTTCAACTTCCAGTACAGTGGGTACTCTACCCTTCCTCACAGACAGAAAAACTGAGTTCTCACATCACATTTTTCCTGAGGATATACATAGTTAAGAGTTAGTGATCAAAATTTAGAATACTCCATGGCTTCTGTGACGGGGAGAAAACTATAAATTTCACTTATATTAGAACCCCAAATTGAAATCAGTACACCTATCTTCTGGCTGGAGCTCTTGCCCATGGGAATGGGTTGTCCTGGGGCAAGCCACACTTCAGTGTCTCCCTACAAAATAGGCTAACAGTGTCAGTTCTGCATACCATCCAGGGTTATTCCAAAGACCCGGACAGTCGGTGAATGTGCCCTTCACCTGGACACAGCACAGCAGACGCGCACAGACATCACCCAGGAGGTCTTGGTGAAACAGATTCTGATTCCATAGCTCTGGGATGGAGCCCAAGACTCTGCACAATTTCTAACACATTTCTAAACTCCTTGATGGTAGGCCAGAATATACTCACAAAAGGCCACGACGCCTCAGTAATATTTAAGTATTTATATAGTGACATTAGTTAAAAAAATCTTACTAGAATTTTCTTCTCTGTAAAATCGATTGAAAGTGCCTTACCAGAGATGGATTAATGAATTTGTCCAAATACACCCGACACAGTCTGCGATCCCAATCATCTGTGATGTGTCCCCCATACATGATCTCACCAAAGAGATAACGGAGATCTTCCCACGGGACCTGGGAGGGAGATCACACAAGTGTTCATTTCCAGGCCGATGCAACGGTCTCAGAGTCGTCAACTAGCAGCACATGCCTCTCTACAAGCCCCTCTAACACAGTGTTCCCTCAAATCCCCATCAACAGGAACATTTAAAAGAGGTTCAGAAATTGTTTAGGTTTCTCCATAGAATTTGAGAGAATTATTTTCAGTGTGTTTTAATACATTCAGTGAAAAGTCACTAATACTGAACTTTTTTTTAAAAGGAAGTGTGATTTAAAGCTTATTTATTTTGAGACAGAGAACGCACTTATGCGTGTCCTCCTGCGAGTGGAGGAGGGGCAGAGAGAGAGAGGGAAAGAAAGAATCCCAGGTAGGTTCCACACTGTCAGTTCGCAGCCCAGTGTGGGGCTCGAACCCATGAACTGTGAGGTCATGACCTGAGCCCAAGTCAGATGCTTAACCAACTGAGCCACCCAAGCACCCCAACAATGAACTTTTGATGCAGATTTTAAAGCAATTGCTCCTAGAACACGTCATGTAGGTAAACTTTAAACATTCGATATCTCATCTAAAAATTAAGAAAAGGTATAACTTTGCAGGGCCTTTCAGGTATGACATGTTTTTATGATCTGATTTAGAGCAGGTTTTGTGATCTCATCTAGGCAAAGAAAGAAAATGCTACACAATCTGAATTTGGGGTGCATTTACACCTCTATTACCTTGCAAAAATCCAGGCAGACCAATCCCCTTGCTACAGACTGATGTGAGGGCTGGGTTTATGGCATGACTGGCCTACATGACTGTTCTGAGGGTTGGAACTAATGATTGTACCATGTGGTATTCAAGAAATAACGGTATCTCTTTATTTGGCTTCACGGGATTTGAAGCCTCTCTCTGCCCCCCTTTAGCTTCCTCTGGGTTTGCAAAACATGCCAGTCTGTGATGAAGCCTTTCTAGACAGGAACCTTTATACCCTCAAGGGCAGTAGATTGCCTCCCAACAGTTCAAGTAAAAACTTAATTATAGCCTTCATTTGTTGCATGATGTGACAGAACAAGTAAAATTGCTTCAACTATTCCAATGTACTTGCTACAAGTTTATTTGAATTTGAACAAATGGACCTCAAATATGTCTTTCTTTTAAGCCGGTCTGATGTGAGTGAGCCATGAGAGAGGTGAGTGGACTGTACCATGCTCCCTTCGGGCACCTTCCATACTGTCCTTCTGAAACGGACGGGAAACGAAGACCTCTCCATTTCATTTCTCTGAGTACGCTGAAGTAATACCCATTAGGCATTCTACCATCTGATATATATCTCCCTCAAGATTTTAATCAGCCAGGGAACTATTCTTTTTTACATACGCCTTCCTGAAAAGGGCAATTTGTACCACCTAACTCCGTGTACATAATAACTTAACTCCCAAATCCTGGTAACTTGCTTCACCATGTGTGGTAAATGACTTGGGTCTAGACATCTGAGAGAGCAAAGGGTGTCAAAATCCGAAAGCTGTGTTGATCCAGGAACACCACTGGGGGCAGTGGCAGACAGGACCCACTTGGCTCCCTGGGGTTGCCACCTCTCAGGATGTGAGAGCTGGAGAGAGACAGGAATCCGTTCCTCTCCTTCTCCCCTTCATTTCGAACTCTCCTGTGAATAGGATTCAGCTGAAGTGGGATAATACTCTTTGTCTCAGCCTCAGTATGGACTTGGATGAAAGTTTTAAGTGGTCCATTTCACTTTCTAGCCAGAACTATTGTAGTAGCCAACCTTACATGTGACATTGTAAAGAAAACGTGGTAAGATCAACACAGAATATTACTTATTAGGAAAGTCAAAATACGCTCAAATTTTATACATTTAAAAAATGATAGATATGGAATGTTGATCATCACATACCATATTAAAACCATATATTGTGGTTACAACCTGCTCAAAATATGTTGTTTGGGAGAGCAACCCACATGATATACTAAGTGTACCTATTTTGATAGCAGTCAAATCACCTCTAAAGCTTGAGAAAACTGAGTTGATAACAAAAATTGTAACAACGGCTACCAGAAGAACATAAAGCAAACCTTAAGACACAGAAATATGGAGGAGTTCTAGAAACTTATAGAACGGTGTTGTTGTCCAGAGCACAACACCCAGTAGTTTTTGACAAACAGATCTCAATTTGAACAGATTGAACTTAATGGAAAAAGTTTCTTTTGTGAAGACTAAGCCAGAAAATCCTTACAAATGGTTCTTCCGTTTGGAAAATCCAATCACTGGGTTTACAAGAGTTTGCACAAATGTTCTTGATGAGGCATTCCCATCCCCACCTGTAAAACACATTTTAGCTATGAAATAAAATCATTCATCTACCTTTAACTTCCAATCAAGGGGAACATTACTGAGAAAGTCACAACAAGGTGGCATCCTTAATACATAATAATGACATATGCAGGAAATGCACCATTATTTATACATGTGACGCGCTGTAAATTGCTTCCATCATAAGAACTAATTGTAGTGATTATTAATGCAGTGTTATGAACTGTCAGAATTGCTGTATGTAATTACATTTGTGCAAATGCTTCATTACCTGCCTAATGAATCTGGCATATATGCACATGTAAACCACTGTTTTTGTTAACATAATGAAGGACATTTTTTTTTATGCACTAAGCTGCTGATGTAGAACTGGTTTGACCTATCTTATGAAGTTCGAGCATCCACTGCTGGAAAACCTTTGATCTGGTTTCTTTTCACACTTGGCAGAAGATGCATATATAGTGTCAGCTATTTCAATAATAGCTTCAGAAGAGAAATTACGGTCCATTTGATAGTGGCCAAAGACTGACAGATTCAGTACACTCTTTGGAAGAGGTTATCTGACCACTGGCACTTACGTTAGGGTTTGCCTCTAAGTAGTTGTAGAGGACGCCTGCACAGACGGTGAGGTCTCCAGGATTGAAAGGATAGCTGCGGCTCCAGCCCTGGGGGCCAAACCTTAGTCTCCCAGCGACACAAGCGTGGAAGTAGCACAGAGAAAAGAGGATGCTTTTAAACTCCTGCTCCTTGGAGCACGCTTCAAGTGTATCCTGGGAGAGAAGAAAAATCGTTGATTCTCCCTCTGTATGGTTTCCAAGGACAAGGGTCTGAGTTTTCGATAATCTTGCACAAAACTTGGCAGGAGATCTCGGACAGGGGTAACATGCAGTTTTAAGCATGGCTGCCCATCCTATGAGGGGGTAATAGGAGACTGACCATTTGGCGTTCGCCAGCCTGTTAATTTAAGGCAAATGCTTTCATTTTGCTTCAGTTATTTTACTGAATGCTTCTAAATTCACTAGAAAATGAGACCATTCATTTTGAGCAGTGATAATACTGCTTGACATCATTTTCTCCTGCAAAATTCTCCTTGAAAAATCTAGATGGCCAAAGGACACCATCTTAGTTTCATCAGCGTAGCAGGGTACTACTTAATCTCAGCCCTGCATTTCCCGGGGCTTCATAGTAATACAGATTACCTGGGCACATGGCCACCCATCAAAAAACGATTTCCATCCTCTCTTGAAACCAGATGTGCCATATGACCAAGTTCTTGCCAACAGAATTTGAGCAGAAGTGATGTGTACAATTTTCATGCCATTTACTTAAAAGGAAATCGCTCGCCCTGGTTGTCACTCTTTTCCTTTTTTGTGGGCTAGAAATGATGACGACTAGCCAACCATGGAAGCCATGAGTGAGTTATGGTAGAGGCACCTACCAGCCCGGGTGTGTGCCTGACCTCATGAAAGAGAGCTGCCAACTATATGGGAGAGAGGTTACCTCATTTGGATCACTGGAATTTTGTACTGTACCTGAACTAATATAATCACCCTGACAAATGGTTTCCTTCCAATGAACTTAAAAGTAGAATTCATTGCTGGGTTGAGAGAATGGCACATGAAAGATTGGATAACACACACCCTGTAGGCTAGATCTGTAACTTGTGTTTTTTTCTTTTTTTTTTTTAATCACAGAGGGAAAATTAAATCCTGGCATGCTGACATGGTTATGGCTCCCACAGCCATGAAATTAAAAGGTGTACAACAGGCATGCACTCTTTGGCTTAAAGGGAGTAGTACTTTATTCTCACATTTGGCAGTTCTGTGAGGCCAACAAGGATTACTTCAATTGATGTTGGGCAGTAGAGGAAGATAAGGCCAGAGATTCATCTTCTTGCTTTGTCCTTTAAAATGGTCAAATTACAGCCAGTCCACATTTGGATCTGACAACCGGGCCATCTACCAAATATATTTAGCACCTTCAGGGTGGGAGTTCAGAGGTGGTCTCTCAGACAACTCCTAGTGTAAGTCTAAACCAAGACAAGATTTGTCCTCTTGTTCCAAGACTAGAAGAAGCTTTTTAGTTTCTTTCTAACTATCATCAGAATTCTGGGTTACTACCAGATATAGTTCTAGAACTGGCAAGGCCACCCACAGTGCACACCCAACTAAATCATTAGGACGTACTAAAGCACTGAGCCTTTTCTAGGTAATTTATGGGGCTTGAAAATATATGATCATTAAACATAACGTTTCCACAATTAAACACGAAATAAAAGACAAACTTGTGAGAGAAGAAAACAGAAACCACAAAATTGGAATTAATCTTGAAGAATATAAACATATATTAGTTTTAAGTATTTTTAAATGTTTATTTTTGAGACAGAGAGAGAGAGAGAGCGAATATGAATGGGAGTGGGGGAGGGGCAGAGAATACCAAACAGGCTCTGCACTGACAGCACAGAGCCTAAGGTGGGACTCCAACTCACCAACTACAAGATCATGACCTGAGATGAAGTCGGACACTTAACTGACTGAACCACCCAGGCGCCCCTCAAAATATACTGGTTTTAAATGTAAAAAACTTCTAGGAGATGAAACAGAAGCATCAAACTTTTACTTAGGAATTATGATCTAACAAGCCTAACCCCTCCCTAAATTACATATAGTCCAGAGGAAATGAAGATCCTATAATAATCAAGTACATTAATTCCATCTATATTTCATATAATTGATTTAGTTTTATCCTCAGCACTAAAGAATTACAACTTAATGCTCATTATGCTCTGATAATACAAATGCCACTGGAAGAAAATATGAAGCAAGCTTTTCTAATTAGGAAAAAGTATGACTCTACCTAACACTCTACATTTCAGGTCAATCATATTTTTATAAACCAAATGATGAGCAAATTAATATCAGAAAATATGCAAATAGCACTGTGAATACAGAACAGGCATCCACACACACATAACAGGGTTGTGCATACAGATGCCAATTTTACATGCAAAGCTACCAATTATTTGTTTCTGCTGTAAGTCTTACAGAAAAAGAAATCTATACTCTGACTTTAAAAATGTAGTTATTGGGGCGCCTGGGTGGCTCAGTCGGTTAAGTGTCCGACTTTGGCGCAGGTCATGATCTTGTGGTTCACGAGTTCGAGCCCCGCATCGGGCTCTGTGCTGACAGCTCGGAGCCTGGAGCCTGCTTCCAATTCTGTGTCTCCCTCTCTCTGACCCTCCCCCCATTCATGCTCTGTCTCTCTCTGTCTCAAAAATAAATAAATGTTAAAAAAAAATTAAAAAAAATGTAGTTATTATCTGGGTATGAAAAGAGTCTAAACAGTATTCCCTTAGCACATCTTCAAAAGGCAGGTGCTACTGAGCTGAGATACATAGGGAAGCAGCATCCCACAAGAAATAGTTTTTTACATCTTGGTCACTTAACGATTGCCTTTACAAAGATATTCTGGAATGCTCCGAAAAGGACTAATTTTTTTTAAAGTTTATTTATTTATTTTGAGAGAGAGAGCATGTGCAGAGGAGGGGCAGAGAGAGGAGAGGGAGAGGGAGAGGATCCCAAGCAGGCTCTGCGCTGTCAGCGTGATCATGACCTGGGCTGAAATCAAGAGCTAGACGCTTGACCAACTGAGCCACCCACGCACCCCAATAAAGGACTAATATTAAACTTTGTTCCTTATTAACACACATATCAAAGTTCAGAGGTAAATTCTGATTTGGGGGTAAGATTAAAAATACACATTTAATTTGATTTGAATATTAAAACATGTAAAAACATAAAAACACCCGAACAAAACAGTTCATTTGTCTGGATCCCTTGGGTGCTTTTCTCAACCGAGAAGGACACCCAGACAACATGGGTGACTGTGACTTGTTTCCCTAACCTGGATGAGTACCCAAGGTCCATGTCACAGGCTTCAGCTACCTAAGACCATGGCAGCAACACAGAACACCCACGATGATACAAGTAGCCTTGGGAAAGTGGCAAGTCTGTGATACAGATCACTAGTTGCCTGTCCTAAAAGGTCTCACTGCCAACTTTGAGCTGGGCACATGGCTGTCCAAGGTAAATGGATTTCTCCCAGCCTCTCTTGCGGCTAGGGAACACAATGTGACTCAATATGACCAGTGAGGTGAAAGGAGAAATACTGTGTATTAACTCATAGGAAGCATCCTTAAAAGAAAGCAAACACGTATCCATGGTCATCTTCTTTGTTCCGGCTTTTATCCTACTGTCAGGAACATCGACATGGGGACCGCCACCTGGGACTCTGGCAAGCCCATTCTAGAAACAGTGCACTGTAAAACAACTAGACTGATAACTTTGTGTGACACACTTAACTCTGAATGACTTACCTCCAGAATCCTCATGTGACAGAAATATTTTAACCTTTTTTTTTTTTTAATTTTTTTTTTCAACGTTTTTTATTTATTTTTGGGACAGAGAGAGACAGGGCATGAACGGGGGAGGGGCAGTGAGAGAGGGAGACACAGAATCGGAAACAGGCTCCAGGCTCCGAGCCATCAGCCCAGAGCCTGACACGGGGCTCGAACTCACAGACCGCGAGATCGTGACCTGGCTGAAGTCGGACGCTTAACCGACTGCGCCACCCAGGCGCCCCTATTTTAACCTTTTTTAAGCCACTGTTGTTTTGTACTTCTTTCATAGGTAGCCAACCATAATTCTTACTGATTAAAGGGCACTGGGAACCTATTCACAGATGACCAGGGAGTACAGGTGAATACCCTTGAATTGCATCATGTGAGTAAAACCACATTTTGTTTTCTAACATGACAGGTCAGCATTCATAAAAGACTATTCTAAAATTTTTAGATTTTCTTTAGAGTTTTTGTTGGTTTGGTTTTGGCTATAGCAGGTTTGACAGGAAGTTCATTAAATGAATAACTTTGATTATCTTTGTTTTTGCCACTTATGATCAAATTTAGTCTTAATATTTCGGAGGGTCCTTCCTACTAGATAAATATTTCCTCTTGAAGTATGTAAGAGTCTTTCCAGTAAATGTAAACTTCAGTTAATCTAAGTGGCCTTCCAAATAATAGTCAAAAGAACCAATACTTTAATGAATAAATGAGAACAGGAGAAAGGATTCTCCTATGATTATATGCAACACATTTTTATTATTTTTTTATTTTTTATTTTTTTATTTTTATTTTTTTCAATATATGAAATTTATTGTCAAATTGGTTTCCATGCAACACACAGTGCTCATCCCAAAAGGTGCCCTCCTCAATACCCATCACCCACCCCCCCTCCCTCTCACCCCCCATCAACCCTCAGTTTGTTCTCAGTTTTTAAGAGTCTCTTATGCTTTGGCTCTCTCCCACTCTAACCTCTTTTTTTTTTCTTCCCCTCCTCCATGGGTTTCAGGGGCGCAACAAATTTTTAAATGTGTATGTCCCTGGGAAGAGTATCCCTAGTTTTATTAGATTGTCAGAGAGGTCCTTACTAAAAAAAAAAACAAACAAAAAAACAAAAAAAGGTGGGCTGAAGCTTATTTGTTCATAAAATGCTCACTTTTCACAAATACAGACAACTGTCCAAGGGGGCTGGATAAATCCTATATAAATATATCCAAAAAATCCTCTTTTGTACTAGCTTTGTGAAAGAGCTTGAGAATGTCCTAAGTGTTCAGAAACTATAAACTGATAAAAAAAAATACATGCCTGCCAGAGTTCACCAAAAAATATACTGAATATATATAATAGATCCAACAAGATTTTTTAAGTACCTTTGGTTTACACAGTCTACTGTGTTTACATAGGCTATACATTAATTATTTAATTAGGTAATTAACTGTATTCTTCAAAAGTATAATCTAAGGTGGCCCAGAAGATACTGATGAAAAAGTGAAGCATACTTCATACAGAATCATAATATTTCTAACAGGAAGCTTAATATTTACCACCAAATCTTATGTATTTTCTCTTTGGAATTCATTCTACTTCTCCAAATAAGAATACTGTTTCCCCAGGGTGGGAAATCAGAGGGAATGGGAACTCAGAGACACAACCACAAAGGAAACTTGCTTAAAAGACTTGAATAGATAGATGTGATAATTTGGACAAGGAGAATAATGATGATCAAAGTATATTTATTAATTTATTTTAGATGTAAACAAAGATATAAGTAAGAAGGCAACATGGATATAATCTGAAAAGATGGTTTAAGTTTACTCACATCAAAACCAGATCTAAAGCATTAAATATTATACTGAAATTCTTCCTAAGTAATTACTGTTGTCACTCTCAAGAACATTAACAGGAGTAATGATGGCTCTTCCTCTTCCTGTGCTAGGAGATACCAGCCTACCATGTTTGTCTTCAATAAGTAGGTTCCTCAGAAAGGGATGTAATTTACTCTCCTTAAACATGTGGCCTGTAGTTTTATGGCAAAACACAGATTTTTTTTTTGGTCACTGGAATAGGCAGTGACAGGTGATCCTTTCAAGAGATTAAAACACACTCTGAGATTTCACTTCATCTCTCTGCACAAGACACCTGAGTAGATAACGGCCCCATGGTTTTGTGAGAAGACCCTGACCACTGTCAGACCAGGCTTCTGCTTCCTTACCTGATCAAAGTTGTAGAGGGCGGCATGCAAATTGGCCAGCATCCCTGTGGGGGGTTCATTGGTAATTTTAATGGAATTTTCCAGGAGTCCTTGAGGGATGATGTGTTCACTTGGTGTAGGTGCAGATTTGGCACTCATGAAAACTCTGTAATCTCTGTGGCTTCCTTGGCTGAATCGTTCAAGGAGTTTCTCCAGGGTTCCTAGCCACTTGGCTACCAAATGGACATTCTGAAAAACAGTATGGCTCATAACTCCTGTGAAACTAAAGGATATTACTTAAATTATGGGATCACAACATATTCCTATATATAAATGTATATATATTTCATATATATAAATTTAATGTATTAAATTAAAGGATTTAATTTTTCCTTTATTATGTTAGGGAACAAAACCAAACAGCAAAATACACCTGTACATTGAACACATTTAGGGCTCCAAATCACCATAGGTTATTTTTGTTAACCCAAATCTCCTTCCAATAACACTTACCCACATCCAACACCCACCAATCACCTTTGAGATGGAGTTCCTGATAATTTTAATTGTTACAGTTTAAACTCAATTACTGAGACCTATCTGGTTAGTTTTGTAAAGTATAAAAACTAAAAGCTAGCAATGTACCTGATCACCCACTTCAATGTTTCTGATGCAAACCTCCTCTATTCAACTCCTATCATTAGTACATGAACTCAAAGGATGTGAGGGGTGAAAGGCTAGCTGAAAAAGAAATCACTCCTTGTTAAGATGCTCTGCGGATTCCTAGCATGATTTTTCTTAAACCCTAGAGCTGTCAAAAATCATGAAACAGATGTCACCACTATCACTTCCTGATTTTCCGCTTTGTGATTCACAATCCTCCAATACTAAATACCCACAGTGTACATGGTAGTTGATGCTGTGAGAGAAGTATAAAGGCCGTACCCTCACATGCTCACTGGTTCTGGAGAGGTCCTTAAATAGTGATTGAAACATCACCCCCAGGAATATATAATTATTTCCAACAAACAGAAACATTTAAGATTATAACAGCTACAAAAAAATCCCACAAAAAAATAAGAAAGGCAAATAGGTAATGGAATAGTCAAATAGGTATCTTTCTTTGAAAACGGTCCTGTTGTAAAAAGACGTATGCCAATTCAGTTGTTCACATTATTAGGCTATTTTCCTTTGGCAAATGTTGAAATCCTAACCATCAGTACCTCAGAATATGTCTGTATTTGGAATAGGTCTTTAAAGAGGTAATTAAGACTAGATGCAACAATTAATCGGATATGGCTTGTGTCCTTATGAGAAGGGGTGATGAGGACACACACAGAGGGAAGACCACATGGAGACACAGGGACGAGACAACCATCTACACACCGAGGAGAGAGGCCTCAGAAGAAACCAACCCTACTGAATAGGTTGGTCTCAGACTTCTGGCCTTCAGAACTGTAAGAAATTAAATTTCTGTTGATGAAGCCACCTGCTCCGTGATACTGTGGTCTGGCAACCTTCGCAAGCTTATCAGTAAGTCAGGGCTCTGAGACTCCTGGCTTCCATGGTTGCTACTAGATTGAGGCAAGAGTACTTCTCACACCTGACCGTGCCACTCACACAAGTAAGCAGAAACAAAAGAACAATAAAACCTGTTTTGCAAGCTCAAATATGACCTAATTCTCTATCTTATGGACTACAACAATACCTTACTTGAGAAGTTTACTTGAAACAAATGTAAAAATATTCTAGGCAGCGACTCTGGTCAGGGAAGAAAACCATCACCAGGTGAGCCACCTCTCAACACAGGCACACTCTGGAGTCCAGCCTGGGAGTCATTCGTGGGGATCTTGGCTTTGCGATTGGCTGGATTCTTGTGCTTGCTTGTCCCAGGGCACTAACGCCTGTGCAACATTTTTAGCCAATCCATGTATCTTGGAAAGCATCTACTTTGCCCATGAGAATAGATTTTTTAAATCCATTATGTCAATTTACAAACCATATGGTGTACATCTGAGATATAGATAGCTACCACCCTGATACCTATGTAATAGTTTTCTCTGGAGTATGGGCTTCTGATACAATGCTAGCTAAACATCCCTCGAAGGGCTCTATCTCATCACAGTAACTGACTAGTGTAGAGTTTGGTTAAGAGCTTATTAACATGTGCATACAAATCATGTGCCTATGCTGATACAATTTAATGTACATTACAAACAATATAATGAGTTCTCATCATGCTGGTCGCCTCTTTATTCAAAGTCCTACTTCTCTTTTAGATGGCAAAGAGATACTAGAAACCTCCAGAAGTTAGAATGGCCAAAGCCTGGGCAATCCCTCCTCTCCAATTATTCTATGTCCAGAGAGGAACAGCTAAAAAGTTACATTCTTAATTACTGGTTTACCACTAAGAACAAAAATCAAACATCTGGGACAGATAACCAAAAGCAGATCCTTCACGAGACGAGGTCTTCTGAGATTTTTTTTTTTTTTATGGTAAAACTTACAACTTGAATTTTGGGGGCAAATGGCAACTTGGCATAGAGAGAAAAATAACAGAAACATTTTACTTTGAATACTACCATCTCCTGAGGATGACCATACCCCTCCTAGTTTCTTCCTAGTCTGAGATGCTGGACACATGAGAATTCTCAAAGAACTTACTTTGGCAGGAAGATCTTAGCATCTACCCAACTGTCAGAGCAACAACTTCCATCTCTGAAAAAATAAACCCTCCACCGTTACCTGGCTGACTTTGTGAGCCTCAGAGGGTAACCCCTACCCCAAGTCACCTTACTGAAGTATCACCTAAGCAGTGGGTGTTACTCTCCCGGAGGGTTATGTTCTGCTTGGACCCTGGACAGCTTCTTTGTGCATCCAATTTTATTTCAGTAGAAACTCAAAATGCATCAACCCTGGATCCTGGAGGCACTGAGGGAGGCCAGTGTCCTATCTCTTTGCCAGCATGGCCACACAAGCTAGCAGAAAAAAAAATGGTGCTTGCCACCAAACAGACCTGAACTTGAATACCAGCCCTGCTGCTTTGCAGCTGCGTGGCCTTGAGACTCTCCAGACCACTCCAAAGCTCACGCTTTTGTTCTTCATAATGGGAGGACAACACCGATCCTGGCAGCTTTGCTATAATGATTAGAGATCATGTATCCTTGCAAAGGATCTGGTACGAATGAGAAACTTTAGGTTCACTGGGCTGCCAATTAAATGGCTACTTCCAGACCGGATGAGACAGCCGGCATGCCTTGCTGGAGAAGGAGTCAGGATGGCTCCCACGTGCCCCCTAAAGCTTGCCTGAGCTCCACTCGTTCCTGGGTTCTTGCTAGAATCCCCAGCCAAGGGAGCCACCTGGGAGGACAGTGGGTTAGAGTCAAAGACCCATGTAATGCTAGCACTAGAAGGGATAAAGGGGTTATCGACTCCAATCCCCTTAACTTACAAACAAAGGAAATGTAACACAATTTAGGGGCAGAGTCAGAGTTGTATGAGGTAATAAATGCAAAAATGCTCTGTCAGCTTTGCTTTTTTTTTTTTAATGTTTATTTTTGAGAGAGAGCAAGTGGGGGAAGGGCAGAGAGAGAGAGGGAGAAAGAGAATCTGAAGCAGGCTCCATGAGGTTACCACAGAGCCTGACGTGGGGCTTGAACCCACAAACCGTGAGATCATGACCTGAGCTGAAATCGAGAGTTGGACACTTAACCGACTGAACCACTCAGACGTCCCCAAAATGCTCTGTTAACTTTAAAAGCAACTCACAAATGTGAGGTTTTAGGACACGGGCCTTGGCAATCTATACAAGCCTGTTCATCCTGAAGCACTACTGGAGTATTCCAGATATCTGTAAGTCAAGAGGATAAGAGGATTCCCTGTAATATTTTTAATTTTAAAGCACAATGGCTAGAAAATCCCTCCAAATATGATAGGTATCCTTGTAAGCAGAGTCTCTTATCACCTGTGGAGGTGTCATGGACACTGAGAGAACCCCAAGACTCGGCAAATCACCAGATGTCATGAGGAAGGCTCATTCCTGTGGGTCAGGACAACTCTGCGCTGTCCCTCCCCCGTGTTCAGTCCCAGCATTGTCCGAAAAGAGGGAATACTCACTTGGAGTAGGACCCAGTGTCCTCCTTTGGAAGCTTTCTCCAGTGCCTTTTCTGCCACCGTCTCCTGGCCTTGTCCTAAAGACACGTTGTGGAATTTTCCCGAGTCTATCGTAAACCCCAGTCTTTTGCCTGTGAGAGGGTACAACACGGTGAGGGGAAGAGTGAATCAAGGACAGATGAGAAGGGTGTGGAATTCTGAGGCCCAGGGTCTGTCTGTGGTGACTGCTGCCACCTTCTAGGTCACTCTCCTAAAGAAGCCAAACTAAACTTCGGTCGTTTCAACAAGCAGCATTTTGAGCTCTCAACAGCTGCCTCCTTATGAGCATTAGCTAAGCCTGTGGAAATAAGTTCCTCTGGTTTTATGGTAATGAAGCTTTTGACATTTTGATAGATGGCAAGTATTGTTACTGAGCTTTATTAACTCTTGCAGGAGTAGAAAAGCATTTCCCTCATAAAAAGGAGCAACATGTGGTAGATATCACATCATTTTTTGAACAAATTGGCTCATTGGGTAAATGCAGGAGCCTCTCACCTTGTGGCCATGCTTGAATCGAGCACAGTCAGGTCACAGCTCTATTAACCTGATACTCTCGGCGCGGGCTGTGGGGAATAGTAATCCAGAGCACAAAGCGACAGTGCCTTGCACAATCGAATAGGCTTGCTCTAATGACCACTATTTAGTCACAGGGGGCACAAGATTACACTAGCATGGAGAAAATTGCCCTCTGGCCCTTATATAGTCAAAAGGTGGAAAACAGTACAAAGGAAACTTGCATTATGCCAACCAGAGGAATGTTCCGTTTGAACATTTCTTCAGACTACAGTGTTATTAGCCTTACATTTTCCATGTACTCAATCTCCAACAAATGAAAAAGGAAAGAAAGAGAGAGAGAGAGAGAGGAAGAAACTAAGGTAACTGTGAACGGAGAGAAGGTCAGGCGGGCCGTGGGCAAGGGGGAGGGTGGGAAGGCAAGCTCCTGGCCCCTCACCAAGGATCTCTAGGTCTTTAAGGGCGTCCACCCCTGGAGACAGAATGAAGAAAACTGGAGTGGCTGGGCTGCTTTCTTCAAATGCTTTAACTAAGTCCAATCTGGTCCTCCCCACGTATTTTGTACCCAGTTTTTCCTCCACGAAATTCCTATAAAAAAGAATAATGCAAAAGACACGATCAATGCT
The DNA here is from genome assembly GCF_018350215.1 of Panthera leo. Taxonomy (NCBI): domain Eukaryota; kingdom Metazoa; phylum Chordata; class Mammalia; order Carnivora; family Felidae; genus Panthera; species Panthera leo. Next base: position 113,038,873 of record NC_056680.1, on the reverse strand, counting down.
CATGACCTTGAAAAGGGCTACAACTTGGATCAGCTTAAATCATAGGCACAGGAAGGATGCTAACCATGTTCATTACATGGGATGTTTTTACACAACGATATAAATCCAGCTAGATTTCTAATGCATTAGTGTCAGTGAAATCCCTCCCTGCTTTAGAAGCTCTAAAAATCAGAAGCCTACGTTCCATTTTGGGGGCTACAGAGACCCCCCTCTGAGTACCACCAGCTGCCTGCCTGTGGCTTTGTATCCCCCAAATCTCCTGCCAGATCCCCCATTACTTATTAACAGTTCATTAGATTTGCCACAGTGCAATTTTCCGGCCTGCTGGGCTTCTCATGAATATACAAATGCTTTTTGGGGTGTTTCTAACACAGGGAAGCTCAATTAAGCAGGGATTATTTTCCAGCAGCATCAGATTTAGCAGAAAGTAAGTACTACTACTAAGCAGAATTAACTTGTAAAGTAGGGTATGCAGTGGCTTCTGCAAAGGGGAAATTAGCTGAACAAAGTGGAGGAGAAAAACCTGAGGTGCGTGAATGCCGTTGTTAGGAAGGAAGGTGAGAACTCTGGTAAATTCAGAGGCGAACGTGACTTGGGCGAATTAAGCAGCACATTACCAGTTAGGAGTCGAGAGGGCAAAGAGAGAGGACACACGGACGAATATGTAGACAGGGTTCCTGCTTTAAATTGCACCGGTAGTAAAGTTATAAGACTATTAGCGTCTCCTGAAAGAAATCCTTTTTGTTTGATGGGCAAAATCTTTAGAGCCCAAACGCCACCACTAAATAAAGACAGTGGAAGTCGCACTGGAATAATGCATGCCCCTGGCCTCTGAACTCTGATGACACCCATCTCTCTTGCTAGAATATTTCCAGTGGTTCCCTGTCTCCCCTCCTAATGTCACAAGTCAGGTTTTCAGGCAAGATGGGCTCAGTCTGACTAGAGACTAGCCTAGTTTAGTGTTCAGTGAGTTTCAACAATAGTAGTGATTACAGTATCACATTTTCAGCAGAATCATTTCTCATCAATATGGACCATAAATGCCTCCACCAGATACTCCAGCCCCTAAGACCGGGTGTCCTCGAAGTTAACTTGAATTTCCAAGAATGCTAACTGCCCCACCTGAGAGCATATGTCATTCTGTCAGGGCGCACCGCTCTCAAAATAATCAGCTTCTGTATCAAACTTTTCTTCTTCCATTCTTGCGGTAGCTTCTCTTTCTCTGGACACTCGGATTCCGCCCACTTCCTCCACTGTTTGGCAGATCCTTCCACATCTCGGTCTATGCCTCGAAATTCTTCCATCAGGGCTACTGCCTGTCATACAACAGGGGAACAGATGGGAATGGTGTAAATAGCTTACAGTTTGAGATAAAGACTAGCGGATGTGTTGGATCCTGTGTGAACAAGCTGTGCTGGATAGTCATCATTTCCTCACCAGATTCACTCTGCACCTTTTTCTGCTCTGCTAAGAGGGTGACCACTAAGGATTATTTGAACTAAATTCTCTGGTTCTCTGGTCTGGTTGGGTTTGGCCAAGAGGAGGCACTAGCAAGAGACTAGAGGGCTGGAGCAGAGAGAAGCAGGGCTATTTCTTCCTCAGCTCTTTCCCTGTGGTGACATAGTTTGGCAGTGGCTGTGTTCCTCTACCGAATGCCACAGCTCCTAGGGGTTGGCTCTCTCCCATAACTTCATTTCACAACAGTTCCAGTAACAGCTCCTTTTCTTCCTTTTTCCATCCCCATTCGTGGTTTGATTCCCTTCGTCTTCTTCCCATACCATGATAATATATTCGTTGTAAAACTTTTTTCTTCCATCCTCCCTTTGAATGAGGCCCTAACTGATCAACAATTGGACTTGAATTTGTAATTCTAAATAATTTAAAAACTCCATTAAAAATAAACATAACTATACTATAAAAATAAGGGATGATGGTTATTTCCAATGGACAGAAATGTGTCCTTCTCAGAAAAAGGGTGTGGCAAAGGTTAGCAAATGATGAGCATCTTCAAGGAATCCCTGAGTCTAGGAGGATACACTCTTAACAGGATCTTCTGACAGAAAAATAGGATAAGGATTGATTGATGACTGAGGTTGATGAATAACCATTGCTTTTTTTCTCGACAACATTCTGTTCAGCTTAAACACTTTATAGTGAGAATAAATTACTGTGTTGTTGTGTAATTGACAAAACTATGTGGAAAAAGTGGACAAATATAAAGAAGAAAAGAGCGCCTGGGTGGCACAGTTGGTTGAGCATCTGGCTGGGGCTCAGGTCATGATCTGTAAGTTCTAGGCCTGCATCGGGCTCACTGGTGTGTGAAGCCTGCTTCAGATCCTCTGTCCTCCTATCTCCCTGCCCCTCCCTCACTGTCTCCCTCAAAAATAAACAACTTAAAAAAAAAAAAAAAAGAAAGAAAGAAACTGGTTTTAGGTAAATTGACAAAATTGTTCCCTTCTGTTCCTTCACTTTTACCGAAGTTCCTGCAGACTATACATATTTATTAGTTTTCCCACTCACAAATAGGGCAAAAGTTCCTTTACTTCCAAGTAAGAAATTAATCACTTTATAATTTAGTAATACAAAGATGGATTAAAGAAGATCACATTACATATCTCTACAAATGAAATAGTATATATCACTTGTATTTCTTTTAAAACATTTCTACATTTATGAGAACTGAGACATAAGATTTAGAAAGTGACAAAACGTCTTCCTAACATACCTTTAGAGCACTCCAAGACTGAGTGGTTAGGAAGTCAAGAGGACTCGAGTAAGTGTGTTCAACTTTGAATCGAAGCAGGAAATCCAATTCAAAAGGGTCTATCTCTCTCTTTCTCAACAAAATCTTTAGGGTACACAAAATTGAAAAAGGTCACTTAGTTTATATCAAAATCACAGCACAGGAGGTAGTCACCATTTAACAGATAGGACTGAATACACAGAACCAAGTCTGCTGAGATTTCCATAGGTCTGTATCTGTTCTAAAGCTGAATTAAGAGTCTTAGATTAAGTCCATGATCTCAAAACCTTGACTGAAAATCTAATAGCAAATAATTATGAAGACTGGTTTATTCCAATTTTAACACATGAGTGTTAGCAAAATATATGAAATATTTGTTCATATTTATGCTTTTGCTGTGAACTCAAACTTGTCTTAGAACTTGTTATACAGGGGCACTTGGGTGGCTCATTCAGTTAAGGGTCCGACTCTTCATTTCGGCTCAGGTCATGATCTTAGAGTTTCATGAGTTCGAGCCCCACGTTGGGGTCTGTGCTGACAGCGTGGAGCCTGCTAGGGATTTTCTCTCTCTCTCTCTCTGCCCCTCCCCTGCTCACGTGCTGTCTCTGTCTCTCTCAATATAAATAAACTTCAAAAGATTTTTTTTAAAGAGACTTCTTTAAAACAAAAAAAAAAAGGTCTTGTTAAACAAATTGAAAAAGCCTGAGGTGATGATGGACCAAATTACTAAATATAAGGTAGAACTAATATTATTAGTCTTGATATAGAAATAACATCTAATAAACTTAATAAGTTTGACATATGAGATGACATATTTTTCTTATATGTGAGACTGAGAAAAATTGGAAATTACTGTTTTATAGATACAACTAAACAAGCACAGTATAAACAGAAATAAACTTTAGACACCTACATTACAAACTTGATAAGAAGTCCATAGAAAGAACATCTTTGAGGGGGACAGGAGGATGAAATATTCCCAAATTTCAACCTAAATATTTTAACACCATATAAAGTTAAACTGGTAAAATTTTGAGTTTTATGCTATTTTAAAACTCTAGATATTTTCAAAATGCATTATGGGTGGTAACACATTAAAAGACTATTTGATTAATTGATTTGTTCTTAATTTAATTTATTTCAATAAATAATTGCCATATATATGAAGCTTTGATTTACAAAAACTGTCAGGATTTGAGATAAGCTGTAATTTATCTATGGCTTCCAAGGAGAAAGTTTTAAATAGATGTGTGTATGTGTGTATGCATGTCTCATGTATTCTCATTCTTGGCCTTTTATTGCTAATGAGTAATATATATACAAACAACAATTTAATTTTGTAATGTCTCGCTCCTGTTTATCACATACATTATGGAACACCTACACCTATATATTCATTTATAACCCAAAGGAATCGACAATGACCAAAAATACTGAAAGTAACAGTTTATCATTATTAACAGCAGGTATTTACAAAATGCCTTCTTTGGACAAAGCACTTTGGAGGACACAACGCAGACCAGGCAATGACCTTCCATCAAGAACTGGGTTGACAGAAAAAGGTATAGAGCAAACAAACTAATAATAGGACAACATGCTTATTTCATCTAGGCATGTAGTCCTCGATGTTTTCTTCTTATTGTGGGCACCTTTATTTAAAAAAGTCTTTTGCTGGAGTCCGTATTGAAAAATAGATAAATAAAAGGATAGCAGGTCTCACTGAAGGTGGCAGTGTGAAACCTGCAGCTCATTTACCCATTCACTGGTCTATAAAGGGACGGAGAAAATCCTAGGACCATCCAAATGTGGACTCATAATTCTTATCTTAAAGAATCTCCGGGCACCTGGGTGGCTCAGTCAGTTAAGCATCCAACTCTTGATTACAGCGCAGGTCGTGTTCTCACAGTCGTGAGATTAAGTCCCGATTTGGGCTCTGCACTGGGTATGGAGCCTGCTTAAGATTCCCTCTCCCTCTCCCTCTGCCCCTCCCCAACGTGTGCTATCTACCTGAAAACAAACAAACAAACAAACAAACAAACAAACAAACAAACAAACAAACAAAAACAAACCAGAAAGAATCTCCCTGGTAACATCCAGGAGGCTCTGCACAAGACCTAAGAAGTGAGAAGTTGTCATTGATCTGTTTTTCAGGGTGATCGCTGATGTGGTGGCTTACAGCGCATACCTACCCAAACCAACACCCTGGGACCGACTGAAAGGTTGTCACATGTCCAAGCTCACCCTGGGAAACTCAAACTCACCTCATGCCACCAAGGGCTTCCAAAAAAGGTGTCATGCCTCCCTTCAATGCAAGTAAAGCACATAATAAACAGAGGTGTAGGACTTCAGTTCTGAGGATGCTTTCAAATGACTGATTCCCTTACCTGAAAAGCCATCTGGGACAGGAAGGTGAGCTTGTCCTTCTCAAACAGTGCCTGGCTGGTGTAGAGGAAGACGGCATAGGTGATGCTCTCCATCAGGACTGAGACGCGGCCCTGCACGTCCTCCACCTGGTCAGCCTGCTCAATTGCTCTGTGGAACAGCATGTTGAAAGCCTGGGGAATTTAAAGTGACTGGTAAAGGATGGAAACTAGTGCCTGTTGTCTAGCTACCCCCCACACGCAGCCAAAAAGGGGGATCGCTTTCTGTTTAACTTTATTCAAAAGTGCCAGACTGTTTTCCAAAATGGTTTTTACCACTTTGCATCCTCACTGACAACGTGAAAGAGTCGCAGTACTGTACCTGTGCTAACACTTGTTACTGTCGGTCTTGTAAAATCGCAGCCATTCTATTTGGTACCTAGCAATACTTCTTTCTGCTTTTACGCTGCATTTTTCTGATGAACACTGAGCACTTAAAAATGGGCTTATGGGCAATACTCATGACTCAGTACGGGACATGTATGTTCAAATCTTTCATTGTTTAATTGAGTTGTCCAACTTCTTTATATATTCTGAGATTAGTTGTTTGTTAGATATAAGCATTGGAAAGAGGTTTTAATAGTAACTCACCTTTTTATCTTCTTAATGTCTTTTGAAGACCATAAATTTTTAATTTGATAAGGTTCAATTTATTAGTTTTTTCCTTTCTATTGTATCCTAATAAATCTTTGCCTAACCCTAAGCCCAAAGATTTTCTCCCATTTTTTTCCCTAGAAATCTCATAGCTTTGCTTATTCATTTTGAGCTAATTTTGTAAGAAATGTGATGTAATGTTTAAGGTTCATTTTATTCTTTGTGGGTATCGAGTTTTCTCAGCACCATTTGTTATCAAAGCTATCCCTTCTTCATTAAATTGTCTCGGGTATTTTTCTTTAGGCCAATTAATATCAGTTTATAACAAGCCCTGAAATCATGTAGTGTAAATTTGTTGTTCTTTTTCAAAATTATTTAGTTCCTTTAAATCCTTTTAATTTTAGAATCAGCTTGCCAATTTCTATTTTTCAAAAGCCTCCAGGGATTTGGCTGAGATGGAACTGAATCTACAGATCAATTTGGAAAGACCAAAGATCATCTTAATAACACTGAGTGTTCTAATCCACAAACATGGTATCTCTCTCCATGGTCTATTTCAACAATGTTTTTGCAGCACTTAGCACACAGATCTTGTATTTGTTTTGTTAAAATTATCCCTAAGAGTTTCGTGAATTTGGAAGCTGTTGTAAATAGTACTGAGGTATTAATTTTATTTTCCAGTTGTTTGTTCTTCATATATAAAAACAATGGATTTTGAGTATTGCCTTTATATCCTGCCATCTTGCTAAAAACTCACTTCTTAGTCCAAGTAGTTTTTGGTAGATTTCTGAAGATTTTCTATACACATGATTAAGTCATTTGTGAAAAAAAGACACTCCTTCTTTTAAAATGTCTGTGCCTTTTATTATATTATTGCACTGGGGATAACCTGCAGGGCAGTAATGAATAGAAGTGTTGAGAAAAGACATTTTTATTCCTGATCTTAGGGGAAAGCATTTAGTTTTTCAACATCAAGCATATTACTAGCTGTAGATTTTTGTAGATGCCCTTTTTCACATTGAGACGTTAACCAGGTATTGAAGTTTGTCAGATTCTTTGACTGCATCCACTGAAGGGATCATATGGCTTTTCTCTGTTGTTTTGTGTTATTTTTTAAATGTTTAACCAGCTTGTATTCCTGGCATAAATTCCACTTGGGCATAATATATTGTTCTTTTTATTTGTGGCTGGGTTCACTTTACCAATTCATCTATCCTCCCTCTCTTCCTTCCTTTTTTAGTGAGTGAGGGGCAGGGGGACAAGCACGAGCGGGGGTGAAGGGCAGAGAGAGAGAATCTTAAGCAGGTTCCACGCTCAGTGTAGAGCCAGACACGGGGCTCGATCCCATGACCTTGAGATCATAACCTAAACCTAAACCAAAACCTGCTAGTTACTCTTGACTCTTTTCCTCTTCTTTATTTTCCATATCCAGTCCATTTCTAAGGATTGATTATTTTAGCTTCAAACCATATGACAAGTCTATTAACTTTTGAGTCTTGTCATTCTATCAGATGTCTGCTTCAAACCTTTCAATGGCTTCTTTTTTCAGACAAACTATAATCCAAAATCCCCCATTTGGCCAATGAGGCCTCCTATGATCTAGACTTCCCCACCTCTCTAGAGTCCTGTCTTGTCATCTTCTCCCTTACTCATTAATTACCCTCCAGCCACATACATTCATTCACCACCTGGAATCCCAAACTCGTTCATGTCCCACACATCCTTGTTTTCTGCAAACATTTCATACATGGCTAAACTCTACAGGAATCAACTCTAATGTCACTTCTTCTCAGAGGCCTTCCCTGAACCAAGAGTGAAACAGCACCTCCATCTTTACTATTCTCTCTCATTGTACTTATCACTTTTACACACACACACACACACACACACACACACACACACACACACACACACGCCCCCCCCCCCCATATGTTTGTTTTTTTCAAAACTGTACACTGAGTAACCAGCACAACATCTGGCATGATTGACCTCAATAGCTATTTGTTTAGAAACTGAGCGACAGCATGAATGAATAGTGCCCAGAAGTACAATGATGCAAAGTAAAGAGCATGGCCTTTGGGATCATAGTCATGAGTTCAAATCCTGCCTCTTATAATTATGATGTGAATTACAGAGCAATTTATTTAACTAACAAAAATGTTAGTTTAAAAAAAAAATAGGGATAAAATACTTTATTGAGATGTTTTCAGCCTAAGAATGAACCAAGGTATAAAAATGTCTTGCATGTAACAGAGGGACTTAATGAATAGTTGCTCTCACTCTTTCTCCCACTATACCAAAATAATATGGGTAATCTTTTTATAAGACACTTATGGCTTTACAAAAAAAGTATAGGAGTCTCAAGGAGAATTCCCTTATATATAATAAACTCAAGACTCTGTTTAAGAACAAAACCAAATGTATTATGATGCCACATAATTATCTCAGAGCCTTATTAAAAATTATAAATAAAAGCTCCAGAGAAAATGAGAATTTTTTTTTTTTTTTTTTTTTTTGCTGGCTAGATCCTCAGGACTCCTTACTGGATATATACCAATTGCTTAAAAGTAAATTCCAAACTTCCAGAAACAAGTTGAACTCATGAAACTGAATTTTTTTCTTAGCCTATTCAGCATACCTTCAAAGAGAATTGATAGATGGGGTTAATTTTTCTGAGGTCATTAATAACAAAATAAAGAAGAGATGCTCTCGCTGCCACTGGTCTGTAACATTCTCGGGCCTCGTTGATTTTTTTTTCATTTTCTTTAGCTTCAATCACCTACAGTGAGATCAAACAACATAGGCCACTTACTCTTCATATTCTTTATACTTACCCAAGTGATGGAAGGGACATATCTGAAATGAAAAATTATTCGTATTAAAACAGAAAACACGTATGAAATTTATGTGCTTGAGTTTTTCTAAAATTATTAGATTCATATTTTAAAACAATTTTTTTCATAAACTGAGTTTTCAGTGAGAATAGACCTGACTCTAGCTGTTTTATGGTTACAAATTAAGCAAATCTGACTAGGGGCTGTGGTTTCACAGAATTTGTTCTGAGTAATGTCACCTTCCTGCCTCCCCTCTCTTTTTCAGGTTTAATAACCCAGCTATATCACCTCCCTGGGATAGGTCTTACAAGTCTGCTGGGTCAGTTCAATGCTGATAACTTTATTAGTCAACAAGGTATACGAAAGCAGCCAAGGTCAATGATATATCCAATAGCCATGCTTACTAAAAAAGCCTTTATGTGAAGACTCTGATGACTCTCTGACTTTGCACCAGATGATCCATATGCTCATATATTTCCATTTAGTTTATCTTTATCTATTAGCCTCTGGGTACATTCAGAAAGATAATTAAAAGAACAATACCTCCACCACCACAACCAACATACTCATTTTTATTCAAGGCTCAAATAACTTAAAAAAAATTTTTTTTTTTTTAAAATCTAGGACTACTGCTGGTCCCATACCTTTTTTTTTTTTTAATGTTTATTTTTATTTTTGAGAGAGACAGCATGAGTGGAGACGAGCGGGGGGGGGGGGGAGCGCAAAGAGAGAGTGGGACAGAGGATCTGAAGCGGGCTCTTTACTGACAGCAGCGACCCAATGTGGGGCTTGAACTCATGAAGCATGAGATCATGACCTGAGCTGAGGTTGGATGCTCAATGGACTGAGCCACCCAGGCACCCCTGCTCCTATAGCTTTTTAAGATAGCTTTTTTTCCCCCAACCTTTTTTACAGACTTGATTCTTCATAATTGTGTATAAAAGGAAATAAAACATAGAGCAGAAAGGGGAATCCCTACATAGTAATATATTAAGAAGATAGGAAGAGGCATTTTAAGAGACAATTAGAAGCTAACTTCAAAGCTAAGACCTAATTTACTTAATTGCTCTAATCTTTACCAACTTAGGAGCCACCAAGAATTCACTTACTTAAAAGGACAGAGTAATGTGGGATTCCGTTTCTTTGTTTAAATTAAGATAAACATATAGGATGTGTGGTGACACAGTCTCAACTGGGTAATTAATAGATTGGTAAGTAATGAGGATATTGCAGAAAACAAATGAGATTCCTCCCGCTTTGACACAATGGAATTTTAAGGGTCATGGACACTTGTGAAAGTCCTAAGTGCCTACCACACGTAGGACATGTTGGGACATATGTTGGACATTCAGCAGGAAGTCTACTCAATAAAAATTTTTACTGGCTCTTAGGAAATGTCATTGTTTCCCAGGGTGAATAATGCATCTGAGTACAGCAGGAGACCATGCCTTGCTCTCTCTCTCCTGCCAGTGAAGGCCTGTAAACACAACTTTAGCTCTAAATATTTCTCTAAAATGTACAACAGACCAGGAAACCTGTGGTGAGACTGGAAGGTGTCAGTTTGCCAGAGCTGGATGCTAAGCCTTTTTAGATTTTACACCATGTAAAACAGCAGGCTCCAATTCTCTTCAGATTTAGTCACTCAGAAAAAATAACAGCCTCACAGAGTCCCATGTGGATGACAGGATCTCTGCTGAACTATGAGAGGCACAAGTTCAACCACCTCTGGCTCCAGGCAGAGCCCCCCACATTCTGGTTTTTAAGGGCAGTTTATTAAATGACCTTAAATCCACAACAAGTGAGTCCTCTTAAGCAAACTGTCAAGTTTGATCACATTTTGATCCCAACCACTGGATTCAAAGGGAGCACTGTGACCCTCCAGGTGTCCTTGGGGCCTTCTTACTTTCCGCTCTATCTCTGCTGCGGTCGCCTTGGTCCTCTCCAGCCTCTCTACCAGCTCGGTGTCGTCGAGGAAGCTCCCCTCTGCTGCAGAAAGGCGCAGGAGGAGGTCGTCCTCCAGATACTTCAGCTCGATCTTAAAGTCATTCTGGTGCTTTGTCAAAACCAACTAACAAAACCAAGAAAAGTCTGAGAAATGGCGGTTAAATTCATATTTGTAAGCAGTTTCTTTAATTGTCAATTTCATGGAACCATATATAGTAAACACACTTAAAAACATACAAAATTAAAAATCTACTAATCATCCTCTTTAAAAACTTATATAAAATTTTTTTAATATTAATTTATTCTTTGAGACAGAGAGAGAGAGAGAGAGCACGCACATGCGAGAGAGGCAGAGAGAGAGAGAGAGAGAGAGAGAGCGAGCACAAACAGGAGGGGCAGAGAGAGAGACACAGAATCTGAATCAGGCTCCAGTGAACCAGGCTCCAGGCTCTGAGCTGTCAGCACAGAACTCGACGTGGGGCTCGAACTCATGAACTGTTGAGATCATGACCCAAGCCAAAGTTGGATGCCTAACCAACTGAGCCACCTAAGTGCCCCTAGAAATTTATTTTAAAACAAGTCAGGGGGGCACCTGGCTGGCTCAGTCGGTAGAGCGGCCGACTTTGGCTCGGGTCATGATCTTGTGGTTTGTGAGTTTGAGCCCCACATTGGGCTCACTGCTGTCAGTGAAGAGCCCACTCCAGATCCTCTGTCTCCTCTCCTGTACCCCTCCTTAACTTGCATACACATACGCACTCTCTCAAAAGTGAACGTTAAACACTTTTTTTAAAACAAGCCACAAAATATGTTAAGATCTGGGTGCACTCCAGTGTCCAGAGAATGAATGTCTGTCATAATCATTTAACATCATGAACCTATAGGAAGAACCTATTCTATTCTGTAGGAAGAAACTTCTGCTTCAAATCTAAAAAGTTAGAAGTCATCATTTCCATCCTCACAAAGGAAAAAAGCTAATCCTCAACTCTTCTTACATCCTTCAAAGAACTAAGGTTACAGGTCAACTGCCACTCTAAAAGCCAGAGGGATGGGTAAATACAGACAATCAGCTGATGGCGAACATTCACAGAGTAATTGGCTAATTGCTGGAGTCAGAGCTCCTGGTTTAAACCTCCGGGAGCTCAGTCTTAGGAATCCCTCCATACTTTTGTGAATTTGCCTCTAAGAGACTTACCTGGTTGTCACAGTAAAGACCAGAAAAAAAAAAAAAATCTACTCCTGCTTTGGGCAGTGGAAGGGGAAAATTAACTATTTTAAAATATGTCCAGGGGGAAAGCAACCCTTTAAAATATCCAAGAGCTTTCTGTTTTCTTAACAAAAGCCTTCCCCCTCAATGGAAATTACATTATCAGAGCCTTACCTGACCTAGGGAGAAGGATGATTGGACAACTCAGCCTCCCCTCAATCTCTTTTCTCACAAAGGGGAGATAAAAATAAATGATGAACTCTTCTGAAGAGAGAAGCCCTGAGATTTAATCATAGTATTACACAGTATTGCAGAATACTTCTCATCCACAATACCTTACCACCACACCACATCAACAGACCCCAGTATGGTAACAGTGGATTCCAACAGAGAGCTGCAAGGTACCGACTATTTAAGAAGGAGTTTCTAGGGAAATCCAAGGACACAGACAGACAAAAGCAGGGATATGAGAGGAAAGTGAAAACTATGACAGCAACAGCTACAGCAAACATGACACGCAGGCTAACTGCTAGTCACATAAATATAAAACCTAACACTAAAGTTCCATTAGCCTCACTTCAAATTATCCAGTACATCCTAGCTGGCTTTCAACAAAAAAGTACAAGGCATGCTGAAAGACAAAAAGCACAGTCTGAAGAGATAAAGCAAACCTCAGAAAAACACTCAGGAGTGGCAGAAATTCTGAAATTATCAGACTGAGAATTAAAAATAATTATGCTTAATGTGCTACGGAGCTCGTGAGAAACTGGAAAACACGCAAGACCATTTGGACAATTTAAGGTGAGAGACAGAAACTGTAAGAAAGGAAATGTTAGAAGTAAACACTATGACAGAAATGAAGGATGCCACTGATGAGCTCATCAGTAGGTTGGACACAGTCAAGGGAATCATCAGCAAACTCCAATATAGGTCAAGAGAAACTTTTCACGCTGAAAAGGAAAGAGGAAAAAAAGGAAAAGAATATCCAGTAACTGTAGGAAAATTACAAAAAGTGTTAACATACACATCATAGGAATATCTGAAGGAGAAAAAGGAGAATAAATAGTGGAGGTAATGATGGCTAAGAATTTTCTAAAATTAATGGACATTCACCAAACCACAGATCCAGAACGCTCACAGCAGAATAAGTAACAAAAAAAATTATACCTAGACATATCATATTCAAACCGCAGAAAATCAAATACCAAGAAACAATGTGAAAAGAAGCTACAAGAAAAAACAAATCTCACCTATGGAGGAAAGAGGACAAGAATTACAAAGAACTTCTGAGAAATCATGCAAGCAAGAAAAGAGTAAATATTCAAAATATTGAAGAAATAAATGATCAGTCTACAAGTCTGTCTCCTGCCAAATCAGTCCTCAAAAATTAAGCAAAAAACCAGATTTTTTAAAGAAAAAAACCTGAAGGATTCTGTCACCGGTAGACATGTCTTACAAGTAATTTGTTGTTGTTGTTGTTTTTGGTCACACAGGAAAAAAAAAGGATGGAGGTCAGAAACTCACATCCACATAAAGGAAGAATGTCAGACAAAGAATAAATGAAGGTAAAAATTTTTTTCTGACTCTTAAGGGAACTGTTCAAACTAATACAGACAACAAGGTATTCAGTGATTATAACTTATGATAAATGAAATGAATGACAACAGTGTTACCAGAGATGGGAGGGAAGAAATGAGAAAACGTTAAAAGATACTTGTACTCCCTAGGAGGCAGTATCATAATGTGACTTGAAAATGGGCTTAGGTTACTTGTAAATGTATATAGTAAATACTAAAAAAACCCCACTACATAAAAAAAAAAAAAAAGAGGTATAACTTATATGCCGGGAGACCACAGGTAGTGGAATTATATGAAATGCTCAATTAAAACCAGAGAAGGCAGAAAGAAAAAAAAAAGCATGAAAAAAAAAAAAAGGGTAAGGAAGAGTACAGTAAATAAACAGTGACAAATATGGTAGATTTTAATCCAATTGCATCAATAATCTCTTTGTGAATTTTCTAAATACATCAATTAAAAGACACAGACTGACAAAATGGATCAAAAAAGTAGGACCCAACTGTCTACTTTCTAAAAGAAATCTACTCTGCTTAAAGTAAAGGGATGGAGAAAGTTACACCACTTACCGCTCAGCAAAAGAAAGCTGGAGCAGCTACATTAATTTCAGACAAAGTACACACGAGAACAAGGAAAATTATCCAGCACAAAGAGGAGAATTATATAATGATAAAGGGATCAATTCTCTTCAAAAAAAAATACAAATCTTTAGTGAGCATGTCTCTGACAACCAAGTGTCAAAATACAGGAGACAGAAACTGACAGAACTCCAAGAAGCACACAAGGCCACATTGCTGGAGAATTCAAAACTCCTGTATCTAGAATTAATGGATTCTGGTAGACAGAGAATCAGCAACAATATAGTTGAACCAAACAGCACTATTAACTGGATGTAAGTGACATTTATAGAATACAGTAAAACCTTGGATTGCGAGTAACTTGTTCTGCAAGTATTCCCTAAGATGATCAAACATTTCTAATAAATTTGAACCTGATAAAGGAACAATGTCTTGGAATACGAGTAGTGACCCCGAATGTCACATGATCACAAATGAGCAAACGGTTCTTCTCCCTCGTTCCCCCTGCCTCTCTCCCTGTGGGATTATGGGTGATCATCAAAGTAATGTTACATTTCCACAAAAATCCTCAAAAGGAGGCGAAAGCAAGTGTCACTGGATAGGTTCCTTGTTAAAGTTGCACAAAAAGAAAGAGATTCCATTGAGCCATCAGATAGGAGTGATTTCTTTAGTGCTAATGAAAGTCGTTTACACAGTAACCTTCTTTTGTCTTCCTCACACCAGCCACAAAGGTTCAAAGGTAAGTGCAGGTCAATTTGTTTATTTTTCCTTGCATTTTGTATTTTCTTTATTATTTTGTATTATATTACAGTATGTAAACATTTTTACATGAATATTTTTGGGTTGTGGAATGAATCATCTGAGTTTCCACTATTTCTTATGGGGAAATTTGCTTTGATAGACAAGTGCTTTGGATTACAAGCATGTTTCAGGAACAAATTATGCTTGCAAACCAAGGTTTTACTGTACTTTATCAAATAATAGCAGAGTACATATTTCTTTCAAGTTCACATAAAATATTCACATGATAAACCAAACTCTGAACCATAAAACACACCTGAAAAAGTTTTAAAAGAAAGAAATACTAAGTATACTCTCAAACCACAATGAAATCAAATAAGGAATTACTAAATGGAAAGATAGCTAGAAAACTCCCCAAGTATTTGGAGATTAAACAGCGTACTTCTCAATAACATGTAGGTGAAAGAAATCTCAAAAGACATTAAAAATATATCAAACTAAATAAAAATGAAAATACAATTTATCAAAATGTGTGAGATGAAGCAAAAGCAGTGCTGAGAGGAAAATTTGTAGCACTGAACACACAGTAGAAAAGAAGAAAGATCTAAAATTAATGATCTATGCTTTTACCTTAAGAAGCTAGTTAAAGAAAAGCAATATAAATATAAAGCAAGGAGATGAAAATAAACAATAAAAATTAGAGCAGGAATCAATAAAAATTAAAACAGGAAATCAATGGGGGAAAAATCATCAGCCAAAAGTTGATTCTTTACAAAAATCAACAAAATTTTTAGCCCTGGAGCCAGGCTAACCAAGAAAAAGAGAAAGCACTAATTACAATGTCAGAAATTAAAGAAGGGCCATCACTACTGACTCTATGGGCATTCAAGGATAATAAAAGGATATTATGAATGAGTTTATGCCCACAAATTTGATAATTTAGATGCAGTAGACCAATTTCTTGAAAGACACATCTACCGAGAACTCACACAAGGAAAAATAGATAATCTGAATGGGCCTATATTTAATTAAAAATTTGAATTGACAACAATCTTCCAAAAAAGAAAGCACCAGGCCCAGATGATTTCACTGATGAGTTTACCAAAGATTTAAGGAAGAAATGCTATCAACTTTCTACTATTTCTTCTAGAAAATAGAAGCAAAGGGAATACTTCCTAATTGTATGAGGTCCCCATTAGCCTAATATTGAAACCTGATAAAGCCATTTCAAGAAAAAACAAAACTATAGACCCAGTATCTTTCATGAACATATATGTAAAAATCCTCAACAATATATTAGCAAACAAAATCAAACACATGTGTGAAAAGAAATATATACCATAGTAAGTAGGATTTATTCCAGGTACGCAAGTCTGGTTCAACATTGAAAAGTCAAGTAATGTAATCCATTGTATCAAAAGGCTTAATAAAAAAATATGATATACCAATAGATGAATAAAAAACATCTGAAAAAATCCAACACTCATTTATGATAACGACTCCCAGAAAAGTAGAAATAGAGGTGAACTTCAACTTGATAGAGAACATCTAAAAATGAAACCTACATTCATTACATATTCCACTTAATGGTGATGAACTAGATGCTTTCCCCCCAAAACTGGAACTGGCACAAATATCTCTTTTCACCACTTCTATTCAACATTGTACTGAAAGTCTTAAACTAATTCAATAAAACAACAAAATAAATAAAATATATACAGAATGGGAATGGAAGAAATAAACAGTCTTTGTTCACACATGGCATGTTTGTCTTTGTAGAAATCCCCGAAGAATCAACAAAAACACTCCTAGCTAACAAGAGATTATAACAAAGCTGCAAGATACAGGGTTAATATACAAACCCCAACTGCTTTTCTATATGCTAGCAATGAACAATTGGAAATTAAAATGTATAGTACAATACCATTTACATTAGGAACAAAAAACTGAACTGCTTAGATAAAAATCTAGGAAAACATTGAAGATGTGTATGAAGAATTCTACCATGTTCTGATGAACGAAATCAAAGATCTAAAAAATGTAGACACAATTCATATTCATGATAGGAAAATCCAATATTGTTAAGATACCACATTTTCCTTTCTGTGATTCAACATACTATCAGTCAAAATCCCAGCACATTATTTTGTGGATACTGACAAACTGACTATAAAGTATACACAGAAAGGTATAAAATTCAGAAGAGCCAACAGTCAGCATATGGAAGAAAAATAAGTTGGAAGATTGACAATACTCACCTTAAAGACTTGCTATAAAGCTACCACTAATAAGGAAGGTATGGTATTCACAAAGTAGACAACAGATCCACAGAAATATGGTCTACTGGTCTCTGACAAGTAGCAAAGGCAATGCAAGGAGAAACGACAATTTTTTTAAACAAATGGTACCAAACAGCTGGGTATCCACATGCAAAAGAATGAAGCTGGATCCCTACCTCACACTGCAAACAAAAATTAACTCAAAATGGATCACAGACCTGAATGTAGGAACTAAAACCATAAAACTCCTAGAAGAAAACACAGAAGTAAATCTTCATAAACTTTTATGAGGCAACGGTTTCATAAATATGATATCAAAAGCACAAGCAACAAAGAAAAAAGAGATAAACTGGATTTCATCAAAATTAAAGTTAGGTGCTTCAGAAGACACGATCAATAAAGTGAAGACAACCCACAGAATGGGAGAAAATATTTTTGTATTATGTGCCCAATGAGAGTATAATATTAAAAAAACATAAAGACTCCTACAACACAATAAAAATAACCCAATTTTAAAAATGGGCATAAGATTTGAATAGATGTTTCTCCAAAGAGGACATATCAAACCAATAAATATATCAAAAGATGCTCAATTCCATTAGCCTGTAGGGAAAAGAACATCAAAACCATAGTGAAATACCACTTCACACGCATTAATGTGGCTATTAGCAAAAAGAGAGACAACAAGTGTTGGTGAAGATGTGAAGAAACTGGGTCTTTTACACATAGTTGGTAAAAATGTAAAATGGTCCAAGTGCTTTGAAAACAGTCTGGCAGTTCCTTAAGTGTTAAATGTAGAGTCAATATGTAACCTAGCAATTCTGCCGCTAGGCACATATGCAAGAGAATTGAAAAATATATGTCCACACAAGAACTTATGCATGAACATTCACAGAAGCATTAAGCATCATAGCCAAAAAGTGGAAACAACCTGAATATCCATCAACCCATGATGGCATAAATAAAATATGACACATATATATCTATACAATGAAATATTATTCAGATATAAAAAATGAAGAATTGGTATACACTACAACATGGATGTACCTTGAAAACATTATGCTAAGTGAAAGAAGCCATGTACAAAGGCCATATATTTAATGATTCCATTTATATGAAATGTCTAGAACAGGCAAATCTATAGGGGTAAAAGGAGATTAATGACTGTTACAAGGTAGGTGGGAGCAGACACTGGAGATTAACAGCTAATAAGCATTTATTTTTTTTGAGGTGCTGAAAATGTAGAATTGATACTCTGTGAATAACCTAATATACAATGAATTATACAATTAAAAAGGGTATGAGATTTAATGCAATCCCTATCAAAATACCAACAGCAATTTTCATAGAGCTAGGACAATGAATCCTAAAGTTTGTATGGAACCACAAAAGACCCCAAAGAGCCAAAGCAATCTTGAAAAGAAAACCAAAGCTGGAAGCATCATGACTCCAGACTTCAAGCTGTACTACAAAGCTGTAGTCATCAAGGTAATATGATACCAGCGCAAAACCAACACATAGACCAATGGAAAAGAATAAAAAACTCAGAAATGGACCCACAACTATATGGTCAACCAATCTTTGACAAAGCAAGAAAGAATATCCAATGGAAAAAAGACAGTCTCTTTAACAAATGGTGTTGGGAAAACTGGACAGCAACATACAGAAGAATGAAACTAGACCACTTTCTTATACCATACACAAAAGTAAACTCAAAATGGATGAAAGACCTAAACGTGAGACAGGAAACCATCAAAATCCTAGAAGAGAACATAGGCAGCAACCTTGCTGACCTCGGCCAGAGCAGCTTCTTACTAGACACATGTGTAGTCAGGGAAACAAAAGCAAACATGAAGTAATGGGTCTTTATCAAAAGAAAAAACTTCTGCACAGAGCAGGAGACAATCAATAAAAACTGGAAGGCAGCCTACAGAATGGGAAAAGATATTTGCAAATGACATATATGATAAAGGGTTAATAACCAGTATCTATAAAGAACTTATCAAACTCAACACCCAGAAAACAAATAACCCAGTTAAGAAATGGGCATGAGACTTGAACAGACGCTTTTCCAAAGAAGACATCCAGATGGACACATGAAAAGATGCTCAACATAATTCATCATCAGGGAAATACAAATCAAAACCACAATGAGATGCCGCCTTACACTGGTCAGAATGGCTAAAATTAACAACACAAACAACAAGTGTTGGCAAGGATGTGGAGAACGGAGAATCTCTAACACTGTTAGTGGGAATGCAAACTGGTGCAGCCACTCTGGAAAACAGTATGGAGGCTCCTCAAAAAGTTAAAAATAGAACTACCCTATGACCCATCAATTGCACTACTAGGTATTTACCCAGAGGATATGAAAATAGACTTAAAGGGGTACACGTACCCCTGTGTTTATAGCAGCATTATCAGCAATAGCCAAACTATGGAGGCAGCCCAAATGTCCATCAACTGATGAATAAAGAAGATGTGGTATATACAGACAATGGCCATCAAGAGGAATGAAACCTTGCCATTTGCAATGATGTGGATGGAGCCAGAGTATATTATATTAAGTGTAATAAGTCAGGCAGAGAAAAACAAATACCGTATGATTTCACTCATACATACAACTTAAACTTAAACAAAACCGATAAACATATAGAAAAGGGGGGAAAAGGTGGAAAACAAACCATAAGAGACTAGGATTAGAGAACAAACTGAAGGTTCGTGTAAGGAGGTGGGTGGGAGATGGGCTAAATGTGTGATGGGCATTAAGGAGGGCACTTGTGTTGAGCACTGGGTGTTATATGTAAGTGATGAATCACTAAATTCTATTCCTGAAAACAATATAACACTTTATGTTAACTAGAATTTCAATAACAGTTTGAGGGAAAAAAGGGTAGGTGAATTAAATCTCAATAAAACTTATAGAAAATAAGAAGAAATATTACTATGTCTTAATGAACAACATCGAATGGACATGTGTTATTGAAGCGGAACACTATTTTGTTTTGCTAAAAAATTTTTTTTAGTATGTATTTTGAGAAAGAGAGAGCACAAGCAGGGAAGGAGCAGAAAGAGAAGGAGAAGGAGAAGGAGAAGGAGAAGGAGAAGGAGAAGGAGAAGGAGAAGGAGAAGGAGAAGGAGAAGGAGAAGGAGAGGGAGAGAGAGAGAGAGAGAGAGAGAGAGAGAATATCCCAAGCAGGCTCCATGCTCAGCGCAGAGCCTGAAGAGGGGCTCCAATAATCTAAAATTATTCCAAAATAAATTAACATTTATTTTAAAAGCTTGCTTCTGATAAAAAAGTAGGGTAGAAAGGCAAAATATTGCTCATCACTGAAGCTAAATGATGCCAACATGGAAATTTGTAACTATTTTATGTGCATGTGTGAAAAATTCCATTATCTAAAGTAAAAGCATATAAAGAAATTAACCAGGGGTGCCTGGGAGGCTCAGTCAATTTAGTGTCCAACTCTTGATTTTGGCTCAGGGCATGATCTCACAGTTCGTGAGATCGAGCCCTAGGTTGGGCTCCATGCTGACAGCATGGGGCCTGGTTCAGATTCTCTCTCTGCCCCTCCCCTGCTCATGCTCTTTCCCTCAAAATAAATAAACTTAAAAAAAAGAAATTAACCAAACTGTCAAGAATTTGGGGGAAAAAAACATAAGTGTATTATCATAACAAGTCTATTTTTCTTTTCTTTTCTTTTCTTTTTATAGAGAGCATACGTGAATAAGGGAGAGGGGCAGAGGGAGAGAAAGAGAATCTTAAGCAAGCTCCACATTCAGCTCGGAGCCCAATGCGAGGCGTGATCCCATGACTGTGGGATCATGACCTGAACCAAAAATCAAGACTTGGATGCTTAGCCAACTGAGCAACCAGGTGCCTCAAGACTATTTTTTTTATATGGCCTTGGGGTGTTTCGAATGTAGACATGTTCCCTGTCCAAGTTGGCAGTTATGCACAAAGCAGCACCCCCGCGACTCTCTGAACATTGCCCTTGGGTCACTCAGGGCTGGCAGGTTGCAATGCCACTGAATGTGAGCACACCTGCCAGAAGACCTCAGGGAACCGTGCCCACTCACACCCAGCCTTGATCTCAGAGCTGTCTTTGGCTGACACAGAAATCAATCCAATTATAAGCCGTCTCAAATGGGGTCTGAACATGGGTGAGAATCCCTTGCAGGGGTTGGTAAAACAGATTGCTGGGCCTACCTCCAGAATCTCACATTTGGCAAGACCTGGTCTGTGGCTTGAGATTTTGCATTTCAGACCTCCAGCTGATCCTGATGTTCTGAGAATTACCATTTGAAAACTGTTAATTTACACCAGGAGCAGCAAACATCTTCCATAAAAGGCCAGACAGTAAATATCGTTGGTTTAGCAGGTCATACAGTCTCTGTAGCAACCACTCACCTCTACCATTGACTTCTTTCTACCTTTTCAGGCTTCCTCTGTTTTTTCGTTTGTTTGTGTTTTTTTTGTTTGTTTGTTTTTTTTGTTTTTTAGTTTTTTGTATTCAACCCTCATTTTAGTTATTTTCAGTATTTTTTAAAGTCAGTGTAAAGTCATACATTTTCCAGTAAGTGCTAATCATCACTAGCTATGAGCCTCTTGATTTTTCCCACCTTATTCTATTAGTCTTCTTTTTCTTTCTTTTGTCATGACTGAATTGGACTGTTATCACTGAACCTACCAGAACATGTATCTGCTTCTCTACTTCTGTTTTCCATGATTTATATGTCTCCTTATTTGTCCTAGTGACCTGCATCAAACCAGACCTACAGCTGCCCAACTCCTACCAGGGGCACGATACTAACTACTTTCTTTAACAGGAGTGCCCTTGAACCGTTTACTGTTCACATACATCCTCATTTTTCTTAATTAGACCATAAAGCTGTGGAGGGCAGGAATCCTGTCTTATACTCCTGTGTCTAAACACGGTAACTTGTGCAAAGCAGATAGTAAGTGTTGACACACAATTTCATAATTTTTACCTTAAGTTTCTCCAGATCTGGCCTTTCGATACTGACCACCTCTGCCAGGAGCTGGGCTTCTAGACCATCTTCTGTGACCGTGAAATTGAGGAGGGTTGTCTGAGCTTGCAATTCTGGCTGATAGTGAGGATTTGCCAGTTTTGTGTGAAGGATAAGGCGAAAGTTCCTGTTAAATTCACATTCTTTATCTCCAATCCTGATATATCTAAAGGGGTACAACACAAACATTCAGGAGAGTCCCATGAACCATAATTGATATTTTGGTGTCATTCCATTCCTTTATTCTGATAGTGTATCTAGGCTGTAAGACCAGGTGATTCAAAATTTTTCAGCTACTATCTCCCTGAAGTATAAAAGAAATTGGAATTATCTACTCAACCTCTACACAATTTTTTACATGCCAAATGGTGAAAACGGTACTCATCTCAAAGTCACTGTAACAAGAAAATTCAATACATTATATAAAGGTTGTATAACAACAAATGTTAGCTTCTATAATACTGTGATAAACCTTACATTAAACATTGTTATTCTTACAGGATAAAATGAGTATGTATTTGCATTTACTTGTGTGCGTATTAAGTGTATATATTCTTAAAATTTATATACATATTCAAAATACACATATACTTAAAATTACTTTGTATTTCAGTAGTTTTGGCACTGGCTCAAAAGCAAAGTTTAAGAAGTGTCCTGTGTGGAATGCATGGGGGTGGGATCTCAGCACGTTTCTGTCCTATATCCCTGTTCCCTTGGCACAGGGACCAGGAGCGTTGCACTTCATCCAAAGTATTCCAGTCAGAGTGAGTTTTCCTGGGACCTGGGATTGGAACAAAGAGCGGGAATCGGAAATAAAACCTATAAACTCATGTTGAAGTTCACCCTCTCCTCCTGGTAAACCACGCAGCAGAGAAAGACTTTCCTGGTTTCCCAAGGAAGATTAAACCAGTAATAGATTGAAGCATAACACAAAAGGAGCATGTTCTGGATTTTATGAGCTCCCAGGTCCCATCTTCCTGCCTGCCTTTTTAACTCAGCTGCCATGACACCCTGCAGCCTTGGGACACAGTCTTCATTTTGCTTAAGCTAGATGGAGGTGGCTTCTGCAATTACAAGCAAAGGTCTGAACGAATGCAGCCTCTCCCTGAGCGGAGGGCCTGACTTTTTTCTACCTCAGATACTGTGGAGTAACATGTAAGGACTTCATCATGAGGGCTCTGTTGCCCTCTGGGTTCTGGAAGGGCTTTGGTCAATGGAAGCACTAGTAAGAGATCGCAGCACAGGAGAGGGAGTTCAGCGTACATCTTCCCTGCCTCAGCGCCATGGTCTGGCGAAGACTGTGTCCTGCTATGACCAGATTCCAGGTTTGGGACAGTCTCCTTCCCCACAACTCCACTCACAGGACCAAGTAACACCTTCAGGCTTAGAGGTGGTAATGGCTTCTGGCTGATGCAAGTCCTTGCTTGCTTGGACTCTTCTGCGGGGTTCCTTTACCCTTCCCTCTGAAAATTCTTTCTGTATTAGTCACTGTTAATTCTATTAAAAACTTCCAAGCTGTTTTATGGCTTTTTTTCCCCCCCTGCTGGGAACCTTCTCCAGTAGTGGGAGTTTTTAAATTCATGTGACAAATCACAAATATTGAAACTTCTCCAACTTTTCCATCAGAGGTTCAAACTGTACTGGAGTGGGAACTTTCCAGAACGCTCGCTGAAAAGTGGAGGAGCGGCGGCTGCCTGAGCTGCGCCCAGCAACGCGCTCCTTCCCACTCCCCCACACCGACCTCGGCCCCCTCACCGGCTGTAGAAAATGGTGAAAGAAACTACTTACTATGATGTTTTGGGGGTCAAACCCAATGCCACCCAGGAAGAATTGAAAAAGGCTTACAGGAAATTGGCTTTGAAGTACCACCCTGACAAGAATCCAAATGAAGGTGAGAAGTTTAAACAGATTTCTCAAGCTTATGAAGTGCTCTCTGATGCGAAGAAAAGGGAATTATATGACAAAGGAGGAGAACAGGCAATTAAAGAAGGTGGAGCAGGTGGTGGTTTTGGCTCCCCCATGGACATCTTTGATATGTTTTTTGGAGGAGGAGGAAGGATGCAGAGAGAAAGGAGAGGTAAAAATGTTGTGCATCAGCTCTCTGTAACCTTAGAAGATTTTTATAATGGTGCAACAAGAAAACTAGCTCTGCAAAAGAATGTGATTTGCAACAAATGTGAAGGCCGAGGTGGTAAGAAAGGAGCGGTAGAATGTTGTCCCAATTGCCGAGGTACTGGAATGCAAATAAGAATTCATCAGATAGGACCTGGAATGGTTCAGCAAATTCAATCTGTGTGCATGGAGTGCCAGGGCCATGGGGAACGGATCAGTCCTAAAGATAGATGTAAAAGCTGCAATGGAAGGAAGATAGTTTGAGAAAAGAAGATTCTAGAAGTTCATATTGACAAAGGCATGAAAGATGGCCAGAAGATAACATTCCATGGTGAAGGAGACCAAGAACCTGGACTGGAACCAGGAGATATTATCATTGTTTTAGATCAGAAGGACCATGCTGTTTTTACTAGGCGAGGAGAGGATCTTTTCATGTGTATGGACATACAGCTGGTTGAAGCACTGTGCAGCTTTCAAAAGCCAATATCTACTCTAGACAACAGAACCATTGTCATTACCTCTCATCCAGGTCAGATTGTCAAGCATGGAGATATCAAGTGTGTGCTGAATGAAGGCATGCCAATTTATCGTAGACCATACGAAAAGGGTCGCCTAATCATCGAATTTAAGGTAAACTTCCCTGAGAATGGCTTTCTCTCTCCTGATAAACTGTCTTTGCTGGAAAAACTCCTACCTGAGAGGAAGGAAGTAGAAGAGACTGATGAAATGGACCAGGTAGAACTGGTGGACTTTGATCCAAATCAGGAAAGAAGGCGCCATTACAATGGAGAAGCATATGAGGATGATGAACATCACCCTAGGGGAGGTGTTCAGTGTCAGACCTCTTAATGGGGCCAGTGAAGAACACTGCTGGCATTTTATATGCAGTAGTGAACGAATGAAGGACTATAATCATAGCTCACTACTTGCTATTACTGTTTTTGTTTTAATATTCAACTATAGTAGTGTTTTAAAAGTTAAATGAAGAATAAAAAATATAAAAGCTCAAAACAAACAAACAAACAAACAAACAAACAAACAAACAAAAAACTGTACTGGAGTAAAAATGCACGTAAGAAGCCTAGGAGTGAGCCCAAAACAAAGAGCATCTTCTCAGCCTATTTTAATTACAAAATTCTGCATTCTTTCATACTTAAGTGTATAAAGTAGTTTAATTGTAGATGAATCCTAATGATGATAGACTTTTATCCAAAAGCCGTATTATCTTTAATGTAAATATAGTATTTTTAAAAAATCACTGACTTACAGGTAAAATGTTATTTCACTAAATTTATCAATTTTGGAAAATTGGATGAATTAAAAGAGACATTGAACAGTAAGTTCAGCATTAAGGCAACATTCCTTTTTATTACAATGCCTCAATGTTTGTAACAACTTTTCTTTAAACGTGAGGAGAGATGCCCAAAATTTGTAATGTGGCAGTATTTTAGGTTGCTGTTGGTGAATGTTTCCTAATTGTATTTTACTCTGGGATTAGTCTCTTGGGTCACATGGTAAGGAAAGGACTTCAGAACCAATGGCCATTTAATCTGAGTAGGAACATTGTTATGAAACAATTTTCGTGGGTAAAGATTATTTAAAAAGTCATAGTATTCTTAAATTGCTAAAGCTTTAATCACAAAATCACTCTTAATCACTAAAGCTTTAGTCACTACAGCTCAGAACCTTAAAATATTGAGAAGATTCATTACTTCTCATCTTCATCGAACTCTCAAGTTTTGTTTGCATTGCATAAATCTTATATTTGAAACAAAGACTTTCAGTTTCTGATGAAGTGTCTAAGTTTGAAAACGATCTGCCCAAGAAGTCACCTTTGGAGACATTCTTTATTAAGTTAAATGGTGAATTCATTCATGTCACCTAGTCTTGGGTTGTTTTTACTGTGTCAAGACTTCCTACTCTTTAATATTTTTTTCTAGAAGGATGAAGAGCAATTTAGGTAGCACATGTCTTCTGAAACAGTAGATAACTGTATAATATAGCTCCCTTTAAAAAAATACATAAATAAAAAGAGTATTCACATCACCATTAAAGAGAAACACTGAGACAGAAAAAAGATGAATGAGCCACAGGCCAAATGTTTTATAAATGAACAAGACAGCAGCTGTTGGTGTATCCAGTGAGCACAGTGGCCCCATGCCCTTGTTCCACAGGTCATGGCAATGACACCATCTGTTCACATGTTTGCAAGTATTTTCCAGTTGATATCATGCTCATTAAAGTAATCATGTACCTTACTGATAATTTCTTCTGTTATTTGTATTTGTAGTAAAAAATGTTACAACCATTCAGTCACTCAACAAACAGTTATTGAACATCTACACCATGCCAAGCTCTCGGAGAGTGGCAAAGGCCGTGGGCATAAAAGAGAAACAGGCAGGGTCTCTGTTCTCACAAACATCATTACTTCACTCTCTCATATTAGGCATTATGAGTATAAAATATTACATACCAATGCAGCCACTCATCTACTTAGTCTGTTCAATAAATGAATACACATTAGGTGCCTACAATGTGATGGCCATATCAAGATCAAAGATCTGCCCAACTAAAACACAGGGAAAGAATGCGAATAGACATTCCTCTAACGATGATACACAAATGGCCAGTAAGCATCTGAAAAGATGTTCAACACCATTAGTCATCAGGGAAATGCAAACCAAAGCCCCAGTGAGGTGCCACTTCACATCCACTGCAAGGCTATAATACACAACAACAACAAAAACGCAGGGCACCTGGCTGGCTTAGCCGAAAAAGCATGCTACTCTTGATCTTGGGGTCGTGAGTTTGAGTCCCCTGTTGGGGGGGATTACTTTAATAAATTACTTACAGTTTCTCACAATCTTAAACACACAGCTACCATTTAACCAAGCTATTCTGCTCCAAGATCCCAAAGAATGAAAACACAGGTCCACTTAAGATCTATACACAAAGGTTCATAGCAGTGTTATTCCTAATAGCCAAATGGGGGGAAAAATCCAAATGCCTGTAAACTCAAGAATAAACCAACTATAGAGCGTCCAAACAAAGGAATGTTACTCGGCAACAAAAAGGAAAGAAGTACTGATAATGCCTAACGTGGATGAACTTTGAAAAGACTGTGCCAAGTAAAAGCAGGTAGCCACACAGGACCACATATTTTATGATTCAACTTACAGGAAACGTCCAGAATGGGCACATCTGTAGAGACAGAAAGGACACGAGTGGGTGCCCAAGAGTCTCAGCCTAAAACCGTAGTAATGGCTGCCCAGTGCGTGCATATATGGAAACCCACTTACTTGTGCACTTTATATGATGAAATTGCACAGTATGTGAATAATAACAGTGCTACCAAGAAAGACAAAAACAACAAAAAGCTATCAAAAGGTCAGTTCGTACCATATGGGCTTTTAGCAACCCGTAAGGTAAGGAACTGTGCTGATAACTGGTTTCTCAGACGCTCATGCTTTTGAGCACAGTGAGGCATGTCACAGGATGGTCTTCTATGACAAGGCTATCTTTCTTAGTTAACCCACTTCTTGTTGACTGAAGACATATTCAACCACATCTTTGTTCAGAACAAAATTTTTCCCATTGCTTGAATTTCTCTTTCCAAGGGTTCCCAAAACTGATCTCAAAAGTAGCTTTGAGAACTTCTTTCTTCACTAGCACTATTCACTGCATTACCATTACCCTAAGCTTCAGGATTTACAGGACTGGCTTTTAAAGGAACTTTCAAGAATGAAGGTTTCATGTAATTACTATGCCTCGGTTCTCATATGTAAGCAGGATTCAAACTGATACTCATTTGTATCATCACAGTAATAAAACCCATACTTGAATAAACCTCTGGTGCTTCTTGGGATTTTCTGATTACGGCTCCATCTTGGTTTCAATTCATTCCTTCTCAGAGCAGTATTTCAGAAATGCCAGGTCTGTCACAACCTTCCTTGATTTTAGATTCAATTTTCCCTAATTTGCTTATGAATTTTTACTGGATTTGAGTTCATACTTCATAAACTTCTGGTTTTAACCACTAACCTTTAGCCCCAGATAAAAAGAGAATGTAAACTTTTTTATAATTTACAAAATTGTATTTAGGGGAGCCTGGGTGGCTCAGTCGGTTAAGCATCCGACTTTGGTTCAGGTCATGATCTCACGGTTCATGAGTTCAAGCCCCACCTCAGGCTCTGTGCTGACACCTCACAGCCTTCTTTGGATTCTGTGTCTCCCTCTCTCTCTGTCCCTCCCCCATTTGCACGCAGTCTTTCTCTCTCTCAAACATAAACACCGAAAAAATTTAAAAATAAAAGGAAAATTAAAAATTGCATTTAAATGAAGAACACTGAACAAACCAACTCCACCATTTCCCTCATTGTTGTATACTTATATCTCGGTGTCACAGGCTGAGGAACTGAGGTGACAAGTCAGTTTAATTTCGAGGTCTATATGTGAGGGTGTGTATATTGTCCACATGTGAAAATCAAAACAAGCCTCCACAAGACGTCTAACTTACTTTTGGAAGTTCTAGGTGGTCAGGCCTCAGGGAGAAAGCTCTCTAGAGCAGGGACTGGAGAACTGTTTCTATCAAGGGCCAGAGAGCAAATACTTCAGGTTTTGTGGGCCATATACATCTTTCTCAAATACTCATGTTTGTTGACAACCCTTTAAAAACCATTCTTACCTCATGGGTTGCATCAGGACAGGTTGTTCACCCTCTCGCCACTCTCGAAGATCACGCGGTTAGGGCTATGAATGTAATCTCCTCCAGGGAAACGGCAGCTAATCCCACTCGACTTCCCAGTAACACCACGCTACGATTTTTCCCATCAGCTACTACACATAACATTGCTCCCCTCCATAGGCTTTCATGAAAAAAAGTGTGAGACTGGCCAACATGAAGCATGTGGTTTGAACAATTTTACTTTTGGGTGTAGGTGACAAAAGCTTTAAACAGGTTAAATACTTAACCAAATATCTGAGATAAAGCAATGCTCCATAAAATAGCTCAGAGACAATTCTGTGGCTCAAAATTTATCTTGCACACTTCCCTTGTACACCAACGTATACCATGAGGCACTCACATACCCCGGTTTGAGAATGAGAAACCTACCTGCTTGAGGGACAGGTCTGATTGTATCAGTGAGGAGACAGTTAATCAGAGGAAAAGAGAAGGATGTCTGCCTACAAAATTGGGTTTTACATTTTGCTTGGAAACATTATTTGATAAGTTCAGATTTCCCAGGGATAGTAAATTATCCTCAATTGGGGTGTTTATGATCTATGAAAGACAAAAACTGCATAATGACTCAGTGGGTTTTATCATTGCTGCTAGGTTAATTTTTGGTTAATCTCCTATCTGGGAAAATTAAACAGACTGCTAGTGCTCTCTCATGATTTGAAGGATCCAAAAAAACAACGGAGTTAACCAGAGGGGTGGGAAAAGCAAACAATCACTTCGCTGTTTCTGTGAAAGACAGGAGTCCAGAGGTTATGACTTCTGGAATATAGTGGGTAGCTATGAGCTCTTGAACCTAAACTCCAATGAGAAGCAAGAGCAGGTGTGAAGAACAACATAAAACTTGGAACTGTGGCTATTATCTTAAAACAGTAGTTCTTAACCCATTTTCTGGCCCCATGTCCCCCACAAACAGGACTTGCCCCTGACATTACACCACCATGAGAATCACGTGGGGCAGCAATCTCTGAAGCTTTGGGTAGGGTTGCTCCTAGAGGGTTTTTATTCACCCTTTCAAGACAGTGACCTTCTCCTGCCCCCTTTTCTCACTGCCTGGTGTGCAGGTGACTGATTATATGACTTCAGATCAGAAATAAAATTATTTTCCATAATACAAACACTACAGTTTTATTGGATAGGACATAGGGTGAATCAAAAACATTATTTCACCTAGCAGACTTGTAGTTTTAGAGCAAGAAGGGCCCCTAGAGATCATTCAACTGATTCCTTTTTATGGACCCAAATAGTTTATGACTTGTCCAAGGTCACATAGCTTAGTGGCAGAGCTGGGACTAGAACCTGGGTCTCTAGACTCCTAGTATAAAGTTCATTTCACTACAGCACACTGTAGGTTAATTTGCTGTTTGATACTGACAGCTTGTGAACCCAGCCCTCCACTGACCTGTCTGACTGTCGATCACAAAAGAGTACTGAGAAAATATGATGGACTCAGTAACCATCTATAGCCACTAGAAGAAAAAATATAAAGACACAGCTCAGAGAACGTGCCCTGCTGATCTTTGCTTAGAAATTCTGTCCTTGTTTATGAAGGAGAATAGTACTAATTATTGAGGTGCCCAGGTCTAACCAAAGACTTGTAATTTCTGGTAGATATTTTTATAAAATGAATTAATTTATAAAATCTTTAAAATAAATCAAAGTAGAGAAAAATTTTGTCTTTTGGCTCTCAGGAAAAGAAAAGAGTCTTTTAAAAACACCAAAATGCTCACTAGTTAGTGGAATAAATTATTGTATAAAAGACCACCATCTACAATTAACTATTAATTTGGTTTTCCATAGGTCAGGTTTAAATAAAAACCAGATACATTTCAAATTTCAAAATTCTTTCAAAGTTTATTCAAAATTCAGCTGAAAGGTGTTTTGGAATGAAAAGGTTTCTAATTTCTTCAAGTCACAGAAGGTCATCACTATTGTGAAGGACTGGTAAACAAACGACATCAAAACCACTACATGGGTGATGGGCATTACGGAGGACACTTGTTGGGATGAGCAGCGGGTGTTAGATGTAAGTGATGAATCACTAAATTCTATTCCTGAAACCATTATTACACTATATGTCAACTACTTTGGATTTAACTAAAATTAAAAGAAAAAAAGAACAAAAACAAACACACACACACACACACATGAAATGATGGCTTAACCAAAGTTCACAGCATTTCTGTGACAGACATGGGGAAACATTTCTCCCTATCATCAAATTTACCCGAAAACCAGAATCTCTGTGAGTTGAGGCAGTATGATCTCAACATAATCAAGATGAGAATTTCAAGTTGGATATTATAACCTGGACGTTTTATACCTAAGGTATGTATCTGGAAGGTAAGGAAGTAGCTTTTACTGTTGGTGGAACTGTTCTCAAGATTTAGTGTTGCTGCTGAATGACTTTTCCCTAGTGATGAGATATTCTGAGCACATGAACAAACAACATCATTATTTTTTTTTATTGCCATCTAAAACAAAATTTGGAAAAGCAACATACTCAGTTTAGGACAAGGACCTGCTTCTGTGGCAGACTGGGGTCTTGACTAGGAATGGCTGCAGGAGACTTTATTTTGATGATGACGACGACGACAACTCTTTTGTTAAAAAGGTTGCAAAGTCTTTCTCACAGTGCTGTTTAGACAGAAATTCCCTAAGATACTGTATTAGTGTAATGAAGGTTCTCACTTTGAGAAGGACAATTCACACAAGTTCCCTGAATAGGAGGAATCAGAGCCTGTTTGTCAAGGTAAAGAGATTGCATGTGGGTTTTGAGATAAGTGAATAAGACAGTCGCGCTGGTTGGGGTAAAAACACACTCAAGAAATGAAAGAAAGAAAAAAAAAAAAAAACACTTTTCTATAGACATCTAAAACCTCACTGCACGTCCCGCTGTTTAAAATTAGCCGCTTCTCCACTGGCCTTGGGAGCTGCGACAGCTTGGCCGGGAGCGCGGCTGCAGCACCCGGGGACGCGCGGCAGCGGGCCGTGTTACTTAGCAACCCCAGCAGGAGGGGCCGCAGAGTTGGTCAAACCCCGCCCCTCAAGAAAGGTTTCAGCTGAAAGCCGCGCAGCTGGCCAGGCGGCGCAGGAAAAGGAAGAAAGTCCTGAATAGAAATGAGTTGTTTTGCTGCTTCATATAGTTAATATAACCAACACGTCCTTCTCAGATAAAAGCAAACTTCAATTAGAATTATAAAAAAAAAAAAAAGAAAGAAAAAAAAAGACTCATGGTGCAGGACTCCAGGTACCATTGCTTAGAAAGAAAAATGGAAGCTAAACAAGAAAATCATAGATTATTTCCTTTGAGATATAGAATATATATAGTATGCATTATATGTTAAATATCATGACACATATTTTGATATGTACCATATTTCAATATATCCATACTGAAGTATTATGAGGCAGCATGAAAAAATTCTAGTTCCATTTGCATTTTTTTTTTTAAGGAAAACTGCTTTTTTAAAGAAAATAAGGTCAAGTTCTTTGTCTGTGGTCTGTTTGGAATTTACCTTCACATAAAGTCAAACAACTACTACACAGACGACTATGTGTCCAAAAAAAAAAAAAAAAAAAAATCTGGATTGAATTTAGGAACAGAAAGGTCTTTTCTGTAATTCAACTTTATTTTGAATTTAGAAATTAGGAGAGACTAGAATGCTGAGTTATATTGTAGGAGGGCATGAATTAACTTGAAAATAAAGTGATTCCTACCCACAAGGCATATAATGAGAGAACTACATACCTTCTGAGTTTATTTAAAAACTAGAAGCTAAAAAAAAAAATAAAATAAAAATAAAAATAAAAACTAGAAGCTTCCAGCTCAAGAGAGCACATTTTATCACAGTGTGGGACTTAATTTAACATTGTTCTAAAGTCCCACCCAAGAACCCATTTAAAAATATCTATAATCAACTGTAATATAATCATGTAGCATCAAACCCAAGGAACATAATAATGTTGAACAAACTGAAAATGTGCTAACTGAAAACAATTCCCCCTATTAATCTTAGTACCACTTTTAGGAAACACAATCATGATAAATATCTGTAAAATAGCTTTTACCTTATTATTTCTGTGAAATAAATTTATATTATATAGCTAATATTTCTGTTAGTTTTTTTAATCTTTTTAAAGTAGGCTTCATACCCAGCACGAACTCCATGTGGAACTTGAACTCACAACTCAGAGATCCAGAACTGCGCTAAAATCAAGAGTCAGACACTTAAGTGACTGAGCCACGCAGGCACCTCACTGTTAGTTTTAAGTTTCTATATAGGGCATGCTACTTGAAGATTATTATTAAAAGGATAAGTACATGAAGAATAGAGGAAAAGTACAAAATGTCTTTTAAAAAATATTTATAAGTTCAGAAACAATCTGAAATTGTATCTTACAATAAAGTTACTCCAGCTAAGATTAAAGTCCAAAAACTACTTCAATAATATTTGTGGGGGGGGGGGATTTGAAAGATTAAAGAGATATAATTTTACGAAGATGTTTCACAGATCAGCAGCTTCTCTAATATGTAAGCCAGTAAATTTGCTTTGGAAAAGGTACATGTTGATAAATCTCCCCAGATATGTTTTCTGTCGATTGATATGATAAGATGTATTTTACTTAAAATTAGGATTGTCTGGAGTTTGGTGGATTTAATTATTTGTAATTACCCAGCTGTTGTCAGCCTGTGGCCATTTTATGACAGTGGTATCTACTATGTGGGTCAGGTTCAACTGTATATCTTCTCAAACACAGATTTAATGTGCTATTGATGAAACCATTACTAGAACCAAATTAAAGTCTGGGCTGATGTATTGGTCCACAGGGAGCTGTCAGACATGAAAGGAGTAATTAGTATTCATTACTTCATACTCCACAACATTCCAATTATTAATGAACTTCAACTTTTGGACTATGCTATATCTATCACAAGCATCTTCTCAGACATTCATTATTAGGAAGAATAAACTAATATTGGTTAAAAAAAGGCCCCTAAAACAAACAGAACTGAAAAAAACAAAAACACTATTAATAGCGGAAAACTTTGTGAGGGATGTGACTTTCAAGAGTGTGCAATGCAAAGATTATCCCACCTGCATGGGAGGAATAGGATACAATGAAGACATGCACCCGCTTTGCAATCCTCTTTTCCTTGTTTTCCAAGCTATCTTGTCTTTACAATACAAGGGAAACGTCTATAATCACAAAGGTAACTGCACAGACAGGACAGCAAAGAAATGTAATGATAGAAGGGACTAGAAAAAAGTTAAGCAAAATGTTCATTGTTGAACATCAGAACAGGAGGCCCATCAGACAATTTATAATCATGTAGGTTAGTCTGGGATGTGATCAAGGTAAACTCACAATTTTTCTGTTCCTGTTATAATATTACAAATGGGTATTTCTATTAAAAGCCCTATGGACCTTTTCTCATTAGTTTTCTTTTCCATTGTTTTCTCCTTTTTATTTACAGCATTAGAAGAAAAATAACTCTTACTTCAACCAATGTATTTTAATTTTGCATATCACCTTCTAGTTTGCACATGTATGAATTTTTAAAATTTTTCTTTTTTTCTTAGTGTTACATGAAGTAACAAGAAAGCATTTACCCTGTTTAAACAGACATTTTGTCAGATGAAAATAATACTATCACTAAAATATCAAACATTATTCCCAAGTACTTTTAAAGTTTTTATCAACTGGTAACAAAATGTGGAGTATTCTCAATTTTTTCCATTCAAAACTAAGAGGTGTGAAAAAAAAAAAAAAAGGAAGTAGACTAGTTCCTCCTCAGCAGAGGTGGCTAATAGTAGTCCATACAGAACTCTACTGTATTACACGAAACAGCAGATGAGTCGAAGCTCCTACCTCCGTTCTCTCAAACATACCACAGTTCTTACACACTGGTGGGGAGCATTTGAATTTCTAGGAACACTATGGAAAACAATTTGGTGTTGTGTTTTAAAGCTTATTGTGCACACACTCTACACCTTAACTCTTCTGCTCCAGAATACGAACTATGAAGAATCTCTTGCTGTGTGCACCTGTAGATGTATAAACGAACCATCAGTATGTTACCATTCATAGCAGCCTGGCTTCTTAGAATGGAAAACATAAACATAACCTCAAGGCCCTTCAATAAGAACATTTAATAAATTGCGGTAAAGTGACACCACTATTTCAATGATGAAAATGAAACAATTAGAGCTAGAAGAATATGGGTAAGTCTTAGACACCTAATAGGAGAAACTTCAAATCCCTTTACACACACACACACACACACACACACACACACACACACACACACACACACAATGTGACATTTTTGTAAAGCCCCAACTCAAGCAAAAATGAAACTATTTTAAATAAAGCTTTGAAATGATAACAAAATTTAGAATACTACCTTTGGGAGAGGAGGCCCAATGGGAAATGAGAGGAGCACAAAGGCAGCTTAAAGAATTTAGTTCATAATTTGAATGGAAGATACTTATCTAATTTATCATTATGCTTTATATAATTTTATATGTTACGTATTTGATATGTATCAGCATTAAATAATACAACTTAAATGACCAAAACTCTCTATTGTTCTTAGGAGGCAACTTAAAACATCAAAAGATATGACTGATTCCTTTTTTACACGTCCCACGTCCAAAAAACAACGGCTCACACTTCTGGATCTCTGGCTTAGTCTCTGATTCATACTCTCACTGTACTTATCAGTGGTTCAAGATTCAAGAGACATAATCTATTCTGACTACCTATGTGTGCTATGCTCAGTTTGTATTTTTTTCCTCACCAGGTAAGAAAATGTAAACATAGAAAAATGGACTAAACAACTTATTCCACATCACCAAACTAGAGGGTATCGGGCCAAGATTTGAACCAAATTTTATGCTACTTCTTCTACCCTGGTGCTATTTTTTCAATTATTTATTTATTTACTTATTTATTTGAGAGAGAAAGAGAGAGAATGGGGGAGAGGGGCAGAGGAAGGGGGGAGAGAGAAAATCCTAAGCAGGCTCCATGCATGAACCCTGATGTGGGGCTCAATTTCACAACCCTGGGATCATGACCTGAGCTGAAATCAAGAATTGGATGCTCAACTGACTGAGCCCCCCGGGTCCCCTCCAAGGGCCAATTTCTGACAACTACATGCTAGTACATAAGCCCCACCTCACAACCTTAAAGTCTCTTGAAAATATTTTTTTAAAGTTTTTTTTTAATGTTTTATTTATTTTTGAGACAGAGGGAGAGACAGAGCATGAGCAAGTAAGGAGCAGAGAGAGAGGGAGACACAGAATCGAAAGCAGGCTCCAGGCTCTGAGCTGTCAGCACAGAGCCCGACGCGGGGCTCAAACTCACGAACGGTGAGATCACGACCTGAGCTGAAGTCGGATGTTCAACCGACTGAGCCACCCAGGCGCCCCTCTCTTGAAAATATTTACATAGCTAGTTCAAGACTGTGGATTAATCCCTGCATTAACTTTTCCTCCCATAGCGAGTCCTAGGGAAA
The DNA here is from genome assembly GCF_018350215.1 of Panthera leo. Taxonomy (NCBI): domain Eukaryota; kingdom Metazoa; phylum Chordata; class Mammalia; order Carnivora; family Felidae; genus Panthera; species Panthera leo. The sequence goes on along the minus strand of NC_056680.1, from coordinate 113,002,555 downwards.
AGATGGAAAAATGTATATTCAAAGAAACAATAAATTCAAAATCATGTTGGAAAGAGTACAACGAGTGGAAGCCAAAAAAAAAAAAAAAATGAGGAATGAAAGAAATTCATGAAAAATCTAATGGAAAACATTAGCAAAAGTTAACAATACACAATCCATGGAAGGCGATAAACATATCCTTATTGACATTCAAGGAAAATCAAAATAAAGCAGAAAGGAGAAGGATTCTGTTACTGATGCTTCCACTGGCTCTTGCTCATGATGCCATATCTCCTTGTGTTCTGTGATCTCTGCCTGTGAACTCACAGATACTTTGAAATGGTATCTCGTACAATCATCTAAAGCCTGGGGTTACGTACATAATTCCTGACAGCATTTTTGTTTGCTTCTGCCAAATACATTGGAGTATGACCTATCCAATGCCACTGAAAAATAAGTTATTGGTTTGAGGTTTTTAGGGCATCTAAGTAAAAATTTGTCTTGAACATTTACGAGAGGGATGGTTTCTGATTAGGAACTCTCACAGGATGTTTTTCCACCTCTTTTCAGGGCCAAAGTACAAGAAGGAAAGCATTCCTTTCTGCAGGGCTGGGTTTTGTTTAGTTTTTAACAAATTTACCCTTAAGCAGAAGGTAGGGCCCCTACAGTTTCTAGCATTATACAGGAGTCTCTTAGCTGACTTCACACCCTCAAATGGCTTGGTCCAAGTTCTAGGTATCCACCAAAACAGAGACCCAGGTCATTATGTTTTAGCAGGTGCCCTCAGGAAGAAAACCAGCTTCGGTGTTCCTTGCCTATTTGATTCCTATAGTCCTATTTTTTTTGGTCAACCAAGTGCCAAAAGATGTGAATATGTTAACATATTTAGTTGCTTTTCAGCATTCACACATCTACTCTGCCATAATACCCGAAATATAAGTCTATGTTTTTATTGTTTTATTTTTACTTTGGTTTATTCATCTTTTTAAAGACATACAGTATGTATTTCTTACCCATAGAGAACTTGTAGTCTAATACAGATAGGAGTGAAAAAAAATTAAACATATTCTAAGACGGACAGATAAAGGCAAAATGACACAGTGGCCCAGTACAGAATGGACTGTGCATGGGAAGCCCTGAAAGTGGAAACTTAAAATTCTCATTTAATAAATTAAGTGGCAGGTATATTCTGAATTAAGTGAATTTGGGATTTGCAGAAAGGTAAGTAAAACAGCCTATCATAGGAGGGGGTTATTAATCTGTGTGAATGAAGGGAATATGGAAGTATCAAATAGGTAAGGCATTTCCTAGCATTCACAGAAGAGCTTCAATTCAATGTAACAGGCAACAGAGAATTCTTTTTTTTTTAAAAAAATTTTTTAAACGTTTACTTATTACCAAGAGACAGAGAGAGACAGAGCATGAGCATGGGAGGGGCAGAGAGAGAGGGAGGCACAGAATCCAAAGCAGGCTCCAGGCTCTGAGCTGTCAGCACAGAGCCCGACACGGGGCTCGAAGTCACAAACCGCGAGATCATGACATGAGTAGAAGTCCGAGGCTTAACCAACTGAGCCACCCAGGTGTGCCAACAACACAGAATTCTTAATGGGTTCTTCAACAGGTGAGTGACAGAAGCGGTGTTAGGAAAAGATTATCGTAATCACTCTCTGGGTTGGAGAGTAGTGAGCAGAGAGAGACTGTAAAGACATTACCTCATTCAGCATGAAGAAATGAAAGGTCTGAATTACACTGTAAGTTGTAGGTAAAAAAAAAAAAATTATATATATATATATATATGGATTCCAAAACATTGATGAGAAAATAAACAAGGTTTAGGGGAAAAAGAGTAGGAAGAGTAACAATGGCCAAGCAGCATTCATAGGAATTCTACTGAAAGGTGGTAGTGACTATTTATTTGGAAAAAAAAGTTCAGAAATTATGTTTCCAACATATGTATTAACTGTCAGAGAGTCATAGTGATGTGGGAAACAAAGGCAGAAGGAAATGGTAGATAAAATTAAATTTCCTTATAACCTACAGCCTACTGACAAATACTAGAGATAGGTAGCGTATACATTCCTCCAGGAACTATCTTAAAGTTAATGCTTTGCTAGAGGGAAAAACCACCTTAGTTTGACAATAGCTAGGCCCCTAGGATCTCAGTATCTTCTTTGGCAGATGAAAGTCCTTTTGGAAACTTACCTTGCCTTTACCTCCCCCAACTCCCAAGTATGTGGTTAGTCACTCCTCACAATCCCGGGGCAGGTCTTTCTGTCCCAGGTCCTGTCCCTGTGCTTAAAAAAACCCCACCTTTTGGCACCAAAAATGTCTCAAGAATTCCTTCTTGGCTTTCGGCTCCAGATCCCCTCCATAACTCCAAATCCACATCACTAGGTCATCTGAGAGGACATTTAGTCATTCTTTTAGTCCCCATTTTTGTCATCTGTGAAGATCTCTGATCTTCTGACTGTACAACATGTTTCAAAATGATCACATCTACCAGGCTGGTTTAACTACCAATCTACGTGGTCAGACAAGGTCTCTTTATCAGGCTCCATACTTACATGTCCATTGGCTTCTTAGACTTCCTTTTTTGAGAATCTTAAAGTAGCACCTCAATCTCTGAGTGTCTAATAAGTGAAATCATTACCTCTTTCCCTACCACATTTCTCTATAAATCCCAACATCATTTAGCTTGGCAGAAGACTAGAAATTACCCTTAAACCTTCCTTTTTTTCCCTACCAACAAAATCCCATTAATGACCATGAACTGATGAAATTGACTCCTTGAGAATCCTTTCATTTGTCCTCTCCTCTCTCTCTCTAGTATCCCTTAGTTTAGGGTCATATTATATCTCAACTGGATGATTATAATTGTTAATTAGATCCTGGCCCTACGTCATCCATGCTCCTTCAGTCAATACTTCACACCACCAATAGCAGGTCCTTTCAGAAACAAATGTGATTATGTTACTATCCTAGGATACTTACCAGTCTTTACTAGTTTCCCCGCTGACTTATGCTCATGATTCTCAAGTGAAAATAAGGAGACTACAGATTTCTTATTCCAGGAGGACAAGGTCCTTTGGTCAAGAACCACTGCTATTGTTGGGGTGCCTGGGTGGCTCAGTCAGTTAAGTGTCCAACTCTTGATTTTGGCTGAGGTCAGGATCTCATGTTTCATGGGATGGAGCCCCACACTGGGTTCTGTCACTGCCGAGCCTGCTTGGGATTCTCGCTCTCTCTCCTTTTGCCCCTCCCTTGTGTGCACACACACACACTCTCTCTCTCTCTCTCAAAATAAATAAATAAACTTAAAAAAAAAAAGAACCACTGCTGTTGTCAACTAGCGTTACTGATAGGAATGGGTCCGTTTATTGTGTTTGGGGAAAAGAGAAAGAATTACCAACCTATAGAAAAAGGCCAACTTAGAAGACATCTGTGGGTGCCCAGACATCCCCACTCTGGGGGGTCCTGCCAGTGTCTCTGTTTTCACCTCACCCAGGCCTTACTACCCTTTCTCCCTTCCAGCACAAGACTCTCCCTCAATGCGGATCCTATTTGCAGTCCTCCCAAAGCTGTTGGGCTCTTCTGTGTGTTTTGCTATTTGGTATTAGTTCCCTCATTCCAAAAATTCTCTTCTCCACTTGTCTACCTGACAAATGTCCACTCATCTTTCAACACTACTATTAAATGTCCATCTGATCGAGTGTGCTTTTTTCGACAAAGCCATTCCAAGTCTCCAATATGGAAATGATGAATCCCTGCCATGTGAACTTCTATCATCACACCAAAGGCACTGTAATACTACTTTTATTGCTTATACGTCTGTCTTTCCCCTAAGGAAATGTAGCTTCCTTAAAGGCAGGGTCTGTACCTTATTGGGCTTTGAAGCTGCAGGACGCAGTACAGTGCCTGGCATAACAGTACTCAGAGAAGTTTTACTCAGGGACTGATACAATACACAGGGACTCCACCAGCACTGAGATTCTCTGGAAAAAGATACTAAAAACATCCACAAGGGAAAGGGAAGTAGGAAAAACTGGAGGTACAGATCTGAATTTACACTCTTAGAAGTCATTGTTCCCACATGTAACAGTTTAGAAAGTAGAAACGTAATAAATGCATATGATAAAAACCATTTGTGAAATTCTTACATACCATTTAAAACTCTCCTGACCTTCTAAAAAAAATACTGGAATGATATGATCTGTTCTATAGAACCTAATAGAATTTGTACATATTTAAGTAATAATATAACTTCAAATAAGTCGTGCTAGATTGTTTGTGATAAAGCCTTGATGCTTTACATGTTTGTTTGTGAAATAAAAGACTTCTGGGATTCACAATAGTACATAATTATATCCATGCTGAAGAAAAATTAGGACTCAAATTCATCAGTCCCTGGAAATTTCAGATTATATATATATGTGTATATATATATGTGTGTGTGTGTGTATACATTTAATTATATTTAATTTATATTATGTATTTAGATCATTTATATATTTAAGTATATAATATATAACATGAAATATATATAGTCATATTTACTGTATCTATATTTAAGTAATATACAGAGACAGAGAGAAAGAGAATGTGACCAAATTTCTTACACCCAAATTGTGTTATTAAAGGTTCACGTTAAAGCTACAGAATGAGTATGTCAATGAAAAAAAATTTTAGGTCTTCCTAATAGAGTCAAAACCTTAATAACAAAGATTTCACTTCAGTGGCATTTAGGATTTTACACTATATTTTTAACACATCAGACACAGCTACAATTATGTTTATGTCAGAGTTACAGTTTGTCAAGTAGCTTATTAGATTTTTCTAAATGCAACTCTGGGTAAATTTTGGCTTATTAAGCAATTATAAGTTGTCAGTCACTGGAAACGGGTTTACTTGTAAAATAAATACTAATCGGTTAGGGACTGTTTAAAAAATAGAAGCTAGTTACCCTTAAGTAGACCTATTTCCACTTAAAACTGACAGATGGGAAAGGAGACAGGTGACTTTGAGGCTGAGACTAGATGTCAAAAAAAAAAAAAAGGGTGTTGGGAAAATTCTGAAATGATCCCTCTGTGAAGGAAAAACAGTAACAACAACAACAAAAGGGAAGGAAAGGCAGTGAAGTAAGTCTAGTGAAGCCTGGTGTCCTGAGAGAAGAGGCACAGGGAGCCTGTGGAATGTCACAAGCCCCTGTGAGCCCACACAGGCTTGGTCAGAGACATACTTGCTACAGGTGACCTTGAACACATTTATAGCAAGCGCTGTGATGACTACTTAGAAGTGGCTTCAGTGCCCTGGGAGAATGTCCTGGACAGTGGGGTGTCCAGGGGGAATGGCAGCTATTTGGAAGGAACTAGAGCTCACTGGGGGTGTTCCTACTTGTTGGTGGTACTGCTACTGGTTTGGGAATGATTTCAGAGGCCCACTGACGAGTTTAATGCTTACAAGTATTTCAAGTTTATTAGAAAAGAGCACTAACATGGCAAAACCCTCATGTTGTGGATGCCATTACGCTGGATGACGCTGAATTAAAACAAAGTGTGTGGACTTAGGATACAAGAGATCTGCAGTTTAGGCAAACACACTACAGGTGTTTTGCCAACTCTTAAACTTCTTTGGGGTTAACTACTAAAGAAGCAACTACCCTCAGCTTTGTGGCAATGCATTTTGTGGTTTATAAATCACGAATTGGCTAACATGAATCTAAAACTATCAAGGAAACAGTCTGAAAGTCTGGGTAAGGTTTGAGGTCGCTTTTGTCTTGGAATGTAGGTGCCATGGAATGAAAACTCAGAACCATCACTAAGAAGATTCCAGAGGACTATGCTTGATCCTGAGACTGACAAACAAAGCTATCACACTCATATGCAGCACAAAATATTTGTTAAAAATTCAAAAACACTTACTTCCCCTTTTTAATTGTATTCCTGCCAAGCAGTGGATCAAGGACCGGATCTATTGTTTCCTCCACATTTTCAACTAAGATGACATCTCCAAAGGCCAAAGCGGTTTCAATGGCATTCAAAAACCTTAAAATCCAATCATAATTGATATCATAAGATTTCAATAAGCACAGGGAAAATGTTCCAAATTATTGAAATTATATTTGATGTAATGTAGATTTTTTTTAGTGAGACAAACTTAGAGAAAACTTTCATATAGTATTCAATTAGATTACATAGAAAATAATGATTAGATTTTGAGATGAATTACACAGTGATATTTTCCAAGTGAAATTGAACAGTATGACTAAGTCCATGGGTAAATTAGTTCTTGTGACAATAACCATGGTTGAGACAAATGTAACTTATCCAAACATCATAAATTTAAATTAATTTAACAGGTCTTTTTTTGATAAAAAATTCAAAATATATTAAATGCCTTGTGGTTTTGTCAAACATTCATTTAAAAAAAAACCTTTAGGTTCGGTTGTGGTAAGTGGTAAATTATCATTATATTCTCATTCTCCAAATTCTCCATTCATTCTCACTCTCCAAAAATAGTTTCTCCCCTTCAAAAATAATTTTCCCCAAGTATTCAGATAAGCAAGGAGTACATTTATCTGCACGACTGCAGAAATTCCTTATTTCACTTTATGTGTGAAAAGATGAAAAAAGGGTCAAATGAAGTACTAGTAAGTCTAAAAGTATTCAGAATTAACTGAAAACCAACTACATACAAGACTTTATTTACAGTATTGTCATGAGGACCCGAAGACAGAAAGTCTCAGTAGATTCAGTTCTCAAAAACTGTATGTAAAAGGTGACGAAGAAATGATCTTAAGGCATTCCATGTTGGGACTTGTAGCCATGTTGCAATCCTACTCTAGGCAAAGTATATGTTCAGAAATAGGATTCTAATCACCATTAGGCCTATAAACACAGGTGACAATTCTTGTGTTGCCATATGTCAAATGCCCTAAAGGATTACGGTACATCTAATTTCCATTCTTGGCCTTAGGGAAATGACCTATTTTTCCACTCAGGCACAGTGTTTGTTCCAATCTTCAACCTAATTTCATCTTCCGATTAAGTGGCTGCCACCCAACATAAATGACCTTCCAGCGAAAATACTTTACGTGAAACAGGAGCGAGCAGATAAACAATGTGTGCCATACTGTCACACTGCACAGTAGCAGAGGGGTCTAGCAAATGCCAGGACTTTGGAGAAATGAGACCCATTTCACAGCAGCTTAGCAGAAAGCCAATCCTTCTGATCTCACATACCCTTTCTGGCCCAAGTGTGTGACTTTCAGGTCAGTTCCATACTTATTCTTGATCCACTTAATTCCCTGCTGCTGGGGATCTATCATCAGAGGCCAGCGCTCACAGTGTGTTAGGATAGCGGCATTTTCGGTTGACATTCTGTCACTGGGAAGCCCTTCATTATTCCAGGTGGCGATTGTAGCATCATCCGTCAACATGGCAATTAAGTCCAGGCCTTCGGTTATTGGGATGGAAACCTTGAAAATCAGAGTTGAATGCAATAAACTGCCAGTGTGGCAGAGCAAAAGACTCAGCATGACAGACAAGAAAACGAAAGACCAAAGCCTGGAGAACACATGTGAATTCTCTCTGGACTCTCAGAAGCCAAATAAAACTCTCGCTGTGAAACAGAATTCAACCTGGTAAGTACGGTATTTTTACCTCTCAGGATTCTGTCAACTGCAGTATTCAACATCTGGTTTATTATTGCATCTGACTTCAGGTGAAAGGGACTCTGCCCTCTACATACATCGACAGCTGCTCCAACAAGGTGAGAGGGAATTAGATACTGGGAAGGATTGCAGGCCAACAGAAATGCATTCGCTTCAATGGAGTAATCACCCCCACATAAGCAAAGCTAAAATGCACTATCTTGCTCAGGCATTTCATCCTTTTTACTCCAGGCCAACCCTACAAGAGATGACTTCCCTTTCTTGGATAGGGTCATGGAAGGTATCCCGTCTGCAGGAACTCCACTGGCTTGCTGGCTGTGCCCAGGAACTGACATGGCGGCCTCTCCTCTGAGAGGGAATTGTATGCCCTGTCAATGTGGAAAGGAGCATTGCAAAGGGAGGAGCTGTCTCCTTTGAGAGGCAAAGAGAAACCTATTTAATTATTTGATTTAACTTTTAAGGTTTATTTACTTATTTTGAGACAGAAAGCATGAGATGGGGACGGGCAGAGAGAGAGAGAGAGAAACAGAGAGAGAATCCCAAGCAGGCTCGGCAGTGACAGTGCAGAGCCCACTATGGGGCTTGAACTCATAAACCGTGAGATCATGACATGAGCTGAAGTTGGATGCTTAACCGACGGAGCCACCCAGGTGCCCTAAGATATCTATTTTAATATCTTTTTAAAATTTTTAAATGTTTTATTCATTTTTGAGAGAGAGTCAGAGTGTGAGTGGGGGAGGAGCAGAAAGAGGGAGACAGAATCTAAAGCAGGCTCTAGGCTCTGAGCTGTCAGCACAGAGCCCGACACGGGGCTCAATCTCATGAACCATGAGATCATGACCTGAGCCAAAGATGGACGCTTAACCAACTGAGCCACCCAGGCACCCTTCTATTTTTTTTTTAATGTTTATTTATTTTTGATAGAGAGCGCAAGCAGGGCAAAGGCAGAGAGAGGGAGACACAGAATGTGAAGCAGGCTCTAGGCTCTGAGCTGTCAGCACAGAGCCTGACCTGGGGCTCAAACTCATGAACCGTGAAATCAGCTGAAGTCACACGCTCAACCAACTGAGCCACCTAGGCACCACCCTAAGAAATCGATTTTAAAGAATAAGGATCATTCTTTACAAAAGCAACTTTACAAAAAATAAGATCATAGGAAAGAATTTGTTAAGAAATGTATTCATTTGGTCATCAATCACCAAATATTTATGGAGTACCTCCTCCATAAGAAACAGCATCTGGAGACCCCGTAATGAGCAAGATGAGTAAGGAGCTAGTCCCATGGCTGGGTGGGGGGGGGGGGCGCTAATATGGAAACATACCCCCAGAAGAGAGGGCAGTAAGAGCCCTACTTGGAGTGGGTTGGACGCGGGGGTGTCGCAGCAGCAGCAGGAGTCTGACTGACTGGTTGACCATGGAGCTTCAGCAAAGAAGGTGCCAGAAGAATTCCTCCAGTAGAGCTACTGGATATGAATACATATAGGAAAAGCAGCGTAACATTCCTACTGTCTCTGACCACAGTGTTACCTTAGAAATAAATCAAACTCAGTCTCCTAGTGGGATGAGCAACAGCCTTGGTATTGACACACAATTTTCTTAAAGACACAAGAAAAATCATATCTTTTCGAATAAGCATCCTCCTATCAGCAAGGGATCTGGGGCTTTAACTTCTACTTAATGCAAACAACTTGAAGCAACTGGAGGTTTGAAATAACTTTCATGTCTGATGCTAAAAGGAGTAACAGAAAGTATACCTGTATGTCTTGTGTCCGAATTTGGTAGTTTCAACTGCTTGAGCACCTACTGTGCACGCAGTTGAGTGCAGGGGATCCAAGAGAAGTCCCCCTTTTTATAAAGGGTCAGTTTAATCTAGCAGGGGAAATAAAGCAGGTAACTCATAGTAAAGAATATCATAAATGTTGTGCAATACCTTGAGACTTAAATTTTCACAAACTACTTTTCGGATATTTTCTTGACAGTATTATGTTCAAATAGGTGGTTGCATAAGTGCACAAAGAAATTTTTTTTAATTAAAATATATTTTTTGTCATTTACACTATAGTAATCATTTTCATAATAAACTTTACCCTAGGTTTAGGCTGGGGAATATAAACCTCATTTCACATGTGTCTTTTTAATTCACTCTTTTCTTCATAAGTCCTTGAAGAAATCTGCTGAAAGGAAAATGAGTCTGGAAACCAAACACAAAAAAGGGAGCCCTTTATGTCTCAAGTCAGCTTTGCAAATCCAGAAGGCTCCATCTAATTGCTTCATTCAGTAGCATCAACCTAAGGGTCAGCCCGGATGCCACTATGATATGAGGTGGGGAAAAACAAAAACAAAGAGGCTCCCCTCTACAGAGAAGAAGCTTCTACTCGAGAGAAGGAGAAGGATGGATGTACATGCCATGAATCAACCCAAACTAATCCTAACACCACATGTATATCAAAATCCTCTGAAAACTAACCAAGTGGCATATTCCAAAGGAAGAAAGGGAACCTTCTGATGAGATGACACTTTCACTTCCCCAAGGAAGACTTTTGCACTGCTGATGGGAATGCAAACTGGTGCAGCCACTGTGGAAAGCAGTATGGAGAGTCCCCCCAAAAATTAAAAATGGAATTACCAAATGACCCAGTAATTGCATTACTGTGTATTTACCCACAGAATATGAAAACACTAATCCACAAGGACCTAGGCACCCCTATGTTCACTGCAGCATTACTTATAATAGCCAAATTATGGAAGTAGCTCAAGTGTCCATCCATAGATGGATAAAGAAGTGGTATACGTATAATAGAATATTACACAGCCATTAAAAAGAATGAAATCTTGCCATGTGCAACAACATGGATGGAGCCAGAGAGTATAAGGCTAAGTAAGTCAGTCAGGGAAAGACAAATATTATATGATTTTGCTCATATGTAGAATTTAAGAAATAAAACAAAAGAACAAGAAAAGAGACAAAGCAAAAAACCACATGGTTAAATACAAAGAACAGACGGACAGTTACCAGAGACGAGGTGGGTGGAAGATGGGGGAATTAGGGAGATTCAAGAGTACACTTATCATGCTGAGCACCAGGTGATGTATGAAAGTGCTGAATCACTCTTTCGTATTCCCAAAACTAGTATTAACTGTATGTCAATTATACTGGAATTCAAGAAAAACAAAAACACACAGGGTTGCTGAACTGAAAAAAAAAAAAAACCACCACTCACATTTCTAGGTGACAAAAAAACCTAACATTTATAAGGCCTTACAAAATTTATTCACATACATTCACTCTTTTCCATGTCTCAGGTAACTTATAAGAGTTCTGCAAAGAAGCTATCTCTGGTTGTTTGCTTGTTTTCGCTTAAGGCACTGAGGCTTAGAAAGGCTACCACCACTAATAACCCCATGTATTTGTTCTGTCTTTAACTTCTCGGTCACATCGATGAGGAGAGTGTAAATGTCTCCATGAACTTGTCCGTGTTTCCGCCTGAGTGCCCAGAGGACAATAACTCTAGATGGGAACAATTTTGGGTAACGATTTTACTTGGACCCACGGGCCATGTATGCCCATTACCCTGTCTTGTTCAGTCACTACCTTCTGAGCTATTCTCTGGATAAAAATCATGTTAAGTAACAGTTTAATTTGGACCCTCAAGGCCATGTACGCCCACTGTCCCTATCCTTTCAGTCACCACTCTGCTGCTGTTCCTTCCCGACCCAGCGTCCAGACTCACACCCCCAAGATGCACATTCTGCAACTCTTCCCACACGCCCTTTAGAATCATGGTCCTATTCAGATCAAATAACCTTGCTCCCACGACCTGCTCATCTTCACCAAAACATCAGTTCTCACTTAAGCAGTGGTTCTCAACCCTAGGCTGCATACTGGAATCCATGAGAGCTTTCCACAGCTGCCAACAGGCAGCCCGCCATCACTAGTGATTCCACTTCAATCGACATTGATTTGTTTTAAACGTTCACTTCCATGTGATCTCAACATGAGGCTGGGTTACAGGAATGACTCCCCTGGGGACGCACTTCCCTTGAGGGCTTTCTCCGTAGACTGTTGTCTTAATACCCTCAACACTCAAAATGTGTGTGGGAAAGAGTTGTCATCCCTCTTACTTGCCTATAGATGATTTAGATATTGGCAAATCTAAAAAGACATAAAACAGACTGGTGATTCCCCAAGCCTGGAGAGAATGGGGTGATTGGAGCTAATGGATATGGGTTTTTTTTTTTCTGGGGCTGATGACCATGTTCTAGAATTGACTGTGATGATGGTTGTACAACTCTGTGGATATGCTAAACACCACTGAAATGAATATTTTAAAGGGGTGAATTGTATGGTGGGTAACTTACATCTTAATGAAAAGATATACTCAACATCTGCAACGTTCCAGGTACCATGCCAGGTTAACAAAATATACAGAACCCTTGCTTCCATGGATCTTACACTGCAGCTGAAGGAGGGAAAAGCTGTTAACCACAGTAAATGAATAAGTGAAACAACATATTAGCAAGTGATAAGTATTATGGGGAAAAATAGAGTGGGATGAGACATACTGAGGGACGGACGTTATAATTCTTTCTGAGATTTGAAAATGGCATCTGAACAAAGACCTGATGGATGGGAATGAGCTATTTATATTACAGCACTATAAATATATGTATATATATATATGTGTATATATATATACACACACACACATATATATGTATATATGTATATATATACATATATATGTGTGTGTGTGTATATATATATATATATATATATATATATATAAAACTATTTATATCTCTACATAGATAGAAAAAACACCAAGGGCAAAGGGCCTGAGGTCAGAGCATATCTGGTATCTGGGCAGTGTGACTAAGGCAGAGCAGTGAGGAAAAGAATAATAAGGAGTAAGATAGAGAAAGGGGCAAAATCAAAGAGGGGTTTACAAGACATTATAGGACTTCTGGCTTTTGCTCAGAGTGCAGTGAGGAGTCAAGAAAGAATTCTGAAAGAAAATTCACTTAATCTGACTTGCACTTTTAAAGAATCACACTGGCTATTGAGATGAGATTTTGGAGAGAAACAACCAATATAGCAACAGGGAAACCAGTTAGGAGGTTTTTGCAGTAATCCAAGAGAGGGATGATGCCTTGGCCCGGGATGGGAGCAGTGAAGGTGGTGAAAACTGGTCAGATTCTGAATGTATTTTGAAGGCATAGCCTGTATAATTTCCTGGATGGGCTGGATATGAGTGCCAGAGGGAAGAGTCATGTCAAGGTGACTCCAAGGATTTTGGCCCAACAGAAGGTGAAGCTGTCATTAAACAAGTTGGGAGTGCCTGGGTAAAAGAGGTTTTGGGTGGGAAGAAGGTCAGGATTTTGGTTTGGATGCACTATATGTGAGACATTTTTCTGACACAGAAGTTAAGATGCCAGGGTCTGGGCCACAGATATACTTTTGCAAATTACTGGTGTACAAGTGACATTTAAAGCCACACACCTGGTGAGAAGTAGCTCAAAGATTAAAAGCTGGGCATTTCAACATTAAGATTGGGGAGAACAGGAATAAATTAATGAAGTCTGAGAAAGAGTCACCAGTGACATAGGAGGAAGATGGGGAGGAGGGGAGGTTCTGGACTCTAGTAAAGAAGGTACTGATGGAAGGATGGAGTAATCAATCACATCAAACGTAGCCAAGAGTCAAGTAGGAGGAGACTGGAAAACAAACCACTAGACTTAGCCACGTGGAAGCAAAACTGCACAATAGGAGTTTTGGTAGAGTGGTGGGGACAAAGCCTGTCCAGAGTAACTCAGAAAATGGAGGGAAGATCTGCAGACAGTGTTTCTAGATTAGAGTCTAAAGTGATTACTGCAAATGAGAAGAGAGAAATGGAGGAGTAGCTGGAGAGGCAGGGAGGGTTCAGGAGAAATTTATTGGTGTATTTTTTAAAAATTTTTTAATGTTTATTTTTTTTGAGAGAGAGAGAGACACAGCATGAGTGGGGAAGGGGCAGAGAGAGAGGGAGACACAGAATTCAAAGCAGGTTCCAAGCTCTAACAGTCAGCACGGACCCTGACAATGGGCTTGAACTCATGAATTGTGAGCCAAAGTCAGACGCTTAACTGACTGAGCCACCCAGGTGCCCCTGATGCATTTTTCACATGGGAGAAATAACTACATATGTGAATGCTGTGGACATGATCTAGTAATGAAATAGTAGACAGGGAAAAATTCGTGAGAGGAGAGAAATGCTCTAGAATTATCCTTGAGGAAGGAAAAGTGATGGAAACTAGTATAAACCTATATGATCACCTTTAGATAAAATGTCAGCTGTTCATCTTACAGCATCAGGAGGAAAGACAGGGTATGAGTACAACATTTGCAGGTGAGAGATATGTCTGTGGGAGTTTATACACTATTACACACTAAATGTGTCAAATATCTCTCAACATTCTTGATTGTTTCTGAACTCTATGCTCTGAACTCTATTTCCCCTGTGGAACCACCTTGTTGTAATTATCACAGTTTTAGAACATACTTTACAATCTCGAAGGACAAGTGCTTTCTTACTGTTCTAGTCCAATATTATCTTGGCGTTCTCAAAAACATACCGTTCCAACAAACTTCAGGATCACTGGGTCAAGTAAGAATATAATTCCTGGAGTTTTGATTTGAACTAAGTTAAATTGATTTATAAAATTGGGGAGAATTGATCCATTTAGAATATAAAGTCTTCATTTCTAGGAATGTATTAAGGAAGGTTGACTTGCTTTATAAAAGGTTCTTTCCAAGGTTACCTTAAAGGTCATTAATAAATGACATGTTTGGTTTATAGGTCTTAAAACATCACAAAAACAGAAGGGTCCAGCTGGTGCAGTTAAAAGAGATGCAATTCGGGGCGCCTGGGTGGCGCAGTCGGTTAAGCGTCCGACTTCAGCCAGGTCACGATCTCACGGTCCGTGAGTTCGAGCCCCGCGTCAGGCTCTGGGCTGATGGCTCGGAGCCTGGAGCCTGTTTCCGATTCTGTGTCTCCCTCTCTCTCTGCCCCTCCCCCATTCATGCTCTGTCTCTCTCTGTCCCAAAAATAAATAAAAAAAAAAAAAAAAAAAAAAAAAAAAAAAGAGATGCAATTCTCAATTTCAGGGTTGTGAGTTCAAGCCCCACGTTGGGCATGGAGTCTACTTAAAAAATTTTTTTAACAAATTCTTTATTTTTAAATTTATTTTTTAATAAATAAATAAATAAATCACAAAAACCACAGTCACTTGTTGACTGGTAAACTTACAAACCATTTAAATCCCCAGGATACCTGAGACAAACTGACAAGTCAGAGACACTTAGGAGACTGTTACCTAAAGACAAGCAGAATTCTAGAAACACCCTATATGATAAGAAGAAATAACAACAGATGCTTCTTGAGAGGGCAGGACAAACACTTTCAGAAGAAAGTTAATTTAAAAAATTAACATTGAGCAATTTTAGCTCCTCTTGGGACTCTGGCATAGGTTCATACAGGTGTCATGGTCTTCCCACTCTGCTGTTATCAAATCTAAAGGAGTAAAAGATAACTAGCTCATTAACTGGAACCCCCTTTCCATAAGGACAAACATTTATCCCACATGACACAAAAATACAGATTCAAAGCAGTACACGCACCCTGACGTTTACAGCAGCATTATCAATAAAAGTCAAACTACGGAAAGAGTCCCTATATCCACTGACTGATGAACAGATAAAGACGTGGTACATATATGCAATGAAAATCTTACTCAGCCGTCAAAAGGAATGCAACCACGTGGATAGAGCTAGAATGTATTGTGCTAAGCGAAAAGTCAATTGGAGACAGACACATACCATATGATTTTACTCATGTGGAATTTAAGAGATGAAACAAATGAACATATGGGAAAGCGGTGGTAAAAAGAGGAGAGAGGGAAACAAAACCACATTTAATGTTAGAGAACAAAGTGAGGACTGATGGAGGGAAGTGGGTAGGGAATGGACTAAATGGGTGACATGTAGTAAAGAGGGCACTGTGATGAGCACTGGGTGTTGTACATAAGGAATGAATCACTGAATTCTACTCCTGAAACCAATATTGCACTGTATGCTTACTAAAATTAAAAAAAAATCTTCAACATTAAAAATGTTTGCTACCACAGATACATTAAATAATTGAGTTATAAAAGGATTATTCTTTAAAATTAATTATGGAATGCTTTTAATAAATTTCATTTAATCTGCAGAAGCTCCACTGACATGTATTTGTGTCATGAAAACAACTATTGTGAAAATTGAGGCATAATTACTAATGTAGAACATCAATACACAGAGAGGTGTAGGATATCTTAAGGGCTTCCACCAACTGAGATGACACACTATTGCATAGGAAACAGGGGCCTGGGAGTCAGGATGTCTGACTTCCCATTCGACATGACCTAAGTCAAGCCACTTAGACTTGTGTGACTCAGTTTTCTCATTGGTGTAAGGATGATCATAAAATAGATGATTTTTAAATCTTCCAAGTCTGTGATTTCACTTTGTTGATGGGTTTGAATTTTTAGATTTAGGCTGAGCTATTTTTAATACTTATATACAAAATGCTGACCTTTAATCTGTAAGTGGTTGTGAAAAAAAGTCTTTCATAATCCGTAATGTCAGGAAGAAAACAAAGTTTCATGTTAAACTGTAACGATAACCCAAATTTGACTTCAGTTATCAGTTTTGTTAAAAGCAGGTTTCCAGCTATATCACTATAGTGTATAAAAAATCATTTATTGGGGCACTTGGGTGGCTGAGTGGGTTGAGCGTCTGACTCTTAATTTTGGTTCAGGTCATGATCACAAGTTCGTGGGATCAAGTCCTATGTTGGTCTACACTCTGAGTGTGCAGCCTGCTTAAGATTCTCTCTCTTCCTCTGACCCTTCCCTGCTCATACTTATTCTCTCTCTAGAATAAAAAAAAATTAAAGTAATTTATTACTTTTCCTCCTTCTGTTGAAACCATCATTAAAGCAAGAAACACTGTAACACACAAGACATATCCTCATCATACTAGAATTTCCAGTCAGTCAGTCATGACAGAGGTAGAAATGAGCCTGGGATACAAACTATTTTTGTTTTTGTTAACTTTGTTTATTTGGGAATGAGATCGAGAGTGAGATAGCATAAACACGGGAGGGCAAAGAGAGAGAGGAGAGAGGAGAGAGACGATTCCAAGCAGGATTCGTGCTGCAGGCAAAATTATGACCTGAGCCGAAATCAAGAGGTGGATGCCAAACCAACTGAACCAACCAGACTCTTGCTTTTTGCCCCACACTCTTGTTTTTTTCTACTGAAATTTCAAGATGATGCTTCCAAATGCTGACAAGGTAGGGAAGTGACTTACCTTGTGCTGGAGAAAGGGAACCCACTTGCAGTCTACCAACTCCTGGCGATACTGTTTTGTAAAGGATCCAACGTAAGACACAAATGCTGCTGTAAGGAGAACGTCTCCACAGAGTGTCTTCTCTTGAGCTTCAAACGATTTAATAGACTGACCCCAGCGGATCTTCTCTGACTGAAAGGTCGAATTACTCAGATGTAACCGCAGGGCGAACACCAACTTAACAAACGCTTAATGTAGTCACATCACCACTCAGTTTAGTCTACATCCTTCTGTACACGCTTTTTAGAAGGCACAGAACTGAACTGGAAAGCATGGCAATCTTCATCCTTCTTACGTTTGAAACCCATAATTATGAAGGGGCTCTCATGCTCTCTTCAGCACAGTTTACTGCGTTATGGCATTAGAACTTTCCTATGTCCTTCCTGGTGGATGATCTAATGCTTTAATCATGATTGACCTCTTTCTCCCAAAGCTGACAGTCACTTTCCTGTCTCTGAGAATGGAGCATCAAGAAATTTGGCCAAGACTGAGTGACAGTGGGATTTTTAATGGTGGCTTCAGTGCTCTGTATTCCTCCCACTCTGCAACAAGGGTTCTACACACCGCCCTAGACAAAGATTATTTTAAATTTTTTAATCTTTATCTTTGAGAGAGAGGGGGCGGGGTGGGGGAGACAGAATCTGAAAAAGGCTCCAGGCTCTGAGCTGTCAGCACAGAGCTTGACATGGGGCTCGAACCCAGGAATCATGAGACCATGACCTGAGCTGAAGTCGCATGATTGACTGACGGAGCCACCCAAGTGGCCCCAGACAAATATTATTTTAAGCATACTGGCTATCAGCTGCTTGCAGACAAAGTAAAATAACAAACACCAATTATATTAATTAATTTAAAGGTAAAGCTGAAAGAGCCACCTATCCTGGATGCTATTAATTAAAGAATAGTGCTGGTATTATGCAGGTTATTTCTCTAATATAATCACTCTATCGATGGAAAAACCTATAACCTATGTAAAAAATGGACATCAGGAGGATCTCACTAGCTTTGAAGATAATACGCTCAAAGGATTCTGTTCAAGTCCTTCTATATAGTTGGATGACCATTTAAATCTGATTTCCAGGTTAAGTATGGGGAGGCCTTAATATTGGATTTGCATAAAACTGCACTAAGTATCTTTGGATTGACTGAACTGAAGGATAGTTCACTAATTCACTTTGTTTCAATGCAGGCTAAAATTGGTGTCACATTCTAAGCACATGCAAATTAATAGGAACTGAAAAAAGATCAGCAATGTGATAATAGAAGCAAAGAAGAACTCTGGAATTTAGCTTTGCCTGTGAAGAACAGAGACACAGCAAAAATGATATATGTCAGAATAGACTGGAATGCCAGTCCCCTGCAAGCCATCATACTACCCATAACCCAGAGGTCATGAAATTAATGAGAATGGTTATCAAAGCTATTATAAATTGTCTTCTTGTTTTGCTTGATAAAGATCATCCCAAGTTAGCCATATAAACACTAAGGGACTTCAATTCTTTAGGCCTCTTTATTGAATTCATTACTTTCCTTCCTTAGCTACAGACCATACATCCATTAATTTCGAAGAGAAATTTCTCATTTGCCTTTCCTCCATCTTTGTTGTCTTTGGATAGTAAATGATAAACAATAAAGTGCACCCACCTCATTCTCCAAAACAGCTTTGAAATTTGAAGATTTACTAAACATAGCTTATTGGCTACTGAAATCGTCAATAATTTCACCATACCACCCACACAACATAAATCATTACTGACATTGGCTAACAAGGGTTTAAGAGTTGGAACATGTCCTGTAATAAATTTCTAGACAGTTAAAAATCACTATAATTTTATTCTAATGCATTATAGATTGCCTGTAATGTCATCCTGGCTGGGGTGACCCATTTCTAATTTTGAACAGCTGTTCAGCTCAGGAGTTAGTTAATGATTAAATATAAATTGCCTGATTTATTAGTCTGAATGGTTGAGACTATAGCTTCCAGGTCAATGCTATATAGACAAAATCATCAGTCTTGATGCTTTTCAGAAGTTAACTGTCTCCTGTTCTAGTCAGAAAGAATTTGTCCTCAAAGGAAAAGGTCTGACATCTTCAATTAATCCTTAAAAAAAAGTGTGTGTGTATACAAATACATATGTAATTTGTTTTTTGAATAGTTAACATTATTTCACTTTCTCTCCTCTCCTTGTCTAAATCATCCTGAACAAATAAAGCCTTTGGAACTTGGCTATGTGTTAGAAAGCCAAAGGTACAGCCTGTCTTTTCCTACAGTATACCTACTATAAGAAAACAGTCTAATTAACTGGCACTTTTTCATTTTCTTAGGTGCCTCACAAATAGTAAATGTTTCAAACTACTTAAATCATACCACTTTCAATAGAAACAGGTATAAACCTCACTAGTAGCAGTGGAATTTCTCAACTGATCTAAGAACAAATCTTCAAAGGGCTATATATATATATATATATATATATATATATATAGCCCTTCAAAGGGCTCTCTCTCTCTCTCTCTCTCTATATATATATATATATATACATATACATAGATATATACATAGATATATACACATATACATATATACATATATATATACACATATACATATATACATATACATATATATATATATATATATATATATATATATATATATTTTTTTTTTTTTTTTTTTTTTTTTTTTTTAACACAAAAGGCTCCTCAAACGCAACCATCCAGGAGCTCCTGGGTGGCTCAGTTGGTTGAATGTCCAACTTCAGCTGAGGTCATGATCTCGCAGTATGTGGGTTCAAGCCCCACGTTGGGCTCTGTGCTGACAGCTCAGAGCCTAGAGCCTGTTTCAGAGTCTGTTTCTCGCTCTCTTCCCCTCCCTCGCTCACACTCTGTCTCTCTCTCAAAAATAAATAAACATTAAAAAAAATCCTCAGCCATTCACTCATTCAACAAATATCTATTGGTGCCTATGATGTGCCAAGAATTATTCTGTTTGGGATCAAGCAGTGCAGAAAACCGATGTAGTTCCTGTTCTTGGGGAGCTTCTATTCTAGTTAGGGAAAAAAGACCTGCCCCCACCCCCTGCCAAAAGTATATGCATTCACAAATGTATGTTTTTAAGGGTGTCATGTGGTGATAAATGCTATGAAAAAATAAAGATGACTAAGTGGAAAGAGAGCTGTAAGCGGGGGTGGCTGTGTATACGGGCCGAGCAAAACTGCGTGATAAAGAGAACGTTTTAGCAGCAACCTGAAGAAAGTGAAGGAGCCAGCGATGTCATTAGTTGGACATGTGTAAGCCACGTGGAGGAAAAAGGCAGAGGCCACAGATCTAAGAGTGACTGACAGTATGAGAGGAGCAAGGGGGCCGGCAAAGGTGGAGTGAGAGGGAAAGTAACAGGTTTAAGGACAGAGAAACATCTGGGAGCCAGATCACATGGAGCCTTGTAGGTCAGGGAAAGACTTTGGACTATATTTTGAGTTAGACAATTAGTTACTGGAGAATTCTACGAGAGGGAAGACACAAATGAACTTAATTTTTAAATTATTCAGCTGCAATGAGGGGAGTGGACTTTCGGGGGCAATGGTGAAGACTGGGGCAGTATTCCAGGGAAGAGAGGGGGTGGCCTGGACCAGCACAGGAAGAAGGCTGTGATTGGAAATGTACTTCACAGGTAGAGCCAAAACAACATGCTGATGGATTGGGTATGGGTCATGACAAAGAGAACAAAAACTCAAGAGCAAGTCCAAAGCTTTTACTTGCAATTACTTAGATGGAATGGACAGAGTGGATTTTACAGAATGGACTGTGAGTTTAGATACAATGAACTTTTAGAGGGATGATGGGTTTAACTTTGTAGTAAATTTAAATTAGATTTTTTCAAGTCTACTCTAAAAGTTAGGCTATCGCCTAACCCAACCCATCCTAACACACGTCTACCTTCTTTGTTGCTAAGAGAATTCTGATTTTCAAGAGCGATGATGGGCCCAGCCCCACGAGATTGGCTTAGCCAATCATGATAACCCCATTTCCCATTTTCCTGGCCTTCTTTGCAGCTAGATGTGGTCAATCTAGTTCTGGCTAAAGAAGCTTAAGTGGCTGTCTGCCAGATGGGTTTCCAGGAGAAAAATCCAGCTGCTCCAGATTGTTTTCTCTCTCCCCTGAACCTGGAGGTATAGCAGCCATCTGTGAGCGTGCTGCAGAGTGCCTCAGCGTGAAGGACCACATGCTAAATATGGAGAAGCAGAAGGGACACAGAGATTTGAAGTCTGATCACTAATTCCCTGAATCAAATTCCCTGATGGTGGTCTACCCCTGGAAAGCTTTTGCAATATACAGAAAATAAATTCCCATTTGTTCAAGCCACTGTAAATCAACTTTTCTATCACCTTCAGTTAACTGCTTTTCTAATAGTTCAGTATATGCTTTCAGGAAGCACTTAAATAAAAATAACAGCTTTACTGAGACTTAATTCGCGTATCGTGGAATTTACCCTGTAAAGTACATATTTGAGTGGTTTTTAGTATATTCACAGACTGGTATGATCATCCCCACTAATTGGAGAATGTTTCTCTCACATAATGGACAAACTGTACTTCTTAGCAGTCACTCCATACCCTGCCCACTTGCCCAGCCCCTGGCAACTGCTAATGTGTACATTTTGTAGCTTTGCCCATTCTGGACATTTCACATACACGGAATCACATGTTATGTGGCATTTTGTTCTGTCTTCTTTCACTTGATTTTCATTTATTTGGTATTTTCAAGGTTCATCCATGTTGTAATATGTATCATACCTCAATCCTTTCTATGGACAAATAATATTCTATTGTATGAATATATTACACATGGGAGAGCAAATAAAATCTGTAATTTCCTGAGGACAAGGACTTAAGTTGTTCTACCACTGTGTTCAAACAGGATACATTTAAAAGAATTGTTTTAAAATTATTTATTTAACAGAGTAACTATCATAATATTAGGAAGTCAGTCCCTTGTAAAAAGATGTCACAGAAAAACCAACCAACCCACCCTGAAGCCTTATTTTTTAAAATGTTCTGATGAAAGAACTCAAGGGCAAGTGTATATGAATAGGTTCAGACAACAGTTCAATCCCACAGTTATCTAACACCTGTTCTTGGTTTACGACAGATCTTAGGAAAATCACGAAGTTCAGGGCTATATACTAAAAAATACAAAGAATCCATCACTTCTTCCTTTCAGTCCATTGGAACTACAGTATTTATGATGATTATTTTGCTTCATTGTTGATTCCATGTCTATTTAGTTATTATCTATTTAGTTATTTTAACAGCAAATAAAGATACTCCCCCTCCCCCCCCAAAAAAACATGTGATCTGAATATTTTAATTAGAATTTTGGAAGAAAAGGTCAACTTGCCTCAAGTTCCTTGACAAGCCTGTTAGCTAGTTCAATGGTTTTGTTGGTTTGGTTCACCTCTTCTTGACACTGAACTTTCTTGGCTATTGCTTTTTCAAAGGAAGCAGTGAGTCTGCTCAGATTTCGATCCAAATCCTAGGTAAGAGTTACAATTAGCTTTTGAGACCTTTTTAGGTGAAATGGAAATAGTATAGTTATCTTAAAAATCTATGACCTTTAGGTCAATGAAACCAATCTCTCTACCTCCTTGATCTCTGCCCCTGTAGCATACATAATATTAGGAAAGAAAAAGGAGTAGTGATAATAAACACCTCAGTGCCATTGTAGATGACAAGTTCACCATGTGGTCTTTTCACCTTCCTTCCTCACTAAGCAGAGGGCACATAGTGACTGCAGAGAGTGGACAAGCCCTCCAGACTCAAACGCACCCTGGGTGCTCTGTCCCCTCTCCCGTGTGCCTAGCTAAGCCTCATCCTCCAGTACCACCTTTGGAATGATAATGGTCATCTTTTGGTTCTCCACCTCTTGACTCTTTTCTTATTTCTCATTGGTCCATAACTCAGGCAATGAAGAGTAGTGTTAATGATTAAGCCTCTCCAGACCTCAGCAACCTGACCCAACTTGGGACAATCAGATTTTATCTTTTGGGAATGGGAATTAAACTTAGAGGTATGTCATTGTCTTCAGCATCAAAAGACCTGGAAAGATCTGTACACTTTGGAGGGCTTCCTTTGGAGAGGGACCATCTTTCACCAGAGGCATAGGAAAACAGGGGAACCTGCTCTGGAGAAATAAAGAATGAAAGGGCAGCAAAACGAGAAATCACACAACTCTAGACAAACACCAAAAGACATTCATGGCAGCTTGTTTCCTGGATCTCTTTCCTCCTAAGACCAAGTCATATTGTTTTTCCTCAGAGTTCCAGAAGTCATCCCACTCTCTGTTTTGGCTTAAGGTTTTCTAAGTAGATTTCTATTATTGATAGGCAAAAAACATGGTGAGTGACATATTAGTACTTGGGAGAGTTCTTACTACAGTAACTTGCTATCTGCCAAGTTCTTAAAACCCCAAATAAGATTTAGGACATTGCTTTTGTAAATAAGTGGGAAGTTCCAAGAGACTTTACTAAACAAACCTGTAGAACATTCACTATTCATCATTTAGAGATTGCTTATATTTGTCAACGACCCAGTTATCATTATTTAATTTATATCATGAAAGCAGCACCTCCTAAAGGAAATGATGTCTATGTCACATTTAAACAGCGCAACAGTATCAAATATATGAGAACACACTACCATTTAGAGATCAGATTAAAATACATAATATTTAAATGTCTATTTTAGGTCATTACAAGTACTCGTGGTCTTATAAAATACAGAAGCATGCGTGAGCCCTGGCATCCGACAGCTGTGTTCATATTTGGATTCCGCTACCAGCTAAGCAGCATCAAGGCAGACTGCTTACTTAACGTTTCTATGCCTGTTTCATCACCTGAAAAATGGAAATAGTAACGTTACCCAATTCACAGCGTTGACCTAAATATACACAGAACTAAGGTATACAATGATGCATATCGGTTCCCTTCACACGGTTGGGAGACCACAGTCTTCCATACAACATCAAGTTGGGAGACAACAGTCTCTTGTGTCTTTGTTTCTACGCCTCTTGTGAAAAGGCACTGACAGCTTTTGTTCTGAACTATCTTTCCTAACATATCTGCATTGCAAATAGGCTTGGAAAATAGAGACTGTTCTTCTCTCTGGGCAGAAGACAAAACTGTCTCCGGATAAGAATAAAGATAGACTTCTCTCTAGGGCAAAGGGTGGGCAGGTTTAGGTGTAGTCCTCTTTATACTGGGGGTTTCTGGGCTTGCGATCTCTATACAAACCCAGTGTGTGGACAACATCAGCTGATCCTCCGTGCATCCGTCCCATGGAAACTGGGGGACCAGAGGACCAATGCACTATGTCCATGCTGCTGGCTGTGCTGTGCATCACACAGTCCTCGGGTCTCTGACCCACACGTATCAGGTCTTCTGCCCGCCTCCATAAAACTAACTTGTTAGCTTGCACGTAAGGCAAAATCTGGGTTCCTTCACTGTTCTTGATAGGCCCTGGCCTCTCAGCTTCCAGAAGTAAATGGACAAAGAAAGGAGGGAACCAGCCCACCAAATACCCTAAACCAGTGCTTTGCAAACTTGGGTGTGCATGACAACCCTCTGGAGGGTTTGATAAACCCACACTCCAGGATTCCCCCACTGGAGTTTCTCATTTAGTAGGTCTAGGGTGGGGTCTGAGAGTCTGTATTTCTAATGAGTTCCCAGGTGACACTTTTGCTGCTGGTGTAAGTAACACACTTGGAGAAACAGGGTCCTAAAAAGAAGGACTTCAGATTTGCTTCACGGCCATCCTTAAGCCCTGTATATTTGAGAGACTCAATGGCCTTTCTTCCACTCCAGCTCAGCCATTTCTTTTTTGCTCAACCTTCAATTAAAGGGTGTCTTTTAATCTTAAACTAGAGAGCCAGAGTAAAAAGAACAAATACATACAGACCAACACTGGTATGAATGAACTGCCATCACAGCACAGAAGCTGACATCAGACACATCCCTACTTTGCTAGGTGAGAAAGCGACAGGAGATGCAAATCAGGAGGAGAGAAAGCCCAGGAGAGAGGAAAAATCAGAGGCTGCAGGACACGAAGGCAAAGCTAGCAAAAAGTGTAATTTCACTTGGGCTCAAACATTCGTCTAACCTGCGCCAACAGACAGAAACTACGCAGAGGTACTTTGTCCTTGCCATGACCAGCCATGGGGTCTTCCCAGAGAATTGAACCTTGGTGGAAACTGCAGAAATTCTGTTGCATTAGTGACTACTCTTCGGAAATGCGTTTGTGGTAGGGGGATAGAGAGGACACATTCTTCATCAAGACATTTCAACTGTTACTCTATCTTCTTTCCTCTGTGTCTGCAAACTTAGCTCTGTGGCCTACTGATATGTGAGCCTCTCCTTATAACGTGAGTCTCTGAAAACAATCGTCACGAGCAATTCTATTGAGCCACTTGCAGGCTGTGTACAAAGGATTACTGATTCTGCAACCACACAAAGTCTGAGGTTTAGAATCACCTGTGGCTGCCTTAAACATCCTCATCACTTTTTCTATGAACACTAAATTGCTTACAATTTACATGAAACTGTTAATAGCAGGTGACAATTTTTTAAAGGATTTAGTCAAGTTGAGAGAGTTTTGACCGATGGATGTAATTTTTTTATAAAATCAGTATGCTACCTGAAGTTTACCTCAATCAAGAGTTGTTGATTTGTTTTTCTTCCAATGGTCACCCAGTGCTTGTTGAATGGTATGTTTGGTGCTATCATAGGAATGTGTGTGGACTGGACAGAAAGGAGAGGATGGGCAGGTAGGGAGTGAGGGTCAGGAAGTCTAGTAGAGGAAGCAGTCTTGACAGAGAAAGGGGTGTTAATTACTGTGGGAAGTGCTGAAATTTTCCATATTTTAAGAACATTTTTGGGGTTATTAACCATCTTGTCAAAATATCTAATCAGAAAGAAGGCATCTTCTTTAACAGTCAAAGTTCCCAGTATTGCTAGCCAGACAAAATTTGAATTCTTGGGGTGCCTGCGTGGCTCAGACAATTGAACATCCAACTCTTGATTTTGGCTCAGGTCATGATCTCATGGTTTGTGGGATTGAGTCCTGCATCGGGCTCTGCACTGGCAGTGCTGAGGGAGGCTGCTTGGGATTCTCTCTCTCTCTCTCTCTCTCTCTCTCTCTCTCTCTCTCTCTCCCTCCCTCTGCCCCTCCCCCCTCCCTCTCTCAAAGTAAATAAATAAACATTTTTTAAAAATTCAATTCTGTAGCATGAAAGGCAAAAAATGCCCCTGCTCACCCTTACAAGTTCATTCCTCATCACTCTGTGCTGTTCCCAACCTTCCCGAAATTGCTTATCTTAGTGCTCTGGCCTGTTGAAGTTCCTCTCAAATGTACCAACTGCTTCTTCCCTCATTTTATTTATTTATTTGCCAGGAATACCTTTCCTGACATAGTTATTCCTGTGATTCCTATGAAACTTTTGAAGTCCATGTCAAGTACACCTTCATTATGAAATTTTCTCTAATTTCTCCAGGCTGAATAATTCTGTGGTGCTGCTATCACAGTGTATATGTAGTTATATACGTACTTGTAACACTGGCCGGGAATGACTGGTTGTTTATTTGTGAAAATATTAACAATGACTGTGTTTGTGGCTAATATTCTCTAAGCACTTACTATGTGGCCAGTACCATGCTAAATTCTTAATATGAACTACTCTTGTTTAATCCTTATAATTCTACCTAAGAAACACATGCTATTATAAAGCCTACTGCACAGATGAGAAAACAGAACTCGGAGAGGTGAACTAATTCGTGCAGGGTGAAACAGTAGATGTCGAGCCAGGATGTAAATCCAGGCATTCTGGCTCCAGAATCCTTGCCTTTTTTTTTTTTTTTTTTTTTTTTTTTTTGCAAAGAGAGGGAATGTGAGTGGGAGCAAGGGGTTGGGGGGGGGAGAGGGGGAGGGAGGGAAGGAGGGAGGGAGAGAGAGAGAGAGAGAGGGAGGTAGGGAGAGAGAGAGGGAGGGAGGGAGAGAGAGAGGGAGGGAGGGAGGGGGAGAGAGAGAGAGAGAGAGAGGGAGGGAGAGAGAGAGAGAGAGAATGAATGAGAACCAATCCCAAGCAGGCTCCAGGCACGGCATGGAGTCTGAGGAGGGGCTCCGTCCCACAACCCTAGGGTCATGACCTGAGCCAAAATCGAGAGTCAGATGCACAACCGAATGAGCCACCAAGGCGCCCCTGAAATCCTTGCCTTTAGTCGCTCTCTGCTACGCTCCTCCTCCTCTTCCAACAGGAAAGTTTTTTTTAAGTCCAGAAACCATGGAAGTTTCTACTTTTCCGGGTCCGTGTCTAGCATACAGCAGATAAGAACTATCTACTGAACGGGTATGTAAATAAACGTATCGATGAAAGCTCAAATTCCTTTCTTCTTGCTTGGGCTCAGATGGGGCCCTGTCTAAGCAGGGAGGTAACGTCTCTCGGGAACTTCCCTAGTGTTACATTTTGCACTCACCTCAAGCTTTTTCCTGACAGCCTCGAGTTTTTCAGTAGCTGCAGCCAGTTCGAAGTTGGCTTGGGCTAAAGCCTGCCGTTTTGGCTCCACGTCACAGTAGACCTGAAAATCCACACGGGTTTTAACTCATGGGGTAATAAGACGCAAAGAGGACACGTAATTACTCAATCTCACATTTGCCAGGGCTTCGTAACCCAAGTTTCTATTCCCCCCCTAGCAATTTGTTTTTTTATTTCTTAGCAATGGCACTACCCAATGGCAGAGCAAAAATCTATACAGCGTTCCAAGTTCTGTTGGGTTGTCCGTGATTTAGTCATTTATTCTGGACGTGAGAGTCAGGAATCCTTGCCCAAAGTGCTGTACACATCAGACATCGAGATACTACAGTATGTTTGTCCTAAAAATTGGAGATAATCTTCACATCATCAGAAACTGCAGTGGGCGGGAACTACAGTTCAAGTTGGAACTAAGTCTTGATTTTAAAGCAGAACATAAGAGTGGAGAAATTCTCTGAACTCAGGCAGGAACATAAGAGATAGCCTCACGATATTAACAGTGCTGTCACTTTCTTTTCTAAGTTGCGGGCCACTGTCGGGGTGTATCATTTGAATGGGTGGTTTGAGAATTGGGGCGGACCACTTTTGTAACCCTGTTGAGAAAAGAGGAAGGAAATGAAATTTTATTTTCTCTTTTATGGCCCAACATCACAGGACACAGCCACAGTCTAGCTCCGTGCTCATCCTTCACCTACAATACAACGAAAGCACAGGGGTCAGACATTTTTTAAATATTTATTTATTTTGGGCAAAGCGCAAGCGGGAGGAGAGGCAGAGAGAGGGGGGACAGAGGACCTGAAGGAGGCTCTGCACTGACGGGCTGACAGCAGCAAGCCTGATGTGGGACTCGAACGCATGAACCGCAAGATCATGACCTGAGCTGAAGTCGGATGCTCAACCGAATGAGCCACCCAGGTACCCCAGGGGTCCGACATTTTTTATGGAGGGAAGCCATATGTCAACTGCAATCCACCTAAACCCTTGTTCTACACAGGCTTCCACTGAAGAGACACATCAGAAGTGTCTTACTCTCATGGATTATAAAGGCGATCACCTGGTTTTATGAAAATCACTTTGGGGAGCACCTAGGTGGCTCAGTCAGTTTAGCGTTCGACTCGTGATTTCGGCTCAGGTCATAATCTCAGTTCAAGTCCCGCAGCAGACTCTGTGCTGATAGGGAGGGCCCTGTGTGGAATTCTGTCTCCCTCTCTCTCTCTGCCCCTCCCTTGCTTTCTCTCTACCTCTCTCTCTCAAAATAAATACATTAAAAAAAAATCACTTTGGGAATGCTTTTGATTATACGTGGAATTTCCTCAGTAATTCTATTTTTGAATATAATATATAACTGTCTAAGAAAAAATAAGACAGTTCTTCAGAGTTAAGGGCATGCATTGTTCCCTTTTTACATACAGTATTCTGCCAAGTGCTAGAAAGACAGGTGGCAGACAAGAAGTATCTGATAAATGAAAGACTACATTAAATGATATTCTATCTCTACGATGCCTGAAAACACAAGCTTTAGATTCAACCATAACACAGGCAAAAGTGTATTTGTGATTAAAATACTAAAGCAAAAAAAGGGGAGAGGGCTATTTCCTCATCGCATTAAGTCTACAATGGTGTAAATTTTTGCACTGAGAGTAGGGATTAAGTTTGAACATGAATTGAGACCTGCGGTTGGTTCAAGTCAACACAAAATTAATATTTTAATGTAAATAAATATAATTTATCTGGCCAGCAAGTGTTTACCTAATCAAATCACTTGCTGCTATTTGATCTAAAGTAATTGATAACGCTACCCTAAAAAAAATAAGTTTCAAACATTTCAAATATCCTCCTCTATAGAATTCTGTTTAATCGGACACTTTCAGGTCTCATTCTTAGGGTTTTATCTTATTCAGATAATTAAATATCAAATTATATAACTTTTTCTTTTTTTACCAGTATGGAAATTAATATCTTTATGGTCCTTGTGAGTAACACCTGTAAACCATCAGATTAAGACTGATACCTCGTAGAACTTAACGATGTTGGTGACCCAGGCACAGAGACCAGCTGCTGCAAAAGATTTGGTCCGAATCAGGTTTGGATTGAACTCCGGGTCTTTCAAATACTGCTCATTTACTACTTTCAGACAGTTCTCTGGAATGTGCTCTTTGTCATAGTTAATTAACGCTTGCAAAAAATCATCAACCTGTAAAGCAAAAAGACTTATTGCAATGAACCCATTTCGGCTGCAGAGAAAATTCCAAGATCAAAAGTTAAAATCAGCTTTTAGGACTCACATTACAAAGGCAAAATTGGCAAGCTGCATTTATCCTACTGTTTGACTTTTTCAGTCTTTGTAGTAGGAAGTGAGAATTAGCAATGGACACTTTTAAAATCTCTTCTATCCCAGGGTAAAATACACAGGAGGCATTCACATTTTGAAGAAAAGACAGAAAAGAAAAAGAAAAACACATACCCCAAAGCCCCTCTGCCTCACCTTCTCGTGCATTAGCAACATTTTTCCAGCCTAAGAAATCCATGTAATTTTCTCCCTCCTACACTTAACTGCTTTCATAATTTTGCAAATGGTTAGCAACCTTCCACGTGCTGCTAGTGTTGACCTAGGTCTGCTACAACCCCAAGCTAACCTCCAACTTGGCAAACAAAAATTCTCTAAGTCTAGAGAACACACAGTAGGTTACACTCGATAAGGATGCAGGTAATTTCCTTCAGTTTGAACAGCTTTTGCTGTCAAATATGACCACGGTACTAAGAACACAAAGTGTCTGGGATTTTCATCTTGCCAGGCTGTCTGATAACCTTTCCCATGAAGACTTTAGCTGCTTTCCAACTTCGGTCTTTAGGCACTCTGCCCCGGGGAGCCAGGAGGACCATCACAGCGGCCGTAACGTTGGTAACGGCGTTCGGTGGGTTGGGAAAGACTTTCAGCTCAGTGAGATTGCCCTGAAGAAAAAGCACACCCACAATGAAGACCAGGGGAGGTCTGGGGAAGAGCCGTTAGCTGATCAAGCTGGTCTGTCCTCTCCGTGTCACACCGGTCTCAGCTTGGCAGTTTTTGCCACCCAGTGATTCCACCTTGGGACCCCAGCAGGCTCACTTTTCCCCGGACACTTTTCTGATACTCCGGAAACAGCACTGGTCTTTTTGGCTTCCAAAAAATTCTCCCTCTGATATACCAGCCCCGCAGAGCCTTGCTCCCTGAGCCCAGGCAATTTGATAAACAAAGTTTTGAAGGTGTTTATGGGTTCTATCCCACCTACATAATACGTCTACATTTTAACCAGGGCCTCCCAGAAACATCAACCCCTTGGTCCAGAACCTCTTGGTTTTGTTTTTTCTGCACAAGAAATCTCTTCCATTATACTATGATGCCTCTCAACTGGGAAGCTACCTGTAGAGCTTGAACCTGCTCTCTGGACAACTTCTTAATCTCCTCTGGTCAAAATCTTAATTTACTCCAAAGACAACATTAAGGGTATAACCTACAAGTGTTAAGGCAAATACTTTGGGGCAGGAATTAATATTATGAGTAGTATATATAAAAAAAAACAAAGTATTTCCTGTGACATTTCATAAACTACCTCATATACTCTTGCTTACAAAACCCTGATTCAACCTGATTCTTCTCCATTACCGCAAACTGCCTATTTACTTGGGAAATGACTGCAAAGAAGGGAAAGGATGTGAAAATGAAGCAAAACTTAAAATGTGTTAATAGTAACTGAGAGCTACCTAACCTCCTTCATAATTTGCAAATATCTTCATCTTTTTTATAAATACAGTGAGCTTTATATTTAAGTGACATTAATTTATTTTGTCTAAGTGACTGATAATACATTTGAAGATAGAGTTTCAAATATAGAAAAGCACAAAGAAGAAAATACATATGCCAGTGCTGAGAAAAAAAACATAAAATTCCATTTCTAAGAGATAATAAGTTACTATTATTGCTTATTTTTTCTAATTTCTCAATGCACAAGCATGTTCTTACAAAAAAATCATATTGTATATCCTATTTTGTAATCTGCTTTATTCACTTAATAGATCACGGACATTTTCTCATGTCACTAAATACTATGCAACAATATTTTAATGGCACCAGAGTATTTGAATACATAAAGGTCAATCTTCTATCATGGTATATTTATATTCTTTTAAAGTTTTCAGTTTTATGCTAATACTGTAAGAAATATCCATGTAGATAATAACTTTATGATCATAGTAATCGCTTTCCTCAAAAAAAGAAAAAGAAAACCTTAGAAAAAGCAGGTGAATATTTTTTTGAAAGGCAGTTAAGGTCTGGATCCTCTACTCTTTGAAGTTGAATCTTAAGAACGTCAGGCTTGGTAATCCCCCGGATTCTCCCTGGAGGCCCAGTAGAACCCAGCACAAAACCAGCTGCAGGCTCCTAAAATAAATTGCCCACAATTCTACTTTTCCTCACAATACCCATCTGACTATCACAGATGATTTTCTCCTCGGGGAATTCAAATGCTCAATGAGGTTTTGCTAATAAGGTGAAACCAGGAAAAGTGATGTGAGCCAAAACTAGGTGTCTTTGTTCCTAGTGCATTGCTCTTTTCATGAGGGTGTCTCGTTAATGCCACTTTTTATATCCAGAGGAAATAAAGAATCTTCACTTAGTTCTTAAAGCAACACATAATATGACAACTGGATTTGGGCCAAATCCAGTTGCTAACAATAGAACTGCCTCTTATGAAAGTATAAATCCCATGGTGTTACAAGTATTCAAAAGGAGACTTGACTGTCAGGCTGTGGCAGGACAGACTCCCGCATGGGAAAGGAAGTCACACTATTAATGATGACCTCGAACGTTTGTTCCCACTTCAGTATTTTGTGGGACTCGTTTTCCTTTCTAAAAACTCTTTGGTTGCACAGAATTCACTCTGGGTCCTGTTATTCAAACTCTGAGAACCTTTAAAAACTATTTGGAGGAATCCCGCAAGCCCTGTGATCATCTTTACCCTGTTGAGCGTATTGAGTGCAGCTGTTGCAGCCACCAGTGCAGGCTCAGCCTTGAGTACGTCGACTTCACACTCTCGCTGTTTCTGGGACACTTCAGTCTGAATGGCTGTCACCTAATCAGAGAGGAAAGCACACAAACCCACAAACACAAATCACCACCTGAAATATCACTACTGAAGAATGTAGGCTGACTCAGATGCGCTGTTCAACAGTTCATCTGGTTCTCTTTAGAACAGGCGAGGAACGTGCCCTAAAGATGAATTTCTCTCAGTCTCAGTGTGTGCACAAAGCTTTGTATATGCATGAAATATAGTGACAAATCCCAATGCAAATGTACTCAAGTATCTAACTGCTCCAAGAAGGGCTTTGGCTAATCTAATTAAAAGGTGCTGCTAATAATAAATTCAAGGTAGCGATCCCTTTGCTCTTCAATTTTCTTTTTCTGAGTGTCCTGGATAAGTGGAAATCCAGGCTGGCTCAGTAACACCGACAGAAAATACTCTTGCTAGAAATCTCTAATTTTTGTTTACATTTGCCTAAAAGCTATGTTGGCTAGTCTTTAAGAATAAATGTGAAGCTTTTTCTGTTCAACTGACTAGAAGATATAGTTATTTCTATGTATACTTAACCAAAGATATAATTTTTATAAAGACTAATTACTGGTTTCTCTAAGGACCTGGTAAGAAACTCTGGCTACAATAGCCCATTTCTGTCTGTCAACGACACTGATATCCACACTACCGTTGAAGGTCCAGGGACTCTCTTCATGTGCCCAAGAGGGTGTGGCATCAGTTTCGTGACATGAACACATATGTTATGCATACAGGGAAGCCATGCTGGTAAACTTGAACCAAAATCAAGGGAGAAGCTTTGGAATTTTTATCCTCCTCCCCCTCTTAGGAGACATAACAGAATTTGAATGGGCAGGAAGAGTAAATTTTTGATCCCAAGCAGGAACTGCAGTTTCAAAGCTGTGCCATTGGGCACAGGGATCCAGTCACCATGGGGGATGGCTCTTTCAGCGATGGTGACTAGGGCATTTAACGTGTGAAGAAAAGTGCATTTCTTCAGATGTGTTTGGAATGAACAGGTGTAACTATGCCATAAAATTAAATAGTGCTTACAACAAATTATATTGTCTACTACAGCTTTATTAGCAGTAATTACCATTCTTCTGACTAACCATTATTTTGCTGTATACTGCACCTTTTATGAACATAATTGGTTCAGGGTAGAGATGTGATCTCTTGCCAATACATACACAGCTACTGTAATGTAAATAAGAAAACTCTGCATGCTTATCGAGAACTACTCAAAAACCACAACTGTCAAAACTTCCAGGAATGGCCAATGAAAATTCTAAGAATACATTTTTGGTGTGCTAGACAACACTGTTGCAGAACAAAGGGAGAGCAGAGGTGAGTGAATTAATACCTCAGGGTTATTTACCTTCTATAAGGATACAATCTATAAATGCTGTTTGTTATCATTTATAAGAGCATCATTTAAAATATGTGAACTTGAGAAACTTAATAGAAGACCATGCGGGAAGAGAAGGGGAAAGATAGTTTCAAACAGAGAGGGAGGCAAAACATGATAGACTCTTAAATACAGTGAACAGACTGAGGGTTGATGCGGGGGGCGGGGGAGAGGGGAAAATGGGTGATGGGCATTGAGGAGAGCACTCGTTGGGATGAGAACTCCATGTTGTATGTAAGCAATGAGTCATGGGAATCTACCCCCAAAACCAAGAGCACACTATACATACATACATACGTACATACATACATGTATACACTGTATGTTAGCTAACTTGACAATAAATTATATTTTTTAAAAAAATAATAGCCAAACTTTAGAGAGAGAGCCAAAATGTCCATTCGACTGATAAATGGATAAAGGAGATGTGGTATGTCTATACAGTAGAATATTACTCAGCCATCAAAAAGAATGAAATTTTGCCATTTGCAATGATATGGGTGGAGCTAGAATGTATTACGCTGAGCAAAATAAGTTAATCAGAGAAAGACAAGTATTGTATGATTTCACTCATGTGGAATTTAAGAAATAAAACAGATGAACATATGGGAAGGGGGTGAGGAGAGAGGGGAAAAAAAGCACAAGAGACTCTTAACAATAGACAGCAAACTGAGGGTTGATGGACAGAGGTCAGTGGGAGATGGGTAATAGGTATTAAGGAGGCACTTGAGATGAGCACTGGGTATTCTATGTAAGCGATGAATCACTGAATTCTACTCCTGAAACCAGTATCGCACTGTAGGTTAACCACCTAAAGTTTAAATAAAAAGTAACAGTAAAAAAATAATAATAATCAAGATAAAATAAAAATGGTCTCCATAATAGAGATTTTTAGTACTAGAAGAGTATATCTTTTTATCTATCTATCTATCTATCTATCTATCTATCTATCTATCTATCTATCTATCTCAAGAGAGAAAGAGAAAGGAGTGGAGAGGCAGAGAGAAAGGGAGAGAAAGAGAATCCCAAGGACTCATAGTGCAGAGACGGATCCCAGTAACCGAAGTTGAGTCAGAGGCTTAACTGACTGACCCACCCACCCAGATGCCCGAAGCACTTTTAAGTGCTATTTCTGTGAGACTGAGAGTTGTTATTCTTCTCCTTCTGACTCCTTTACACTTCATGGAGTATCATTCCTTTGGGTAATTTTTATAATCAGGGCAATCTTGAATATTAATAAAAACCCACGAAAGAAAATGAAAAAAAATGCCCTAGGTTGGTCAGCTGTTTTTTCATTCCCGATACCTTCTGCGCACTTTTGTTTACATGTCACATGCCACAATCACCATTACCACAGGAACCAACCCCCACGGGGACTGGATCCTGGTGACCAGTGCTACAGTTATGATACTAGAAGTTCCTAACTTACAACTTAAGTTAGAACTTAATTCTTCCTGCACAAGAATTCTAAGGTACATGTACAATAATTTGTGTATTTCAGGTGACACTGGAATAGTGAAAATACTGTGTATCTTAGTGACGTGCAGAGCCTCGAGCCTCACTGTCCAACTGCCTCCACACCATGACTCCTGGGTGGTGCTCAGCAAGGTTCAACTTGGGGAAGGAGGGAAGAGTGACACAGATCATTTGGAATGTGGGCTTTCTCTTGACTACAGTCTGTTAAAGCAGTGTTCGGGAGATACTCCCATTCTTGGGTACACAGAGCTTTTCTGCTATTAGTCAAAAGCTCCTTGCAAATGGTTCATGAAATTTAATGGTGGGTCACATGGAAGAAGTGGAATAGCAATGGCTTAGTAGAAGCTGAAATATGTCCACCCAGAAATTTATATGGCAAAGTCCTAACCCTAGTACCTCAGAATATGTTTATATTTTTTTAAATTTTTTAATGTTTATTTATTTTTTAGAGAGAGAGCACAAGTGGGGGAGAGGCAGAGAGAGAAGGGGTCACAGAATCTGAAGCAGGCTCCAGGCTCTGAGCTGTCAGCACACAGTCTGACGCGGGGCTCGAACCCACAAACTGTGAGATCATGACCTGAGCCAAAGTCGGCCACTTGACTGACTGAGCCACCCAGGCACCCCTAGAATATGACTGTATTTGCAGACATGCCCTTTAAAGAGGTGATTAAGCTAAAAATGAGCCCATTAGGGTGGGCCCTAGGTCAGTTTAACTGGTGTCCTTATAAAAGGAGGAAATCTGAACAGGCACAAGAGATACCAGGGATGTGTACACAGAGGAAAGACCAAGTGAAGACAGTGAGAACGCGGCCATGTGCAAGCCAAGGGGAGAAACCAAGCTTGTCAATATCTTGATCTTGAACATCCAGCCTCCAGAACTGTGAGAAAATAAACTTCTGTAGGTTAAGCCATGCAGTCTATGATATTTTTTTCTAGAAGTCCTAGCAATCTAATAAACTGCTCTTATTTGCCTTCAGAGTATGAGAAATCCCAGACAGTCCTTCAAAACCCAGCTATACCCACATTTAGAATAGAAACACACAAAATCTGAAGACCATTCAAAATCAAGGAGGATGATAACTTTTGAGGAGATTATATTAGCCCTGTGATTTAGAAGGTACTTTAACTCATGAGGGTTACACTCAACAAAGAAAGCAATATGAAAGAGATCAGACAATTTGGAACCTTAGAATTGGGAACTGGTAAACCAAACAGAGACGGAAGAAGTAATTTTCATAGGCTTCATGGCGCTGGGGTTACTTGAAGTCACCACTGGTTATGTCAGCAGTTTGGATGGCTCTTGATGATTTTATGAATCTCAAGGAACAATTTTAACCTGCTGCTCTACAAGGACTATCAAGGCACACAGAAAGGCAGTCAGTATTTGCTTAGTTATATTAAATATGGCAATGTACTTTTTAATAACTTCTCATGGGTCAAGACTTGAAATCCCAATTTTATAGGATCACAGTGCCCATATGCACCCATTTAATAACTATGTAGAACCTAGCACACTGCTGAACAAAATGTGAGCTCACAGCACATGCTCCAATTGATGAGTTCCTTGAATCTCTATACATGGTTTAGTTACAAATAATTCTCCTTCCGTGAGCAGCCAGTTT
Organism: Panthera leo; assembly: GCF_018350215.1. Taxonomy (NCBI): domain Eukaryota; kingdom Metazoa; phylum Chordata; class Mammalia; order Carnivora; family Felidae; genus Panthera; species Panthera leo. The sequence goes on along the minus strand of NC_056680.1, from coordinate 112,965,333 downwards.
AAAACAGTCCCTTCTAGCATCACCTCGATTTGATTTTTATCTTAGCCCTCATCACTAACCCCAAATCCCTTGTCACTTGTCTGCTCCCAGTCTTTTCCATTATAATGTAAGCTACCTGAGGGTGCCTTGTACGTCATCTATGCTCAAGAGCCTAGAACTGTGCCAGGCAAAAATAGTTGCTCAGTTAGTATTTGTTATTGAGAATTAAGTAAAGTAACCATCAGGGGTAAAATGAAAATATGTTTATTTCTTGGTATGGATTAGATATAGAAATAGTGTCTTTTTCATGTTTGAAGAACTTCATAAAACAACCAGTCAGAAGAGTTCTCATTTGCTAAAGCATTTTTTCCCTCTTTGTAAGGATGATTTTGCCTTAGGAATTCACATACAAAATGTGAAAATACCTCTGGAGTGTTTTATGGATCTCTAAAAGGTATCTCGAGAGATAGATTATAATCTAACAAGTACTAGCACGTCACTTATTTGCGCAATGCTTGAAAAATATCCCTTGGGTGGAAATGGTTTATGATAATCACATCATATGGGATACCTAATTGCTTAACATAATATAGTACAATTTTAAGGACATCCTCTGCTTCTCTGAAACTCAATGGAAACACTTATTAACAAATTAGGAATTATATGCCCATTGGCCATGCCAAATGTAGCATACAACTTTAAAAACAAGTATTAAAAAAAAACTATTCAGCATTCTGATTTTCAGTGTACATCTCAACTCTTTAGTTGTGTAAGCTACCAGTAAACATGCTCAATACCTATTAGAAAATAGGGGGGGAAAGCCCAACTCAATTGTCTATGAATGAATGGCAATACCACTAGAAGAACTCAAGTATTTCTGGCATCATAAAACACTAGGATAATAACATAAAAGCTACTGACTCAAAAGCTATAAGCATGTTTATAATTTACCTTTTTTTTATCAACTAATCCCTGATTATAATCTTTTGTCCCAAATGAGAGAATTTATCTCAAACAAACATATTCAATTTCTAAACAAATAAGATATACAAAAATACCTTCCATTTGTGGCCCAAGGTCTGGCAAAAGAAGAGGACAAAGAAGTTGTATTTATTTCAGAATTGCCAGAAACCCAGGTACAAAAGAAAGCAGAATCTGTATAATCTTAAGAGTAATTATTTGCAACAGTAAAATGTAATATAAAATGCCAGGTTCTCAATCGAATCAAAAAGAAGAAATTTAGCTTAGGATTTAATAATAAACTCAAGTTGTATTATTAAAAGGAAAAATTTGAAAAACCATCTTGCAAAGTGATGGAATTGGGCTTTGTTAACAATTGAGTTGTTCAATTTGCCTAAAAACTGAAAACCTTTAGAAACCTCAGAGGTGACTTCATGACCTTTACTGTATTACAAATAGGCCTGATGTTCAAGATCCACATCCATTATATGCTTGAATGAGCTCACTATTTATTGTTCTTTCATATCATTAAAAGAGCTAAAAGGGTGGGAAAATGCATAATGTAAAGAAAGGTCAAGTGGTAATCATGGTGTGAAATGCTGTTACATGTGTAACTATAATAATTCTTTAGATTTTATGCTCCCTGGAGAGGAAGTTGTTCAAAATTGTTCACCTACAAAGGTTTATTTTGTGCTAAATATAGCTCAGCACTCTAAATGGTGGAATTAGCCTGACCTTTCGCTCCTCAGCGTCGGCAATGGCCTTTTCCCGGCTCACTTTCTCCGTCTGGAGCCCGATCTTTGCGATCAGAGCTTCGGCATCACGATTTCTCAGTTGCAGCTCAGCTTCTTGAGAGGCAAGTCTGGCTTTCAGATCTCCCACCTGAAGGAAAAGTCACTATGTCCAAGTAACTTGCGTTGGGAATGACAAATATCAGATACAGCTTATTTTTTTAAATGAGTTCACAGATCCCTATCAGCCTGCATCTTTTATCTCTTCCTCCCCTGTTCTGACTTTAGTCCCATGTGCAAAAACACAGCCCCGCTTCCCCCCCACAGAGGAACAAACAGCACAGTGTTTTCTGATTCCTTTCTGAAAAATGTAATTTATGTCAGCACCAGCTAGAAATTTACCTTCTCCCCTCAGTCTGTGCAGTCAGGGAAACATCAACAGCTGTGCCCACCTGCGTACGTGTCACTCAAGCACCTATCACTCATGCCCCCAGCTTTTCTGGTCCTGTAAAGGCAGGCCACAGGCTCAAGGCAGCAGAGGCCACAGGAAGACTTGCTTGGTGGCAAGCTGGAGGAACCATGGTTTGCGCTCTCCAAGGGAACACCATGAAAGGCTCAGAGAAGTTGAGACATCGGTACTCCCTGGCCGTTATGAGTTACTATCAGTTTCATTGAATCCGTTACTCACTTTGATGGAAATGCCTACAGACAGGTCTATTCTCTAGGAAATGGTCCTCTTAGTTTCTTCCACCTCATACAACATTCAACTTAACACCTACTACAGAAAGGCAAACCACAAGGGCCTTGTGGGCATCATAAGGGGTGGGGTCAAAGAGCAGTGAGTGTCCTAGATGGGGACTGCTGCTCCTGGCCTCACTCAACTCTTGAGGAACTCAAGTCTTTCTGAGGCATCAACAAATTTATCTTCTCTAAAGAATGATTCTGCCCTCGTAATTGGGATTTCATGAGGTTGACAAGGTACCACTAGGTTCCTAAGTTTGAGAATCACGTAAAGCAAAGCAGAAGTCAAGTGCTGGGAAACAAACATGACTCGGCTCTTGGAGACACATGGAAGCAGTTTTAAATATCATGAGCATTAGCTTAATTCCATTTTTTTTCCGGAAGTAGGTTACTATGTTTACAAAAATCAAAGAAGCAGAGAATAATTATAACCACTTACTTTGACTCAGTTGCTACAGGCACTCCAGGGGGTTCATCCTGTGGAACAACATCTCACTAATATATCCAAGGACTCTTCAAACCTCTGCTCAAATGGAACAATTACTACTATTACTGTTACCTTTACTAGTTATTATAGTTTAAGCTAAGATGGATTTTTTAGCCTCTCTGTGAACTCAGGGTAATAATGCACAGTGACATTTGCTTGTCTTTTCTTTTTAGCCATGGGAAACTAGTCGCATGTTAGGTTACAATCCAAAGAATCATCTAAGAGACTAGGAGGAAACTGTTATTTCAAGCCCTGATTTCCGTTTCTGAGGAAGCTGTTAGGTCTGAAGAGTCTAGTGACTCAAGCCCTGGGAGCGAGGCCTCGCCGTGAAGACAGGTCACTAAGCTATCTGTGATGATCTAAGCTGACATCTAGAGAGGGGATATGCGGCTCTAATGGGAATTTATGGCTTTACTCCAATGAATACACAGTGCTGAGGTTTAGACACATATTTCAAATGGCACGGATATTCACCTCTGTGGAATTAACTTCAGGCAGATCTTAACAGAACACAAGTTTCAACATGAAGACATTCTGCTCCACACACGGCCTTATCTTACATGGTAGGGCTTTCCAAATGCCCACCTAAGAAAGTACGCTTCTTTTCTATAATAAATAGGCTTTTAAAACTCTTAGGGAACTATGAAATATTCCAATCAGTCCTCTGATATTATTGAAAGCATTATACGTACAAACACCTACTGAAAAGAAATCATCAGTGTCCTTCAATTAACACTTCATATGTCGTCTTCTTAGACTTTCTGCCTGATGTTTCTAGCCAAGGGGGAATAAGGAGACCCAAGCATCCTTAAACTTGGCAGGCACCATCAATAACCAGTCCCTTTCTTTCTTCCTCTCCCCCAGCCTCTTCTTTTTCCCTATGGCTGAGATGCTGCCACCATGGACGCCACTCTGTTTTTATCCTCTTTGCTCTGTTTTTTGGGAAGGAGACTCTAAGTATGGCAGAGGCCATTTTTTTTCCTTAGCCAAGGGCTGCCCCACCAGTACTGACGGTTTAGTTTAGTCAACGCTAAACGGTTTAGTTTAGTCAACACTAGCATTTCCACAGGTGCGGTTTGGGACATTGCTCAAAGGTACACAGATGCTCTGGGACACACATCTCCTGCACTCATGATCTCCTAGCTCTATAGGACTCCTAGGAAGGTCTTCACGAAGAGAAAGAGAGGGAACTGGAAAGGTAGTGAGAAAGAAGAAGGAAAGAGAAAGAAGGCAAAGAGTAAAAGAGTAAGGTAACATGTACACAAAAAGAGTAAAAACATTTTTTGAAGGAAAAGGGAAAGATGCACAAATACAGGTATATCCTTTGGCGGGCTTCCCAACAACTATTCTTACATCACCACATCCTGGAAACTGGCCTGGAAACCTTCTCAGTTGGTTTCTCTTTCCCAGTCGTGGTCCATCTACTCACTATGTACAGATCAACGCTTCACCGAGAGCCGTTCCTGGTTTACAAGATGAAGGGCACAGAGGCAAGAGACGCTCTGGCCTATGGACACGTGAAGGGTGTGGCCGGACAGGCCTTCAGAGTGAGAGGTGCCACTGCAGGCTTCTCCAACTGGCTTGTGGCTTATTTCTAGCCTGGACATAAACAGGCCATTCAGCACACGTGGGGCGAAAACTGGCCCAATCTCCTGAGAAGCATATGAGTCCGTCCAAGATGACAATACTCTGAAGAAGTCTACTGGAATTCTTGGTCTTGAAGGGACCACCATGGAGAATTTTCCCCTCACCAACTCCAGAGCCCAAGTGGCTCAGAGAAAGCTGGGCCAGTTTCCAAAGTCTCCACAATTTCTCATTCTAATTCTTTTCTCCCCCAGTCACCGAGAGGCAGCACAGGGAGCTTTAAAATCTCAATACCTGAACTTGAGAGTAATACAGATCTGGGTTCCAACTCCAGCCTCACAGGTTCTGTGGCTGGTTCTGTCTCATCTATGAAATTAGAGTAGCAACACCTACTTCATATACTTGTTTACTTTTCAACAAGGAGATGAGAGGACAGATGGAAAGACCCACACATGGTTAACATGTGTGCTAATTCTCTCCTAATTTACTCCTGGAGGTTAAAGTTACCATCCTTCAAGGGAGCAGGCAGATTGAGGATGAAGGCTACAGAGGATACTTTAAACGGAGAGAGATGGAGGCCAAAAGGAGATGAGACACCAGGGTCAGAGGAAGCGGCTCTGCTTAGGGACCTCAATCTGAACAAACCACATCATGTCATCAGACAGGAAATAATGCCTCCCTGGGGGGGAGGGGCTTTAGAATCTGAAACCAAAAGGGATCCTACTTCCATTCCAGTGTGACAAAATTCCTAACTATAAACCCAGGGCACCAAAGCCAGCGAATGTAACAGAGGAGTGAGCTGTGCCTGTTCCTCAACATCTCTTCGCTGCCCTGTCCTGAGTCAGGCCAACAAGGGAAGGCATCTCTTGAAACCAGCATGACAGAATAATTGGCCAATCCCTTTCTAGACTTATGAAAGCATGAACGCTGTTTTTTTGGTGTGTGTCACTAAACTGTGAATTTAAGCAGTAAGCATCTTATATAAACGGGTTGAAATGCTGCATCAAAAGTAAGTGTGCATTTTTTAATTTTAAGAGCACACATTTTACTCAGTAATAACACATCCTAGTCATACCTGAGAGGCTGTGGTTTCCAGCTTTTGGATGCCATTCACCAAGTGCTCTTTCTTCTGGGATACCTCTTTTTGTTTCTTCTTCAACAGATTCTTAAACAGTGATATTTGTTCTAGAAAACTCTTTGGGGTGGTATAGTTGTGTCTTCTCTCATTCTGGTAATACCGGGTACTCATTTCATTCACGCTAGTGTGAACGTGGGCCATGAAGAGGCTAATAGAATCTTTGTCCAGTGCCTGAAAACATAAACACTGTATTTCATATGCAATTCTCTCAAGTTAAAACAAAAATGTAATTAAAAAAAAAAAAAAGAATCAGCAAAATTATGGAGTATCTTTTCCTAAAAGCCAGAACAAATTACGGCAGGATCTGGAAAAACTTACTCAGTCTTTAAGAGATAGCCACAGGATGAGAGAGATAACAATAAAGCATTCAGCTTTGCCAAGTAGGGCAAAGGATTTTTGTGCCCTCCACATACCAAACCCAAAGCCAACATATAACACAAACAAAGCTTTTCCCAAATTGCTTTTTATCTATCAAGTATGTGAAAGAAAAAAATGGTGAAACTGAGACACAGTACTCTAAAAAGTATTTTTGGTGTTGCTTTCAAACTACACTGTAGCAGTCACGCGCGCGCACACACACACACACACACACACACACACAACCCAAACTGACAAATGTGTTTTTTTAAGAACCCATGGGAAAACAAACAGGATGGGAAGGTATAAAACTCATTGCTTCTGGGAGAAAAATGCCATTTATATTTTCATTTGGAAAAAACAAACAAAAAAAAAAAGAAAATGAGTAACTGCTCCTAGAAGATTTACTAGAGAACTCCCCCCCCCCACTATACTATTCTTTCTGTTTTGTCCTCTATGACTTCTGAAGTAGTTAACTTTTTAATTTGTGGAGTCACATCTCCCTCATTTTAATGATTATTTATTGCATTCTGTACAAGATGAACCAGGTTCAATTAATCAAGGGAAGCCTAAAAATCAATTAATATGAATTAAATGAGCTACACCAACTCTTAGGAAAGTCACACATAATTTACCAAAGTGTTGTCAATAATGCTCACACATCTTTGGGAAAATTGCACACAAGTGGCTGGTGATGCAGTTAAATGTTTCAAACCTGCACCATTAATATTACAACCCGGGTGTGCTAAGAGACAGGCCAGTTCCTGGTGCTGAACAACAACTGCTCCTGGGCGACGTCTAACAGCCTCCCAACATCATGACAAATCCGTGAGTGGGTTTCAAATATGTATATATGGGGTTGCTCTGCCTATCCATCTCACTAAATTAAAATTAATGTTCTGTTTTTTTAAAACCAAAGTCAAATACAGAATGATGCAAACCCTCAATATTCTGCATTCTCTAGTTCTGAGCTATGTGCATGTTACCAAATAGTGGACTCAGAATCTAAACTTATAAGGAAGTTAGAGAACTCCGTATAAATAAGATCCTCTGAGGGATTTTATCTTTAAAAGGGCTTCACTGCAAAATAAACACAGAGAGAAAATTCATCCCTGTCCTATCTTGTTTGAATGAACTAAAAGTGAGCACATGTCTTTTACAGTGTAAATCCTTCCCTGGCCAAGTCCGACCTCCTCACGTGGGGTGCGGGTTGCGGGGGAGGACCTGGCCTCTGCCCAACCATGATCCTTATGAGGAGGCTCCTAGGCTGCCCTGAAAAGCTCTCTCTGACAACAGTTTCATTTGTAAATCTGCGATGGAAGAAGTGGTTTCCGGTAGAGCTGGAAGTGGCCCGAGACAACTTGTCTCAATGGGGCAAAATAACTATTGTTATCGGGCTTAACAAAATGGCACAGCATGGGAGACTTGCAGAGCCAGGGAGCAGCTGGTTGTAATTCACACTGTTTTTCAGAAAACTCTAATCGTTCCAGAACAGACCTCTTTGATGACTGGTCTTCCCTGCATTCTCAATTTGTCACTTTCTCTTATGATAAGGTCAGTAGTGACAGCACTTCCTGACATTAACAGCTGTGGCTTTTAAAAGGGTCATTGTAGAACTACTAATTGCAGTAATTTCATTAGCATAAATTATTTATTCTGCCATTCATTTATCTCCAGTTTTCTTTTTTTTTGGGGGGGGTTGGGGAGTGCAGGGAGGACATGGCTGCCGATGCGGCTGCAGAAAAGGCAATGCAATGCGTATTTTTCGTTTTCAGAGACCCAAATGAAGAATATCACTCCTGCTACATTTGGCCCCTAATGAAAACCAGCTGATCCCATTCTCTAGTCATTTAGCAGCCCATCATGGGGAAAGCAAAAATACAAATAAGCAAACTGCCAGTATCAAATGGTTTCTAAAACCAGGGTTTCTCCACTAAGAGGCCCTGGAAAACAACGCTGTATCCAACGCATCATCAAATATACACAGGAAACTGCTTTTTCCTCACATTTAGACAGAAGTTTAATTTTTACTCTCTCAGCTGGCTCACTGTGAATGCAGAGGTATATCTGTTCCTTGGAGCTACGGTTCTCACGCCGTAGCAGTCACTGCCACACCAAGTACCCCCCACCACCCGACTCTTAGAGCAAATGCCCAGTAGGTCCCTGTTGGTGAAAATGACATAGCACAAGTCAAATGAAAAACAACACCGGAGGCCACGCCAAATCAAATATCTAAGAATGTTATACCTTCCCTAGACCAGCTGGTCCCAAGATTATACTGGTCTGTACTTTTAAATTCAAGAGCAACTTTCAAGAGCATTGCCTTCAAGGAAAGGGAGGAGAAGGGACAAAAGAGAATGGAGGTGAAAAGGAGGAAACTTTTTTAAGTTAACCTTGGGATCATTTTGTCACATGTGATGTCATTATACCTACCATCCACCATGAAAGTTTTCCTCCGAAGTTATTTCTATGTTAATTTTTTACAGCTTTATTGAAACATAGGTGAGATACAAAAAAAAGTACATAGTTAATATCTGTTATTTTTTTAATGATTCCAAACTGCTGGGTTTTAAAATCTATTGTTTGTACTTTTTAGCTCCTTTGGGGGCAGTTAATAATAGAAACTAATTAGATACTGGGGCTGTAAAATTGGTTTATTAAATAAAATTTAATCATATATAAAACGAGCAGTACTGCATTTGAACACCTCTCCTGAGCTCCTCATGGTGCTGATTCCCTCTGAGAAAAAAGATTCTGGAGGCAGCCAGGGACGCCGGTTTCGAATCCTACGACGTGGGTTAGATTTCCAGTTCCGTACAGAGGGACAAATGAGGGCACTCCCTGTACTGCCTCCTGCCCACAAAATCAGAGCTTAGACTTGTGGCACTCCTTTTTAGTCTGCTTTTCTTCCTTTCCCTGGATTCCTTTTTCAGAATAGCCAAACATTTCTGCAATAGTCCAGAGCAGGATTTAAGACTGTGGGGTTCTGGCATCAAAGTGCTGAGGGCGCCCTTACCTGCGGAGTGATCTTGCACGATGGCCTGCATCCCCTCACCTGTGCCATGGGCAAGCCCGGGGTCCCTGCTTAGAAGGGTGGTGAGCAGTGGTGGTGGGTACATCTGCCACTGGTGATGGTGACAGGGCACCAGTGTTGGTCCTCCTAAGATTACTTCCACCTGACAGAGCAGCCCCAAGTGTTAAACGCAGCGCCCAACATTTTTCTAAATCACACACTAGTGTCTCATTTTTTTTTTGTTTTTTCACTTTGCCTGGCGAATACATTTTGTTGTTTCTTTGGTCGTGTTTTTAAATTTTTATCTCTAATTTTAGGGGCTAATTTCCAAGGCCAAGAGCAAGGCCAGGTCCAGCCTAAGCCAGCAATCTGCAAGAAGAGTTTCTCGGCAATGAAAAGGTAGTGTCAGTGGCTCCCCAACACAACATGAAAACACAGAAACAACTGAGGACTGTGAGGGGGGTGAGGAGGTCAAACAGGGCCCAGCCAAGCCTCCCAGAGGGAGCAGCCAAGGCAGATGACGTAGCTGGTTCTGGGAAGGCCAGCACTACGGGAAAGCCACAGAACTATACCTTGGAGGGAGCGATGCTTACCAGCGTAACCGGATTCTATGGCAGCTATAATAAGTGGACCCCACTTTCGAGGTAGAGGGGATTCCCAAAGTTTCCCTAACTGCAAAAACTCTGGAAAGTGGCATTCTACCAGTTTTTGCAGTTCTGTTCTTAAATCGATTAACGTGCACAGAGAAAGAAATGCATGATGAATAGTGTACTGGTGCGCATGCACAAAGGAGAAGCAGGCTGAAGAATGCGGAAGGATGTTAACAACCACATGGGCCTTTTCTCATCTGTCTGAATAGAGGCTTAAGCCAGTTAGAGACTTAGGCAGATTCAGGATAATTTTGACTGCCTCTGCTTCTGTCTTCATCTTTTAAAATGACTTCAGTACTCGTCAGGAGGAGATTTTCCCCCAAATTCATTGAATTTCTACTGCACAAGGCTTTCAACTTTTAAATTTGTATTGAACAATCCTCATTTATATTTCAAAGAAAACAAATGTGCTAAAAGTCAGTAAAAAAAAAATCACTGCTAACATACCTATGACTAACAAAATGTTGTTTGCTACTCTTCGTGCTGTCCCCTACTGTTTTAAAAAGGAACCCAAGAACCAACGAAGAAGCCAGCCTTCACGTATAGCGGTAAAGTAACGTACCTCTTTGAATGGACATTTTCCACAATCAGATTGGCAAATGGTAGTAAAATATACCATTCTTCTGTTACCAGACACTGTGACAAGTTCTGAACTGAAGAGATGGGAGGTGGGTGGAATGAAGTCATTTCCCTGAAAAAGCTGATGGTACTGACCTTACGGAATTATTCAGTTGTATCACGTCAAAAGGACGGAGAATTTTAACCTGCCAGTCGGCCACTATGCCCGGAAAGGATGGGCTCCTTCATCTGGCTCTGATCTTTCCGAGAATGGAGACCCCTCCGGATGCAAATCTCACTCCTCCTCAGTGACAGTGCTCATCTTTTCATTTCCAGTCAATAATTTCTGCTTTCCTCAGGCCCAGTTCTCAAGTATGTCTATTATTCACTTTGACTCAAAAACCAACAACAGTACTCATCTTTTAACACCTGTTTGTCCTGCCTTGTTTCCTGACGGTTCCTAACTGTGACCCACGGACTTTTGGGTAAGGACTCCTCCCAACTGCCTCCTCACAGCGTGTGCAACCCGGTCCCCCGGGATACCCAGCGCGTCTTTCCCTCTCTCCCTCCTCGCACCATGACCTTCCTCATCTGCACTTCCAAACCTGAGGAGTGAGGAGTGTAAGTTGACACAAAGCCTGTGGATAAATACCCGGTGATACTTAAGGACCAAACTATTTTGGTTGTCTGACAGCTGTGGTTTAGCTCAATACCAGGTAGCAGGAAAGCAGCACAACCCTTGACTTAGATGCAGGCAGCCGATACCCCTGGGTGCTAAGCGTCTACAGACTGAAAAGTCTACGTCAACCCACAAAAAAAACCGCTTGCCTTTAATGAATCCTTTCTCTGTGGCTGGAGGGGTCACCTTGGATAACTATCATATACTCAACAAATAAAGTCAATAATTAAGAAGCACCTAAATTATGCTGATACCTTTCAGTCTTAATGATGAAAATCAAATCTAAGAAAATGAGCAAATCAGTGCCCATTCAAAAAACTTAAAAGCTATTTTTGACCTCTGCAGAAGTCACCACACATTTTTAGAAGAAGACAGACACGTGCATTCTGAATTATAATTACTGCTCCTAAGCAGCAAATTGGGAAGGTGGCAAAGTTAAACAGGCACACTCAACTGAAATGAAATCATCCAGCTGATCTGTTTTTAGGCATAATTCAGCGCAAGAGAAATGGTTAAGTGCTTTTAAAATCCTCCTTGACAAGCAGCATCCTATAGGAGGCGTCATGATACCACGAGACAGAGCTCAGCACCTGCCAGGAGCCCTCTGCACTTAAAATGATGCAAATCCTGCCTCATCCAGCAGATGTCAATGGTCACTGGCATATCAGAGCTCCTTCAGCAGTAACTGTTTTTGAAGTGGCTCCTAACCTTGTAGGAGAAGGCTTGCATCATGGGAGCTAGGGCAAGGAACTTAAAAAAAAGCACAGTGCCAAACATTAAGTTAAACCAAGTTACTAGCTTTGGGTTCCTTCCATTTGGGAAATTAATATTAAGAAATGAAGTGTACTGGTCTTTTCTTTAGCGAACCAGTGTGATAAAATGAAGTGTATAAAACAGAATTTTGCTACCAAGGTACATACTGATTCTCTAATAAATTGGTATTTTTGAACCCTTCTTATAATTATTAGACCGAACAATGCCCTACCTAATTCGAGTAATGCAGTCAGCCTAGCAAGAGCTTGAGATTTTGGTGGGTTAACAAGTGTCACTATTACTTGTCATGTTTGATGGTTTTTCAGGTTTCAAAGTACAAAATATTTCTGGCAGACTTTATCTAGTGCTAGTGCTCATGTCCATTAAATAGGGTTCTTTTGACTCTTCAGGAAAACACTGTAAATGGTGCAAGCAGTGTTGCAGACAAAGTAACCACTCCTGGGAGTGTCTACCATTCCACTTACCTATTCATGAGAACAAATTTACATAAATTTCCCCAAATGTTCTTACATGTTCTTAGTGCTATGCAAGGCCTCCTGAACAATGGAAAAAAGTAAACATCACTTAAAAAAATCAAACTACAGGGGTCCCTGCCTGGGTGGCTCAGTGGGTTAAGCATCTGACTCTTGGTTTAGGCTCAGGTCATGAGCTCAGGGTTCGTGGGTTCGAGCCTTGTGTCAGGCTCTGTGCTAACAGTATGGAACCTGTGTGGGATATTCTCTCTCCCTCTCTCTTTGCCCCTCTCCTGCTCACTCACTCTCTCTCAAAATAAACATACTTACAAAAAATCCAATGATACATTACTATTATTCAGTCTTTACCCAGAAAGCCAGTTGCTGTTGTTTTAAAGGTCCAGGTAAGTGCATTCAACATTAAGGGTGAGTGAAGAGACAGGCAACAGAAAACACTTTCTGGATTTGGAAAAAAGAGTGAAACAGAAGAGATCATTTTTTCCATTTATTTACAGAAATGTTTTAAGTGTGAGAAAAGGAGAGAGGGAGTATTTGAATGTTATAAAGGCTTTATCATATGCATCTTTTTTTAAAAAATGTTTTCAGTTTATTTTTGAGAGAGGCAGTGAGTGAGTGGAGCAGGGGCAGAGAGAAAGGGGGACAGAGGATCTGAAGTGGCCCCGTGCTGACAGCAGAAAGCCTGATGTGGGGCTCGAACCCACCAACTGTGAGACCATGACCTTGAGCTGAAGGTAGCTGCTCAGCTGACAAAGCCGCCCAAGCGCCCCTGTCCTATGCATGTTTTTGATGCTGTGTGACAGGTCTTCCTTGACACTCCCGGCACTTAAGTAGATTAATGGACATTTTAGAAAAGGCAATAAACTGTATTACAATAAAGCTATCTATAAAAATAAGAAGCAGTAATACTAGCTGCATACAAATACTTAAATATGTAAATATGTCCAGGTTTGCAACCATCTGGCCATGAAAAGATAGAGAATTCAACAAAATGGGAAAGGGCTCTTTGGAAAAGTGACAGGCTCTTAGGAGTAAGGGAGGCCACAGTGGGATGTGTCTGTTCCTAATAAAGCTTCAAGTGGGAACAGACATCATCTCTCACATAGCCCCGATTCTATTTTTGGTTCTGAGATATTCTAGCCCTACCACTCAGTGGAATCAGAAGACAAGCCTCCATGGGCAATGTTCACAATTACCACCCTTCCAAACTATCTAATCAGAAAGGCACTAGATATCAAAAATTTCTAGAAAGTGTAAATGATACCTTTTTCCCTCTGAATTGGGAAGTACACTTGAAGTGCTTTTTGTTTTTTAGTTTCATGCAACCATTTAAAAATGTAATAGGATGTGCAAATTTCATTATGGTCAAATGACAAACATAATTTATAAAACATAAACCCCTAAGACAAAGAAACAGATACATTATCTGACTCAGTGACTACAGAATTCATGGTGCTGATTTTTCACCCATTATTAATGTAATGAGAAAAATCAACAATTAATTGCCTTACTTTGTTAAGATCAAGCATTGCATGACTATGGGTGGCTACTTTTCTGTTTGGGTTTTTATTTGTGTATTTGAAGGATTCATGTTCAGCAAACCCTATTACGATTCAAGGAACAAATGATCCTGGCTTTCTGGTGAGTCAGTCTAAGTAAGAACACACTCGTGTGCCAAGTGCACACATGTGTGCACAGACCTCTCAACCTGCTACAAAGAGGTCAATCACCATATTCCATAGAACGTAAACTAAGAAAGACGATTTTACCATCTTAAACAAAAGGCTTAACTTTTCTATAGGAGGTGTATTTTGGAAATTACTTCTTTATTGAGGACTTCTGGTTGGTGAGTGAGTGAATGTGTGTGTGTGTGTGTGTGTGTGTATGTGTGTGCGTGAGAGACACAGATTCAGAGGTTGACATGGCATTACCTCAATTCCCTTCGTTTCCTCAATGAACCGCCTGCTGACTGAGACCAGAGCTTCCTGCGGCCACGCATGAAACCAGTCAATAGCCGTGCAGTTAACTATGGCTGGGAACTTCCGAGCTCTCCCTCTTAGCGTGTGACCAACGGGAGAGAAACACAGAATGATCTGTGGAGACATGGGGGCAGGGAAGAAAGAGGAGGGTGATGAGTGAGCAAAGAATTACATTGCAATCCTAGACAATGAAAGCAAGGAGCGCAGCCAAGCATGACATTAAACTATGCTAAAGCACTACAGAGTGGAAAGCAACATTAACCTCCTTGCTAATCAAAGAATAAACCTGCCCCCAGTGGCTACTCCAGCGAATATACAGAAACGCTGCTATGCACTTTCCTTAAAACGGGTCCCTCTCCTTTTAAACATTTTTGGTAATTATCATTAATAGTGAGAAATTTATTCTTTTCTGTTACACGAGTAACATTATAGCCAAAGAAAAAAAATAAATATCCAAACCAAATCACCAAGATAAAGTAACACCAATACCTTCATCTTCTGTCTCCTTCCATTCTGTAATTCATCAGATTCAATCATACTTTGTAATTTACTTAAAAACAATTTGTATCATAGTGAAGGTTTACTTTTTTCCCATTTAAAATAGATATACCCAGTTTCATTCTTCACATTTTTAAAGGAGTAAAAAATTCAGTTTATACATGCTCCTGATGAGACACTTTTAAGTTTCTGGTTTAAATCTAAAGCTCTATTTAGGTATTCAATGATTTAAGAATTAATGTCTGTGTGAATACGTTTCCATATTCTCTGTACTGACAGAGGGATTTGATCTGGCACTAGGGTCTGAGTTTGGCTGGGATCATGGCCACAGCTCAGGGAGGGGGTAGAAAGGACCTCAGGAGTCAGGTGGGTCTGACTGTCCCTTCTGGGCATCTCTGAGTGTGACAGGGCTCCCACATGAGATGCCCCGTGTGAAGGGCTTGGCACAAAGAAGGCGTACAGAGAGCATTTCTTTCAACCACTCCCTCTTCTCCTGAGTTCCTGTGGACTTGAGGCACCAGAGTAGTGATGCCAGCTGGGGTAAGGTCTGAGAATGACAGTCCTGGTTTCCTCTTCTCCAGAAATGGCATGGACTTGATAGAAAACAAAGCTTACAGCTCGCTCAACTCAATATCTAACACTCTGAGGTCAAGCAACTAATGCAATCATTTTTCAAATGATAGGATTTTTTTGGTAGAGCATTTCAAAAATTCACATCACAAAAATCTCCAGCATACAGGAAGCCATACAGTATCTTACTTAACGGGTGTCTTTACTATGTTTATTTTACATACTGTGGCTCCTGAAAAACTCACGATGGATAACTTCTGGTATGTAAAACGTTTAACAATGCATAAGCTGACTGATCATTTATTCATTATACACAAGAGCCTAGTTACAAATGAAGTAACTGCTCTAATACCGCGTGTGCTGAGTGAACGGGACTTCAGTTACAATGCATAATTTTCACTTATGTCACCGTTCTTAGGTTTCTCCTACCTGCCGTCTTTTTTTCCCCATACTTGAACATCTAGGACACAAAGAAATAATCGATTTCCACACTCAACTTATCTCTTATTCCTGGAAATTTTAGGAGTTTCGTTTATTAACAGTTATAGCAAAGGCAAAGGAAAAACAAAGGCTCCTTTGAGATCTGAAATATCTCCATCCCTTTTACACACTTACTGAATTTCTCTCGTTATGGGTGTATTACCAGGTCTTCACAGTTTGTGACAAAACAAAGTACTGGAACCCTGTGTGCTCAGTCTCAGGAAAAAATATTTTGAGTTAATATAATGATATACCTTCATTATTTATTGAAAGATAATAGAGAATCCTCATTTAAAGAATTATTTTTCTTTTCTACAATTTTACATCTGAAGACATTTTTCCCTATGCTATTTATTATGGCTGAAATAAGGATCTCCATAACGCCAGTTATGTTTTACATGGAAGGTGGTTGGCAGGACATCAATGCTTCTCAAAGGATTGTTAGGAGCTGGTTAGAAAGGCAAATTCTTGGACCCAATCTATACCTAAGGAATTAGACTCTGGATGGGCTTTGGCAAGCTGTTTTCAACAAGGCCCCCAGGTGACTCCGACACCTGCAGGTATAACCTGATAGTTTAAACATTTCTAAGGGAATATTTAAATAAAATGCTTACATTTTCAGTGCTTTTGCAATTGGTAAAACACATGGAATATAAGTATGCCTCTGTCTGGATACAGAGAATTTTAAATAAATTAGATACTCACGAGTAAGCTAAATTCTACCATCTGAAACAAACCTTGGGAACCAATTTACAGAAATATGCTTGGTTATCAGTGCTTTCGAAGAAGGGAAAGGGCAGTATCACACCAACCTCGAGCAATGTAGCTGTTGACCCAATTCATTACCCAGTCACTTCTAGTTTTGCGAGAAATATAGCACAGAATCCCTCCTGCTCTCCAGCTTTCGTGGGTAGTAGTCCCATGTGAGAGGTGTCCGCAAGTCCCTGCTCATGTCTGGAAACTGGCGGTTGTTCTATTCTTTTCTAAAATGGTCTCCACGTGTTTTGATTATGAGCATGGAATGGAGGTCAACTCTGCCAGCTGCTCATATGGGATGTGACTATGGGCACGTTTCTTAATCGTGCTGTATTGTCCTCGTCTCCAAAAAAGGAGAAATCACAGTTACCTCCCAGGGGCACCAGGAAAACTTACGGATATTTATCAAAGTTTTCCTCACAGTTGCTCAAGCATGAATGGTGCTCCATAAACTCCATGCTGTGCTACTTTATTTATTTTTCATTTTATTTTTTTTCAACATATGAAGTTTATTGTCAAATTGGTTTCCATACAACACCCAGTGCTCATCCTAAAAGGTGCCCTCGTCAATACCCATCACCCACCCTCCCCTCCCTCCCACCCCCTATCAACCCTCAGTTTGTTCTCAGTTTTTAATAGATAATGCTTTGGCTTATGCCAAAATGCTTATGCTTTGGCTCTCTTCCACTCTAACCTCTTTTTTTTTCCTTCCCCTCCCCCATGGGTTTCTGTTAAGTTTCTCAGGATCCACATAAGAGTGAAACCATATGGTATCTGTCTTTCTCTGTATGGCTTATTTCACTTAGCATCACACTCTCCAGTTCCATCCACGTTGCTACAAAAGGCCATATTTCGTTCTTTCTCATTGCCACGTAGTATTCCATTGTGTATATAAACCACAATTTCTTTATCCATTCATCAGTTGATGGACATTTAGGCTCTTTCCATAATTTGGCTATTGTTGAGAGTGCTGCTATAAACATTGGGGTACAGGTGCCCCTATGCATCAGTACTCCTGTATCCCTTGGATAAATTCCTAGCAGTGCTATTGCTGGGTCATAGGGTAGGTCTATTTTTAATTTTCTGAAGAACCTCCACACTGTTTTCCAGAGTGGCTGCTCCAATTTGCATTCCCACCAACAGTGCAAGAGGGTTCCCATTTCTCCACATCCTCGCCAGCATCTATAGTCTCCTGATTTGTTCATTGTGGCCACTCTGACTGGCGTGAGGTGATATCTGAGTGTGGTTTTGATTTGTATTTCCCTGATGAGGAGCGACGTTGAGCATCTTTTCATGGGCCTGTTGGCCATCCGGATGTCTTCTTTAGAGAAGTGTTTATTCATGTTTTCTGCCCATTTCTTCACTGGGTTTTTTGTTTTTCGGGTGTGGAGTTTGGTAAGCTCTTTATAGATTTTGGATACTAGCCCTTTGTCCCATATGTCATTTGCAAATATCTTTTCCCATTCTGTTGGTTGCCTTTTAGTTTTGTTGGTTGTTTCCTTTGCTGTGCAGAAGCTTTTTATCTTCATAAGGTCCCAGTAGTTCATTTTTGCTTTTAATTCCCTTGCCTTTGGGGACGTGTCGAGTAAGAGATTGCTACGGCTGAGGTCAGAGAGGTCTTTTCCTGCTTTCTCCTCTAGGGTTTTGATGGTTTCCTGTCTCACATTCAGGTCCTTTATCCATTTTGAGTTTATTTTTGTGAATGGTGTGAGAAAGTGGTCTAGGTTCAATCTTCTGCATGTTGCCATCCAGTTCTCCCAGCACCATTTGTTAAAGAGACTGTCTTTTTTCCATTGGATATTCTTTCCTGCTCTGTCAAAGATGAGTTGGCCATACGTTTGCGGGTCTAGTTCTGGGGTTTCTATTCTATTCCATTGGTCTATGTGTCTGTTTTTGTGCCAATACCATGCTGTCTTGATGATGACAGCTTTGTAGTAGAGGCTAAAGTCTGGGATTGTGATGCCTCCTGCTTTGGTCTTCTTCTTCAAAATTACTTTGGCTATTCGGGGTCTTTTGTGGTTCCGTATGAATTTTAGGATTGCTTGTTCTGGTTTTGAGAAGAATGCTGGTGCAATTTTGATTGGGATTGTATTGAATGTGTAGATAGCTTTGGGTAGTATTGACATTTTGACAATATTTATTCTTCCAATCCATGACATGCTGTGCTACTTAAAAAAAAAGAAATACTCTCCACACCTTTACAGGTAACGTGGAATCAACTCGAGTTATTGCCTCAAGGAACATTACTATGGCGGGGAGGGGGGGGGTCATCCTGATAATTTTCCCATTATATTTCCCTTAATTTCCTGAGATTAATACAGCAAAGGGTTTTTAAGTAATAAAAACACAGATATGTGAAAACAGGGTGTTAGCTTATCTCTAATTCACTTTTTGGGGTTTACTGAGGTATAAGTGATAAAATTCTAAGACACTGAAAGTGCAAAGTGTGATGATTTTATACACATAGACGTGGTCAAAGGATTCCCCCCATTGAGTCAATTAGCACAACCATCACCCCATAGTTTTATCTTTTGTGGTCAGTGTTGTTGAGAACATTTAAGTTCTACTCTCTTAGTAAATTTAAATGATACAACATGGTGCTTTCAACTGTAGTTACCATGTTACATGTTAGGTCCTGAGATCTTATTCATCTAATAATTGAAACATTATGCCCTTTTACCAATTCCTCCTTATTTCCCGTACCCATTGGCAATATTCTGCATGTAAGTGATACCATGCAGTCTTTCTGTTCCTCTGCCTGGCTTATTTCACTTAGCGCATGCCTTCAAGTTTAATCCACGTTGTCGCAAATGACAGGATGTCCATTTTCCTGAAAATTCTATTTGTGTCCGGGTGTGTGCATACCTCACATTTCTTGATCCATTTGTCCACTGATGGACACTTAGGTTGCTTCTATACCTTGGCTATTGTCAATAATGCCACTGTTAACATAGAAGTACAGGTATCTCTTTAAGATAATGGTTTTGATTCCTTCAGCTATACTAGAAGTGGGATTTCTAGATCATATAGTACTACTATTCTTAAGTTTAAAAAAATTTTTTTACATTTATTTACTTCTGAGACACAGAGACAGAGCACAAGTGGGGGAGGGGCAGAGAGAGAAAGAGACACAGGATCCGAAGCAGGTTCCAGGCTCTGAGCGGTCCGCACCGAGGCAGACACGGGGCTCGAACCCACAAACTGTGAGATCATGACCTGAGCCAAAGTTGGACGCTCATTGAGCCACCCAGGTGCCCCAATCTACTATTTTAATTTCTTGAGCAATCTCCTTACTGTTTTCCATAGTGGCCGTACCAGTTTATGTTCCTGCCAACAGTGTATGCATCATCACCAGCAATTGTGACTTCTCGTGTTTCTGTTAACAGCCATTCTACGAGGTGTGAGGTGAAACTATTTACTATTTAAATAGTTGGTAGAATTCACCAATGAAGCCATCTGGTCGTATATAACTTACCTTTGAAAAAACTTCAATCTAGTATGATATGCATGTGGATACTCATTTTATGTATTCGGGCCACTGGTTAGTATCTCATGTAGTCCAATGGAAACTATAGAGGCTAGGGATGCAGAAGCAACATTTCACATGAGGGAAACCCACACTGCAAAGTCAGCTACCTGAACTCTCAGCTAAGTCCTTTCATCAACATAAATGGTTGATTAGCTGACATCATGAATACTGGATTTGATTTTATTTATTTGAGAGAGTGAGAGTGCATATGAGTGCAGGGGAGAGGCAGAGAGAGAGAGTCCCAAGCAGGGTCTTCGGTGACAGCACGGAGCCTGAGGCAGGGCTCAAACTCACAAACCATGAGATCATGACCTGAGCTGATATTAACAGCTGGACGCTCAAAAAAAAAAAAAAAAAGAAAGAAAAGAGTCACGTATTTAACAGACTGAGCCACCCAGGTAGGTACCTTTGGAGTTGATTGTTTTACTGATGAAATGAGTAGTATTCAAGATATCTGAGGAAAATAAAAATATTATACTTCCATCTCCACAGCTGTACAAACAAAAGAGGAAAATCTAGATACTGAAGTATTCCAGCAATTATACTACTGGCTTTTTGGACTTTGATTTTGACCAGTCCTATGGTAAACAGTTTACAGAATGATTCTTTTTATGCGATTCCAGCTGAATCCTACCATGAGAATATTGCCCCAACTGCCCCCGAAGAATCCTTCTAGTAAGTGCTATTCAGTTTCCTAAAATAAAAGAGCTAAGACTGCAATAAGCTTACAGAGCTCGTTTTTAAAACTTTAAGACCTGTTTTAAGTTATGTGCTACACATAAACTCTATGTGTACCTGAGGTCAGTCTGAAACTTCCTTTCCTTAAAACACACCTTGAGTTGGGATAGTGGGGGACAAGAGCCCCCCACCCTGGAACAGGTGTCATGTACCTGTAAGTACTGAAGGTCACTGAAATATATACCTCCTCCCAAAGAGTCCCTGACAACGCAAATGACCAAATCAGCTGAAGTTAGTTCCCAGCAGTGGACTGAAAGAAAAGTCAACTAAGAAAATAAAGTCAAAAATGCCTCAGACAGCTGTGTTCTTTTCTAAAAGCAAATTCCCACAAGTAAAAAGCAAACCCTGAAATCACCATCTACTTATTTCCTACAGCTCTAACATTTGGACGTCAGAAACTTGCTTTTGGAATCCATACCATAGAATTTTCTATCCCTTTCTTCCCCCTACACAGGTGTTATGACTCATTTGCAATAACCCATTTTCCATTGTGCTTTGTAATACGTTTCAATTTCTTTTGGGTAAGATCCCATCGTAAGTACATACTTATTTGTATATCACTAACAGGACTCAGTCCATTTCCTCTTGTAATGGAAATCTGAATTGCTACTGTCACTCTGCATTTTTTTTCCAGTCGATATACTGTCAGATAGAAGTAACCCTCCCACATATTTACTTCAGAAGCTTCTATCCATAACTTATGTTTGCATTTATCCTCAAAAGTCTAAGCATTTTTCAAGAATGATAAGATCTGAATCTTACTGAGAAAATTCTCTTAGGAATGGAAGTTTAGCATACAAACTCTTCCCTTGTTTGAATGTTTCAGTACCATTTTATCATCCTTATATTATCCCTCTATCAGCCCCTATCCAATAACCTTTTAATTTCAATTACCTTCACGAAATCCAAAAGCATCTTCAACATACACACATGCAATACATTTTTATGCTTTGTTTTCTTTTTAGATAACACACAGTGAAATCATTCGCACACCCTTTTACTTGTGACTATTGGTCAGTGTCAATTTTTATAAGAGGTAGTATCTTACTTACACTGGGAAATTTTACATCTTTTTTTTCAAAAAACAAAACTCTTCAATTCAGAAAGAAATTGTACGTGGAATCTCAATAAAGAGCAAGGAGCGGGGCCCCTGGGTGGCTCAGTGGGTTAAGCGTCCGACTTCAGCTTAGGTCACGATCTCGCCGTTTGTGGGTTCGAGCCCCATGTCGGGCTCTGTGCTGACAGCTCAGAGCCTGGAGCCTGTTTCAGATTCTGTGTCTCCCTCTCTCTCTGCCTCCCCTGCTCGTGCTATGTCTCTCTCTCTCTCTCTCAAAAAATAAACATTAAGAAAAGTTAAAGAAGGAAAGAGCAAGGAGCAAATCCATTCCTGGGGAGTGAAGACAGTAGGCGGTCTATGCCCTACTATATACTATCTACTCCCTACTATGTATTCCCATGTGCAGGAGGAGCGTATTCACTCATCACAGCTGCCCTACTTGATGCCAGGACCTGAAATGCCCACACACTACTTTGCAGACCAGTAGGCAGCCCCCACAGCCTCGTATAACAGTGTTCTGTTTTTTTTTTTTCAAACAGGCAATCGGATGCCTAATTATCTACTGATTGGACCCATATTTGAACCACATCATGCAGTTTGCGGCTTATGGTCTGTGCGGCTCTGCTAGAATGGCCGACGGTGTTTCTGTTGACACTGGGTGCTGAGTGCACACACATGTGCAGGTGCAGGAACAAACCTCGTATTGTGCTGGCAAACCCCACACGCAAAGGTAAGCAGAATGTTTTGGAAAACATCAACATGTTCTTCAAAATGCAAAGTTCATTGAATTTAAATGGGTAAGTCCTTCTGTCTTGGATTAAGCCCTGCACTTAACGCCAAGTTCAAAATTTCTTTTATAATATGGCAGATGATGTCTACTCCTTCTTTGAGATACTTTCCAACCCTTTATCCCCCTCAGTGAAACTTTTCTTGTCCTGCATTTTGTTGTCTTATATGCCCCGTGCCTCTCGCGCACAGAGTTGTAACTGCATACTTGGTTTCTGTGATTTGGGGGTTCGTGCCTGCCTTTCCGACGACGGTGGGCAGGTGCTGGCTCTTGCACACTATTCTATGCCCAGGGACCAGCACATCACAGGCACTCAGCCGATACTTGCTAAGGCCCCACAGACAGATGAAGGAGTCAACAGAAGGCAATGTGAAAAACTCTTCTGAGCAAAAATGAAATTTTGGTATCTGCATCCTAATTTCTTCTGAAGCTTTGCTGTTTTAGGAAATTTCAAGGAAAGTGAATCTCAGAAAATACAAGGTCACACTTCCATCTCTTTCTGAAGTTCTTTTCAATCTTCTCGTGTAAACTGTATCAACAACACAAGGGCAGGAGTTAGGCTCCTCTATTCAGAAGGGTGTGGTCCTGATCAGGAAAACACCGTTGGCAGGGCAGAGCCGGGCAGAGCCTGGGCTCGGCACTGGGCAAGCTAGCTGTCAGAGTGGGTGCTGCTCTCCATCAGCCCAAGTGTCAGAATGAGGGGCAGGAGGGATAGAAGACAGCACTTCGCAATGATAAAACCACCCTAGGTTGTCATCCCCATGAAGGAAAGGAAGCTGGGTGCTCTGCCTGTAAACCACATGAAGATCTAAAGAGATGAAACTTTACCGTCGTGTAAGGCTAAGGTTTTGCAACATCTTATTTTCTACTGGAGAGGTGAGTATTTGAGCTTTTTATACAAGATCACAGACACCTCATGACAATTACTTGTGTGAATAGGCAGTCTTGTGGTTTATGCTATGAGCTTCTGTGTTAATCTGCAGCTTTAATGGCCGTGTTGCTTAACATCTCTGTTGAGACTGTCGGGCTCCCTAGACATGTTGCAGTGCGAGCCAAGAGCACATATGAATTGAACTCTATTCTACCCAAGGAGGGAGAAGGAACAGGAACAACAAGAAAAGCTCCACTGGAACCTGAATAAAAATACTATGAAACCAAGAAAAATTTAAAAAGCATCCAGCAGATTTAAATGAAGATAATTCCACTGGAGTAGATGAGAACCTGGAAAAAAAAAAAAAAAAAAAGAAAAAGAAAGGGACAAAAACTCATTTCATACTCTCCAAAGTCTAGAAGGAACATTATAAAAACCCATAGTAAGATTGGGGCACTTGGGTGGCTCAGTCGGTTAAGTGTCTGACTTTGGCTCAGGTCATGATCTTGCGGCTTGTGGGTTTGAGCCCTGCACTGGGCTCTGTGCTGACAGAACAGAGCATGGAGCCTGCTTCAGATTCTGTATCTCCCTCTCTCTCTGCCTGTCCCTTGTTTGTACTCTGTCTTTCTCTCTCTCTCAAAAATAAACAAACATTAAGAAAAATTTTTTAAACCCATAATAAAAGAATAGGCCAAAACAAAGGGACAGGATAAAACAAGGGGATTTACGAAAGAACATATATGATACAACACCTCTTCCTAAAAATGTTAAAAATATCTTAAGCCTACATTTAATCCAATGCTTAATGACAGAAAGCTAAAGGCATTCCCATTAAAATAAAAAATAAGCCAAAGATGCTACAGTCATCACTTAAAAGCTTTAAATGGTGTGCAAAAATTATGGATATTGTAATACACAGAAAAGAGGTAATTATTAGAAAGAAGGACTAGGGTACCTGGGTGGTTCCAGTGTTTGAGCGTCCGACTCTCGATTTGGGCCCAGGTCATGATCCCAGTGTTGTGGGATCGAGCACCACATGGGGATATGCTCTGAGTAGGGAGACTAGTTAAGAGGCAGTCTCTCTCCTTCTCTTCCCCCGCCCCCCGGCCTCTCTCTCTGCTTATGCTTTCTCTCTCTAAAATAAATAGAAAGTAGGAGTAAAAATTCAAAGGTGATGGAACTGTCCTCTCAGCAAACTCTTAAGTACAAAACATAAAACCTACTGGAGCGTTCAACGAACTGGCTGGTAAAACAAACAAATAAATATCCATCCATCCATCCATCCATCCATCCAACCATCCATCCATCCATACCTTCCTCCCTCCAATGGCATTCTTATCTGCCCACCACAATCTGTTAGAAAATTTGGCAAGAGCAAAAAATACTATAAAATATTGAGAAAGAACTTAAGAAATGTGTAAAACATACAAAGATAGCAGCAGCTTTACTGAAAGTCAATGAAGATCTTTTGACTAAATGACAAGATGTGCTACATTCCCAGAGAAGATCATTATGAAGATACTTACTCCTCCCACATTCATTAACAAAACTTAGGCAGCTCTAGTAATTCCCAACAAGGTGAATGGAGCTTAACCAAGTGAGTCTAAAGTTCGTATGCAATAAAAAAGGGTAAGAACGTCAAACGACATTTTTAAGAAGACAACATTCGCAATTCACACTATTGGGGAATAAAACATAAGTTTTTAAGTACACAGAAAAACAGTGTGAACGAATGGAAACGTTAATATTGCAGATGTATCCATCACCCTCAAATTAGCCTATATGTTCTCATAGGGTTTTCTAAAATGCTAAGCTGATTCCACAGTTCATCTGGTGAAGGTACAAATAGCTAAGTAAATGTAGAAAAGGAAGAAGATATTGCTCTACCAGATTCCAGAATATAACACAAAGCTACAATAAGCAAAGCAGTGTGATATTAAAAGAAATTAAACAAAATTTTTTTAATGCTTATTTATTTTTTGAGCGAGAGAGAGGCAGACTCTCCTGGGGGAGGAGCAGAAGAGGGAGAGAATCAGAAGCAGGCTCCAGGCTATGAGCTGTCAGCACAGAGCCTGATGCAGGGCACGAACCCATGGACCATGAGATCACGAAGTCAGACACTTAACCAACTGAGTCACCCAGGCGAAGCGCCCCCCAAAATTTTTTTTAACATTTATTTTTGAGAGAGAAAGAAAGTGTGAGTTGGGGAAGGAGAGAGAGGGAGACACAGAATGTGAAGCTGGCTCCAGGCTCTGAACTGTCACCATAGAGCTCAATGTGGGGCTCAAACTCACGAACCACCCGATCATGACTTGAGCAGAAGTCAGATATTTAACTGACTGAGCCACTCAGGTACCCCAGCGGTGTGATAATGATGTAAGCAGGGATGAACAGATTCATGGAACATAACAGAGTCGAAAAATAGAATACTACATGTTTAAACATTTAGTATATGAGGACAGCTAGCATTTCAAATCAGTGATGAAAGATTACATAATTAATGGTGTTTACAGAACTTAGGGAGGGTGAGAGTAGAAAAGTCACCTGTATGGTACACAACAGTCCAGGGTTAACCATTAAAAGTATTTTAAGTCAATTTGGGGGCGCCTGGGTGGCTCAGTCGGTTGAGTGTCCGACTTCGGCTCAGGTCACGATCTCGCGGTCCGTGAGTTCGAGCCCCGCGTCGGGCTCTGGGCTGATGGCTCAGAGCCTGGAGCCTGCTTCCGATTCTGTGTCTCCCTCTCTCTCTGCCCCTCCCCCGTTCATGCTCTGTCTCTCTATGTCTCAAAAATAAATAAATGTTAAAAAAAAAATTAAAAAAAAAAAGTATTTTAAGTCAATTTAAATAGAATTCAGAAGAATATTTTCACAACTATGAAGTATGGAAATGCTTTCTCAAAAAGCCTTAACACACAAAATCATGTAAGAAAAATTAGACATTTTTTAACAATATAAAACAGAAGTCATCGTAAACAAAGGCAGGATTATGATGAACTTGCAGAATCACTGGCAACATGTAAAGTAGGTAAGAACATTATGGACATCTGAATATTATCCAGATATGGAAAGAATTCCTATAAATCAATAAAACTGTAACAAACCATTAGGAAATTTGGTAAAGGATATACTTGAATAAAGGTGTTAAACAAGTAGGTATCTAGAATAAAGTATGTTTAAGTGAAGTATTTTACTCCATACGCCCAATTCTTGGAATCATTTCTTTTCTATGGGAGCCTTCTAATAAAAAAAGGCAAAAAGGAATGTAAGGAAATAGTGACAGATGTGAAAAAACCATCAGTTCTGAATATGTACTTTGCATGTGTTTATACACATACAGAAAACTGGAAGGAGATATACCGATAGGCATTCGGTAGTCATCTCCAAGCAACATAATTTAGCCCAATTTTTTTCTTCATATGGTTCTGTATTTTTTAATTCTCTACAATGAACACCTATTCTTACATTATCAGAAATGACTGTCTCATTCTCTAAAAATACAAATCACATAAGTGTATGTATACAAAGACACACACACACATCCCTCAATAGACAGATACGTGACAAGACAGGTATCCAGAGTCTCAGGAAACAATGAGCGGCTCTTATACACCTCAAGTGCCCCCTTCCCTAGGGCATCAGGTGGCTGAGAAGGAAGACAAGAAAGACAAGTTCTTGGGCTGACTAAAGTCAACGGTAGAGAAGATGAGCATACTACACTCTAGTTGCAAGATGAGAATTATGTGTGAAAAGATGCACACGGGGCGCCTGCATGGCTCTGTCGTTTGAGCATCTGACTTCTGCTCAGCTCGTGATCTCGCGGTTTCTGAGTTAGAGCCTCGTGTTGGGTTCTGCGCTGACAGGGCGGAGGCCACTTGGGATTCTGTCTCCCTCTCTCTCTGTGCCTCCTCTTTCTCTCTCTCAAAAATAAATAAACATTTTTTAAAAATTAACAAGAAAATATGTACATATACAAACATGAAGGAGAGAGAGCATTTGGCATTTACTCATTGGCTTATTTCAGGCAATCCAAGTACTCACATCTGATAGTCATTAATGGGAAGTGCCCTGCGGATTGAGAAGTCACATTTTGCACGCCAACAGGTTCTCGCTGCCCTTGCACTCCAAATGGGTACTGGCTTTGGGTGGTGAGCATGGGTAATGGGGTGGCAACTTCACGTCATTTAGCTTGACCTGCCAGGTGTGCTCACCAACCCTGTAACACATTTAGCTTCCCAGGTCGCCCCGGTAGGAACGTAAGCAAGGCAAATATCAGCTCATCGGGAATTCTGAGTCGTTAGTACACGCTGGCGAGAATCACAGCATATGAAACTGACACACGGCAAGCCACAACTCTTAAAAATCCAAGGATGTGAGGGTAGTATTTATGAAGAGAAAGAAGCTAAAAGGTGACCCATTTTTATGCCATATTATTTGTCCCCCAGGGTAAGATGCTCATCACTACTCCTCTTGATGCAGCAAATGGAGTGACAAGGTCACAAGGACAGGAGTATTTGAGGGAGACATCCTATTCTTCCTTAGCATTAAAACACAAACTCTCTTATTCATTTCAGTAGGAAAGGGATAGATTATTCAAGTAGGAATCCTGTGGCAATAGGGGAAAAATGATCCATATCTAACACCAAAATAAATTCTAGCTCGGGGTGAGGTCAACAGTGAAGAAGGGCCTCTGAAAAGAGGTGAACATAAAACTGGTCTCGGCTTTGGGAAGGCCTCCTGAAGTGGAGTGGAAGGAAACAGGTGAAGGGAAAGATGAATTTAAAACGTAAAAATGTTAAAACTTCGATACATCAATCTGTACTGTACAAGTGTTAGTAAGTTCACGGAGCAAAACCATATAATTATCTCAGCAGATGCTGAAAAGGAACTTAATAGATACTTCCTTGACAAGATATATATTCTGAAGCAAAAGCCAACAAAAGACTTAACAGTGAAACATGAGAAATGTCCTTATTAACGTAAAAACCAAGACAAAGTTTCCACTACCATCATAATTATTTAACGTTCAGTAAATTTAACAATGCAATGAGGGAGAAAAGCAGATAAACAGAATATTAAGAGACAAAATATTACCTGCAGGCTATGTGATATCAACCAGCTATCAGAAACTACCAGAGAGGCTGGTTATAAAAATAGCAGGTTATAAAATTTAAAAATCATTAGCTCTCTTATATACAAACAATATGCCATCAGAAAATCACGTGAAAGAAATATTCCCTCTACAAAAAACTTTATATATTTAATTCTCCCTAATATAAAATAAGCAGTCAGCACAATTACAATCAAAATGAAAATGGAATGCGTTTAGAATGTGACAAAATGATTCTGTTGTTTTTCCAGACATAGAGACATGTGAGAGCAAAGAAAAAGTAAACGTGAATGGTGAGATATTAGATATAAAAATGTGTAATAAAACCTTAATGATTTACACAGTACAAGGCTAGGATCAGTAATACAGAGACTTATCAAGAGAACAGGGGCACCTGGGTGGCTCAGTCTGTTAAACATCCAACCCTTGATTTCAGCTCAGGTCATGATCTTACAGCTCATGAGTTCGAGCTCCACATAGGGCTCTGTGAGGACGGCGTGGAGCCTGCTTGGAATTCTCTGTCTCGCTCTCTCTCTGCCCCTCCCCTGTTTTCTCTCTCTTTCAAAATAAACAAACATTAAAAAAACAAAAGTTAAAAAAAATAAAGGATCTAGAAATAGACTCGATATGACATATAATAAGGATATTACCTTAAATCGTATTACTTTAAATCAGTAAGGAAGGAATACATGATGTTAAGAGAAAAAGGTATCTTTCTGGAAAAAAACATAACCTGAAACCTCTCAGCTCACTCTTTACCATTTATGGTAATAAATATATTTTAGATGTAGTAAAGCTTTTTTTAAAAATCAGTTTATTTCTTTTGAGGGACAGCACATGCATGCATTCAAGTGCTGGAAGTGCAGGGAGAGGGAGAGAGAGAATCCCAAGCAGGCCTGGAGCTGTCACCGCAGAGCCCGACATGGGGTTTGAACCCATGAACCGTGAGATCATGACCTGAGTTGAAATCAAGAGCTGGACACCCAACCGAACTGAACCATCCAGGCACCCCCCCGCCCCTAGATATAGCAAAGTTTTAAACATAAAACATAAAGGTATTGGAATGATGGAATCTGCTGTTATTCCAAAATCCACTTCTAATTGTATCCATAAAGGCCATGTGACAAGATCAAAAATTCACTTCCCCAGACTCCCTGGTAGGTAGAAATGGCAGGTGACACACTTGTGGCCACTAAGACGTCAGCGTAGGGTCTTGGGGGGAAGCCTTGGTTTCCCACTCAGAGAACTCCCACATTGCCCTCCCCCTCTGTCTTCCTATCTGGAATACAGACCCCACTGCACTCATGTGGTGGTCACGAAGCAGGAAGCATGAGGAAAAGCGTTGGCAGAAAGGAAACAGGATAAAGCATAGGTCTCTAAGTTTGGGGATATTCTCTTATTTGCTGCCCAGCTGAATTCTCACTGCTTCTAGGGAAGAGTTTTATAATCTTGGAGAGAAAAACTTCCTTAAGTTCACAATCAACTCCAAATCCATGATGGAAAACACTGATTCATCTAATAAAAAACTTCTTAAAACTTTAAAGTTATAAACAAATAAACATGTACTGTATGTATATTTAAATGACAAATAAGAATTGGAAAAATATATGAAATACATATATAAGACTAATTGCTTTGTATACATAGAAGTCTTATAAAAAAAACCACGTGTAAGTCAATGGAAAAGTGGGCCCTTTATAGCTTAGCCTCAGAAGTTACTCAGCATGTCCACATTCCCATACTTGTAAGCCTACCCTGATTCAAGAAGAAAGGAATTAGACGCTACCTGTGTGTGTAAAAAGCACATCAAAGAACTGGCAGGTGTGTTTTAAAACCATTTGGGGCGCCTGGGTGGCTCAGTCAGTTAAGCGTCCGACTTCAACTCAGGTCACGATCTCGCGGTCTGTGAGTTCGAGCCCCGTGTCGGGCTCTGGGCTGATGGCTCAGAGCCTGGAGCCTGCTTCAGATTCTGTGTCTCCCTCTCTCTCTTTTCCCCTCCCCCGTTCATGCTCTGTCTCTCTTTGTCTCAAAAATAAACGTTAAAAAAATAAAAAAATAAAAAATAAAAATAAAACCACTATAAGCCATAAGTAATGGGGCACCTGGGTGGCTCAGTTGGTTAAGCATCCATCTCTTGGTTTCATCTCAGGTCATGATCTCACAGTTCATGAATTCGAGCCCCGCGTCAGACTCTGCACTGACAGCACAGGGCCTGCTTGGGATTCTCTTTCCCTCTCTCGTTCTCTGCCCCTTTCTCACCCTCTATCTCAATATATATAAATAAACTAAAAACAAAACAAAACACTGTAAGCTGTAACAACTGAACTTAGCAATTCTCTTAGGAATTTATCCTATGGATAAAAGCAAAGTTGTATATAAAAGATGTAGGTAAAGACCGCTCACTTTAGCATTATTTTTAACAATGGTTCTCAAAATTTTAGTGTGCCTCAGCAGTACCCAGAGGGATTATTAAAACATACATTGTGGATCCCATGCAGAGTTTCTGATTCAAGAGATCTGGGGTGGAACTGGAGAACTTGGTCTTTTTTTTTTTTTTGAGAGAGAGATTGATAAAGAGAGAACACACAAACTGGGAATGGCAGCGGAACAGAGAGAATCCTAAGCAGGCTCCGTTTTCAGTGCGGAGCCAGATGTGGGGCTTGATCCCATGACCCTGGGATCATGACCTCAGCCGAAATCAAGAGTCAGATGCTCAAATGACTGAGCCACTCAGGTGTCCCATGACGTATGAAGTGGGCAGACAGAGAGAGAGATAAAGAGAGAATCCCAAGCAGGCTCCATGCTGTCAGCGTAGAGCCCGACATGGGGCTCAATCCCAGGATTCTGGGATCATGACCTGAGCCAAAATCGAGTTGGAGGCACAACAGACTGAACCACCCAGGCACCCAAACTTGCATTTATAGAAAGTTTCTAGGTAATGCTGATTTTGTTGCTCTAAGAACAGACTTTGATAATGATTTATAACATTACCATCTCAAATTCTATTATTGTACTTGTTTTTCCATTTCATCAAGAAAATGTGATCCAAATGTACCACCACGGAACAGGGAGAAATCTCTCGCCTTGTTATGACCTAGCAAAAATATTCTTAGTAACATCTTGATGGGGAGAAAACGCTTTGGGCAAGTGAACTGTAAATTCTGATCTAACGTCAGCCCACCATTGCTCAGTAAGATTAATGTGGGATTTAAAAGAGCAGGGCAGAGGAGAACCTTACAATCTCTCCAAGGGGAGGTACATTCATGGCTGCCACACTCCCCACCCCCTTTCCTTGTGGTTTCCAGGCACTACTGAATCCTGGAGCCTGTTACTTGCCCGACAGGCCTGGCATCCTAGAAGTAACAGCAAAGTGGTAAGTGGCTAGGTTACTAACCATGTCTATACCAGGAAGCCTGAATTTTCCTTAAATTGGCTTCCTGCCATGAATTTGGAGGTATTTCTTAGAATACTTGATCTTTCCTGAGGCTAGTATTTGGTTATATTATATCCCTATGAGCAATACTGAAGCACAGAGCAGTCTGGAGGGAAGAAACTCCATTGACACTCAGATCGTCTGGTTAATACACCTGAACTGCTTGCCTTGAAGTACTGACGTAATTCAGTTCCTTAATCCAAACGTCTCCCACGGCTGCCTTCCTGATTTACAACCCTTTACCTCATCCTAACTTACTTCCCAGCCTGATCCACCTTCTTCCCCTAAAACAAACCCTGTGTTCCGGTTATTCAGGGCAATCTTGGGTTTCTCCAAAGGTCTACAGGACAGTCCAACCCTACACTTACATAAATTGTTATGTCCTCTCCCTGAAGGATCCTCCCCACCCAGCACTTCCCTATAGATTCCAATCCATGCCTGAGGCATGGCATGTCACTTCCTCCAGGAGAGCCCACTGCAGGGAATGATGCTGTGCTTGCCTGTAACTCACGGCGATACGCACATCAGTCCTGTACTAGAGTTATTTGTAAGGGCTCTTGTCTCCTTGAGCAGTGTCAGCTCCTCAAGGACAAAGACCACGTCCAGTTCAGTCGAGCAGCACACAGTCTGCTCGGTGCAATGCTTTATAGATGCTCAGCATAAGGGAAACCTTCGGAAGGTATACTCCAGACATGGGCATGTAAAAATGCAAACGTCCTTTCAAACCGAATGGATGAAATTCAAACTCACGGTATGCACCGTGAAGGCGAACCATGTCAGAGTTCCAATGGCAGGTTTTAAACATTATGCATGGAAGCAAGTGTTTCTTACCTTGAGCTGTAGCTGCACCCTGGACAGAAAGAATTTCCAGCAATTTTGTCTGGAGTCCACCATGCCTAGACCACGAACTTCATTACGAACTCCAGAAATTATGTTGTCTACATCTTCATCGCTGAACAGATCCGGAATTTCTCCTGCCCCCAAAGGAGTGAGTAGAGTTACTGAAAGGCAGTCACAATTTCAATTTTAGATAAGACTTTTTAATGCTTGGATTGCTTTATAATACAAAGTTCAGTTTAAATGATAAAGAGTTGGAAATCAGAAATGCAATTCAATTTTTTTTTCTTTTTTGTATTTACAGGCCACATGGCACACGGGGAACAAGCTGTGATGGACACACCCACTGAGCGCGTACGTGTAGGAATAACATTTACTACTTTCCTCAAGGCTCCTCCAAGCACCTTACAACTGTAAGCAGACTAAGAAAGCAATACACATCAAATTAGTTAGGTTTACGGCTTTCTCCCCAAAGACTGTCCCAGCAAATACCTCAAAGACAAATTATCTCTCTTTAAAGTTCACTGCAACTACAGATAATTTGTCATGGGGGAAGATCTTTCAAGGAATGTGTTGATTTAATCACCTGATGCCAGCAAGTCATTAATCAGCACGAGAAAGCTCTCATCTAGAACCTGGGCATCTGTCAGCAGGAACACAGTGGGCATGTTCTTGGCTCCAGTTCTGATGTACAAATTGGCAAGATCTACCTGTAAGTAAAGGAGGCTATCACTCATGCGTTGTTGCGATGCTGATGTGATGTTGCGATGGTGCTATGTTTGTGTGGGCTGGGAAGCACTGTGTAACAACGGCGAGAAAGAGGCATGTTTAACTTTCCCCTTGTCTACCTACATGTTCTTTCCTCTCGGAAACCCCACATGGGGGTCAACAGCATGACATCACCTCGTCTCTGGCAATACAATGATGAGTGCCATGTCTGGGGCTTAATGGAACATAGGGATGAAAATCAGTGGCCAACGGATAACTCCCTCCTACTAGTCGAAAATGAATTTGGTGATGCCTTTGCCAAGCAACATGGTAAAAGGAAAAATCTGCTCATTTCAACAACTGACTATTTCAGGGAAAACAGTTTTTATTTGGTTATGTACTTCGTTTTGCTTAGAAATATTGAAAGCATGTGATTTATTTTCCCTTTTTGGGTGAAAATGCCCACATTTCACCCACACATCACTTTCCACAAACCTTGAATATTACTTTGTAAGTACGGTTCTGATTAAAGACCCAAATTTAAAAAAAAAAATTAATGTTTGTTTATTTTTGAGAGACAGCGTGTGCGAGTGGGGAACGGGCAGAGAGAGAGGGAGAGACAGAATCCGAGGTCAGCACAGGGCTCGACATGGGGCTTGAACTCACAGACCATGAGATCATGACCTGAGCTTAAATCAGATGATCAACTGACTGAGCCATCCAGGCACCCCAAAGCCAATTTTTTTTTTAATTTAAATTTTAGTTGGCCAAGATACGGTGCATATTGGTTTCAGGAACAGAATTCAGGGGTTCATCGCTTACTTACAATGCCCAGTGCTCATCACCCCAAGTTAAAAAACCAATTTTTAAAAAGCACACGTATTCCTGTCAATGAATCATTTTCACGATTCATTCAAAATGGAAGAAATCTACTTGCATTTGTGAAGGCAGTACCTTTTTCTGCCCTTTCATTATATAGGAATACTAAAAGTGTTGAACAGCAAGTGTGGTCAATACAAAGGAAAAACCATGTTGGTTATAAGTACTTTTTTAATTAAAAATGTTTATTTATTTATTTTGAGAGAGAGGTAGAGGCAGAGAGAGAGAGGGAGAGAGAGAGAATCCCAAGTACCCTCCGTGCTGTCAGCACAGGGCCCGATGTGGGGCTTGATCCCATGACCGTGAGGTCATGATCTGAGCTAAATCAAGAGTCGGATGATGAACTGACTGAGGCACCCAGAAGCCCCTATAAGCAAGTATTTAATACAGTATTTTCTGAGTCAGGTCTATAGGCTTATAGGCTTATATATCTATAAGCATTTATAGAATTTTACTATTACTAAATTTACCATGAAGAGACAAAGGTACCTAAATCAGCAGAAACTTTCCCCCTCTTGGCAGGGGAAGCGTTGGCCAAATCGGGGAGTCAGAGCTGACACAGGCACGATACCAGCTCCTGCTTTATCGACCAGGCAGGAGGGCAGAGGGACCACCTGCCACCCTCA
Source organism: Panthera leo (assembly GCF_018350215.1). NCBI lineage: Eukaryota > Metazoa > Chordata > Mammalia > Carnivora > Felidae > Panthera > Panthera leo. The sequence continues at coordinate 112,930,357 of NC_056680.1, read as the reverse complement.
CTCACCCGGAGTTCTTGGATTCCGAAGCCTTGGGTCACAGTGACCTGGAAGACCTCAAGGCTGCAAACGTAAGCTGCCAGGCGGGACAAGCTCTTCTTGCCAGTGCCGCCCACTCCGATCAAGAGCGCGTGACCCTGAGGGGTGCGAAGGATTCGGCTGATGCGGCACCTGGAGAGAGAAGGCACACTCAAGGCTGACGAGCTTAGGGACTAGGTCTGCTTTACTTTTTAGAAACGTTTCTACACACTGAACCTGAATTTTTATTTTAAACCTTAAGTCCTCTCTCATCTGCTTCCACATCAAGGATGCTCCCTCCCTGTGCCCTCACACTGGAGGCCTAACAAACTGCCCTGCTAACCACATCTTGGACTCACCGCTTTCTTCCTGTCCATACACAAGGCCTTTTCGTCAAGTGCCAAGTTTTTACGATTAGCAAGAAAGACCCCAACTTCACCAGCATCCAAGTCCAGCAACTTGTGCCAGAAACTTCCGCTGTGAAATTACTTTGGAAAGAATGGATTTGTTTCGATCAACAAATATCTCACATGTGACTGACTTCACGCAGATTAAACACCTGTCTCTACGAATCTTACTTCCTTTGCACTAAAGCTCTGTCTGTTCTTGGGCACTCTAGAAAATTTAGTGAAATCTTTCAGAATCACTGAATTATATCTCCAGCAAGTCCAACTAGTCCCTTGCTCTGTATTATCGAGGAGATTCTGAAGGACTAAGCTACTGATATCATCCCCACATTTTACAGTTATGAATAAGCTAGCTTTAACATCATCTTGAAGAAATATGTCATAATTATGTTATGAATACTAAGAACAGCAAAAACCCAAAATATAAGCATACAGACACCCACATGCAAAAAATCAGACAGCATCACGTCAGTTCTAGGTTGAATGTCAACTTCCAGCCTTCAATGATCCACCTAGATGGTTTTCACAAAAGCACTTCCAGATAAAACAAAGCTGGGATCACTTATGCTGGGACTGGCACCTCTCCACTGAAAGCCTTCAGTAACTAAAAAGACAGCTTAATTTTACAAGCTTAGCCCTTCCAGTGGGTTTTACCTTACATGACCACACAACAAAATCACCTCTGGAAAGCCGAAAAACTACTCTAATGCAGGTCAAGTCCGAAGTTACAAAGCAGTTTCCCTTTCATTTTAACATTTGCTTCGAGGTTTGTACCTCACCAGGTTCTTAAGCAAAGTTCCTTTCTACAAGCCCTCCAGGACGTGCTGTGAAGTCATCTCTCACCCTGAGTCACTCAGCATACTCCCCGATCAAAGAAACAGTCTTCCTTTTTAGGCCACTGAGGAGCCCAGGTTGAAGGATTTTGTGACAAGAGTCTCTCCTCCAGCAGCAGCAGGAGATCTCTTTCACCTGCCCCATAACGTACATACACAGTGTCTCCCAGCCGAAGCAGAAACAGTGTTACTAATACTTCAATTAGCACCATGGTCAAATTCTAACTGAAACCATGGCATAACCAGAGGATTGCAACCACAAAGGGATCGATGAAACTATCAATACTTAACATGCTTATAATAACTCATGATGGGGAGGTCTCCAAAGTTTTTCTTGAGCACTTGGGCTATAAACATTTTCAAGAGCAACTTCTAAAAACTGGATTCTCCACCTTTCATGTGTGTGTGTGTGTGTGTGTTCCAAATTCCTTCTTCCCACACTTCCTTCCTTCTTGACTTATTTTTAACCATGATTTCATTATTTTAATCTTTGCCAGAAAGATCGTTGGAATCTTTCACTTTGGAAAAGCCAGTGTTATCTACTGAAAGGTATCCCCTCAGATTTATATTGTAAAGTCCTAACCCCTAGTACCTCAGAATGTAAGCTTATTTTGAAATAGGGTCACTGAGGAAGAAATTGGTTACGTTACGTAGTAAGGTGGGCCCTTTATGCAATCCAACCAGTGTCCTTATAAAAAGGAGAAATTTGGAAGGAGACATGCACAGAGGAAGAATACCATGTGAGGATTGGAGTTAAGCTGCTATAAGCCAAGGAACTACCAGAAGCTAGGAGGGAATTCTGGAACAGATTCCTTCATAACACCTTCAGAAGGAACATGGCTCTCTGTCACCTCAATTTCAGACTTTCGGCCTCCACTGTGAGGCAATACATGTCTGTTAATCTAAACCATCCGTGTGTGGCATTTTGTGACAGCAATGCTAGCAAACGAATACAGCAGTGACCAATGATGGTGACCAGGAGAACAATAATGGACGTAAAGACGTACCCTGCTTCCTACACAGCAGCAGCAATGGCAAGCTGCTGAGACTATTCCACAAATACTGTCATTCCTGTGCTCAAATCTGTTGAAAAGCTTCTCACTGCACGTAGAATAAAATTGGAACTCCTTCCTCTGGTAACAAGGAAAAAACTGGCACCAATAAGACACACTGCAGCTTCTCCTTCCGTGTCACACACTGCTCTCTCCACTTTTTCTCCATGCTGCAGCCATGATGACCCCTTCTCTGTTTTTGAACCTTCAACCCTGGGGTCACATGAAATATGCCCTTACCTACAATGTTCTTCCTTCAAATCTTTCTATGCTTAGCTCCTGCTTACCATTTGATCTCACTTTAAATATCACCTCCTCACAGAGTTACCCAGACCCTTTTTGGGAATGTGCATACTTAGTACTTGGAATCGATCTATTTCCTAGCACGACATATCACTTTCCGACATTTTTCTTGCTTATTTGTTCATATCCTTATAAGTGTCTTTCAGCATCACTAAAATATAAGCCCGACTAGAGTAAGGACTAGACTATCTTGTTTGCTGCTGTATCCCTAGTGCCTTACAACCCTGTCTGACAGCAAGGGAGCTATGGAAGGTTGCATGATCTGTGTACTGCCCAAAAAACCCAGTCTAGGAGGTTAGAGAGAACCTTGTCAGCCAAACTCTACACCGGAACAGGGGCATCTAATTTTCTGCCAAGCAAACATGCCCCTTTCCTTTTCTAATTTGCACAAAAGTAGTGAAAAGCCTTACACTGTTCCTGTTTAGCACTCGGGAGGCACTCCATAAACAGGATTTACCAATGACCAGCAGTTTCACTTCATCCTGTTTCTGCCCCTTAAGAACCTTACGGCTTTGAACATCTCCCATGCCTTCCTCTTTCTTAGTTTTCTTACCTAACAGGGCTGCAGTGAAATGAAATTATGGCTTTGACCACACATCAGAAAACAGTATACTGACATATGACATTACTGAGATGTGACCTTGGACTTGAAGATGCATTCTGAAGCTGTAATCATTGAGACAGTACGGTACTGGCACAAAAACAGATGCTCAGATCAATGGAACAGAATAGAGAACCCAGAAGAAATGGACCCACAAACATATGGCTAACTAATCTTTGACAAAGCAGGAAAGAATATCCAATGGAATAAAGACAGTCTCTTCAGCAAACGGTGCTGGGAAAACTGGACAGCGACATGCATAAAAATGAACCTGGAACACTTTCTTACACCATACGCAGAAATAAACTCAAAATGAATGAAAGACCTAAACCCGAGACAGGAAGGCATCAAAATCCACAGGCAAAAACCTCTTTGACCTTGGCCGCAGCAACTTCTTACTCAACATGTGTCCGGAGGAAAGGGAAGCCAAAGCAAAAATGAACTATTGGGACCTAACAAAATAAAAAGCTTCTGCACAGCAAAGGAAACAATCAATAAAACTAAAAGGCAATTGATAGAATGGGAGAAGATATTTGCAAATGACATATCAGATAAAGGGTTAGTATCCAGAATCTATAAAGAACTTACCAAACTCAACACTGAAAAAACAAATAATCCAGTGAAGAAATGGGCAAAAGACATGAATAGACACTTCTCCAAAGAAGACATTCAGATGGCCACCTGACACATGAAAAAATGCTCAACATCACTCATCATCAGGGAAATACAAATGAAAACCACCATGAGATACCACCTCACACCTGTCAGAATGGCTAAAATTAACAACTCAGGCAATGAAAGATGTTGGCAAGGATGCGAAGAAAGAGGATCTCTTTTGCACTGCTGGTGGGAATGCAAACTTGTGCAGCCACTCTGGAAAACACTATGGAGGTTCCTCAAAAAATTCAAAATAGAACTACCCTATGACCCAGCTATTGCACTACTAGGTATTTAACCAAGGGATACAGGTGTGCTGTTTCGATGGGGCACATGCACCCCAATGTTTATAGCAGCACTTTCGACAATAGCCAAAGTATGGAAAGAGCCCAAATGTCCATCGAAGGATGAATGGATAAAGAAGATGGGGCGTGTGTGTGTGTACACACACACACAAATGGAGTACTATATGTTATAATATATATATACATACATATATGTATGTATATATGAACATATATGTATGTATATATACGTACATATATGTTCACGTATATATACGTATACACATGTGTATATGTATACACATACATACATACACACACAATGGAGTATTACTTGGCAATCAAAAAGAATGAAATCTTGCCATTTGCAACTATGTGGATGGAACTAGAGGTTATTATGCTAAATGACATTAGTTTGAGAAAGACAAATATCATAGGACTTCACTCATATGAGGACTTTAAGACACAGAACAGATGGACACAAGGGAAGGGAAGCAAAAATAATATAAAAACAGGGAGGGGACAAAACATAAGAGACTCTTAAATATGGAGAACAAACAGAGGGTTACTGGAGGGCTTGTGGGAGGGCGGATGGGCTAAATGGGTAAAGGGCATTAAGGAATCTACTGCCGAAATCATTGTCGCGCTATATGCTAACTTGGATGTAGATAAAAAAACAAAAATGAAAAAAAAAAATAAAAGTTCTCTGGGAAAAATAAAAAAAAGATGGTGACCTAACTTAGAGAGACACTTACAGTTTTATACTGGATGGCAAATGAGAGATAAGAACTACCAACTCAGAGTACTGAGTATGATCTACAGTCAAACAACGATTGTGGTGACCCAGCCATTTTTACATTGTGAAAAACCATCAGGACTTGTCAACTCACACATGCTGCATGGCATCTTCAAACAGAACCAGGTTCATGACAGCATTCAGCTCATTGTGGCTGTCTAAGGCTTCTGTAAGAACTGTCCTCAGCACCTCCCAGTCCTTCACTGGCAGGTAACGTGGATCTTGCCCACCGTGTGCAAAGTGGCAATAGATGAGGGGCTGTTGAAGCAGCGCATGACCATTTGCACCCTGCAGGAGGAGGAAAAGACAAGGATAGTCACAGCAGCCATCCAGAATGATTCATCTGGAAGCGCAGGGGCCCGTCAAGGGAAGAGCATGCAGGTCAGTCCATGAGCAGGTAGGTGGGATGTTCCCAAGTACAGACGGTGTACATTCCGGAATCACAATGGTTCCAAGCAAGGTAAGTATGTGCACAATTCATTCACATGTGTATCTAACTCTGCCCTGACACCAGTTAGTGCCAGAGTGGATGGACACCTCTGACATTCCACACACTTACTTCAAAGTGTTTATAAGCAGTTTCCAGCATTTTTTTCTGAAACAAATCACAATCCTTTGGGTCTACCAGTTTGTCTCCATAAACACGTGAAGATTCGTGAAGCCACAGGCGTATTAAATCATTTGGACATTTTAAGCATTCAGGAGAAGCAAATAAAATCCCCTACAAAGAAAGAATGGGAAAAATTAAAAACTCAGTAACTGATAACACTCCAAGATAGTATTTTCCTTTACCATTTTAACTGTATACTAAATTTAGTAATTTATTACTTCAAAAGAAATATTGTCAGTAGAATTACTATAGTGGTAGTTTTACTCTCTGGTAAGTAATATCTTAAAAATTTACTAGCATTATACCCAGTTTTGGAACGTAGCTAAGATTGTATTTCAAAAGCCAGCCCCGGAAATAAACACCTCTTTAGAGGACTCGCGTCTATTAAGTCTTTCGACAGATCAAGTTTCCCCAAACTGTTTTACAAACAGCTACCATGAATGTCACAGGATCAAAATTTTTAAATTCTAATACCGTCTGATATCAGTTCATCTAACCCTTCCATTTTGCAGATGAAGAAAACGACACCAAAAGTAAATTGCCCCAAATCACACTTTGTGGGTAGATGCGGAATCAGCACCAAAACGTTTTGCGTCCCGCCCTGTTTCAACACTGCCCTCCACTATCTTGGATTCACACAAAGCCACATCTTTGCAAGAGAGTCGGTTGGCTCTAGACTTAGGAGAGAACACAGCGAGCTGTCGACAAGTAGTTGCAAGCGCTAAACCAACATTTGGTGAAGTCAGGTGTACTTGAGAGCCCGAACATAAGCAGTGACCAGGCCTCTCATCCCATGTCACCTATGGCCTTTCTTCCCCTTTTTACCCTAAGATTAAAAATCCACTTTTAAACCACACCGTACTGAGCACAGTCTTTCCAGCAGGTGCTAGAACGACGGCCATGAGAATGAGTGGCCCACGTCCTCAGGAAGCTGGCGTCTGATGTGGTGTTACGGTCGTGAGGCAGTTGCGGAATGACAGGCCATAAATAACCCTCCAACCACTTTTACTGTATAAGGTAGATCATTCCAGTTAACTTTTTTTTTTAACTCCATGTTTCAATCCCCTCTTTGGAATTTCCTTTCTAAACCAAACACATAAATGCTGTCCTTGTACCGGGTAAGCAAAGTAAGTGTCAAGGTCAAATCAAAATAATTAAGCAGTGTAAGAAATTCAAGCTGCTTTTGATGGATATTTAAGAATCACACTGCATAAATATAAGCAAATAACAAACGATCCCCCTCATTTGGCACAAAATGAGGCACTCAAATATTTATATGGAATACATGGACCTAAGTCGCTACACAACCTAGAGAAACCACTAGTCCCATTGATAAAATGGGAATAAACCTGCCATCCATACTTCACAGAGAAGTTTATGGTTTAAAAATCAAAGAATACACCCACAAAAGTATACAGCATTCTCTTAAATTAAGTTCCAGAAATGAACACCATTAATATTACTATAATCATTCCTCCACCCAAGATGCATAACCCAGGGCTGTCAAGATACCTGGAAGATGTTTGACAGGTCTCGCAGATTAAACAGGTAATGGAATTTAACAGCTGTGGGTAAAAAGTTTTGTGTCATCATCTGATGAAATGCAATTGTTGCCTGTATCAAAGAGGGGCCACTCCTGAGAACTGAGGGACCAAATGCTTGCTGCTGGAAATGGAAGTTAAGAATTTGGCTATAGATGGTGTGTAGTGCGTCCAAGGAGGGAAAGTTGAATGCAAACACAGTGAAATGTCTCTGAAAAACAAAATATAAGAGTTGCATATTATTAGGATTATAATGGTACCAGGAGACTGTGCAAGAAAAAAAAAGGCCCAACTATTATTTTTTAAATCCCTCCCTGTACCCATTGCTACATAACTGTGGTGCCCTCCTCTCTGATTCTGGGCCTAGCCATATGACTTGATTGAGCCAACAGAGTGAGGTGTAGGTGGCAGTGTGCCAGTCACTGTCAGAAGCCTGTATGCTTCCACTTGTTTTTTTTTTTTTTTTTAAGATCTTATTTTTAAGTAATCTCTATACCCAACATGGGGCTCGAACTTACAACCCTGAGATCCAGAGCCACCGGTTCCATGGACTGAGCCGGCCAGGCACCCATCCACTTGCTCTATTAAGGCTCTACCTTTGCCATGAATTGTACAAGCCTACTGATGGATGAGAGGTCCATGAAGAAGAGCCACATGGTCCCTAACACTTTAGTCAAAGCCACCACAGATTTGCTGATAGTCAACTCCTGGACACATCGATGACCCCATCCAAGATCATGAGAGCCACCCAGCCAACCACCAGCTGATTCCAGATAAGGGAACAAGCAACACTTGGTGCTGTATGCTCTTGTTTAACATATGTTACAGTTGGTGGGGGTTGTTGTTACTACAAGCTTATATGCACACACAAAACATGCACATCAATATTTATTTGTATCAGCTTTATTCATAATTCCCAAATGTGGGAACAACCAAGGCATCCTTCAATAGGTGAATGGATCAACAAACTGATGTACCTACACAATGAATATGAAGTAGTGATAAAAAAAAAAAAAAATGAGGTATCAAGCCAGGAAAAGACATGGGGAAACCTTAACTGCAATTTAAATGAAGTGAAAGAAGCCAATCTCAAAAGGCTACATACTATGGGATTTCAACTATGTGACATTCTGAAAAAGGTAAAGCTATGGAGACAGTAAACTGATTAAATGATCACCAGGGATTCAGGAGGGAGGGTGGATGGAGGAAAATAGGTAGAGCACAGGGGATTTTCACCACAGTGAAACTCTTCTGTATGGTATTTTCATAGTGGATACCTGACATTATACATTTGCCAAAACCCACAGAATACACAACACAAAGAATGAACTCAAATGTAAATTTGTGACTTTGGTTAGTAATAATGGATATTGGTTCATCAACTGTAACAAATGCAGCACAGTAACATAAAATTTTATAATAGGGTAAAATGAGGTGGGAGGAGTGTGAGAGAGTACATGGAAACTCTCAATACTTTCAACTAAAACTCCTCCCTTTCTAAACTTGTACCTGCTCCTAAAAATACTCTATTACATGGGATGCCCGGGTGGCTCAGTCGGTTGAACGTCCGACTCTTGACTTTGGCTGGTCATGATCTCACAGTTCTTGATACTGAGCCCTGCACTGGGCTCTCACTGGCAGCACAGAGCCTGCTTCGGATTCGCTCCCTCTCTCTCTGCTCCTCCCCCACTTGCTCACATGTGCTCTCTTCTCTCTCAATAAATAAATAAATAAATAAATAAATAAATAAATAAATATTTAAAAAATAGTCTATTAAAAAAATAGCTTACATGCTTATTAACCAAATGTCCAGTAGGAGCCCTCGTTTCTATCCACAGCACCAAGAATCACAATCTATAATGTTTGGGTATTTTATTGGCCCATTGGGGAGGGAGCAGTACTCTATACCTTACCTGTAGTCTAGGATTGATTGTGAAACTGCCCACCATTAGATTCATGCAGGCAATGTACTGACAGTTGTGGATTTCTTTAAGCATCACCTTCTGTCTATCATACCTGAAAGATAGAAAAAAGAACCTTAAATCCAAAAACCAAAGATGACAACACAACAAAATCCCCCAGTTTATGAAGGACTTCATCACAAAGTGTCTCCTTTGATCTTTACAAGCGCTCTGTGATGTTGGGGGTGTTCGTCTCATCTCAGGGACACAAAAATTAAAGCTCAGAAAACAGAAGGCTACATAGCTCCTTTGATGCCAGAATCGGCATAAGGAGCTAAATCAATACACACTATTAATGCTTATTGATTCTCACATGACGCTATTTCTGGTTAGAAATAACCACAGCTAGGCTGGGGGATCTTCTGCTAGTTAATGGCAGGGATGGGCATACTGCAATACCCAGACGTTACCAAACAGTTACAGCCCACAGAGTAAGGTCAAGCATCTAAGTAATTTCGTGTATTTGAGAGTTTAATACTTCAACTAGACAGTAATGCACAAAACAGGCACGTCACTTTTTTATCCAATTCTTCCAAAGATACAAAAGGAACCTTACCTCACTTATGACAATGAAAAGGGAATGTAAAATGACACTTAAAAGTTAACAGAGAAAATGCTCCTCGGAAGGAGGAGCAAATCAGGGTAATTTTATTCTTCAATGTTCATGCAAAATAATAATTGGATTTCAATAAAGAATAAAGCACAGAGACTCGCTTACCAGTGTCCGTAATCAATGTGCTGTCGAATCAGAGTGTGGGGCTGCACTGTGCCATATAAGTCCACTTCGGGCATATTCATATCATCAATGAAATAAACCAGTTTTTTGTTTCCTCCTGGCCCATAGATACGACCAGCTTTTTTCTCTAGAGGTTTCTCAAGAATTCCTGAAACAAATGTATCATTCTGCCCACCAATTGTATAAAATTTAACTTTCTGTCCTTAATCCCTTTTTTCTAATTTTTCCTCATCTTCTGTCCATTTCATCCACTCTAAGTCTCCAAGTATCACCTCTCTGCAGGTTAATATCGGTGATGACTCTCTGTTCATCTCCTCTGTGTCATGCTTTCCAGTCAACCTCCCTCCTACTGCCAGAGGTCACCTCAGCTCTCCTTCCCTGAGGACTCAACATCTGTGACATGATACCACACTGGCCATCAAGCTGAGGCAACACCATCATTGGTCTGTGTACTTTCCTCCAGGAACCCACTCTAACACATGGCCCACTGTCAGTCCAGCCATGGCCTACTTCCTCAGTCTTTGTCTTTCTCAATCACTCTTGCAGGAGCTTCTAGGGACAGCTCAAGAGAGTCCCCCATGCTTCTCTTCCTGGGTTATCCAAGTGAAGAAGTACAAGGGAATCCTGTACGAAGACTCTATCTTGTGCGCACATCAGCTTACATTTCTTCACGGGCCTAAATGACTTTGCATGGATTTGAGAAAAATCATGAGGGTAGAAAGCCCTGAATAGACTGTGTAAGATGTAGTATCTAATAGTTGCTGACTCTCCAAATGAACAATAAACAGCTCGAGGACAGGAAACTACATCGTGGTCATTACTGTATTCCTGATGACAATCCCAAGTCATTTGTTAAATGAACAAATGACTAAATAAATGAAAGAACAAACAAGTATATGATGAAAAATTAACAAAGCTCTCTTCCAAGCAGGGGAACTGCATTCCCAAATGCTTGCTTCCTATCAGCCACTGGTACCTGATTGTTTGGCCAACGCCAAACAAGCCTCTTCCTCACTCACAACACACCTCTTCCTTTTTCCCTTCTGTGCTCCTGTTTGTGTGATTAACACCCTCTCAGTCAGCCAGATGCAAAGCTTCAATATAATCTTTCTCTCCTGGTCCCAGATGTGCCTGGCCACAGCCTATAAATGGTACCTCTGGTCTCTTCCTTTTCATCACTCGCTCCACAATGTTAGTCCAGAGCAACATTACACAGAGCTGGTACACTACCCAGGGAGACTGGTCTCCCCACATCAGATATCTCCTCAAGTATAGCTTGCAGCTTGTCAGTTCCTTGCTCCCCATTTTCCACCCAATGAAATACATGGTCTTCAGCTTGCATCTCAGCTCTTTGTACAGTTACAGTGGCTAACCATTCTACATGGCCTGGGACTAAAAGTCCCATGTTCCAGAAATCCCCACTGCCCCCCCACCCCCGCATCTTGGAAAATTGACACCAAGTGCTCCATTAACAATGTAACTCCAACCCTCTTCTCCAGCCATTTCTCTATCTTCTACCACATCCCTGCGCATCAGCCAACGTAGAGATTCAATGAATTGAATGTGTTCTGTAATTTTCTCTTTCCTAAGTTTGTTTCCACTGATTCTTCAATCTCAAATCCCATCTCTGCCTGCATACCACTCCATCCTGAAGGTTTCAAATGCAAACTTTCTTTCAAGCACACTGCTCTATTATTTGTGCTAATGGTCTATGTCTGAATCTTATACATGCCCGTACCCTTCCAGGAATTAGCAAGACGAACTCATACCTCAGTCAAGTACTGCATTCAATTACTGAATTGTACACCTAATCTTTCATTTACAAGTGATAAAGCGATCCCTCCTTCTGGGTCTCTGAATGAAAAACACGCACTGAACACAATGCCTTGGAAAAAAAATAGATAAACAATATATATTCGCTAAAGAATTAAGTGAGAAACTGCCAAGTTAGATTTTTGACTGTTCCACTCCAAGAAGTCAAGGAAGACAAACTTGATTAATAAGAAATTATAGAAAAAACACTCTTGGCTGAGTTAACAACGTCCATGAGCAAGAGAATTTGTTAGTAATCGCTACTTCTAATGCTGCACACACACACACACAACACAGAAACCGCAATCCGGGCAATTCAACAGGCTTAATAAACTACTGCACAAGGGGGAGTTTCACAGCCCTGCTGCCAGTCTAACCCTGACTCTGCTGGACAGTGACAGATATACCAGTAGCAGCTTCTCCTACCACTGTCTCCTCTGCTTCCCAAGTCTACTTGGCTTACCCTTCCTAATTCAGCAGGCCCAAAATCTGTGTGGCTCTTTTGAGGACACTGATACATGTTTTCAACAGTTTTAAATTCTTACAGTTTTCCAAAGATTTAATTAACAGCTCATGGCCTGCCATTTCAGGGACACAGTTTTAATGAAGTTCTCCTAAACCAATTGTTTACTTGAAAAGGCAACCAGAGCAGTCTTCCTTGTGCACCCTCTCATGTTGCTTGGGCTCCACAAAACTGATTAAAGGTGACCAAACTGCGTAGAGGCAACAGCAATGGACACGGTTTTGATGTCGATTCTTGTGGTTCTAAAGCGTAATAACCCAAATAAAGCCTTTAGTGACATAAAAAGCCAAAATCACAACGCTGAAACAAAGTTTATTTTACCCAGATTGGTGATAGGTAAAAAGTTCATCTGAAGCTTCAGCAGAAGGTCTAAAGCCTAGAGAAAGTAGCCTTCCCCTTGGGCTGCATGGCCCAGTCTTGACAGTCTCTGATCACCTGTTTCTACAATACAAACAGGAGGGGCGCTTACTCTGCAGAGTCGCGGATGTTGTGTAGTAGTTGAAAGGCACACGGGACACTAGATAATCCTCAGAGAGGCCTGACAGCGTGTCACCTACGAAGGCCGTCTTTCCCACTCCAGCATTTCCTACTAGCATTAGAGGCTGTCCTTTCTCAAGCAGCAACTTTACGAAGTATCTCAGACGAGTTGTCTCTGATGTGTGAACCATAACTCTCTGCAGCAGGGAGGAAGAGAAAGAAAGCCAAGTCAGGAAGAGAGGTTCATTCCAAAATTCCGAATCTGGACCAACACAGTCACTGCACGGTTGAGACCCAAAGCGTTCCTAATTCAGGTTAATGCTCAGTACGGGGGAATCTTACCTAATTTTCAGTTTTGAATTGTCAAAGTTCAGACGTCAGAGCTGGAGGAGAGCAACTGGGTAGTCCCTTCAAAGCACAATGGCATAAGCAACTGATTTATCTTTTCCACATTAAGTACTAGCCAAAGACCCTATCACAGAGTACCTACACTCTGCCCAACCTTGCATTATGCATACAAGGGAATACAGGAAACACTGAAGAAGCTGTCTACCACTTTTTAGGAGCGACAAAACATTTGAAAGTCAAGCCACACATAAATGAAAGTTGGTAGCAATGTCTTGGCTGAATAAGATTAACTGGCAAAATGGTTAGGGCATTCACCCTGGGGAGAAACCCAATGGGGAAACAGTGATTTTAAGTGAAATAGTCATAAATCTAAAGTACATGTCAAACTTATTATGCACTGTTTAGTTAAAAAAAAACTGCATAACAATGCCTCTGTTTTGAAAATTGGCTATTTCTTCATATACTATATTGTTTCAAAACAAATTTGAGTTGGCATACAGGAATACAATAACATGAAGAATGGGAATAAACACCAGACTCCGGGAACACAGATTAATATGTAATATCAGGAAAAGGGTAGCAGGTGTAGACATGCAAAAAAAGAAAAAAAAGAATCCTGCACAATTAGGATGCCTGGGTGGCTCAGTTGGTTGAGTGTCCGACTTCAGCTCAGGTCATGATCTTGTGGTTTGTGGGTTTGGGCCTCATGTTGGGCTCTGTGCTGACAGCTCAGAGCCTAGAGCCTGGAGCCTGTTTCGGAGTTTGTGTCCCCCTCTCTCTCTGCCCCTTCCTCTCTCACACTATGACTCTCTCTCAAAAATAAACATTAAAAAATTAAAAAAAAAAAAAAGAATCCTGCACAATGATGCAAAGAGAGTTGACATTTCTTACACTTTTGGTGGCCAATTTCAAAAGGGGGTAAAAAACCATTTGCAAGATTCAGATTGTTCATTAAAAAAAATAGCTAAAATCTACAATATATTCTTCATTACATGGTTAGCATATCCTGAACACAACTGCTATTTTATAGATCATTCAGGATCATTTTCATGATTATGAATATTTACTCTAGAATTCTGATTTGATTTAGTGATGCTCTCAAGGCCTACTAAAAGGCAAAGACTGTTCTGTGCTACATTAAACAGTCCCGGATGACTGTTTTTAATCAGTTACATTTTATAATATTTTTCTCCTTTTTTCCTGCTCAATGTCATCACGTGTCTTTTAATTTGGCTATTAGCTCTTTTCTCTACACATTAATAATAATTAACACCTACTTAGAACTGAGTATGTGACAGGTACTATGGTAAGCACTTTATAAGCTATGTTGTATGATACACATACCTAATCTTTGAGGAGAGTTTTGTTAGGATTTTCATCTCGGAGATGATGAAACTAAAGCTAAGAGAACACTGATGACTTGGCCAAGGTCACAGCATGGTAGTAAGTGGTGGTAGTTGGATTAAAATCCAAGCCTGTCCAGAGCCTGAGCCCTGTATTAACTACCACACAGAAGGCGTGCCAGGGCACGGACAGTATGCACGTTACTTAATGTCTTGGCACTCCCATTTTACCCTGTGTAAAAAGGTTATTAATAGTCTATGCCTTAGAAGGTTGTTTTAAGGATAAATTAATCTATGGGGCGCCTGGGTGGCTCAGCCAGTTGGGCATCTGGCTTTGGCTCAGGTCATAATCTCATGGTTCGTGGGTTCGTGTCGCGTTTCGGGCTCTGTGCTGACAGCTCAGAGCCTGGAGCCCGTTTTGGATTCTGTGTCTCCCTGTCTCTCTGCCCCTCCCCTGTTCATGCTCTGTCTCTGTCTCAAAAATAAATATAAACATTTAAAAACATTTTTTTTAAAAAGGATGTAATCTATGTAAAGCAAGTTAGAAAAGGGTCTGAGATAGACTACTGTAACATCAGTATTGACCATTATTACTGAGTATGGTTCTCTTCCAATATGTTAAGAAGCTGTTAATCAAATAACGTCTGGTCCAGCCGTGCGTAAAATAGGACCACAAATTCCTAATAGTTCCTTGTTGCATAGAAGTTGTCACTGATCAGATGCATCAACCCTGTGATACCAGTTTTTGGTCTTTGGTTAATTACGAATTCTCAGCTTTCAGCTCGCCAGATAACACTCCCAGGTGGGCTAGGTCCAGGCAGGCTGAGAAAAAACAGCTTTCAAAATTTATCAAGCAGATGGAACAGACATGGTAGGTTGCCTCCCAAACACCCATTTCTCCACTCTCCTTCCTGCCAGAGCTCCCACTTTGTCCAAGTCTCCACGCTTCTCCCACACAGACACGCTTTAGGCGAAGCTCCACCTGGTTTCCACAGTGGTGTGGTGATTCATCAAAGCCAATTATTTTAACCCATTACCCTGGCCTGAGACAGCTTAGAATGGTATGTGACCCCTGCAGCATTAGATGAAAGAGGCGGTCTGCTCTGGGGCTTCTGAGAAGGTTTCCTCACTCTTCATAAAAAAAAGATAAGAGAAAGCATCCTTTCCCTCTAAAGGTGACTCTTGATGTTACCGGAGTCCTTTCAGACCAGGAAGAATCCTAGTCTTAAAATGATGCCAGTGTTAAGAAGACCAGAGAGATGGTAAGACCTAAATCCTTGATAATAACACCAAGTCACAGAATTAACCCATCTCAGGGCCATCCTACCTCTCATTTCTTGTTTGTGAAATAACTTTCCTCCTGGCTCGGGGTTACAGGTTGAAGTGGGTCTTCCCAAAATTCTTATGATAAAGCCCAAACCCTTAGTACCTCAGAAAGTGACTGTATTTGCAAACAGGATCTTTAAAGAGGTGATTAAGCTAAAACGAAGCCATGAGGGTGGGCCCTACCTCAATCTGGCTGGTGTCCTTCTAAAAGGAGGCGGTTGGGACAGACTTGGAGACAGTGTCCAGGGAAGCATGGATGCATGCACACAAAGGCCATGTGAGGACACAGCAGGCAGGTGGCCATCTGCAAGCCAAGTAGAGAGGACTCAGGAGAAACCAGAGTGGCCAACACATCAGTCATGGATTGCTAGCCTCCAGAAAGAAACAGGAGACAATGAATTTCTAATGTAGAAGCCACCCAGTCTATGGTATTGTGTTTGGGCATCCCTCGCACACTCATACAAGTAGAACAGGCCCCTAATCCAGGGACAGGTGTCCTTACATAAAGGGAAATGTGCATAAAGGAACACACACAGGGAAAATGCCGTGCAAGTAAGCAGCGAGCACGAAACACCAAGATCACCAGCTAATTCCAGACAGAAAGGCCTGGAAGTCTCTTCCAGTTGTCCCTGACAGCATCAGAAGGAACCAGTCCTGCTGACATGGTTTTTTTCAACTTCTGGCCTCCAGAACCATGAGACAATACATGTCTGCTGTCCAAGCCTTGTGGTAGTTTCCTGTAGCAGCTTCAGGGAACTAATACATTGGGTTTTCTTTGATTTCACATGAGCTGCTTCCTAATTAATGCCACAGAAATCACCTAGATTCTATTCACATAGCACTACTTGAAACAGTAAGTTCCAAAGTGAATCAGAGTGATATGAGATTTAAAAAAAATTTTTTTTAATGTTTGTTTATTTTTGAGAGACAGAGTGTGAGCAGGGGAGGGGCAGAGAGAGAGGGAGATACAGAATCTGAAGCAGGCTCCAGGCTCTGAGCTGACAGCACACAGCCTGACGGGGGACTCAAACCCACGAACCATGAGATCATGACCTGAGCTGAAGTCAGATGCTCAACCGACTGAGCCACCCAGGCACCCCTGACATGAGTTTTTTAAAATTTATTTATCTTGAGAGTGAGTGAGCAAGCACGGGGGGAGGCACAGAGAGAGGAGAGAGGAGAGAGGAGAGAGGAGAGAGGAGAGAGAGAGAGAGAGAGAGAGAGAATCCTAAGCAGGCTCCACACTGTCAGTGCAGAGCCCGATGAGAGGCTAAATCCCTTGATCCCTGGGATCATGACCTGAGCCGAAATCAAGAGTCAGACGCTTAACCGATTGAGCCTCCCAGGCGCCCCCAGGATGACACGATTTTAAGAAGTATAATGAAAAGGAAAACAGATTGAGGCAGAATAAGAAGATGCACAGAGAGTAACTCAACATCAGAGAACTGTAAAACGACAGCATATGAAGAGAAAATTAAAGAGATCCTCTTAGATGTGTCAGTTGCCATGAGGATTTGAAACACAGTTGGGGAGATTCCACACATCCATTTTACAGCTTGGGGGCTAAAGGAAAGATGTTCTATGTGAAAAGTGCTGTCTAATAAATTCACAATATGGTCACATATAAGAATCACTGAACTAACAGAAATATGTCTTTGATTTTTAATAAAGCTCACAAAGTTTCCAGGAAAATATAAAGAAAGCTGTTACCACACAATGAAGTTAGAAACTTTTTTAAAAAGGTTGTAGAAATACAAGAGCCATCTTACAGATTGGTCCTATAACTAAGATTCTTCTCTCTCAAGAAATAGAGTATATGCTGACCCTATCAAAAATGTTTCCATCCGGCCGGAAAAGGACTGCTGAAAAAAAGGGGGGCGGGGAGGGGCGGGGAGCGAAGGCTCAAACCAGCACAGTGCGGCTTGAAAATGATAATGTTCCACCTACCTGCAGAGGTACCTCTGGATCCATAGAAAGTTTGGGGACTTTCTCAGCCCAGGGCAAGAATTTCTTAGTTTTGTGGTCCAGATAATAATCAAAGATTGTCCCCTGGGATGGAAACTTCACGGCTTTCATCTCTTTATGCCACCAGCGACTGAATTCCGCTTGAGAGCCTGAAAGCTAAGGAGAACAAGAAAAATCCTTACTGCAGACCTAGAGGTAATTTTGAACACATACAAAGCCCCTCGAAATCCTGTTAGGCACAGTATTTGTAATGTACAGAGTCATAATTACAAATGGGATTGAGTAAATGACCCAAGAAAAATAAATAACTAGAAGTAACTTATAATGAGTGATAATATCAGAGAAGCAGAAAGCTATAATTGCCATGCCTCCATCAGGTACAAATTTTCTGGAATAATTATTAACTTAAAAAGCAAAGTAAGGTTAGGTGAACCTTAGATTACCCCTGGGTTATTCAATTTAACAATGAGCCATCATGCAAATTCCCATGCTAGGTATAGTAAGACAGTGGTTCTCAAACACTCGTGTTGACTGATAGTAAAATCAATTGATATCAATCGATAGTAAAATTGATAGTAAATCAATTGATGGTAAAATAAGAAAGAACAAAGAAATACTTTTTAAAAATTGGTAGCAGTATTTCATTTAAATACTGTCCTTTGTTTGAGCTTATAGACTTCCAAGACCTTTGGGTGTTAAAAAACCTTTTCCTTAATAAAATTATGTTATTAATTAAGGTCACTTTTAAAATAAATGTCCTTATTTAGAAAAGTAAGCATTTGGTAACCCTACTTCATTCCTTCAAGTCAAGATTTGCACTCTTTATCTTTGACATTCTAAATCCGGGCACCCCCACCATGAGGGATGAGGAAAGGCACATTCTTGGTTTTCTGGCAGGGCACCACTGAGGAGCTGAAAGCTCTAGAGAGACAAACTGCTGTCCTCCAGAAAGGACTGTCTTTATATGATGATAGGTACAAGCCTTTTGCTGCTAGATTAGGGTTTGGAAAATAAAGAAGGGGAAATGGTGACTGTATAGTAGTGGGTTATAACAGCCTTCTGTATCTATAGAAGACTCTGTCTAACGGCTCCTATATTGACCGGACCACCCAGCCTCCTGTCTCCTCCATCCACAGGACCACGCAGCCTCCTGACTCCTCCATCCAGGGAACAACGTGGCACAGAGACTTCTATACCCACAGGATACTCTAGCATAGTGAGCTGGTGAACTCAAAGAACAGCATGTGTGAGCGTCCACCATGTTCAGCAGTGTCATACTTAATCTAAGACCTTAACTCCCATTTTTCTCCAGTGAAATTCTTAAGTCTGTTTTTTTCCTTTGGTGGTCTATGTCCCTGGACTATGGCCAACTTTCTGTACTGGGCTGATTACACTCGCGGGTACAGACAGGATGGCCAGAAAACAGGAGAGTGTGGTGAGGGCAGAGAACGGTCATCAGTCTCAGCAGGCAGAGCTTGCCCCAGCACCTTCCCAACACATTGAGCTCACACGCCTACATACCACCACGCATGTGTTCATGAGTCTAGGCTCACGTGATTTTCGGGTTGGTGGCGTGGTATTTCATCACCCTACAGAGGTTGGTCTTAAATCAAGTTAGTTCAGAAAGTAACTTACCTGGCACCGTTCTCTGTAGGCAGAATTCATAGGACTCCTACTTTACATCAAAATTGGCTGACCACTACATTGCCAAGATCATCTTGGTGATAAATCTTTGATTCACTCAACTAAAATGCATTTGTTCTCTAGTGGGGAAGAAAACCAAAAAAGCTCCTATCCTCGTAGAGTATATGGGGAGATAGAGGCAGAGACATGAGGAAGCACAGTGGAGGGTAAGCCATGGCAGAGGGTAAGCCAATAAATGTACAAATAAAGAGCTGTCTTGAAAGTAAAGTTTGCTGTAAGTAAGAGTAACAGGGGTAAATTCATTTGAATTGGATCTTCAGTGAGCCATCTTTGAGAACGGACACAGATATTTTTTGAGAACAGGCACACTATTCCAAGAAGCAGAAAGAGGCCAGCACAGACAAAGATCCTGTGGGCATGAAAGACCTTGTGTTCCAGAAACTTTCAGTGCAACTGGTGGAAGAGGGTGGGAGGTAGGGGAGGGAGTAGCAAGGAAGAAGCAGGGGGAGACAGGCAGGACCAGATCCAGAGGGCTTGGAAATGGTATTCAATTTTTCACTTTGTCCTAAAAGCAAAAGGAATCCATTAAAGTGTTTTAAACTCTCAAGTGTATCATATAATTCAATTTACATTAAAGAAAGTCACTCTGGCTGCTGAGAGGATAATGGATTATGGGGGAAGTACAAAAGCAGACCGAAGAGGTTGTTACCTTAGAAGCCAAGTGAGAAGGGAATACAGCAGTTTATGGGAGCTCAGGGAGAGTTGATCCAAGACCTATTTCAAAAGTTGTGTGCAATGGCCTGGCTTGAGAACACGGGGCCTGGATCAGTCTGTTGCAGTCTGAACCTGGCTCAGACTTTAACTGTGTGCCCTCACAGGCTAACTTCTCTAAGTTGCGGCTCCTTTTTTGTTTGTAAAAGGGGAGGAAGGTAGTTGTACCAATACATAACAGTTTTATCGTTTTTTGAAGATTCAGTAAAATAGCCTACTAAAAGGCCTAAGCACATTCTCTGACATATAGTAGGCATTCAGATTTGTTCAGTTAATAAATGGCTAACCTAAGAGTGCTTTTTTGTCTGTTTCATTCACGTTTCCAACTTTATAGCCTCTCTTTTGAATGCTTTGTAGTTAGAAGCTTTTGAAGATGAAAAGATGATAATGATGATGACGATGATGAAGACGACGACGACGACTGTAGTCTAGGGAGAGAATGTCTGGGGGAGTTAGGTGATCATTGTGGTGGCCTGGCTTGATGGACTGGTGGGAAGGTTGCCATGTTTGGAAACTGGAAAGATGAGAACACCATCAGCTAGGAGGGAGGTGATCAGGAATAGAGAGATCTCTGCTGTCAACATCCTACTCACACAACTTTACCTGGTTTATATCCTAGAGAAGGAAAAACCTCCTAGAGAACATGGGAAACATACCAAAGAAGATGGAGGAGGGGATGGGTTGAGGAGAGGGGAGATCATGCCTGTGGCCTCTGTGAAGGAGAAATGCACGTGTGCTGTAAATTGTGCTTGAGAAAAACCCTGTGCAGTCACCTAATCCCAACTTTGGACTCTCACTCAAAGTAACACAGGATGTTATTCTTTAGAAAGCACTTGGGAGATTACAGAAGGAAATGTGCCTTCTGAGAACGATCAAAGTAAGATCGAACAGACCAAGTGAATTCCAAGTTTATTTATAGATATGATCTACAGGAACCTGGCGACAAGAAGCAGAACTGGCCCCCAGGTTTTAGCAGCCATGTATGTGAGGACCTACAACAAAGAAACCAATGGAAATATGGTTCCTGCTTGGCTGTGATGCCTTCTAATTTAAATCCCGTTTACATCTGGAAACATGTGGCCAAGTCTGGAAGACGTGTGCCATCTATTTTTAGTGCAAAGATTCTGGGATACCTGTAGGAGCCTTCTGACCATGAGAGATCCTGAGGTCCCCTGGACAGTGTGGACTTTGGAGTTGTACAGGGGTGTGAATCCTGGCGTCATTTCTTACCAGTGTAACCTTGATCAAGTCACTTTGCCTGTCTGAGCTTTATTGGCATGATGGAGATAGCTTGAATGATGACTGGAAACATTACATGGCAAAATCTACATACAGAGGTGCATGGTGACCAGATGTGTAGTCTTTTCAAGGTGAAAAATTCTGCACTTCAGGAAGTCTAACCTACGTATGTAGGTGTGAGTGTGTCCATGTCTGCATGCACTTGAACAAGCTCATCTCAGGTGTTTGCCCACAAGAAGTCGGAGGCTATGGGTGACCCGCACTAGGAATGCTGTGCAGGCAAGGTAGCCTCATGTGAGGCTCAAGGAAAGACCCTTGGAAAGGAACTGACCTGAGTTGCCTCTAGTTCATGAATCATTACCCTGGGCATCATGTAAGAGACTGATTAGATGTAAGAGACTACTGACAGGGAAACCAATTTCAAGGTTATTATGTGCTGTAGATTCAACTGTGTCCACCCACCCACCCCAAATTCCTACGTAGAAGCTCTTGCTCCCAATGTGATCATGTTTGGAGATAGGGCCTTTGGTGAGTAATTAGGTTCAGATGAGGTCATGAGGGTTGGTCTTCACAAAGGGATTAATGCCTTTATAAAAAAGATACAAGAAAGCTTTTTCTGGTTTCTCTCTGCCAGGTGAGGACACAGCAAAAGAACACCTGCCTACCAGCCAGGAAGAGGGTCCTTGCCAGAACTTGACCATGCTGGCACCCTGACCTTGGACTTCCAAAACCAAATTTCTATCGGTTAAGCCATGTAAGGTATTTTGTTATGGCAGCCCAAGCTAAGACACTGTGACTGCCCAGGACAATCTAATAATGATACATTCCTGAATAAAGGCTGTAGGGATGGGGGGGGGGGCAGTGAGTAGAGGACAGATGTGACAGCTGTTGTGTGATTGAAAGGTAGGTATTGGATATAGAAATAAAGAATGATGTCTCCCTGTATTTTCACTAGAACAACTGGAAGGAATGTGAGTGTCCTCAAGGATAAGGCAGGGTACAGAGGAAGAAGAGCAAATTCAGGGGTGGGGCGGAGGAAGAGCTGTGTCTCTGACACGGTGTGACCGTCCCCTGGAAGCACACACTACTGGCACTGCTCCAGAGGCAGGTGGAAACCCTGAGCCGTGAGCTCGGAACAGAGATCTGGGGCAAGGCTAGGGGTGTGGCATCGTCAGCCAATGTGAGCGCTGCCAGCCTGGAGGAGCATGTCTGAACAACACTCAGGCTTAGAAGACATCAAGGCAAGTGGCGGAGATTTATGATAATGTTAAAAAAAATAAACAAAACACAGGAATCAAAATTACAATGCCCCCCCCCCCACAAGTAAAACTGGTTCCTTAAATTATTTCTGTAAACAACTGCTAAACATACCTGATCTTGCAGCAGAGTGCCTCCGAACGCCCACACACAAGCAAAGACAAAGAAGACTTCATAAACCTCTTTTGGGCTGTCAGAGGGTACACTCTCAGGGGTCAACAAACATTCCAGAAGGATACAAATAGTCTAGTGAACAAGAAATAGCCATTCATTTAGGGCAAAAAATCCTTAATAGCAAAATAAGATCATAGGACATATTAACAAATCCACTTGTTCCTTAAGAGATTGTAGAATTTCCCCCAATCTGTGATTTGTTACATTGAGAGAAACAGAAGTTAGGGACTCAGATTTCTAAACCAGTAGTGGAAAACCTTCGCCACTTTTGACAAAATTGATCTTCTAAACAATAAACTATTTTGAAAACGACGCTCTTATCCAATTCATCATCACTGTAATGAATGCAAATACACGTAAGCAAAAAGAAATACAATGAAGCATATATCTAAGCTCTCTTTTGTTATAAACAGGGAGTCATAGAATACCTAGTATTCTATAGCTCATTTCTCACCTAAAAAAATCCTAAAGACATCTTACCTTACCAATAAGAGCTGCCCTATAGTATCACTGAGAATGGGTGCCTAAGATTCCACTTGACAGAAAGGCATTTATTTATTCATTTCCCTCTTGGACATTTAGGCAACCCACTTTCCCTGAGTGCTTTGGCAATGGGTTTTTCCCACCTGTTGAATAAATTTAGCAAGTCAGACTTGCAGCTTTGACCTGTGACATTTTTTTTTTCTGGACACCAGACTGAATTTAATCTTCAAGAAATGTTACTCAAGAACTTGTGAGACAGCAGTGTGGTCTGTTGGTCAGAAACACACCCAGTGTTCAGGACAATCAGGCTAGTAATGAAGGGAACATGGCAGCTTGCAAAAGCCTTTCCCAAATGTAGCAATCATCAGTAGTGAACAACATGTTTTTGAGCTAGTTCTCGGAAGCACAAAAACAGTTGTCATTTAGTAGCATTATCACAGACTCTCACAACTCATGGTCCCCTTCCCCTGGTTTCTGAAGGCAGCAAAAGATTTTATCTATCATTTGGACAGCAATGCAAGCTGTGACAAAACAAGTCAGGACTGTGCGTGCGTCTTTCTTTCCCACTCAGGAAAACTGGGGAAAATCCATAGTAACACGGAAAAAAGGTCCTGGAAATAGTTTGGAAAGGTTTTTAATTTTAAGAAGTTGAGCACCTGTTATATTTCTCAGTCTACTCTCTTGATTTCTATGTTATATGGTTCTGTATTGCCAATTTGAAATAATCTTCTATTAGAAATAAACATTAGCAGTGTGCTACGAAGAAAGAATAATGTAAAACGGTGAGGTTTTGCTATTTCTGAGTAAAGCCATGATGGTTTGAGGAACCATGAAAATCGAAACAAAAAAAGACTGACTTCCATGTGACGTCATCCACTGATCTGAACATTCTAATAATGGACAACTTTTCTACTTTCTCCCAAACACTGTAGCTGGAAAACACTTTGAGCTCTGTGTCAGGAATTGGCAAAATCAGACTTCAGTGCATATTGTGAAAGAGCTAATACACCTCATCAAAATTAAAGCCAATATATTTCACGCACTGGAAAACATACTACATGAATTTCTCAAAGTAGTCGTTTGAAGATACTCCCTTTTGTACTCATTTCTGTCTCACATTTTGTCCTTACAAGTAATCACAGAAAAGAGACTGGTGTATAAAACAACAGCTGAGAAGGAGCTCCGGATAAAATGCCATTTTGGAACAATACGAAAGGAGGAAGTGAGAAGGAAAGTCATATTAATTCCTACTGACCTATTTTCACACTACCCTTGAATGAAAAAAATTCACACTACAGAGAATCACACAAATACGTAAGTCAACTTGAGAAAGAACACAATCTTGCTTTTGCAAGTACTACACCAGAGGAAGTCTAATTAGGCTAACCACATAATTAATTCATTATGAATAAATTCAGACCTGCTTTCAGAAATAAATTATACCTCAGATAATTACTGTTGAAGACTATCGTTTATTTAATTGGTGTGTGAATTATCCAAAAACCTGAACTTTCTCTTCTTATTATGCTTGTGACTATTTCTCATTTAGCTTCAAACAAATCTGGTAACACAGGAACTTAATGGTAACAAAGTACTCTGAAACCAATTTTGCTCCTAGTGGAAAAAAAAATAAAAGATTTCTAATTGTAAACCTTTTGTGAAGTTTTATACTTCTTAAGGCTGGGGATTGTTTTTCTTCATGCTGAGATTAAGATCACAACCTTCATTTCTGTGTGCTGTGAATTATTTTCATTTGCTTCCATGACAACCTATCATATACACCCTTCAGTCTTACCAGCTGTCTCTGAATGAGGATCAGAACAGACCTGTTCCTGGAATATTATAAACACTCCATAGAGTATGATCTGACTTTATGAGTATTTGGGGGAGGTGGAGAACAGAAAGGTAGGATAGTGTGGGAGGGCTATGGGTGGTTGAGCTCAGAAGCTTTCTCTTGCTCACTGGCCAACATCTTTAGTTACTGGATTTACTGTAGTCGAAAAAACACTGAGCACCTTCTCTGGGCCAGTGACTTAGGAGACAAAAAAAGAAATATGGCTGCTGCCACTGTGTTCTTTTTCTACTCCAGTAACTTGAAGGAACACAATAATTAAGTAAACACACACCTGGCCGCTACTCTGTGTGAGGAACTATGTAAATATCTGGGGACATACAAGGGGGCTTCTGCCTTCTGAACAACAGTCTCATGAAAAAACAGACTATAGCCCAGGTGATCATGGAAAGGAATAGGTGTGTCACAGAGATTTGCCAAAAGCACTCGGGAACACGGACGGAGCTGTGGGAAGAGAGTTGGAATAACCCGACAACCCCCAAAATCTTTCCATCTTCTTTGTCAAACAAAAGCTGCCATTGCCTTGATCGAGCCCCACTACCGCATCAGGACTGGAATGTAAAACGGGGTGACCAGAGTCAAACCTGCACCAGGCTGTTCTCTGGAATTGAAGTGATGGTTTTAAAGCTTGTTCTCAGCTTATCCAAGCATGCAGGGACATATTTATCAAAAAGAATAGTTAAGTTGGCCTTTTCTGATTGATGCCGCCTTCTGTCTATCCAACTGGCCACATACCTGAAAAAGAACATAGAAAAGCTTTTATTGAACACTAGGCTTGAAAAGCAGAATTTCACCAACTCAAAAGCTTCCCCCCCCCCCCCCCCCCCAGCTTGGTGCCACACTTCAGGGACATGTTTAGTGAGTTCATTCTCTTTCTCAAACTGCAAATATTTTTAAATGACCCCTTAAAAACTTGTTTTAAAGGCCACTTTTGCATTAATGAAAAGAATGTAAAAGAAACTCCTAATAGCACTTAGAAGCCAAACATAATAGAGTTTAAGTAGGCCATTACTGAGCATTTATAAGGAGGTTGCAGTGTGTCATTTCCTAAGGGACTGAAACTATTTCATAGGGTAGGCCTTATTTATGAAAACAGCTTGGGATTTTTCTTGATTAATCTTGGCATCAAGTATTTAGTGATGACAAATCAGTTACAAATAAAAAGGTGAAAATTCCATAGGGGCTATTTCCAAGTCCCTCCTTTTCCACTGGACTGGATCTAACTCGAACCCGATAGGCAGATAATGTATTTCCACTAAGTGGGTCTGAAATGGTATCTCATGCTCAGGTACATGTGTGTTAATCTGAAGCTTCAAGAATGGTATCAATTTTGATACGTTAATATCCCCCAACATATTAATAAAATCATACTTATCAGTAAAATGAAACATAGCTTCGTAGCTCCTACAGTGGTTTCTAGGGTGAAGTATGTGAAGTTAAATGAAAAAAAATTGCTTGAAAAGTTCTCATCTAATAGGAGGTAGTGATAATAAATACATTTAGCTGCCAGCAGAGAAGCTATACAATTACAGCTTTACTTTGCTATATAAGCAAATCAGATTTCACAATTTTAGTAACAGAAGAAATTAAGGTAAGATAATTATCTTATAAAAGGCTCCCTTTGATTTTTACAAAATGCCATGATAGGGTACTATGGACTATTCAATCACATTTCCTCTAAAGTGAGATTTATAAAATATCAACTGTCAAAGCTTTTTCAGGTCTAAGAGAAATTGTCTTCAGTTCAAGTCCGGTTGCATGATGGTAACTTGAGAGAGCATCTCTGGGTGGTGGAGACAGTGGGCACCAAGGAACAATGGAAAACAAGCGTCATTCCTAGAGGTGAAGGCCCAAAGGCTGCATCTACCTCTCAGCTACTTCAACTGCACAGCAGCTGGCAGAAACAGAATCTTAGTGTCCAGAGCTCACTGCGGCAGTGGGGGTGGCAAGAGGACCGCTCGGCAAGACAGAGCTCTGAAGTCAGACGGCCTGGATTTGTATGCCCGCTCTACCATTTTTCACCTGTTACCTTGGGTGAGTTACTTAACCTCTCTGTGCTTCAAGTTTCTCATCTAAGGAGATGATGATACTACAGACGTCCTAAGACTGTTCTGAGAATTAAATGATTTCTCATGTATAAAGTACTTATTTATTTACTTTCGAGAGAGAGAAAAAGCACATATGGGGGAGGGGCAGAGAGAGAGAATCCCAAGCAGACTCTGCACTGTCAGCATGGAGCCTGGTGCGGGGCTCAAGCCCATGAACCGTGAGATCGTGACCTGAGCCCAAACCAAGAGTTGGACGCCCAACCGACTGACCTACCCAGGCACCCCTCTCATGGATAAAGTATTTAGATTACTGTCTGACACAGAACAAATTCTCAATAGATTTTTTCTAGCAAAGGGTTGGTTGAATTCAGAGAACTGTGTTCAGATCCTGGCTCAGCCTATCTGTATATCTCTTAAAGGCAACAGAGTCCAACAGGGCACCAGAGTTGGCAGCGAGTGCTCTGATGGGTAAAACAAATTCAACCTCTACCCCCTGGGTCTCTGGTCTCAGGGGGAGCAGAAGCCTATGCAGAGATAACTGGGAGATGAAGCCTCAAAAGAGCCAGAGAAGGGAGAAATGACTTTGCACTAGGGGGGCAGGTAAAAACTGCTTCACTGACCCATACTGGCAGTAGCCAAAGTCTCAAAGAGAAAACCTATCAGGCCCACAAGCAATTGTTGCCCTTGTACCAATTACCTCCACAAAGAAGGACATGAGTTCAACCCTACTAGGAGACATGGTAAAAGCTGATCTTGCACACCCCCATCAAAAGGCCCCAAACGACCTCTGCTAGGGGTCAACCATCCCAGAGAGCATAGGGAGTAAAAAAGTCTATGTCAAATATTAACAGTTTAAAATTTCATGTATAAATATTGATACATTTTCATAGTTTGTAATAAAAACAGACATTGAGGGACACCTGGGTAGCTTAGTTGGTTGAACGTCCAACTCTTGATTTTGGCTCAGGTCACGATCTCACGATTCACGGGACTGAGCCCCGCGTCTGGCTCTGTGCTGACAACTTGGAGCCTGCTTGGGATTCTTTGGGGCACTCACTCTCTGCCCCTGCCCTACTCTCTCCCTCTCAAATAAACATTTAAACTGACAATTTCTGATACTTAGCTGTTTTTTTCAAATACATAAAACAAAATAAACATTGAAATATAGTGAATTTAGAAGCAGACACTATTATCTTTGGCAACGGAAAAAAGTGAAGATACAGATCTTTGTTGACAATTCTTTCTACTTTATTTCATTAAAAAGTTCCTTATGGTTTTTAAAAGATGCTATGCATTTGAAGATGACCAAATGACTTACTGCTATTATGACATACAATTGAAAATGACATATGAAAATAACAGGTTTATTTGTTATCTACATAAGAGATCATTGGTGCCCCTGCCTCAGGAAGAAGCCACACTGTGATGCCTTAATGCATCACCTTCATGTCAATATCCAGGTCCCTAAAAGAATCTTTACTTCGTGCTCATTTGCAAACGTGTTCCATATAATCAACTGTGTTGCCCTTCCCTTCTCCAGAAGTGCCATTCATATACCCCATCAAGTCTAAAACCCTCTAGTTTGGAAACCGCCCAGATATACTAGGTTACTCACTAGTCTGGGAATGGAATAGTGTCATGTAGGAGAGGTGGAACTCATAGGAGCTCTCTCTATAACATGCCCCCCGTCAGCAAGCTGCAGGTTGCTCTATCATTCACCGTGGCCTGGAAAATTGGCAGGGGTTAGGATGTGTTGACTGGCAGTGTATGTCAATGATTTCTGCATCGATATGTTCACAAATATATATAGTATGCAAAGATGGAGGACGGGATTTCCGGGGTAGAAGACAGTGAGCTCAGCCAATGCAGGAGAGACTGATGAGACAGACAAAGTCCAAAAAACTAATACAAATGCAAGTAATAAAGGAGTAAGAGTGATCTAAAGATGTGGCTCCCAAAACTTACCTTCCAGTAATCTCTTGGAATCGGACTAAATTCCAGAGATATTCCAACCTTTTCCTATCATCCTCTTTAAGGTAATATGTAGTTTGGTAGATCTTATTTTCAATTATGTTTGCTTAAATAATTTTAAGTTAAGCAACTTAAAGAATTATGAATGAATTTAAATAAGTCACTGCCTGTTTGCTTTTCCTTTTCTACACATTAATCCCTTTCTAACTGGAAAAAAAATCTTGCTCATAGATTCTAGAAATTTTCTTCCAATTCCTGTTCTTTCTCGATTTCTCAAGATCTCAACAGACATATATGAACTGTCTAGTATTTGTCTAGTAGACTTAAGACTCGGAGGTAAAGTAAAATAGTATTTGATTTCTATAGCCAATCACATGGTGATGTGATTTTAAGGTTATTTGTTATCTGACATGGTATGTTCCATGTCTGTTAAGTGTGGATATAAAATTATTTTTTAGAATAGTTCAGAGAATTTAAACAAACATATCTAAGAAGACTACCTGATACTGGCACTACCTTTAGGTCTTAAATGGAATCCCAGAAAGGTATTATCAACAAAATATTTTACCATCTCTTCTATCCACAGTAACCTAGCATTTCCCACAATAAGAATTAAAGAAATATATTTCTAATTGTGCTCACTCAAAAAGCCTAAAAGCAATGACCTATCAGTAGCTATGAGTACACTAAACATCCCTATACTGGATTCTAAATACTGTTGCTTATACAAAAGGTGATTTCCTCTGGCTCCCTGGAGAAATCACTGAATCCAGCGAGGGTGAAGGAAGAATGAAATGAGTCAGAAGCATTTTGGTTAGCCAGAAAGCCAAGCACTCAAAGATCTACAACGACAGGTGAAAAAGGGCATGTAAGGGGCTGGCCGGAAGGGGCTCTTGATAGCAAATTTGAGACAAAGTGAGCATCTAGCCAGGAAAATGATGGTCATGAATTATAACCCACCAAACTAAAAGAAACCATGAACAGAAAATGATACCTATGAAAAAACAAAGAGGGAGAGATAAAGTGAGAGAGAAAAAGAAAGGAAGGGAGAGAGGAGTGGAAGGGAGGAATTTAAGAGGAAAGAAGAGGAGGAATTCTTTATAGGAAAATGTCACTTCATATATATAAATACAATGAATGAATTAGGAAGTCACCACTTTGCAACCACCAATGGGTCACTCTTATAGGCATCTGGCTTGTTTCCCTGAAAACTGTAAGTATCATGAAAGAAAAGGTGGGGGGGGGGCAGATATTCTACATCAAGAGAGAAAATACAGACAAGTAAATGCAATGCATGATGATCTTTGTTTTGATACTAGATTAAAAAAAAAAACCTATAGAAGAAACGTCTTAGTTAACTGAGAAAATGTGAAGAATTTGCCTTCATGGGGCCTCTGGGTGGCTCTCAGTCAGTTAAGTGTCTGACTTCTGCTCAGGTCATGATCCTGTGGTTCGTGAGTTTGAGCCCCACATCAGGCTCTCTGCTATCAGCACAAAGCCTCTTTCAGATCCTCTGTCTCCCCCTCTCTCTGCTCCTTCTCCACTCGCACTCTCTCTCAAACATTAAGAAGAATTTTTAAAAAGAAATATTATGCTTTATTAAATACCACATCAAGGAAAAATTTCTTAGGTATGTTAATTGTACTGCGTTCACGTAGGAGAATATCCTACATGGGGATAATCAACTACTCAGTGGTGAGGGGGCGTAATGTCTCCAACTTACTTCCAGATAATTAAGCAGAAGTAAACCTAAGTAAAAAAATATATGTGTGTCTGTGCCTATGAGAGAGTGTACATCCAGAGAGAAAGTAAATACAGTAAAATGGTAACAATTGATAACTGTAGGGGAAAAAAGGATACAGTGGACTACCACCATTTCAAATTTTCTATAATTTCAAATACTTTCAAATTAAAAGTTGGGGGGGGGGGGAAGAGACCTAAGACATCGGTTTGGAAAACTGGGTTAATAATTCTATTTCAGAAGGTAATTAAGGATTAAATGAGTCAATACGTGCAAAGGTATGATACTATTATCATATAAAAGTAATGACGTATGCAATAAATATGGTGTAAAAGTATATCCCCCAATCTGAAAAACCCATTTTTTTGTAGTTCATTTAAAGTTTCTGGTGGTAGATGGTAAAAATGTAAAAATATCCTTTAGAGAAGAATCCCATCATTTTGGATAATGGCTCTGTGGTCACACACATGAAAATTAAAACTTACCCACTGATCTTGGATAAAACAAAGAAAAAAAAAACCTCAGTAAAAATATAATCTAATGGTGAAGAAAGAGTTGTTTAACTTTCTTAGGAATGCAAATTGGGTGCCTTTTTTAATCAAGTAAGACTCTTTGACTTACTAGATAAAAGTCTTTCTTGAAAAGGGCTTTACACAGCTTTCATTAGCACGAATCTCTATGCGATGCTACTGAGCCTAAACTACATAGACCTTGAGAATCATGAGGTTCATGATTGAAATCAGACCACATCCAGAGGGGGTCCCCTGAAGGAAATGGGGTGTGAGGAATGCCTCTGCAGTGTTTATGGGGGAGTCAAGGGCTAACATAGATGCTCTGTTAGCCGGCCCCCAAACCCACAAAAACATCCTAGGACACAGTCTGAATCCTACCTGGGAAAAGAATCTATCATCAGTTCAAGAAGAACTCTCCACCTTAGACTTTTAAAAATCACTCC
Source organism: Panthera leo (assembly GCF_018350215.1). NCBI lineage: Eukaryota > Metazoa > Chordata > Mammalia > Carnivora > Felidae > Panthera > Panthera leo. The sequence continues at coordinate 112,898,632 of NC_056680.1, read as the reverse complement.
TTTCCCCAGATAAATCCAATAAAACACTGTTGGACACAAAAGCCTGGGCATGGCTCTACTTTGCTGTGGAGTCAAGGGATGAGACCTTCGGTGAACAAATCAGTACCCAGAAAAAGCAGCCTGGAGAAGCACGTCAGCCAAGCACGTGGCAGGGAACAGATGTCATCCTGACATCAGGATAACAGGGAAGGATTGCCAGGAGGACTACTGACAAAGGTGTGGGCACGGAGCAGGGAAACTGGAGGGGAAAGTTTTGTGCCATGGGTAATAACCGAGGAGCGGTTAGTACACCTGTGCCTGCAGGGACAAGGACACGAGGGACTACCAGAATGTGGAAGGGACAAATCTTATAGAAAGACTTTAGAGGAGGGGTGACCTGCAGTTGAGGGACACAGCCATCCTGATGTGACACTGCATGGAAAGAGCCAAGGAAGTGAATAGGCTGACCTCACTCTCCTCTCTCCCTCTCATTCCCTGACAGGGCTTCTCATGGGCCAAACCAACCAGGAGCCAGAGGGCAAGGAGCCCATTGAAGTGGCCCATACAGGACAGCCTGTGGGGGCCAGGGCAGGGGGGAGGGGTGGACAGAAGATTCTGACACCAGTAGCCCTCAAGCACGTGTTCACGTGCGGAGGTCAAACACTCTTTCCACACCTCATAGAGGGAATGCCAGAGGTGCAACACGTGCCGCCCAGGATGGATTATGCCAAGTGTAAGCATTCGAGAGCAGCAAGTGGGCACAATTTGTTCTCCATCAAAGAATTACCACCGTTCAGGTATGGATATCATATGTCTCAGTATGAACACACAAGTTTATACATTAATGTATTTACAGAAAATGATATATCTATATCTTGGTTCTCCATATGAACTACTATTATTATTCACTTATTCAACAAATACTGAGTTCTTAACACATACAAGGTGTGAACAGGGTAATGTCCAACTAAAAATGACAAATCCATACAGGTGTTAATTTCATTATTTTTGTTTAAAAAATGTTTTTAATTTTTTTTAGTTTTTAATTTTTTTTTTTTATTTTTGAGACATAAAGTGAGCAGGGGAGGGCCAGAGAGAGAGAGGGGGCAGAAAATCCTAAGCAGGCTCTGCACTGTCAGCATAGAGCCCTACCTGGGGCTCAAACTCACAACTGGTGAGATCATAACATGAGTCGAAGTCAGATGCTCAAGTAAGTCACCCAGGCCCTCCTTTCATTATCTTCAAATTAGCCTACTTAATTAGCTTTAAATTTATTTGCTAATACTTCCTTCAAATGATCAGATAAAATTTTAGTTTTTATAGCTAAGACTGAAAAAAGAAATATTCACAAGAATAAAAACAAAAGCAAACTAGATTTAAAAAAATAGGCAAAAGACTAAAATAAGCATTTTCCAGAGAAAATATGCAAATGGCCAATAAGCACATGAAAAGCTGCTCAATAAGACTAATCATTAGGGAAATGTAAATCAAAACCAGAGTGAAACACCATTTCACACCCATTAGGATGACTGTCATAAAAAAGAGAGAAAATTACAAGTGTTGGTAAGAATGTGCAGAAATTGGAACTCTTGTACACCGTTGGGAGGAATGTAAAATGGTGCAGCTACTGTGGAAAACAGTACAGTGGTTCCTCTAAAAATTAAAGCAGGAGTGTTTAGGTGGCTCAGTCAATTAAGTTCCTGACTCTTGGTTTTGGCTCAGGTCATGATCTTGTAGTTTGCGGGCTTGGGATTTCTCTCTTCCTCCCTCTCTGTCCCTCCCTGGCTTGCTCTGTCAAAAAATAAATAAACATTAAAAATTTAAGAAAGTTAAAATTAAAAACAGAATTACCATATGAACTGGAAATGCCACCTGTGGGAATATATCCAAAGTAACTGGCAGCAGGGACTCAAAGGCCTATCTGTATACTCATAGTCACAAAAACTATTTTCCATAATCAAAAGGTAGAAGGAGCCCAAGTGTCTATCACCAGAAAGATGGATAAGAAAAATGTGGTATCTACATACAATGGAACATCATTCAGCCTTAAAAAAGAAGGAAATTCTGGAGCATGCTATAACATGGATGAACTTTGAAGGCATTATGCTAACTGAAGTAAGCCCATCACAAGAAGACAATTGCTGTATGATTCCATTTATAAGAGGCATCTGGCATATCCATATTCGTAAAGACGGAAAAGAGAAAGGGACTGATGACAGGGCATATAGGGGAGTTCCTGTGTAATGGGTTCAGGGCTGCAGTTTGGGAAGATGAGAAAAGTTATGGAGAATGATGGTGGTGGTGGTTGCCCGACAATACAAATGTATGTAATGCCACTAAGCTGTACACTTAAAAATGGTTAAAATGGTAAGTACTCACGGATTCCAGCCCAAATCTTGTGGGTTCACATATAGGATACCAGCTCTGGAAACAGTAGCTGGGGTTGCAGTCCTTAAGTGATGAATCTCGAAGAGCAGCCTCATGGAGGGAGTAAGGGCTATGCGCTCATTGCTGGCCAAGGTCAGCACCTGGACAGAACAGCACAGCATAAAAGAGGCCCTCGGTTGTTGAGGGGCAAAAGCAATGATGCTAACTCGCTATCACAACACAACGTACTTCTCCCATGCCCCCATCCCCAGGAGAAGTGCCAAAAGTACTCCTCTGAGTTAGAAGTGCAGTCTGAGTGAAGATCTCACTTAATCCCAGAGGAGAGCTCACTGACCCTTGAGGAACAAACTCACCAACATGGACCCATTCAGGCCAACCTTTAAATAACTGTGGTAACGACTAAAGAGATGACATGTCTAAAGAGAAGACATTTGTTCTAAGGGTGGATCTACATGAAAAGGCCTGAACACCACAAAAAATAAACTTTCTTTAGAATCTGTAATGCCACAATTATCAAACGCCCTATGGAAACTCATGCAAGTATAAAGATCTCAGACCTATATTTTATGATGAACAATGTCTTAATACAGAAAACAGTAATCACTGCTAATTTAAGGAGATGAGTCATTCTGTTCTGTAGCAATGATGATTACCTTTTTCTTTCTCCTGATCCTAACCATAGACCTTGTGTTGCTTTAAGTGGCGTCTCATGGACCTGGACCATCACTGTTTCTGCTGGGAACACTGGGTCAGCCAGGGCAAAATGCTTAGAAACCCATTATACTCATTCTGTAGCCAGAGAACTACTTAATTTCAATAGCTACATTTCATCAATTCACACAGGGCACAGACTCATCCTTTTATTATCCAAGTATTCCATACTTAATCAAAGATAAGGGAGGGGAAAGTGGGTGATGGGCACTGAGGAGGGCACCTGTTGGGATGAGCACTGAGTGTTGTATGGAAACCAATTTGACAATAGATTTCATATTTAAAAAAAACAAAGATAAGATCTAATAATTTATGCCTGACTCTTAGAAAATGGCAAGGTATGTATGAATTAAGTTCTTAGATATATACCTAACTCTCTTTAACGGTGGTTAAATCTGGGATGCCTGGGTGGCTCAGCTGGTTCAATATTCGACTTTGGCTTGAGTCAGGGTCTCCCAGTTTGGGACTTCGAGCCCTGCACGGGACTGTCTGCTGGTAGCTTAGAGCTCACTTCAGATCCTCCAAACCCCTGTCTCTCTACCCATCTCCTACTTGTACTCTCAAGCACTCTCAAAAATAAATACACATTTTTTAAAAATTAAAAAAAAATAGAGGTGGTTAAATCCATACAGCAAGAAAAATGCACCCCTGTCAATACTTTAACAGTGAAATTAAGAGAATTACCAGCAAAGTGCCACTTTCATGGGCACAAAATAAATTTCATTCCTAAAGAATATCAGGCTTAATGATTAAAAGCTAGTATTTAAATCAACAAGTGAACAAAACTCTTACTGCACTCCAGATGTGATGTTCAAGTTAGCATGGAGATATTACTCACCTTGTTATCATCCATGACAGTGTTTAGTGACTCAATCCACATGGGATCAATATCTCCATCCAGGACTATCCATTTTGGTCCATCACGTTTAAGATTCGCTTGTTCTCGCAGAATAGATGAGAAGAGACCTATAAATTACAAGTAAGTGATCCTAATACATAATGGAGTTGAGGCCTGTTTATTTCTAAACTAAGTTACTATTATTTCTACAGGAAATTCTTTTAATAAGCAAATAAATTTGCTGTGAATTTGCTGCCTCCTTCTGATAAGTGTAATAAATACCTTTAGAGCTACACCGGGAATGCATACCAATGGGCAAGTTTCCCTTCCATGAGGATACACCTTAACTTCTCTGAGCTTCTCCCATGTGTCAAATAAAGATGACAGGAGCTTCCTTGAAGAACAGGTGTGGGGATTTATAGAGAGTAACACACACACAACTCAAAACTTACACCAAATGAAGACATTATCTTTGTCCGTGTACATGTGTTCAGTATCCATTTTAGGCCAGACACTAGTTTATTTCACCTTTCTCCGTTTTTCTGTAACACTATTCATGAGATAGAATTTTGAAGCTAATTCAAAGGTGCTATACATTCTTTGAGAAATTTGGTTGTTGGCATATTACTTCACAAGATGAGAAGATGAAAGCGTTTTATTTAAAAAAAATTATTTAATGTTTATTTATTTTTGAGACAGAGAGAGACAGAGCATGAATGGGAAAGGGTCAGAGAGAGAAAGGGAGACACAGAGTCTGAAGCAGGTTCCAGGCTCTGAGCTGTCAGCACAGAGCCCGATGCGGGGCTTAAACCCACAGACTGTGAGATCATGACCTGAGCCAAAGTCAGAAGCTCAACCGACTGAGCCACCCAGGCACCCCAAGATGAAAGCTTTTTAAATCCATAGTCCTCTTTGCTATCACGACTTATGTAGGCATTGTGTGTGTTACATGATGTATTTGATAGTTACTGCTTTTTCAAAACTCAAATATTTAATATGATAAGAACAATGGTTTCAATGCACATACGTGGATGGTTTTTTTTTGCTCTGTGAAATATTTTGTGCAAAAATAAATGACAGTATGTAGAACTACCACCACCACTCATTAAAACACAACAAAAAACCCCCAGCAACCTTTTCTAATGATCCCTGATTTGAATGACATCCACAGGTTTTCAGCATAAACTAGTATTATTCCCTTCCTGCCACAGTCCTTGAAAAAAAAAAAAAAAAGATAGAAAGGTTAGGAGTAAATTGTGACTGTCCCACAGATTTAGGAGCGTGTATACATGGTAAGAAAATGGAGAATGGCAAGGTGTGCTGCTATAGACAGGATTCTCAATGAAGTCTTTTCTGATGTGACATTTGACCAGACACTTCAATAACTTAAGGCATGCAAATTATCTGTAGTGTTGCAAATGATGGAAAGAGCAAGTGCAGAAGCCCAACGATGGGAAGATGCTTGGCATGTTCAAGGAAGAGCAAGGAGGCCAGAGTGTATAGATTATAACAGGTGGGAGAGCACAGAGCAGGAAATGAAATCAGAGATGGGGAAGGGGGATCTAATCACACAAGACCTTGTAAACCTTGGATAAGGGTTGGATTCTAAGGGAGATGGAACCCATTGAAAATTACAAGCAGGGAACTAATATTTTGAAGAGCGTCCTCTGTCTGCTGGATGGAAAATGAACTGCAGGGAGATGAGAGTTGGAGACTACTGAACCAATACAGGCAAGAGACAGTACAGGCTAATATGATAGAGGCAAAGGAGGAGAGCACTGGAACACAAACTGTATTTTAAAGGTAAAGCCTACACAATTTACTCTAAGGGTGGATATAGAGTATGAAAGGGAGAAAGGACTCAAAGTATTCATTTAGTATGAATGCCAAGATTAGTGCATTTATATTGGACTGGGAAGTAACAACAGATTTTAACAAAAGGATCTGCCTGTTTGCAAAAACTTTTAGGACAACAAATATGTCCCATTAATTTTTGTCCCTGGAGCCTAAAATAGTGCCTGCCTGAAACTCAGGGTCTTGGATCAGATCCTTTATAAAAGTCTCGTGAAGTGTTCATGTTGACTTCTTCCCTGGTTTACAGGGAGCCCTGACATAATTGACATGGGATAAAATACACAGTTCTGTGCGCAAACTCGCTGAATGCAAATCGACCACTTATTCAAATCTAGTTTTAATTTACTGGTTATAAATGCTCTTATGAGCTGCTACATTTCCAATAATGCCAACACATACACAATAAATCTACAACTGTGACTGAAATTGGCTAGAGCTGAGAAATGGTTTTCTGGATGAGAAAAAAAAAAAAAAGAAAAGAAAAGAAAAGAAAAAATAAGAAAGAAATTTTTAGCACTTGTAAAGCGGAAATACTACTTGCCATCTTTCCATTCTCGAGTAGCGTGATGTATGAAACCAAAGAGTTCATCTGTTGTCACAGCTTTGGGGTTTAAGTCATTCCAAGTAGGTTTTTGTTTCATGTTAACATATGTTCGGTTCAGTGTTCTCAAAATCTGAAGGGAGAAGGAAAAAAAGCTCAGAAAATTAATACTCCTGTAAGGCAAATGGAAAGCAAATGGTTTCTAAAGGATTTTCTTATTCCTTTTATGTTCCTACATATTCTGCATGTAGTAAGTACGGGGAAAAATTTACATGTGCACATTTACATGTACAAATTTAATCCTACAATCTCTTAGGACCTCTTCACCTGATTCTTTGAACCATGCGTACTAGAGGAAGTCGCTGTATCATTTGAGGTTTTTAACCATGTGTGCAAATAAGTAAATAAGTGTTCCTGTTCATGTTATTAAAATCCACTCTGCTCTTATGTAGGATGCATTAGAATCGCTTACAGGATGTTAAGACACAGATGGCTGGACCCAACCCAGAGCTTCTAATATTCAGTAGGGCTAGGATGACTAAGAATTTGCATTTCTAATAACGTCCGAGGTGGGACCTGTGAGGCTAGTCCGGGCGTGCTTGGACACCTAGTGACCCAGAGCAACAGTTCTCAGCGTCTCAGGAGACACTCCAGACTTGACAAAGAGGGCATGCGACACAACAGAAGCCACGGACGCTGCTCAGTGTCCTATAATGAACACAAAGGACAGCCTCCGTGACAAAGAGTTATCCGACCCAAAGTGTCAACAGTGAATGAAGCTGAGAAACTCTGATCTAGATAATGGAGAAAAAGAAGCTTTGAGGATAAGAATTCACAGGACAGATGCTTTCTCTATGTCAGTTTAATTAATTGACATATTCACCCAAATATGTGCCCCACCTACCCTCTTTGCTTTCTCTGAGAAGCTGTGGCTTTTATTTCAGATATTCTTCGTCCCGATCTACTCACAGGGGGTTGAAGGACTAATAAACAACTGCCAAATAGTTGGGAAGGGCAAGAGTTGCTAAGTAACGTGGCCTGAGCTTCCGTGTGCTGGTTCTATCAGCTTAAGTAAAGGTTGAATAGAACAGAACCAGTGAAGATGAGATGAAAGAAATTGAATGCCTTAGGAATATTAAGCTTATATTTTTAGAAACCATTAATCTACTGGAAATTATAGAATTTAATTTTATCCTTCCCTGAACCATGGCCCTCATCTGAAACTTACTCTAACAAAATAATTACAGGTCTACCAGTTATCTACTTTAATATTTCAATTATTACATTTTTCACAAGAAAAATCACAAAACTGTGCCTCCCTTTGCAATTGTTCCAGTTTGCGTTCCGATCTACATACTGGCAAGTTCTACACACACCCATGGTCTAAAACCTCATATGCCCACTCCACGATTATTTTTAGTCTTTGGCTACTAAATATGTTCATACCCAAGCACCCTGAATTAAAATGCACGCAATTCTGCATATCGTGTCTGCCAACCAAGAAAATAAGTACGTTGCCAGGATTGTCAGTGGGACCAAACAAAATCAAGCAGTGAAGTAAAAATGAGGATAATAATACCCAGAGTATATCATCACTGTGCACAGTAAATCACATATAATGTACCTAGCATAGCACATAACAGGGACCCCCACAATGTGGGTTTGGCTGCCTCTCTGTCTTTTTGTTTTCTTTTGCCCCTATCGAAGGCTATATTTCTGAGCAAGTACTGAAGGAAAATATTTGGGTTTTTCTTAGTAATATGGGAATGAGAATCTAAAGCATCTTGGGAAAGATAAAAAAGTAGGTTTCATAAATATGGAAAGCCCCGTCTTCTCTCAGCTTTTCTATCTGAACAGAAGGTTCTATTTGTTACCTCCTCCCTGCCCCTAATATGAAAAAAAATAGTGCAAATTGATGAAAAGGCAGTATTAGAGTCTCACATTCTACCTCAAAATTATGGAGGAATTCAATGAAGGGAACCCTTAGAGAGAATTAAAAATATGTCCAACCAAAATCTGTTCTTTGTGTGGCTAAAAACCAGCAGGCAATTCACCATACCTCACTCTTTCCTGTGCCTGCATTTCCAACCACGAACACAGAGTGCCGCACGGTCAACAGTTCCTCAAGCTGGGCGACCTGCAGACCAAACAGGCAGTCATTGGTTCCTTTCATGAGTTGGTGATTTAAAAACAAAACAAAACACAAGAAACAAACAAACAAAAATCCTTACCCATTTTTGCTCAATTCTTTCCTTACAACCCAAGAAAGCTCCCACTTACAAAATTATGGTCCAGGAAAGTTAACATAGATGACAACCACAGCTTCTCCTGGATCTCCCCAAGAACAACATGAGAGTAAGAGTGAAGAAAAACCAGGACTCAGTGAGCCACTGATGCAGGCAGAAGTGAAGTACAGTCTAGTACTTTGGACGTGGTAGGAATTACTTACAAAATCAAGGAGTCTTCATGAAGTGTTGAACGAAAACCATACATGGCTAATCACCTACAAGTGAGTAATGGCTTATATCCTTTAAAATATCTAAAATAGATATTTTATGTGTATTTTAATGTCCGTGTATTTACTACACCCAAAGTGAGCGTACATATGCACAAGCCTTTGATAAGTCAGATATCATATATGTTGACACTTTTCTCCCCATTAAAGGCACATACTAATGATTTACTTCCCATGTTCTCTAAGATGGAAAGAAAAGAGCAACATTAATTTTTGATGCATGTCACCAAGAGCAACCAAGAAATTTTATCAACTAATGAGAAGTAGGCTTACATTTAAAACCATGACTTAATAAAGGACCAAGCACCATGGTGCTTACCCAAGCATGTAGGTGGCTCAGTCAGTTAAGCGTCTGTCTCTTGGTTTCGGCTCAGATCACGATCTTACACTTCGTGAGTTCAAGCCCTCCATGGGGCTCTGTGCTGGCAGCACAGAGCCTTCTTGGGATTCTCTTTCCCTCTCTGTCCGCCCCTCCCCGATTCATGCTCTCTCACTCTCTCAAAATAAATAAGGTAAAAAAATAAATAAAAAACAAAACCAGGACCCAATCATATGTTCCTTCTCACAGAATGTAACTACAAAATAATTATTTATAATTACTGGAGTAAAGCAGGTCCTATTAGAATGCTTTAAAGAATATATTATGATTATGTAAAAGTCAGTGTAATACGTGAGTTAATGTTTTGGCTAACGATACTTAAATACAGTAAATCTCACTGCAAATGTCATGGGCTGCTGTGAAAAGCACATGCACCATTTACTTTAAGGATGAAGGTCTCCTCAGGCTGCAGGTGAAGCTCCAGGGTAGACTGCCTGACAATCTGTTCAAAGTGCGGTGCTCTCTGCCGAGGTACGTCCAGGGCTGGAAACAGGTCACCAACCAGGCCCAAAAACACGGGGATGTCGTCTGTCACTATTTTAGGCATATTGAAGTCCCTTAATGCTCTCATGAGTACCTAGGAAGAAAACACTGTATTTAAATGGCCAATACAAGGTGTACCAGACATCTTCAAAACTAAAAATGCTGTTTTTTTATTATTTAAAAAAAAATTTTTTTTTAATGTTTATTTTTGAGAGAGAGAGAGAGAGAGAGAGAGAGTGCGAGTGGGAAAGGGGCAAAGAGAGAGGAGACACAGAATATGAAGCAGGCTCCAGGCTCCGCGCTGTCAGCATAGAGCCCAGTGTGGGGCTTGAACCCACGAACTGTGAGATCATGACCTGAGCCAAAGTCAAATGCTTAACCGACTGAGCCACCCAGGCACCCCTAAAAATGCTGTTTTTAAGCCTTGCATCTAAAGCAAGGCTTTAGGCATGGGATATGGATACCGGTCTCTGTTAGGTTGGCATTCTGTGTACGGGGAGGCTAAATGCCTAGAAGTGCACAGAGCAGCACACGAGAAGTCTCTGCTGGTATCACAAATTTCAGACTCAGGTCGACGAGGAGGCCCTGTTCCTGCAACAATCTGCTCTGATCTTGACAAAGGGTCTGAGGCCCTTCCCTCCTTAATCCTCAAACTCCAGGATATAAATTAACTAGGCCCATCAGATCATTTTGTTCAAGAGAATCTCTAAGAACTTCGGAATAATAAATGTAACCATTTTTAGTTTGGGTATTTGTTGTGTATTGGCTGAAAACCGAAGAAGGCTTTAGATTTTAAAAGCAGTAACTTGAACATCAGGATGACTTCTACAGAAAGACGTAAGCGATCCAACAACAACAAAAGAAAACTGCAAGAAAATCTTGGTCCAATCATGAATTATGACTGAGAGGAAAAGAAAGTATTACAGAAGTAGAAAATCACGTAAGCATCCTTTAATGTGAAAAGAAATTCATAGATTTGTTTTCTTCAACTTCTCAAGCCATATGAAATATACACATAGTGACGTATATCCACTGTTCTCACTATTTAGTAAAGAAAAAACCCTTAAAAATTTTAGAGAAAAAAGATGAAGAGATAAAGTCCCCAGCAGGGATAGAACATTCACCCAGCAGCTGTGAATAACCACCTGAGCATTGCATTTCACTGGTGTCAGGTGATCGTTCTTCCTGTTCTATTCTCATTTTACAACCCGTGAAGTGAACATACTAGGTTCCATTAGATTATGTTTTCACTGACATTTCAGGATTATTATCCCAACTCAATTAATCAGATTTTCTGAATGTTCCTCAGAGGAAATCAACCAGTGATTACTGATTTGATTATGACTGCCAAAATATTTTTTGTAGCTGTTATTTCAAAAGCACTTATAAAATCACATTTTCTTTCCTGTATTCATATCCTTATACTCAAGAATACTTATCTTTCATGATATAAGCAATGCCAGTCCTCAAAATATTCTATGTGAAAAAGAGAGATCATACTTTTTAAAAGTTGCTCTGTACTGGGGCGCCTGGGTGGCTCATTTGGTTAAACGTTCAACTCTTGGGGTCGGCTCAGAGCATGATCTCATGGTTTTGGGAGTTCAAGGCCCAGGCTGGGCTCTGCACTGGCAGTGCAGAGGCTGCTTGGGATCCTCACTCCTCTCTCTCTGTCCTTCCCCAACTTGTGGTGCCTCTGTCTCTCTCAAAATAAATAAACTTAAAAAAAGAAATAAAAGTTGCGCTAGGCATGGCCCACCATCCAGATACATACTTTCATTTCTGTGAAGTTGTTTAGCTACCCACTCCACAAAACCATGTTATTAGCACTGTGGTACCTGATCTTCGGGTCTATTTTTATCTCCTCGTTTCAGGGAGCCAGCTACAACCAAGACAGATTTAATAGCGCGAAGTCCCCAATCATAATGATCCTAAAAATCAAAACATAGGTTATATTTTCTCAAAGATTTTAAAAGGGAATAAGCTTCTCATTCCAGAAGTAAAAGCCAAAAGCTGTAAGAAAAGAGTTCAGATAAATACATGCTTTAATGATGTAAAGTACTATTTTCCTGTTCTCTTCCAATTTGTAAAAACCACATCCCTTCAGTATCCTCCTCCCTCTTTCTCCTGATTCTCTGCCTCCGTCAGCAGATCTCTTCTTCCCATAGCACTGAGTTGCAGCGTGCCCAAGGATCCATCCATCTTCCCTGCTCTCGTCTCAGTAAACCTGCTAACACTGAGTTGAACTACTTGCAAATTTTCACCTCTAAACATGGCATATTTCTCCAGTGTGACTTCAACAGATAACCCTGTGAGTCCACCCCTCCCAGACCCAGATCTCTACTTGCCCTAATAACTCTACCTCTTAATCACTCAGATGCTCCAGCCCTAACTCTGGCATTTAGTGCACTACAAACTTTATTATTACAATTCAGGGATATAACAGTATGTCCGCTTTGAGAGTTTCACATAATGCCAACAGAAGATTCCTTTCACAGGCTCTGGGCTCCTGGAGAACAGAGCACAGATCTATTCCCTGTTGTCTTGTAGGTCCCAACATGGTGCACTGCACAGGTAGGTACTCCGTAAAGGGACAACGAATTAAAAGATTGCTCTCTTTTGCCTTTCATCTACCACCCACAGAGTGACAACTTTTCTCTCAAATTATCTCTCAATGGCGCCTGTGGGAAAGTCAGCACCCTCTCCGAGCATCATCCATAAAAATGCACATAAAAGGATCTAACCACTTTACAAGGCTGTTGAAAGAATAAAATGCTTTGTGAGCAGTGAAACAATATATCCATGTATAAATATGTCCTTCAATCCAGCAGTGAATAGTAAAATCAATTTAGTAGGTCTTGACCATCATTCCTGCTGGTAATAGAACAGAGGAAAACAGAATGAAAAACACCATAATGCGTTGCAAATAAGAAGGGCAAGAAGTGTTGGGTGAAAATTGTTGTTTCAGCTGTGCATATGACACACGGGTGTGGGTCCTGAGTCTCAACAGAAGGAGTATTTTTTTACTGCGGGTCATGGTAAAAACTCATTTGAGAGCCACGATGCAGAAAAAGATGACGGCTTGAGGAGAGAAGGCAAAGGGCAAGAACTGGAGTGTGGAGGTCAGAGAGACTGAGGAGGGGGCTAAGTCAGTGCAGTAAGAACATTAAAGGAGAGGGGGTAGAAGAAATTCTGGACACGGGTTTAAGACGAGTTGGTGACCCTGTTGGTGTAAATCCAACAACTGCTGAAATAATCCTCACTGTTTTCATTATGCTAGTCCATCAGTCAAAACCATCCACAGGTTCTTCTTAAATCCCTACAGTTTAGAAAAGTATCAGCGTCTATACTTCTAACTCAGCCCTTCTGTCCTGGCCTCACTGCCTTCCCTCATCTCCCCCATGACATTCCTCTAGTTGGAGAATGCTCTCCTCGTCTGTTCTACCTTTCCTCCCAACACCTCCCTCATACCTTATGGTTTTCAAGGAAGAAACTATGATCATCTCCTCCTGCATGTTCTTCTAATTTTTATCTAACGGAAACTCAATCCCGGAAGTTCTCTGAACTCCGAACTCTGAGTGTGCTGGTTTCGTGTGTTCTTGCTTGTCCTCTTAATCAACAAACATGTTACTTGGATACAGTAAGTGCTCACTCAGTGTTTAAATATTACTACTGGGAAGGGATGCGGCTGCAACTCTGTACTGCCCGGGTTCAGTGACATTGTTTTCTTCTGACTTCTGCCCGTGATAAAATTAAAATGAACTCCTCGAAAAAATAAGAAGGATACCACAAACAAGGAGAAAAATAAAAAATACAGTATTATCACCCAGAGACAAAAATTAAAAATCACTATGTACTTCCCAGTTACTTTATATAATACATACAGTCTAAGTGTAAAATAAATGCAAGTTGTAGATCGTATCTAGTTTGGCATGCTGCTTTTTTTGCATAGAACACTGTCATAAACATTTTTCCATGTTGTTAAATTTGTTAGGATTTCCCCCCAGAATGTAAATTTACATATTAAAAGGACAACATCAATTTCGCTCTCAGAGTCCAAATTCCACCTTAACGACAGGTAATTTTTCAAATAAGTACATCTGTCAGTACAGGTAACTATGTGGCTCTAACTGTGGCATTTTAATACTTTCATGCCAGAAAAGCTGCAAAATAATGTCACCAGGAATTAATGAAAGGTCATCGAAAAAGTGAGGTCAAAGGTGACCACAAAGCTGAATTTAAAAATAATGAGGCTGATACATACATAATTTGTGTAGCTCCTCAGCAACTTCAGTGAAACAGCAAGAAGCTAGCTACTGGACAGGAATAAAAGGTACAGCACAGGGAATATGGTCAATGGTACTGTAACAGCCTTGTATGGTGACAGACGGGAGCCACACTTGTGGTAAGCATAGCATAATGTACAGAGGTATCCAATCAGTGTGCCATACACCTGAAACTAACATCAATGAGCATCAGCTATACTCCAAAAAAAAAAAAACCCCAAAAACACAACAAAACCAAAAACAGGTCTGACCCACTTCCGAGACTAGGGAATCACACACCAAATGTAAAAACAAATAACAGGGGCGCCTGGGTGGCTCAGTCGGTTAAGCGGCCGACTTCGGCTCAGGTCACGATCTCGCACTCCATGAGTTCGAGCCCCACGTCAGGCTCTGTGCTGACAGCTCAGAGCCTGGAGCCTGTTTCAGATTCTGTGTCTCCCTCTCTCTCTGCCCCTCCCCTGTTCATGCTCTGTCTCTCTCTGTCTCAAAAATAAATAAACATTAAAAAAAAATAAAAATATAAAAAAAAAATAAAAAAAAACAAATAACAAACCCACCTTCAAATAAGGGATTACCACCAAATGAGAAAAATTTTCATTTAACATTTCTTGAAGGGTTCTTTGGAAAATCAGCTTTACCTCTTCTGATTCTTATCAACACTCTTGCCGTCTCTCACTAGAAAATAATATTCTCACCAACAAAGCAGGCAGCATAAAATTCCATGAACAATTATAACATTGGTGAGAGTTAAAGACGATCACAGAGCCCACTGACAATTGTACATAGAACTTAAAATGTCTAATGTTTAAAATCAGAAAAAGAATATTACAAATACTAAAATAAAGATTTGCAAAATTTTATGGAAAATACAAAATTACTCTAAAAGGTCTAACTGTAATGTGAGTGATAAAGTACCCAGCATCTATCTGTCAAAAGCAGTTTTTTTAAAAATTTTTTTTAACGTTTATTTATTTTTGAGACAGAGAGAGACAGAGCATGAACGGGGGAGGGTCAGAGAGAGGGAGACACAGAATCTGAAACAGGCTCCAGGCTCTGAGCTGTCAGCACAGAGCCCGACGCGGGGCTCGAACTCACAGACTGCGAGATCATGACCTGAGCTGAAGTCGGCCGCTTTTACCAACTGAGCCACCCAGGTGCCCCTGTCAAAAGCAGTTTTAATGGGATGTACAAACCTAGGAAAGAGAACAAAAAACCCCTCACCTGCTTGGAGAGGAGCCCCCTGCAGAGTGTGTACAATGTCACGAACTTGCGGGCTAGTGAACGCGCGTCTGCAAAGCCTTCAGCAACTAACATGATTTCACAGATTAGCTCAATGTCAGGTGCCACCATGGCACAGGGTCTAAAAAGGAAATACGAAATTTAGTTTTAAAACGTTCTAAGGTACTATGTACAGATGGCTGAAATCAAATGATTAATTTGTACCAACATTCTCTCCATTCTGAAGCAGTTCACAATTACCTCTGTCCATCACAGCTAACAAGACCCTCTGCTTCAACTAAAAAATGTCCGTCAGTTACTAGATACATAGAAAAAGACGGAATGTCTGGAAATGACAGAAGGATGGGAGTAAGAGCTTAAGGAACATCTGTGGTATATTCTCCTATAAGTAAGTCATCACTGTAGAAAACTGAGTGATACTCGGGGCTAGAGGCCACCTTTACCTGTGGCCTGTGCTGAGCTAGTAAATGCTTAATGACTGGCTCTCCAAAAACAGCATTTGCGGGTTTCCACAGAATAAACACCTCACCATGGCTAACTTCAATCTATCAACATATCACTAAATGTGGGCCTGGGAAGAGATGTGCAGTAGCACACCACCAAGCAGACAAAGCAGATATAAAGGATCGAATCGCATCAGTATGACTGAAATAGTGATGCGTTCTGAGTATTTATCACTTTTGTTTTAAATATAATCAAATGTTTATATAATTAAGTTTTCCATTAGTGGCTGTGCTTGTAGAATTCATGAAAATTTAACCATCAGTGCTTTCAAGCTGGTACAGGCTCTTTCTAGCAGGCCACTGCCTCAGGCCAGCTTGGTTACACTTTTAAGATAAAAATTTACCAAAACGTAACGTTTAACTCCCCTTCTTGGAGGGGGAGTTCCACAAAGTCCTCCCCAAAGACCACTGCCCTGGACAGCAACATCTGAAAACATTCTATTCAACTGAAGGGCAAAAAAGGAACCAAATAAGTAAATAAGCCTGCTATTTTAGAATTCTTAAAGTACACAGTCCAAAGTGTTCCTCCACCTGCTTTTATAAATATAATTACAGTCTAGAGTGTGCATATCTAGGTTTTCACCCTAAACATTCCTAAGTTTCTTTGGATCTATGCCGTGATTACTTCTCCTATTTAAATTACACCCACACTTTCCCCACACTTTGTACTCTTATCATAGGATAGAAATACTAAAGATGAACAGTAAATAGGGGACAGGACAGAAAAGGCACTGAGTTGACTTGCGTGGTACATACGTTAATACTGACAACTTTTTTTACTGAGCACTTTCTTCACGCCATACAGAGCATGAAAAGCTTTTCATGCACTCTCTCCCTTAATTGTCACAAGTCTACGAAGTGGCTCCTCTCCTCATCAGTATTTTGCGGAGTGCAGACTAAGGTTCTGAGAAGGGCAAGCACATATGCTCAGCCCCAAGGCAGGTCAATGGTGGCATCAGGACGCTCTCAGGGCTCAGGCATAGTAGCCTGAGCCTCCTCCACTCATGAATGCTACTTGCGTCATTCAAACTGGCCTTCAAACTTTGCTGACATGAGTACTAGCACCGCAACATAAATGAGGCTTTACTTCGTTAGACCCAATTTACGAACACGGCACAAAACAATTTCAAATTTTGAGACCCAAATGAAAACGTGCAGGAGATGAACTGGGATACAAATGTAAAAATACTGGAAAGATGTACCATTTTCAAATCGAAGTATTCTATAATCATTACGTTTCTAAGGATAGATGGTGTCTAACATTATTTTTTTAAAAAAATAGACATCATACAGCCGCTATGCTAGGCAAGCTGTTTTATGAAGAAAGAAAAACATTTAATAAGGCATGCTGGACTAATTGACTATTTGGGAAAAGAATTCTGTTTAAATACTCATGTTACCAACCAAAAGAAGTTCTCGACAAATAAAGTACATTTAAAAAGTCATACTATAAAAATTAGAAGAAAATACAAATGAAACATGATTAAATATCTAGACAGATGGACAAGCAAATTTCAAGCTTAAAAGAAGGGAAAGAAATCACACTAAAAACTATAGAGGTTCTTACCTCATATGTTAAATAGCCTATCATTTTGAAGGCAGACACTGAATAATAATACATACTGTGAACACCAAAGAATTCTTGAAAATGTAACTGATAAACCTCTAGCTCAAAAAAGCAAAAACAGGAGAGAAGACACAAATTACCCATAAAAGACATGGACTGAAGATGTCACTATAGATAATAAAGGAATATTATGAACAAATAAATGCCAATACATTCAATAATCTAGCTAATGTAGAAAGACTTCTTAAAAGATGGAAATTACCAAAAACTAATAAAAGAAACAAAAAATCTGAATAGCTCCATATCAAAGAAGTTGAGTCTATCTATCACACACAAAAAAAAGAACAAAAAAACCCCAAAAAACTCCCACAAAGAAAAACCCAGGCCCAGATGGCTTCACTGATTAATTCTATCCTGTATTTAAGGGGTAAATAAAAAAAAATGAACAAAAAACCCCCAAAAAACTCTCACAAAGAAAAACCCAGGCCCAGATGGCTTCACTGATTAATTCTACCCTGTATTTAAGGGGTAAATAAAAAAATAAAATAAAATGAGGGGTAAATAATACCAATTCCACACAAACTCTCAACAAAATAGGAAAGGGAGCATTTGCCAACTAGTTTCATGAGGACAGCATATCCTAATGTCAAAACAAGATAAAGATACTACAAGAAAGGACACTATAGACCAATATCCCCCATGGTGTGGATTTAAAAATCCTTAACAAAACAGGGGCGCCTGGGTGGCTCAATTGGTTAAGTTTCTGACTTCAATTCAGGTCATGATCTCACAGTCTGCGAGTTCAAGCCTCAGGTTGGGCGCTGTGCTGATAGCTCAGAGCCTGGAGCCTGCTTCAGATTATGTGTCTCCACCTCTCACTACCTCTCCCTCACTCACACGCTGTCTCTGTCACTCAAAAATGAATGTTAGAAAAAAAATTAAAAAAAAAATCCTTAACAAAATAGTAGTGTGTTGAGTCCAGCAAAATAAATATAAAAAATAGTATCTCCTAAGTAGAGTTTATCACAGAAATGCAGCATTAGAGAACTGTTTAGCAATGGAAAACATCAATCAATATAATCTAGCACCTTAACAGAAAAAGGACAATACCACAAAACTTCTGGAAAAAAACCTGTGAAAAGTTTTGCAACTTGGGACTAGTAAAACTTTCTTAACTAGCATATTAAAAAAAAAATTGATAAACTGTATTCCATCTCATTCAAAATGGACACCATTTAGGGGTGCCTGGGTGGCTCAGTCGGTTAAGCATCCGACTTCGGCTCAGGTCACGATCTCATGGTCCCCAGTTCAGATTCCGTGTCCCCTTCTCTCTCTGCCCCTCTCCCGCTCATGTTCTGTTTCTCTCTTTCTCTCTCAAAAATAAATAAAAATTAAAAAAAAATTTTTAATGGACACTTAAAATGGACACCATTAAGAAAATTAAAAGGCAAGCCACAAATTAAGAGTGAAGTATTTGCAATATATGAATTTAACAAAGGAAGCATACACAATACAGCTCTTCAAAAAAGTGAAGGGAATGGCCAGTAAGTTCAAAGATGTTCAAATCATGATCCATCATGCAAATGCAGCAGACTAAACCCACAATGACATACCTCCATGTATCTATTAGATGGACTACAACTTGGTAAGGACGTAGAGCAATCGAAATTCTCATATACTGACGGTGAGACTGTAAAATAGTCCCACCATCTTGGAAACCCAACTGGCAGATTCTAATACAATCAAACACACATTTGCCATGAGACTTTCCTTCGTAGGTATTTACCCAAAAGAAGATATATGTTCACACAAAGATTATAGAGGACTGTTCATAGCAGCTTTATTCATAAGAGCCCCAAACTGGAAACTCAAATGTCCATCAACTGGTGTATGAATAAACAGGTTGTAATATGTCTCTACAACAGAATACTAATCACCTACAAAAGACCTACTGATCTCCTCAACTTGGAGGAATCCCCAAACCTTATCATTCAAGGAAAGAAGCTAACACAGACGAGTACAAACGAGTACAGAACATGAACTCTAGGAAAGGCAAATTTAACCTAGAGCCACAGAAGACACATCTGTTGTATGGGGGATTAACGTCAAAGAGGCACCGCTTCCAGGGG
Organism: Panthera leo; assembly: GCF_018350215.1. Lineage (NCBI taxonomy): Eukaryota > Metazoa > Chordata > Mammalia > Carnivora > Felidae > Panthera > Panthera leo. The sequence continues at coordinate 112,879,223 of NC_056680.1, read as the reverse complement.
TTGGAAATATTCCATATCTTGATTGTGGTAAATGTTTTCACAAGCTGTACCCTTAAATGCATGCAATTTATTACATGAAATTATACCTGAACAAAGGTGATTTAAAATAGGAGAGAAACACAACTGGCTCAGATACAGTACAGCTTCTCTGACAGACTGTTAATAAGTGTATATATTGGTAAAATATTTTTGGAAGGCAGGTCATCGATAGGTATTTTATTCATTCACCAGGTAATTCTACATGTACAAATCTATTCTGGGTAATAATCTGAAATAGGGTAACTCTTCATGTGAAGAGATATTTATAGTCTGTTTTATGATCATAAAAAACTGCAAAGAAAAACACAAACCCTTCAGGTCAGACAATAGGGAACAGTTAAGAAAATTATGGATAAGCCATGAAAGAGACTGTTTTGAAGCTACATAAAATAGCATTTCCAAGGAATTTCCAATAATACAATAAACTACTTATGTCAAAATATTAAATAAGAACTAAATAAAAATCATACCTAAAATAATATCTTAACTTCATAAAATCTGAATTATAAAAGAGGCCAAAAAAAGGAAACAATTACCACTTCTGGGTGGTAAAACTGTAACCTTTTCTTTATCCTTTTCTGTATTTTCCACATATTCTGTAACTAATAAAAAAACTTTGTTTATAATAAAGACATCCTTATAAAAGAGCTAGTATTCAATGTTCGAACGTACCATGCAACTTTTAAGTAATGATTTTAAGTTCTGGCTTCATATTTCAAAAGAGTTAAACTTATCATGATGGAAGTTCTATCAGGAATCCCAAAGCAATAATAAGGGGTTTTCCACAGGAATTCTCAAGTAAAAACAAATCATTTAACAGTGCAAACCAGCAACATTAGGTGGCATGAGTGCTCCAGATGCTAAACCACAAAGCTTAACACTTGCCTGAAAAGAGCTTTGAGATTTTCCGGTAATTCAGTTCGACCAGCATATCCTGGGTTCATCGTAATAAATATTCCAACTGATGGCTTCAGTGCGATGGCTTCCCCAAGAAATACAAATCTACCGTAAGAAGAATGTTGATGGAATTAAACGTGCTCATTGAATGTGAATACACAATGACAAATGCATACTACTGCAAAATGCAAATTCTTATTAGGCAGCTGTTGATTCTGGGTGATTTTCTTTACAATTCACATGCATACAATTTTGAAAATCTTTGAAGCATGTTTATTAAAAATACACTCCCTTCCCCACAAAGAGTTACAAATATGGGAAGTATTGTTTTATATTTTAGCATGGCCATATATGCTGGAATATAAAAATGAGGACTTGGCTACTGAAACATCGAAATGGGATGTCATTTTTGCCTTCAACATAGGCTGCAATTCCTTGAATGGGACGCTGCAAAGACAGAAAATATCCATGTTAAGAGGACAAAGTGACATCTTTGTTCCACCTTTATTAAGTCTATTTACTCACCTTCCTCCTTCACTGCCTCCCATTTATTCAGCAAATATCTACTGACTACCACGGAGAGGCAGAATAGTGTGGTGGTTAGGAAAGCTATCTGTGGAGCCAGATTGTGAGTGTTCAGAGAGCAGCTCTATCACTTTAGGTATGTTCCAATTCCTTCATCTCATAAAAAGGAAAGGGGGTGGTGATAATATTATCTACTTTACTGGATCATATGAGGATTAAAAGAGATTATATGTATAAATGGCTAAGAGGACAATGCCTAGAATATGGTACACACTCAACAGATGTTAGCTATGACTATCGCTATTCTCATCACTTAAATGCATTGGAGAAGAAGCGAAAGATGTGTAGAAAGATCTGCAAGGGTCTAGTTAGGCTGCTGATGGACAGAGCAATGAAACAGGCAAGAGCCAGAGGAGCCAAAGTGAAGGACAGTAGAAGGAAACTTTCAAATGATGGTAAAAGAGAAAGTGCTCTCTCTTGTTGAAAAAGGCAAGGGCTAGAGTAGTCGAGGAGCTGGGCCTACCTCACACAAGGGAGAGGGAAAAGAGACACAGATTTTAGGACTAAGAGCTTCTCAGATACTAGATAACTAAGAGAAGATGGATTTTGTATAGCCAAGGTAATAAGGGAGAAATCTTCAATCCCAGCATATCAGGCCAGGGAAGGCAGAGAAGCCTGACAGGGCCACTCACAGAGAGGGAGCTGCTGTAAAAGGGCCCCTGCGTGCTCTCCCGTGATACAGCAGGGATAGCCACAGTGAAGGGTATAGACTTTGAGGGGGTAGAGCCAGCAAGATGCGCATAGGCTTTGTTGTTGAGGCATGGTTCCACCTCTTAAATTCTTGAATATAAAGAGCATGTAATAATTCATGAAAACATCAAGAAGACTAGCCGTCTGTCCATGGGCCAGCCTGAGACAAACAGGTACAACTTACATACACAGAGACATGGACAAAGAAGAAACTACCAGTAAGTATAGTTAGGAGTATCCAGAAATCCTTGCACGGATCAGTTATCTAAATCTCCTTAAGAAAGGATGGCCTCGGAGCACCTGGGTGGCTCAGTCAGTTAAGTGTCTGACTTCGGCTCAAGTCATGATCTCACGGTTTGTGAGTTCGAGCCCCGCACCCGGCTCTGTGCTGACAGCTCAGAGTTTGGAGCCTGTTTCGCATTCTGTGTCTTCCTCTCTTCTCTCTGCCCCTCCCCTGCTCATGCTCTGTCTCTCAACAATAAGTAAATGTTAAAAAAAAAAAAAAAAGTAAAGAATGGATGGTCTCAAATGACATCTGGGTTACATCAAATAATAAGATTTTGACTAAAAACTAAATGAAATACATCTGGGCAGGGGGAGTCAAAAAGGAAAGAATCTAATCTTCTCTAACATGGTCTTAGAGTAGGGGCAGGTAAGGCAGCAGACATGTGGTCATAGTCAAGTGGTATCCCAGAGCCATACGATAGAAGCACTGAGAGGTTTTTTAAGAGGTGGGAATTTCTAGATGTCATATACAGTAAGTGAAAACTTCTATAATAGAGTCACAGTTTCCAGGGGCTTTCCCTCACTGGGAGATTGAACCGTCCCTATGGATAAGACAGCTAGCTGAGCAAAATGCCCTAAGGAGTGAGAGTAAGTGGGTAGGCCAGATAAAATGAGATTTCCCTGTATACAAAAAATAGTGCAAAGAAAACCACAAACAAATGTTATAAAGGAAACCACTATAATACTAACTTCTCAAATTAAGCCATCAGTCCCCAAGTGCCAGTCATGTTTTGTCTTTTAGAATGTGGCATCATGTTAAGACGCTGTTAGGCTCTGGATATATCTGGGAAGTTTTTTGGAGTCACCGAGTAACGAGCAGAGCGTAGTGTGTACTCTGCTGTGATGGAACATTGAGCAAGCAGTGTTGGTGGAGACACCAGGATTTTGATTTTGCATCTATTAAATATAAAAGGCCTATGGGGCAGCAAGTGGAGTCCTGAGATGCTCCAACAGGCACTGTCTTTGGAGGTCAAGGTATCAGAGAAAGGAAGTCTGGGCACCCAGCAGCCACCAGCAGACAGATGGTTCTCAAAGCCACATGACTGGGTGGAATTACCAAGGGAATGAGACCCAAAGATTGAGCCTTGTGACACCTAGTACTGATAGGTCAGAAAATAATAACAAAAAATAACAGCAAACACTGATACAGGGCTATGTGCCAGACACTTGTCCCAGGGCTCTGCATTTAGTCACCACGATGATCAGTAAGATAGTTTCTATACTTTTTCTGATTTTGTAGATGAGAAGAAATCAGCCCAGGGGCATCCCTGAAGCTGGGAAAAAACCAGGAGGATGGTGGTGTCTTGGAACCAATGTGAAGAAGCGTGTCCGGCAGAATGGAGGGACCGATTGTGTCCAGTGCAAACAGAAGGTCAAGTTAGAACAGAACGGAGAACTGCTAAGTGGATTTAGCATCATCAAGAGGGTTTTTTTTTTTTTTTTTACGTATAAATGTAGTACACCTTTGTTGCATTCAACAATTAAAAACCGCTAACAAAAATAGGAGGTTATTCAAAATCATTCTTCAAAATAAACCAGTTCCTCTTATTTTATCCATTTCACGAGACACAGATAGGCAGCAAGCGAAGAAGATGAGGTTTGCTTTTATCCATTTTACAAGACGCAGATAGGCAGCAAGCGAAGAAGATGAGGTTTGCTTCACTGTTTTATGTTTCTCTTTGTATCCGTAAAGAGAAAGAAGCCAGGCGCTACTCACCTCTTTTTCCTGTTTCTGATGGCATCATGTATCATTTTCACTTGCACTGCCACCACTGACAGAACCTCCACAGAAATTCGATTGAATTCATCAAAGCAGCCCCAAGCTCCTGTCTGCACCAATCCCTTATAGATATTTCCTATGGACTAAATCACAGAGCGAGCCATTGAGAATTTAACAGAAGAAGGTTTTGAGCTATTAGTTTCAATCATTCCAAATCAGGAATAAATAATATTGTCAGAATATAACATTTTATGACTATCTTACTTTGTAGTCCATTTGCTCTGAACAGTTGAATACATAAACCATCATGCCAAGGGCACGTCCAAGATCTTTGGTGGTTTCTGTTTTTCCTGTACCTGCTGGGCCAGCTGGGGCTCCACTCATGGTTAAATGAAGTGATTGAGTTAAAGTGATGTAACACCTTTCAATAACAAAAAATACCAATGTTACAGGCTGATATCATATTTCTAGAAAACATAATGGAGAATACAACTTTGTTTTTTTAGTTTAAGAAGTCAGGCTCTACAATATGGTCATAACAATCAATATTAATATACCTAGGATTTGTTCGTGGCAATAACAAGAGTCAGAATAATAATTTATATCAAATTTAATTTTAGGTTGGCTACTTAAAAAAAATAAAGCATGTATTGCTTTTTCTTATTTTCTAAGAGCTGTGTATCAATACAAATAACACTTGATTTGTAATGCCATTGAATTTCTGATATGTCTAGGTAGAGATACTATTGATGTCAGACAACGTCTCAAAACTATTGTTTATAAAAGAAAAACAGAAATCTTGGTGATGAATTAAACACTGACTTCATTAAACTGATACTTAATGAATACATTAAAAGATGAGATACGTAAATATATATAAATGTAAAGTATGCAAATATATATGTATTTCAATATATAAAGCAACTACACAAAACAAAATTTGTTACATTAAAATATATATCAGGAATTCATTTTGAACATGTTGCTACATGCATTTAGATTATGATAATACCTATTTTTACAGGAAAGATTCAGAGGTTCTCCGGCTGAGGAGAATTATACAAAGACAGAATTTAATACTTGTAAAAGAAGAAAAACTAACAAATAGCAAGGATCTAACATGAGGTTTTCATAAATTACTTCTGTCTTACTACAGACAGTGGACCTAATAGAAAGACATACACATGGACATCTGTAGTCAAGGGACTAGGGTCTACTTTGCCAATCATCAGATGTTAATTTTAAATAAGTCTTTTGACATCAATGTGCCTCTCATTTCATATTACAACGTGCCTCTGTAATATGAGGAATTTATTGTACGGATTCATTAAAAATGCCAAAGATAGATGCCTTAAAAAATTCAGAGTGCTAGGCAAACAGAAGCAATTACTTATGCAAATGTAAAGTGTATCTATATTTTACGGTCATCACATGTTTAAGCACATCTTACAATGAATATGGAAAGCAAAGACCTCTGAACTAGGAATTACAGTATTTTTTTATACTGCAGACTATCTGCTAATATTCTTCTCTCATGGTTCCAAGTTTTGGTTGGACATGTGGCTATTTGCTCCAACTAGATTTCCCCCCACCCTCCAGCCAGGAGCAGCCAAGTGACCAAACTCCAATGAACACACTGTGTGCTGAAATGCTGTAGAGAAATCCCACAACAGCTCCTTCTAGATCTTTTAGCCTTCTTTCACTTGCCAAAACAAAGGCGGAAGTCTTGTTTGGCATGTTGGCCACTTGCCAGCCTGTACTACTGAGCCCCTCTCCTCTGGACTGTTACTTATGCAAGTGACACACCTGCCTCCATGGACTTGACCTCATTATGTTTTGGGTCTCTCTGTAACGGCTTATCTTTCACACTCCTACCCAGTCCACCTGCACTCCAGCCCAGGTCTCTCAGTTACAAGCTGGTTGACCTACGCCTCTGAACCTGCCCACGTAGGGAAGCAGGAACTGTTGCGGAGGTTGACTGCCCTGCCTACCACACACAAGGGGAAGATCAACATCATACGAGATGTAATGAGCATGTTTGGAAGGCAACATTGTGTTAATGTAAACAATTAGTAAACAACCCAAAAAATGTAATGGAAAAGAAATGTTCACCAAGTGAACATCTTACACAGCACCACTCTATCAAAATGAACATTCAGCTTCCTTTTAAGCTGCAAATAAACCACATAGTGATTTTTTTTTAATCAAAAAGTTAATAAGCTATTAGTCCTCACTTACTGGCACACTCTGAAGTGTCTCTTCCCATCTTCTCCTACACCCTGTGCTTCCCTTCTTCTCATCTTTATTTATAATGGCACATATATAGTAGACTTTTAGCATTTGAAGTTTTGACTACTCTCAAGTGATTTTGTCAAGATACAAATTTTAATCTCTCACACTGAAAGAAGTACATAAATTAACCAGTTAAGATAGTAAACAGAGTTTTAATTAGAGACAAGTTAAAGAGAACTGAATTAGAAAAACAGAATTACAATTTATCAGTGATGAAATCAGGAGCAGATTAATACAAGCAAGAATAATCACAAAGCTAGTGCAAGTATTTCATGGACTTCCTAAGACCATCAACACAAGCCAGCTTTACTGACATATTTAAAACTGCTGACACTGTCTTTTTTTTTTTTTTTTTTAAGAGATGGAGAGGGACGGAGCGCAAGCAGAGGAGGGGCAGAAAAAGAAGGAGACAGAGAATGCAAAGCAGGCTCTAGGATCTGAGCTGTCAGCAGAGAGCCTGATGTGGGGCTCGAACCCACAAATGTGAGATCATGACCTGAATTGAAGTCAGATGCTCAAGCGAGACACCCAGGAGCCCAGAAAGAAAAATGCCTACACTTTCATTCTCAGATAAACTGTATGTATGGTGAAATTGGAAAAGTAGGAACACTCTTGTGATTTTGAGGTGTCTTTCCTCTTTCACGAATGCCCATGAATATACATGCTTTCTCTCACCAAGTAATTCACCAGAGGATGGAATACTAATACGGAATTTCATGCCAAAGTGGTTTATCCTTTCCTACAACATTCTGACGGTATGTATATATTGACTTAAAGTCAAGTGGCAATGAACTTTTAATAATGGTAATCCCCTCCCCTTTGACCTACTTGAGCCATATTGGCTCTGTGTTTATCTCTTGAACGGGCTGATGTCTTTCTCATCTTAGAAACTATGCACTTGTCTCTGCCTGTCACTTTCTGCCTTAGGATGTTTGCATAGCCAGTTCCTACTTGTCATTTACGTCCCAACTCAAATATCTCTTTACCCAATCTATAGTGGATTCTCCATTCAAAATGCTTTTTAACCTATCACCCTATTTCATTTTTGTTTTACCATATATTACCACCTAAAATAACTTTGTTAATTTGATTATTGTTCCTCCTCATTCCCAGCCATTCACATGCCACAGTCAACGAGAAAGTGCATTCTATGAGAGCAGGACCCCTGTCTCTTTAATTAATTCTGGAAAAGCGCTCAGCACAGTATTTCCTAAGTGTTTGTTAAACCATTTCATGGACCTATGTTCCCACTCTTCTTTTCTTCACTGTAGGTAATCCCTCAAAAATTAATCTGAATGTAGGCAATTCCTATGTTTACACTTTCCATAAAGGGATGCAATTGTGGGAGGCAGTTACAAACCCTGGAATCAGAATGTTAGCCATGGATAACAGGAGAGAATGGACTCAATGATCACAAGGGCTGCCCTCTGCCATATTAATCTGGTCATGATTTCATGATCTGTCTGTCCAGTGTCTCTATCTCTGCTTCTCTAATTTGGTTCTCTTGACCTTGTCTCAAACTAAAGTCAATGTCTACCATGCGACTCCATTAGCCCATTTACACACGTTTTCATAGTTTCCATGTTTGTTCATCATTTTCTCTCACACCTTTCTGTTCCATCTCACACACCCTTACCCACATTAGGGGGCTATTCTGGTTCACTTTTTCTCAGCTGACTTCCACTTATCCTTGTTACCTGTCAGTTAAAGGAGTGATCACTAGCCGAGGACTGTTTCCTAAATATTCATAGAAGTACTGGAACTGGGCATCACAAATATTTACGAAGCAGTGTTTCTGGGAATCCTCCCACTGGTGACGAAGTTGAGAAAGCCAAGCAAAGGCTTGGGGACTGACAACCTGAAAACATCACAAGATCATTACCTATCACAAGATATTACAAGGACAATGTGTGTTTTGAGGCAACACACTTTATTCGCCTAATCGGTTCTGCTGATTCACATTTTATCTCTAAAATTCTCACAAGACAGCAATCTCTTCAGGCTATTGCAAATCACAACTGCAGATGGTCCAATACTTCATCAAAACTATGTGTAATAAAAGCCTTCATTTTAAGAAGGCTTTTACTGTAAAACAACATCAATTTGTTCAAGCAATGCTTTTTTCCCCTTTTATGAATCAGCCCAGGGGATTTGATCCCTTTTCTAACTTTATACTCTTATCATTGAAATCAGATGGAAAAATACACTCTGTAGTAAAACATATAAACCATAATTTCTTCATGTCAGAGGTATCAATAAACTATACTTTCAACAAAGTCCATTCTAAAGCCAGTTTTGCTTTTAGTAGATTTTCCACTTCATTTTTCATTAAATTAAATCATAGTATTTTTTTTTTTCATTGCCATTCTTTCTTTTCTTAATCGTATCCATTCTTTTTCCAATTTGAAAAAACAATTCCAGTCTCTTTCAATACATTTGTGACCCTAGGACTTCTTGGGAGCCATTTAAGTTACCAAAATTATTATCTACTAAATGTTCTGATGCCTACATACATCTCAACATCGTACAACTGTATATATTAGATGATCAGAAATTAGACAAAGTCTTTACCTCTTTGAGTACAAAGGACATATTTTAAATCACAATTCATCCTACCGTAAGCCATCACCACTGAAAAAACATAATAAAGTATGTAAAAAGGTGGAAGGTCATAATCAAAGAATAGTTACCAATGGTCCATTATCAAAATGAGAATACCTGGTAAGTGGTAGAGGGGATCAGTTTTGGATTAGCAATTACACAATATCACTGATGGTCCTGAACTTGGAAGAAGTATTTTTTACATTTATGGCTTACACAAAGAAGCAGCGCTGGCACTTTCTGGAGAGAAGGAAAATTCACTTTGATTTTAATAAATTGAGAAAGAGCTAGGAAAACAACAGGAAACGTTTCAAAATACATACATGCATTCATATTGTAAAAGGAATGGTCTTGCTTTAGAGTGCCATCACCAGCAGACAAAAGAGGGGTGAGGAGAAAGTAGCCAACAGGCATGATTCACCAATGTTGTTCAGGAGACAAGCACACTTGTGACGTTTCTAAGTAGAAATGTATTTTAGCAAAAAGCTGAGAAAATTCTTTCACAGGAAACAGTGCCAGTATTTAGGAGACACAAAGGCTCTGTACAGAGGTCAAAAGGATATTCATGCCCTGAAAGTGACTTCTGCAAAGAATGTCATTTAGCCTTTAAAAAAAAAAGGGGGGGGGGGTGACCAATATTCCTCTTTCTTCCAAAGGAAACTAATCAAAGGCACACAGAGAAGTTTTAAATGACAATCTTTTTGCTATTGGCTGGGTAAGCCAGAGAGGTGAAAACCACAGGCCAGCAGACCAAGATGATGATGTGTAGAAAAGCCTGAAGACAGGGAAACGAACACGGTGACTCCACGAGGTTCTTACATCCTAGGTTAGTTTTTGAGATGGTATGGATTGGAGGTTCCTGACTTGGCAAAACTCTGATGTGTAAGACTTGGGATAACTCTCATGAAGATAATTACTTAAATCAAAGTCACTCACAGTAAGTGTAACTAAATTCATAGAACTAATTAAAAATATACAACTTAAAAAACACCTTTCTTGGAAGTACTCTTGACAATAAACACCACTTTTGGGAAACAACACACAATACATGAAATTTCTATGAACTTGCCTTCTGAGAAATAAGTTTGGCCACCACATCTCTGGCATGGACGTCTATGGTACAAATTGTCATGATCTTCTGCCTATCTCCAGGTAGAAGTTCTCCCAGTAAAAGGGCTATCAGTGTATTCAACTGAGAAATCTACAAGAAATTTCGTAAAGAGAAGGTAAGGGTTACAAATATAGAATCCAACAGTCCAATTTGTGAAGAGCACACTAGCTTACAAAACCGTTTCAAGTATGTATCTCAGCTAGCCCTCAAACAGCCTAAAAGTAGAAGAGAAAGGAAGGGATGTTATGAAATTAATTACTTTAAATACAATAAATATTTTAACACCCCTCTCACCCTAAGCTGAGACTCAAGAAGGCAGGCAAACATGAGTGATGACAAAGCCAGAGGTAGAAGCCAGGTTTTCTGCCTGCACTGCACTGACTTTCTGCCCTAATGATGATAAATCCACAACTTTGCTGGGATAGAAAAGATTACAAATTTGAAAAGTCAAATTGAGCTAACCTCTGTAAAAGTATAGTAAGAACTAAATAACAAGTGGTTTTGGTTATTTGGGTTTTTTGTTTTGTTTTTTGCGTAAGGGATAGGACAATTACTTTGACAATATTTAAGACGTATAGGGGAAGACTATCCCACTTAATTCTTCTTACTCATATCCCTATTCTTATTAGGTCCAGTGATTTCTTACATCAATATTTTTCACACTACAGGTCTCTTTCCAAAGAATGCAAGGGAATGAAATGGAATTACAGGGAAGAGAATGGAATAGAAAATGTTGCATTACAAAAGAATGTGTATTGTTTTGTGAAACTATTTCAGTTTCAGACTTTTGAGGGTATACATACATGTGTAAACTAGATCTGATATAAAATATTTACCATTAATTGTGTCAAATCTAAATTAAAGTTACTCTCTTAAGCGGTCATTTTGTGAGCATATTTATTTACTCAGAACATGTCTGCCTTATTCAAGGCTTATTAGCCAGCCTTGCCTCCCCACCCCCGCCAAATTCTGCCTTATTTCAGGGTAACAGAGTAAAATAATACTGTCCCCTTTTTCCTTTTTTTCGCCCCGCAAAGGAAAGTCAATTACAAACCGTTAGAGCTCCTGAGAGAGTTGGTAATGAGTGAATATGACACATCACCAGAGGCTCTCAAACCTTTGTGACCTCCTGTCAAAAACACGCTTCCTACAGCACTATTAACACATCCCAGAAAACAGCCAACACTGCAGACTTCCCCAAGCCCGCTGTGCAGCTGAACTGGAGAAGGTTATGTAACTGTACTATGAATGGAGAAGGCAGGCCAAAAGGTAATAACCATAACACACAGTTTATATGAAATCAGATTGTGCAAGGTGCCAGGCACTGACAAACCATATTGTCCACATCGTTCGATTCAATCTTTGCAAAAATCTATTACTATCCTAACTTTGCAGATGAAGAAACTGAGGCACAAGCATATTAGCAGGGGAGGGGTAATTCAAATCCAGACAGTATGCCTTCAACGCCTGAGCTCTTACTGGTCACATCACACAAATTTTCTCTCCCAGCCTCAGCAAGACCAACCCACCACCAACTTTGAGGTGGAGAAATCCACTGTGTAAGAGGCATTCGAGACAGGGGTGCCTGGGTGGCTCAGGTGGTTGAGCGTCCAACTCGATTTCAGCTTAGGTCATGATGGCACAGTTTGTGAGTTCGAGCCCACGTCGGGTTGTGTACTGACAGTGCAGAGCCTACTTGGGATTCTCTCTCTCCCTCTCTCTCTGCCCCTCCCCTGCTTGTGCTTTCTCTGTGAAAATAAACATTTTTAAAATTTTATTATAAAAAAAGGTCTTTGAAAGGGATTCAAAATCAAACCCAATGGAAAGTTTGTTCAAAGGAATAAAAAATATTTACTTTAGACATTCACAATATACAACATCCTTATAAGCATTTATCTACTTTTAATAGTTTACGCCTATAAAATGTGGCCACTTTATTTTAAAAAAAAAAAAAAGCACACGTGATCATTATTTCACACACACCATGTTCACTATCCCCTGGATTTTAGGTTCCATGAAGGCATACGTGTGCCTGTCTAGTACATGACTTTATCCCCAGAGCCACTAAGGGGCTAGCTGTCAAACAGTAGGTACTCAGTCTTTGCTGAGTAGATTAATACGTGTACATTATTAGCCTCTGCACATGTAAGCTGACCAACAAAATTCATATGCATGTTGGTTAGAAAAGAGGTGTTTTGGCATTGCATATTTTCTCATCTCGGTTGAGACAGCCAGTCTTTAAAGTCTCAACTTGTATACCAGTTCCAGTATTTGGTTAAAAAGAATTGGCTGTAACGACAGTAATAATAACTTATGCCTTGTGAGAACATTTATAATTTCAAGTGCTTTCACATGCGTTGTCTTGTCTGAGGCTCCTACAACCTGTGATTTCTCCATTATTGATTCATTTTTAACAAAAGTTCATCCAAGTGAAAGATGATTAAAAATACAGCTCGTCAACATTATCTGTTCAGCATCCTATGTTGGGGATCTGACATTTTTCGGGATTAAACGTTCCTAGCAATGCTCTTTTTTAAGCCATAAAATTCTGTACCCACAAAAATAGAGTTATAAAAGGTCTATCATTTCGGTGGTAGCATCAGGCACTATCACTAGATGGTCATATTATCAATACCTACAAGTTTATGGCCCATGACATATAAAATGTACCTTGGCAGCTTTTAAAAAACATATAGCCTGTCGGGGTGCCTGAGTGGCTCAGTTGGTTGAGTGTCCAACTTCAGCTCAGGTCACGATCTCACGGTTGGTGGGTTCGAGTCCCACATCAGGCTCTGTGCTGACAGCTCAAAGTCTGGAGCCTGGTTCAGATTCTGCCTCCTTTTCTCTGCCCCTCCCCCACTCACACTGTATCGCTCTCAAAAATGAATAAAAGCTAAAAAAAAAATTAAAAAAAAAAGAAAACATATAGCCTGTCATGTAATCAGCACTTATTCTTGCCCTTGCTCAAAGCAGTGTTATAAGAGTTTCTGCTAGGATCACAGATGTTTGCCTTAAGTCAACTGCCTATACCTCACCTTGAAACTCAAGCAGCTGTTTTCCTCGTACACCTTAGCTTTAGCTGGAGCATAAATAGAGCATATATCCTGAACCAGAGAGAAGCCTCCTTCCAATACAATCCAAACTCCTCTTCGTGAGCACAAAGCCCTCTAGGACCTGCCACCACTCGTTTCCCACCGCACATCACTCTGCCTGCCTGGCCTTCCTGACGTCCCTCTGTCACGGCTGCTTCATGGCCACAGAAACTCTTTCTTTCCTGTGCCTGGACATATTCCCTTTGATCTTTGTGCAGCTGGCTTTCTGTCATCATCCATATCTTACTTCAAACTCACCTCATCAGACTGGCCTTCCCTGGTCATCCCATTTACTATCATCCCCTACCCCATTATTCTATAGGTTCCTATTTTCTTTTCTTCGTGGTACTTACTAGTATCCTACCATTCAGTTACTTATTTCCTTATTTACTATTTGACTCCTCCCCTGACTATAAGCTCTAAAGGAGCAAGACCCTTACATGTCTTATTCACTACCACAATCCCATACCCGGTAGAGTGGCCAGCATAAGGCATCATCTCAGTACGCACTCATTATAGGAATGTAGGAAGGAAGAAATGAACAAACGAAGAACAGCAACAGTACGCACCAAAGCACAATTTTGTTCTTTCAATCACACAGCAAGACAAACATGATTACTGTTTCCAGGGGTTACAGGTCAAAGCAGAATGCAGGTAAATAACTATAATCATTTTGCTGGAACAAGAAGTAGCTACAATGGCACACAGAAAAGGGGCCTTGCCTAATCAAGGGCTTGGAAAGACATTTCAGAGAAAAGGGTATTTTGGCTAAAACTTAAGGGATGAGTGTAATTTAGGTTGTAAAAACTCAAAGGCTGCCCACCCACAGAAGCAGGGAGTAAGCCACCAGAAGCACCCATGTGAACACCCAGCACATGGCAGGTGACCCTGTCAGGGAACTTAAAGAAGTGCAGCATGGGAGAAGGGCAGAGTGTGGTAGACCACACAGGTACAGATGATAGAGAAAGAGGGGTCCAAACACACAGGGCTTGGCCAGCTTATTGAAGGGTCTGAACTTCAAGGGCAACAAGATGTTGCTAAAGGGTTCTAGGAAGTGTGCTAATAATTCGATATTTGTTTTTAAAATATTTCTCTGCCTGTGATGATGGATTGGAGGGAAACAAGACTAGAGAGAAACAGCCCTGGAGAGGAGGGAGGGAGACAGAGCCATCCAAGTGAGAAAAGTGTCTGGAACCAGGATATTAATGAAGTGGTGAGGGAAGCAGCGAGAACAGATATATTTAGGGTAACGGAAGAGATCTGGTGGTTGATTAGACAGTAGGTAAAGTCAGAGTCAAATGGGCTTCTAGGTAAGAAACTGGTGAAGGCCATTGGTGCTTTGTTCTGAGCTTGAGAACATTAGACAAGCAGGTTTGAGAAGAAGAGTGAACATATTTTCAATGTTGTAGGCTTGATGTGCCCATCAGACTTTCAATGGAGAAGCCCAATATGCTTTTTGGTTGTGCCTGAGGCGAGAGGTCTGGGCTGGAGATGACAGTCATGAGCATATTACAAAAGAAAGGGAGAAGACATAAAAGTAGATGAAATTAGCAGGGATGTATGGTATGGTGAGAAGAAAAAGGAACATAAGTCAGCACCATAAGGAAAAGCCACAAAGGAGCAGGAGGAAGAAAATCAAGAAAAGAAAACTGAAGAAGAGTCCAAGAGGTTGGTGGCAAAGGAGAATTCAAACAGGCATGAAATAAGGGGGAGAGTATTAAAGCAAGAGGAAGTACTTCTAATGACAACACAATGCGATTCAGTCAAGTGGTGGAAATGGGGTCATGGAGACAAATAAGAATGAGCCAAGTTACAGGGTTGGAGCAGAAAATGGGAGATGGGACATAAAGGAATCAATTTTGCTAGTTATTTTGCCTGTGAGTAATAAGACACTTGGGAATGTTTATAAACTGACAGCAATGAGCCAGGATGAGAACAGGAAGACACAGGAGAAAAGGTACTGAGGGAATCCTGGGAGTCCACATCAGAAGAAACCCAGAGCACAAATGAAGAAGTGGCTCCTGACACTCAGGCCATGCTTCCACTCTCACAAAGAGTGGTGCACCGAGCTCAGTATCAGCCCCATGGCCATTCATCTAGTTCCTCTCTGACAGCAGCAACAAATAATAAGAGCTGACATTTAATGAGCTCTTACTACCTAATAAGCACTGTGTGTGTGCACGCGTATGTAGGCATATACGTATATACGTACATAATTCTAATTTAATCATCACAATAGCCCTATGAGGGAGGTACATTATTCCAATTTTATGTATGAGAATTTGCTCAAGCTCACACAGTTATAAACAGTGGAACCAGCGTTTAGGACCAGGCACTAGGATTTTACTGTGTATTCATTACCCTGATTCCAAAACCAGACAGAGACCCCACTAAAAAGGAGAACTATAGACCAATTTCCCTGATGAACATGGATGCAAAAATCCTCAACAAGATATTAGCCAACTGGATCCAACAATACATTAAAAAAGTTATTCACCACGACCAAGTAGGATTTATACCTGGGATGCAGGGCTGGTTCAATATCCGCAAAACAATTCACGTGATTCATCACATCAATAAAAGAAAGGACAAGAACCATGTGATCCTCTCAATAGATGCAGAGAAAGCATTTCAAAAAATACAGCATTCTTTCTTGATAAAAACCCTCAAGAAAGTAGGGATAGAAGGACCATACGTTGAGATGATAAAAGCCATATACGAGCAACCCAACACTAATATCATCCTCAATGGGGAAAAACTGAGAGCTTTCCCCCTCAGATTGGGAACAAGATAGGGATGTCCACTCTCACCACTGTTATTCAACATAACATTGGAAGTCTTAGCCTCTGCAATCAGACAACACAAAGAAATAAAAGGCATCCAAATCAGCCAGGAGGAGGTCAAACTTTCACTCTTCGCAGATGACACGATACTCTATATGGAAAACCCAAAAGATTCCACCAAAAAACTCCTAGAACTGATTCATGAATTCAGCAAAGTTGCAGGATATAAAATCAATGCACAGAAATCAGTCGCATTCCTATGCACCAACAATGAAATGACAGAAAGAGAAATCAAGGAATTGATCCCATTTACAGTTGCACCAAAAACCATAAAATACCTAGGAATAAATCTAACCAAAGAGGTGAAAAATCTATACACTGAAAACTATAGAAAGCTGATGAAAGAAATTGAAGAAGACACAAAGAAATGGAAAAAGATTCCATGCTCCTGGATAGGAAGAACAAACACTGTTAAAATGTCGATACTGCCCAAAGCAATCTACATATTCAACGCGATTCCTATCAAAATAACACCAGCACTCTTCACAGAGCTAGAACAAACAATCCTAAAATTTGTATGGAACCAGAAAAGACCCCAAAATAGCCAAAGCAATGTTGAAAAAGAAAACCAAAGCAGGAGGCATCACAATCCCAGACTTCAAGTTATACTACAAAGCTGTAATCATCAAGACAGTATGGTACTGGCACAAGAACAGACACTCAGATCAATGGAATAGAGAACGCAGAAATGGACCCACAAACTTATGGCCAACTCATCTTTGACAAAGCAGGAAAGAATATCCAATGGAATAAAGACAGTCTCTTCAGCAAGTGGTGCTGGGAAAACTGGATGGCGACATGCAGAAGAATGAACCTGGACCACTTTCTTAGACCATACACAAAAATAAACTCAAAATGGATCAAAGACCTCAATGTAAGACAGGAAGCCATCAAAATCCTCGAGGAGAAAGCAGGCAAAAACCTCTTTGATCTTGCCCGCAGCAATTTCTTATTCAACACGTCTCCGGAGGTAAGGGAGACAAAATCAAAAATTAACTACTGGGACCTCATCAAAATAAAAAGCTTCTGCACAGTGAAGGAAACAATCAGCAAAACTAAAAGGCAACCGACAGAATGGGAGAAGATATAAGCAAATGACATATCAGATAAAGGATTAGTATCCAAAATCTAGAAAGAACTTATCAAACTCAACACCCAAAAAACAAAGAATCCAGTGAAGAAATGGGCAAAAGACAGGAATAGACATTTCTCCAAAGAAGACATCCAGATGGCCAACCGACACATGAAAAAATGCTCAACATCACTCATCATCAGGGAAATACAAATCAAAACCACAATGAGATACCACCTTACACCTGTCAGAATGGCTAACAGTAACAATTCACGCAACAACAGATGTCGGTGAGGATGTGGAGAAAGAGGATCTTTTTGCATTGTTGGTGGGAATGCAAGCTGGTGCAGCCACTCTGAAAAACAGTATGGAGGTTCCTCAAAAAACTAAAAATAGAACTACCCTATAACCCAGCAATTGCACTACTAGGCATTTATCCAAGGGACAGGTGTGCTGTTTTGAAGGGACACGTGCACCCCCATGTTTATAGCAGCACTATCAACAACAGCCAAAGTATGGAAAGAGCCCAAATGTCCATAGATGGATGAATGGATAAAGAAGTGGTGTATATATATATACGATGGAGTATTACTCAGCAATCAAAAAGAATGAAATCTTGCCATTTGCAACCACGTGGATGGAACTGGAGGGTATTATGCTAAGTGAAATTAGTCAGTCAGAGAAAGACAAAAATCCTATGACTTCACTCATATGAGGACTTTAAGAGACAAAACAGATGAACATAAGGGATGGGAAACAAAAATAATATAAAAACAGGGAGGGGGACAAAACAAAAGAGACTCATAAATATGGAGGACAAACTGAGGGTTGCTGGAGGGGTTGTGGGAGGGGGAATGGGCTAAATGGGTAAGGGGCATTAAGGAATCTCATTGCTTTACTATACACTAATTTGGATGTAAATTTTAAAAAATAAAAAATAAAGTTAAATTAAAAAAAAATAAAAATAAAACACAAAACTTCCCCACATGGATAGCATATTCATTATCAGCTCATCCTGGCCAGAGAAGAGCTGACATGCAGAAATAAGTAGGTATCCACCACTTACGAATTCTCTTATTTGGTTAAAAATGGAAACACTTCCCAAAAAAGCCACATGCATCATGACCACCACTGAGGTTTCTACGCCACAAATGTCTAAGACACTAAGGTGTTCAAAAAGAGGGCCACCTGCCTGGTGGGATGATGGTGAGCTCACCGTGAAAGAAGGTGTCAGGCAAAGAAAGCAGCAGACTCAAGGTCAGGAAAAGGAATGGTTCTTGATACAGGTGGTAGCTGACTGTCCATTTTGTCTGGACCCAACTCCTGTGGTGGTACCCCATTAAGAGAACCTATATGGGAACCTAAAGAACCAGGTCCCTAAATGCTACAGGCTTAAATAAGGCAACACAAGAAGAAGAACATCTTCCTTGCAGCAGAAGGGCTCCAATTTCTGACTCTGGGCATCTGGGCATCTGACATGGCAGATTTCCCAACCTAGGCACAGCCCAGCCGTGGTGGCCATGAAGCTGGAAGGGCTCTTCTCTGAGAAGAGATATTAAGATCTGAGCTCATGGTCCTCAGCAAACCAAAGTGAATATTGCAATGTAACTACTATAGCCCTTTTGGGGGGGGGGGGCGTGGAGGGGTGAGCTACCAGAACCCTCAATCCCTTCCCAACTGGTTGTAACACAGAAGTAACATTCTTTTTGTTTTATAATGAGAGCATCTAGGATCTCTAATCCTGAAAAACACCCAGGTTTCAGCTTTAGCAGCATCAGAAACAACGGATTTTCATTTCAGCTGGAACAAAGGAAACTGCAAAAGAAACTAGATCCCATAGTCCTTTGACACTATCAGATCATTGCGGTGGCCCCGTTTGTTGCCTTCCTTTCCACTGTTCATCTCCTACTACTCCTCTAATCGTATTGGTAAAACCACCACAAAATTAAGCAATGAATGTCAGAGACAGCGAGGGTAATCACCTCATTCTTGACACTAATGGAAATGATTCCAAAGTTTCACCATTAAGCATGATTTTCTCTGCAGGTTTCTGGTAGATATTCTTCATCGAGTTATAAAGTTTCCTTCAAATCCTTGCATTAGAAAAGAAAAAGGTGTAACATCAATAAGCTCCCACCTTAAGAAACTTGAACAAGAGGAGCAAATTCAAGTAAGTAGAAGGAAGTAATCAAGATAAAGCTGAAATACGTGAAATATAAAACAACAGAAAAATTAACACAAAGATTACTTCTCTGAAAATGTAAATAAACCTGATACACAAAAAGAAAGTCTGATTAAAAACAGAAAAGAGAGGGGCGCCTGGGTGGCTCAGTCGGTTAAGTGTCTGACTTCGGCTCAGGTCACGATCTCGCGGTCCGTGAGTTCGAGCCCCGCGTCGGGCTCTGGGCTGATGGCTCAGAGCCTGGAGCCTGCTTCCGGTTCTGTGTCTCCCTCTCTCTCTGCCCCTCCCCCGTTCATGTTCTGTCTCTCTCTGTCTCAAAAATAAATAAAAAAACGTTAAAAAAAAAACAAACAAACAGAAAAGAGAGGGATAGAAAACACAAATCACCAACACCAGGAATGCAAGAGGGACATGATGTGAGATCCTCCCGATGTGCTAAGGATAATGTCAGGAAACAAAGACCAATTCATGTCAATACATCTAAAAACTTAGGTGCAGACAGTCAATATTTGACTCTACCGCAGCGATTCCACATAGCCACCACAGCGTGAATGCAGCCAAACACAGAGGCACTGGGTAGGATTGGGCCAGAGGGCTGTAACTTGCCAGTCGTTGACTTAAATGAAATGGATGAATACCTTGAAAAACACAATTTTCAAAAGGGACACACGAAAAAAAGAAAAAGCTACATAGCAGCATGCGTATATATATATATATATATATATATATATATATATATATATATATATATATATATATATATATAAAATAAATTGAATTATGGGGCACTTGGGTGGCTTAGTCAGTTACGCCTCTGACTCTTGATTTCAGCCCAGGTCATGATTTCGCAGTTCGTGAGATCGAGCCCCACATTGGGCTCTGCACTGAAAGAGCGGAGACTGCTTGAGATTCTCTCTCTTCCTCTCTCACCCAAAATAAATAAACAAACTTAAAAAAAAGAAAAAAAAAAGTTCCATAAAGAAAACTCCAGGCCCAGATGGCATCGCCAGTGGTTTTTATCATAAACTCTTTCACAAAATACATGAGAATAAAATACTTTCAATTTCTTTTAAGGAACATAATGCTGATCCTCAAACTGGCATAGGTATTCTAAGAAAATTACAGATCAACATCACTGAAGAACATATATAGAGAATTTCTGGGCAGAATATTAGCAAATGAAATCCAGCAAAAATACATATACACATATATAAATGACAATACATCATAACCAAGTAGAGTTTATTTCAGGAATGCAAAACTGGTTTAGCATTCAAAAATTCACCACAGTAACACAATAAAAGAGGCAGACACACAAATAATCTTAACAGATTTGAACAAGGTCAAGGTCTCTTCAAGATAAAAATTCCCAGTAGGCAGCAATAGAAAAGTTCTCTACTTCAGAAAGGGCATCTACAAAAGCCTGTAACTACTATCATATTTAGTGGTGAAGATTGAAATCTTTCTTCCCTGAGACTGGAAACTGGCCAGAATGTCTGCTGTAACTACTTTTATTCAACGTTGCACTAGCGGTCCTAGCCAAGTCAGTAACTCAAGAAAAGGAAATAAAGGGCAAAAAAGAATAGGAGACAAGAAGTAAACCTGTCATTACTGACAGATGATATGTTCAGGGACACAGCAAAGCCTATGAAATTCTTAAAAAAAAAAACCTGACTAAAATTAAAAAGCAAATTTGGCAGAGTCCTAAGACACATGGTGAATATTGAAAAATCAATCTTATATACGAGCCACAAATATTAGGAAAGAAAAATTTTAATTGATTAGAATATGTTTACAGCATCAAAACATATAAACTATCTAAAAGTAAGTCCAGCAAGAAATGTGTAACACGTTGACACTGAAAACAAGAGAAATATTTTGAGAGAAATTAAAGACAACTTATGTCAAAACATACACCATGTTCTTCGAGAAGACTCATCATGGTTGAGATATCCACCCTTCCAACATTCCTATTTATACTGAATGTCATTCCAGTTAAAATTTAATTAGGATAAAAGATTAGGCTTCTAAAAATAAATACACAATATGATAATTTATGTAGAAATGAACAGAACCTAGAATGATCCAAAAAATTTTGGGAAAAAAATTAAAAATAGAACTAAGTTGGAGGCTATATATAACATGATTTTAATGCTTACTATAAAGTTACGGTAATTAATACAGTGTGGATTTGGCATGAAAACACAAAAATAGAGGAATGCAACAGGGCAGTCTGGAAATAGATCCCTGCGTATATACTCATTTGACTTTGACCAAGGTGCCAAGTTAATACAATAGAAAAGAAAAAGATGTATGGATCACAGATCTAAATGAAAAAAACCATAACCATCAATCTCCTAGAAGGAAACAGGAGAACATCTTCATAACACTGAGATACACAAGAATTTCTTACAAATAACAGGTATCGAGCAAAGAAAAATTTGATACACTATAAACATTAAAATGAAAACATTCCATTCCCAATAATGAGCATTAATAAAATGAGCAGTCCATTCATTTCCTGACAAAGGAATTGCAACCAAATAAAGAAATCCTCTAACCAACAATAAAACGACAAACATCCAATTAAAAAAAAAAACAAAAAAAAACAAACCTAGCAAATTATTTGAACAGATACTGCACAACAGAAGATATAGGAATGCCAATAAACATGTGAAAGGTTACTGAACATCTTTTTTTTTTTTTAAATTTTAGAGAGAGAAAGAGTACACACAAGCACACCTGGTGTGGGGCAGTAGAGGGAGAGGGAGAAAAAATCTCAAACAGGTTCCAATTTCAGCACAGAGTCCAACACAGGGGCTTAATCCCACAACTCTGGGATCATGACCTGTACCGAAATCAAGAGTAAGAGGCTCAACCAACTGAGACACCCAGGCGCCCCTCAACATCTTCAGACATTAGAGATAAGCCAATTAAAAGCACAGTGATACAGGGGCACCTGGGTAACTCAGGTGGTTAAGCACTGACTCTTGATTTCATCTCAGGTCATGATCTCACAACCATGTGATTGAGCCGTGCATTGGGCTCCATGCTAAGCATGGAGCCTGCTTGGGACTGACTCACTCTCTCTCTCTCTCTCTCTCTCTCTCTCTCTCTCTCTACCTACCCCTCTTGCACTCTCTTTCTCTCTCAAATAAAATAAAGTTAAACACACACACACAGAGTGAGAGACTATTTCACATCCACCAGAATTGTGAAGACTGATGACGCCCAATACTGGCCGGAATATGAAGCAACTAGAATTGTGTCACCTTGTTAATGGGAATGTAAGAATGGAGAACTGTCTGGCAGTTTTTTTTAAAATGGGTAAACATATACCTTTCGTATGATTCAGCCATTTCACTTTTAGATACTTTACCCAGGAGAAAGGAAAATATAGGTCAAAAGACTTGGATAAGAATGTTCCAAGCAGCTTTAGAAATAGTCTCCTCAAACTGGAAACCCCAGGGTCAATCAACAGAATAAACAAAGCGTGGTATAGTTATGCAATGCAATTCTAAGAAACAAAAAAGAATGAACTTCTAATACATGTAACAACATGCTTGTTAAAGAAGTGAGACGGGTCTGAGATTTTACTCTACTTGCATGCTAAAGTCAGCCTGGCAGACATTAAGGGATGCTGGCAGAAGACACAGAGCCTCTGAGTCACAGATAAAAGAGGGTTCATTAGAGCAATAGTATTTAGTATCAAAGTATCAACATTTACACCAGTTCCTGACCCCCAGCTTTTCAAGGATAATCCCAAAAGAGCCACATAAGGCTTGTGAATGCTGTGAGCTGTGTCATAGGAGAGGAACCTTGAGTTTAGGGAACCTAAACTTTTCTAACAGACAGTAAGCATGTCTGACCTTTGCCCTGGAAGATTTTATCTTTATTTTACTGGAGTAAGCCAATCTGCCCTTTGCTCTGGAGAGAAAATACTGTCTTCTAACAATGTTTTGTTATACAAACATTCTTGGGAAGATAGTCTAGAACAAAGGCAATAAGTACCTCTGCTCAAAAAATGTACAAAATCTGAGACCCACAATAGATTGTCTTCCAACAGTGTTAAGTGAAAACTCCAGACCAAAAAAGAGGATAGGTTAGTTCATGAGACTGTCCAACAGAGTTTTCTCTCATATTTTATCAATGCCTGTGTTTTGCAATGTTTATTAGCACCCTGTAAAATGAGTAAAATGATTTTCCATTTTTTCTACACTCTAGAAGAGTTGATATATAATGGCACTTTTATTTTTTTAAACTTCTGATGAAACCACTGGAGCAGGGCTCAACTTAGGGTGTGGGTATGCAACTTCAACAACCTTAATTACCGTTTCAATTATTTCTGTGGTTACTGGTCTACTCAAGTTTCTACCTCATTTAAAATCTATTTCAGAAAGAGTGTTCGTGGAGAATCACCTGTTTATTCCAGGTTTTTGACTTAACATTTAGCATAGAATCACACATCAGATTATATGGTCTTTTTAAAATCTCTTCTCATAAGAAGTTATAGTTCCTTTCCTTCCCCCCACCCCCAACTTTTCTTTTCCTGTCTTCTCTTAACTTGCAAAAATTTATTGTTATGGTCTATTCAAAAAAACAATTCTTGGATTAATGGATCAGAGTGGACTCACATGGCATATATCGGTAACAAAACTCTTTTTCTCTTATATCTCTCACTGTAGAGATTTTCAGTTACTTCAGTATCTGTTCTACAGATGTAGCCAAAGTAGCCACTAGCAAAATCTGGCTCACTACCAGTTTTTATAAATAAAGTTTTATTGGAACCCCATCATGCCTATGTATTTAAAAATTGCCTATGATTTCTTCCCTACTGCAACAGCAAAAATGAGTAGATGTGAAATACACTACACAGCCCAGAAAGACTAAAATATTTCTATCCCATCCTTCAAATAAAAAGCTGCCCAACTAGATCTCTAGGGTCAAGATGTAGTCACAGCAGAAGTCCTCAATAAGTATCTCGCAGTGTTCATGAAGCACTTCTCTGGGCTTTCTCCTGGGAGCAAACAGACCCACTGGTAATCTCTCAGGATATACAAGAGACAGAACTGTTTCCAATAGTCCATTTCTTCTACATTTACTCCTTATCACTGACCAGAGACCCCTCCTACATGTCTTTTTTAAACTGAATCTGAGTGTAATTTCCCTGGAATTTCATTGGATAAAATAGGCTTATCACTCTAACAGTTTTTTAAATAGGTCTCACCTGTGGTTTTACCTGCTCTTTTTTTTATTTTTATTTTTTAATGTTTATTTATTTTTGAGAGAGAGACAGAGACAGAGCACGAGTGGGGGAGGAGCAGAGAGAGAGGGAGACACAGAATCTGAAGCAGACTCCAGGCTCTGAGCTGTCAGCACAGAGCCCGACGTGGGGTTCGAACTCACAAACCGTGAGATCATGACCTGAGCCAAAGCCGGATGCTCAACCGACTGAGCCACCCAGGCGCCCCATGGTTTTACCTGCTCTTAATTATCAGTTCAATTCCATCTGTTATCAACTTCTAGGCATTCCTCAAGGTATCTAGTTCAGTATATCCAGATACAATATGATTTTTTTTTCTTGCTGGTCATGCAATAAAATTTTTGCTGTGTCAAAGTAACCAGTTAAGTCCAAGATGGAGTCACTGATGCTAAACCCTGTGTCAGCACACCAAAACTTAGGTTTCTATGCTCAGCTTTCCCAGAAAGGCAGGCCTAGGTCAACTTGTCAGCACCTGCCAGCTCAGCACAAGTTACCTGAACCAGTGCAAGACTTCCCTTTGTCTCATATGAGCAAAGTAACCCTGACATAACCTAGCAGCAAATGCCCAGTATAATTTCCTTGTTCCTGCTCACTTGGTCTATAAAAATCCGGTGCCTTATCAGCTCTTTGGTGCTTCCTTCTACCTGTTAAACTGGATGCTGTCTGATTCATGCATCATGGAATAAAAGCCTACTAGATTGGTAAATTATGGAAAATGTTTCTTTTAATAGAGAGGAGAGGTAGAGAGTATTGCTCTCCTCATGGGTTCCTGCTATATTAGAAAGCACGAGGCTATGAAATCACACTTTTATAAAGAGGCAAAAGAAAAAACTTCTGTCCAGTATACACTGGGTAGCTTCAGGCTTCAGAGGCTTTCCCTATTCATGCAGTAAGGTAAGAACACTATCAACATTGTATTCAATTGCTTTTCAAAGAATTTCTCAGTCAATGACTAAAAATGAGGCCAAATATTGGCCTTAAGAAGCAAAATCAGAGTTTCTTCCTTATATACATTATTTAGTCCTTGTGGGGGGGGGATGGATTGTTTCACATCACTTATCTTGAGTCCCACTGAAAGAACTCGGGGTCATGTCCCAGCACAGTAATAATTAAGTTTTTCAAGTCCAAAATGTTTCCACTTCTTTGATGATTTCCACACAGCTTAATAATAAAGGAAGAGTAAAAAATCTTTCTTACCAGCTCTCAAGCTGCCAAAACAAAAGACTTTTGCCAAGGAACCCTCAAAGCTGAGGAATTAAATTTATTCTATCTGTAGTATTTTCAAAGACTCTGGCAAGGCAAGGATGTGTATCCAAAATGCAGTATTTTTGCCTTTGATCCCAACATTATCTAACATAAAATCACAGTATGTCTAAAGGAAAAAACAGAGGTTAAAATAATTAGTTAATTTGTCTCACTACAATTTGCAGGTGAGGACTAAGCAAAGAAATTACTTGTGCAGGTAGATCATTAATTACAGCCAACTCTGATCTCAGCTGTAAAATGAAACTATTTTAAAGGAATAACGTTCATTTTAAAAACAGCTCACAGTATTAGCACAAGTAATTTTAATTAAAAACAAACTCCAGCAGATGGTTACATCCATTTTTAAAGAGAGAACACTGAAGAGGTTTCAATGTAGATGGGCACACTTCTCAGGAACCACACTATAGCCTCGACCATATTCACATGTTAGCTTCTCTAATATGCATATTAGTATCAGTTACAAAATTGAAACACTGTATTGAAGGCATCTGTTGGCTGGTCTGTCAAACATTTCAATTTGTACTGGAAGTGTTTCATAATTAAGCAGATAAACACCTTTTTCATCAACCTTCTTCACTGCTTCTCCTTCAACATGAAAAAGAAGCATTATGTAACTCTTAAAGTAAAAAAATTTTAAACTATTTTAAGGGAGGAAAAAAAAAAACCTAAATTCTGTTCATTAGTGGAATACGCTGAAGCTCCTGGGATATGACCACCTTTAGTTATAAGAATAAAAAGAATCAACTTGATGTTGCTGACAGGATAGAGAGTGTACACTTATACACTGATACTGGGAAGTTCAATTTGCACAATGTTCCAAAGGCTTAACTGAGTTATACTCAGACCTAGCATTTTTAATTCTGGCAGTTTATCCTGAAAAAATAAAGAAAAATATGTGCAACATGTATGTATGTACGTACATACAAGGCTGTTTACTGTAGGATTGTTAATGGTAGCCCAAACTTAAAAAAATAACCTAATGGCCCGGATTAAGTAGTAATAATAACAACAGATACTCTGCAACATACAGGATTAAGATGAATGAGCAACTCCTTTATTAACTGCTTTATTTTAAATAAAGCAAAAATCCACTCATGTGCCAAGTCCACAGTCAAACATGAGAGATGCCGCAGGAGATAAGGGCATGAGAGGAAGAGAAGAGGCTGGGGGGCAGGGTGTGTGTGTGATAGTCCCTGATGCCAGGAATGTGCCTCAAAAGGCACAACAGTAGAATGTGGCTAATATGCTAATACCACAGCACCCTAAAGTGGGATCTGGGTAGAGATGCAAACATCCAGAGACTGAGGTTTAAGCTGCTACACGGGAACACATTTCTGTCTCTCACACTTCCTGAGCAAGGCTGGGAGTTGGAATTGAGACCCTGACATAGAATTGAGATCTTCAGAGTCATAGAGAGTCTAATAAAGGACTCTAGAAAAACTCAAACCCCCTAGCTCAGAGAAGCAAGGTGAAAGCCTGAAATATCTTGGGCTTTTGGAGAGGAAAAAAGTCCCCTAGGAGATATCAAAACCTCAAGCCTATGCCAAGGGATCTGAAAATCCTAAACTGAGTAATCAACCACAAAATTAATCCAGAATCCACAAAACCTGTGGAAACCTAGAAGAAACAAGAACACACGATAGAGACACATGCTCTCTCTGTGGCACACACAATTCCTACAGAGAAAACAAACCTAGATAAACTTAAAAATGAACATAAAAAAACCAAATTCAATTTAACAGAATAACCAGCCTTAAAAGAACTAGCATTAGAACAATCTAAATCAGACTATTAAAAAGGTCTCTTTAAAATAATTGAGACACAAAATAAAAGGCATGCTGAAGAGATTTTTAAAGAACTAAAAAGAAATTTGGGAAATTGAGATATAATAATCAAACTTAAACTGACAAAAGGAATATTTATATTGCAATGTTTATAGGTACAGATTACTGGCATCTGCAATTCCCTTTAAAATGAATGATAAAAAGGTGGAAAGAGGGATCTACAGAGGGGTGGATGAAGCACAGACAGCATGATAAACTAAAATGTTAATTGTAGAATCTTGGTGTTAGGTTTGCAGATGATTATACAATTCATTTTTTTTGTAGATTTAAAATCTTTATGATAAATAAATCTTTATGATAAATTGTGGGGGTAATAAATTAATTATGCATCACGTCAGACACCATTGTTATTGCCATTTCACAACAGCAACAATGGCTAACTTAAATTTTGTCCAGCACTTTGTGGGGCACCTGAGTGGCTCAGTTGGTTGAGCATCCAACTTCAGCTTGGGTCACGACCTCACGGTCTGTGGGTTCAAGCCCCGCATCAGGCTCTGTGCTGACAGCTCAGAGACTGGAGCCTGTTTCAGATTCTGTGTCTCCCTTTCTCTCTGCTCCTCCCCCACTCATGCTCTGTCTCTCTCTCTCTGTCAAAAATAAACATACATTTAAAAAATTAAAAAAAATAATTTTGTTGAGCACTTTTAAATGGTGTTTTAAATACATTAACGTAATCCTAGCAATACTGTGATACAGGTGCTGTTATTATTACTGTTTTACAGACTATGACGCTGAGGCACGGAGTGGTTATTTAAGACACCCAAGGCAACACAGCTAATGAACCACAGCTAATGAGTTGACATTTTAACGTACATAATCTGGACCTAGATTCTTTTTTCTTCATCATTAACCTATAAGAAAAAAAATATCAGTGATGTGGAGGATAGATTCGAAACATCACCTGAGCGGGTCCTGGTTTGCTCAGATGGTAGGGTACACAACTCTTAAACTGGGGGCTGTAAGTTTGAGCCCCATGTTGGATGTAAAGATTACCAAATAATAAACTATTCAAAAAGTTACCTAAAAAAAAGGTACCTAAATTACAACACAAATAATGCAGAGTTTGAAAATATGAGATAGAGGTTAAAAGACAGGAAGGACAGCATGAGAAACCCCAACATATAGCAGATTAAATTGAAAATGAAGAAAATACAGCAAATGGAAAAAGGCATCGATCAAACAAAAAATGGAGAGAAATTTTCCAGAATTGAAGACAGACATGTAACTGAAGATTCAAGAAGTTCACAAAGTCCTTAGCAGGCTACATTTTAAAAGCAGTGGTGGGGGGGGCGGGGGGTCAGGGGGGAATCTACAACTAGATACAATAGAATAAAATATCAGAACCACAAAAAGAAAAAGATTATAAAAGGAACCAAAGACCAAAGACAGATTGCTTATGAAGTAAAAATAATTTGACCTAAAGTGTACAAAAACAATGATGGGCACAAGATGATACAATATTTTTAAAGTTCTGAAAGTAAGTAATTCTCAACTTAGAAATCTAGGCCTCAGGGTGCCTGAGTGGCTCAGTGGATTAAGCGCCTGACTTTGGCTCAGGTCATGATCTCACTGTTCCTGAGTTCAAGCCCTGCGTCCGGCTCTGTTTTGACAGCTCGGATTCTGTGTCTCCCTCTCTCCACCCCTACCCTGCTCATGCTCTGTCTCTCTCTCGCTCTCAAAAATAAATAGATAGTAAAAATAATTTTTTAAAGAAGAAATCTAGGATTCAAATATGAAGAAGGAAACCAAAATAAAGGGATCAAAAAATGTCCTACTTATTATCCATCACTTCACAACCCCCTAAGAGATACATTACAAGAAGAAAGGAAATGAATTTCAAAATAAGAAATGGGGTCAAAAAAAAAAAAAAAAAGAGCGAAGTCACTGCTAAATATGTTGATAAATCTAAGATTTAAATAACACAAGCAGGGCGCCTGAGTGGCTCAGGTCATGATCTTGCGGTTCGTGAGTTCAAGCCCTGTGTTGGGCCCTTTGCTGACAGCTTGGAGCCTGGAGCCTGCTTCGGATTCTGTGTTTCTCTCTCTCTTTGCCCCTCCCCTGCTCACACTCTGTCAATCTCTCTCAAAAATTAAAAAAATAATAATAAAGTAACACAAGTAAAGGTTGATTAAAAAAAATTAAAAAGCGGCATATAAAATAGGACATGGAGATCAGAATAAAGGTTTGCAATGTCCTTGTGAGGAAGAGGTAAGATCTATTAACAGTTAACTAGAACACAAGCACACTGAAAGGAGGACCTTCACTGTTGGAACCACAGAACCGACAATAGGGCCGCCTAAACACTCAGACTCTCAGACTAGACCCAGAGGAGGCAGGAAATAATTCTGGTATATCCATATAAAGGAATACTATTTGGTGGTTTTTAGTGTCAATTTATATACATATATAATTTACGACAAGCAAAAATGTAGATAACATATTGAGTGAAAATATAAAGTAATAATGTTTGAAGGTAAAAAAACAACAAACTATTTTTTCTGTGTAGATTTAGATACATGGATATATATCAGCACAAAAATATATTTATATAAATAGCTAGGCATTGACACACACACACACACTTGTGTGTGGAGAGAGAGAGAGAGAGAGAGAGAGAGAGAGAGAGAGAGATGTCTACACATTCACATAGAAAGAGAGAGACCAGGGTACTTGGGTGGTCCAGTCAGTTGGGCGTCCGACTTTGGCTCAGGTCGTGATCTCAGGGTTTGTGAGATCAGGACCTGTGTCGGGCTCTCTGTGCTGCCAGCTTAGAGCCTGGAGCTTCTGTGGTTCTGTGTTCCTCTCTCTCTGCCCATCCCCCACTCATGCTCTTTATCTCTCTCCTTCAGACATTAAAAACATTAAAAAAAAAAAAAAAAAAAAACAGAGAGAGGAAAAACTTTTGATGTCTCTGTACCAAAATGTCATCCATGGTTATCTATGGGAATAGAATCTGTGAGTGCTATGGTTAAGGTTTCTAAACATTATTTTCCCTCATTCTCCAGAATAGATCACATACTGGGTCACAAATCAGCCCTCAACAAGTACAAAAAGATCGAGATCATGCCGTGCATATTTTCAGACCACAATGCTATCAAACTCAAAATAAACCAAGAGAAAAAAAATTGGAAAGACTAGATATACTTGGAGATTAAAGATTATCCTACTAAAGAACGAATGGGTTAACAAAGAAAGTAAAGAGGAAATTAAAAAGTACTTGGAAGCCAATGAAAATGATAACATGACAGCCAAAAATCTCTGGGACACAGGAAAGACAGTCCTAAGAGGGAAGTACACAGCAATCCAGGCTTTCCTAAAGAAGGAAGAAAGATTTCAGATACACAACCTAATCTGACACCTAGAAGAGCTGGAAAAAGAACAACAAATAAAGCCCAAAACCAGCAGAAGATGGGAAATAATAAAGATTAGAACAGAAATCAATGCTATTAAAAAAAAAAAAAAAAGAACAGATCAATGAAACCAGGAGCTGGTTCTTTGAAAGAATTAACAAAGTTGATAAAACCAAGCCAGTTTGATAAAAAACAAAAAGGACCCAAATAAATAAAATCAAGAAATAAAGGGGAGAGATTACAGCCAACACTGCAGAAATACAAACAGTAAGACTAGAATGTTATGAGCAATTATATGCCATAAATTGGGCAATCTGAAAGAAATGGACAAATTCCTAGAAACATATAAACTACCAAAACTGAAATGGGAGGAAATAGAAAATCTGAACAGACCTATAACCAGTGAAGAATTTGAATCAGTAATCAAAAATCTCCCAAAAAACAAGAGTCCAGAGCGGGAAGACTTTCCAGGAGAATCCTACCAAACATTTAAAGAAGAGTTAACACCTATTCTTTTCAAGCTGTTCCAAGAAATAGAAATGAAAGGAAAGCTTCCAAACTCCCTCTATGAGGCCAGTATTACCGTGATTCCAAAACCAGACAAAGACCCCCACTAAAAAGAACTACAGACCAATTTTCCTGATGAACATGGATGTCAAAATTCTCAAGATATCAGCCAACTGGATACAACAATACATTAAAAGAATTATTCACCATGATCAAGTGGAATTTGTTCCTGGGATGCAGGGCAGGTTAAATATCTGCAATCAATCAATGTGATACATCACATCAATAAAAGAAAGGATAAGAACCACATGATCCTCTCAGTAGATGCTAACTAGTTGTATTAGTTAACAATCTCTTTTTCATTTTTTTAATTTTAATTTTTAATTTTTTTAATTTTAATTTTTGATGCTAACTAATTTGGATGTAAATTTTAAAAAATAAAATTTAAAATTTAAAAAAAATCCTAGAAGAGAAAATAGGCAACAACCTCTTTGAACTTGGCTACAGCAACTTCTTATTAGACAGGTCTCTGGAGGTAAAGGAAACGAAAGCAAAAAGGAACTATTGCGTGCCTGGGTGGTTCAGTTGGTTAAGCATCCAACTTCAGCTCAGGTCATGATATCATGGTTTGTGAATTCAAGCCCCACATTGGGATTCATTCTCTCTCTCTCTCTCTCTCTCTCTCTCTCTCTCTCGCACTCTCGCACTCTCGCACTCTCCCTGTCCCTCCCCTATTCACACTCTGTCTCAAAATAAACAAACAAACTTTAGAAAAATGAACTACCGGGACCTCATCAACATAAAAAGCTTTTGTACGGTGAAGGAAACAATCAGCAAAACTAAAAGGCAACCAACAGAATGGGAGAAGATATCTGCAAATGACATATCAGATAAAGGGTTAGTACCCCAAATCTACAAAGAACTTATCACACTCAACAACCAAAAAACAAATAGCTGTGAGGAAATGGGCAAAAGAATGAGTAGACACTTTTCCAAAGAAGACAACCAGATAGCTAACAGACACATGAAAAAATTCTCAGCATCACTCATCATCAGGGACATACAAATCAAAAACACAATGAGATACCACCTCACACCAGAATAGCTAAAATTAACAATTCAGGCAATGACAGATGTTGGCGAGAATGCAGAGAAGAGGAACCCTTTTGCACTGCTAGTGGGAATGTAAAATGGTGCAGCCACTCTGAAAAACAGTACGGAACAATTAAAATTAGAAGTACCCTACAAAACAGCAATTGCACTACTAGGTATTTATCCAAAGGATACAGGTGTGCTGTTTCAAAGGGGTACATGCACCCCAATGTCTATAGCAGCACTATCAACAATAGCCCAAGTATGGAAAGAGCCCAAATGTCCATCGATGGATGAATGGATAAAGAAGATGTGGCATGCATGCATACACACACACACACACACACACACACACACACACACACACACACAATGGACTATTATTTGGCAATCAAAAAGAATGAAATCTTGTCATTTGCAACAACATGGATGGAACTAGAGTGTATTATACTAATCAAAATTACTCAGAGAAAGTCAAATATCATGTAACTTCACTCATATGTGGAATTTAAGATACCAAACAGATGAACATAAGGGAAGGGAAGCAAAAATAATATAAAAACAAGAAGGGAGACAAAAAAGAAGAGACTCTTAAATACAGAGAACAAACTGAGGGTTGCTGGAAGGGTTTTGGGTGGGGGGGATGGGCTAAATGGGTGATGGGCATTAAGGAGGACACTTGTTGGGATGAACACTGGGTGTTATATGTAGGGGACGAATCACTGAATTCTACTCCTGAAATCATTATTGCACTATATGCAACCTGACCTGGATATAAACAGAAAGAAAGAAAGAAAGAAAGAAAGAAAGAAAGAAAGAAAGAAAGAAAGAAAGAAAGAAAGAAAGAAAGTTATTTTCCTTTTTCAATCTATACTTTGTTCATCAAAAAAAATACCTAGAAACACTTTTAATGTTTATTTAGTTTTCAGAGAGTACAAGTAGGGGAGGGGCAGAGAGAGGGGGACATAGGATCTGAAGCCGGCTTTTGTACTGACAGTGAGCCCAATGCAAGGCTCAAACTCACAAACCACAAGATCATGACCTGAGATGAAGTCGGGGGCTCAACCGACTGAGCCACCCAGGTGCCCCTTCTTTTTTTTTTAATTAACACTTTTAAATCTTTTTTTAAAATGTTTATTCACTTATTTTGAGAGATAGAGAGAGCTTGAGCAGGATAGGGGCAGAGAAAGGGAGAAAGAGAATCCCAAGTAGGCTCAACACTCAGCACAGAGCCCAGCTCCGGACTTGAGCTCATGAACAGGGAGATAATGATCTGAGTCGAAATCAAGAGTCAGAAGCTAAACTGACTGAGCCACCCAGGTGCCCCATACTTTCTTCTTCTTAATTTTTAATAATAAACATTAATAAGAAATCATGAAATCGAAAATAATAAAGTTGATAGAAGAAATATCCATAAAATATCATTTACGGTCTTAAGCAATTGAATATCCTAATAATCACACAAAATGATACACTGGAAGCAAGGAGACCATTAAATGAAGTGAGGGAAAAATAGAGGAGGAGGATCTATGTTGAAACATTTAAGTCTGAGCAATGATTGATTATACCTGAAATTTAAAAAAGGATATTGTAACTATTTTTAAAAATTCTTACTTCACAGATAATGAAAATACTTACAATAAAAGCACAGATATCAACGAGTTAACCAGAAAAGTATTTTTATAATAAAACCATAATATAATTAATTACAATTTAATTTACTATTAAGGTTGATGAAAAAAAAATTAACTACTTAGCTTCCTCATCCAAATGGCAGCAACTAGAATTGTAAAGCTCTTGACCCTAGGAGGAAACCAGCCACTTTTAAAAATCTAATCCTGTAACTTAAACCAATGCCCTAGTTTCCTCAAGATGATTATCAAGAATATATTCCTCCCCCAAAGCAAACAATACAAAAACTCTTTTAGTAACATAAACAAATCACGTTGTCTCCACTCAAGATTAAAGCAAAATTAAAAGAAATAATCAGCACCCTCTAAAACCTAAAATTCCTGAATGTGTTAACGTTACAAGTATCCTTCCCTCTCTGAATCTATTTGATTTTTAAGGGACTGAATTACAAGTACTGCTAGGAGGACCAGTAATGGAGAGACGTGGAAAGCATTCTGACTTCTGCTGCCCCTGCCTGTGTTACTTACACATTGTACCACACCGGGCAAGTTACTTAATATCTCTCGATTCACACTGGATCCACTCAAAACAAGAAGGTAGACACACTAATGTTTAAATACCTTTCAAGCCTAGTATTCCCTTAATCTAAAAGCCGACGGAAAGGCCTTATCTCTGAATTGTTTCACAACTATGAGCTCACCTTAAGATGGGAGGCTTAAGTAGAGGTCATAGCCTAACTGGGGTGAATAACATGGAATTCAAAATAGGCTGTTTTCCAAAATTGCTCATCTGTGACTTATAATTAACCAAAACCCAAAATACATGAAAACATCTGTCTTTGCTGAACAGCTCTCCATCTTTCTGAGTCATTCAAATCACGTACATATTTTGTAATAAATACATCATTAGCCTAGATGAAGAGAGTCCTACACAGAAGCAAAGAAATAGGCACAGTATCTAGGTATCTGTGACATACTAGAGCTTTGGAGGATAATGGATGAGATTTTTTTTTTAACCCCTGCAGCAAACTAGAAGGATAATGCAAAGCTAGAAAATGAAAAAGTTAAACAACTGATTGCTGAAATAGTCCTAGCATGGTGCCTGGCACACAGGAGGCCCTCCATGAATGAATGAATGAATGAGTGAGTGAATGAATGAATGAATGTTTACCTCTTCAAGTCCCATCAAGTCTCAAAATTATGAATCTATAAAATACCTGTTTTTTATGGAAATCCTTTAGGGCCGTTTCATAGCCTTGCTCCAGCCTACTGAAGGCTATCCCTACATCTGTCGTCCACCAGATCTGCGAGCTTGTTAGTGCAACTTGAGCAGGGAAATCGAAGATCCACAGCTCCCTTGGTTTCTCCTCACTGGCTGCTATGGCTTCTGTGATGGAATGTCGCACAGTTTCCTGCATAGTGTGTTCAAGCTGCAGCAGCCACGTTTCCACCTTTTGAAGCAAAATGAAATGATTTAGCACAGGCTGAACTACGCAAGAGAGATAATTCCATCCTCCTATGGGCTCAAAGGCCATGTGGACGGTGGGGCCTTGGGTGGATTTATTTTAAACCCACAGAGAAAACTGGAAGACGCAGAACACAAATGGAAGACGAACAACAACGGATGAAGTCCTTCCTATACGAACCTGTCCTCTCCCAGGAGAGCGCTCATCTCATTTCACCTGCTAGACGGCCCAGTAACTTTCTGTAGCCTTAACACAGGTGTTCTCAACTATCTGTCTCTCAGATGTGAAGACAAGGGGGTTCTGGATCGAGATCCCCTGTAGTAATGCACAGTGTTCTGAGAAACCAAACATCACAGCCATCTACAGAGTAATACGCTAGAGTAAGATTCTAGAGCTTTGGGAATAATGGCAGATTGATTTTTTTTAAATGTTTCTTTTTGATAATTTTTAAATATACTGAAAATTCTTCTCTAAAATCCTCCTATTTCTTACTCTTAAGACAAAGTATTTTCAGCAAGTGTCTTAATTATATTCCTTACTGGCTCTCATCTTCACACTTGTCAAAAATTAGACAGCAGGAAAGTGTAAGAGAGAGGACAACTGCTGACTTGTGAAAGTTAATCTTTGTTTTAAAAA
Organism: Panthera leo; assembly: GCF_018350215.1. Classification (NCBI taxonomy): domain Eukaryota; kingdom Metazoa; phylum Chordata; class Mammalia; order Carnivora; family Felidae; genus Panthera; species Panthera leo. The sequence goes on along the minus strand of NC_056680.1, from coordinate 112,842,759 downwards.
AACCCAAGTTTATTTTGCCCCCACAAATATATTTTACCCAGTTTTCTATTATGTTCAAATATGCTTTGTTATATTTACCCACATATGTGTTTCCATGGGTGTTATATCACAAAAAGAATACACATACTATTTGCAAATAATCGACCTCAATAAAAAATGACTGTAATAAATAAATTCCAAAGACCACATGAGATTGTGAAAATGTTAGAACTGTTTTCTTTGTCTGCCTCTGTGAAGATGGCAGAAACATTCATTCCTAGAGTATCTTTCTCTAGAGGACTTGGAAAGAGTGATAGGTAGTTGATGAGCTGACAGCCTTCTCTACTGAAAGAAAAAGGAAGCACTGGCTGGCAGCGGGCCCAACATCCTGAGAGCTTTCTCCTCTGACTACGTAACAGGACACTGTTCACATGCCTGAGTTCAGGGTCTCCAGTCTCACCATGACTAAGTCCAACTGGGTCACTAAGCCCAACTCTTGATGTTACCCAGCAACTAGTTCTTTCAGTAAATCAGACAGCATGTGAGCATATCCCAGAGTACTCTGGGATCCAGGTCCTCAACATGGCCACCTGTTCTCAAGAACTTTCCAGTCCATCTGGGAAGACTGAATACACATATAAGGTGATGTATCGCCTCGCGCTCAGACGAATATGCCAAGAGTGGCAACTTCGTTCAGCATGATTTGAGAAATAAACTGATGCGATGTGGCTCAAACCCTCCCCTTTCTGATATTTCATCGGCCTCTTCCCAACCCTCTGTGAAAACAATTACCTCTTCCCATTATCATTATCCATTTCTTCATTATAATTCATTATAATTATCCATTTCTTCCAGGAAAACTAAGAGCTCCTCCAGGACGGTGAACATATCTTGTTCATTTCTGGATCCCCAGAAATTTAACCCAGCATCTGACACATAGTAGGTATTCAATAAACACTAATCTAACAAAATACAAATAGTCTAATTTGGGAGGAACCAATCATAAAAGCGCAGGGAGGGAAAGACGTAAAGAGCATCTTTTTATAAAACAAAGGCAATTAGAGACTGAATGTGGTATATGCTCGAGTCTCTAACCTAAATTGCTTATATAGAATAAATCAGAGCACCGTGAAAACTTTCAATACTAAGGGCTCCTGCTAGTGACAACCACATCCGTCAAATGGACTGTCGTCCTTCTGGGCACTACGCCAGTTGGCTTACCAGTCTGCAGGGGAGGTTACCAGACAGCAACACGTGTTACTTTTGTCAAGATAGTTTATGGTGACTTTTTCTAATCACTGTAATAATACCCTAAAGACCCCAAGAGATCAAAAAATACATTTTAATCAAAGTATTCCACCATCTGCTTCCCCTTCATTTGGCAGGATTTCTTGGTACAATATTAAAAAGGAACAGAGGGGAATAAAGAAAACCCCTGTTTTTTTTTTGTTTTTTTTTTTTTTTAAAAGGCTCCCATCACATTTCAGCAAGGGACAATTCAAAGAACCTGCCTCAACCCGAACAGTTCTGTAATGGAGGCTATGGTCTCCGTGACTCTGTGGATTAACTCAACCTGCTCAAGCATCATCATGAAAAGATGCAATTTCTCTACATCATCTGAAAACGCCAAGAATGCTATAAACCATAATGAGCCATTCTTGCACTTAACCATTAAGAATATTTTTCAGGTATTTGGCTGTGCAAGAAGAGAATATGCTACCTTAACTGTCTGTGCACGTGGTAATTAAGAGTATGGGACATCGGCCTGGTAGATTCAGGCGACTTTATTTATGAGCAGCCATTTACAACATTCACATCACAATCCTGAACCACAAGCCTCTTTAAAACATGCTTTACTGCCAAGGTGCTGCTTTCCTCAAACTCTCTGTGACGAAACCAATAAGCTTTATAGGAGGCTCGGTCACTGGGTTGAACTGGCTTTTCATTCTGGCGTCCACTCATTCAAACTGTGACAATGCTTCCTGACCAGCTCGACTGCTAGCATTTCTGAGACTCTCTGACGTGCTGAAGCCAAGGGAGCAGAAACTGGGAAGCATGGCAAGGTTTGGCACAGCACAGCAGTCACACTGGACGTGGGCAAACGGGAAACTCTGAGCACACAACTAACCAGGGACTGATGTGACAGGAGTTGACTTCTTTTCTTGTTCAATTCAACCTTTAAAAATTACCGAGGGGAGCCTGGGTGGCCCAGTGGGTTAAGTAATCGACTCTTTATGATTTTGGCTTACGTCATGCTCTCATGGTTGTGGGACCGCCCCCAGGTCATCTCCATGCTGGGCATGGAGCCTGCTTAGGATTCTCTCTTCCCCAACCCTCCCGCCCCCTGCCGCCTCTCTCCCGCTCTTGCTCGTGCGTGCCCTCTCTCAAAAAAAATTATCCCAGAAATACTCCTGTAGCATAGACAACTTTATAATCATATCTTACGTGGCCTATGCATTCGCATTCAGCTTGGAATGGGACGTATTCTTTTTCTTTGCTGTACATTCCAATTGCTCTGGCGGTAGACACATCCTCATCTTCAAACTGCAGATCTGCAATGCTGTCGAAGAGTTTGGCAAGGTGACGTGTTACCTAAGATAATTTGAAAAGATGAGAGCATTTCTTACTGGAGATATATTCTGGTAATCTAGAGATAATGCCATACGAATTCACAAAACTTTATATAGTTAGAGAGTTGTCTCGAAATGTTTTCCTTCAAAATAAAAATCACTCCTTAAACTCCAGAGTTTAAAATGACCTTGACAGAGAAGGGGCCAGGCACGTTGGCTGCATCATCAGGTGCTGGGTGGTGGATGCTTATCATGAAAACTTACCCTTGAAGATTAGACACTTACCAACCTACCTGCACCATATACCTGTTAGCAATCATCATACTGGGAATTGTGTGGCCAAGTTTTTAAAATTCAGATATATTATTTTACTCTAAAAAAATCGTTTACTACTATAAGAAGGTTATGTTAAAATTTCTGAAACAAAAATTTAAGTTACATACAATATTACTCTCGTATTGTGTCTTATGTTATTGTGTACTTGGTTTGATATTAAAGTGAGCCCTACAGTATATTTGTTATACCAGGAAAGTAAATAGGATTTCCCCATTTTTAAAAATTTTTTTCAAAGTTTATTTGAGAGAGAGAGAGAGAGAGAGAGAGAGAGAGAGAGAGAGAATGAACAGAGGAGGGCCAGAGAGAGAGGGAGACAGGGAGAGAGAGAGAATCCCAAGCAGGCTCCTCAATGACAGAACGGAGCCCAGTGTGGGGCTTGAACTCATGAACGGTGAGATCATGACCCGAGCTGAAACCAAGAGTGGGGCACTCCACCGACTGAGCCACCCAGGTGCCCTAAATTTCCCCATCTGTATTGATAAGGAAAGTTGGAGCTGAAATAAATACTAGATGACTTTGTCAAGCTGACATTGTTAAAAATGAGTGGGTTTTAGATTTTAAACCTCCAAATCCAGGCCTCAACTACAAAGTTCAAATTCTTCTGGCATCATTAACTCTTATATCCTAAATTGTGGCATCTGCAAAGGAACCCCCAATAAGCAGCATGCTGAACTTGACCACAGGTCCCAGACTATTTGAAAAATAAAACTAAATGAAAAGACACAGATCAACATTTGTTCAGCTAGTGGCCAATTTGGAGATTAAATCCTAACTGGAATATGGAATACTAGAAGAGCAGTATTTGTCTATCCAGTCCTATCGGCATCACACTAGGACAGGCCTCTTTAGTACAAACAGTGGCACAGAGGAAAAGAAAAGACATGCATTCCCAAGGCAGACTCACAAGGAGAACAATCAGGTAAGCTGCTCTACCTCTTCTGGGGCAAAGTCACAGGCAGTGTACTGGAGGAAGTATCAGGAATGGGAAGAAGAGGCCTCTCTTCACACATGGTGCAAATAAACGCTGCTGAGTGGAAAACAGTTTGGTGTCTCTCAAAAGTTAAACATACAATCACTGTAAGTCCTAGCAATTCCATTCCCAGGTATATACTCAAAGTATTTTAAAGCAGGTACCTGTACACAAATGTTCAAATCCTTGTACACGTGTTTATAGCAGTATTAAGAGCCAAAAGGTGGAGCCAATCCGAATGCCCACCGGTGGATGGCTGGACAAAACATGGCACATACATACAATGGGATAATGTTCAGACACAAAAAGGAATGGAGTGCTGTTACATACAAGATGGGTGAACCTGGAAAACATGATGCTAAATAGAAGAAGCTATTCACAAGATCCCATGTATGAGACAGTTCCATTTATATGAAACGTCCAGAATAGGTAAATCCATAGAGATAGATAGCACATTGGTGGCTGCTGGGGGCTGGAGAGAGGAAGGAACACAGAGTGACTGCTCGATGGGCGTGGGGTTTTATTCTGGAGTGCAGGTATTCTGCAACTAGATAGAGGTGATACCTGCACTACGTTGTGTGTACAAAACGCCACCGAATCCTACAGGTTAAAATGGTTCATTTCATGTTATGTAAACTTTAACCTAATAAAAATAAAATGAAAGATGATCACCAGAAGATGGTTTAAAGCTATATAGCATTTACCAGCAGCATACAGGTGACATCCCTGTAATGAGCTTTTCCAGAAATTCAGTTTAACTGAACTTGAAAACTATCCCAATAGCAGCTTCTAGGAACATCAACCTATCTAAATTTCCTGCATGAGAACACCAACACCAACATTGGTAAGCAACTCCTTAGGAGTGATTTAATCTTTGAAGCTTTTGGCCTTAACATTCGCGCTGTATTTGCAGTTTTCGTATTAAAGAAAACCACGGTGAGAAATCAGAGTTTAAAAAAGATGAGTTTTTGAGACTCTCGCTTAAAGATAGACAGAGCAGTAGCTGATGATCACTGCTGGGGTTATCCTCTTCTCCTCCATCCCTGTATATTACCCAGAGGACATTTATACACAGAAAGTATCTCTAATAATCTAACAACTCACTGGCACAGCTCAAGTGGCTAGGAAGGGCACAGATGTTTAATGGCTTCTACCGTGTAACGGGCCTAAATAATATTCAGGTGAAAAGCTGCAGGATCAATGAGACCTCAACCATTAGACTCTCTCAAACACTTTTGCTTTGGTGAGACAAGAGTTTCAAAAGAACTTCTGGTCTTCTAGTCTATCAATCATTGACCAGGAAATGCAAACCCCATGGCTTCCAGTGCTCTTGGTACTTATCGCCGGCATGTTTGAAGTCAGGGGCTTTCATATTCTGTCTTCTATTTAAAGATTCTGAGGAAATATAGCTACTGGTTTTGTTTCATTTTGTTTTTTAACTAGTGTGGACCCTGGTGTCATCAAATTTGTCCTGTTTCTATGAATATCTCTTTAGATTTTTTTAACAGAAAAACAAAATTCTTTACTAGCTTAATGTTTACAATACCCTTTCATAATTAAAAAGAAAAATGAGTGCCTTATAGGCCCGTGTTTTTATCTCACTAAAGAAATTGAAAGGATTTGAACACTTCAAATCACAAACAAGTCAGTAATGTCCTTATATCTTACATAGGTTTGTAAAAGGTTACCAAGAAACACTGAAATGTTATTCCCTCAGTTTACAGCTTATACAAAATCAGGTACATCCATCCACTAGTAAGCTGAAAGAGAGGCAGTCGGTCCTTGCTTCACACAGTAGTGTGCAATCTTAACAATTACCGTGCAATCTTAATAATCAATGGAAAATTTATGATTATCCTCAGACTTTTTAAAAAACTTTGTTAAAACATTAAACTCCCTTTTTCTCTTGGTTATATAAGTACAAGGAGATAAAAACTGTAACTATTTAGTACATCACAGGGACATCTGGGTGGCTCAGCTGGTTGAGCATCCAACTTCTACTCAGGTCACGATCTCATGGTTCGTGAGTTCAAGCCCCATATCAAGCTCTGTGCTGACAGCTCAGCTCGGAGCCTGAAGCCTGCTTCAGATTCTGCATCTCCCACTCTCTGCTCCTTCCCCGCTTGTGCTCGGTCTCCCTCTCAAAAATAAACAAACATTAAAAAAATATTCAGTACACTGTAACTTAAAATATGCAAAATACTGAAAACTTGGTAGAAAATTTATCGGGGTAGTTCGTTTAGTGTTTGCCTTCTCTTCTTCTCTTCTCTTATCTTAGAAGTTAAGATACAGAGTGAGCATCTTTTCTGGGTCATCAAGAATCGCCATACTCCTTTCAACATTTGGATCAGCTGCCAACATTTTATCCTTTGAGCTCTTAATGTCCTGAAATTTCTTTCAGAGTTTCTTTAATGTGAAGCTATTTTGAGGGGCTGGTCACATTTCCCTTATTTCCCTTGGGACATTTTCATCCATTTTGCCACAAGAAGTGCTTTCATTTCTATCAGTAAGTTCATTTTCACTAAAACCCTCTGGCTGCAAATGTAGAAATTTTCAAATGGTATAGAGCCATCATTCCCAGTGAGCATTCTCTTCTGTAAGTACCTCTATACTTGATTCAAATTTAACTTCCGGCGTGATCCATTTTCATTTCTTCTCTGTGCTTCCAACTTTATTACAAATTCCCTCATTCAGTTATGTGTATCTATAAAATGGTACACGGGTTCATCTCTAGGGACAAGGAGGTAGCAAAGTACATGCTTTGCTGCCTGTGTGTAAACTGAGTAACATACGTGTGATGGCCAAACATGGAGAGACTTCAAAAGGTATAATATGACTGTCCATGAGGCATCATGCACATTTGCTATTCACCCAGTGATTTTTGTGAAGAACGAGCAATGAGATTTCTGCTTTTCGTAATTATTGGCAGTTAACATACCATAGTATCTTAACCTTGGACCATGTTGTTGGGGGACTGGTGTTATTTAACCAATCCTTGTTAGCTGAAATTCCTATACATGGGAACTGTGAACAGGGAGAGCTGCTTATTTAAGAACCTATATTTATCTATCTAAATAGAGTAAAAAATATTAACTCATTTAGGTAGTTTTATACTGTAAAATGCATATCAACACAGTGTTCACATTAGCTGGCCTACCCTATGTTCACCTGGAAAACAAAGGGCAAGAAAAATGAAATTACTATAGCTTCTTGTACCTTCTCAAAGCTCAGCACTTGCCTTTCGCCTATATCTAATTTCATGTTTGCTCCATCTATGAAAGACGCCTCTGCAGACTGAGATAAAATGACCATAAAAGCTTAGTATCACTCCTGGCATGGGGAGCACCTCAAGACTCATTCCCTTGTAGTCATTAACTCATTTATTCATGTTAATGGTTAAGAGTCACGAAGATAATGCTTGTGTGGATGTAATGTCCAAAATGTAGGCAGTCCTGTCTACTGGGTCTGTCCTCTCTAAACAAGATGAAATTGAGTCTGTTATTTGCACATGAGCAAAAATTTAAGCCAGCCTGTCAAAACGTTAGTCTTCTTTTTTTAAATAATATTACTCAGTATTGGTGACAGTACAGGGAAATGGACGTGCAACATTGTCAAAAGTCTCGATCTGCAAAAATGTTCTAGAAGTTGGTTAAATCAATTATGGCATATTCATATAATCAAACCTTTTATAAACATTCAACATATTATTGAAGAACATTCTAATTTGAAACATGTATGACATACACATAGACACATTAAACACAATAATCACTCAGTACAAGTATCTAGCAGTATATAATTCTGATCCCTTTCAAATTTTCAATAATGGAGATGAATTACTTACATAATCCAAAAAGACTAAGTTATAAATTTTGTAAATAATTATAGGCAATATGAGGTAATAAGCATTGCTTAGTTTTGTTTCTACTAAAAACAAAATAATATATATTTTGCAATTTGATTTTCTATTAATATAACTTGGACGTATTCACACTGCTGATTCTGTTTAACATCTATAGCATGAATACATAAATTTATATAAATACAGTGACAACACAAATGCTGAATTTTTAAATAACCTTTTGAAATAGGTAAGTAAAAAAAATCACGTGTATACATCTTAATAAATTTCAGCAAAGTTAACACAACTCTTGTAACCACTAAGAAGGTTAAGAAATACCACAAACAACACAACAGAAATAAAAACAATAAGAGAATATTATGAGCAATTATATGCCAACAAAACGGGCAATCTGGAAGAAATGGAAAAATTCCTAGAAACATATACACTAACAAAACTGAAACAGGAAGAAATAGAAAATTTGAACAGACCCATAACCAGTAAGGAAATCGAATCAGTAATCAAAAATCTTCCAAAAAACAAGAGTCCAAGGCCAGATGGCTTTCCAGGGGGAATTCTACCAAACATTTAAGGAAGAGTTAACACCTATTCTCTTGAAACAGTTCCAAAAAATAGAAATGGAAGGAAAACTTCCAAACTCTTTCTATGAAGCCAGCATTACCCTGATTCCAAAACGAGACAGAGACCCCACTAAAAAGGAGAACTATAGACGAATTTCCCTGATGAACATGGATGCAAAAATCCTCAACAAGATATTAGCCAACCGGCTCCAACAATACATTAAAAAAATTATTCCCCACGACCAAGTGGGATTTATACCTGGGGTGCAGGGCTGGTTCAATATCTGTAAAAAAATTAAAGTGATTCATCACATCAATAAAAGAAAGGACAAGAACCATATGATCCTCTCAATAGATGCAGAGAAAGCATTTGACAAAAGAAAGCATCCTTTCTTGAGCAGGTTAAGAAATAGAATGTGCTCGGAGCCAAAAAAGTAATTGCCCATGGCAGCCATTAGTACCTCCTCTCAAAAACGGACATCATCTTTACCTGAGTAGATTCATACAATACGTACTTCTGGGTCCACCTTCTGTAATTCAACATTATGTTAGTGAGGCTTATTCATGTTATTAGGTACATTTTTTCATTGCTAAGTGGTATGCCATTTTAGGAACATACCACTCTGCTGTTAAAGTATATTTAGATGGTTTGCAGTTTGGGTCTATGATGAATAATAATAATGTAGGTTTGAAAACTTTTGTATATGTTTTTCGGTTCACATATGTATACGATGAGAAGAAAAAATGCTGGATAATAATGTATTCTTTTAAAATTTATTTGAGAGAGAAAGAGAGCATGCACAAGTGGGGCAGGGCAGAGAAAGAAGGAGAAAGAGACAATCCTAAGCAGACTCCACCATGCTTAGCACAGAGCCCAACGTGGGGCTTGATCCCAAGACCCTGGGATCAGGACCTGAGCCCAAAGCAAGAGTTATAGGCCCAACTGACTGAATCACCAAGGCACGCCAATAATGTATTCTTATACTCATGTTTATAAGTCACCGTTAAATAGATTTTCTGAGTGTTTCTATCAACTTACAATCCCCATGGCTAGATAGAAGATTCCCCTGTCCCATATCCTTACCATTATTTAATATTTTGAGTTTAATTTTAGCCTTTTGGTGCAATTGATCTTGCTATCTCATTGTGTAAGTTTTTCTAATGCCAAGTCATGTCAAGGTCTGAGGAACTATCTCTACAAACTGAAAAAAGGGGGAAATCCACCAATTCGTGATTTCCTCACCAGTTCTTCCATCCCCATGATGTCAAAACAGTGCCATGAGGTTACCAAGGTATCTTCGGCAAGAAAACAAACAAAGTGAAAACGAACCAGAGAAGATTAGCTCCGTGGATGAACACTTCATAGTTATGTTCTTTTGTTTCTAAATTTCAAGTAAAATCTTTTATTTTAAATCAGCAGCACGTAGAAGTCCTTGATATTGGTGTATTTGGTCTATTCATGTATGGAGACATGCGTATGTGAATCCCTAACTAACGTGTATCAATCTGCTTTTCCAGTGTAACTAACTACCCCAAAATTCAGTGGCTTAAAATAGCAACAACTTCTTAGCTTCCAACTGTGTGTGTTGGCTTTTGGATTACCTCAGCTGGTTACCCTGTTTGTGGTCCCTTGTGATCAATGGCTTCTCTCGTATATGTGATGATTACCCAGCTGGTAGCTTGGGTATGGGCATATGCCTATCATTCAGTAGGCTAGCCTTGGCTTGTTCATGACAGGGTGGTCACAGGCTTCTGAATAGCAGAAAGGGGGTAAGTCCCAGTGTGTGTGAACTTGTCAAACCTCTTGCTAATGATACAATGGCCAAAACAAGTCACATACTAATCCAAAAGGAGAAACGAATTCTACCCTTGATAAAAATTGCACCAAGACACTAAAAGGGCCTGGATGCATGGAGGGGAAGAATTTGTGGCCATTTTTACAGTATTATATTTTAAGTATTTTTGTTTCTTTACATTATTCCTTGCTCAGAAACTAAAGACATAGTACCTACTGTTTTCCCCATTTGGTATACAAGGAAACTGATGTTCAGAAAAGTAAAGCAGTAACATAGCTACTAATCAACAGAAGCAGCTCGTGTAGGATTTCAAGGTCTCTGTTCTTATCATGCTGCCTTCTGATGGATGGCTGATACGCCTGTTTTGTCTAGTTCCATACAGTTAACATTTCAACAGTCACATTTTTTTGTGTAGATGTAGATTTCCATCTGGTATCATCTTCCTTCTGCCTGAAGCACTTCCTTTAACATTTCTTGTATTGACAGTCTGCTGGTGATGAAATCTTTCTGATTCTGAATGTCTGAAAACATCTTCATTTTGCATTCACTTTTAAAAGATATTTTCACTGGAGAAACATTTGTAGGTTGATTTTTTTTTCTTGCAGTATTTTACAGCTGTTGGTCCACTCTTTTCTCATTTGCATGGAGAAGCCTCTCATCATGTTTCCATTTATTCCCCTGTGCATAATATGACTTTATGGATGATCTTTGAATTTATCACTGGTTATAACCAATCTGACTAACCTGGTATAGTTTTCTTTGTAGTGTGTGCTTGTGTTCACAATTAAGCTTGAGCTTAAATCTATAGATTTCTTTTCATCAATTCAGAAACCTCTTGGCTGTTATTCTGCCAGGATTTTTTTCTGTTTCCCTTCCTCCATTTGGAGATGTCCAATATACACACATGGAACTTTATCTTTTCTGCATCCCTACTTACCTTTTGGAACATACTAATAAAGTTGTCACTTTTAATATCTTTGTCTAACATTTGTATCAGTTTTAATTGATTTGTTTCCTCATTATGAGAGTTAGATATTCTTGCCTTTTTACACGTCCTCTAATCTTTAGTGGTGTATCAGACATTGTAAACATTGTAAACTTACTCTGGAGCTGAATACATTATTATTCCTATCTTCTTGAGCTTTGATTTGGGATGCAGTTAAATTACTTGCAAACATTTTGATCTTTTTGGATCTTGCTTTTTTTTTTTTTTAAAGTTGATTCATTTTGAAAGAGAGAACTAGAGCACACATGTGAACCAGGGAGGGATGGAGAGGGAAAGAGAGAATCTCAAGCAAGCCTTGCACTGTCAGCGAGGAGCCCCACATGAGGCTCAATCCCATGAACCATGAGATCGTATCTGATCCACAATCAAAAGCCACTTAACTAATTGAGCGACCCAGGTGCCCTTGGATCTTGCTTTCAAGACTTATTTGGCAGGGGTGTCCGGGTGGCTCAGTTAAGTGGCTCTTGATTTCAGCTCAGGTCATGATTTCACGGTTCATGGGATGGAACCCACTTGAATTCTCTCTTCCCCTATCTGCCCCTCTACCGTTCACACTCTCTCTCTCAAAAACAATTTTTTAAAAAGGATTTGTTTGACAGAACTGGAACAGTATGTAATCCAGGGCTAATTATTCCCACTGCTGAAGACTATAAGAAGCCCCTCTAGAAGTTTCTGGGGTTCTCGCTCTACAGTTCTTTCCTCTTTGGCACTCAGTTCTGCAAACTCCAGCTACCTTGTTCTCCTTGGATTCTCAGCTCAGATCCCTCAATTCAAAAGAGCCTACTAGATCATGCCCGGCTCCCCCTCCCTGTCCCAGACTTGGAAACTCAAAGAAGCAAATGGGACCATCAGAGAGCTCATCTCCTTCGTTCCAAGTCTGTCATGAATTGTTATCCTCTGTTGTCTGATGTCCAGGGACAAGAAAGTTGTTGTTTCATATATTTTGTCAGAGTTTTGGTGCTTTTAAGCAGGTGGGTAAATTCAGCTGCTACTCCATCTTGCCCAGAAGCACAAGTGTATCTCTCTTTGTGGTTTTAATTTGCATTTCTCTGATGACTTAAGAAGTGAAGCAACTTTTTATGTTTACTGGTCTTAGAATATCTTCTTTTGGGAATAGCCTGCTTAAGTATTCTGCCCCCTTTTATACTGGATTATCCATCTGTCCTTGCTTCTTTGGACGTAAGAATTATTTTATATTCTGCCTATAAGTCTTTTTTTTTAAGGCATTGCCAACATCTTTTCCAACTTTGCGGCTTACAGTGTTAATCTCTTAATAGTATCCTTTGATAAGGCAAAGTTTTCAACTTTAACACAATCAAATCCATCAACCTTTCCCTACACGCGGTACTTGAATATCCAACTTAAATTTTTGCTCCGTGTGGCACCTGGGTGACTCAGCTGGCTGAGCATCTGACTTCCACTCAGGTCATGATCTTGCTTTTTTTGGAGTTTGAGCCCTGCATCAGGCTCTCTGCTGTCAGCGCAGAGCCTGCTTCAGGTCCTCTGTGTCCCTCTCTCTGCCCCTCCCCTGCTCGTGCTCGCTTGCTCTCTCTAAAAATAAAACCATTTTAAAAAATGTAAAAAAGAAATTTTTGTTCAAAGGTCATTCTTTCTCAGATGTTATACACTTCATTGTTGCACCTGTCAAATTTACATCTACATCTACCTAGAACTTTTTAGATACCATTTATGGTAGATCCCCTTTTCCACCATCCCTGCACATTCATACCCAATTGACCTTAGAATGAGTCATTATCATGGTCTGATCCTCTGCTTAACATCTTCCTTGGTACCCAATTCCAGTTCCAGTTTGTATTTTTTGTTTTTTCTCTTTCTTTCAGTTCTATGACACTGATCAAAGTTCTGATCAGGTTTTCAGACTCTGTCAAATTTTGTAAATCATCAAATGTTGCCAAGAAAAAATCAACAGGAAACATTAGGCAAATCTCTCTGTGGTTTCTTTCTGCTCATATCTTAGCCCCTGAACTCTAGACTTTTCTTTGATGCTCTTTAAATACTCTGATGCACATATTAAACTGATTTAATTAACTGTTTCATCCAGCTTTTCTAGTTGTTCCCAGAACGCACAGTACTCTGTGAAAAGCTCATCTGCTATGGCCAGATGCCCTGCCAACTGAATTTAAGCTGGAGCTGAACAACTTGTAACAGGTGACATCAAACAAAGGCCAGGACCAGGAGTTCAAGATGCCAAAAAGAGGGTGAAAACTCCTTAGTGGTCGGGTGCCACATTTATAAGGCTTAATTTTTGGATCTCATAACATTAAGGTAATATTTTATTTTACCCACACATTGTAATACTCCTGATTTTGTTGTGTAACTTCTACATTGGCTGTGGAGAGAACTCCAGTAAAAGAGAGGCAACAGAAATCAAAGCAGGGGCACGCGTTTACAAAATGAATACAAAAAGTGAATATATTGTTATACAATTTGTGGTTAACCCTATATTAACTATTCTGGGAGGACAACCAAGGTTAATCCTCACGAGATACATAATTTATGACTTAAAGTGAGGTAGTCTATTTCCTTGTCACACACCTAAACGTCTCTGTCCTGTGAATATTAGGCTACCTTCACATGAAGGCATTCATTTAAATCATGACCTATTCCCCAACTATGTCAAGTGAACCTACTCTCCTCCAGGAATTTCTATGACAAACTCCACTTAGGTGAGCAGCTTCTACTTCTCACTGCGGACTTGAAGGTCAACAGAGACAAGAGGAGGATGGTCAAAAGCATGACCATCTTCTGATCTGTTTGCTTCTGCTGCCTCTTCCCCACTCCATCCTCAGTCCCAGCCTAAACTCAAGGGCACCCGCTTCCACCATTTTAGCTACTAAACAGTCCTCCAGCTTTCTGCTTCCTCTAAAAAGGTGGAATTTTTCACTGATCTTATTTCAGCTAAAACTGCTTCACGCTTGCATGCCCTCTACTAACCACTTGAATTTTGAGACTTTTCCTCTTAGTGATTGAAGGAAGACTAATCCTTGTCAGAAAAGGTGGTAACACACTATGAGTGACAGGTGGGCTCCATCATCCGGATTTCTGAAATTCCTGTGCTGAGACACAGTCACTCTATCACAGACACAACCAAACGCAAGCACTGTACAGAAACACACTGTGCTTGTCTTACATATGTGCCCCTTGAAGATCCAGCAGGGGTTTCTGTCGCCTAAAATTAAGCCCATTTTTCACAAGCGCCTTTCCAAATGCCCTTATTTACAGTTCATTATGGGCATTAGTTTAGTGCCATCTGCGCAATCACTGCAAATTTGGAGATTTCTCAAAAGACAACTTGGCAGATTTGCTCTCGTGTAGATTTGGGTCGACCATACTGCGGGACACTGCTTGATGAAAACATCAAACGTTTCTGGGCATACGAACACCTGACCTTCTCATTTAAGATTTTATCTTTAAGTACTCTCTACACCGTGGGGCTTGAACTCATAACCCCAAGATCAGGAGTTGTATGCTCCACCAGCTGACCCAGCCAGGTGCCCCCTCATCTTTTGGTTTTAGAGAATACACTGTGGCCTCAATTTCTCCTACAGTGGATTCCTGGTGGCCACACTAAAACAAGTAAAAAGAGGGGCACCTGGGTGGCTCAGTTGGTTAAGCGGCCAACTATGGCTCAGGTCATGATCTCCCCATTCAGAGTTCAAGCCCCACATCGGACTCTGTGCTGACAGCTCAGAGCCTGGAGCCTGTTTCAGATTCTGTCTTCCTCTCTCTCTCTGCCCTTCCCCTGCTCCTGGTCTCGGTCTCTCTCTCCCTCCCTCCCTCTCTCTCTCTCTTAAAAATAAACTTAAAAAAAAATTTTAAACAAAAACTAAAAACAATAAATAAAACCAGTAAAGAGAAACAGGGAAAAATTATTATATTTTACCTAGTATATCCAAAATACTTTGAATATGTAATAAAAAAAATAGTAGACATTTCATATTCTTTTCTTCAGAGTAAATCTTTGAAATCAGGTGTGTATATTTACAGCATATCTCAATTTCGATTTTCCATCTAAAATATGTGATCTGTATTTCGACTTCATCAGATATACTATTACAAAGTAGATTCACATGCTCAAGTTGTTTCAAACACATTCATATTTTCCAATAATTGCATCAAATGCCAGTATTTAAATTTAAATCAATTAAAGTTACTGAAGTTAAAAATTCTGTTTCTCCGTTGCCACATTTCAAGGGCTCGGTGGTCAGAGTTGGCTCACGGCGACCCCACATGAGACAATACAAATGTAGCTCAGTGCACTGCAGGTTTGTGTGTCTTCAATGTAGCTCCATCACGGAGAAGCTTTCACTCCATGCAGTGAACAAGGCAAGAGTAAATGTGCAAACTCTTCTAGGACAAAAAAATCTCTCAAGTTATTAGGAATCAGTGGCTAAAAACAATGTCGACGACACAAAATTGCCAGCTATTTAAAGGCACTACATAACAAAGGGACCTTTATTCTGTCTGCCTTTACCACTACACCAGCCACTTGAAAAATACAAAGGGATGTTTTTCTAAAGGGGGGAAAAATCAAAGAATGTTAATAATGAGTCATGTGTAACTTCAAATCAGTTGCACATATTGTTGCACCATGCCAATAAATCCTGCAAGCACACCTCTAAATTTGTATTTCTATAAGCAACTACCAGAGATTTTGATCACTGAAGTTAAGCAGGGCCCACACAGAAGTCCTTTAGATCATTCATGCCGTTGGGAGGTCAGGGTGGGTTCCAGAAGAAGGACAGCTGTAAAACTTGATCTTAACCAAGCTTACCAACAGCTAATAATCACTGAAGGCACTCTAGACACACTGATTTCATCACTCTGGTATTCCAACTCACTTGGGAATTTCTGCTTCGAGGATGGAGGCTGTAAGGGTATCAGACCTCCCTGGCTGATCAAATTCCACAATTAACTGCAGAACCTCTCACTTTGGCTCACACTGTTAAATTGAGTGTGGTGGGTAGAGGAGGGGGCCTCAAGAATTCAAGTCCTTCTCAAGATGTCCACATGAGTTATCTACCCACAAAGGGTTTCTTTTCTGTTGAAATTGCATTGTTATTCCACAAGCTGCAGTTGCCATGTTATTTTGGTCACACAACAGGGAGCACATTCAGGAATTCAAGTACAAAAGGCAGAGGCGGAAAAGCTGTGGCTGGTGGTCCAAAACGGATTCCAAGAGTGAAAAGAAGGTAAGAGTGCAGCAAGGCCAGGCTATGTGGCTTCACTGCCAAAAGCATTAACTAACTATTCCCTAGTAAGCGACCAAGAATTCCAAATGCACCTGCACTTTGCAGAACCATGCCAGCCAAAGAAGCTGACTGTGGCTCTGGATGACCCAAACTGCCCGTAGCTCCTTACCGATTCCCAGTCCCCACACCCACCCTCCACTCCCCCGTGACTGTTAGTCACTCCTGAGTGGTTATTTCTACCACAGATGAAGTGAAACACCATTTAAAATAATGAACCTTTACTAACAGTGGGATAGCATTTTATGTGAATTTCAGTTGTTGGAAGTTTCATTAATGTAACTAAAAGATCTCAGTGAAATCATTTTTTGAGGACAATTTAAAATATCAGTTTCAAAAACATGAAAAACGTAATCCTTTCCAAGCTGACAGTCAAGACCTCTGTAAACCATGTTTGCTCTGTAGCCAGGTGGCTAGACTCTTTTGCTCATAGGCAGCAACACCCGCCTCCTTTGGTCAGCATGGGTAGACAGCACTGCCGGTGGCATTCATCATCATGGCTGTGAACAATTTTGGAAGCCCCTGTAGTGTGGCTTCACTTTAACATCTTTTGAATGTTTTATAGCATCTAGTAATTCATTAAGGAGTGGCAGCAGCACTAGGACCGGGCAATGGATGTGAATCAGAGATTTAGAACTTCTGATTAAAATATTAGGAAGGAGGGGGGTGAGAGGGCTTCCACTGCGAGTCCTACGGGTGTTAGAGAACATTCTAACATTGAAGTGATACTGAAAACATAACAATAATGATTTAAATGTTACACTTTTGAAGTTTTTATATTTATATTTATATTTATATTTATATTTATATTTATATTTATATTTATATTTATATATACATATAAACTCAGCCTCTAATTTAGGAAAGATAATGGAAAAAAAAAAAAAAGTTGGCATCAGGGATGCTTGTCCCAAGGAGCCAACCTGTTGTCTGGCTAAGGCGAAGCATTTTTTCATTCTTTGAAAGGAGATAAAGAGAACTGGTGAGCAGAACAGTAATGATCTGTTCCACCAGCACCAGCCCAGTACTTCAACTAAGGACAAAGAGGCATTGAGAACATGCATGTTCCGAAGATGGCAAAAAGGGGTTAGGACGGGTGGGTCCCTCCAGGGCCTGTAAGACACAACCTCAACTCCTTTCCATCTTCTGCTTCCATATACCCTTTCTATACAAAGTACTGCAGGGAGGTGGGGACTAGAAGTGGCATCCTTCATGCCTATGACTTATCAGCCCACAAGGAGACACTGTGCCTTTTCCTCACTCCTTATGGGGAAGGTAAAGAATTCTTTGGCCCAACCAAGTGAGATAGGTGTTGAAGAATCACTCACAGAAGCTATAGGTGCCTCTAGGAAGTCAATCTGTGACATGTACCTCCTTGGACATTTGATGTAGAAAAGGAGAAAGAAGATATAACCCGATGGCTGATTTCACTGCCCAGAGCAAGAACAGGAAGTGCTGACACAGAGTTGGTTCTCTAATATATATCCCCTAGGAGTTTCCCCTGTGCTCCCTGAGGACTGGCACCTTTATTCCACAAGGGACCCAACAGGTGGATGCTTGCTGGTGAGGACACAGAAGAGTAAGTCATTGCTGGTCCAAGAATCAGGAGCAAATATCATGAAAGTCCTTGGGATGCCTGGGTGGCTCAGTCAGTTGAGCATCCAATTCTTAATTTCGGCTCAGGTCATGATTGCAGGGTTGTGAGATCCAGCCACATTGACAGCACAGAGCCTGCTTGGGATTCTCTCTTTCACTCTCTCTCCCCCTCCCCAGCTCATACTCTCTCTCCCAAAATAAATAAATTTAAAAAAAGAAAAAAAGAAAAAGAAAAGCAATGACTGACAGATGATAGCCCTGCCCTCTCTCCATGATAAACAGGTGGGAAGGGGATGTACAATAAAATAATCACCATCTCCCTTCCAGCTCCAAACTTATTGTGTGAAAGCCTGGCCTCAACAAAGAGGTAAGTCTGGATTGTTAACTAGACCTTTCTGAGCTGCTGTTGATTTCTTTCATTTTTTTTTTTTTTTTAATAAGAAAAAGAGACCAGGATGTTAGATACCTATCCCGTGTGTTATACAGTAGTCTGCTACTTAAGGAGATACAGTAGGGCACATGTGCGATTAATAACCACAGAAAATAAAACTTGCACAAGCCCGTATTCTCTGTAATTAATACTGTTCAGTAAACCAGTCATACAAGTATTTACTATGTTTAAGGAATGTAATTAAAAGAAAAACAATGTTATCCTAGTACAGATTTATACCTTTCTCTTCTCATGTATGTATTGAGAATTTAGAATGATAAATATTTTGGATTTCAAAGCCTTCCAGAACATGTACCTGTAATGGAATATGATACCTTCCACCTCACAATCAGCCGCGAGGTTCTACCTGCTGGTCATGAGAATGTTCCCAGGAAGCAACTAAAGCTTAAGTGGGCTTATGACTGCTCTCTTTCAGACTAGTTTAAAAAAACAAACAAACAAACAAACAAACAAACAAACAAAACACCCCAAACATACAATTATGTGATACATCAATGAGAGATGGATATACTGGATTGCTAGTCAATGTAATCAGACAAATTATATTTACAAAGCCATCTGGAAGTTAGTGTGACTATAGGAAACTATAACTGAGGGCTGATCCTCAAAATGCTGTCCAAGTTCAACTAACAACTCTGCATTAATAGCACGACTGCACTCGTATTATCAGCAGCAAGAAGAGCCATCTTTTGGTGACGAGCCACCAAATTTAGGGTCGAAAAGAAACAATGAGTGTGAGAAAAATAATCAAGATAAATGCTGTAGCCAAAGAACAGTAGAATTCAGGAAACTACAGTGTGAAGTGATACATATTCTAAAGACAATGCATAGAAATCTCTAGAGAAAGAATGTCGACAGAAATCCTCAATGATAAAGCACAACTTAGAGCTTTACAACAATCTTGTCTGTGGTCAGGTCCGGGACTGAGAGCCTCTGTCAGCTGTAAACACTGCAATACCTACGTGGATGTCAACAACTCAATAGGAAGTCAAAGGCAACATCCTCTCAATGTGTACAGGAAGGAATGCTTCGGGATTTGTACTGAGTCTGTCTGTGATCTGAGCCCTCAGGTTACAAAAGATAATAGCTGCTTTTATTTGCTGTAAATATTGTCAGGGGTGGTGTTCTTGCATAGGTGGGGGAAAATTAGAGGGCTAGCTGGAGGACCAACATGAAATGACACAGTCCACCTCTGACACCACTCAAGACTTATGAAGGTGACTCAGGAGTCAGGGAGCAGTACAGAGACCCCACAACAGTCTTGTTCCAAGGGACCCATCCTCCCCTAAGAAAGCTGCTAACCAGGCAGAAGACACTCCAGGCCCCATCCCAGAATTCTGGGGGATTTGGAGCCAATGGTTCTTCCATTAACTTCTTGCAGGGCCCTAAGCCTTGTGCATATGATATCCTTTCCCTTTACTGAGGACCTGGTTCCTTCGGCACCACCTCTGACATCCCTCTGTTGCTGCATCACCCATTTTTATTGCTGATTTTCTATCTCCCAGCACATGTGACACGGTAGGTGGCATTTGACATGACAGAGAAACTGTGGCATTCCTTAGCTAACACAGAATATGACCCTTGCAAAAAATATATATTCCTTACCTGTTTAGGCCGAGCTCCCTTCGAGAGAATGTCAAGTAAGTCTGCAGGAGAGATGAAATAGAACCGCGGGAAAGCCACACGCTTGGTTTCCAGGTACTCATCAAGAGCTTTTTCACAAAGAGAAAGCCTGTGGAAATGAAAAATCTTTACATGCCTATCTTGCCCATTCAGTTATTAAAACAACAACCATACAAAACCCAGCTCCTCTCATCTGTCCGCTCACCATAATAAGCTTACTGTTGAACAGGTAGCCTGACTCCCTCTCTGTGACCCCAGCAACTTGCTTGTGCTAACATATGCGTCATGCCAAACAGGAGGAAACAGGTACAAACACACCACCAGTCGAAGCTAAACAGAGATCAGACTTAGGTTGAGGTCACACCTCGCTTTAAAAAAAAATTTTTTTTTTAACATTTATTCATTTTTGAGAAACAGAGACAGTGTGTGAACGGGGGAGGGGCAGAGAGAGAGGGACATACAGAATCTGAAGCAGGCTCCAGGCTCTGAGCTGTCAGCACAGAGCCCGATGCGGGGCTTGAACTCACGGACCGTGAGATCATGATCTGAGCCGAAGTCCGACGCTCAACCAATGAGCCACCCAGGTGCCCCACTCTTCACTTTTCTTAATAACCTTCCTACTTGCCAAGAGAAACTGGGCTTGGCATCACTCATCCAGAGAGTAAAATGTATCAGTTAAGATGTAATTGGTTTAAAGTCTTCCTTTCCCCAGTGAATGCCTATGAAACACAAGTGGCTTCAACTCTCTCTGGTATTCAGAGGAGTCCTAAGATTCAGAATCATTTCTGCTTTATTGTTCTTAGATAACCCCTGAGACTCCAACATCACTAAGAAATAATTAACTGCTGGGGCACCCGGCTGGCTCAGGTGGAAGGGCATGCAATTCTTGATCTTGGGATCATGAGTTAAGCCCCATGGTGGGAAAAGAGATTACTGAAAGAAAGAAAGAAAGAAAGAAAGAAAGAAAGAAAGAAATTAACTTCTGTGGAAATCTACCCTTTTAAAATTATGGCCAACTTTACCTCTAAAAAACTTCCAAAGCATGAATAATTTTGTTCGTGTAATATTCATTTTTATCTAGAGCTCTTTTCTACCTTGCAATAAAAAGTAATCACAGTTCTGCACAAACTTCTTCTTTTAGTACCTGACTGCCCATTTGTAATCAAAAGCCAGAATATACAAATGGCCTTTAGGACAAAGATTTCATAAATACTAACATGCTTTCTAAGGGTAATTTCTAGTATTAGCTGTATACCCAAAAAAGACTTGAAATTATTAAGTGCATTCCAAGTTGCTGGCAGAGAAGAGATGCTTAATAAATATTTGGAGGATAGTTCAATAAAAGAAGTGATCATTCATGTCAAGTCTCTTGATAATATTCTCATTTTACTACTATGATAGCCCATTTGGAAAAGAGAAATGTATTTGATTTACATTATCTATGTACCACCGAATATGTCCAAGGTAACTGGACAACTATAAGCAAAATCATAAATTTACTAACAGTTGTATCTACAATAACATGATGTTAAATGCTGTAACATACTTAAAAGCAATCTCATAAAATTATAACAAATTCATCACTTCATAGTTTTATCGTTACCTGTATTGCAAATCTTTAAGTTTTTCATAGAGATTAGGTCTGCATGTTGCTTCTAGAACATTCTTTATTTTAGCTGTCTTCAACATTAACTCCTGTATGAAAGTATAAGGTGGAGCCATTGATATTAGAAATTACTTTTCTAAATTTTTCATGCATTTGAGGAATTTAAAAATGAAGAACAGGGGTACCTGGGTGGCTAAGTTAGTTAAGTGTCTGTCAACTCAGGTCATGATTATTCAGTTTGTGAGATCGAGCCCCACGTGAGGCTCTATGCTGACAGTGCAGAGCCTGCTGGGGACTCTCTCTCTCTCTCTCTCTCCCTCCCTCCCTCCCTCCCTCCCTCCCTCCCTCCCTCGCTCTCTCTGCCCTCCATTGTTTGCTTGCTCTCTTGCTCTCAAAATAAGTAAATACTAAAAAAAGATTTTAAATAAAAATGAAGAATTGTAAGAAAATAAGGCAAAAGAGACTTCTAACCCCATGTCTGCTCACTTTTGCTTTTAAACTTTTAGATGAAGGCCAAAAACAAGGTACAATCACACAGCTTTTATCAAAATAAATTCGATGGGCATTACCACCATTCTGGGTCCAAACAAAAAGAATCGAGACAGAGAACCCAGAATCTTCGAGTATATTCACATATGAAAATCAGACGAATACTCAGCAGTCTATTCTTTCTTCCTTAAAAGTTAAAATAGTATGGGGATGCCTGGGTGGCTCAGTCAGTTAAATGGTCAACTCTTGATTTCGGTTCAGGTCATGATCTCACGGTTCATGAGTTTAAGCCCCGCATCAGGCTCTGCGCTAGGAGCTTGCTTGGGATTTTCTGTCTCCCCCTCTCCCTGAACCTTCTCCATTCAAAAATAAAATAAATAAACATTAAAAAAATAAGTTAAAATCTACCTCTGGGTGTTCTTTAGATAGGAAGATAGTTATTCCCCATTTCTATATAAAAACGTATAGCCACTACTCTTTGCTGAAAGTCTTTCAAATCATTTATCATTATCATGTGTACATCTCTATGTGTTGTCTGTGGCGCTATGAAATAAACAAGTAACTAGTAGTATTGTTACTGGCTTCCCCACCCCCCCCCCCCCCAACCCGCCCGAAGTACTTTACTTAATTAAGACCTTACTGCAAGGGTCAGCAACCCAGGGCTTAAGGGGAACATCAAGCCTGATGCTTCTTTTTGTATGGCTAGGAGCAAAGTATAGTTTTTACATTTTTAACCTGTTCAAAAAAAAGTCAAAAGCAGCTTAACATTTTGTGACACGTGAAAATTCTAGAAAACTCAAATTTCAGTGACCATAAACAAAGTTTTATTGGCACACAGCCACACCCATTTATGTAGTGTCTGTTTTCTTTCACACTACAGTGGCAGTGTAGAGCAGTTATGACAGAGACCATAAACAACTACAAAGCCTAAAATACTTACTATCTGACCCTTCCCTAGATAAAGCTTCCTGATCGGCATCCTACAATGCGAAAGCGTATTTTTAGAAATACCCCCAAATTATGTTTTTTATAAGATTTTTATATTGTTTGGAAAACTCTGCTATGCTAGAAAATAGTCTGTCTTCTATGAACCTTAAATTCAGCATCTAGTCCATCGAATCTTCTAGCATCTTTCACAAGCTGGATTCGAACATCTTCCGAACAAACGAAGATGCTTTCCAGGTGAGACCAAGTTCGCTGGACTTCCATCCAAGCAAAGATGACTAAGTCTGCAATGTTTAATTTATTTTGCCAGCTTAACACTTGTTCAATAAAATATTCCACATATTTGCTTTGAAGGAGAGTCTGCAACTGAACCTAAAACAAAGGAAAAGAATGGTAAGGAACAGCTCAGGTGGGCGACTGAAAGTACCGTGAAGGAGGGGCCATACCCGTTTTGTTTACTGCTGGATTCCCAGAATCTAGCGTGCCATACACGGAATAAGCATTCAGTATTTGCTAAGTAAATGAACGATTGGCATTCAATATTCATACAGACGTTTTTTTCCAAAAGAAAAAAGATAAGTAGCAGCAACTGCATTTCATGTGTCTTCCACAGGAAGACCATGTAGCTCTTTGTAGGCAGAAAAAAATACTATGCTCCCGGGTGTGGCTTTAGGAATTACATTGTATTCCTTCATCTTCTCTCAGTCTATCCCTGGGGTCCCTGCCTATTAATAATTGCAAGGTTATAAATCTTCTTTTTCTCCCAAAACTGAAAAAAAAAAGAAACCAAAACGAACTTTCTCTACAGCTTCCTAAGCCCTGAAGTTTCCATTTTTCTCCTCTTTTAGTCGACAAACCAAGCATTAATGCTGAACAGTCTGGTGAGTACTTCTGACCATTCTCCGATGCTATAATCTCAGGAAGTCACTCAGGGGAAAGGCCTCTTGTCATTCTCTTTCACCTGTTTGTATTTAACACATTTGACTTCTCCTCTACCACCAATTTTAATATGCTATCATGGACATGTTACATGATTCAAGAGTAAAGTGTACAATGTGATGCTTTGACACATGTATATATTGTAAAATGGCCACCACAATAAAGTTCCTTAACACCTCCATCGCCATAAACTTTTTTGAGGGGTGTGTTAATAAGATCTATTCTCCCAACAACTTTCAAGTAGACAATACAGTATTATTAACTATGGCCATGATGACATACATTAGATCCCCAGGACTTACTTATATACCTGGAAATGTATACCTTCTGACCAATTTATCTCCCCACCTCCCCCACTCCCCAGCCCCTGACAACCATCACTGTCCCCACTGCCCACAACACCCTCTTGATTGACATTCTTTGTTGACTACCAGCCCAACTCACAAGGCTCTCCCCAGGTCTTTCACCCACCCGACAAAGAGCCTCTCTGTCACTTCCTAGACTCCTTGGAGCCCTACTGTCTGTCTCCCTGCTCAGGTACAAGTTCCATGAGAACAAGTGTTCACACCTTTTGATCTCAAAGGGTACCATGCCCAGAGTCAGGACAAGTAGATGCCCAATGAACGAATAAATATTGAATACTAGAACTTGGAAAAAGTTTATAATTATCATTTAAAAGGCAAATTCTTCAGTAAATATACCCATCTTACTTGGTTGTGCTCTAGAGTTTCAAAAAGTTGTTCATCAGATTTTAGCAATGGAATGCCCGTCCGATAGTGAACTTCATAAGAGAACTCCATGGTTGCCCAGGTCTGACTGATTTCAATAATAGCCTAGACATAAACAGTATTAAGTTATGTGCACAGAAGTTTAATTTACTACCAATATCTAGGATATCATCTGGAATTTTAAAAAACTTTCACAATTTGCAAAACATAAAAATAAAAATAAAGGGCTATCCAATACTACTGGCCTCATTTTTTCTCCTGCAAATTATTCATGGTGATGAGGTTCAGAGAATGAATTCCACCTCACAAAAATAAGCATCACACTAACATCAAATTTCTGTTGGATCTGAGATTTACATGCTTCACTGAAACAGAACATTAGAGCAGAAAGGGACTTCCAAAGTAATCTAAACATTTGTTAGAGATGATTTTCACATCAGCCAGAAGACGACAGGTAGTGCTCTAGTGCCTGAATAAACCTGCATGAACCTGGGGGATGGGGTGGGGGATTGTGGTTAGGGACCTCTCTGCCGTTCAGCTGCCTCATCTGTAAGACAGGGTCAGAGTATTACCTACCTCAGAATTAAATGAAATACTGTAAATAAAGCACTAACAGCAGTGCTTGCAACAAAGCAAATGACATGTTCTTAAGTGTTCTCTATCATCATCATCATCATCATCATCATCATCGACTGGGTCAACCCTCCTGTTTTACACATCAACTGTGGCTTAGAAAGATTCAGATTCCTGCCCAAGTCACACACAAACTAGTGGCAGAGAAGAAAATGGGACTCATGGGACACACTCATGGCATGGGGGCTTCAGACTCTTAGGGGCTACAGCACAGAACTAGCTCGGTGTAAAAGGAAAACAGCCCAAGGACACCACCTTTTCAGTCCCCAGTTCCTTCACCGCTTTGTCCACAATGCTCCGGACATCATCTTCCACTTGGTGCAACCGCAACACTAACAAATCTGCCAAAGTTGTGGCTTCGTTTATTGAAAATCTGACCTAATTTGCAAGAAAAAAGGGCGAAATTTACATTACACGTGTATTAATGGTTCTTTGGCCTAATGGCCAGAAAAACCGATCACAGCTAAATATATTCAAGTCAGCTGCTAAGCACACCTCTGGTTCTGCAAGGTGGGGCCCATTAAAGACAATGCTTTTTAACGCATAGTTACTGAGGCATCACCCACCTAAAGCTAGGGCCAAGGTTCTGGCCATGTTCACACTCCACTGCATTCTTTTGTTTCATATCCTTCCCTTGTCAGCTCATTTCTTATCTCTTTGCCCACAAATCCCATTTTTAAAGAGAATCACATTGTTCATTTATTTTAATTTGGTTGAAATCCCAGGGATCAGGGAGTAGCTCATTTGTCTTTTCTTCCTAAAGTACTCTATTCACTGAACATAATTCCCAGTTGCTTCCGTGATTTAACTTAGTTTTGTCACTAATTTAATCTTTGTTCCTTGGCAAAAAATATTCTTACTCATAGGGTCATTATTCATTATTACCATGTGAAAATATCATTCACATTTATCTCCCGATCATCTTGTTAACTGCCCACCCCCAACCCCAGCATTTGCTAAGCCCTCAGCTCTTCCTAAGTGCTCAAACTCAACCGCCCCCCTCAAACATGAAGAGCTGACTCAGCCACATAGCTGCAGAAAATCTACTTCCCTTCCTGCCGCTGCTAAGAATACCTTCTCTGCTTCTAGGTAGCGGCCGCCTTCTCTGCCTCTCCCCAATCTCTAACATTGCTTGCCACCTTCTGCCTCTCCAAAGAGGTGACTCCACGTTCCCATTTGCCCACGATTAGGGGTTTCCTGGGAGGTGGAACCTTCAGGGCTAAAACCTGCCAAGTCCTGAGCAAACCAGATGAGTGCTATGTCTGCATCACTTCTGACCTTACTCCAGAGGTGATGGGGGCCGTGGACTGAGTTCTGTCTCAGAAAAAGAATGAGCAGGAATGTGTAATGGGGCCACCCTGATCAGTTGTGTAATCTGTGCACTGAAACACAGACACCTAGCCAGTCAACAACTGGAGGCTGAATCTAGCTGCTGCAGGATAGCCTGGGAAGAGGTGCCTTTTTCTGACTTTTAGAAAGGCCTGATACAGGTAAGAAATGGTGTGAGAAATGACACTGGAGGAAATAAAGGAGAGGGACACATACTTTATCACATATTGGAAGATTTGATAAAGATTTTCTGAATGAATATATTAATCAATCAATTACCAAGTCTAATTATCCAAAGTCTAAAAGACTATGGAAAGCATAGCAGTAATAATGATAGTAACAATAATAATAGCAGCTTCAAGGGCAGTTAACTGAAACTTGCTACATACTTCATCTATGTATATAATCTCACTTCCAATGTTTTAACTAAATCCATCTGGGAGGCATTACAGCATTATTTTCACTTCATACAAGGGACAAGTGGGGTATGGAGAACAGGTAACTAGACCAAGATCCCAGAGTTATTGTTCGGGTTGGATGAATAAAGCCTAGGCTATGCCCACTTCACCTGACTGTCCCCTTCCTCAACTTCCCCACTGCGCCAACTTTGCTTTCAAGTCATGAGAGCCTTTCTTCACAATGTGTGCCTAAGAGACAACACACTCATCAGGCAGCCTTTTACATATTTTGAACTCCTAAAGATCACCTTCCCCCCCCAAAAAAAAAAGTTGGTACATCTGCTCTTAAGATGCAGAAAGACTAGAAAATATAACCTCAAGTCTCATGGATACATGAGAAATCATTTCATGCTTTCCAATAAAATCAAAACTATCAAAGGACCATCATTTTTTTATGGTTTATTTATATATTTTTGAGAGACAGAGCATATGTGCAAGTGCGGGACTGGCAGAGAGAGAGAGAGAGGCGGGGGGGAGAGGGACAGGGAGAGGGAGAGAGAATCCCAAGCAGGCTCTGCACTGTCAACATGGAGCCCAACTTGAGGCTCAAACTTAAGAAC
This sequence comes from Panthera leo, assembly GCF_018350215.1. NCBI lineage: Eukaryota > Metazoa > Chordata > Mammalia > Carnivora > Felidae > Panthera > Panthera leo. The sequence goes on along the minus strand of NC_056680.1, from coordinate 112,815,053 downwards.
TGTGAAATCATGACCTGAGCCAAAATCAAGGGTTGGACACTTAACCTACTGAGCCACCCAGGTGCCCCAAAAGGCCATCATTATTAAATGACCTAGGGTAGGGGTGGGGGGAAGAAATCACAATTTCAGAATTCTCTCTCCCCTGAATTCACTTTTATACCCTCTGATCCTCTCCACAACCATGAGGTTCTTTCTAGCCATGCTGTGCTCCATACAAGGCCTTCACATGATCTCGTTTGATCCTAACGAGAGTCCTCTGATACAGTGTTGGGTTCTTGCTGAAGTCTCTCTTGGTTTACAAATGCCTAACATCTTGCTGTACCCTCACAAGGCAGAGGGTAGAGGGTTCTGGTCATTCCATCCCATTCTAAGGGTACTAACTTCATTCATGAGAGCCCCACCCTCCTTACCTAATTATCTCCCCAAATCCCCACCTCCAAATGCCATCACAGTGGGGATTTAGGCTTCGACCTATGAATTTTGGGGGACACATTCAGTCTACAGCAGGGGCTGAAATGGGATCTCCGCATGGTCAGTTTGTTGGTCCTAACTCAAGGAGCTTGATCTCCCCCGTTTGACCACAAGTCTTTTTTTTTTTAAATGTTTATTTATTTTGAGAGAGCACAAGCAGGAGCTAGGATAGAGGCAGAGAGAGAGAGAAACGAAGAGACAGAGAATCCCAAGCAGGCACCTTGCTATCAGCACAAAGCCTAATGCAGGGCTCACATGCATGAACCATGAGATCATGGCCTGAGCCAAAATCAAGAGTCAGATGCTTAACTGACTGAGCCACCCACCTAGGCATCCCTTGACCAGAAGCTTTCTCACAAATCCCACTTCATTCCAGATAAACAATGTAAACCAAGGAATAACACTTAACAGTCACAAAAATATTCCATTAACAAGACCTAGGAAACCCACCCCAGTGGCCTTCATCAGCTGGTGCCAATGCCTGTCTCTGAGAGCAGGGCTCTGTAACTCTGTGACCACTCTCAGGGAGGCCGCCATGTCCTTGACCGTGCTTTCCAGGCCTGAGTAAGCATCCCATACACGGACTTCCTTGTCTAGTGAGCAGATTTCCTAAAGAAAAGTAAAAAAAAATAAATAAAGAAAAAAGAAAAAAAAAGCAAAAAAACAGATCTTCAGATATAATAGTATTTTATAATTTGTCTTCTATAGAAGAATAAATATATATTTCCCTGAATTACTAAAGAGTGAAAGCATCTAAGCCCCTAGGTTAAGGACTAAAATCAGAGAAATAGAAAGGATCTTCTCATTTGTATGAGTCATCTACGTACAAGCCACTTAGATTCACTGGTTTCTTATTCATAGGCGCTAACTGGATATCCCATGAGGAAACCCATAGGACATTAAATATAGGCAAGTTAAGAGAGTTTCCAGGACCTTTGCAAAGAAGAGCATCTCCTCTGGAAACATAAGTAAGCAGAAAACAGAGATTGTTAACCTGAATTACTAAGATCTTCCTTCAAAGACCTGACTTGTTTAAATGGCAGCCCTGAAATGTTGGCTACCATTGAATGTTTGTTCCTTGGCACTTAAATATTTCATGGTTTTAAGATGTATCAAGTAGGGCCCCTGACTTGGCTGTCTTCTTGGCCCATGAAACAACATTGAAAATTGTGAATGAGAAAACCCATAATAAAACAATTCAGCACAAAGAAAAGGACAATGCCACTTTATTAAAACAAAAAAATGGCTTCAGCTGAAAGTGGGCATTAAGGTGTCTCTCTGAAGTCAGATAATCAAACTGTAGCAAAGACAAATGGGGGCCTAAGCACAGTAATGGCATATGCTGACCCCCTGACATCCAAAAGAATCATGGGACATTTTTGTTATGGTCTTTAGGATAAGGATAATATGAGGGGAAAAAACGGAAAGCCTTGGTAGGAGCCGAGCACAGGATGGGATCAACACAAAGACGTTAACAAAAAAGTAAAAAGTCCTGACACTTTTTAACTGCCTTTCACTTCTGTGCATTTTGGCTTATCCAAAGAGGTTCTACCTTCTTTAAAGGGCATACAGCTATGGGGACTAGCTATCAAAGCACTACATTCAAATAAGGTCTGTTCTGTATATATTGAGTCCCTCTGGGATATCAGAAGAGTCAATAAAGATCACAGTATTCCATATAAATTCACAAGTGGCATACTTCAATTAGTTGCCCCAAATTTCAGAATCAAAGGGTATCTTTTAAGATACAAAATAATGGTTGCTAAAGAAAGAATTCAAAACCTTTCTTAAGCCTACCCTCTCAGCCATGGTACTTGTTTTTTCATGTTTATTTTATTTTGAGGGAGAGAGAGAGAGAGGGAGAGCGCATAATGCGCTCAAGAGCGGGGGAGGTGCAGACAAAGAGGGAGACAGAATCCCAAGCAGGCTCCCCACTGTCAGCACAGAGCCCGACTTAGGGCTCAAACTCATGAACCAGGAGATCATGACCTGAGCTGAAATGAAGAGTCAAAGGCTTAACTGAGTTAACCCAGGCACCCCTCTGCCCTGGTACTTATAATCTTAACATCCTGCATTCTAGAAAGCCAAAGCTAGCTCAAGATTATAGCTGCTACTCACAGATTCATTTGCCCTAGTATGTTTTCACCCACTCATTCACAAAAAGGGAGCCTCGATTAGAAATGCAACTAGCTCAGAGTTAAAAAAAAAAAAAAAAAAAAAAAAAAAAAAGTACTGCCTCATATCATCCTGTTTGAAGTAAATAAGGACACCCAGCCCAATATACCAGACACTCGGTTAGGCAAGATGGAAGGAGGTGGTGCTGAGAAAGATAAATGGTTGTAATCGACAGTTATGGAACTTGCCTTGGCAAACCTTCTGAGTTCTACATCCATCTGTTCCACATTAATCTGTCTCCACTGGGTTTTAGTCCAATTATCAATGCTTCTCTGAAAACGCACAGGCAGATAAAAGTGTCAACAACATTTGGTGAAATCAAGTCTCCACAGCAAAATATATAAACTGATGATACACAGTGATTCCATCATCCAGTGAAGAGTCAATTATTTAAATATTAACTGCACTTGTCAAAACTTCGGTATCAGCAAAACAAAAAAGTTGTCAGGACCTATCAAACTTAAGGTGAAAACATGATGATGTATTAATTTTTAGTCGCAATGACAAATTCCATATACATACCATCATCATTTAATCCTGAGTACTCTGAGTTGATAAGTATATTACCATGAATTCCAGATTTTAAAACTCTACATCTAACATGAGTTTTCATAAGACAATTTTACAACATTATTAAGACACTCATCAATTTCTTGACCATATTCTAGGTCCCTTATTATATTTCTTCCTTTTTTATTTATTTTGAAAGAGACAGAGAGAGAATGCACATGCATGAGTAGGAAAGGGGCACAGAGAGAGAGAAAAAACCAGAGAATCCCAAAAAGGCTCTATGCTGTCAGAGCAGAGCCCAAAACAAGGTTCCACCTCAGGAACTGTGAGACCATGAGGTGAACCAATATCAAGAGTTGGATGCTTAACCAACTCAGCCAACAAGGCACCCCAGTATATTTCTTTCTATGGTTCTCAACTAACCTCACAGAACATTATGTATAACACATGTTGCAATATACCTACTTCCCCAGAATGTATTTTCCCACTGAAGATTGTAAATGAATTAACAGTATATAAATTAACTTTAGTCAGGTCCATTATAGATGCATGTATATGTAAGTAGGAGGATATACATGAATCTGCATGCACAAGTAACCATATACACATACTATATAGTTATATATTAATTTTATTTTATATCCCACATAATCCCTGAAAAGAACTTGAAGCAGTCAACTCATCACACACAGTTCCATTCAGATCTAAAAATAGGGGCACCTGGGTGGCTCAGTCAATTGAGGCATCCAACTTGGCTCAGAGCATGATCTAGAGGTTCACAAGTTCAAGCCCCACATCAGGCATCGAGTGACCATGTGCCCCACTTTGGGACTTCAGACTCTGCACTCTCCCTCCTTTTCTCTCTGCCCCTCGTGGGATTTTCTCTCTTTCTCTCTCTCTCTCTCTGCCCCCCACTCACTTGTGCTCTCTCTCTCAAAATAAATAATTAAAAATCTTTTTAAAAACCTGATTCAGAGAAGAATCTTCTAAGAGATACACAAATTCTAATTCAAAGGGGAGGGGAATATGATACACACATTTCACATTATAAAACCCCTACAAAATGATACGGACATTAAAATTTGCCTATTTATACAAAAGCACTCACACACACACAAAGTAGTGTCTTACTCTGATATAAATCATGACATCCCAGAGTCCCTTGAGCAATTTTACTTCTTTGCGACACTGCTTCATTTGTTTGTACTCTGGAAGAGCCACTTCAAAAAGATGGGTAGATTCCTGCATCTGCAACATTTCTTCTTCCAATGCTTCAAGCTCCTGATTTGCCTAAGGAGAAAACACACACACACGCACGCAAACACCCTTAACATCCAATGAACTGCCAGAGAAAGAGAAGCCACGTGGTTCTATACACCTCCAGTTATGTTAACATTTGCAACCTTCATTTTAAAATGAACATTAAAAGAAATCAGCAGTATAAGTATTGGTAAAATGGAGGTTTTTGATAAGCAAACTCACAGCTACTCAAAAATTCAGAGTAGACCACTAATAAAGACAAACCTGTCACCAATATTGCCCCCTACATGCTTCAGCAAAGTTTGCTCTTGCATCAGATTTCTATGAGTACAATTTTTTTCTCTTGATTTTCATTTTATAGCCGGGGACTTGGCTGGAGAGCAAATGGTGAGGCTCTAGAAGATTCCACTTAAGAAGAAACCACTTCTTTAAAAAAAGAACTTTCGGATTTAAAAAATATCCTAGAGATTATCAGTAGTACAAAATGTACTGAAGAGACTTCATGGAATAAAACACTGGAGATAAAAACAGCACAGCAGGAGAAATTTCACTGTACAATTATCCTTCCCAAGGCTGAGCTACCATCCCGTCTATGCATGTATGTCTGTGTTACGCCAAATACAAACGGAGTCATTTTTTTTCTTTCTTGATAAGCCAACTCTTAATTTTAGTTTTGATTAACACTGTAGTGTGTTCACATGGTTAAAGTTAGAGGAGTACAGAAGAGCCCGTAACGCAGCAAAAGCTGCTGCTCTCTCCAATCCTTCTGGGTGCCATTTCTCCAACTCCCAATTCCATGCACAAGCTGCTCCTTCTTCATTTATCAAGTTCAGACATTACGCTAGGTTACTGGCTCTGCAAAAAGAGGACTTAACTTTGTTTTTCCACTTTATATTTTCTCCCAGCCTCCTCTCAATACCCAACTCTTACATTACTTTAGTTCTTCTGGTTTTCTTAAATTTCAATACTCATACTTAATCCTTCTGGGCCTCAGGTTTCAACTCTCCCAATTGCCTACTCTATCAAGAAGAATATCAGCACTTCAATCTTCTCTCATTATACATGTATTTCATTTTTACAAGTTATGTCTTTATAACCAAGAACTGCAATGCTATGACTCAGTTTACCAATTTTTTTTATTATGAAAAATTCCATGCACATAACAAGGTGTGGGGTGTGTGCGTACCCTCGGCTTAGGACTATGTTGTTATTGGTAACTTTTAATGGCCTCCTCAGTTTTATTCCCTTCCTTCCCACCACAAATTTAATTGCCAAATTTTATTTAATATTCCCCTGATCTTTATATTTCTACTATATATATAGGTACTGCTAAATGCTAAAAGGTTAAATTTTTTTTGAAATTTATGTGAATAACTTTATACTCTATATTAAGACATTTCAATTCCTGCTTTGAGCCATAGTCGTGAGGCTCTGTGAAATTCACTGATTTCTACTACTGTGTAACTACTACCTTGCATGAATACTGCATTTGTGACTTTGTATGAATACTGCAATTAATTTATTCTTCAGATGGTCATTAAGGCCCTCTGTGTAACCAGTACTGACGCTCTCCCAGGAATTTTTGTGTCCCCTGGTATAAACGTTTCATTTACTCCTACAGCAGAAGCTTCTGTTTGCCTCTGCTTTCCATCTGAGATTCAGCTACTCCTTTTTTTCCCTGCCCTTCAGAGCTTTCTTGGGAGCTCAGCAATAGATATAAAGTCACACATGTAGGGGTGCCTGGGGTAACTCAATGAGTTAAGCGTCCAACTCTTGATTTCAGCTCAGAGCGTGATCTCACAGTTTATGAGTTGGAGCCCTAGATCGAGCTCCATGCTCAAAACGTGGAGCCTGCTTGGATTCCCTTTCTCCTTTCTCCGCTCCTCCCCATCTCACACTCTCTCTCTCTCAAATAAATAAACCTAAAAAAAAAGTTGCACATTTCTGAACATGTTTCAGCATCTGTTTTACAAAAGGATTTTCTAAATGTCTAGACTACCACACTCCCCAAAGTAAACAGCCCTTTTATTTGTCATTTTTCCTAGATTACTTACACTAAATTATTCCTAAATATATATACCTAGTAATGTTAATTCAACTGTTTACTGTACCTTTGGATATGAAGAAACAAGAGCACATAATGTAAGTTTACCGAGGAATCTGTTATAAAGGAGAAATTCACCATACCACTCCCTCTGATCCTGAAGGGGCAATGGTTTTCTGCCTCATGGAGTGAAGTGCCTTGAATGCTAGGGTCTACTACCAGCCCAGAATAAGCACCTAAATGCCTTGGGATGAATCCAGTTAGAGGAGTATTAAATGTATGAGCCACACACACGAAAATGACTTCAAAATAAAGGTAACCCAGCCCTACTATATTCAAAACATCCCTCAACACATTCTGTAGGTACAAGGATAAATATCTCTGACTTTTAAATATTTAACTATATGCTGTTATATTATAGCATGCAAATGGTAGGATTCAATAAATAACTATAGTAAATGTTTACATACAGCACATTGGTTAGTCAAGTAAAAATGTCTCCCCTTCCACAATCTGTTCAGACCACCTGCAATTCACATAGAATCTTTAAAAACTCCACAACTCTATTAGCATATTCTAACCCACAGTGAATACATTAACCACTTTTCTTTAGCCAAGTGAAAAAAGAAGATCTGCTACAGAATGGTGTTTTCTGAAAGGCTTTAAGGCAGTTATAACTAAATTCAATCTACAATTTGGACAGAGAGGTACAAGCTGTAAGTTTTATACCAGTCTAAGGAGTAAAGACCATCTCCAGCATGAAGTAAAAAGAGGATGGAAGTCTCCATGAAGATCTCAGAAAGATTCACCGTTCCTGAATCTAAACCTCACCAACTCATTTCTTATTTTAGACGCTAGGTTAAGAATTTCTGTTATTTTTCTTTTTTTTTTTTTCATTTTTAAAAAATGTTTATTTACTTTTGAGAGATAGAGGGAGGGAGGGAGGGAGAGAGAGAGAGAGAGAGAGAGACAGAGCGTGAGATGGAGAGGGGCAGAGAGAAAGAGAGGGAGACCCAGAATCCCAAGCAGGATCCAGCTCTGAGCCATCAGCACAGAGCCCAATGCAGGGCCCAAACCCACGGCCCGTGAGTTCAGGACCTGAGCCAAAGTCAGACACTCAACCAACTGAGCCACCCACACACCCCCCTAATAAACTTTTAAAACATTTTTTTCAAGCCTCAAGCAAACTATTCACCATTTTGGATTATTTGTCCATAATACTCATTCTTAAGAGTTCACTGTAATAATGCAGTTCATTACGAATGAGGACTGCAGGACTAATATTTCTATCCAGAGTAAGGAATAAGTTATAAGCTTTCTTTAACCATGGTTAAAAGTCACTAGCCAAGTATCACATGGTAAACAACAAAACGGTTAAAATTCCTGTTTTAAAAAAATTTAGAGAGGTAGAATTTTAACACTAATCTGTCACTAACTGTAATCTCCAGTGTTACTTAATTACACACGATGGTTTCTTTAGCTGAAAATAGGAGAACAGAAGCTGTATCATGGGGATATTGTAAGAACTGGAAGAAAGAATATGAAGTAATATGCTTAAAGTTCTCGACACATATACATAGTAAGTGCTTAAAAATAGTCATTTTTGTTACTTTCACAAACATGATTACTTTGATAATGATGGCGGTTTTGGGAGACAGGATTTAAATCACTATTGGGGAGAAAGGTTCATAAACCAGTTTTAAATAGTTAATTCTCAACTGCGATAACTAACCGCAAAACTAAGGCAAAATATCGCAGTATCTAATTTGACTTTCTAAAATAACTATCGTAGCAAAAAATAATTGAGATCAGCGTTACCTTATCAAGCACAGTGTACGGATTTTCTGTATTAAAACGGAGAGGAGCATAGAGTCTGAATCTCTCTCTGAACTCGGCCTGCTTTTCCTGATGTGGACAGAAAAAAATCTGACAGTGAATCTCAAACAACAGCCTCAATTATTCTTGTAAAATCTTTCTTAAAAATGGGGGGGGGGGGGGAAATACCAACAAAAATACCCACAAAACTTGGTAGTTAGCTTACATCGAAAGAAATACATTTTTTCCTCAGCAGCGTGACTTCGACATTTTGGAGAGGTGAGACCGCATGTCTGACAGTCACTGCAATCTTTTTGGTCGTTTCCCATCTTTCAGGTAATTCCTGTAAACACAAAGGTGCAAATGGGAAATTACCTCAATGCTTCAATCCAATCAACTCCACAAGACTCCATGATCCCAGCCTTTTTGAATGAACCCAGGACATCTCATTCTTCCAGAAGAGAAGATGCTTATCCCCAGAAAGATTCAAGTGGCCAGAAGGCTCAGAGCCAGGCTGACCCCCTGGTGCCAGTGGATCCATGTCTTCCAAGTATAAACCAGGGCTGTCGTCTGGTGTAAGATTTCTCTCAGAATAAACGAAAATCTTTTCAAAATACACACCAATCTCCAAATTGTTTTGCTGTTCAGGGAATAAAATTAAAGCGCTCTGGAAAGGATTTCCTTGCTGTGTAACAAGTGGAAAAAGAGCCAGATTTAGCAATTTAGCAAGTGGAGAAAGATTGTTTGAAACTGGTGGGACAGAGAGGAAAACGTGAATCTATCTAAGCCCACATTTTCCTCTAGCTCCCAAAGCTCCTTGTGTCCTTTCTCTAAATGGACAGTTCGAGCCTTTAGGTTAGGCTCGCTGTAACTGTCCCAGATTTCTGAAGTAAAAAGAAGCCAAGGGAAGAGAAGGTTAATTCCTACTTGATGTAGGACAAAACCGGCAATAAACAGTCCAGGTAGCAACTCAACCCTGTACTCCCTGACTACAGTGCAAACAGGACAACCTATTTGGTCAACAAATTATCTTCTTTGAAGAGCCCTTGTAGAGAACCACTGTTGAAAAGCATTCCTTGTGCCCAGACTAACTGAGCATTGTTTTTCTGATCTCCTTGGGACACTGAAATTGTTGTGTCATACAAAACCACCCCTAGGGGACTCTACTTGTGTAGCTCGAGAGCAAAAACAAAGGTTCTAAAGACTATTTGTAACCCTCAATAAATATCTGATGAATGATTGAGTGGGTAGCTGCCAATTATGAGAAGGACGCTGTGCTAAGTGTCAACTGTATCTACGTGGGGGGAGGGGTACCACAAAGATAAAATACGTTCTTCCACTTAAACTGTTTTGTAATCCATCAGAGTGAATGAGAGGCTCCCAAGAAGTATTCCATATGACGGAATGTGTTAACTTCCATCAGGAGGTCTAGGGGTTATGGAAACAAAATTCTTGGAAGGCAACTTTCCTGACAGCAATTGCCAGAACAGACCAGGAACCAAGAGACCTGGGCTCTAAACGTCCTTGTCCTTCATCATCTTCCTCCACCCTTCTCATCAAAACTCAGCACCCTCATCCGTACAGTCTCACCTTGCCTTTTCCCATTGATTCCATGGAACTCAAATATCACCTGGAATACTTTCCGGAGTAACAGGTGCAAAAGTCACATCCCTGGGCTTGTGCCCCTTAACCCTTATTGACTACACCAGACCTGCTGTTACCTGCTTCATATTTAGGATTTCGAATAAGCTTCTGCTTGATAAAAATAGATTTTCATTGAAAACCAAAAGATCAGATGATCTCCAAAGTCTAACTGATATGATTCCCAAAATGAGTTGGCATTGACTCTGTGGCTCAAAGTAATATCCGGGTTGCAATGGGCAGAGATGAGCAGGAGCTCCCTGGAGATCCTGCCAGGTAAGATTACCAGCCCAGGTTGGGGTGAGGCTTGTATGGAAATGAGACAGTATTCAGAAACTAAAGGCAGTCACTGAAGGCTTCTTAACAAGGAAGGGACTTAATAAAAGCTATACATTAAAGTTTAGTCTAGCCTCAGACCTTATTGTAGACAGTGAGTAAGGACACAGCCACAAGGAGGGGCTTCTTAGCCTAGAATCAAGCACAGGCTAGCTTCTGGACAATGTTATAACTGTTAATGATTATGAGGAGGAAACAGTATCACAAACTACTTTAATTAAAATAAGATTGGGGCACTGTTATCCTCCACATGTATTTTGTAGTGCCTTTAAGTCTTATTTTTCCTCTGGATGGAGGCACACACATAGCTAAAAGTGTAGCCCACTTTCGAAATATTAAAAAGCCCAGTGTTTTCAATAATGCATTAACCTTAAATAATGAGCCAAACTCTTAAAACAGAAATTCTAGAAGCTGTGGTTACATGATCTGTGTTACCACTGGTTTCTCTATATATTAAGATCCAAGATCCGGCTGAAAGAATATCCAAAGCTCTCTAAAAACAAACATTTACACTGTGCCCCACAACTATCTCATCTCTCACTCTTGCTATGCGTGTCTGCATCCACATCTTACCACACTCCATATCTAACTAGGTTTCAGTTCTCATGGCAATTTTATAGTTAAATAGAACTTAGCAATCCATACATATTAATTCTTTATGGTCTCTGTAATCAAGATAACGCTTGTAAATACACTGCTGCATTCAATCTTCACAAAACAAAATGAGAGAGATAAAATGCAGCAGCTGCTGCAAGAAGTTTGGCAGTTTCTCAAGAAGTTAAACTTAGTATCACCACAGGACCCAGCAATTCCACTTCTAAGTGTGTTCCACAAGAAACTGAAAGGAGGTACTCAAAAAAAAAAAAAAAAAAAAAAAAAAAAAAAAAAAGGAATCAGGTACTCAAATAGTTACTTGTACACCGATGTTCACACCAGCACGCACGACTCATAATAGCCAAAAGATGGAAACCACCCAAATGTCCATCAAGACTTAAGTTGTGGTAGATATAAATACAATGTAACCATTATTCAGACACGAGAAAGAAAGCAGCATTCACATACTACGATGTGAATGAACCTCAAAAATATTATGCCAAGTGAAAGAAGCCAGACACAAAATACCCTGTATTGTACAATTCCATGTAGGAAGTATCTAGAAGAAGTAAACCCACAGAAACAGAAGACTGGCAAGGGCCAAGGACTGGGGGCAGAGTGCAAGGGAGAAGTCATGGGCAAAGAAGGCCAATAGGCATGGACGTCCTTTTCGGAGTGATGAAAGGGTATGGAGATGAGAGGTGGTGGTTACACAACCTTACGTTCATATTAAATGCCACGTACTTTGTAATGATAAATTTTATGTCATGCGAACGGTGAATTTCACCTCAAAAAAAGAAAAAGTGGGGGAAGTGGACACAGTACCAATGTTAAATGTAAGGGATCTGGAGAGATATTTTCCTGAAGAGGGAGCATGCTCTGAGACAAGCAGATGGGATGAACTCGTACGGTACTCAAAATCAAATCTACGTCTGGGTTCCACACTCTACTCTCTGAGCTAGAATTTAATACAAGTGTGTTTACATTAATGTGTCCACTATTCACATGTGCAAGGTGAAACCTAAGTCCATCCTGGAAGTTGGTGGATGATGCAAATATATGATCTCCAATACTCCGATATAGGCATGGGAACTGTGAGCTCTTGATTCGTGGTTTTAATTCTAACTACCACAACTTCATTCAGCACTGGGCACAGAGCAGCCACCAAGTTTTTCCAAAGGACAGAAACAGGAGGACAACACGCAACTCCTATTCAGAAAACAGTGATTTCTCCAACCAAATTGGGCTTTATTCTTTTTTAAGTGTATTTATTTTGAGAGACAGAGAGCAAGAGTGGGGGTGGGGCAGAGACAGAGGGACAGAAAAAATCTCTCTGAGAGATCAGCAGGCTCCAAGCTGTGAGGTCATAGCCTGAGCAGAAATCAAGAGTGCGACGTTTAACTGACTAAGCCAGCCAGGCGCCCCCTGTACTTTATTCTTTATTAAAGTGTCCATAATAGGCTTCCAAAGACTAGGACTCCTCTCAACGGACAGACAGCTTTCAATGAAAGAGAACTGGAATATATTTCAGGTCTTAAAGTCAAGGTAAAGTGGAACTCCAAAGAGCAACTCCGAGGCTGTTACCTAAATACCGTCCAATAAGAAGGCAGTGAAGGACAGCAGTTGAGATGGAGTATTTTGGCATGAAACACTCCTAGATTTGTGCTGGCTGGTTTTACGATTTGTGTGACTTTGAAAAATGTATTAACTCTTTTTCAGATCCCTAACCTGTAAAATACAAGCAGGGGTCTACAGTATACGTTGTTAAAGGATGGTATAAGAGAGGGGATGTAAAGAGCTTGGCTAAAGTAGGTGCTCAACTTAAGTTAATTGTGGTTATTTTACCAGTACGCTTACCTCCAGCTGAATATAGACTTGCTCAGGCATCTTCTGGCCATAGGTTTCCAAGAGTGCGATGGTTTGTTTTAGTGGTTCGAAGAGTTCATCAGTAGTTCTCTGTCGGCTTCTTACCGCCAGAAGATGCCCCATGATATCCACCAAATCATCGTGATCACCCTCACTTAAATCTCTCTGAAGTCCAGCATCTGTGTCCTTTATAAAGTCTTGTAGCTCATTCAGACTATTAAATACACAGAAATATACATGCACACAAAGACATGCAAACCCAAATTAAGCGCATTAAAACCTTTAGAAGACTTCTGATAGAATCTTATGGTCACTATTTACCTATTTAAACATCACTCGTTATCTCTGTTAAGAAACCGGCAGTTTTAATGTTCTTAAAATTTTTATCTCAATATTAGAAAGCAGTCAGCTGTTCAGAGTTGTAATTCCAAATACCAAAGCAAAGAAGGCTACCTGTCTACGACAAATCTCAAAAGATGCTCCTGAAACATCCAGCTCCATTTCTTAATAATGTTCAGCAAGCTCACTTTGAAGGGCTTCATGTCCACCCTGAACCAGCTATCAAACACTCTGAAGTCATCAAACTTGCTCATCTGAACATACAAAGCTTCATAAATGTCAATCTATAATTAGAAAAAAAAAATGACTTTAACAGTTCAGTCAAAAGCAAAGAAGTACCTTAAACACTAATGGTTTTCCTTGCCTGTTCTCTGAACTGCTGGAGAGTCGGTGGTTGTTCGGGGACTTCTTCGTTTGCATGAGCACCTGTCTCCTCAGATGACATACTGTGGCCATACAGGAGAAAATGCCTCATGAACTCGGATCGGTCATCAACCCAGAGGTAAGCATATGTGTCCAGGGTATTTCTAAAGTCCAAGACTTTGTTGATGACGTCTGCCACTCTGTTCATTATCTCCTGCCTGACTTCTGCCAGGCCTAACATATTCTCCATGTCATTCTAAAAGAGAGGAAAGCCAAGGGTTTATTAAAAGCAACCTCGCTTCATCAACTATATGCAACAGAACTTACTCACTGAAATTCTTCAATGGCAGAGCAGTTGGTACAATCAATCAAAAACCGTGTTGTCGTTTCCCAGCGTCTCATTTCCTAGTGTTCCCCATTACCTCAATTTATGTTTGAATCATTAACAAAACATAAATACCCATTTACAAAGAAAATACCTGATAATCGGCGATTTCCAGATGTGCTGCCACCCGCTTCATCTGGGCAGACATTCTGAAACTACTGCATAGCACTCCCTCCACCAGATCATAGAAGCCATCCCCAGCCTCTCGTTCTAAAGAAGGTTTAAACAGAATCTCAGGGGGCGTGAGGATCATCTGTGCTTGAAAAAACGGCACAGGTTTCAGTTGTTTTTCCATATTCATCAGAAAGAAATCTAAGTCGTGCATGATAGCTTGAAAAAAGCCTTCCACCACAATGTCATCAATGAATTCTACATAAATCTTCCACGTATCCAGAGAAGGATTTGCTCTGAAGAGCTTCCTGTTTTCCTACAAATGTAAATATTAACAGAGGAGTATAAACAACAGTGAGTACAAACATGAAAGCTTTACGTTTAAATATTTTGTTAAAAAAATATTTTGCTCCTGCACAAGTCAGGGACATTTAAATGCTAGGTTGTAGAACCTTAAGCTAAATAGTAAAAATCAAAGCAGGTTGTTGTGACATTTGTATCAGTTATAAAATACATTCAAAAGTCATTCTTTAAAGGAAAAATAATTATGAAAATTGCATCTTCAAATACGAACAAGAAATTCTTGAGTTCCGAACACATTCTGTATGTATTGGACATAGGCTCAAGTTCTTGCTCTGTCCCTAACTCCAAGGGGCCTAGGACATGGTCTTCCAGGGCCCAAGGTGTAGGTTTCCCAAACTGGCCCTTCAGAGAACACTGTTCTGGAACATCCAAGGTCACTAAGTCAGCAAAGCGCTCTGTCCTGCAGGCCTTTCTTGGAGATTCACTGTTCCACTATTATAAGTTCACTTACGTTGGTTTAACCAAAACACAAAGAACACTTTGTGCAAAGCACCTATAAGTCGCCTACGGAATAGTAACCCAGCTTGGGGAAAACAGGCTTGGTGAAGTCGAAACTCTCTTTGTGCTTCAACAATATTAAGTTCTTCTACTTCAACATCTCCCGAGTGTGAGTGATGAATAGGCAGTAGGGCATGACAGGGTCGGACACAGATATGCATCAAGACTGCTAGAGGTGGGGCATACAGTGTGGCAGACCTAAGGACACAGATTTGAAAAGATCAGGTGGGCAGCACGGCTGGTTCCAGAGACACCTTTCTGAGTGGCAAAGGTTACATAGGCATTACAGTCCAGAGAGCAGAGGCCCAACTCAGAAACGAGAGCACAGACAAAAGGAGACCCTGGAATAAGAGCTGGTTACAAGGCAGACTATACTCTTTGCTTTTTTTTGATCTTTTGCTACTGTGGATATATGATCCAGGATTCAAAGGTGTGTGTTACTTGCAAGAACCAGAAATAAAGAGGTGATAAAAATGGGCCAAGATTAGAAAGTTCTTTGAGGGATTTCTTGCCCTCAAACAAATTTAAGGGCCTCTCCTTTGAGAAATGCTATCTTGCCCATCCAGGTGGACTATTCATATCCGTATATATCTGTAGTATACGTGACCCACTACCCTGGAGTTGTGCAGTAGACATCCTGGGCAATTGTACATAGCAGTCTCGGCTCCTTTGTGTGCACTAGAAAGAAGAAATATAGATCTTAGAGCCGAAAACACAAAAATCCTTAAAGACCATCTTGTTAAGTCTCTTCGTTTTAAAGATATAAAAACAAAGACCTAAGACATACCAAGTGTCACAGGGGTAGGAAGTTAGCAACTAAGCTAGAACTAGAAACAGGACCTCTGGACTCCGGAGGGCAGGTCTTTACCAAACCTGTTTCCAAACATCACAGCCCTGCTCACACTTTGCTTTCAGACTTCTAGCCTTCAGACTGTGAAAGAATACGTTTCTGACATTACAAGCCCCCCATTTGTGGTACTCTGTTAACCCAGCCCTAGAATGCTCATACAGGCAGCAATCAAAGAAAGAAAGCCGCGACAAAGTCTGTCCGAGCAAGCTGTTATCAGTAAGGAAAATTAAAACTTAGAAACTTCAGACAAACTTGGAAGCCAAAAGAAACTTTGAAACCCATATTAATGTTTTTCTTTTTTTGCTACACTACGCTCAACACAGCATATCAAGTGCGCCACACGTCACATTTTGGTGAGCAGGTGTGTTCTCCTTCACACCCCTTCTTCACTCTGTGTTTTCATCCTCATTCGCCAGCCTCTCCTGGTTTTCCTCCTACTGTGTCATGTTCCTTTTCTGCACCTTGGGCTCGTTCTTCTTCCTCCTCCCTGTTTCCTAAGGTTCTTCTTCCTCCTCCCTGTTTCCCCACAGACCTGCCCTTGACTTACTTCTGTTCTCTAGCTACACAGCTCTTGGGGATCTCATGAGCTTAAATGTCATGGCCACCGACTTCTTTTTCACAGGCACTTCCAGTTTACAGCCCTTTCCCAAACTCCAGAACTAGTAAATCCAACTGCTGCCACAACTCCTCCTCATCTGACAGACACCTCACATTAGGGGTACCTCGGTGGCTCAGTCTGTTCGTCAACTTCAGCTCAGGTTATGATGTCACAGTTTGTGAGTTTGAGCCCCGTGTTGGGCTCTGTGCTGACAGCTCAGAGCCTGGAGCCTGCTTCAGACCCTGTGTCTCCCTCTCTCTCTGCCTCTTCCCTGCTCACACTGTCTGTCTCTCTCTCTCTCAAAAATAAAGAAACATTTTTTTAAATGTCTAAGACTGACATCTTTCCTTCTCAGCTGTCCTCTTGCTCACACAGCCTTTCCCACCTGAATGTCTGAATGGATTGCAACTTCATTTTTCCAGCTGAAGGGCATCAAACTCTTAGAATAGCCTCCTTCTTTGATGTTCCACATCCAATTCTGTTTGTTTTACCTAATTTAAAATATATGCAGAACCCAACCACTCCTAATTATCTCCATAGTCACCTCCCCGGTCCAGGTACCACCATCTGTCACCTAGATTGCTGCCACAGTAACCCACCAGGCCCTCTACCTTCCCTGTGGTCTTGTTTCAACAGGACAGCCTGACTCTGGTCTGAGCACCGTGTCTATCTATAGAGATTCCATATAACAAATGCACTCAGAAGGAAATACTGAATTTGCTCTTTGGTTCCTGTTCTTTTTTCCTTATGAAGAATGAAAAATGAACTTCCCCACATTCCCCTCACCAGAGCTGCCCCTCTGTGAGCACCACAATCCTGTACTTTGCTCTCTCCAGTCCTCTCTCCAGTCACTACAGATTAGCTGCCCATGTTCCTGTCTACAGCCAACATCCCCATGTATGTATGCAATCCCATTCCTTCCAAGACTTTCCTCAGTCATTATTTCTCCTCTCCTAGATCATTCCAATCAACTTCTATCACCCAAAAACATCAACCAGCATTAAAAATAAAATCCTCCCAGGGGTGCCTGGGTGGCTCAGTTGGTTAAGAGTCCAACTCTTGGTTTCAGCTCAGGTCATGATGTCACAGTTCGCGAGATCGAGTCCTATGTCGGGCTCTGCACTGTCGGTGGGATTCTCTGGTTGGGATTCTCTCTCTCCCTCTCCACCACTCACACTGTCTCTGTCTCTCTCAAAAATAAATAAATAAAATTAAAAAAAATATATTCCCGGGGCGCCTGGGTGGCTCAGTCGGTTAAGTGTCCAACTTCGGCTCGGGTCGCGGTCTCGCGGTCCGTGAGTTCGGGCCCTGCGTCGGGCACTGGGCTGGTGGCTCAGAGCCTGGAGCCTGCTTCTGATTCTGTGTCTCCCTCTCTGCCCCTCCCCCAGCCATGCTCTGTCTCTCTCTGTCTCAAAAATAAATAAATGTTAAAAAAAAAAATTAAAAAAAAAAAAATCTTCCCAAGGCACCTGCATGGCAGAATTGGTTAGTCATATGACTCTTGATTTCAGCTCAGGTCATGATCTCATTGTCGTGAAATTGAGCCCCAGATCAGACTCTGAGTGACAGCACGGAGCCTGCTTGGGATTATGCGCCCCCTCGCACACGCACTCTCTCTCTCTCTACCCCTCCCCCACTCACCTATTTTCTCTCTCTCTCCCTCCTCTCCCACCCTCCCTCAAAATAAATAAATAAACTTTTAAAATTCTTAATCAAAAATAAACAAAACAATGGGGCACCTGGGTGGCTTAGTCGGTTAATCAGCTGACTTCTACTCAGGTCACCATCTCGTGGTTCAGTAGTTCAAGACCCATGTTGGACTCTGTGCTGACAGCTCAGAGCCTGGAGCCTGCTTCAGATTCTGTGTCTCCCTCTCTCTCTGCCCCTCCCCCATTCACATTCTATCTCTCTCAAAAATAAACATTTTTAAAAAAACATTTTAATTTAAAAATAAGTAAATAAATAAATAAATAAATAAATAAATAAACAAAACAAAATAAAATAAAATCCTCCCCATCCCTGACACGCCCCAGGCACTGTGCAGTTTTCAGTTCCCGCCCCCTAGAGCTCCTCAATTTAGCGGATTTCTGTTCCCATTTCTCCCATTCTCGTCAGTCACTCCAATTTGGCTTCCATTCTATTCAGTTAGGTCTGTCACAGTCACCAATGGCTCCCATGGTGCAAAATCTGACTGCCAGTCTCGGCCCTCATTTTCCGGTCATAAATCAGGATGGGACAAAGTCAAAAGCTTCCTCCTTCTTGAAATCCCTTCTTGACGGGATTTCCAGGACTGCATCTCTCTTGATTTTCTGTCTACTTCACTGGCCTTCTCCGCTTCCTGTGCTGGACCTTGCCCTCCTCCCTGGCCTCAGGGATGACTTCAAGGTCAGTCCTCAGGCCTCTCTTCTATCTACAATTAATCCCTACCTGAACCCAGGTAAGTCTGTGGCTTCCCATATAACATACATGCTCCTGGCTCTCAGCTCTGTGTCACTGGCCTAGACTTCTAACCCCAAAGTTCAGACTCGACTGCAGTGCCAGCCTACGCAAAATATCCCCTTGAGCGTGCCTCTCTCACTAACATGGCCCAAACCAAAGCCTCTCTCTTCATGCAAAATCCACTCTCTCACAGTCTTCCCTATATCACTAAAGGGAAACTCCAATTTTCCAGTTGCTCAGACCAAAAAATATCAACTCATCCTTGACATCGCTCTCTCCTGACTGACCACAGCAAATCTTGTTGGTTCTACCTTCAACATACATCCAGCATGACTGCTTCTATCACTACTGTTCTGACCCAAGCCATTGTCGCCTGAATTATTAAACTAATCTCCTAATGGTCTCTCTACCTCCTACCACCTCCTTGCTCCCCAACCTCTGATTTACAGTCAACAGGCCAAGCCTTGGAACAGAGAGTCTCTGCTGCCATTTCACCTCCCAGTACAAACCAAATTTCTCATAATGGCCTGTCCATCCCCTATGATGGATCCTTAGTCCCTTCTAAGCTTTTATCAGCTACCACTATTCCCCTTATGAATTCTGCTTCAGGCATGCTGGCTCTCTAACTGATCCTGGGACAGGCCAGGATCTTTCCTCAAACTTCTGTACTTTTGCTACCTACAGCATCCTTCTCCTGATATCTACATGGCTCATTCTCTTTCCCTTCTGGTTCAATGCAGAACTGCTACCTTATTAAGAAAGTGTTTCAAACCGTTTCGTATAAAATACCCCCCCCCATCCAAATCAGCAAGGTAGAACTCAAACTTTCACTACTCACAGATGACATGATACTCTATGTAGAAAACCCAAAAGCCTCCATTGAAAAACTGCTAGAAGCAGTACATGAATTTAGCAAAGTCACAGGATATAAAATCAATGTGAAGAAATCTGTCACATTTCTATACACCGCTAGCAAAGCAGCAGAAAAAGAAATCAAGGAACCGATCCAATTTGCAATTGCACCTAAAACGGTAAGATACCTAGGAATAAACCTAACTAAAGAGGTAAAAGATTTGTACTCCAAAAACTATAGAATGCTTATGAAAAAACCTGAATAGGACACAAAAAAATGAAAAAGCCTTCCATGCTCATGGATTAGAAGAAAAAACATTGTTAAGATGTCTATACTACCCAGAGCAATCTACACATTTAATGCAATCCCTGTGAATATATTACCAACATTGTTCAGAGCTAGAACAAACAATCCTAAAATTTATATGGAACCACAAAAGACCCTGAATAGCCAAGGCAATCCTAAAAAAGAAAAACACAACTGGAGGTATCACAATCCTGTATTTCAAGCTATATTACAAAGCTATAATATATGTACTATATAGTATGGGCACAAAAACAGACACATAGATCAATGGAACAGAATAGAAAATCCAAAAATGGACTCCTAACTATATGATCAACTCATCTTCAACAAAGCAGGAAAGAGTAGTCAGTGGAAAAAAGACAGTCGTCAACAAATGGTGTTGGGAAAACCGGATGGCTACAGGCAGAAGAATGAAACCGGACCACTTTCTTACACCATACATACAAAAAGAAATTCAAAATGGATGAAAGATCTAAATGTCCAACAGAAAACCATCAAAATCCTAGAGGAGAGCACAAGCAGCAACCTCTTTGACCTTGGCCACAGCAACTTCTTACTAGACATGTTGCCAATGGGAAACAAAAGTAAAAATAAACTACTGGGACTTCATCTAGATAAAAAGCTTCTGCAAAGTAAAGTAAAAAATCAACAAAACTAAAAGGCAGCCTATGGAATGGGAGAAGATATTTGCAAATCATCTATCTGTTAAAAGGTTAATAACCAAAATATAGAACTTATCAAACAGAACACCCAAAAAAACAACCCAGTTAAGAAATGGGCAGAAGGCATGAATAGACACTTTCCCAAAGAAGACATCCAGACAGCCAACACATGAAAAGATGTTAAACATCATTCATCATCAGGGAAATACAAATCAAAACCATGAGATACCACCTCATACCCGTTAGAATGGCTAAAATTAACAACACAACAAACAACAGGTGTTGGTGAGGATGTGGGAAAGGGGCATCCTCTTGTACTGCTGGTGGGAATGCAAACTGATGCAGCCACTCTGGAAAACTTTGTGGAGGTTCCTCAAGAAACTAAAACTAGAACTATCCTACAATTCAGCAATTGCACTATTAGGTATTTATCCAAAGGAGACAAAAATACAGATTCAAAGGGGTACATGCACTCCAATGTTTATAGCAGCATTATCAACAAAAGCTAAACTATGGAGAGAGCCCCAATGTTCATCTGATGATGGATAAATAAAATGTGATACACACACATGAACACACACACACACACACACACAATGGAATATTAGCAATCAAAAAGAATGAAATCTTGCCATTTGCAATGATGTGGATGGAACTAGAATGTATCATGCTAAGTGAAATAAATCAGAGAAAGACAAATACCGTATGATTTCACTCATATGTAAAATTTAAGAAACAAAACAGATGAACATATGGAAAACGGGGGGAATAAAAAGACCAGGGGAGGAAACAAATCACAAAAGACTTAATGATAGAGAATAGACTGAGGGTTGACAGAGGGAGGAGGGTGGAAATCGGACTAGATGGGTGATGGGTATTAAGGAGGGCACTTGTTGTAATGAGCAATGGTTGTTGAACATAGGTGATGAATCACTGAATCCTATTCTGTAATCAATATCGCACTGAATGTTAACTAGAATTTTTTTTCTCATTATATGAAATTTATTGTCAAATTGGTTTCCATACAACACCCAGTGCTCATCCCAAAAGGTGCCCTCCTCAATACCCATCACCCACCCTCCCCTTCCTCCCACCCCCCACCAACCCTTATCTAACTAGAATTTTAAAAAGTACACCTTCCCTACCAGTGATTCCGTATCCTACCTGCTCTATTTTTTACCATTTATCCTATGACCAATTGACTTATTCTGTTTTTGTTATTGTCTCTATTTTCCAACTAGAATATAAGGTCCAACAGATAAGGGACTTTTTGCTTGATTACTTTTATTTTTCTGCCTTGTTCTATTTTATTTTATTTTCTCTTAAATTGACAACTCTAGAATAGTTTTAAAAATTCAAATACTTGTTAAAAAAAAAAAAAAGAGTGACTACTATCACCACCCTTAGAAGGTTGAGAGGGTGGCAGGAGATGACGCAGACAAGATGGCTGACACAGACAGGCACCCCACCAACAATGCTAGTTATTGACAGCTGCCAGAAGAGCATGTAGCTATGACAAACACAAGGATCCCCTCTCTAGCCTTTGTGTTTCATGAAAATATCTCACATTCCAATAGGCGAGCAAGACAAATTTCTCCATTTTAAATGCTTAACAAAACCACACATAAAGCTCTCTCAACCCTAATAAAACAATCCTACATTATAAGGTTGTGTAGGTCTGCTGCCTTCTCAGCTAATTGAAAAGCTCTTCAATCTATTTCAAAACCTTAAAAGCAATTACCTCCACCAAGTTATGTATCTTGCAGCCATCTTCCTGAATTCGCTTGTACTTTTTAGAGAACAAATCACTCTTGTCCTCCAAGGTAAAGACAGCCTCCCTTCGATGCTCCCTCCTGGGCAGAAGCGTACACTCGGCCCACGCCTTCATGGTTTGCTGGATCGCTTTAACATTGCTCCGCGCATGCTCAACTCTGTGTGCCAATTCCGCCGTCGCTGTGTGCACCCTCTCAATGTATCCCCAGCAGTCATCCTGCCACGTCAGCGACGTCGCGGCTGCCTGTAGTTGCTCATCCACGGCCCTCAGCTCCTCTTCAACCAGAGGGTATTCCACTTCCAGAAGAGTCTGCTTCAGCTTATTATATCCTTGCACAAGAAGTTCAAGATTTCCAATGTACTGAGCAAAGGAAATCCCCAAACAAAAAGGGCCAAATATGTTATAGCTATGTATCTTAAAGGCATCAAAGTACTATTGGTCTACATGTTAATAATTACAAATCAAGACACTTGTTCTTGTGTTCAGAGGTGCATAGGTGGCTCGGTTGGCTGAGCATCTGACTCCCGATTTTGGCTCAAGTCATGATCCCAGGGTCATGGGATCAAGCTTTGCATCGGGCCCCATGATGAATGTGGAGTCTATTTACGATTCTCTTTCTCCCTCCACCCCTCTGCCCAGCTCACGCTCACTCTCCCTCTCTCAAAAAAATAAAAAAAGAAAAACACAAGTAAAAAAAATATTTCTGTTCAAAAAATACCCTAAAAACACTAACCTTTAAAATAGTGTTTCTTTTTTTGAAGATGGCTAAAGCTGAATCTGGTATGTTGGATTTCTTCAACATCAAAAGGTATTTCACTTCTCTCAATACAGCCACTAGCTTTTAAAAGAAAATCAAGGATCATTATGTATTTTAAGAAGAGCATTCTCTTTCAACACACATTAAAATCCCAACACTTAAAATTTCATCCAATGGTTACAATACTCTCAAACTGTCAAGGCTTAACTGACTGAGGCTGCTGTTTCACATGCTTTTTAAGCATACGCGTAACAATCATACATTCCTTATGATGTGGAAATATAAATAATAAAGGTATCTGTCACTGGTTATGGCCCACAGTCAGGGAAAGAATTTAAGCAAAAGACAGCAACATGTGCACATGGACAGGTGAAACTGAAGGCCATAAACGGACCTCAATGTTTTCCCAGTACCTTCTTCCTGTTACAATGTTTGTTTTGAAAACATAAATGTGTTCCAATGTGATTGATACACTAGCAAAGTGAGGATGCCACCTATTTTGTCTATGCTTATCTGCAATTTCATTAGCAAGAAACACCAGGTAAAAGTAAAAACCGCACCCAACTCAACTGGAAAGCTTAGAAATAGGCACGGAGCACCTGGGTGGCTCAGTTGGTTGAGTGTCTATTTCAGCTTGGGTTATGATCCCAGGATCATAGGAGTGAGCCGCGTCCGCCCCCCAATGAGTGTGGAACCTGCTTGGAATTCTGTCTCTCTGCCCCTCATGCTCTCCAATAAAAATTTTAAAAATTAGGGGCGCCTGGATGGCTCAGTCAGTTAAGCACCCAGCTTCGGCTCAGGTTATGACCTCACGACTCGGCTCGTGAGTTCAAGCCCTCGTCAGCCTCTGAGCCAACAGCTCAGAGCCTGGGGCCCGCTTCAGATTCTGTGTCTCCCTCTCTCTCTGCCCCTCCCCTGCTCACACTCTTATTCTCTCACAAAAATAAACATTAAAAAAACCTTTTTAATTAAAAAAAAATCATTTAGAAATACACAAAATGCTCATATGTAAACAGCCACCAAGGGCTTCAGTTCATTCACGCATGAGGAGCCACGCCCACTCACCTGCAGGGGTGGGAGGGGGGTACAACTTTCTGCCTGGTATCAGAGAACTCTCCTTCCGTCACTTCACAGTAACACATGAACTGCAACCTTTCCAACACCTACTTCCACGAGCAAACTTCAGGTCTTTGTCAAGGGAAAGTCATATTTACTGTGGTAGCTATATATTATTTATGTAGCCATTTAAAATGTATAAAATAATGCTGTTTTTCCTACATTCCTGTTTTTTTACATTTTTATTTAAATTCATTAGTTAACACACAGTGTGATATTAGTTTCAGGTGTACAATACAGTGAGTCAACATTTCTGTACAACACTCAGTGCTCATCACATTAAGTGCACTCCTTCATCCCCATCACCTACCTCACCCATGCCTCCACCCACCTTCCCTCTGATAACCATCAGTTTGTTCTCTCTAGTTAAGAGTCTGTTTCTTGGTTTGCCTCTTTCTTTTTTTCCTTTTTTTTTTTTTTTTTTTTTAAATTGCATCCAAGTTGGTTAACATACAGTGTAATTCCGGAATAGAATTTACTGATTCGTCACTCATATATAACACCCAGTACTCATCCCAACAAGCGTCCTCCTTAATGTCCCTTACCCATTTAGCCTACCCCCTCACCCACCTTGCCTCCAGTAACGCTCAGTTTGTTCTCTGGATTTAAGAATCTCTTATGGTTTGTTTTTATATTATTTTTGCTTCCCTTCCCTTATGTTCATCTGTCTTGTATCTTAAATTTCACATATGAGTGAAGTCATATGATAGTTGTCTTTCTCTGACTTACTTCACTTAGCATAATACACTCTAGGTTCCATCCATGTTGTTGCAAATGGCAAAATTTCATCCTTTTTGATTACCGAGAAATATTACACACACACACAATCTTCTTTATCTTCTTTATCCATTCATCAGTCGATGGACATTTGGGCTCTTTCCGGACTTAGGCTATTGTCAATAGCACTGCTATAAAAACTGGGGTGCATGTGCCCCTTCGAAACATCCCACCTGTAACCCTTGGATAAATACCTAGTAGTGTAATTACTGGGTCATAGGGTAGTTCTATTTTTAATTTTTTGAGGAACCCCCAACTGTTCTCCAGAGTGGCTGTACCAGTTTGCATTCCCACCAGCAGTGCAAAAGAGATCCTCTTTCTCTGCATCCTCACCAATATCTGCTGTTTCCTGAGTTGTTCACTTTAGCCATTCTGACAGGTGTGAGGTGGTATCTCATTGTGGTTTTGATTTGTTATTTCTCTGATGATGAGTGATGTTGAGCATCTTTTCATGTGTCAGCCATCTATGTGTTTTCTTTGGAAAAGTGTCTTTTGCCAATTGCTTCACTGAATTATTTTTGGGTGTTGAATTTAATCAGTTCTTTACAGATTTTGGATACTAACCCTTTATCTGATAGGTTATTTGCAGATATCTTCTCCCATTCCATCAGCTGTCTTTTAGTTTTGCTGATAGTTTCCTTCACCGTGAAGAAGCTTTTTATCTTGATGAGGTCCCAATAGTTCATTTTTCTTCTGTTTCTTTGCCTATGGAGACATGTCTAGTAAGAAGTTGCTGCGGCCAGGGTCAAAGAATTTCTTGCCTGTTATCTCTTCTAAGATTTTAATAGCTTTCTAATATTTAGTTCTTTCATCCATTTTGAGTTTATTTTTGCATATGGTGTAAGAAAGTGGTCCAGGTTCATTCTCCTGCATGTCGCTGTCCAGTTTTCCCAGCACCACTTGCTGAAGAGACTGTCTTTATTCCATTGGATACTCTTTGCCGCTTTGTCAAAGATGAGTTGGCCATACCTTTGTGGGTTCATTTCTGGCTTCTCTCTTCTGTTCAACTGATCTATGTATCTGTTATGCCAGTACCATACTGTCTTGATGATTACAGCTTTGTAATACAGCTTAAAGACTGGAATTGTGATGCCTCCTGCTCTGGTTTTCTTTTTCAGGATTGCTTTGGCTATTCGGAGTCTTTTCTGGTTCCATACAAATTTGAGGATTATTTTTTCTAGCTCTGTGAAGAATGCTAGTGTTATTTTGATAGGTATTGCATTGAGTATGTAGAGTGCTTTGGACAGTATTGACATTTTAACAATATATGTTCTTCCTATCCAGGAGCATGGAATGTTTTTCCTTTTTTTTTTTTTTTGGAAATCTTCAATTTCTTTTATTAACTTTCTATAGTTTTCAGTGTACAGATCTTATACCTCTCTGATTAGGTTTATTCCCAGGTATTATGGGTTTTGGTGCAATTGTAAACGGGATCAATTCCTTGATTTCTCTTTCTGCTACTTCATTACTGGTGTATAGAAATGCAACCAACTTCTATACACTGATTTCATATCCTGTGACTGAATCCTGTGCTGAATTCATGGATCAGTTCTAGCAGTTTGGGGTGGATCTTTTGTTTTTCACATAGAGTATCATGTTGTCTTCGAAAAGTGCAAGTTTGACTTCCTTCTTGCTGACTTGGATGCCTTTTTTTTGTGTGTTGTCTGATTACTGAGGTTAGGACTTCCAACACTATGTTGAATAACAGTGGTGAGAGGGGAAATCCTTGTTTTCCTGACCTTAGGGGGAAAGCTATTTCCCCATTGAGGATGATGTTAGCAGTGGGTTTTTCATATATGGCTTTTATGATCTTGAGGTACTACATTCCTGTTTCTTTAATGTATTGCTTACAGTTGTTTTAGGTTTATTTACTTATTTTGAAAGAGCAAGTGAGGGAGGGACAGAGAGAGAGGCGGAGAAAGAACTTCAAGAAGCCTCCACACTATGCACAGACCCCTACATGGGGCTGGATCTCATTACCATGAGATCATGAACTGAGCTGATAACATCAGTCAGACACTTAATCATCCAAGCCACCCAAGCACCCCTTGCTTACAGCTTTTAAAGTATGACAGCCCTAACCCCATTTTCCCCATAAGCCCAGTACTTTTTACAGTGCAATCTTTCCTAGTGCAGTGATTTTTAGGAAGGCATATGTCATGTTGTAGCAGAAATGACTACACCTCTAAATCACAGGCTCTGAGGAAAAGACTGCACAACACGTTTTGAAGGTAGACCAGTTGACTCCCTTAGATTGTTACACCACAGGTTAACTATTAACATATAGTCTGTGTTTTTATCATCCCTTCAGGTATAAACACAGGAATTATCCCTGGAACTTCTCACGAATTTAGTTTCTGTAAGCTGGTTTTATGAAATTAGGGATAAAAGAAACCCTCAGTTCTCCAGGTCATGTATTTATACATGTATGTGCTAAGGTTTGTAAACATAACTAAGTGATGCTGTTCTCTGTACTATTTCAGGGCAACAGATCAGAATTTGGGTGCAGATTATGACAATCAAATCCAATGAGGCCCATTTCCTACCTAGGTATACAATACAACTGACATGAAAGGGAAATCACTAAAAAACAGTATATAATCTTCACTATCTAAAAAATTAGCCAAATTTTGACTAATTTTTTTGTAAAAGCAACTCACAAATAGATATTTTTATATGTTTGCCCTTTCCTGTAAAGCACATTCTTTTAGGTAAATAGAAAAGTTTAGGAGTGCCTCAATGGCTCAGTTGGGTAAATAGCCAAATCTTGATTTTGGCTCAGATCATGATCTTACGGTTCATGAAATGAAGCCCTGCATGGGGCTCACACTGACAGCACAGAGTCTGCTTAGGATTCTCTCCCCCCCCCTCTCTCTCTCTCTCTCTCTCTCTCTCAAAATACATAAACATTAAGAAAAAGCTTATTTTGTGTCTCCTGCCAAGCTCTCAAAGTTGGAAATAAGTTAAAATACATATATGCCTACATATATATCATTTAGCAAATATATGCACAGAGAGTACATTCTATATAAATATAAGCAAACCATAGGTAATTTCTATTAAACTTCCTGTGTTTTCATTATTACATTCTTATCAATTACATAACATGTAATGAAGTTTTGAGAAAATAAACTTCCTCAGAGAATTTATGAAATTTCTTTTTGTTATGTGGTTTATCATAAAATAAAAATGATCTCTTCAATAAAGGTAAATTTCATC
This sequence comes from Panthera leo, assembly GCF_018350215.1. Taxonomy (NCBI): domain Eukaryota; kingdom Metazoa; phylum Chordata; class Mammalia; order Carnivora; family Felidae; genus Panthera; species Panthera leo. The sequence continues at coordinate 112,786,931 of NC_056680.1, read as the reverse complement.
CTGGATACTACTTAGCTGTTCATTTTTTTTTTAATTTTTTTTAATCTTTATTTTTGAGAGAGAGAGAGAGAGAGAGAGAGAGAGAGAGAGAGAGAATGAGAATGTGAGCAGGGGAGGGGCAGAGACAGAGGGAGACACAGAATCCAAAGCAGTCTCCAGGCTCCGAGCTGTCAGCACAAACCCTAACCCGACGCTCGAACTCATGAACCGCGAGGTCATGACCTGAGCCAAAGTCGGATGCTCAACCGACTGAGCCACCCACGCGCCCCTTAACTGTTCATACTATTTGGGGCATTTATATGTTGTTTTGTGTTTTTCTGAAAACTATTTTATAAGAATTACTAATTTAACATATTAGAGTTTATTGTCCCTTTGAAAGATATTATGACAAATCATTTACCATTATCCACCCAAAGGATTAAAAAAGGTCTCTCATTCCATACATTTTGTCGACTCCCCAAACCTTAACTTCTGTGATAAAATTTTAGTGAACCAAAAGCAAATAAAATTCAAGCCAGAAAACTGATAAAGACTATAATTACATTCAATTGAGCTAACATTAGCTATTACCACACGTCAGACACTATGCTGGAATCAAAAAACACAAAGGTAAAATGGATGGACCCCACTCTCAACTCATTATTCAGTGAAGGTAGAAGTGGCAATTACAAGGCAAAATAAACAGTAATTAATACAGCATTTGGGAAACCAACCTCTAAAACTACAACCTATTAAAAGTTGTTTTCAGGGGGCACCTGAGTGGCTCAGTTAGCTGAGCGTCCAAATTCAACTCACGTCATGATCTTGCGGTTTGTGGGTTTGAGCCTCGCTGTGGGCTGGCTGCTGTCAGAGTGAAGCCCAGTTCAGATCCTCTGTCCCCCTTTCTCTCTACCCCTCCTCCACTGGTGCTCTCTCTTCTCTCAAAAATAAGTTGTTGTTGTTTTTTTTTAAGATTTCAGTTATATTCCTAGTGGCACTGACAGTCTCCCAAAATTAAATATAAATGACTGGAAGCATCAGAGATTTACTTGTAATAAAAATGCCATCTATGAAACAACTTAAAAACATCAAACCCCTACCTTTGGGTCAAAGTTGACACTGAGAAGACCAGTTATGGCACTGAATTTAACCAAGGGTTGATTCAAATTGAATTCACAGATTTCATCAACGTTACTTTTCCATTCATCATAGATAGAATTTTCAAATTGGTCTAGCAAAGTTGTCATTTCAGTATACTTCTGATAAACTAGGGCATCATCAGGACTTTCCAAGAATCTGTAGGAATACGATTTTTCTACATATTAGATTTCAGCTTGACTACTTGACAGTAAAATATAAAATAGACAGTATGATAAAATGTACTATAAAAACAGGAATAGAAACAATAGATGCCAAATAATGGTTATGAATTGTCTTTGCCTTAAAAGACAGTTATCAAATTAATGGAACTCCCAAGATGTAACTGAATGTCAACAGCAGAAAGTTACCAATTCCTACAAAGAAAAGAGGCAGGTACAGAAAATCTGCAAAATAAAAGGAGTGCTAGTTGCTGAAGAAAAGTAACAAAAAGCTACCAACGTATTGTCAGTGAAAACGAAAAGTGAAAAGAAATTATGTATGGACCTAAAGAGATGAGGTTTTAAGAGCCCCATTGAATGTATTTTAAAATCATGAGGATGAATCCTTCTCAACGAACTGAGCCAAGTAAGAGTTAAATATAAGGGCAAAGACTCTGTAAGTGCTAAAATGAACAGCTCGCTGACCTCCATAAAAATTGCTTGTCTCATTAGGATGGTTTTACCATGAAATAAGCCTAATAACTTACAAATACCGGAGAGATGCAAAATTGGACCAAAATGTTTGAAGTCGTTCAAGGACCTCTTTAGCCCATTTGATGTTGCCTGAGGTAAAAGGCATATTCCTGTGGAGAACTACATTTCCACGTTCAATCTGCAAATTGATATTTTGGTGAAGAGGAAGAAAGGAAATATGTAATCAGAGTGCATTCCAACCTTGTAAGCAATTGTTCATTTTGGTAGTTTTACAGTACAAATACACAAAACGTATGTGTTAAGAACTTGAGTAGTAGGGTTATGGTCCTAAGCCAAGTTCATCTGCATAAAGAAACCAATTAAATAAAGGCATAAAAGGCTTAGGGCCCACATCTACTCTTTAGGTATCATTAAATCAAGTCCCAACTGATGGTCATTACCCACAAAAATGATGCTGTGGATGTGCTCAACTTCACCCCCTACTTACCTGCTTCACGTGTTCATTATACAACTGCTTACACATATCCAACTCCGAGTCAAACATGAGCACTAGTGTGCTATAATGTGGGCTGAAGATTTCCATGACAACCGGTTTCTCTAGAAAATTCCCAAATACGGTCAAAAGCTGTGAAAAATCAAAGTTACAAGGTTAGGAACTGTGGGTTTTTAATACAAATACTCCATTATTTCTCCCCCATTAAACCTCCGATATGACTAGAGATAAAACAAAATTCTAGAACCCTAAGAGAATCCTGAAGTACCTCCAAACTGAAAACATTTGTCCAATAAAGCAAATACTAAATGTAAAGCAATTTCCCTGCCTCAGCAGAAAATGAGAGGAGTCAGAAATTAACTACTGCCTATCAGCAGTCTCTGCTCGCAGATAACACTACTTCCGCCTGCTGGGCACCAGGAAATGTTTTAGAAGAGACTGTGCAGATATGAAAAACAGAAGTAAAACGTGTGCCTCTCTATTTGTTCTCCCCTCCTACATGTAGGCTCTTTCGATATAAGAATATCCATATGGAGGCCCTCCAGGTCACACCTTTAGTAATTATGCCAGGGGCACCCGAGTGGCTCAGCTGGTTATGCGTCCAACTCTTATTTCAGCTCAGATCATGATCTCACAGTTTTGTGAGTTCGTGGCCCTAATCGTGCTGAGCTGGCAGTGCTGAGCCTGCTGGGGATTCTGTCTCCTCCCCACTCAAGCTGTTTCTGTTTCTGTCAAAATAAATACACTTCATGATAATAATAGTCATAATAAATTATACCGAATGTACCAGTTACTGTGATTGTCCTGCGCATGGCAGCCATGTTGCCTGCCACACCACCCAGCGACCCCCGACGCGGTGGCCTCGGGCAGTAGTGGTGACCTGCTCCAAGGGCAACTATCCCGCAAGCAGCTATCTCCTTTGACAGGAATGTCCTACCTCAAACTAATGCCTTGAACTCATCACATTCTCTCCTCCTCCGGAAAAGAATTGGGGCACAGCAGATTGAAGTCACCGTGGCAAAATTAGGAGTGAACAAAAACTATCAGCAAGGGGAGGAAACCAATAAATAGGGAGACAGAAGAAAAAGAAGTGGACTGGAACAGGATCACATCACCGGCAAGCAGGACAGTAAAGGTCCTTCAGCTCTCCTCGCTCAGTCCATGCTCCCCACCCAAATCCAAATGAACTTTCACCACCAGTTTCCACAAGGCTTAGCTATCTGAGGAGCCTGACCTTGGATCTCCACTAGCCTCCTGCCTTGTCTTCTGCCCCACGTGGATCCTCCTGCGTGCCGGCGTCACACAGCTTTCCTTGCAAGCAAAACGATGTAATTAAAATGCACACTGTCACATAAGATGTGTTTAAATAATGCTTGCGAGGTGCCACGTACTGTATTTTAAGGGCCTTACAATGCTGTTGTCACATCTTTCAGATAAGAAAACGGAGTCGTGGAGAGGGAGTCATTTCCCCAAATTCTCACAGCTAGTGGCAGGGCTGCTGTTGGACGCTGGGCAGTCTGGCACCGGGGCCGGGGCTTCCCGGTGCGGGCCCTAAACAGCCAAAGGGTCATTTAAAATTATTTTGTCACTTGCTTACTCTGTGTGGGTTTCATCAAATGTCAGTTACTAGACCTGTTATATAGATATTTCTTTAAAAGAAGATACCTCCTCAAAGTCAGTAAACACCATCAAGATGGCAGAAAACCATACACCAACGTCTATGCCTTCTTAAGGTGTCCCTCAAAATTTATTTTCTTTACGGGCGTCTGGGTGGCTCAGTGGGTAAGCGTCCAACTTTGGCTCAGGTCATGATCTCACAGTGGGTGAGCTCGAGCCCCGCATCGGGCTCTGTGCTCACAGCTCAGAGCCTGGAGCCTGGTTCAGATTCTGTGTCTCCCTCTCTCTCTGCTCCTCCCTCACTCATGCTCTGTCTCTGTCTCAAAAATAAACAAAACATTTAAAAAACTATTTTTGTTTTCTTTAAACAACAACTGTTGTTGAGGATGTGGAAAAAAAAAAAAAAAGCAACGCTGATGCACCGTTGGTGGGAATGCAAACTGGTGCAGCCACTGTGGAAAACAGTATGGAGTTTCCTCACAAAATTAAAAATAGAATTACCATATGATCCAGTAATTGCACTACTGGGTATTTACCCAAATACAAAACACTAATTTGAAAAGATATATACACTGCTATGTTACTGTAGCATTATTTACAAAAGCAAAATATGGAAGCAACCCAAGTGTCTATCAATAAATGAATGGGTAGAAAAGACGTGGTATATGTACAACAGAATATGAGCCATAAAAAAATAATAAAATCTTGCCACTTGTAATAGCATAGATGGATCTAGAGGGCATAATGCTAAGTGAGAGAAATCACTCAGAAGAAGACAAATAACCTATGATATCATGTATGTGAAATTTAACGAAGAAAAAAAAGACAAGAGAAGAAGACTCAAAAACAGAGAACTGGTGGTTAGCAGAGGGGATGTGGGATGGATGATGGATGAAACAGGTGAGGGGTGTTAAGAGAACACATAGGATGAACATTAAGTAATGTACAGGATTGGGGTTTTTAATTGTTTTCTTTGTTTGTTTGAGAGAGAAAGGGTGTGAGCAAGCCTGAGTGGGAGAGGGGCAGACAGAGAGGGAGAATCTCAAGCAGGCTCCTGCCCAGTGCAGAGCCCGATTCAGGGCTCACTCTCACAACCAGGAGATCATGACCTGAGCGAAATCAAAAACTGGATGCTTAACCAATGGAGCTGAAGTAATGTAATGTACAGAAATGTTGAATCACTGTATTGTACACCTGAAACTAATTTAACACTGTATGTTAATTACACTGGAATTAAAGCAAAATAATGGGGGGGGGGGAAAACCTGTTCTTTAAAAACAGCTTTCCTGTTAACATTTTCTGAATATTTACATAAACCACATTCACTGGGGGAAAAACAGCAACAACAACAACAAAAAATTGTACGAAGTAAAAAGTAGATTTAACTGTATCTTAGAGGTCAGTTTAGAGACATTAGGCTGTTTTTCCTCTGGTAATATCAATTATAACACTATAGAAACTGCTAAACATTTTTAAACCTGCTTGATTAGCAGCTACCTAGCAAAATGCAAATAAACGTTCTCCTTGCAACCACTATTTTGTTGACTTTGGATTTTGTATTAACATTCAGAAGCAAACACTGACTGAGATTGAACAAAGAAGCGCAATCCTCCGACAGCAGGGAAATGCATTGATTTCCCAACATGCTCTTTCAAACACTTACTGTACTGACCACAAGTGAAATACCAGAAGCTTCCTGACCGCATCTCATCTTGTCTACCTGATATGTTTAGTGAGACGTGACTCCAAGTGTAACAGAGAAAAGACACAGAGGCTATGGGGAGGCTGGAGAGCCAGGAAATGGTAAGAAGAAAAGTCTTAACCCTTTAGGCAGGTGCACATGACCAAGTAGCTAAAAATTACCCTCTGGGATGAGAACTGTGGTCACTGGCACCTCTTGCTTCCTTGTCATGATGGCACTGAGAGCTATTCTGTAAAGAGTAGAAAAAACACTTCCCTTCCTATCAACCTCAAACGATTAAACATGGACTCCCACTACATGTTTCGTCTCCTAAATATCCCATTTGAGATCTGTAAGATCCGCTGTAATTTTCTTCTAATTCCCACTTTCACTACGTAACATGGCTTTTCCTAAGGCTGCTGCCACCATTCAAGTACTAGCTATTTGTTTTTTTTTCCTAGCTTTTCCTCTTTCCACAATTTTTTTCATCTCTTGCCACCTGAACCATTGCACACGTCACACTTTCATCGCCTCCACTTTCACCGTCTGAGGACTCCTCTAGACACTTTCACTCGCACACTTCAGTCTACCTTCACGCAGACACACTACATTTCAGAGAAACATCCCTTCGCGTTTGGCTTTGTTTTGTTTTTTATTGAGTGTCGACACTTGGAGGCTTTGAACTACAGTTTCACATTAGAGGAGAACAGTGTTTGGGCCCAGTGCCCTTCCTGGTCACGTCTTTGCCAAGGGCAGGCATGAATCACGGTCTTGGGAAAAGCATCTGCAAACATTTATTCCCTGGGACCCAACAGCCAACGGTCACAGTTTATCATCCTGCACCGGTGGCAGAGATCGTTTTTTCCTCAATACGCAATCCTGTAAGTTTTGTCCTCTGCCACTTTTCTCCCTGCAGTCACCCTCAGCAGGGTGTCATTCCGTTACTCTGACGACCAGTCTACCCAACCCCAAGCAGTTATGAAGTGTTCGCTTCATAAGACACTGAAGGAAGGGATCTAAATATAACAAAAAACCTAAGATGATGTCCCACCCCTGCAGAGCTACCAGGCAGGAGCTCACGTTATACGTTTCCACAGACAAGGTACAAATATGGGGAAAGTTAAAGAAAAAAATACATGACAAAAAGACAAAGTTGTTTAGAAAAAGAGAAGTGGCACACACTAGAAGAGAATCCGTATCAACCGTTGTGCTAAGAGAAGAAGAGAGACTTGAATTAGAAGAGGTAGCAGGGGCGCCTGGGTGACTCAGGTGGTTAAGCATCCAACTTTGGCTCGGGTCCTGATCTTACGGTTTGCGAGTCCAAGCCCTGCATGAGGCTCTCTGTCGGGCCAGAGCCCGCTTCAGATCCTCTGTGCCTCTCTCTCTGCCCTTTCCCCAGTCACACTCTCTTTCTCTCTCAAAAATAAACAAACACTATTTTTAAAACGTTTATGTATTTACTTTTGACAGAAAGGGAACACATGCACAAGTCAGGGGGAGAGAGAGGGGGAGGCACAGGATGCCAAGCAGGCTCCAGACTCCGAGAGGCCAGCGCAGAGCCCGACGTGGGGCTAGAACTCCCAAACTGTGAGATCATGACCTGAGTTGAAGTCACACCAACTGAGCCACCCAGATGCCCCATTTTAGGTTTTTTTTCTGCGTTTATTTATTTATTTTTGAGAGAAAGCAGGAAGGAGCAGGGAAGGGGCAGACCAAGAGGGAGAGAGAGAATATCAAACAGGTTCTGTGCTCTCAGCACAGAGCCAGACATGGGGCTTGAACTCACTAACTGTGAGATCATGACCTGAGCCAAAGTCAGACACTTAACTGACTGAGCCACCCAGGCACCCCAACATTAAAAAAAAAGGCTTTAACAACAACAACAACAACAACAGGTAGGAGTCTCTGTAAAGAGAACCATCTACATTCTTTCCTCTAGTTATTTATAAAAGCATGAAAAACAAAGTAGCTCCTGTAACAGAGAGAATGATACATTACTGGGTACCCATTACAAAAACAGTATTGAATTCTGCTATAAAAGAAAATATTTATGACTGATTGCTAAGTGAAAAAGTTTGCCGAGGGCCAGCCTATGATGTCACTTTTGTCAAAGAGATACATGTATGCATTTCTACCCAAATAAAAAGTAGTGGTGGTATGAAATAGTAATTTCTGAGAGATGGGATCACAGGCAGCTTAATTCTACAATAACAGGCTATATATTTTGGGCAACAGCATCTCCATTTCATCTCCCAGCTCTTACAAAATGCACAACTACTTGATCCCTGTCAATTCTCCATGTTAAAATGCTTTCCCAGGCCAAGACAATTCCACCTTCACCACCAACTGACTGATCATGTGAATCTAAAGGTCAAAATCGGACAGTATCTTACATGAAGTCTGTGTCCATTCTCTTGTTTTGCACTGCCATTTTCAATGAATTGTGCCCAAGATTCCCTGGGCATATTTCTCCTGAAACAGAAGGCTCAGTTCCTCTTGTGGGATGCCATCTGAATTTACATGTCACTTACGGTTCTTTTCTTTGACAAGCAAGTTTCATATATGTCCCTCTTCCTCATCTCATAAGCTGTCCTTTTGGGAGGTCTGCGACGATGCATTTCTTTTATGTAACTCAGAATACATACATAGCACACTGCATTTTGTCAGTTCTCTGTCCAACATTTTTTTGCATTTTAACATCTGAAAGTGGACTATGGTACATAATCGATGGAACCATAATTTTTTGGCACCACTTTCCTTTCTGTATACACAAAATAATGGTGTGTTTGAAAACCTATGATGTCTTATATCTCATGAAACATAGTACCCAAAATCCTATTTGTTTCAGAAGTGAAGTGGCCAGGTAAACCCAACACATGTAAACAATGGTCAAGAAAAAAATCTTGGATTAAGAGGTATTTCCCACTTCTCATGGAGGCTTAATTTTCAATCAGGATTTCATTGGCCATGCCAACCTCACTCTAAAGGTAACAAGAGCTACAACACTTCATCTGAAAAAAGATCAATGCCCCAAAGTCCTGACAATGACCTTGTCCAGAGTGCACATCATTCATCAGAGCAGTACGTAAAATTTAATTCAGGGAGGTGAATGCAAACAGCATGTGACTGGTTAATAGTTTACCTGGATCCGAAAGGAATGTATTCACTAGGAAAATATTTTTTAATGATAGCTTCTTCAGAACTAACCTTGAACGCAGCTTCTAAACCATTGCAGTTAAAGAAACCTTCACAAAGAATTGTCCCAAGCCTTCGGTCAAATTCCAAAGTTTTGGACTTAAACACAACATAATCACTTTCAAATTCCTGTAAAATTCAAAGGCAAATAGTTTATGAGAAAGTATCCAACAGTGAAAATAGCAATCACTGAAGCATGACCTGCCTCCCTCCCTCTCCCTCCCTGTGACACCCTTCCCCCTCCCCTTCTCTCCCCTCCTCCTTCTCCCCATCTCTCTGAATGTTTCATAGCAGGATTCCAGGGAAGAACAAGAAAGAACTTATCTAACTGTTCAAAACGGGAGCCTTATGGGAACACTGAGCATTTAGCACTACCAGCCTGCGTTTCCACAGGCCTTTTCACCGGCACAGACCTCGACATCAGCATTTGGACCCACGGTCTGTTGTCCTCCCCCAATCCATTTTTTTTTTTAATCAGTGATAAAGCAAAGCTTTTCCGAAAATAAAAAAGAACCCATCTTCATTGTAATTTCAGTATACCTATAAGTTTAAAAGAGGATGGTTTCTCATGGAGCAGAAAACCTACCCAGAAACACTATTTCTTCAGGTGAGAACAAAAATCACAGGTCTGTAAGAAAGCATCATTAGTGATACGGATGAAACACAATGCTCTTCCATTTTCCCTGTGTGTTAATATGCAGTTAACAACCCCCAGTTTCCTCCTAATAATAACCACCCACTCCCGTGATTAGAAAGAATGAAATCGTGAAAGAATAACTATCATCTGCATGGCACAGCAATTCACAGTCTTCACCGAAGAAGTTCCAGAAATTCACTAACACTTTGGGCTTTCCAGTCATGCTGCCCCTAGACCGTGTGTACCACCCATTTAACATCACGGGGTCCTCTGTTACCTCTATAAACAAAGCCTCATCTATTAATAACAGCAGTAATACTGATGGCTAACATTCAGTTTTCTGTTCTGAATGCTTTCCAATATTAACTCAACTTGCACAAACACCACATGATGTAGGTGATATTGTTTCCGCCTTATACGGGACAAAACAAACTCAGGGAAGTTAAATAACCTGCCCATAGTCACAGCAGAACCAGAGCGTAAATCCTGGCAACCTGACTCCAGAGCCCACATTTCAACCACAACGTTTGTAGGTTTCTACGAAGGAACACCCCGTGCTGACCCTTTAACACACCCTGACAACAGAGTGCAATGGCAACGTTCTAGGGCTCTGTGTGTCATATATCACAATTTTATATTTAGCATCTAGAGGAAGTCTCTAGGTCTGAACAAGAGATAGTCTCTTCATTCAAGATCAATGACTTTTAAAAGTAAACACAACTTCCCAACAAGTCCCAACAAGCCTAACTTATCCCTCTTCTCAGTACAACAACAAGAAGCTTACAATTTCAGATGCTCAAGTGTTAAACAGTTCGTAGTTAATAGCTCAAGGAGGGGAAAATGCGAATCTCGATCCCAACTATCTCTCTCTCTCTCCTAAACTGTTTTACTCATTCAACCCAAATTCAGAAGGTCAATGGCACCTCTCCCCATGAAAGTCTCACAGATAATTCAAAGTCATCTTGCACAAATCTGAATTCATCATTTTCTCTAAAAAGCAGCTCTTTTTAGACACCTGAACAGAAATTTCAGCCACCTCCTTTGCCCCCTTCTCTCTTGGTCAAGTGCTATCAATCTCTTCTCTTAACCACCTTGTGAGTACGCCGACTATGCTCCCTCTCTCCAGGCATCACTCTGGTCCAGATCACCACTACCATTCAGCTGGATTTCTGCTAAACACTTTCTTTGCCTCTGTTATTGTCTCTATGAATAATTCCTCAAAGTGCCGTCTAAATAAGCTTCCTAAAAAAAGAAATATTATGATGTCACTATTCATAATCCTCCAATTCATAATCCTTATTTTTTAAGATAAAGTCTCAAAAGTCTTACCACACTCTATAAAACCCTATGTGATCTGGACCCCCTTTCACACTAGGAACCAGCCCTACCTGCCTGGTCATACCCATCCTCTCTCTCTGAAGGATTCAATTTTCCACTAATCCCTTCCTTTTTACCCACTCTTCACCTGCCTAATGTGTATTTATTTTTCAGTTCTATTTATCTTTTAGGTACTTTCTCAGTTTCCTCTCACTTCCTTTGGCAAAGGGGCCCTTCACAAACATTCTCCTAGCGCTCTGTATTTTTCAAATCCTAGCACTGAGCCCACTGGATTATTGCCTACCTGTATTCTCCCCTGGAGTCAAAACTCTGGGAGTATAATGAACAGGTTTAGTAGTCAGAGTCACAGTCCCCATACTTAATGGGGTTCTTGGCACACACGTGTTTCTCAATAAATACTTATTAAAGCATTAACAATATGCTGGAATTACTCAAGGATCATTATAAACTTTTTTTTTCCACCTTGGCAACTGCAAAATTGCCCTTATTAGTGACATGAGAAATTACTGAAGTTTTAGCTAGAGAAATGCCCTGATTTGACTTAACTCCTAAAAGGCACTCGTGCTACTGAGTGAAAAATAGACCCTAATGGAGCCAAGACAGGGGCTAAGCAGTTTCGGGGCAAAGGCAGTAATTCAGGTCAGAGATGAGATGTGGGTATAATCTCAGGGTATGTCTGGCAGAACCTGCTGTTTATCATGGGTAAAAGAGCAAGACCGTGAATGACTCCAAAGCTGTGCATCACATGTGCCATCTAATGAGATGGAGACAAGGAAGAGTAGGTTGGAGTACAGGTAAAGGAGAGGTTCCGCTTTGCAAGTTTATATTGAGATGTCTATCAAATATTTCAGCTCAGATGTTGAGTGGGCAGTTGAACATATGCTACGTGTTTGGGATTTAGAAAGACCCTTAACCATTACGTATAATGTGCGACAGGCTTTTGGAACATGTTCTTTATGCAAATTCAAGAGGTTACTCTGTTTCTATTCTGAGAGTTTTCATCAGAAAAGGACACGGAATTTGGTAAAATGATTTTAATGCATCATTTAACATAATCATTCTTGTCTTCTTTAAAACTGTTAATATGTGGATTTTCAAATATTAAACCAGCTTTGCATCCCTAAAATAAACCTCACTTGCACATGGTATAGGTCCTTCTTCTGTGTTGCCAAATTCTGCTTACTAATACTTTGCTAAGGATTTTTAGCTCTAGATTTATGAGGGAAAATAGTTTGTACTTTTCCTTTTTTTTTTATTATCTGCTCTGGTCTGGTAATCAGGATAATAACTACTAGCTTCATAAAACAAATTAGGAAGTGTTCCCTCCTCTCGTATTTCTGTAAGAAACTGTGTAGAACTAATATTAATTCCTAAATATTTGGAAATAACTGAAGAAATCTCCAGTTAAACAGTCCGGGCCTGGATATTTCCTTTGGGGAAGTTTTTTTTTTTTTTTTTTAAGTTTATTTATGTATTTTCAGACAGAGACAGAGGGAGAGAGGAGCAGACAGTGAGGGAGAGAATCTCAAGCAGGCTCTGCATTACCAGCGCAGAGTCTGATATGGGGCTCAAACTCACGAAACTCTAAGATCATGAGCTGAGCCCAAACCAAGAGTTGGACGCTTAAGCAACTGAGCCACCCAGGAACCCCCCTTTTGGGAGGTTTTTAAATCACAAATCCAATTTTCTTAGTAGTTATATTATTCAAATTTTCTATTCACCACAGGGGAAAAAATGTCAACCACATGTGGTGATGGATCTTAACCAAACCTACTGTGATCATCGTTTCTCAATCTATGCTCATGTCAAACTCATGTTGCACAACTAAAACTAATTAATCAATGTTATACGTCAAATGTATCTCACTTTAAAATTTGTTTCTGGGGCGCCTGGGTGGCCCAGGTGCTTAAGCATCCAACTTCAGCTCAGGTCATGATCTTGTGGTTCTTGAGTTAGAATCCCACATCAGGCTCCCTGCTGTCAGTACAGAGCCCATTTCTCATCCTCTGCCCTCCCTTCTCTGCCCTTCTCCCACTCGCACACTCGCTCTCAAAAATAAACATTAAAAAAAAATTTTAATGGCACAAAAACAGACACTCAGATCGACAGAACAGAATAGAGAGCCCAGAAATGGACCCACAAACATATGGCCAACTCATCTTTGACAAAGCAGGAAAGAATATCCAATTGAATAAAGACAGTCTCCTCAGCAAGTGGTGCTGGGAAAACTGGACAGCGACATGCAGAAGAATGAACCTGGACCACTTTCTTATACCATACACAAAAATAAACTCAAAATGCATGAAAGTCCTAAATGTAAGACAGGAAACCATCAAAACCCTCGAGAAGAAAGCAGGCAAAAACCTCTCTGATCATGGCTGCAGCAACTTCTTACTCAACAGGTCTCTGGGGGCAAGGGAAACAAAAGAAAAAATGAACTACTGGGACCTCATCAAAATAAGAAGCTTCTGCAAAGTGAAGGAAACAATCAGCAAAATGAAAAGGCAACCGGTTGAATGGGAGAAGATATTTGCAAATGACATATCAAATAAAGGCTTAGTATCCAAAATCTAGAAAGAACTTATCAAATTCAGCACCCAAAAAACAAAGAATCCAGTGAAGAAATGGGCAAAAGACAGGAATAGACACTTCTCCAAAGAAGACGTCCAGATGGCCGACACATAAAAAATGCTCAACATCACTCATCAGGGAAATACAAATCAAAACCACGATGAGATACCACCTTACACCTGTCAGAATGGCTCACATTAACAACTCAGGCAACGAAAGATGTTGGCGAGGATGTGGAGAAAGAGGATCTTTTTTGCATTGCTGGTGGGAATGCAAGCTGGTGCAGCCACTCTGGAGAACACTATGGAGGTTCTTCAAAAAATTAAAAATAGAACTACCCTACGACCCAGCAATTGCACTAGGTATTTATTCAAGGGATACAGGTGTGCTGTTTCAAAAGGACACATGCACCCCAATGTTTATAGCAGCACTATCAACAATAGCCAAAGTATGGAAAGAGCCCATCGATGTCCATCGATGGATGAATGGATAAAGAAGATGTGGTATATATATATACAATGGAGTATTACTCGGCAATCAAAAAGAATGAAATCTTGCCATTTGCAACTATGTGGATGGAACTGGAGGGTATTATGCTGAGTGAAATTAGTCAGAGAAAAACAAATGTCATATGACTTCACTCATATGAGGACTTTAAGACACAGAACAGATGAACATAAGGGAAGGGAAGCAAACATAATATAAAAACAGGGAGGGGAAAAAACATAAGAAACTTAAATATGGAGAAAAGAGGGTGACTAGAGGGTTGTGGGAGGGCGGATGGGCTAACTGGGCAAGGGGCATTAAGGAATCTATTCCTGAAATCATTGTTGCACTATATGCTAACTCATTTGGATGTAAATTTAAAAAATAAAATAAAAATTTTAATTTATCTATTTCTCATTGGATGAGCTGTGATAGTTCTGGTATTTGAGGAATCAGTCCATTTCTTCCGGGTGTCAAATTGATGTGTGCAGAGGTTGTTTTTTGTTGCAATATTCCCTATTATTCTTTTGATGTCTGCAGAGAATGTAGTGGTAGCCCATTTTATCCCTGATACTGGTAATTTGCTTTTTCACTTTGTCTTTTCAAAGAATTAACTCTTAGTTTCATTGATTTTTCTCTATTTTTTAAATTTCATAGATCCGTTCTCTTTACTGTTTCCTTCTTTCTAGTTGCTTTGTATCTACTTTGCTCTTTTTTCTAGGTTTTTTGTTTGTTTGTTTTTTTCCTCTAGGCTCTTAAAGTGAAAACCTTGACTACTGTTTTGAGACTTTTTTAATCTATACATTCTGAGTGCTATTACTGTCTCTCTCAGAACTGCTTTGGCTGTTCCCACAAATTTTGATAGGTTCCATTTTCAGTTTCATTAAGTCCTCTATATTTTATTTCCCTTGACACTGTTCTTTGATTCATGGAATATTTAAAGATGTGCTTCTCAGTTTCCAATGTTGAAATTTTCCTGTAAGGGGCGCCTGGGTGGCTCAGTCGGTTAAGAGTCCGACTCTTGGTTTCGGCTCAGGTCATGATCTCACAGTGTGTGAGTTCGAGCCCCGCATCAGGCTCCATGCTGACAACACAGAGCCTGCTTGGATTCTCTCTCTCTCCTTCTCTCTGCCCCTCCCCCGCTCACTCTCTCTGTCTCTCTCTCAAAAATAAATACAACTTAAAAAAATTAAAAAAAAAAGAAAATTTCCTATTATGTTTACATTATTGATTTCTTTTTGATGCCATTGTCAACAAAGAACATATTCTGTACAATTTCAATCTCGTACATTTGTTAAGGTTGTCTTATGGCCTAGATATGGCATATCCTGGTATATGTTTCTTGAGCACTTAAAAAGAAAGTGAATTCTGCTTTTGTTGCGTGGAGTGTCTTATAAACATAGATTAGATCTTCCTGGTTGATGTTAGTGAGTTCTTCCACATCCTCGCTCATTTCTGATTCACTTGTTCTTTCAATTTCTCAGAAGGGGCCAATGAGGTCTTCAACTTGGAATGTGAATTTGTCTCTTTCTTTTCGGTTCTATCAGTTTTCAACCATATATTTTGCTGCTGGCTTTTTTGGCGCATACACATTTAGGATTGCTATGTCTTCTTGGTGGACTGACCCTTTTATCAAGGGTCTACAAATCTACAATATAATTTTAATCTACAAATTTGATTATATTTGAAGCAAATTTCTGAAATAAAGCATACAGTAGGGTCATATTTTTTAGTACACTCTGGCAAGCTCTTTGTATTTGTGTATTTAGATCATTTACATTTAAGGTAATTATTGCTACATTAAGGCTTAACTGTCAATTTTTTTTGTTTCTTTTCAGTTGTTTTCCTCCATTTCTTACTGTCTTCAGCTCTAATTATTTGAATTTTCTTAGAATTAGATTTGATGTAAATATAGTGTTTCAAATGTAACTCTCTGTATTGTTCTAGATTTTATATCTAGATACATTTATAAATTATTACATTATATGTCCATCAGTTATCACTGTCTAATGTCATCGTCTTTCACCAGTTAAAGTATGAAATCTTACCCTCCAGGGGCGCCTGGGTAGCTCAGTAGGTTAAGTGTCTGACCTCGATTCAGGTCATGATCTCACAGTTTGTGAGTTCGAGATCTGTGTCAGGCTCTGTGCTGACAGCTCAGAGCATGGAGCCCGCTTCACATCCTGCATGTCTCCCTTGCTCTCTGCCTCTCACCCACTCCTGCTCTTTCTCCAAAATAAATATTAAAAAAAATTTTTTTTTAAATCTTACCTCCCACAACCAATGAGTCAAGGAAGAAATCACAAAGGACATCAAGGCTACCTTGAGATGAGTTCTAAGACGATGGCAGAGTAAGAGTAACCTGAGCTCACTTCCTCCCATGACACACATTTAATGTAAGTCCTTCGGAAAATGATCTAAAGATTAGCAGAAGAGATCATCCACAGCTAAAGACAAAGAAGAAGACACATTGAGAAGGGAAGAGGGAGCAGAGATGCAGTTGAGCACCAAACCCCCAGGAGAGGGACCCCCAAGTGGGAGGGATGTCACAGGTGTGAAGGTCCTCCCTGAGGAATGTTATCAAGCCACACATTAAGCACCCCAGGCCATGGGGATCTGTACCTAAAGACCTGCTCCTACAACACTTGGCTTTGAGAAGGGCTGCACTCCAGGAGAGGCAGAGGATTACAGGAAACTGAGACTGTTCTTAAAGGACCAGCACACTGTACCACTATGCCCAAGGCCTAGCACAGAGCAGCAGTTGGTCATGCCACCTGGGTTATAAGTGAAGGAAATCTACTGACTTAATTTTAAGATGTGTGCTGAAGGGGAAGGGATCTACAAGAGCCTTCTCAGAGAAAGAAAGTGCTGGTGGGTGCCATTTTTCTTGCCCTCCTTCAATCTAGCTGGCTGGATGCTTGCCAGAGCTCGTTCTGACACTCTCCATCTGTACTGCTAGCACTCACTGTTGACCCCAGAATTCCCCTGCAGACCCACCCTGCCAAGTGGCTCCTGTCCCCGACACACCTGGCAGTCCTGGCCGGGACTGGCACCGCACACCCCCTCCAAACAGGCTCCTGGGGGTGGAGGGGGCATGCCCACACAAGCTTACCCTGATCTCTCAGCCAGCTATGCCAGGAGCTAATCCTACCCACCAGCCAGCCTGTAGCAGCTATAGCCAGGCCTCTCAGCTGGGCATACCAGGGGCCAGCCCTTCCCACCAGTACACTCCCAGTAGTCACAGCCAGACGCTGCAGACAGATGGGCTGGGGGGCAGCAGCACTCACCAGCACAACTACAGCAGATGCAGCCCAGGCACAACAGGAGGGTGTATACCGCCCACACAGGGGACACCACCGGACAACCTGGTGCTGGGCACTAGGGGGCACTGTACTACTGGGCTCACAGAATGCCTTCTAAATAACACCACAACCTTCAAGACCAGGAAACACAGCTGACCTACATAATACATAGAAATAAACAGAGTGAGAAAAAATGAGGTGACAGAGGCATATGTTCCAAACAAAAGAACAAGATAAAATCTCAAAAAACTAAGTGAAATGGAGATAAGCAATCTATCTGATAAAGAGTTCAAAGTAATGATGCTCACTAAACTTGAGAAGAGTGGATGAAATCAGTGAGAACTACAACAAAGAAAGAAAATACAACCTATCAGAACTAAAGAATACAATTAAAGGAAAAATACAATAAAGGGATCAAGGGCAGATTAGAGGATGCAGAAGAATGAATCAATCATCTGGGAGACAGTGTACTGAAATGGACTCAAGCTGAAGAGCAAAAAGAAAAATGAGCATATAGTAAGGTACTTCTAAGACAACATCAAGCATAACAATATTCACCTTATAGGTGTTTCAGAAGAAAGAAAGAAAGAAAGAAAGAAAGAAAGAAAGAAAGAAAGAAAGAAAGAAGCAGAACACTTATCTGAAGAAGTAATAGCTGAAAATTCCCTTAAACTGGGGAAGGAAATGGACATCCAGGAAACAGAGAGAGCCCCAAGCAAGATGAATCCAAGGAGGTCTACATCAAGACACAAAAATTAAAATGTTAAAAATTAAAGAAAAAGTAATCTTAAAACAGGAAAAACAATTACATCTGTACAAAGGAAACCCTAAAACACTATCAGCTAATTTTTCAACAGAAACTTTGTAAGACAGAAGGAAATGGCATGATATATTCAAAGTGCTAAAAGGAAAAAACCTACAACCAAGAATATTCAACCTAGCATGCAAAGTTATTCAGCATTGAAGGAGAGATCAAGTTTCCCAGATAGAAGAAGTTCATCACCACTAAACCAGCCTCATAAAAAATGCTAACAGAACTTCTTTAATCAGAAAAGGCAAGGCCATAAATAGAAGAAAACTATGAAAAGAAAAATTTTCACCACTAAAAGCAACAGGAGTGTACTACATCAATCACTTACAAGGCTAGTAATGAAGATTAAAACAAAAGTCAATTCCTGGATAGAGCTGGATTGTATTACACTAAGCAAAGTCAGTCAGAGAAAGACAAATACCGTGATTTCACTCATATGTGGAATTTAGGAAACAAAACAGATGAACGCATGGGAAGGGAAAGAAAGAGAGGAAAGAGAGGGAGAGAGAGAGAGAGAGAAGGAAACCATAGACACCCTTAACAATAGAGAATAAGCTGAGTGTTGATGGAGGGAGGTCTGTGGGGGATGGGCTAGATGGGTGATGAGTACTAAGGACAGCACTTGTTATGCTGAGTGTTATATGTAAGTGATCAATCACTAAATTTTACTCCTGAAACTGTATTACATTATATGTTAACTAGCTAGATTTTAAATAAAAATTTGGAGCATAAAACAAAAAAACAAGGTAATTCTATCTACAATAATTGGTTAAGGGATACACAAAATAAGATGAAAAATTTGACATCATATACATGAAACATGCAGTAGGAAATAAAAATGCAATGTTTTTAGAATGTGTTCAAACTTAACTATCACGTGTGCTACATACATAGGGTATTAAATATGAATCTCATGGTAAACACAAACCAAAAATCAATGATATACAAAAAATTTACAGAAAGGAATCCAAGAAAACATTAAAGAAAGTCATCATCACGAGGGAGAAGAGCAAGACAATACAAAAGAAATACAAAAACAACCAAAAAAAAAAAAAAAAAACCCCAATTAAAATGCCACTAAATACATACCTATCAATAATTACTCTAAATGTAAAAGGTCTAAATGCTCCCATCAAATAACATACAGTGAATGAATGGAAAACAAAATATGACTCAACTATATGCTGCTTACAAGAGACACACTTCAAGGGCGCCTGGGTGGCTCAGTTGGTTAAGCATCCAACTTCGGCTCAGGTGATGATCTCGCAGTTTGTGAGTTCCAGCCCCGCGTCGGGCTCTGTACTGACAGCTCAGAGCCTGGAGTCTGTTTCAGATTCTGTGTCTCCTTCTATCTCTGCCCCTTTTCCACTTGTGCTCTATCTCTATCAAAAATAAACGTTAAAAAAAAAAAAAAGACACACTTCAAACCTAAAGATACATACAAACTACAAGTGAAGGGATGGAAAAAATATTCCATTCAAATGGAAGTTAAAAAAAAAAAAAGCTAAGGGTAGCAATACTTATGGTAGACAAAGGAGGGTTTAGAACAGTGACTGCAGGAGCAAGGGGGTGGCTCAGCCAGTTAAGCATCTGACTCTTGCTTCTGGTTCAAGTCATGATCTCACAGTTTGTGAGCTCGAGCCCGAAGTTGGGCTCATGCCAACAGCATGGAGCCTGCCTGGGATTCTCTCTCTCCTCTCTCTGCCTCTCCCCCTGCTCACATGCTCGCTCTCTCTCTCTCTCTCTCTCTCTCGCAAAAGAAACTTAAAAAAAAAAATTGACTGCAAAAAGAGACAAAGAGCATTACATAATGATAAAGGGATCAATCCAATCTGAGACTATAACAATTTTAAATATCTATGCACCTAAATATATGTTTAATAAGGGGTGCCTGGTTGCCTCAGTTCATTAAATGTTAGACTTCAGCTCAGGTCATGATCTTGCAGTTCATGGGTTTGAGCCCTGCGGGTCAGGCTCTGTGCTGACAGCTCAGAGCCTGGAGCCTGCTTTGGATTCTGTGTCTCCCTCTCTCTGTGTCCCACCCCTGCCCATGCTCACGCTCTCTCAAAAATGTGTGTATATCAAAAAAAATTAAAAATACATATATTGACATGTAAAGCAAATATTGACATAAAGGGAGAAATTGACATTAACACATTAATAGTAGGAGACTTTAACATTCTGCTTACATCAGTGTATAGGTCATCTGGACAAAATCAGTAAAGAAAGAGTGGCTTTTAACAACACAGTAGGCCAGATGGGCCTAAAAGATATATACAGAACACTCCATCCAAATACAGCTGAATACACATTCTTTTCAAGTACACACACAATATTCTCCAGGATGGGTCATTTTAAGACACACAGCAAGTCTTGATAAATATAAGAAGACTGAAATCCTATCAAGCATCTTACTGACCACAACAGGATGAAACTAAAAATTACAAGAAAAACTGTAAAATACAAACACATGGAGACAAAACATGGTACTAAACTACCAGTTGGTCAATAAAGAAATCAAGGAGGACATCAAAAAATATCTGGAGACAAAAACAATAACAAAAAAAGGTGGACACACAATGCTTCAAGATCTTTGAGACAAAGTTAAAGCAGTTCTAAGAGGGAAATAGATAGTGATACAGGCTTTCCTCAAGAAATAAGAAAAATCTCAAAAAATCTAACCTTATACCTAAAGGAACTAAAAAAAACCAACAAAGCCTAAAGTTAGAAGGAAATAATAAAGATCAGAGAGGAAATAAAGACTAAAA
Source organism: Panthera leo (assembly GCF_018350215.1). Taxonomy (NCBI): domain Eukaryota; kingdom Metazoa; phylum Chordata; class Mammalia; order Carnivora; family Felidae; genus Panthera; species Panthera leo. Next base: position 112,766,260 of record NC_056680.1, on the reverse strand, counting down.
AAAAAAGAGCGAGAGAGAGAGAGAGAGAGAGAGAGAGAGAGATCAAATCAATGAATCTAAGAGCTGGTTCTTTAAAACAATAAAACGAGAAACCTTTAGCCAGTCTCAACAAGGGAAAAAGAGAACTCAAAATCAGAAATAAAAGAGGAAAACAGGGGCACCTGGGTGGTTCAGTCAGTTAAGCGTCCGACTTTGATTCAGGTCATGATCTCACTGGTCATGTGTTCAAGCCCTGCCTGGGGCTCTGTGCTGACAGCTCAGAGCCTGGAGGCTGTTTCAGGTTCTGTGTCTCCCTCTCCCTCTGCCTTTCCCCTGCTCATGCTTGCACACTCTCTCTCTCTTTCTCCCTCTCTCTCTCAAAAATAAACATTAAAAAAATTAGAAAAAAAAAATTTTTAAAGAGGAAAACAGTAACACAAACAACAACAACACAACAAACTCCACAGAAATAGAAAGGATTAGAAGAGACTACTATGAAAAATAATACCCCAGCAAAGCAGACAACCTGGAAGAAATGGAAAAATTTCTAGGAACATGCAATCTTCTGACGCTCAATCAGGAAGAAATATAAAATATGAACAGACCAATTACCAGTGAGAAAAATGCATCAGTAACCAAAAAACTCTCAAACAAAAGTCCAGGACCAGATGACTTCACAGGTGAATTCTACCAAACACTTAAAGAGAGTTAATACCTATCCTTTTCTAACTATTCCAAAAAAAAAATCTGAGAGGAAGAAGTACTTTCCAATTTATCTTATGATGTCAGCATACTGATACCAAAACCAGACAAAGGCACTACAAAGAAAGAAAATTACCAATCAATATCCTTGATGAACATAGATGCAAAAATTCTTGACAAAATATTAGCAAATCAATTTCAACAATATATAGAAAAGATCATTCATCATGACCAAAAATACATTAACAAAATGAAAGATAAAAATCACATTATCATCTCAACAGATGCAGAAAAAGCATCTAGCATAACTCAACATCCATTCATGATGAAAACTCAACAAAGTAGAGTTAGAGGGAACACACCTCATGATAATAAAGGTCATCTATGACAAACCTGCAGCTAACATCATTCTCAAAGGCAAAAAGATGAAAGCTTTTCTTCTAAGATCAGGAATCAGACAATTATGTCCACTCTTGCCACTTTTACACAACATAGTACTGGAAGTTCTTGTGAAAGCAATTAGATGGGAAAAATAAATCAAAGGCATCCAAATCGGAAAGAAGTAAAACTATCACTCTTCACAGATGACATGGTACCATATATAGAAAACCCTAAAGATGCCACTAAAACAAAACCTATTACAATGAATGTAATCAGTGAAGCTTCAGGATACAAATTAATACAAAGAATCCTGTTGCACTTCTATACACTAAACAAACCATCAATAGGAAAAATTAAGAAAACAATTCCACTTACAAGTGGGTAAGAATAAAATATCTAGGAATAAATTTAACCAAAGACATCAAAGACCAGTACTCTGCAAACTATACAACAAAGAAAATCCTAAAACTAGACGGCTTTACTGGTGAACACTAGACAACATTTAAAGAAGAATTAACCCCAATCCTTCTTAAACTCTTCCAAAAGACTGTAGAGGAGGGAATACCCCTAACCCATTCTATGAGGCAAACACTACCCTGACACCACAGCCACATAAAAATACTACAAGAAGGGCAAAGTGTAGACTGGTACCCCTCCTCAGTCATGATGCAAACACTCTCAACAGAAACTAGAAAACAATCCACCAGCTTATTAAAAGGATTATACACTATAACCAACTAAATTTCTTCTTGGAATGCAAGGATGGCACGAGACAATCACTGTAGTTCACCAAAGCAATAAAATCAAAGGAAAAAAAAACCCTACACAATCATCTCAACTGATGCATAAAAAACATGACAAAATTCAATTCCCTTTTAGGATAAAAACACTAAATAAAGAATGGAAGGAAACTTCCTCAACTTGATAAAGGTCATCTATCAAAACTGCCAAGATAACAGCATATTCAATGCTCAAAGACTAAAATCTTATCCCCTAAGATCAAAAACAGGATAGGATGACCAATTTCACTCCTATTCAACATAGCATTAGAAACACTAGCCAGAACAATTATGTAAGAAAACAAATTTAAAGTATTCAAATTGGGAAGAAGTAAAATTATCTCATAACACATACAAGGATTTTTTATGTAGAAAACCCTAAAGATTTTATGCCCCTCCTCCAAAAAAAAAAAAGCTATTAGCAGTAATATATTCAAAGTCACAGGATACAAAATCAATATGCACAAGTCAGTTGCAGTTCCATACCGATGGTGATGAACAATAAAGGTGGACCCTGACAAATATACAAAAATTAACTCAAAGTGGATCAAAGACCTAAATATAAGAGTTCAAGTATAAAACTCTTAGAAGAAAATACTGGAGAAAATCTTCATGACATTCATTTAGCAATCATCTCTTGGATAGGACATCAAAGGCACAAACAACAAAAGAAAAAAATGAATAAATCTGACTTCATCAAAATTCAAAAACTTTTTTGCATCAAAAAACATTATCAAAAAAGTGTAAAGACAGAATGGGAGAAACTACTTGCAAGTCTTATATCTGATGAGGGATTAATGTCAAAAATGTAGAAAATAACCTCCAAGTGAACTGAAAAAATGGGCACTAGACTAGAATAGGTATTTCTTCACAGATAAAAAAATGGCCAATAGGCACATAAAAATCATGACCAACACACTAGTTATTAGAGAAATGCAAATTAAACCACAATGAGATGTCACTTCACAGCCATTAGGATGGCTATGAAAAGAAAGAAAGAAAGAAAGAAAGAAAGAAAGAAAGAAAGAAAGAAAGAAAGAAAGAAAGAAGAGAACAAGTGTTTGTGAGGACATGGTGGCACCGGAATTCTTCTGCATCACTGGTGGGAGGGCAAAACTGTTCAACCACTATGCAGAACAGCTCAGAAATTCCTCAGAAAATTAAATATAAAAAAACAGGGGCACCTGGGTGCCTCAGTTCGTTAAGCGTCCAACTTCGGCTGAGGTCATGATCTCACAGCTCATGGGTTCAAGCCCCATGTCGGGCTCTGTGCTGACAGCTCAGAGCCTGGAGCCTGCTTCAGGTTCCATGTCTCCCTCTCTCTCTGCCCCTCCCCTGCTTGCACTGTGTCTCTCTCTCTCTCTCAAAAGCATTAATTTTTTAATGTTCTCTCTCAAACATTAATATTTTTTTAAAATAATGATAAATAAATAAATTACCACCACACGACAAAGCATTTCAAATCATAGTTATACCCCAAAGAATTGAAAGGACTCAGATACTTGTATACCATTGTTTACAGCACCATTATTCACAAGAGCCACAAGTTAGAAACAACCCAAGTATCTATCAACAAGTGAATAAATTTCAGCATTTACATATATTATTTAGCCTTAAAAAATCAAATTGTGACACATAAGACATTTTATCATTCCACCAACATTTATTGAGATACCTAAATTTATTGAGATACCTAAAATAAATTCATACAGAGAAAAAGCAGATGAGAGGTTACCAGAAACTGAGAGGAAGGGACAGAAGAGAGTTATCACTTAATAGGTGCAGAGTTTTTGTTTGAGATTTAAAAAAGTTCTGCAGGGTGTCTGGGTGGCTCAGTCAGTTAAGCATCCTTTCTTGATCTCAGCTCAGGTCCTCATATCACGGTTCCTGAGATAGAGCCCCATGGGATGCTCTTTCACTGCCCCTCTCCCACTCTTGTGCACACTGTCTCTCAAAACAAACTTAAAAAAAAAAGTTCTGCAAGTGGATAGCAGTGATGATTGTACAACACTGTCAATATACTCAATGCCATTTAATTGTACAGTTAAAAATGGACACAAAAGGGACACCTGGATGGCTCAGTTGGTTGATAGTCTGACTTCAGCTCAGTTCATCATCCCCTGGTTTGAGGGTTCAAGCCCCACGTAGGGCTCGATACTGTCAGCACACAGCCTGCTTTGGATTCTCTATCTGCCTCTCTCTCTGCCCCACCCTGCACCAGTGCTCTCTAAAACATTTTTTTTTTGTAATGGACACAAAAATTGTAACGTAGAACACATTTTACCACAATTTTTAATTTTTTTTTAATGTTTATTTTTGAGAAAGAGAATGAGCAGGGGAGAGGCAGGGAGAGGCAGGGAGAGGCAGAGAGAGAGAGAGAGAGAGAGAGAGAGAGAGAGAGAGAGAGAGAGAGAGAATATGAATCCAAAGCAGGCTCCAGGCTCTGAGCTTTCAATACAGAGACTGACGTGGGGCTCGAACACACGAGCCACAAGATCATGGCCGGAGCCTCAGTCAGACACTTAACCAAGTGAGCCACCTGGCGCCCCTACCACAATTTCTAAATAGGCAAAAAAAGAAAAAACCTTACCTCCATTTTGATCCCTTTATACTCATCCGTTTAAAACATGATGGTCTTAAATATTTTCAGTACATATAGTTAAAAACACAGTGTTGTACTTTTTGCTTTCACTGTCAAAAATAATTTAGAAAACTCAAGGAGAGGAGGAAAGCCCATTGTATTTACACATATTTTTCCTTACCATATTCTTCCTGGGGTCCCAAGTTTCCCTCTTTCAACATTTCCTCTCTGTAACAAGAACTTCCTTTAGCTATTCTTTTAGAGTCAGTCTACTGGTACCAAATTCTCTTAGTTGTTGTTCATCAGAGATTTTGATCTCCCCTTCATTCCTGAGGGTTATTTTTCACTGGGTAGGGAATTCTGAATTAACAGTTTTTTTCTTCCAGTGCTTGAAAATGTTTGACCATTTCCTTCTGGCCTCCATGATTTCTGATTAGAAATCCTCTTTCATTCACATCATTTTTCCCCATACCCAGTTGTTTCATGCTGCTTTAGTGAATTTTTATCTTCAGTTTTCAAAAGTTTAATTACATGTCTTGGCATAGAATTCTCTGAGTTTACCCTTGGATTTATCTTTCTGCTTTGAGTTATTTCCTCTTGAATCTGTAGGTTTATATCTCTTGCCAAATTAAGGAAGTTTTCAGCCATTATTTCTTTAACACCTTAAGCCTCATGGTCTTTCTCTTCTTTTTCTCCAAATCCAATGACACAAATGCTAGATCTGCTCCCTAAGGCTCTGTTCGTTTTATTGCTATGTTGTCTCTATGGCTCTATCTTCTAGTTGGTGAATGCTTCACCCCTCTATTCTGCCATTGACCCCAATCATTGTGCTTTGTATTTTATTCTGTCGTTCAGGTCTAAAATTCCCATTTTTTATTTGTTTCAAGTATGTTCCTTATTATTTGAAGCATTTTTAGCATGGCTCTTTAAAATCTGTGAGGTAACTCTAACATTTCTGTCATCTCAATACTGCAATGTATTAGTTGTCTTTTTCATTCAGATGAGGTCTTCTTGGCTGTTGGTATAATATTTTCAATCAACTCTGGACATTTTCGCATTATGAGACTCTGGATGTTAAATCCTGTGTTTGCTGACTTTCCCTGATACTGCTCCAGCCTCATTATTGTCAGGTTGAGATCAACGTCCAGGTTCTCATTTGGCATCCATGAACACCTGAGTGTGGGGAGCTCTTTTCTATGGCTAGGCACTCAAGTTCCACCTGTGGTGTCCACAGAAGCCACAGCATAGGTGACTTCGTTACCGGTCGGCCATGGTCAAAGTCCCGACTCTCCAGCAGGCTTCATCTGAACTACCCCAGTGGGGTAAGAATACTACTGGATGAGGAAAGAGGTCCAGGATTCCCTTGGGGTCACCATTGACTCCACAAAGAGTGAGCTCATTACTGACCAGCCAGAATTAAATCACATCTCTCTAATTGGCCAATCTCTGACACCATCCCAGTAGGGTCGGGGGGGGGGGGGGGGGAGGGGGGGCTGAGGTACCTGTTAGAGACTGGTTTTAAGTCTAGGCTCCCCAATCTTTGCTGACATGGATGGGAGCGAGACACAGTTTCTTCTGTGCTGGTTGACTGAACTAGAGAGATTATGGCCTGCAAGTTTTGTCTTACTATGCTGTCCCTTTCTTAAGAGAGATCAGGCTTTTACTAGGGCTTTTGATGTCTGTGCCCATTGGTGTTTCCATGTTGCGGGTGTATCCAATTCCATGCCTGGGTCATTTCAGGTAACAAGAAAAGCCCCTAACCAATCCACCTCTTTTCACCCTTCAGAGTCTTTTGTTTTATATATAGTGACCAGTGTTTTAGTCCTACTTACTAAAAGGAACAGGGAAACATATATCTATTCCATCTTCCCAGAAGCAGAAGTTCCTAAATGAATTTTTAAAGAATGGTATCTGTTACTTTACCATTTAAAAATGAAAAGTACATCAATTCAATGGAATAATACCAAATTGTCTAAAAAGTAGCCAATACTTTTGTAGTGATAAAGACCGCCAAAATATATTAAGTGACAAAAGCAAGGTGTAAGTGATATGTAGAGAATGCGATCTGTGCAAAAACAGAATACAAAAGAATATATACATGTATAGGCTAGTGCATAAACCAGGTACCTTTGGAACATTATACAAGAAACTCATAATGGTAAATGGCTTTGGGGAGAAAAACTCGAAGGCTTAGGAAAAAGACAGCAGGGTGAGAAGAAGGGGACTACATTTTTGCACATGCTACATTTCCAGAAGGATAAAAGAGTCATGTTTTTAAATAATATGTTTTATTTTGAAAAATAAGCAGGTAAGAGATACGAAAATCCTGCAGATGGCTAATATAAAATGTATATCATTAAAATTAAAAATGCCCTATATATTAATACAAAACTTAATCATTCGGTAGACTAGAAGAGGACAAAGATTAAATAGTGACTTTTGTTTTTTTCTTAAGTTTATTTATTCTGAGAGAGAGAGAGAGAGAGTGCGAGTGAGCAGGGGAAGGGCAGAGAGGGAGGGAGGAAGAGAATCCAAAGCAGACTCTGTGCTGTCAGCACAGAGTGCAACACGGGCTCCATCTCACAAACCATGAGATCATGACCTGAGCCGAAATCAAGAGTCAGACACTTAAGTGACTGAGCCACCCAGGAGCTCCTAAATAGCAACTTTTAACATGTATTTTGGATTCTGGTATGACGACAGTCTAGGTACCTGAAGCAACCTTCCCAGTAAGAACTAGGCAGAAAAAGTAAACAGACACAGCACCCTGGATGACTCCACCTCAGAGCACGGGTTTTCAGAGAGGATGCTGCAATGATGAACTTATTCCCTTTATTTCAATGAAGAGACAACAAGGGAGATAAATATTCAAGAGTCGGGAGCGGCACCACAGAGAGAGATTGCTGGGCATGAGGTTCAGAGTTCAGAACTGGAATCTGTTCCCCTCCCTGGGGACAGCGCAATCTCAGATAATTTACTTGATCTCATCTGCCTGGGTGTCACTCTCAGGATTATTAAGCAGGAATATGTGAAGATTTGGCACAATTCCTGTCACCCCGCAATTGCTCAGTAAATATTAACGGACTCTGATGAACAGAGACTTAGTGGAACCAAGAGATTACTCTCACGAATAGCCATCACCCTTGCTTAGTTATCTGGGGAATTTTATTTAATCAAGTAACACCTTAAAATGTCTGCCATGCAAAGCTGCCGAGCCTCAAGTCACCTGACTAGCTGTTAAATACAAACAATTAATAAAGCAAATCTCTTAGAAAATCTGTTATCTTAATACAATATTGTTGTGTCTCTATTCATTAATATCAAACTTCCTGACAGACTAGAACACAATGAATCCAACCACTAAAAAGAAAGGATAATTATGTAATGTGGCAGAGGTGCTAATTATCATCACCATGACAATCACATTACAATATATAAATGTATGAAATTCCCATACTGTGCACCTTAAATCTGTACCATGTTATATGTCAAATAAATTTTAATTAAAAAATAAATAATGCAAGTCTTTCCCCACAATCGTATCAATCTCAAAATTCCATAGGAAGAAGCCAAAGAAAATACCTAAAGTGACCCTTTCTATTCAAAAATAGTTGAGAAACCCAAGAATGTTTTCATGGATACAACTGAGAAAATCCCCATGTTCTGTAAATCAACCACAGTGGCACACCTCTTCGGCCACACCAGGGACGGCTCAAAGCCTGATTATAGGCTTGAGATTGATTAAAAGAAATAAACACTAGCATATCCCAAAGCAAATTACCAGCAACTATTTCTTTAGTTTACTGAAACATGCTTAAACCAGTACCACACCAGACTCACGATACACTCGACTGTCACGTTAGCACTAGTGCGTATTCACTGGGAACCAGGGAACAGGTGAAGTGTATGCAGTGGGAGAAGAAGGGCACCTGGGTGGGCATGTGGACACATCTGTGTGAATATACTAGGTTGGAAGCAATTTGAGAAAATGTGTCGTAAAAATTACCAACTGAATTCATCATAAAAATCAATACGTTAAATTCAGCTAAAAAAGCACCAAATGAAAACCTCATTAAGCAAAAAATACATAATCACTGCAATATTCTGAGGCAACCCTGAACCAGGATACATTCAAAAAAAGCAAAGCTCTTCTTCAACATAAGCACAGCAATAAATCAACTTATAGTTATGACTATTTTAAGGAATGACCAAAGTCAAGGAGCTTCTTAGTCTAAGGCAAGATAACCAGACAGGATGATGAAGGAGACTCTGAGGGCAGGTGACTGAGGTCTCCAGCTCAGACATGGAAGGCAGAAGTAAGCCTTCCCCATGTTACTTGAGAAACAAATGGGGCCTCAAAATACTGAATACCAAAACACAAACACGAAGCAAATAGATGTGTCAATAGCAAAAGAGTTTTCTATTCCTCCATGTTTGTGACTATGCAAGACTTTGTGAAGACAGAAGGGTAAAGTCAGGACCTATGGCATCGCCAAGGCAATGACATCAGCTAAACCTAGGCTCGTCCTCCAACCCCAGCACTCTGAAACCTTGCTGGGTTTTCTCATCGTGAGGAAATCCAGGCTTCGCTAGGCAGTGCACCTGAGGATCCCGTACACGCTGGGTCTCACACTTCTCTGCCAAGATGCTCAGGAGAACTAGGCCAAGGCCCTGCTGAGAGTTCTATTCCATCCAGATTACTGAATGCCCGCCAAGAGATAGACATCTTACGAGACTCTGAAAAGTCTCAGGCCATGAGTCACCACAGCTGCGGGTTCCTCCTGCTTCTCCACAAAACAGCAGAATGCACAATTGCTATGGCCTCTCACCATTACTTCTGCTTCATCAAAAGCTGACTACAGTTCAGAAGGTTTGTTGATCTTGTCCTTAACGAGGCTGACATACTGTGCTTGGACATTTCAAAGAATCGATTATTTGACCAAATATAAACACATTAGTGAATAAATTCACATTCTGTATAAAACAACAAAGGTAACAGTTGGGGTTTTTTGTTGTTGCTTTGCTTTGTTTTGGGGTTTTTTTTTGTTTGCTTTTTTTGGTACCCGGACTTCTCTGTTGCTGGCCAACAACTGAAATTAGGTTATTTTTATCCTAGAGCTGCAGGGATGCTCACAGTAACTCCCTGGCTACCAACATGCTAGGAGTGGCAGAAAATAGAAGCAGCTGAAGTCTGCTAAGTTTCCCCTTATTTCCTTGAGACTGAAATTCTGCAACTATAAATAGTACTAAAGAATAACAATAAAAAATACAAGAGATGATATATATGTTAATCACCTATGTAGTCAATGAACTGAAAATAAATGTTCAAATAGACCAAAAAATTACCCACTGATTCAGGAAAAGGCTAAAATAAAACACACAAGTTACAGAGACATCAGATAGTCATACAGAAAATGAGCTAACGTGGAAAGTTCCTTTTTACTACACAAAAGCAAGAAACACATCCACAGTGACTCCACTGTAACATTAGAAACAGTTCTAAATGTTCTAACTTCTACATGCAAAGGCCCAAGTTCCCGTCCCTGATCTACCATTAAGGAGGTAAGAGACTTCGGGCAAGTCTTTTACCTTCTTTCATCCTAGAGAGATGGTACCAGACGATACCTATTACCAATGTGACCTTTCATCCTTTCTAGCTTTCAAATTACAGGGTTCTATGAAATGAAAATCCAAAGGTACAGCATTACCATATTACTGTAATCAGATGGGTCGTAAGTGCTCTGTTTAAAAACTTCACAGAGTTCCATGAATTCTTCTGTCATCTCGTGGATTTGTCCATTTAAAATCGCTCCTTTGGTACCACCAAATTCAAGTCTTTCCAGCTTTTCAAATTCCAATATGGTGACAAATATATCCTTTGAAAAAACATGGTACAATAAAGATCTTCCCACCATCATGAGCAGGACAAGAACGTTTGAAAGTTGCAAAGAAAAAACGCTCTCAAACATTCAAAATTGGCGAGTTAATGGACACTTATGTGACAGAAAATATAAATTATTAATTGAAGAAAGTTACTGCCTATTTAAAAAAAAAATTTTTAATGTTTATTTTTGAGAGAGAGAGAGAGAGCAGGGGAGGGGCAGAGACAGAGGGAAACAGCATCCTAAACAGGCTCCAGGCTCTGAGCTGTCAGCACAGAGCCTGACACGGGGGCTCAAACCCACAGACCGTGAGATCATGACCTGAGCCGAAGTCGGACGCTCAACCGAGCCACCTAGGCGCCCCTCATGACTGCCTATTTTTAAAATCATACTCCCATTTTCACATTTTGTAAGAATTTTCTAACAACTGCAGGTATTTGCCTGCAACACCTACTTTGCCAAAGCTAAATGTATGATTCCCTAATTTTGTGCCCTTCTGATTGTAAGTCAGATCCCCAGGTAATATCTAAAACTCTTTTTGGCTGCCTACACTTGGCAATGAATCACTTCCCTTAATGAAAGGGGGTATAGGACCGTTAAGGAAGGGTGACAAGTTGCCTGCAGTTAGGCATTTAGCAGTCAGACTTGCAGAAGCATTCAAGCTGATTAAGTGATGAGGGTTTTCAAAACATTAAGATCTAAATTTGAATGAAATACAACAAATTTTATATTAATAAGAAAGTCCAGACTTACTCTAAAGACCTTTACAAAGAATTTAAGGCACTGCCACAGTTCCACTGTGTTTAAAAAAAAAAAAAAACCCTAGCCTTAGGGTGCCTGGGTGGCTCAACCGGTTAAGCATCTGACTTCAGTTCAGGTCATGATCTCACGGTTCTTGGGTTCAAGCCTCACGTTGGGTTCTATGGTGACAGCTCAGAGCCTGGAACCTGCTTCGGATCCTATGTCCCCTCTTTCTCTGCCCCTCCCCCACTCATGCTGTCTCTCAAAAATAAACATAAAAAAATAAAAAAATTTAAAAAACAGCCAGTTGGCTCCATCCAAATATGTGTGTCCATGTGTGTATTCATTGTTTGTTCTTTAGATATCTGAAACACATGTATACACAGCACATATTTCCATGTTATTTTTTTATAAGTGGCTTTAATATTTTTATAGTCTATGTATATATATAATAAAAGAGAATGTGGTATTCTAGATTATCAAATGGATTTTCCAGGTGTAGAATCCCAATGTCAAACATTAAACACAGAAAGGAAAAAAAGGATTTAGTTTACAGATTCATGATTTACAGCTGTCTTCCAAGAGCTTGCTAAGTTATAAGTGAAAGGTCACTGATACATAGCAGTTTCACTTATACTCAGTATATTAAAACAATCAAAAAAGAATTTAAAAAAAAAGAAACTAACGTAAAGCTTATATAACGATCTTAACACTGACCTTGTGAGCAATTCCTAAGAATAACTGAGAAAGAAGATCTTCCACTCTCCCATCCAAATAGAATAAACAGTCTCCTGAATAATAGAAAAAACTACAAGATTTTTTTTAACCCACCTACAGTATGAATAAATTGCAGGTCAAGAAATGAATACCTCCATTTTCATGAGACGGTCCAGAAAGTTGTCAAACCTACAAAACACCAGTTGAGACTGGAAATCCCATGGTTTTGGCTCATTTCCCATAAAATAGCTTGCCAGTTCCTTTCTATAGTTGAAAAAAGACTTTTTGAAAGTCTTGAAGATGTTAATGGCCACCTGCACTTTTTCCAAAGAGTCTTCGACTTCTCCTTTCAAAAGGTCTTCAGGTGAAAGGTAAATTATTGCCTAGGATTTAATGGAAAACAAATATGATTAGGAGTACCTGCGTGGCTCAGTCGGTTGAGTGTCTGGCTCTTGATTTCAGCTCAGGCCATGATCCGAGGGTCGTGGGATGGAGCCATGCATGGCGCATGGAGCCTGCTTAAAATGTTCCCTCTACCCCCCCTCCCCTGCACGTGAGCACACACTCTCAAAAAAATATAATAAAGTTGCTTTAAAAAGATTATTTTTTAAAATATGCTTTATTTCTTAGTGAAAACACCGGTTTCAATTAATCATTAAAAAAAAAATTCCCCATCATTTTTAAATGATAAATGTCTACAATTGGGCCAGCAATGTTGTGAGAAAAAAAGTTCTAAAAATTCAGATGCTTGGGTTTCAATGACATATGTGTATATATTAGGACAATGTACAGAAGACTGAGACTCTCCAATTTCTGAATTTATACTTCCTAGCAATGACTAAGTTTTTGCTAAGCTTTATAGATAGGACAACTGTATAGTCAGAATTTGCATGGATATTCTTGCCACAAATATTCTGAGTAATTATTCCTTTATAAAAAGAAATACACGAGCCGAAAGGAAAAATCTCTGAGATCATGGACTTTAAATATATAGTCACCTTGCCTGGCAGCACTGGGCCATTTGTGAAGGTGAGATAGATCTGTTATAAGTGAGTATATCACTGGCAATTCTTTTAGGTGAGCAAGCTCTTCTGGGAACTTAAGCACATTAGAGGACATAAAATCTAGTGGAAATATATAAGCTAGTTTTAAATAAAGGAAACGGAAAAAGGAGAAGAGTTTTTTAAAGACACACTCAAGTAGAGGCACCTAGCTGGCTCAGTCAGGCCAACATCTGACTCTTGATCTCACAGTCATGAGTTCAAGCCCCATGTTAGGAATGGAACCTACTTAAAAAAAAAAAAAAAGACGACTCTATGTAACAGATTGGTGTAGCACTGGCCAAAGTCTCCTAGGACAGTCATGTAGGTGATTTCCTGTCCTTTCCTTTCCATATTTGCTAAGAAACTATAAATTCTAAAGGTTCTCTTATGTTCTATTTTTTTCCTGATGTCTGTTAACCTCATATAAATTATAGGGTTAAATTTTGTGCCTTGAATTTTGAGTTTGCTTAGAAAGTTGTTACATGTCTCAATGGAGCATGTAATGAAAGCCATTGAGTTCAAGCTACGAGATAGAAGGATTTTTTCCTAAAGGTAAACCTATTAGTCTCCTTCTTCCATTAGTAGCCACCGTTTTACATGTAATGTAGACTGTGTCATAAATTTGTAAGAAAATCATGTCATTTCCAAAACCCCTAACAGTAAAATCCTTTCATTATGAGCTGTAGAGTCCCAATCTGTGCTCTTATTTCCCACTCAGACTGCATGGAAAATTAACCTTTGCACATATGATGCTAACACTGTACAGAGAACAGAGAAGAAAACTACTAGTAAGCCCTTAGCAATGTATGTTATAAAGTAGTTCACATTTTGCTATGGGCTAGGGATTCCACAGACCTTTATCTACATATATTCTTCATAATAAATGTACGCTGTTATCCTTTTAGGAAGCTAAAAAAAAAAAAAAAAAAATCAATGGAGATGAATCAATTGCCTTCTCTGGTTCAGGAGTCCCCAGTGACTTAATTACTTAGGTCTAACCTAACTTCCAGGCAGGCCATCCTTAAGTTCATTTCTTGCCCTTCCTGACTGACCCTCATACAAATGAGACAATCACAGCAGTTAACCTTCCAAAGACAAGGGTATAGTACTAAATAGTACTAATCATACTACGTATCATAGGTCAGCAAATCCAGTCTATACCTTTCAATGGGAAGCCAGATATTTGAGGGAAAAACCATCAATAAGGGATGGGAAACCTGGCTGTAATCAGTGATAGGGGCCACTAACTGCTTTTGTGGTATTAGCTAAATCATCTCAGAGTAGCTCGGTTTCCTTATCCACAAAAGGAGAGAGATGAATTAGGTGAACCTCAAAATCTCTTTTAGCTCAGCCTCTGAATTATTCTGTTTCCTACAGCAGCTCTCTATAGCATATCCAACCAGAAGCACTCTACTCTCTCATACTCAACAGTATCAGCACAAATCAACAAAAAAATCTACCGATTTTTGGTAAATCTACCGATTTCTGGTCCCACTTCAGAAGTCTTATAAAGTAACATACTACTAACCAATTTATCAATAAGCCAATTAGTCAATTATTAATTAACCCATTTATCAATGATATGTTAGTTTGACACCTGTCTTCCAGCTGTTGCTTTTTTTTTTTTACACATTTATTTATTTTAAAAGAGAGAATGGGAGGGAAGGAGGGAGAGGCAAGAAGGAAAGGGAGAGAGGGAGAGAGAATATCAAGCAGGTTCTGTGCTGTCAGCATGGAGCCTGACGTGGGGCTAGATCTCCTAACAGTGAGATCGTAACTTGAGTGGCAATCAAGAGTCTGTCCCTTAACAGACTGAGTCACCCAGGAGTTCCACCAGCTGTTGCTTTTTTATGTGCTTTTATGGACTCATACTTTTGCTCAACCCTGACATCACTTCTAGAAGATCACATCTCAGACTTAGACTTTTCTTCACCTGGGATATTTAATAACAATATCCACATCAGGGTTGCCCAACAATGGAATAGACAGAGGGTGGGCGTAGAGTGGGAATTAGGTACAACAAACAGGGAGTAGACTCAGGTTACCAAAGAAAAGAACAAAGCATTTATTAAAAAAAAAAAAAAAAAAAAAAGACCCATTACCAAAACTCCAGTATGCTATCAGCTGAGGTGGCCAGAAACAGGAATGCCTAGAAGGATCAGGCATATAATGAAAATGAATGAATGAGACCAGGAACAACAGCAAATGGTGGAGACGACGGTCACCTACACAGCACATGACCTTTCCAAAGAAGCACCTGAAGCTCTGGCACTGGACTGTACCAATGGGGATGGCAGAGCCAGTGTTGGGAGATCTCTGACTTTTCAGGGGAGGCTGGGACACTGAAATTTAAATGAGACCTTCTCAACTTAAGCAGTATTTAAAAAAAATTTTTAAATATCATAAAAAATATGAATACTGCACTGATTTATTAGCCAAATACAGATGATAGGATGCCAGGTAACGACCTATGATGTATAACACAGCAAGGGTTCAAATGTTTCATAAACACTTTAAGGTCAACAGATTCATGGAACACAAAGTATATGAAAGCTATGTCATCAAATTATAAAAAACACAAAATGTGTAAAAATGTATGAATCAAGCAAGGAACAAGTTAAGAAACATGCTACCACTACATAACCAAAGAATCACCCCCAATTTTTTAAAAATGGTAATGTTCAAAGCTGGTGAATTACAGAAAAACTTTTTACACAGTGATAATAGTAATGCAATAAACACACGTTTTAAGAAAAAGAATTTGTAGGGTCACCCATGTGGCTCAGTCAGTTGAGCGGCTGACTTTTTAAAAAAATTTTTTTGATGTTTTATTTTTGAGAGAGAGTGCAAGCAATTGAGGGGCAGAGAGAGAGGAAGACACAGAACTCGAAGCAGGCTCCAGGCTCTGCACTGTAAGCACAGAGCCCGACATGGGGCTTGAACCCACAAACTGAGATCATGATCTGAGCCGAAGTCGGACACTTAACTGAGTCACCCAGAAACCCCAAGCAGCCGACTCTTGATTTCAGCTCAGGTCATAATCCCAAGGTCATGGGATCGAGCACCACGTCAGGCTCTGTGCTGAGTGTGGAGCTTACTTAAGATACTCTCTCTCCCTCTGCCCTTCTCCCCCAGTAGTGCTCTTTCTAAAATATGCATTTTTTTAAAAAAATAAAAATTAAGATTAAAAATTGTTCGGGAGTCATGAAAAGACTGTACCCTTTGATCAACCTCAGAAATTTATATTAAACCAATTATCCAAGTTAAGGAAAAAGGATTCCCATGCCAAGTTGTTTTATGCATGTTGCTTTTAAAAGAGGAGGCTGGAAGCAACCTAAATATCCAACAATAAAATGATTTTTCAAGGAGATGGTAAAAAAAATAAAAACGATATGATAAAATGCATAAATATGTACACATTTTGGGAGAACTAGATATAAAAACTGCTAATTTTAGGGTGACAGATCTGCGGGACTATTTCCATTGTTATAAATCTCATGCAATGAGAATACCCTACAATTATGATTAGTATACCACATATTACACTGTAATTAAAAATCAAAGTTATTATTTTAAAATATGGAGCCTCGGGGTGCCTAGGTGGCTCAGCTGGTTAAGCATCGGACTCTTGAATTTGGCTCAGGTCATGATCCCAAGGTCATGGGATGGAGGGCTGCACTGGGCTCCAGACTCTGAGTGGAGCCTGCTTGAGTCTCCTTCTTCTGCCCCTACCCCACTTGAGTGCACATGCTCTCCCTCTAAAAGAATAAAATACAGAACCTAGTTTAATGTGTAAGAAACTGCCATTTACAAGCTGGGTGACCTTGGAAAAGCTCTTTATCTTCTCTGTACTTTAGGTTTTTATCAAATGGACCTACTAATAATATCTATGTCATATTGCTGGTAAGAGATTACATTTGTAGTTTTTGTAAAGACTTACAAGAGTTCCTGGCAAGTAATAGGCACTACACAGTGCTTGTGAAAAAAAAATTATTATATATATATATTATAATAATATATATATATAATATATATATTATATATATATAATATAATAATTATTATTATATATATATTTATAATATATATATAAATTAGACAACAAATGACCGGGCAAGAGTGGGGGAGAGCTTAGCTCTTTAGGGAACCCAGGTATGAAAGCTGGCTCATTACTGATTTTTGATTCCTAACATGTTGGGGCACATTTACTACAAAGTCCACTTGGAAAATCAAGGAAATCAGGCCATTGGAACACTTGGAGAGAAGCCAGAAACAGTAACTAAGCAACAAGGGAAGCTACGTTATTTCCTTGGGAGCTTGGCAAACTGGCTATTGACAGATACTAGGAACCAGGAAAAATAGGTCTACAGGCTTAAAGGTAACCAGGACTTATTACAAACTTCCTACTACAGTGAATAACCAGCTCTGGGGTTTATCCATTAGCAGGGTTTTGGAGTAAAAGCTTTAACAGTTCTCAAAATGAGAATGAAGATCCTTTAAAAGGTGTATAGCAGTTGTGGGTATAGTTGTTCACTCTTCAGTAGGGATCATGGTCTTTAATATGGAGATCCAAAGCCATTAGGATCCAGCACACTTGCCTAACAGCAAAGAAATAGAACGAAGCCAGAAGAGAGGATAAGATATAACAAGCTATCTCTTATTAATAGTTGCAACTAATTTGTGGGTCAATAGCTTAGAAATAGCTTTGACTGAGCCTCTATTAAATGCCACACTGGGCATCCCACTTAGGTTATCTCCTGATGCTCACAACAGCCCAGTGAAGCAGCATCCTCATAGATTTTTAAAGTTTGAAGAAGTTATTTAACTCCACCAGTGTTTCAATTAGAATTGCATCCAGGTTGGTCTGAGTACAAAGCCCTTTTCCATAAACTCCACCTCTTTAAAAGCAGACACACACACACACACACACACACACACACACACACACGCACACACCTACGCACACACCTAACTCAATTTCATACTCTAGATACTCTGGACTGCAAGTTAGGAGACCTGTTTTCTAATCTGGATTTCCCCCTAAATTGTCAGGGAAATTCAGCAAATGATGTGATTTTTCACGTCTCAGGTAATTCATCTGAAAAAAAAAAAATATATCAGGTACTGGATTGGAATACAGTTCCCAAACCACTGTTGTTTATCCTACAACACTGTTCTCTTTACTGGTTAAAACAGCAAGGTTCTGGGACCTGGGGCAGCGGGAACTGCAAGCTGTTTGCCTTGTCTATGAGTACACTTTAAGGGTTCCAAATGCCCTCCCAACTTATCCCACTCTGTAGGGAAGTTGTTTTGTTTTTTTTTTTAATTTATTTGAGAGCGAGCGAGCACACACACATGCATGAGAGAGTGCGCATGCAAGTGGAGGAGGGGCAGAGAGAGAGGGAGAGAGAGAATTCAAAGCAGGCTCCTCACTGTCAGAGTGGAGCCAGATATAGGGCTCAAACTCATGAACCATGAAATCGTGACCTGAGCCAAAACCAAGAGTTGGACAACTAACTGACTGAGCCACCCAAGTACTATAGTATTTTCATTTTCTATGCAAGTCATAACATCAACACAGCTAGGAGGCATTAGACTAGATCAAGGATTTAGGTCAATCACAGGTGTCCATCCTCCTCTGGATAAGTGATGCAGAACTTTCCCAAGTATCCTATCTCCCCTGCCACAATGATTGCTCCAGCAATTAGAATCCATTAGAATTAGAATGCACTGGACCAGAATTAATAAAGAAAGAGAGCCTCTTTTTAGGGAAGTTCCTCTACTAGAAGGATACACTTCTGGAACTATTAAAAGCCACCATACTTAACATGTGATGAAAATAAAGGCAAACACAAGGACCAAAATGAAGGATGGCAGGGAGCTTTGAAATTATTATCTGAGACCTCTGAAACAAGCTATTCCAAAAACTACTACATTCTTAGACTTTCCAGTTCACGTGAATTCATACTTTTTATTTTGCTTCAGTTTGTCAGTTGCAGCTGAAGGCAATCCGCTTTTCATGGAAAGCATTCTTAACATCTCAAAATCTAAGCTATATATACAGATTCTGATTCTCTGACATTTGTTTTACAAAAACTCCTTAGTGGTTCAGCTAGACAACCTGCTATCGAGCTTGCTATGGTATGAATTGTCTTCACTCAAATTCTTAGGATGAAGCCCTAACCACCAATGTGACCATCTAGAAATAGGCCTTAAGGAGGTTATTAAAGTTCGATGAAGTCATAAGAGCAAGATCCAAATCTGACAAGACTGTGACTTTGTAAGAACAGAAGAAGAGAGCTTTTTCTTTCTCCACCATGTGAGGACAGAGAGAAAAGTTTTAATAATACCTCTTACCAGAAAATCATAATGGTACCTTGATCTGAGCCCCCAGTTTCCAAAATTATGAGAAAACAGTTTCTGAAAAAGAAACCCACCCAGTCTGTGGTATTTTGTTATGTCCGCTCAAGCAGACTAAGACACACCCTAACCGAGAACCACTGGATTACGTACCCTCCAAGTATCTTTCAGCTCTTAAATTACGTAATATTCTGATTTTATGGACCCACAAAGAATGAAAGTTCACAGAAAGTCTAATTTTTTAAAAAAAACCTTTTACAAGTGGGGCGCCTGGGTGGCTCAGTCAGTTGAGTGTCTGACTCTTGATTTCGGCTCAAGTCATGATCCCAGGCCTGTGGGATGGAGCCCCACATCAGGCTCCATGTTGAGCATGGAGCCTGCTTAATATTCCCTCTCTCTCCCTCTGCTCCTCTCCCCTGCTCACTGCCCTTTCTTTAAAATAAAAAAATTAAAAAAAAAAAAACATATTGCAAGTGAAGAGTAGAAAATTATAAGCAAGGATTTTTTAACATCAATAATGAATCAATACTTTTAATACAACTTCACTACTGTTTTTTCAGCCAGATTTTCTTAACTTACTTTATTTTCCAAAAGTGTATCAGTGTTCCTGTGGAAACCAAAGGGAAAGCTGTAAGAAAGCACTATGCCTATCTGTCTTTTCTTAGAAGACACCATAACTCTCCTTGAACAAAGGTAGGGTATTAAATCCAATGACAAACTGTCCTTTGAATGCACCTGATTTCCAGAGCTTCTTTGTCATTTAGAATAGAAAGTCACCTAACCTTTGCTACCATAAAAGTCTTTTCTGAAAAACGAAAGGAAAATGGTGTTCTGACTCTAGACTATTTTTTTTCACTGGCTTAATAAAACCCACCACATGGCAATGATTCCTCTTCTTCCTATTTTTTAGTACTACACACCTGGTCAATGAAGAGATTGCAAAACTCTTGCAATAAAACTATAATCCGAGCAGGAGTATTATAAAACTTGGAATGACTCCAGATCAGACAGATGGTATGAAATAATGGGGCAATGAGCACACGGATTTGTGGAAATTCTGTCTCCTGCAGACACTGAACATGTCTTCTCAGAGGTCTCAGGAATAGCTCCACATCCTGGGCTTCTAGGAGAGCTAAAAGGAAAGAAAATCACCATGAATGTGAGGGTGGTCTTTTTCCTAAATTCACTTCACAAGAAAACAAAGCAAAACAACAGAGCTGTACTTAAATGTGATCCTCTCTGTTTTATATTGATTATCCTACAGATGACCTACTATGGGTTTGGAAGGCCCCATACATGGTCCGTGTATAGCAGCCACTCAGGACAGCCCTGGTGCAGATACCTGCACAGCTCAAGTAAATAGTAACACAATACTCGGTGGGAAAATACCTTTTGACCTAAAGAAATTTACTCAAGTCCATGAAACTGCAGGCATAAAATATGCCTCCAAAGTTGCTGTCACTTTATGGTTTACGTTACAAGCCTCATCACTACAATGTTAATTACCACTTAGTAGGTCCCCACACAATTTAATTGTCTCATCCCAGTGTTCTGCGAGAGTAACTCAGGCAATGACTGGGAAATTTTATTCAAAATATAGCAACTAAAATTGTTAAGTATGGGTGATAAAAATATTTGGGGGGGGGCACCTGGGTGGCTCAGTAGGTTGAGCATACGACTTCAGCTCAGGTCATGATCTCATGGTCGGTGAATTTGAGCCCCACGTCAGGCTCTGTGCTGACAACTCAGAGCCTGGAGCCTGCTTCGGATTCTGTGTGTCCCTCTCTCTCTGCCCCTCCCCTGCTCACAGGCTCTCTCTTTCCTCTCTCTCAAAAAATAAACATTAAAAAATTTTTTTAATAAAAAAAATACTTTGGAACTAGAGGGAGGTGAAGTTTGTACAACATTGTGAATGCACTAAATGTCATTCAACTCTACACTTTAAAATGGAGATCTAAAAACTGTTAAGCAGGGCTAAGGAATATTTCTCAAAAGTACTATATAAATAAATAAACACACACATACATACACACACACACACACACACACATACGGAGAGAAATATTATCAATTACTGTCTAATCTAATCTAAATCTTCTCTTGATTAAAATTAGTCATTTTAGGGGCTCCTGGCTGGCTCATTCGGAGAGCATGCAAATCAATCTCAGAATCCTGAGTTCAAGACCCATGGTGGGTGTAGAGCTTAAAAAAAAAATTAGTCAGCTTAATGTGCCGTAAATGGATCTCCATCAGACTGCATTTTGTTCCTGAGACTACAAACAACTTTGATTAACTGAAAACAGGCTTTACTTATGACGGTAGGGAAGGCAGTAAATTCTTATTTCCTGGTGTTCTCTCAAAACACTCCTGTCCAGGCCGAGGTGACAAACAAATAACCCTGCCAACTTTTTTTTGACTGTGAGAATTAGGAATACACCCACCTATATTACTCCCCTTAACATATAACCAATTTATCTGCCCTAATGATAAAGACCTAGGAAGAGAGCATACAGGAACTCTTTTCTTCACTGGTTCCGCTCATGTTTTCAAAATAGTATGTTGTTACTCATGTTAATTTCAAAATTAAATTATTGCATCTAACGGCTAAGTGCCTTTAAAATGTGGCAAGCTCAAGTGGTGATTTTAAAAGGCCTCAAGTATGTCCTTGGGAGGGGGCTGTCCACCTCTGACAATGGCTTTGAGCCACTTGTCCTACTCAGAGTGTTTGTGTCTGAATCTCCAGCCCATGCGCTCATAAGGCCCTGAGTACCCCTGTGATCTGTTCCTGTAGATGCTTTATCCACAGAAAATGTTCATCTTCTACTAATACAGAAAAAAATTCGAGCAGCCTCTACTTACTGAGAACATACTTACTGTGCGCCTAGTACTTTGTATCCTGTATATTTTATCCTCAATTCAAGGGTTCTCAGCCAGGAAAGGTTTTGCCTCCAGGGGTCATTTGGCAATGTCTGGAGACATTTTTAATTGTCACAGCTGCACCAGGGGGAGGTGGGTGGAGGCCAGGGATGCTGCTAAACACACAGGAACGCACAGCTTCCCACGACAAACAATTATCGAACCCAAAATGTCAATGGCGATAAACACTGACAAGGTTGAGAAATACTGCTCTAATCCTCAAAACAATTCTGCAAGGAAGGTGTTAATATGCCAGTTTGGCTGAGGAAAACCAGAGGCTCAGCTAATTTAAGATGAACTGAATGGATGTTGGACAAGTTAGAAACAAAAGAGACTGTATCGTCAAAATAGACAAAAGATGGAGTAGTTGTTTTCTGAGCATTTCAGCTAATGGAAATTTTGTAGTGTAATGCTGGTACACCAGGCAGACGATCAGAAAAAATGAAAAGTGTTTAAGATAGTAGCTACTAGAAAGGAGTGGGAAAACAAGAAGAGGCTACTAACTTCATTCACTCAACTCATTAACGTCTGCCAGGCCCTGGGAATACAAAGATAATTCTTTAGGGTTTTCACATACATGGTGTCACACACATGATGCTTCCAACTCAATGGGAGAGGGAGTTCCAAAAAAGGTCCATCTGATTAATAAACATCTTTTTGACCATCAAACTTGAATCAACCCGCATGCCACCCAGGGCTTGAGAAGATTACTCTTGCTTCCATGTGATAAAAAAAACAAAACAAAACAAAAAAAACAAAAAACAAAAACCTGAAGAAATAACCAAACATTTTCAAAGTATATTTTAGGTATTTCCTAACCTTACAAAAGTTCTAACAGGAAGAAATTAAAAAGTAATTTTCTAACGTTAGAAACCAAAAAAGCTATTCGTCCAATTATCTTACAGTTTCATCACTGAAAACCTCAGTATCGTGTCTATGCCTACTTACTTGAATTGGCCTAAAGAAATAGGAACAGAAATAAAAAAAACAGGGGGCTGGGACCCCTGGGTGGAGCTGAAACCAGACAGTGAGGGGACGAGGAGACTTTTCACTGAATACCTTTTTATCATTTCTGGTTTTTATCAGTGTGCATGGACCTGTTCAAAATTCAGCAAACCCTCTTCCTCTGTACATTTAATCTTCACCCAAACTTCGATGATAACTTTGAGCATTTTTGAGCTAGATAAGCAACAGATGCCAAGCACATTCAGACTCTACTCAAGAATAAGTGGACTAACTGTAGCCCAGCTGTTGACGAGGAAACCGCCATGTTGGACTTTCATTTACCTGCTGCAAAGGTCTTTCCCCTACACACACACACACACACACACACACACACACACACATTCCCATTAAAACTTCAATCTAGAGCAATTTGGTAAGTACCTACAAT
Source organism: Panthera leo (assembly GCF_018350215.1). Classification (NCBI taxonomy): domain Eukaryota; kingdom Metazoa; phylum Chordata; class Mammalia; order Carnivora; family Felidae; genus Panthera; species Panthera leo. The sequence continues at coordinate 112,742,786 of NC_056680.1, read as the reverse complement.
ATACCCTAAAAACAGTTTAATAGAACTAGAGAATAAAGTACTGATGAGGACGAATTTATCATTACAAGAGCCAAGTGAAATCATTTCATGAACATGTTAATGGTAGAAGGGCAGATGAGGCTGGTCAGGCAGGGTGGGATGAGATCATGAGGGACACCAACACCAGACCAAAAACCAAGAGTCTTACCATTTTTCACAGCCACAAAAATGTCCTTCAAAGTTGGCAAATAGCTGCTTTGTTTGATTTGCAGGATCCTAGCCATTTTGAGGACAATAGGAGCTTGAAGCTAAATTGAAGAAAATTTAATTCAAGCTAGATTAATGACTAAATAGATACATTTGGTAATAAAACACTTATATTTTACTCATGCACAATACCCACAGTATTCAAAAAAAAAAAGACTCATCTGGCTTCAAGTTGAAAATAATTTTTAAAAGCAATTTTTCCTTAAGCTTGAATTTTACTTTATGTTTACAGCTCTTGAGTATTCACAGAGTGTCAATTAACCCTTTAAGTGTAAAATATTAAACTTCCCACATAAAATCTCCTGCTGTGTTTCAGAGAATCTGAGAGACACATGAAATGCAAATGAACGTCTTAGTTTGCAGGATATTAAATCAAGGAACATGTAAGGCAAACAGCAGAGGAACCAAAGTTAGCTCTTCCAAAGCCACATCTCTCCACTCGGCAAGACGCGACTCCTTCCTACATCAGTTCAATCAACTAAATTTTACCATCTTTGACATTTCCCTGGGGAACGACTCTCTCCTATGCCACGGTGTTTCCAATTATTAAATGCTGTCAAAATATTCTCCAAATGGCAAACTTACTTTTAATCCGCATTCATTTCTAAAGTGCCTATCATATAAAACTTTGGAACAAGAAACGAGAACAGACTATTAAGTCATTCAAAAACAGTATTTTAAGCCTCTGAAGGTACTGGAAGTCATTGCTGTAGAAACCAAATTCTACAACTGACTTTCCTAATTCAATTTGTAAGCAATTTGTAGGGCTATCTACTTACTTGATCATAAATGCATGACAGATTTTCTCTCCTCATCATCCAGAAATCCAGTTCAGTTTGAGGATTCGACTGAAGACAATTCAGCAAAGGCTGCACGGAATCTTTTTCTACGATTTCTTGGATCTGATATGACCATTTAATAATCACTGACTCAATTGCATGGAGTACTGTCCTTTCATTTGATTCTAGCATACAAGCACTGAAATGATTAATAGAATAATTCAAAAACCAACTGTTTCACCTAAATAAAGATAGCACTCGGATCTTAAGATCTATTTGGTGTATCCATAAACTAGTTTTCCAAATATAAATGCTTCAGAATCAGATCCCTTATTTTTATAGTCCCACTTTTAGTTGTGATGTAAACATTGTTAAACAAATAATCATAACCTTAAACCATTATTGCTAAAAGAATACTGTTGAGGGGCGCCTGGGTGGCTCAGTCGGTTGAGCGTCCGACTTCAACTCAGGTCACGATCTCGCGGTCCGTGAGTTCGAGCCCCGCGTCGGGCTCTGGGCTGACGGCTCAGAGCCTGGAGCCTGCTTCCGATTCTGTGTCTCCCTCTCTCTCAGCCCCTCCCCCGTTCATGCTCTGCCTCTCTCTGTCTCAAAAATAAATAAACGTTTAAAAAAAAAAAAAAAAAAAGAATACTGTTGAGGGACGCCTGGATGGCTCAGTCGGTTAAGCATCTAACTTCAGCTCAGGTCATGATCTCATGGTTCGTGAGTTTGAGCCCCGCATCAGGCTCTGTGCTGACAGCCCAGAGACTGGAGCCTGCTTCGGATTCTGTGTCCCCCTCTCTCTCTGCACCACCCCTGCTTGTGCTGTCTTTCAAAAATGAATAAACATTAAAAAAAAATACTCTTGACATCATGTCAATTGTTACAGCCTGCTTTTTGTGCAGTCTGCTTTTAGGAGATGTACTTCGTGGGGCATGTGGGTGACTCAGTTGGTTGAGCATCTGACTCTTGATTTCAGCTCAGGTCATGATCCCAGGGTTGTGGATGGGATGGAGCCCGCTTTAAAATTCTCTCTCCCTCTGTCCCTCTCCCCTCCTTGCACTCTCTAAAATAAAATTTTAAAAAGTGTACTTAGTAAGGAAATAATATACACGGTGCTCTGTACAACCTTTTTAAAAAAATGATAGAATTCTTGTGCTAATAGCTTCTATGTTAATTGGGTATGTAGGCTCTCCACTTTAATATCTGATATATACCATATCATTACATACTTGGTCTCTGAGTATTTCTGATCCAGGTCGATTTTTCCTGCAATTGTGGGAATTGGTAGAAGAGTTCTTCTCAACATTTTGCCCCGAAAAACATGCATTTTATTTTTCATGGCTTCTACGTGATGTTCCATGTCTTGTGAAATAAAACAGGACCAGGATTTATGGTTGTTCCTATTAGAAAGAATGGGCACTAAAATCTAAAGAGAAACATTTCCAAAAGAAGTTAATTTACAGACAGTGTACTCCTTCAAAGATTTTCTTGTCATACAAAATCAGCCACAAAACCACTCAATTTCTTAAATATCAAATTTACAAAGAGAGGACAAAAATCAGTATTCCATTTAGACATTATCAATTAGGCAAATACTTGCAAAGTGCAAGTATACTATAATGCTTGTTCACTCATTTACTTATTTATCAAACATTTGTGGAAGTTCCCAATGACTCAAACACGGCATAAAACAAACACAACCATGTCAAGTAAGCAAACTACTTTCCTAATGCAAACTGAGCACACTGGCAGGTACATGAATGAAAAAAAATTTTACGAATCACATGGAAGCAAAAGTAATCTTCTCGAGCCCTGGGTGGCATGCCGGTTGATGGTCAAAAAGATGTTTATTAATCAGATGGACCTTATTTGGAACTCCCTCTCCCACTGAGCTGGGAGGATCACGTATGTGACACCGTGTATGTGAAAACCCTCAAGAATTATCTTTGTATTCCCAGGGCCTGGCAGACGTTAATAAGAATGAGTTGAGTGAATGAAGTTAGTAGCCTCTTCTTGTTTTCCCACTCCTTTCTAGTAGCTACTATTGTAAACACTTTTCATTTTTTCTGATCATCTGCCTGGTGTACCAGCATTACACTACAGAATTTCCATTAGCTGAAATGCTCAGAAAACAATTACTCCACCTTTTGTCTACTTTGACAATACAATTACTTTTGTTTTCTGTGTTGAAACTAATCTTTCCAAAGTGTATTATTACATTTTCCTGCTTAGCACTGACTACAAGTCAAGCTAGGAAAACAGAAAAATAAGAAACAGTCTTTGCTGGGGATAATCTCATGGGTTAGTTCCTTTGCTACAAGAACTACCGTGATTGGAGGCATGTTCAGGATGTAATGTGGAGACACAGGATATACACCTGGCTCTGGAAGGGACAGGTGTTAGGGAAGACCTGCCACAAAAGGTGCTACTTGATTAAAATGGTGAAGATGAGGGCCTTCTGGGTGGAGTCAGTTAAGCGGCCGACTCTTGATTTCAGCTCAGGTCATGATCTCACAATTTGTGGGATCCAACCCCAAATCAGGCTCTGTGCTGACAGCGTGGAGCCTGCTTGAGATTCTCACTCTCCCTCTCTCCGTCCCTCACCCCCACACACGTTTAACTGCTTTCTCTCAAAATAAATAAACAAACTTAAAAATACATAAACAAAACGTTGAAGATGAAATTGCAGAGCAGGCACTCCAGAAAACTCAACACCAACAAAATCATTCAGGGCTCCAGAAGTATAGTGCTTCTGGAAACCTGCCACTCTGGGATTAACTTTGAGAAAGGCAGGGTAGTTCATGAAAAGCTTTAGAAATTAGACTGTAGACTTGAAGTTTATTGGGCATAACATTCACTGACCCACTAGAAAACTCTCTAGACTAAATCTCCAGTATCAGCAACTATTTCTAAATAATAGGCACGAGGAAAATTCTGGTTATTTGGCATATCTAACTTACCAGTTATGGTTTCAAACTTTCACTCTATGATTCTGTGGCAAAGCCAACTACTTTTAAATTTGAATATTTCTGTCACAAGCTGTAGATAAAACTGTGAAATTGTGAGCCACATGCTTTGCAGAGCAATTAGTCAAAGCGCGAGCGTGTTTCCGTAAATGTCATTTAAAACAGAGGTGCCTGGGTGGCTCAGTTAAGCATCTGACTTTGGCTCAGGTCATGATCTCATGGGCCATGGGTTTGAGCCCCACGATGGGCTCTGTGCCCCAAAGCAGGCTGCAAGCTCTGAGTCTCCCTCGCTCTCTGCCCCTCCCCCTACTTGCACTCTCTCTCAGAAAAAAACATTAAGAAAAAAAAAAAAACATCATTCAAAACAAATAGACCTGGGATATGCTTTTTCATTACAATACATCTTCTTAAACTATACACAAAGTAATTCAATTAATTGGGGGTTTTATTTTGTCTCAGTTGGGAAATGTTTTCCTACTTTTTGCGGTTTAGAAGAAAAATTCCAAACTTTTTCTGAGCACTAAAATAATTTAAATATGCTTACATATTCAATACGTATATATACAACATGTAACTATAGATTAATGAACTACGGTGCCTCTGCTGTGTTTTCTTTACCTATGTTCTTTCTTTGATCCCTTTTTAAGCTAGGGATTTTCTTTTTACAATGGTTTTTAAGTCAATAGTTATTATTACCAGGGCAATGCTTTCAACATGTGGGAGCCTAGGCCTCTCCCAGACATCTTAAATTGCAATGTCCAAGGATGGGACCTAGACACTAACTATAAGAACCAAATCACACTTCCACTTTAGCTTGATAAGCCAAATGGATAACAGTAATTCACAATAATTATTTCTTTAAAGATTTAGACCAATATAATACATAAAGAAATAACTAGCCAGAGGAGTTAAGATGGTGGAGCAGCATGGAGACCCTAAGCTTGTCTCATCCCTGCAATGCAGCTAGAGCAGCACCAAACCATTTTGAACACCTAGGAAATTGATCTGAGGATTAACGCAACAATCTGCATAACTTGAGCCGTAGACCCTGGCAGGTACACAATGCAAAGAGGTGAACTGGAGGAGAGAAAAGCCACGGAAGGTAGGGAGCCATGTTCACAGAGAGAGGACAGAGAAAAAGAAGAGGAGAGCGTGGTACATCGGGATCATGCAAGAAAAGCACTCCCCCCAAAAGTAGTTGGAGAGAAAGAGTGAAAACACAGGGGACTTAACAGGAAATCTGTTCCCCAAACCAATGATGGGGAGAAAGTAGAGGGTTTCAATACCACCAGGATTCTACAAATAGTGGAGTGCGGAGTCTGAAGTTCCAAAGTTCAGTCCCTGGTGGTACTCTGGTAATGAAGTAAAACAAATCCCCAGAAGCAGGCAGCCGGGTCTGAGGAGTCTGTGCGCCACCTGGGGAGAAGCAGTTTCCCTGCTTGGAGTGGATTTGGTAGAGGCCATACAGCCTCCCCACAGGCAAAGGTCCCAGCACACCCTGGAGAGCAGTCATGTTTGCTGGTATTGAGACAAAGACGCCAGAGGGCAATGAAACCTGGCACCAGCTGTGTGTAGTGATTTGCCATAATCTCTGAACCTCTGCCCCTGTGAGATCACACGAACCTTTTCTGGGGCAAGCTGACCCTAGTCATTGATCAGCGAGCCCCTCCCCCCAGAGAGCTGGCATAGGTCCAAGCAGCAGGGGTCTCTGAAGTGTGGGGTTTTGAAACACAACCTCATCTGAGATAAAACTCTGGAGGGGGGTGCTGCCTGGCAGGTGGACAGCTTGGACATGGCCAGGGTAGAGGCAGGGAATGGACAGAGGCCTGAGATCAAGGAGGGGTACTTAATCACAGGTTGGTGAGAGTATACAAATTCCTGCACCAGAGACTAGGGAGCTGGGTAAGGCCATTTCCACTTCCCCTGCACACGCACATGTGAGGATGCACACGGATCCACCCCAGTCAGCTATGCTGCGACCCTGATGGAGAACAGAGGCTTTACACCAAGCACCACCCAACTGTGCCCTCCAAGCACATTCCGCAGAAGACTAGCACAAGTCACTCCACCTGTTCAGTATACGGACTATAGAACGCTTCATAGTTTCAGTTCTAAGGGAAAGTGGATGTAAATTCATTCAGCTTTCATTCTGTTTGCTAAAGGTTCATTTATTTGTTCATTTTCTTTGCTTCTGTTTGGGTTTAAATTGTTTTCTTTTTTCTTCTTTTCTTTCTCTTTCTTGAATACAGAAAGAAGAAAACTTATTTACTTCATTTTTAATTTTTTTAAATATATTACTCTATTTCATTTTCTTTCTCTTATTATACATTTTTTTTTATTTTGTAAGTTTTTTCTTACCTTTTTTTTTCTTTCCTTTTCTACATTCTATGAAGTTTCTTTCAACAGGCAAACCAAAACAGACCTAGGATCTAGCTTCCTTTTTTTTTTGTTTTTAATTCTTTAATTTTTATTTTTCATTTTATTAATTTTTCCCTTCATCCAAAATAACAAAATGGAGGAATTCACCCCAAAAGAAAGAACAGGAAGAAATGACAGCCAGGGACTTAACACAGATATAAGTAAAATATGTGAACTAGAATTTAGAACCACAATAATAAGAATAATATCTGGGATTGAAAAAAGCATAGAAGACACCAGAGAATCCTTTTCTGTGGAGATAAAAGAAATACAATCTAGTCAGGCCGAAATTAAAAAAATGCTATACCAGAGATGCAATCTCAAATGTATGCCACTACAGCAAGGGATGGATGAAGCAGAGGAGAGAATCAGTGATACAGAAGATAAAATTATGGAGAATAATGAAGCAGAAAAAAAAAAAAGACATAAACAAAGGCAAAAGATCATGATACAAGACTTAGAGAACTCAGTGACTCATTAAAAAGGAATAAAATCCCAATCAAAGGAGTCCAGAAGATGGAGAGAGAGAAGAGGCAGAAAGTTTATGTGAGCAAATTATAGTGGAATACTTGCCTAACCTGGGGAAGCACACAAACGTCAAAATCCAAGAAGCAATGAGAGCTCCCATTAGATTCAACAAAAAATGACCATGACCAAGGCATATCATACTCAAATTCACAAAATACACAGACAAGGAAATAATTATGACATCAGCAAAGGAACAAAGTCCTAACCTCTAAGGGAAGACAGATGAGGTTGTCAGCAGACCTATCCACAGAAACTTGGCAGGCCAGAAGGAAGTGGCAGAATATATTCAACGTGCTGAATTGGAAAAATATACAGCCAAGAATTCTTTACCCAGCAAGGCTATCATCCAAAATAGAAGGAAAGATAAAGAGTTTCCCAAACAAAAACTAAAGGAGTTCACGACCACTAAACCAACCCTGTGAGAAATTTGAAGGGAGACTCTGAGTGGAGAAAAGACCAAAATAAAACAACAAAGACCAAACCAACAAAGGCTAGAAAGGACCAGAGAACACCAGAAACATCAAGTCTACAGGCAACACAATGGCACTGAATTCAAATATTTTGGTACTCACTCTAAATTTAAGTGGACTAAATGCTCCAATCAAAAGACACAGGATATCAGAATGTATAAGAAAAGAAGACCCATCTATGTGCTGCTTACAAAGACTCATTTTAGACCTAAAGACACCTGCAGATTGAAAGTAAGGGAATAGACAATCATCTATCCTGCTAATGATTATCAAAAGAAAGCTGGAGTAGCCATACTTTTATCAAACTAAATTTTAAAATAAAGCCTGTTACAAAAGATCAAGAAGAGCATTATATCATAATTAAGGGGTCTATCCACCAAGATGTTAACAGTTGTGAATATTTATGCCCCCAACATGGTAAAACCCAAATATATAAATCATTTAATCACAAACATAAATAAATGTATAGGTAACAATACAGTGATTGTAGGGGACTTTAACACCCCACTTACACCAAAGGACAGACCACATAAGCAGAAAGTCAACAAGGAAACAATGGCTTTCAATGACTCACTGGATCAGATGGACTTAAAAGATATATACTGAACATTTCATCCTAAAACAGCAGAATACACATTCTTGAGTGCACATGGAACATTCTCCAGAATAGATCACATACTGGATCACAAATTGGCTCTCAGAAAGTACAAAAATATGGAGATCATATCATGCATACTTTCAGAGCACAATGTTATAAAACTTGAAATGAACCACAAAAGGAAAAAAATTTGGAAAGACGATGAATACTTGGAGATTAAAGAACATCTTACTAAAGAATGAATGGGCTAAATAAGAAATTAAAGAGGAATTTTAAAAGTACAGGAAGCCATTGAAAATGAAAACATGGCAGTCCAAAACCTCTGGGATACAGCAAAGGTGGTCATAAGAGGGAAGTATATAGCAATCCAGGCCTTCCCTAAAGAAGGAGAAAGGTTTCAAATACACAACCTAATCTAACACCTAAAAGATCTGGAAAAAACAACAAATAAAGCCCTAAACCAGCAGAAGAAGGGAAATAATAAAGATTAGAGCAGAAATCAATGATGTCGAAATCAAAGAAAACAGAACAGATCAATGAACCCAGAAGCTGGGTCTTTGAAAGAATAAACAAAATTGATAAACCCTTAGCCAGGCTGATCAAAAAGAAAAATGACCCAAATAAATAAAATCACGAATGAAAACAGGAAAGATCACAACCACCACTGCAGAAATACAAACAATAAGAGAATATTATGAACAATTATACGCCAACAAATTGGGCAATCTGGAAGAAATGGACAAATTTCTATAAACATATAAACTACAAAACTAAAACAGGAAGAAATAGAAAATTTTAACAGACCCATAACCAGTAAAGAAATTGAATCAGTGATCAAAAATCTCCCAACAAGAATCCAGGGCTGGATGGCTTCCCAGGGGAATTCTACCAAACATTTAAAGAAGAGTTAACACCAATTCTTTTGAAGCTGATCCAAAAAATAGAAATGGAGGGAAAACTTCCAAACTTATTCTATGAAGCCAGTGTTACCATGATTCCAAAACCAGGCAAAGACCCCACTAAAAAAAGAGAACTACAGACCACTTTTCCTGATGAACATGGATGCAAAAATTCTCAACAAGATACTAGCCAACTGGACACAACAATACATTAAAAGGATTATTCACCATGATCAAGTAGAATTTGCTCCTGGGATGCAGGGCAGGTTAAATATCTGCAAATCAATCAATGTGATACATTACATCAATAGCAGACAGGACAAGAACCACATGATCCTCTGACTAGATGCAGAGAAAGTATTTGACAAAAAAGAGCATCCTTTCTTGATAAAAACCTTCAAGAAAGCAGGCAGAGAAGGAATGTACCTCAAGATCATAAAGGCCATATATGAAAAACCCACAGCTAATATCATCTCAATGGGAAAAAAAAACTGAGAGCTTTCCCCCTAAGGTCAGGAAGAAGACAGGGATGTCCACTCTCACCACTGTTATTCAACCTAGTGTTGGAAGTCCTAGCCTCAGCAATCAGACAACACAAAGAAACAAAAGGCACCCAAATTGGCAAGAAGGAAGTCAAATTTTCACTCTTCGCAGATGACGTGATATTCTCTGTGGCAAACCCAAAAGACTCCACCAAAAAACTGTTAGAACTGATCCATGAATTCAGCTAAGTCGCAGGATATAAAATCAATGTACAGAAATTGGTTGCATTTCTATACACCAATAATGAAACAGCAGAAAGAGAAATCAGGGAATCAATCCCATTTACAACTGCACCAAAAACTATAAAATACTTAGGAATAAACCTAACCAAAGAGGTGAAAGATCTATACACTGAAAACTATAGAAAACTGATGGTAGAAGCTAAAGAAGACACAAAGAAATGGAAAAGAACATTCCATGTTCATGGATGGGAAGAACAAATACTGTTGAAATGTCAGTACTACCCAAAGCAATCTACATATTCCACACAATACCTATCAAAATAACATCAGCATTCTTCACAGAGCTAGAACAAACAATTCTAAAATCTGTATAAAACCAGAAAAGACCCCAAATAGCCAAAGCAATCCTGAAAAAGAAGACCAAAGCTTGAGGCATCACAATTCTTGACTTCAAGCTATATTACAAAGCTGTAATCATCAAGACAGTATGGTACTGGCACAACAGACACATAGATCAATGGAACAGAAGAGAGAAGCCAGAAATGAACCCACAAAGGTATGGCCAACTCATCTTTGACAAAGCAGGAAAGAGCATCCAGTGGAATAAAGACAGTCTCCTCAGCAAATGGTGCTCAGAAAACTGGACAGCGACATGCAGAAGAATGAACCTGGACTACTTTCTTACACCATCCACAAAAATAAACTCAAAATGGATGAAAGACCTAGATTTAAGAAAGGAAACCATCAAAATCCTGGAGGAGAGAACAGGCAACAACCTCTTGGATGCTGGCCACAGCAGCTTCTTACTTGACATGTTTCCCAAGGCAAAGGAAACAAAAGCAAAAATGAACTATTGGGACCTCATCAAGATAAAAAACTTCTGCACAGTGAAGTAAAAAAACAGCAAAACTAGAAGGCGAATGACAGAATGGGAGAAGTTACCGGCAAATGACCTAACAGATAAAGGGTTAGTATCCAAAATCTATGAAGAACTTATCAAACCCAACACCCAAAAAACAAAGAATCCAGTGAAGAAATGGGCAAAAGACTTGAATAGACACTTTTCCAAAGACATCCAGATGGCTAACAGACATAGGAAAAAGTGCTCAGCATCACTCATCATCAGAGAAATACAAATCAAAACCACAATGAGGTACCACTCACACCTGTCAGAGTGGTGAAAATTAACAACTCAAGTGACACAGATGTTGGCAAGGATGTGGAGAAAGAGGACCTTTTGCACTGCTAGTGGGAATGCAAACTGGTGCAGACAGTCTGGAAAACAATATGGAGGTTCCTCAAAAAATTAAAAATAGAACTACCCTATAACCCAGCAATTGCACTACTAGGTATTTATCCAAAGGATACAAGAGTGCTGTTTTAAAGGGGCATATACACCCCAACATTTATAGTAGCACTATCGACAATAATCAAAGTATGGAAAGATACCAAATGTCCATTGACTGATGAATGAATAAAGAATATGTGATATACACACATACACAGACACACACACACACACATATACAATGGACTATTACTTGGTGATCAAAAAGAATGAAATGTTAGTATTTGCAACAATGTGGATGGAACTAGAGTGTATTACCCTAAACAAAGTAGGTCAGTCGTACTTCATAGGATTTTACTCATATGTGGAATTTAAGAAACAAAACAGATGAACATAGAGGAAGGGAAGCAAAACTAAGATAAAAACAGAGAGGGAGACAAACCACAAGAGACTCTTAAATACAGAGAACAAACTGAGGGTTGCTGGCAGGGTGTTGCGTAGGGGGATGGGCTAAATGGGTGATGGGCTTTAAGGAGGGCACTTGTTGGGAGGAGGGGTTATATGTAAGTGATAAATCACTAAATTCTATTCCTGAAATCATTACTATATGTTAAATAACTTGGATTCAAACAAAATGTCAAAAAAATTTTTTTTAATTAAAAAAAGAAGTAATGTGAGAAGGTAAGAAAGAAAAGAAAGAAAATTAAGTGTCTGACTTTCAATTTAGACTCAAGTCATGATCTCAGTTTGTGTGTTGAAGCCACACATCAGGTTCTACACTGAGAGCACGGAGCCGGCTTGGGATTCTCTCTCTCCTTCTCTCTGCCCCTCCCCCCACTCATTCATTCATTCTCTCTCTCCCACAAAAATAAACATAAAAAATTTGTTTTAAAAAGAAATAACTGGGGCGCCTGGGTGGCTCAGTAGGTTGAGCGTCTGACTTCGGCTCAGGTCATGATCTTGCGGTCCGTGAGTTCGAGCCCCGCGTCGGGCTCTGTGCTGACCGCTCAGAGCCTGGAGCCTGTTTCAGATTCTGTGTCTCCCTCTCTTTGATCCTCCCCCATTCATGCTCTGTCTCTCTCTGTCTCAAAAATAAATAAACGTTAAAAAAAAAAAAATTTAAAAAAAAAAAAACTACATGACATTTTAAATACTTTTGCTAAATATTATAAAATATAATACAGCTACAACTAAGAGTACACAGGAACACATAAGAATGTTGAAGAGCAGATTGGGAGTTCAGCTTTGGATATGTCAGATTTGAGACATTACACACTAAATGGCTATGTCCACAAGACGATGGATACCTAAGCTTGAAGTTTAGGAGAGAGGTCCAGGCTGGAGACACAAGTCTGGGAGTCCCCAGCACATCAGCATGAATTCCCATAAATCACTGAGTCAAACTCCAAAAAACGGTTCATAATGAATGCAAGTGAGAATACATTAGATCATTTGAATGAGAAAAAACTAAACATGAAGGCACAAATGACATTCCCAACCTGCAGTTCAAATACTTGGTCCATCCCTTTTTTATTCCATCCCATTAAGAAGCCAAACACTAGAAAACTCCCTCAGTACTTTACAGACCACCTCACTACCTCAGTAACAGTCTCTCCTTCACTCAACAGGATGACCAATTCAGCAGTCCTCTGCATGTCGTGTCTTTTGTTAATGTATAAATCAGAGTTGGAGGTTGATTAGCTTGGAATGCAAGTCACTGACATTCCATGTGACTGCACAACTTCCCAATCAAGCCAGCCCTGATAAAAAACCTTCCCAGAACATGCACCGCCACGGCCGTCTTCCAATCAACACATAATTTGGGTTTGGTCACTGCCTTTGCTGGCAACCACCTGAAAAAGTTATGTGGCTGTTTATTTTCTAATCGGTCTCTCCACCCTTGTTTCTCACTACCTCCCAGCTCAGGTTCCCCGATCCAGCTACATTAATTTACTCCTTTTTTTAAAAAGAACCTACATTTCCTCACCTCTGTGCCTTTGTAGTGCTTCTCCCTCTGCTCAGAAAGCCCTTCCTCCTCCTACACATAGCTATCTCCTCCTTGTCCTTCAACACTATGGGGACCACATAATTTACCATACAATTCCGGAGGCTTTCGAGAGTACAAAGAAACACTAAAAAGCCTTAGCGGACATTAACTGATCTCTGACAGTTCTAAGCCAAAAGTACCCCAGGCAAACTGAGACCTAGGATCATCCTATTTCAGAGTCCCCAGCCCCTGCCAGCCCTGTAGGTGTGGGGAGCATCATGAGGCTCCCACCCCATGATGCTGAAGACTCCTCCAGGAGCCTCCTGTGTCCTCCTACTGCAAGCTCAGCAACCTGCCTCCCTCATCAGACTACATGTCTTCTGAGGACACAAACTACATCACTAACTACCATGTGGTGTGGCCAGTCACTAGCAATGAGTAGGTCTTCAATAAACAGTGATTAAATGAATAAATGAGATTAGCATAAAATTTCCCGAGTGTCCTCTTCACCGGTCCAAAACAATCCAAATGGAAAGAGAGATCATATGCCAAATGCTTCTCTAAAGAAATACCTTGAAGCTTCAGGGTTTGGTCTCTTATAACAACAGGGTATCAGCCCTTAATTGACCTTCATTCATGTAACAAGTCCGGAGCTCCTACTACGTGTCAGGCAACGTCTTGGGTGTTTGGGCCACAACAGGGAGCAAAACAAAGATTCAAAGCTGGGACTAGGGTTAGGCAAGTGAGGCATTCACACAGGAAATAGAATCTAAAAGCCACCAAAAAACTCAGTAATCAAGACGAATAATTTTTTAAGATACTTTTTAAATCAAAATTAATGCAACAAAAATGATGAATTATCACTATTTTTAAATAAAGGCAACATCAGTATTACGGGTTTATTTTTGCTTCGGGCTCCAATATGATCTAGTACAGTACTGTTAGTGATCGACTGTTTATTTAAATGTTGACTTTTTCATTTTGATTTTTTATTAATGTTTACCTATTTCTTGAGAGAGACAGTGTGGGGGTGGGGAGGGGCAGAGAAAGAGAGAGAGACAGACACCAAATCCAAAGCAGGCTCCAGGCTCTGAGCTGTCAGCACAGACCCCAATGCAGGGCTAGAACCTGTGAGATCATGACCTGAGCCAAAGTCTGAGACTTAACCGACTTAGCAACCCAGGCACCCCTCATTTTTATTTATTTATTTTTTAAATACTGCATTGAAAGGAGGGCAGTTGTTGGGATGAGCACTGGGTGCTATACGTAAGCAACGAACCATGGGAATCTACCCCGAAAACCAAGAGCACACTTTACGCACTATATGTTCACCAATTTGACAATAAATTGCATTAAATAAAAAACCATGAACTCATATAAATATTATGTACATCTCAATTTAAAAAAATAAAATAAATACTGCGTTAAAATTTCATCCTGATATTGAGGGTTTTTTTGTTTTGTTTTGTTTTTGCTCCCTTTGCCTCCCTATAAATTTGCTCTTGAAGTGGGTGCCTCATTTGCTGACCCTAGTCCCTACCCTCCTCAAGGGTGGCTTTAATAAAAGATATATGAGTAAAAAGACTTGAAGGACATTAAGGGGTTAGCTGCGTGAATTCTGGGGGAGGTAAAGAAATAGTAGGGGCAACAGTGTACCTGAGACAATTAAGGATCAGCAAGGAGGTCACGAGTTAGCAAGTGAGAAGAGTTTAAAGAGGTCACAGGGAGGTCAGGTCACAGATTCTGGACTAGGGATTGCATCCTTTAATACACCTAAGAACCAATGATGATCCTGCCTCAGTAGCTCTGAAGACGACCCTGAGATTCTACAGTTCTACCAAGTTTTTAGGTAAGGCTGATAGCTGTGATCCACAGAGAACACAGAACATGCAAAGTCTAGACTACTAAAAGCATTTGGGCCCTTATTCAGAGTAAAACGAGAGCAGAGAAGTTACATGTTCGGACTCATGCTTCAACAGAATCCCTTTAGCTGCTATGTTGGGAATACATTCTAGATGGAAACCACACAAAAGCATAGAGATTAGTTAAGAGATGAAAGCATGGGAATGCAAACTGGTGCAGCCACTCTGGAAAAAGGTATGGCGGCTGCTCAAAAATTAAAAATAGAACTACCCTATGATCCAGTAATCACGCTACTAGATATTTACCCAATAACTACAAAAATACTAATTAAAAGGCATACACGTACCCCTATGTTTATGACAGCATTATTAACAACAGCCAAATTATGGAAGCAGCCCATTGACAGATGAATGGATAAGGAAGATTTGGTATATACATAAAATGGAATATTATTTTTCCATAGAAAAGAATGAAATCTTGCCACTTGTAATGACATGGATGGATCCAGAGAGTATAATGCTAAACAAATTAAGTCAGAGAAAGAAAAATACCATATGTCACTCAAGTGAAATTTCAGAAACAAATCAAATGAGTGAAGGAAAAAAAAAAAAAAAAAGAAGAGGGAGATGAACCAAGAATCAGACTCTTAACTACAGAGAACAAACTAATGGTTACAGGAAGGGAGGTGGGTAGGAGGATGGGTAAAACAGGCAATGGAGATTAAGGAGTGCACTTTTCATGATGAACATGAATTCATCATGATCTTGGTGTGGATTTGTGTGTGATGTATAGAATTGTCGAATCACTCTACTGTCTACCTGAAACTAATATAACACTGTATGTTAATTCCTATATAATGTAACAAAATGAAATGAAATAATAACATTAAAAAAAAAAGAGAGAGAGAGAGAGATGAAAGCAGTAGCACAGGTGAGAGACAATGGTGAACCAGACCAGAGTTGTAGCAGGAGAGGAGTATGGAGGCTGATTCTCAGTGTATTTTGAAGGTAGAACTTGCATGATTTCCTTTTGTTAAATATTATTTTAATCCAAGTTAGTTAACATATAGTGTAGTATTGGTTTCAGGAGAATTTAGTGATTCCTCACCGACCAATGACACACAGTGTTCATCCCAACAAATGCCTTCCTTAATGCCCATCACCCATTTAGCACATTACCCTACCCAACCCCCTCTAGCAACCCTCAGTTTCTCTATAGTTAAGAAACTTTTATGGTTTTACCCCCTCTCTTTTTCTTATTTTTCCTTCCCTTCCCCTATGTTCAACTGTTTCTTTAATTCCATAAATGAGTTAAATCATATGATATTTATCTTTCTGACTTTTTTGTTTAGCATAATACATTCTAGTTGCATCCATGTTGTTGCAAATGGCAACATTTCATTCTTTTTGATCACCAAGTAATATTCCATTGTACATATATAAATTGAATATATATATATATATATATATATATATATATATATATATGCATGCCACATCTTCTTTATCCATTTGTCAGTTGATGGACATTTGGGCTCTTTCCATACTTTGCCCATTGTCAATAGCACTGCTATAAACATTGGGAAGCATGTGCCCTTTCAAATCAGCACACCTATACCCTTTGGATAAATACCCAGTGGTGCAATTTCTGGGTCATAGGGTAGGTCTATTTTTAATTTTTTGAGGAACCTCCATATTGTTTTCCAGAGTGGCCACACCAGTTTGCATTCTGACCAGCAGGAACTTGCAAGATTTCCTGCCAGAACGGATACAACGTGTGACACAAAAGAGTTAGGGCCGTCTCAGTAGTTTTCTGGCTTGAGCAACTGGAAGGAAGGCGTTCATGCCACTATTGTGGAGATAACCACAAGTAATGCAGTGGAGGCTGGGGAAGGTCAGTTCAACTTTGGACAGGTTTGGGATGTTTATTAAAATGCAAGTGTGAATTTCAGGAAAACAAATGGATCCCCAAGTTTGAAATTCAGGAAAAAGATCTTGGCTAGAGAGACCACATCATCATAAGCCACTGTTAATCAGCCAATTTTGCGAGCTACACTGGATACGAAGCAAAGACAATCCTTATAAAAATGTTTTCAACCCAATCATCTATAGCCAGTCCTTAGGGCCTTCTTCATACCGAATGTAAGTCTTGTCCAAAAGTAAACCCAAGTGACTTCCTAAGTGTGATCTCATTTTTTTTGTTCCCAATACTCAGATCTTCAAGCATAATTACATGAATCTTCTAAACCACTTAAACTCTGAGCTTCTGGATGGCTTATACGTACAATAAATGTACTTGTAGACAGCTTACTCTCTTTCATTTCATCTTTCTCAGAGTGGAATGCAGACCCTGGTATGGAGATAAATCCACACCAAGATCAGAGGAACTTGCAAGAGTTGTGTATCTTCTGTCTGTTGCCAGACAGACAGTAATGTAAGAATTCAAACAGAGTACATCCTTGCCCTTCCAAGCCCCAGCTGATGGCAGTCTAGTTTCAAATGACCAAGAGTCATTCCCATTTCATGTGAAATGCGTTCATCAGGTTCAGTTCGGTAAAAATTTCTTGAGCTTCTGCTACAGACCAAAAGTGTCCCAGGTAAAGATAGAAAACTCTATCGGAGTGTCCCTGAAATCATCTAAAACCGAGTAATTTCAACAGGAGGAGAGGGAAACAGAGGTAAGGTGGTGAAGTTGGGAGTTAGAGAGAGACTTTGGCTAGTCCAAAGACAGCGAGAGAGACTCAGGAAGTAGAAGTGGCATGCAACAGAGAGACTGGGAAATCGTTAGTAATAAATATTCTGGGAATTATTCCTACCTTAAGCACTGGCCTTGGCAGAAATGCACTGATTACAGAGATCTGATTTACTTCTATCTAACCCAGGGGCTCTCAAAGTTTGGGGCACATTAGAATTGGGATTTTAACCATTGTAACCACCTGGCTCCCACCCCATTCTGATTTAATTGGTATTAAGGTTGACCAGAAAAAGGCAGGTTAGATAGTTCCCCAGGTGATTCTAATGTTCAGCAAAGTTTGAGAATCTCTGCTCTAATCCTACAGAACCTGGTCATTTGGTACGTCTTTCCTCAAAGACATACCATCAACAAACAGAATCGTATGAGATCAGATATTGTAGAAGACTGGCCCCACCCCAGACCTACTGGAGCAGCCTGACTTTAATAAAATCCCCAGGATCCCACATTAAATCCCATTTAAAAAAAAAAAAAAAAAAACACTTTAAAAAAAATCCCACCAAGGTACTTTTATTACAAGTATCAATAACCTGGGTTTAGACAGCATTTCTCTGATTTAAGGGGACAGAAAGAAGAATTTTAAAGCAACCACTTCAAAAATTCGTTTCTATTATCTTTCCACATTATCTGACCTGAGGGTCACAGAAACTAACAGAAATCTGAAAAACTTATGATACACGCTTCCAAAGTCTAAGTTTGTCTCTATTCAACGTGAAATTTAAAACCTATAGCTAATTACAAGAGCCTATTCAAGCTTCTTTTTACTTCCCATATTTATAAACAAAGAGAAAAAGGATAATCCTACAGATTACCATCTGTTGAATATTATCAGTATCCTCTCATTCAGAAACAGTTAACCACATTGCATCCACCTAAAGAGATTATTGGCTTCTACATTCTTTTTTTTAACCAGAGTTTTTCTGAATAATTCCAAGTGCCATAGAGATAAATTAAAGATTCAAATATTAAGGACAGACTAGTACCTCATCTAGGAAAGTAGTTACATGTCCGAAAGATGAGGCGGTTAACTCTCCAAATAAAACCGTTTGAGAAAAGTCATTTACTCCAATGTTTTCAGTAATCTTCTTGGCAATATAAACAAGTTTATGTTTTCCATCTCTTGGGATCTGAAACAAGAGCAAGATGATTAGTCCAAGTTCACAGTGTAGTTTCCATATTAACACATAGGATTTGCTCTATCTAACTTGTAGCTAGATTGCTAAAAAAGGAATAAAACCTGGCATCTTGCCTACCTTTATAAATAAGGTAGTTCCACTGCTCTTTGCCCTACCTTCTGCAAACTGTATAGTTTTGTTCTTTTAGAATGCTAATTCCACAGCATTATTGGTATGTAAATATCACCTTTAAGGGGGCTTGTCAATTACCCAAGATCATTATATACCCTAACATCTCCTTATTAAAAACAAATATAAGGAGAATTTAGCATTTTTCTATCTTAGGAAAGGTCATTCCTTTTTATAACCATTTTTTTTGTTGTTTGGAAATAAACCAAAGTGAAAGGAAGTTCAGGCACAAGAGGTTACTTTGTAAATCTATCCTCAAAATAAAATGTTGAATGAAGATATTTTAACATTTCCACAAGTACTGAGCTATTTCTTCAGATATGATGATTATTTAACTTAAGTAATCCTAGACTTAAGTATCCTATCTCCTTGTTTGACAAAATTTTTAATTAGTTATAATTGGGAAAAGAGCAAAACAAAAAAATTCAGATCTCAAAACCCTAAGGCAAATTCCTGTTACTCTTTCTCTGGGATCCTATTTCCCAACTATTAAAGTGACACACAGCGATGATAAACACTTCACACATACAACACATTACACTGAGGCACTGTAAACACTAAAGACTTGATTTTGGCTCAGGTCATGAACCCAGGGTGGCAGATCCAACCGCGCATCTGCTCCATGCTGAGTGTGGAACCTGCTTAAGATTCCGTCCCGCTCCCTCTGACCCTACCCTGCTCATGCTCTCTCTGAAATAAATAAAAATAAAAATAAATGCTGAATACAAATGCTGTATTTATAAGTGATACCTTAACCTCCAACTACAAAGTCTAAAAAAAAAAAAAAAGGAAGGAAGGGAGAAAGATGGAAGGAAAGAAAGGACTGCCCCCCTTCTCCCTCCAGGGCTGGTAAACACCATGTGTGCGCGGAGTGACAGAGCACTCCTTTTTTAAAGACTAAGTATTTTTCCTAGGATTAAATGTGACAGACAGACTTAGCATATGAAAAATTATTCAGGCTCTGCTAAAACATTTTTTAAAGACAGGACCCAAGATTGGCCCAAGAGCGATTGAAAACAGAAGTTATCTGGCACAGAGAACCCACCTTGCTCCCAAAGCCTAGGCAGTTGAAAAAGTGTAGCGTAGCTTTTCCTGCTTTATCTGGGTTGGGCAAACTAACCTTCTAGAAAACTAATCCACAGTTGCTTAACTGGAGAGTGGGCGCACGTGGGTGATTTTGCAAACTCCAAGGCAAGGGCTCCCAAAGAAAGTTTCTTAAAGCGCCTAAGTGCATGCCCCCAAGGGAACCCAAGGACGCGACTGGCCTGTCCCCGTACTGGCAGCCTGACAGGGTCCCTTAGCCTGTCGCCCCTTACCTCCCGGGCGACTGCGAGTGGTCCCGCGGCGGCGACGCTGAAGACAAGGCAGGCGGGACTGGGGTTCTCCAGGAACTCTCCCAGGACCTGCCGGTTTTCCTCGCTCTCCAAATGCTGGCTCCATTTCTCCGCTGAGAGCCCTAGCATCAGCTCCAGGCGGCCGCCGAGAAAGCGCACCCGCGCGTCTCGGGCGAAACTCCGAGCTCTCCTGGCCGCCGCCGCCTCTTCCTCCTCTTCCTCTTCTTCCTCCTCCTCCACCCCTTCCTCCTCCAGCTCCTTCATGCCGACCACCTCCAGGCTAGCGCCCGGAGTTAGGCGAAGGGCTGCTTCTTCTGGAAACCCGAACACTTCCCGGGCTGCCATCACGCACGTCCAAGAGAATGCTGGGTCGGTCGGCTCCACACGCTCGCGTCCCTGCCCAGCCTGGGGTGGGCGAGGACACTTCTCCCCACACGCGCTGCGGCAGACGCCCACCCCCTCCGGCGACTGCAAGCAGCGTGGCCGCTGGCCCACACCTGCTGCTACTTGGCTGCGGGCGCGGCACGCACTGCTAGTCCCACCGGCTGAGGCTCCGACCCAAGCGGAGCTGCGCGTCCAGTTTCCCGGGAGACGGCGTCCCCGCCCCAGTCAGCTGTGGGCGGGGTCAGCGCCCGGCTGGGGCGGCTCTGGAGGGCGTGTTCTCCTCGTGTCTCAGCCGCTGAGTGGGTGGCTTCTTCTGCCCAACGACACCTTGTCCTACTGGACGTTCCGTGGGGTTCCCAGGGAGCGAGAGTAACAGCCCATCACTGATTACTATAGTTTATGCAGTGCTGTCTTGTGCCGAGCTCCGCGCTAAATCCTTAGCCTTATTTCATATAATCCCTAGAAAGTCAGGGCTTCGACTGCTCAGTTTGTCTTATGAGCAAGGGAACCAAGTCACAAAGTGGCTGCGCGACAAGGAGAAAGTGGAACCGGCATTCAGACCTAGCGCTGAGGGCTTTTATTCACCTTACTGCAGGTTGTCTGAGTAGTACCAGAAAAGAGCTAACCCGGCAGTGCGACTTCTCTGGTTGTGGAAATAAAGATCTAGGTATTCGAAGCCCTGATTCTGATCCTCACCTGCTACTTAATAGAATGTTAATATGCCCAATAAGAGAATGGATAGCGCTCTTTGTGCACTGCAAAGCAGCACCAGAATTATCGTGCAATCCAAAAGTAAATAAAAGATCATGGGAGAAAAGTTCCAGATTAAAACCAGTCCCCATGATATTGCAATGGAAATTCAATATGGCATATTGACATCTGTTGAGTCTATTAAAGAAACTTACATTACTGAAGTAGCCAGAATTTTGTGGGAGGAGTCCTTGAGCTAAACTTTTTTTAATGGGTCCGCTTTAATTGTTCATTTCAAAACAAAAACTTCAATCCCCATTCCTTTCATGGGAGCTATGGAGGAGTGTTGCCCTCAATCCATTATAATAACTAATTATTGAGGGAGCTCTTGTAGCTCAGTCAGTTGACCTTGGGATTCTCGATTTCCAGTAAGTCATGATCCCAGGTGGTAGGATCAAGCCTCCAGTGGGCTCTGAGCGTGGAGCCTACTTGAGATTCTCTCTCTTCTCTCCCTCTGCTGCCTCCTCCCCCGCTGCCCCCCTCACGAGCTAGCTCTTTCAAAACAAAGACAAAAAAACCCTCATTTTGATAAATAGGTGTTTCTAGCAAGATTTAGAGATTCAATTATTTCTCCTTTTGGAATTTAGTCTGATAACCATCTGTAAGCTTTTCTAGTAACATAACCAGATTCCTGAATTAGCATATGCTCCTGGAAAGCCTTTATAATGACTTTAAGCCATTAAGGGTGCTATGTATGGGCCACAGCAATCCTTGATCCTCCAAAAGCAGTCTGGGAATCACTGCAAACACCTTACAATGGACTTTAAAAAAAAACTTTTAAAAAATGTTTTTATTTATTTTTGAGACAGAGAGAGACACAGCATGAGCAGGGGAGGGGTAGAGAGAAAGGGAGACACAGAATCTGAAGCAGCCTCCAGGCTCTGAGCTGTCAGCACAGAGCCGGACGCGGGGATCAAACTCATGGACTGTGAGATCATGACCTGAGCTGAAGTCGGACGCCCAACCTACTGAGCCACCCAGGCACCCCTACAATGGACTTTTTAGTCTCTCCCGTCACCCCTGTATTCCAGCTTTGCATCCCCCCTCAGAAGAGAAACAAACATGCCGTAAGTAAGAGATGACTTAACTTGAAAGTGAAAAACCACTTTCAGACTCTGAAGAAAAAAAAAAAAAAACCTAGATGATAGTGCTAGTATTAAAGTACAATTTTCAAAAAGTTAAATCTATAACTCAAAATACAGAATGAAGGCATGTCAAAGATTTATTCAACCCATTATTGAGGAAACCAACAAAATGGTGACACTGGTTCCACAGGGAATTAGAGAAAAAGATTTCTAGTCAGTGGTGAAAGACTGTTGGAATAAAATTACTAGGGTAGATACAATACTTCCTAATGTCCTCCAGGACACTATAATGTTAACTTTTGTTTGAGTTTTTTTTTTTTTTAATAATTCCATTTCAGAAATTAATTTACATCTCGAACAAAAATCTATAAATAAAAATAGAACTTTATAGAGTTTAGATCTGTAACCAGTAGCAAATAATGATTCAAAGGAGGGACATTCCTTGTAGATAATTAAGTAATCTTTTGGTGGACCAGTTAAATGATGTTCCAGTGTGACACTGAAAAGACATGCTGCCTTTCCTTTACCTTAGGTAATTCCCAAGTTTTGAATAAATTTTCTTATTAATAGCTAACATATATCAAGTGCCAACCAATCAAGGGCTATGTACTGTGCTGAGTTCATTTATCTGCCCTGCAAATATTTATTGAATGCCAAGTAAGTGCCAAGCACTGTTCCAGGGGCTGAGGATACAACAGACTGAGTTCTTGCTCTCATATTACTGGTATAAACCAGATGTATATTGGCTACATGAGAGCTATACCAACTGGGTGCACTTTCCACTCCTACCACTACTGAGTATGGGACTCTGACCAGCTACTTACCTTCTCAGTTTCCTCATCTACAATAAGAATAATAAAATGACAGATTTGATGATTTTTCAGTAAATATTCCCTCTCCCTCATCTTTCTGTTCCTTTGAAGTTGTATTTGGCCATATGACTTGCTTTGGTCAATGGGATGTTAGCAGGCATGACACAAAGGCTTGAAATGTGTTTGCATGGTGGGGCTTGCCCTCTCGTGCCCCTGCCATTGTCATGATCAGCACATCCCCAGCTAGCTCTCTGATGCAAGGAACCAACCTGGACCCAACTTGAGCTCAGAGGTAAGTCCAGCTAAGCCTGGTCTAGATCAATCTGCTCTCAATCAACCTACAGATACAGGAATAATAATAAATGATTATTGTTTTAAGCCACATATTGTGGTAGGTTTGGGATTCAGCAATAATAGCATGGCAATAGTCAATCAGAGGGTTGTTGTGAGAATTAAATTAACTCAGTTTACATACATGGAAAGTATGAACACTTGGGTCGGTGCCTTGTACACTTAAGCATTACAAGGAGTTTATCATTAATTAGGGAGTAAAAAACAGAAACTAAACAAGCAAAGGTGTAGTATGTTTACTATGTCACATAATGATAGGTTCTAAGAAGAAAAGCAAAGGAGGGTAAAAAGTGGGGGAGGACAATGCTAATTAGTATCAGTGTTCAAGAAAGCCTCAGTTTTGAGCAGAAATCTAAGTGAGGAAGTGAGCCACGGATTCTGGGAGAAGACTATTCCATGCAGAGCAAAGAGCACATAGATCCATAGAGATGATGCTTGGTGTTTGGACAAACAGCAGGGCCAGTAAGAAGGAAAATAGTAGGAGAAGGGGAGAAAGAAGAAACATGCGACCAAATCTTGTAGGGCTACGGTAATGGCTGGGTTATTCTTAAACCGAGATGGTGTGGTAGAAACCGCTAACTGTCCCCAGTGTGCACTCACCCTTTATTCCTTCAGGTAATAGGACACTTACCCCATTCCAAGTTTTAATGGAACTCATGGTCACCCAACTGGAAATTTCATTTCCTAGTTACTCTTGTAACTAATGGAAAGTGAAAGTAATGAGGTACGACTTTTGTGTCATGTTCTTAAAAAGAATCTGCCAACCCTCCATTTCTTCTGTCTTCCCAGCTTGCTCGCTAATATACGGACATGGAATGCTGAGTCATGTTCAATCACGCAAATAATCATTAAGCATATGAAAAGATGGTCAACCTCCCTCACAAAAGAAAAATATAAATTCAAACTATAGTACAATACTATTTTCTTACTTGCTAGCTTTAAGATTGACATATTCTTGGTATAACTAGGGAAACAGGCATTCACATCACTGCTGGGCATTCAAACTGATACGATCCCAGAGAGTTAGTTAATTTCTAGAAAAATTACATGTGCATTTGCCCTTTGACGCAACAATCTCTCTTCTAGGAATCTATACACAAAGCTGGTTATCACAACACTATTTATAAGAAGAAAAGCTAGAAGCAACTTATATGCCCAGGAGTAGAAGACTGGTTCAATAAACTACAGAGCATCCAAGCAATGGAGTAATATGCAGCTACAAAAAGGAATGAGGATACCTCTATATGCGTTAGTGGAATGATTCCCAAAATACATTTTCAAGTGCAAAATGAAAGGGAGAGAAAAATCTATATATTTTGCTGCCATTCATCTGTAAAAACAGAGATACCCTTGCATCTGTACCCTTGCACCACCCCCCTCCACACACACAGTATTTGTTTATTTTTTGAGAGAGACAGAGAGCATGAGCAGGGGAGGAGCAGAGAGAGAGGGAGACAGAGCATCCAAAGCAGGCTTTATGCTGAGAACAGAAAGCCCCAATGCAGGACTCAAACTCACGAACCGTGAGATCATGACCTGAGCTGAAGTCGGACACTTAACCGACTGAGCCACCCAGGCACCCCATATTTATGGGAAAATATAATTACCATAATGGAAGAATAAGCCAAAAATGTTTAAAATTATTTACACATGAGAAAGGGTAGAGAAAACAGGGACAGAAGCTAGACTTCTGAAAATATACATCATTTTCCATAGTTGATAGGAATCGTGTAAATATTTTACATAATTAAAAAATGAGTTTAAACTTAAAAAACCTCTAAAAATAAAAAACAAAATGAACCAAATGAATTTATCTGTATATTGAGTTAATTGGCATAGCCATAGAGAGAGGAACTATTTTAAGTGATTTTAAAACAGTAATTAGATGGTGTATCCCTAAAAAGATAAAACCTAAGAACAAAAAGAAACACACAAAATAAAATAAAAATGATGTAAAAAAAATAATTTTAAATTGTTTTCAGTAAGTATGTTTCCAGTAATTGCGTGGGTAATATTATTATAAAAATGACTATGCATTATGAGAATAAAGCTATCATGGATTAGATTCTTAGATAAATAGACTCTAAGGCTCTTTGGGGGATTTGCATGCAGATCATTTATTATGGAGTGTGCTTTAAATAACAAAAAAAAAAAATACTTGTAAGGGAATAGAAGAGCCAGACTGGGCAGAAGAAGAAGTTGAATCGTCAGGAAGTTGCAAGAGATTTGGTTGATCCCATGAGGAGCTCTTAAACCGTGATAGCCCTTTACGGATGTCCCAAATTGAGGCAAGAGAACCACAACTTTGTAGCCCCATATTTCACCAGGAGAAGTGGTATAACCTTCCCCAATTTCTGGGGAAAGACTTAGCATGAGGCTTCAACAGGCAATATTTCCAGCAGATGAATGAATGAGTTCCTTGTTCCTGAGGGGAAAGATCTGGGCAGCACCCACTACAAAAGCAAATGAATGATTATGCTGGTGTCCTTGGAAACCAGGAATTTGGGCAGAGTGAGAAAGAATAATTGACAGAAGACAGATGAGGTTAAGTAAAAACCCTTTAGACTTGATTTTAAAATTAAAGTTTTAACATATAGTCATGATCTCCTGTTTTTTATAAACTATCCGTCACCTAGTTTTGCTCACTGAAGAGTCTGAAACAAGAAGTAACCCTTTGCCATGAGCATCCCTGATGCTTAGACGTTGGTCTCTAAATACCATTTTCTACTCATAGAAACAAGGAAACTTTGAGAAACGGCTGTTTCTAGCTGCGGGACAGAAAAAGCACAAGTTGGTTTTGGAACATGCTGTAACAGCAGAAAGCAAGGAAGCTATCAAATACTTATGAAAGCGTGACAGAATTTTTCAGAAGCCAACTTGAAGAGGCTTCCACTACCTTAAATTTGAGCTCCGGTGAAAATAAAAACTACAACAGCTTGAAATGTTTCAAGTATGTGGCAGTCCACGAATATGTGATGGAATATGCTTCCGGCTTCTGCTTATGATATAGAAATTTAAGAAGAACTTCCCTCCCACCCTTATGACAACAGTGACAAAATATGTAGAGAAATCTGCAAAAATCACAACGTTGCTTGAACTCATCAGAGACCTAAGATTGCAGGGCGATGAACTACACTGAAGAGATGGGGCATGAGTACTTGATTACCTAGAGGTGATACCTCTAGAGTACAGAGACTGTTGGGGCCACAGATGTGAGGAGGATCTGTAGCCACTCACAGGCTTCTTTCCATGGACACGGCAGAATTCTCACTAAAACAGTTTGGTGAGAGCCCTGAGATAACATCCTTGCAGCTCAGGCCTGGGGAAGGGAAGCAAGACCCCATTTCACCCCATCTCTCCTGTCCCTTCTGTGCTAGTTTCCACCAGTATCCCTCATCCTCCAAAGAAAATCATATCATCATATATAAAGGTACCAAATCAACACACTATACATCCAAAACTCACACAACGTCATCTGTCAATTACATTTCCATTTTTATATACAAATAAATACCCTCCCTTGACCCCCACAATTAATTAATTAATTAATTGATTATTCAACACTCCTTCTATCCAAAAGATGTAGCCTAATTCCCCTCTCCTTGAAGCTAAGACTGCATTTAGTGACACTTGCATTGAATAGAGTATGGCAGAAAGATTGAATGGTGAGGCAGACATGGAAAAATACTTTCTGGCAAATCAGCTCCACCCTAAACACAAACTAACATTACAGGAATTTGAAGCTTGGGGTGTCCTAAGCATAATCAGAGCAACATTAAACCTCAAGCCAGGTCAATTACCCACACTGTAACAGAGCTGAAGAATGCTTATGATAAATTCATCAGTAGACTCGACACATCTGAGCAAAGAATCAGTGAACTTGAAGATAGGTCAATAGAAATTACCCAAAATGAAACACAAAGCAAAAAGGGAGTATAAAAAGGATGACAGGACATCCAAATGCTGTGGGACATTATCAAACAGTCTCAAACATGTAGTTGGAATCTCAGAAAGAGAGAGAGAATGAGGCCAAATAAATATTTCTTAAAAAAGTGGCTGAGACTTAATTTTTCAACATTAATGAACAATGCTAAGCATAGTTCTAAAAAACTCAAAGGGCAGCAAGCAAGATACATACCAGACAAAGTAAAACGAAGCAAAATAAACAAAACCCTACATACACATCTAGGCATATCCTACTCAAAATGTTTTAAACAGAAGACAAAGAGAAAAATCTTAGAAGCAACCAGATTGTGGGGGGGGGGGGGGGGGCGCGGTGTGGGGAACCAAGTGGCATAAAGGAAAGAAGTACAACAAATTTACTTTCAAGCCATAAGATAGTGGAGTGACATCTATGGGAGAAAAAAGGGTTAAACCAGAATACTATAGCCAGCAACAATATCTTTCTAATTGAAGAAAAAATTTAAAAAAACGTTCTCAGATCAACAAAAACCGAGAGAATTCATTGTCTGCACACCTGCATTATAGGAAGGTGGCAGAACAAGATAGAGGAAACCTGGTTTTCAGGACAAATTGTTGGAGCAGTGCTGGAGCAGTAGAGCAGTACTGTCCTCAAAGCTTTGAACTTGTACATAAAAAACAGAAATAACTTTTTTTTTTTTTTTACTGTGTTTTGGGCCTCTGTTGAAGCATTTTAGTCTATATTCTAGTGTGTGCAGATGGGAGCCAATAAGGGTTCTTTAAGGAAAAGAGTGACATGGTTTCACTAAGGTTTTAAAAGGATGATTCTCTCTGTTTGCTGTGACTAGGCAATGAAGAATCAAGGATTATAGCAATAACCCGGAAGAGAGATAATGGTGGTGATATTTAGCAGTGGAAGTGGTGAGAAGTTATGAGAAGTGGTTAGATTTTAAAGGTGTTTTTAAATTTTTTTGATGTTTGTTCATTTATTTATTTATTTATTTTGAGAGAGAGATAGAATGCTAATGGGAGAGGTGCAGAGAGAGAGAGGGAGACACAGAATCTGAAGCAGACTCCAGGCTCTGAGCTGTCAGCACAGAGTCTGACTCAGGGCCTGAACCCAGAACAATGAGATGATGACCTGAGCCGAAGTCAGATGCTTAAACAACTGAGCCACACAGGTACCCCTAAATTTTTAATATGTTTTGAAGATGAAGCCAACAGGATTTGTTGAAAGTGTGGATATGGGATATACAAAAAGAAAAAAATTATGGATTAATAGGATTTTTTTTTTCCTGACAAGAGATTTATTCGAGATGTGCTAAGATAAAGGAACCTGGAGGTAAAACACATTTGAGGAAGGAAACCAGGACGCTGGGTTTGGACATGTGAAATGTCAGGTGTCTAGTAAATGTCCAGCTGGAGGTATTGAAATGTCCGTTGGATATATAGTCTAGGTTAAGGGGACAGGTGAAGCTAGAGAAATAAACTTGAGAGTCTTCGGCATAGGGACAATGTTTAAAGTTACGAGACTAGAAGAGATCACCTGGGGTTATCTGAGGACCAAACGCTGGGACTAAGGAGGAACCAGCAAAGGAGACAGAGAAGGAGAATCTAACGGTGCAGGAGGAAAAACAAGGAGAAAGCAGAGTCCTAGAAGTCAAGACAGGAAAAAGAAAAAAAAAAAGTTTCCAGAAAAAGGGAGTAGCCAACTATACCAAATGCTTCCGACAGGCCAAGTGAGGTGAAGACTGAGAATCAGTTGTTGGACTTACACAAAGTGGTCATTAATGACCTTGAAAAGGGGTTTGTCAAAGGAGCGATGAAGTCAAAAAACTTGGTTGGAATGAGTTTAAAAGAGGATGGAATAAGAAAATTTGGAGACAGTGAGTACAGGAAACTCTGTTTAGGAGGAGCAGAGAAATGGAGTAGGAAGTTGGTGTGGGAAGAATTTTCTTTTTCTAGATGTTTTCTTGTTTTCTAAATATATCATTGCCCCTTTTTTTTTATGAGAATGGTTTACTAGAGAGGGAAACGTTGCTGATGATGGAGAAAAAGGGAAGGGATTGCTGTCTTTGAGCAGGAAAGAAGAGGATGGAATCTAGTGTTACATAGGGATTCGCCTTAAATAGGAATGCAGAGATTTCATCCACAAAAGCAGAAGAAAAGGCAGAGTAAGATATGGGTAGCTTGATACATGGAGGGATGGGAACGTATGGAGGCTCTCTTCTGACTGCCTATTTTCTGATGAAGTAGCAGCAAAGTCATCAAATGAGAATGCCAAGGAGGGAGGAGATGTTCAAGGTTTAAGATCAGTGAAGGTGTGCAAGAGTGGTTGGGGAGACAGAAAAAGTGAATCGAATATGGAAGTACAGTAGGTTTGCAGAGCAACACCAAGGGCCCACTTGAGTTTAATTGATATGATTTTCAGTATTTCTTTTCAGCCATATTCAACTGCATGGTTTTTGAAGCTAACTTGGTTGGATTTTACCATGATTGGTTGGTTTTTGCCAGGATAGTTTGATGAAGGGAGATGGGGGCAGGAGAGTTGAGGGTGTATGGAAATTAGTCATTAATATTTTACTACAAATGCAATATCACCTTACACCTGTTAGAAAGTCTATTTTTAAAAAAAATAACAAGTATTGGAGAGAATGTGGAAGAAAGAGAATTCTTGTGCACTGTTGGTGGGAATGTAAATTGGTGCAGCCACTACGGAAAACAGAAGTTCCTCAGAAAATTGAAAACAGAACTACTTGGGACGCCTGAGTGGCTCAGGTGGTTGAGGGTCTGACTTCGGCTTAAGTCATGATCTCACTGGACATGGGTTCCAGCCCCGTGTCAGGCTCTGTGCTGAAGGCTCAGAGCCTGGAGACTGCTTCGGATTCTGTGCCTCCCTCTCTGCCCCTCCCCCACTCTCTCTCTCTCTCTCTCTCTCTCTCTCTCTCTCTCTCAAAAATAAATTAAATAAATAAAAACGGAACTACCATATGATCCTGAAATCCAACTTCTGGGTATATATCTGAAGGAAATGAAATCACTGTCTCACTATCTGGAAGAGATACCTGCACTCCCATGTACATTGCAGTATTATTCACAGTAGCCAAGACATGGGAACAACCTAAATGTCCATCTATGGATGAATGGATAAAAACAGTTGATACACACACACACACACACACACACACACAGACATACACATAAGCACAACACACATATATAAAGAAGGAAATCCTATCTTTCAAGACAACATGAATGGACCTCGAGGATATTACGTTAAGAGAAAAAAGTCAGATAGAGAAAGATAAATATTGTATAGTATCACTTATATGTGGAATCTAAAAAAACTGAACCTATAGAAATAGAGAGTAGAATAGTGGTTACCAGGGCTGGGGGTTGGGGAAAATAAGCAGATGTGGTCAAAGGGTACAAATTCCCATGCATAAGATGAATAAATTCTGAGGATCTAACGCACAGCATGGTGACCATGGTTGACAATACTGTCCTGAACACCTGCCAAGAGAGTAGATCTTGAATGTTCTCACCACACCTAAAACAACAACGAAAAAGGTAATTATGTGAGACGATGGAGGTGTTAACTAACTTCATTACGGTAATCATTCCATACCTATATAGGTATATCAAATCATGACACTGTACATCTTAAAGTTACACAATGTTACCTGTCAATAAGGCTGGAAGAAATATTTTATTAGGGTACCTAAGCTAAGTAAGGAGAGAAATGAGGGGCAGTAAAAAGGTAATAGAATTAATGGATTCTGACATGGAGAAAAGTGAAAAGTTTGCCTAGAATATGTACATATTCAATTTCTCCTCTGGGAAAGTAGGGTTTCTGCTAAACACCTCCAAGGATGAATTCAGACTTAGCATTCAGGACCAGCCTCAAGTAAGAGTATGTGACTGTTTTCAATCTCCTAAAAAGGTTTCCTCTACCGTTTGCCAATGCCTAAAGTCCCCTCATTTGCTCCAATCACACAATTATTCCGTGCGGATAAGTAACACATTTTCACAACTTTTTTTCAAGTAAATAGAGTACTTAAAAGAGTAGGAGGATACCCAACAAATGAAGGAGAAAAGAGCGCCCTGAGGAGAACAGTAGAGGGAAACAGTGAAAATGGAAGATAATTTATCGATCCCCTGATCCCACCAAAAGGGATATGTCAGGAATGCTTCAGTTCGCAATTGCAGTTAACCAAAACCCAACTGACAGTGGCATACGATAAGGACGTTTATAACCTCACATAGGTGAAAATGTCCAGAGGTAAGAAAAGGAAACATCTGCATTTTTGAGTGGAGAAAACTTTCCAAAGCCTTCCACAAGACTTCCCCTTACATCTAATCAGCTAGAATTATATCTCAGGCCCACATCTAATCCTTGCACTTCTCCAGGACAATGAGAACTTCTTGGTTAGTTAAGCTAATCAAGGTCCAACTCCAGCCTCCTCTTAAGGATATGGCCACTAGGAGGAGCCTGAACAAAATCTGGGTTCTGTTAGTGAGGAAAAAGGGAAAAGTGTCCATTTGGTAGTTAACCAATAGGGATATTAACCGTGGTTTTTTTCTCAGATGCCACTAATAACATAAGACATTATGGGAAATACCACCTTACACTAACGCAATTTCCCATGAATTACAAAGACTTCAGCACTTTTTTTTTTTTAATTGTGGCTGAACATTAAAAGAAATTTACCTTGGAGAAGCCCTTGACTGAGGCCATCTTAAGATTTTGGAAGGAGAAAAAGAAAAACAGGACAACACTGAAAAACTATGCAATTTGAGGGATTTTATTACCTGGATATTCAGAGATATCGAGACATTGAAACCAGTTGGTGAAGGACAAATAGAACAGGAAACTGCTAAGCCCTAAGATACGAAACAGGGGAGTAGAGAAGGGTGATACACCAATGAAGAGACAAATGCAAATCACAGACAGGAATATCAACTCATAAGGTCAAGATTATTCAAAGCAGATATAAAACAATAGTTTAGTTATATTTTTCTTAAGACTGTTGGTTTTGATTTTAAAAAAAAACCAACTTGGGGCGCCTGGGCGGCTCAGTTGGTTAAGCGTCTCACTTTGGTTCAAGTCATGATCTCGCGGTTTGTGACTCGGAGCCCCACATCAGGCTCTGTGCTGACAGCTCAGAGCCTGGAACCTGCTTTGGATCCTATGTCTCCCCCTCTCTCTGCTCCTCCCTTGCTCATGCTCTGTCTCTTTGTCTCTCTCTCTCTCTCTCTCTCTCAAGAATAAACAAACATTAAAACAATTTTTTTTAATTAAAAAAAAACAACTTAAAATCTTAGCGGAAAGAAATCTTAGCAGCATTACAATGGGTACATCAGCGATGTAAATATAAAACGCAAAAGGAGATTTTTCTGACCTAAATCTATGCATGAACTTTCTAGAATATATGCATGAATTTCAGAGTCAAAGGGGGGAAATATAGTAGAAAGTCAAAGGATTTGCAGAAAGAATCATCCCATAGTATTTAGGCAGAAAATACCAAGCTGTACTGGAAATGACTGACAAAAACAAGCAAGCAAGCAAACAACAACCACAAGGCTCTCAGGAAATCCTCACCCAGTACTTGGTGTAATCTCTTCCTGTACCAGTACAAGGCACTCTACTTAACATCATAGTTACTTGTGCAGCTTTCTTCTCGTTTTCTCATTAGCAACTAAGCCAGTTGAGGGCAGGAACTGTCAGGGACTGTGGCATTTATTTATTTATTTTATCTCCTACAGCATCCAGCATTGACTCTCTAGAAACACTTTTGTTCAAATACTTGTTGAATTGGAGCAAGCCCTTCAAAACAAGGCCAGCAAAAGGAAGGACTTCTGTTCTCGAAGAGATTTTAGTCAGGGCAAACGTGAGGGTCTCTGAAGGAAGACGAAAAAAATAAATCTGTGGAAGGAGATTAATTAAATTACAGGTGATCCGAACAAGAAAGCAGCTTTATTCTAGGTGCACTCGTTCCAGAGAAGGAAGATTTAGAGATTAAATAAATTCATCGCAAGAATATGAAAAGGAGTGAAGCTGTGGGGGGTATAAACACAATTATTTCTGAATATCTTCTAAATCGTATTAAACATTATTATTTCTATTCCTGTCTATCAAGCCTTGCCTTGAAATGAGAGATGAGGAGGAAGCCCAGAGAAGGTGCTGGGCCTCGGGCACAGGTGGGAATTCAGTGAGGATTAGTGACCTCTCCCAGCGTGGAGGCAGCAGACATGTATAATTAAGCCTCGAGTTTATTTAGCGCATAACAGTTTACAAAGCCCTTTCCTAGGAGCTATCCATCTTTCTTAGTGGAGAAAGTGGAGAAAGATGGAGCCTCGCGTTTGTTTAGCGCATAACAGTTTACAAAGCCCTTTCCTAGGAGCTATCCATCTTTCTTAGTGGAGAAAGTGGACAAAGATGTAAGGAGGAGAGCCGTGTGCTTTAGGTCAGAAAAATCTCCTTTTGCCTTTTATATTTACATTGCTGATGTACCCATTTGTAATGCTGCTAAGATTTCTTTCTGGACCAGTAAGCATTGCTTGCTTTTCTCCCTAAGTACACACATTCCTAATATGTTGGTAGTGAATTGTTACAGGATATAGAATTCCACATCAAACTAGAACATTCCCAAATTCCGAAGGACCAGCGTGTCCTCTTTAATGCCCAAATTCTGTCGGCACCAAAAAGCTGCCACCACTTTCCCTGCAATTCCAGTCCCTTACAAAGAGGGCATCGTCTTTGTGACTCTCTGGAGGGCTGCTAGGGCTGGGACAGGTTAGAGATAATAAAGCATTCTTTCAGTTCACACCAGGGGCCCCTTTCTCAGCCACCCAAGCCCTGCACCTCCCCATGCCAACGAGGATGCAAATACAGTAATCCTCCATGAACCTCAGTACCTTTGTCCTAAAATGGTCAGTAAAACTGCCATTGACAAAATCAAGATCTTTAAGAAGACAGTGTATTTTTGGGGTGGGGGGGGGGGGTTGGGGAAGGCAGAAGGGAAGTCACAAAAATAGCTTAAAGTGTAATTCTTTGTCAATTCTGTGGTATGCGTTTTGCTCACATCTCTAAAATTGGGGCATGTCTTACATTTGTGGTCTGCGCAGAGTCCTGTCGTTGTTACTCATGCCCCACCATACATCTGCAGCAAAGCTTGCAGAGAAATTCCTGGAGTTCTTTTATGAAATGCTGCATCATTAGTGCCGTTAATGTCACAGAAGATGATACTGGTTGAAAACTGATGACTCCTGGTATGTTAGTTAGCTATTGAGGTGAAACCTGTCCCCAAATGTCGCAGCCCGAAACAACAAACACGTGTCACTTAGCTCACAGGGTCCCTGTTGGTCAAGAATCTGAAGGAGTGTAGCTGGGTGCTGTGGCTCAGAGCCTGTGAGGAGGTTGTAGTCAAGATGGGGTCTGGGGCGGTAGTCATCTGAATGCTTGACTGGGCTGGAAGATGCACGTCAAGCTCACTTATTTGACGGTTGTCCAGAGGTCTCAGTTCCTTACCACGTGGGCCTCTCTTGACGACTGCTTCATACCACGGCAGCTGGTTTCCTCCAAAGTGGAGAATCCAGGAGGAGAAGAATTAGAAGGAAGCCACAGTGACTTTCTATGTCCCAGTCTTGGAAGTCCCACCTGGTCACATTCCACTTTATTCTGTTCATTAGAAGCAGTCATGAAGTCCAGCCCACACTCAAGGGGATGGAATTAGGCTCCACTTATTGAAGGAAGGAATATCAAAGAATTTATGAACATAGTTTTAAAATTACCACTCTTGGGCACAAACATGATTGAAAAGTTAGTCACTGAATATGAAGAAGCTATTTCATTTAGATTTTCTTGAAGATTTTATTTTTTTAAGTAATTTCTACACCTAATGTGGGGCTCGATCTCACAACCCTGAGGTCAAAGGTCGCATGTTCCACTTATTGGGCCAACCAGCCCTCCCTCATTTAGATTCTTCATGTAGGTACAGGAGTGATGCATGGGAAAATACCTGTCTAAATAAGTCTAATAGAGCTCTCAAGTATAAAAGAAAAATTTTAAGAATAATAAATCATTGTATTGTAGTGTTATTGGCAGGGGTATTTTAGTGATATACAAATTAATATATATAAATAACTGATCATGTCTCAGATTCAATAAATATTATTAACAGGCTTTTAAAGACCAGTGAAAATAAAGTGTAGGAAGCAATCACATTTGTTGATGTAACAGACCCTTTCTCTTTTAAAATTCCTTTTAAAATTATTTAAGGGGCCCCTGGATGGCTCAGTGGTTTAAGCATCCAACTCTTGATCTTAGCTCAGATCTTGGTCTTACGGTCATGCCCTGAGTTGGAACCCAATGCAGGGCATGAAGCCTACTTAAAAAAAAATTACTTAAGGGGCGCCTGGCTGGCAGGCTCAGTCAGTTGAGCGTCCAACTTGGGATCAGGGCATAATCTCCCGGTTCGTGAGTTTGAGCCGCATCGGGCTTTGTGTGGACAGCTCAGAGCTTGGAGCCTGCTTTGGATTCTGTGTCTCCCTCTGTCTCTGCTCCTCCCCCACTTGTGCTCTGTCTCTCTCAAAAATAAACAAATATTAAAAAATTAAAAAAAAATTACTTAAGTCATCATAATCCACAGAAACTGTATCTTACGCAAATATTACAAGAAGTTTTAAAATCAGTCCTATCTTTAAGTGAAATAACTTTTCCACTTATATTTGTCTTTGATTTTGTGTGTCTAAGTACAATGCTTATGTAACTGCTTGAGTTTTTCATAAATTCAGCAATTAAAACGATGTTTTGGGGACTGGGTTTTTCTATCCCTATATCGAAAGTGTGAAGAACCCACTGTGCAGGGTTCACATTCAGCTGTATAGCCACAATGGTTATTAAGATATTAAAATAATTCCATGCCAAGAAATAAATAGGCACTGTGGTTCCTGATCTCTCTACTTCTATCCCATGACTTCCCCAGGATCCAGCAACTGAAACAGTAAAGGCCAGCACTGAGGGGTTGGGTAGGAGTGTGTGGGGATGAAGGGTCAGGGGGGACTCGGGGGCCTTCCTCCATCACTACGTCTAGCATCCTTTCTGACCTGATACATGCTGTGCTGTAACTGTTATAAATACTGTGACTATCAAACATGTATCTATGCTAATGAAAACCAATAATTACTTTTATATTTTTGTTTAAGGGGAATGAACTGAACTTGGGAATAGGGTAACTCTTAGTTTGATATCTAAATATGTCTGAATTTTGATTGAGGTGTTGATTCTGGAAAACAAAGCCGTGTCCCCTGGATTCATAAGCTGGATGTATTTTAAGCCAGGTTATATTTCAGCTACAAAAAATTAAAGCAGGAGGGTTACTTGATCTTTTTACAGCTCATAATTATTTTTGGAGTATTCTGAACAATGCTAGAATTTAAAAACATCTTATATATTTCTAAGTAAGAGATGTAAGTACTCAAATCATAAATCTGACCAGTATTGCTATTACAATGAAATGTATAACGTAAAGATGAATATTTTATTTGAATATATTCTTTAGTGATTATCAGTTCTTTTCTCATACCATTAATTCTTCATAGAATTTTTCAAGATCATGGATTCAAATAAAGATAATATTTAAAAGAAAACTAATATTTTAAAAGCATTTGACAAACAAGGTAACACTTCTCCTGAAAATACAGAACAATTATTTTATATCTGCAAAACAATCAATTTAATATAATTCTTCAGGTAGGTTTGCCCTTTTATCCTTTTTTTTTTTTTTTTTTAAGATTTTATCCTTAAGTAATCTCTATACCCAATGTGGGGCTTGAACCCACAACCTCGAGGTCAAGAGTTGCACACTCCACAGCAAAGGACACAATCAACAAAACTAAAAGGCAACCAAAGGAATAGAAGATCTTTGCAAATGACATATCACATAAACTCAACACACAAAAAACAAATAATCCACTGAAGAAATGGGCAGAAGACATGAATAGACACTTTTCTAAAGATGTCCAGATGGCTAAAAGATGAAAAGATGTTCAACATCGCTCGTCAGGGAAATACAAACCAAAACCACAATGAGATACCACCTCACACCTGTCAAAATGGCTAAAATTAACAAGTCAGGAAACAACAAATGTTGGCAAGGATGCAGAGAAAGGGGAACCCTCTTGCACTGCTGGTGGGAATGCAAACTAGTGTAGGTACTCTGGAAACTAGCATGGAGGTTCCTCAAAAAATTAAAAATAGAACTACCCTATGACCCAGAAATTTCACTACTAGGAACTTGTCCAAAGGATACAAAAATGCTGATTCAAAGGGGCACATACACCCCAGTGTTGATAGCAGCACTATCAACAATAGCCAAAGTATGGAAAGAACCAAAATGTCCATCAACTGCTGAATGGATTAAGAAGATGTGGTATATGGATATATAATGGAATACTACCTGGTGATTAAAAAGAATGAAATCTTGCCATTTGCAACAATGTGGATGGAACTGGAGGGTATTATGCTAAGTGAAATAAGTCAGTCAGAGAAAGATATATGATTTCACTCATATGTGGGATTTGAGAAACTCACAAGATGAACATAGGGGAAGGGAAGGAAAAAGAAGATAAAAACAGCAAGGGAAGCAAACTACAAGAGACTCTTAAATACAGAGAACAAACTGAGGGTTGCTGGAGTGGAGATGGGTGGGGGGGGGTGGATTAAGTGGGCGACGGGCATTAAGGAGGGCACTTGTTGGGATGAGCACTGGGTGTCATATGTGACAGATGAAACACTGGGTTCTACTCCTGAAGCCAAGACTACACAGTATGTTAACTAACTTGAAAATAAATTAAAAAAAAAAAAAAAAAGAGTTGCATACTCTACCCACTGAGCCAGCCAGGCATTAACCTATTTTTTTTTTTTATGTCAAAGTGTACATTTGTAATTAGATACAAGAATAAAAGCAGAATAAAAGGAATTGGTGGACATACTTATATAGATTTTTAATACAAATTGGCATCCCCGTGTTTTGAAAATCATAACAAATAGAAAAACATATAAAGACCTGAGACTCTTTCCATAGGTCTCTAAACCCTGTTCTACTCATGATTTATTCTATAAAAATGGGAAGTAAAATAAGGTTATATATTGTCATCAGCATAGGGCTTACTTTTCTAACAGTCTTTTTGTTCACATAATTAAAGAAGTGAACTATAATACAAAACCACGGTAACTTATAAATTTACTTATGACTTATGAACTGTAGTTAGAAATAGACATGATGCTTCGCCAAACACGCAGGTGCACGCGCGCGCGCACACACACATTTCACGTATGCATATACAAATTTGACAAAGAATAAGCCGACATAAAGAAAGCTTCAAAGACGTAAAACAGTTAAGTTAAAGTTGTAACCACTTGCAATATTCCTGAACTGAGTTGGAATCTTTTTTCAGTAAGCTTCCTGTTTGCCTTTAAATTATTTTCCTCAACAGTGTAGTTCAAACTTGTTTCAAACTCAGATTCTCAGAAGCCATGATGCCCTTTACATAACACCATGAATTACTGATGTATTTAATTCTAGCATAAAATTATACAAGCTAGGAACGATTTTACCAGCAGAAAATATAACCTTTATTATGGCTCCCACATCTCAAAGATAATACTACTATCAATAAAATATTTATTAAACCACATTTCATAGCAAGGTAATAAATAACACAATTTAGGCCAAGCCAACCATCTAGAAAGGCATGATTCAAAGATGGATGGGTGATTGAGACAACTTACATTTAATTTCCTCCTCTTCCCTGTATTTGCTTTTGTCTGATCTTTGCTCCCAGGGTCTGACTTCCTGGCTCTCTGACTCTGACTTGAGATGAACCTGTTCATCTTAACTTGGCCCAACATGATCTGAGCCTTGGCTCCTCCCCATGGATTCAGGCTTAATACACTCCCATATCTGCAAGCTCTGGCCAACTGGTCCCTAGGATTGTGGCAAGAGGATCTTGAGGTGCTCTAGAAATCTAGCTGAGGTAGAGATCCAGGGAAACAGGGTTAGTTCGGAAAAGAGGAACAGCATCCCTTGTGCCTGAATCTGGCATGCAATAGGTGCTCAGTAAAGTACCACCTGATTGGAAAAAGCATCCCCAAAAGTCAGGTTGGGAATGAAAAGACAAGTCAGAGTTAAGAACAGGATCTGGAAGCCAAGGTAAGACACTAAAGAGGACAAGATGGCCGGAAGTGGAGAGCAGGAAGTAGCCAGAGGTGCCCCTGAGGATGGCAGGACACTAAGCCAGTTTGGACAATGCATTTATTTATATCCTAATTCCACAAAGAAATCAGAACAGCTATGTGAAAGTAGCTTGGAGCTCATAAATTCTTTTTCTGAGAGACTGAAAGGTAGCTTGTTGAGAGTAAGAAAACCTTTGGAAATCAAATTGCACATTTTCTTTTTTGTGGCTATAAGTTGATAGGAAGCTGGAAAACACAGGAGTGCTTTTGCCCTGAGGGCTCAGATTCATTTTGTCTATTTAATAAATATAGGAAATGATTTTAAATATAGAAAACTTTCCATTCATGTCTACAAAAAAGTTGTTGAACACATGAGCAGCTGTTTTTGTTTTTCACCAATTGGTTTGCTTCTCGTTCACTTGTTTGGTTATCAGCTATCACTTCGAGGTAGGCAAATTGTAGTTGGAACGAACATTTTAAAATTAGGATATAACTGATTTGAAACTTTCATTTTGTTGAATAGCATTGGGAAAAGATGACTATCCTCTAATTTTGAGATAGAGCACCCCAAACTGGCTCATAAGCAGATAGTTTGAGGAAAACATGCAATTGAATCAAGAAATTCCTACTGAATTTCTCCCTTTTTCCTCTTTGGGATGTTGAGAATTAACTTTTCAATGCATTGTCCACTTCCAAAGCTTTTCAGCTTTTCAGCATTGGTCCGACTAGGAAATATTCCATGCTCTTCCCCCCCACCTTTTGGATTAACTTATAATTAACAATAACTTCTACTGAAAACTGTATCAGAAGCTTGGGAGATTTATCTTTTTTTTTTTTTTTTTTTTAAGTTTGTTTATTCTGAGAGCACAAGCTGGAAAGGGGCAGAGTGGGGCAGAGGGAAGGCAGAGGGAAAGGAAGAGAGAGAATCCCAAGCAGGCTCTGTGCTGTCTGATGAAGCTGGACGCTTTAACCGACGGAGCCGCCCAGGTGCCCCTTGGTAGAGATACCTTATTTGGTCCTCTTAACAGACCTGTGAGGCATTATCCTCACTGTGCCAAAGAGGAAAAGAGGATGCAGGACAGTTAATTTGCCCAAGGTTGTGCAGTTAATTAAGCGGCCAAACCAGGAATGAAGCCCACAGTCCTCTGCCTCCTAGTTGGTGATCTCTGCATCACAGGGCTTTGCTGTTGCCAGGGAGATCAACCCACCCCACTGTCACCATCACCGGGCTTTTCCACTCCAGTGGTGAAGATTACAGGGTCTACAGGATGTTGCTGTTCTGCCACCTTACCTCTCTCCTGCTGCCTTTTTGGCTTCTCTAGACTGTCGTGCTTTAGCTACAATCCAACCTTCAGGCTCATCCCTCTTGTTGGATTCCTCTTCCTCCAACCTTTCCTCAGATACTGATTGGCAAGGCTCGTTTCCTCATTTCAAGTTTTGCTCAGGTATCACTTGGGAAGGCTCTCCGGACAATCGCAGCCTTAGCACTCATCACCTTTTTTGTGCTTGTCCTCCCCACTCTGTAATACGTGTGACCTCTATAAGGGCAGGGATAGGGCTTTCTGTTGTTCTCGATCGATCTCTGATACCCAGATTTGTGCCTGCACCAAGTAAACAGTATTTGTTCAATGAGTGGAGAATCAAAATTTAACCTCTTACCCTTTGCCACTGTTAAGTTTTATAGCAAACTCAGGTCCAGAAATGGGGGGGTGGGGAGGAGGATAGGTAAAAATGCAATTTCATGGAAACTGCTGGTACAAATCTTCAGAGCATTTATTTTAGGCCAAGTGTGTACATTTAGGCCTATCTGTAATTTCTTACGGATTCTTTTTCTTTAAACAGCTTTAGAAACAAAAGTTTTATTCTGAAGTTTGAACTTCTTAACCCACCCCAAATGTTATGCTGATATATACCTACAATGCTACACATAGCATATATCTTTAAAAATGTTAATTTCATTAAGATCTAGGAAAAAAACCTCTATGGATTGTGTTTACATTGAGCAAAAATTTTAAATAGTGCCAGTTATGCAAGGGGAGTATTGGTAATTGGGGGAAACACATCTATTGTTTCCTTGAATTAAATTTTTTATTATGGTGTTTTTGTTTTTATGAAATATTTCAAAACAAGCTTATGTGAAAATTTTGCTTGACTTTCACCCAATTTTCCTGGTCGACTTCTCTAGGAAATGCACAATGTACTTAAGGCTTCAGTATCTGCACTTAATTGTAGGCCGGATAGTGATACATGATTTAGCATAAAAATGCCTTTTCTGTTTAAAGAGAACAGGTTTTATGTCACTATGGTCTAATAAATGTACTAATTCAAATCCTTACTATAAACAGTTGCACTCTATGTACATGCAAACATAAATTGCTTTTCTGGGCCAAAGTATTATAAGCAGCATTGTGTTTTTTGTGTTTAAATACATGAAAACTTGGGAGTATAATTAAAATTCTAAAATCTAGTAATAACCCTATTAATTGGAACATTTTTTTTCTTCCAGGAGAAATTATCCCAGCATTATCCAAACTATTAGCTCAGACAAAAATAAAGGTTTTCAAGATCTGTCTTCCTTCCTCTCTTCTCCCCTCCTTCTTTCTTACTATTTGTACTTGAGATTACTCTCAGGTATCCACAAATAAATTATTTGATTGCCACCTGCTGCTAGGAGGAACACAGCTGGAGGCCTATGCTAATTAGCTACTCTGCAAAGAACCAAAATACGTACCTTAAAAATCCTGCGACACAATTACAAGTTGGTTGTGTGCACAGTAAAGTTATTATTGCTTGGGCAATAAATACAGTTAACACATGATTCAGATATACTGAATAAAGTATTTTGCGCTTCTTGCACATACCTTAAGTTCTTGGATCCCTTAAGCATCTGAATTTTTAAATAAAAATACTCAACACGCGATCCTTTCTTCTGGACTTGAAAT
Source organism: Panthera leo (assembly GCF_018350215.1). Classification (NCBI taxonomy): domain Eukaryota; kingdom Metazoa; phylum Chordata; class Mammalia; order Carnivora; family Felidae; genus Panthera; species Panthera leo. The sequence goes on along the minus strand of NC_056680.1, from coordinate 112,700,144 downwards.
CATCCTCACCAACAGCACTGTGAACCACACTATATTACAGTCTTGCTCCCAGCACCGCTTCACCTTTCCCTGCTCATTACCCCAAATGTTTTACATCAATAATCTATGATAAAGTAAAAAACATTACTTTCAATTTTCTTCCATTCAGTCTTGTTCATAGTTATGTGGTTGAAGTCCCAAGAAGTCCCAAGAATCAAACTGGTATTATCATACTAAAAATTAAAAAAAAAAAAAAAAAAAAATTTAATGTTCCAATTTCACAATCATTTCTTTTATGCAGTATCATCCTGAAACTTCCAAATGTGACTTTTTCTGGTAATTTTATCTTTAATTTGACACAAATTTCTTGAACAATTTACTCTGTAACTGGTCTTGTTTGGCATAATAGCACAAATTTAACCGTTTCTCGATTCAGTTATTGTTATGAACACACAGATACTACACTACACTGAGTTGTAACATAAACATACCTTTACCTTTGGGCTCTCCTGTACAAGGCAACCTATAGAGCTAGCTCTGGATTACTAGATGTAAAAAGACTCTTTCTGGAGTCTTCTGCCAGTGAGCCAGGGGACTTCCCTTGCTGCCGTTATAACCCCCCCGCCCCCACCAGCCCACGCCCCTCATTTGGCCGTATCATCTAATCTGGCCTGAGCTTGGAAATCTGATAAGTGAAGTTGTTACAATAATGTATTCATCATGTTAGTAAGGTTCTTTATGAGATCTGTAGGGCTCTCCCCGGAGGAAAAGACAACAGCTTTTGCTTACAGATTTTGTGGCATTTATGTGGCATACTCTGCTTCTTCTTAGTATTTCTGTGAGCTTAAATAGTATTTTAATTATGTGTTCGTTTTTAGCTCTTCCTACAATTTCCTAACATTTACTGCTTTAAAAACATTTAAGTAAAAAATGTCCTAAATCAAATTTTAATTTCCATAAATGTCTAGGGCAATGGCTACAAATTAACATGAAATCTGCATCGGTGTTCTCTGGCAGTATGTTCAGAGAAATGGTGACCAGATCTTATACCAGGAATTATGAAGAGTTGCCAATACGTTTTCTAGTGAGAAGCATTTACTTCCCAGTGTTCACCGTGATAAGAAGGTTGATACTTCAAATAATTTATTGCTGCTTTATAGTATACATAATTAAATGAAGAAACATGTTAAACTCAAGGGAATTTTTAATAGGTTACTTGCAATTGTTATTGCAGGCAACAACTTGTACATGATTTTATTTCCAAATCCACAAAAAACAAATTTTATACAAATCAGCACTGTAAAAATGTCAATTACAGCCCCAGAGGCTTTGCTGGCAGAATAATTGTCTAAATTCTAGGATATGGGAAACAGGTTTTTTTCTTGATTCATCTTTTTTTTTCATTTTCTTTTTTTTTTTTTTTTACAAAAAAAATTTACAAGTGAAATGTTACTACAAAACTTTTTATAAGGAATTTTTGCAAAACATTTACATTTTACCATCAACTATTTCTGTTTTAAAATCATTATGTAGATTTAATACCCTATGCTGCACATCAATTTATGTGGGATGACAACTTAGTGACATGCATAAAAAAACACCACAAGGCATTAAAATGAAGACTTAAATACAAATATTGTTGCAATAAAACAGTTATAAAATTGAAAAATAGGACCTAAACATCATGCTTATCTAAGTTTGACAAATTAACTTTTTCTCCTAGATTACACACTTTTATTACTGCTCTCATGAGAGTGTGATAAATAATGACTTAACATCAAGTTCTAATGTAATCAGCAACACATACACAAACCTAACCAAAGAAAGTATACTGTAAGAAAAAACTATTCTAACACTGGAGTTCTACCATGATAAATACATAGCTTTGCACTGATAATTACAATAAAGAAAAGTTTTATAACGGTGGCAAAGGGAATGAACAGTGAAATGCCATTAAATATGACTCTACTGCACATCTGTGCCCTATTACTTATAACAGCTATATCCCACTGAGTCAAATAAAGGACATTGAAATTTACGATTCTTATAAGACAGAAAAGTGGATTCAGAATGGTATGCAGAACAGACTGTCAAAATAGTTCTCATTTCAGTGGTGAAATGTGCACCTGCTAACACAAATTAATGTATTTTATATGCTATAAAGCTATCCAGATTCAGTTTGTTAAATTTATAATAGGCCTCATTGTTGATTAAAAAATAACTTCCATTTCTGATGAGCATACACAGGTATGCATTAAAACCGGTTCATGGAATAACGGTGCAGAGAGCTCATACTTGGTATTAACAACAACGAAAAGTGTCACTTTGAGGAAACATGATTCGAACATTAGGAAAGTTTCTTTGCATAAAAAAATTTATAGCACTGATTGTGTAGCATAATGATAGATAAAATATATATTTGATGTTTCAGCTCCTATATAATAAAATTAAAATTCACACGACCAAATGCTCCTCTGTACCAAACAAAACAACAAACTGATTCTGATGTTTTAAAGCCAGATACATCAGTTGTTAAGAGTACATTAAATAAAATATACAAAACAATTTACAAAATCCAACTAAAATTTAAAGACTTTGTTACAAGTCTACAAAAGCTTTAAGAAACTTGAAATTTATAACCACAGTGTAAAAATTTTTTTTTCCTTTAATCTCAAAGCTTTTTTATACAAACTGAAAGCACAAAAGGCCTCCAGCTTTACAGAGCGCTACAAAGGGCTGGCCCGAAGTGTGCACAGTGTAAACAGTGATCGCTACAGTATTTCTCCTTCATCGAAAAGACAAGAAACACCACGATTCTGGAAGAGAATTCGCAGGAGTAGTACTTTTCCTGAAATAATAGAGAAATGCACAAGAAAACACGTACCTTTATTCAAACGGTCCCCAAACTAATAATGTTAATAAACCAGGCAGTTAAAAGTTTTAGTTTTCAAATGGTCAATTCCAATTCCATTATGTTTCCAGGTAAATACATTTTTAAAGTGAGAAATATCTTACTAATACTTAAACTGTTGGTATAATCCAAATTTGTTTCATAGGAGACTTTTGGCCACCTTTCCTAGAAGATCCTTGCATAAACAATAAAATATAATTTTTTTCCTTAGTCATTTATTTGAAAGTTATTCTGATTTTTAAAAAATAACGTGCTTCATAGTATCACATCATTATATATCTGTTAGGCTGTCTCTTTAGGGAAAATTCAGTTATTGGCATAACATAAAGATATTTCTATGTTATAAATTCGTAACCAGCCTTCTAACACAGTACTAGAAATAAAATGGGGTTGGCGAAATTTTAGTAGAGAGGAAAACGGAAATTGTAACATAGTTAAAAGATAATTTTCTGCTGGCCTTACAAAAAAAAGTGTGATAATTCTTTCTTTGGCTACCAAGTCAAAGCATAAAGAATTCTGCACATTGTCAACATAACTCATATTTACAGAATATGAAACTACAGAATGATTTATACTCTAGGCAAATATTTCCAATATAAACATTTAAAATGAATTTTGTGGTTCAACCTAGGGTTAGGAATATCATCAATCCTAACTTCAAAACTTACATATGTTAGGTTGCCTCATTTTATTTTCCCGAAGCTATTATGAGTTTGTTTCAACCACCCTCCCCACCCCAGTATTTTCCTAAGGTTTCAATCTAAAATTTAACCTAAAGTTTAGCTCTAAGTTCCTCTTGTGTCTCCAAATGGAGAAAGTAATTGGACTTCACTGATTGTCTGCATACACACTACTATAATGTAGTGGTAATAAAGATCTGAGATGCATCTCAGATTACTTTTGTGGAACTTACCTAATTCAACTGTTGAAGAATTTCTAACATTTAGAAAAGACGGCCAAAACTATTTTCGGTTGATTTTCCAAAAAACAAGCTAAGGAAATAAAATATTATCCCTATCATCAGTTAACTGTTTTCTGTGCTATAGAAAAAAAATCTACATAAAATTATTACTGACTGAATTTATAACAAAGTACTTCCAAAGAAAACAAGTCCACTTAAGGTCCAGCCTGCAAACTACTGAGGTCTGTCTTTTTAAACATGTTAACACATGATGTTAAGAGAGGGGAAAATTCAGTTTAAAGATTATGTGATATATTTCCAAATGGCTACAACTTATAGTATGGAGGAAATACTTTTCTGTTACCAGTACATCAGTATGCTTTTTGTATTTCTAAAAATTCAACACTTCACATGTTGACCCCAAATCTTGGAATATATAAAGAAGCCAAGAATGAAAACATGATTGATTTCCTACTCTGTAATCCACTTGACCAGCCCATTTCCAGATTTTCAAAGGTGTGTAAACTTAAGTGCAGCACTAGAGGTCTCTGTTATAAATAACTTTTCAGAATTCTTCCATGTTGGTTGAAACATTGGGAGTTGCTGGGTTTGAATCTTGAGAAATGGCTGCAACTGTGACAATTCTTGGGGAGCCAAGCACCTCTGTAACAGATGAGTCCAGTTCTCCCGAGGTAACAATGGCAAGAGCTGTCCCACCACCTTTCTTATTCTGGTGCGTTTTGACATGTTTGGAGAGATGATCACTCCGCATAAACCTTTTAGAACATTCCGGGCATTCAAACCTCTTTTCACCTAAACAAAAAAACAGTGAATGAAGTCACACATACTTTATTTAAATGAAATAATAATGTTAAATAATTTCTCTTCTGGTCATACTATACTTTTGTTTAACTTTTGACCAGATGCAAAATACTTTCATTCTGTTTTATTTTAAAATGCTATCAAACAAGCAACGCAGAACAGGAAAAAGAGCATGTGACTAGGAATCAATGAGTTGAGTTAAAGTCTTGGTTCTGCTAAGAACTGGAAGTAAAAGCTGAAGCCAGTTAAAGAGCCACTCTGTGCCTCAGTTTCCCCATTTACGAAATGAGGATTTCTTTCTTTTTTTTTTTTTTTGAATGTTTATTTATTTTGGGGAGCAGAGAGAGAGGACAGAGGATCCAAAGCAGGATCCGGACAGACAGTGAATCTGATGCAGGGCTCAAAATCCAGAACCGTGAGATCATGACCTGAGCTGAAGTTGGGTGCTCAACTGACTGAGCCACCCAGACCAGTTGAAAGTAAGAGGATTTCTAACAGAATCTCAAAAATCTCTTCCAGGTGTAACAATATATAGTTCAAGGCTCATGTCTACTCTTTACTACCTACTGCCTCTGTTTTAATTATAATGCCTAGAGGCAGGGGCACCTGGATGGCTCAGCCGGTTGAGTGTCTGACTTTGGCTCAGGTCATGATCTCGCGGTTCCTGAGTTCAAGCCCCGCGTCGGGCTCTGTGCTGACAGCTCGGAGCCTGGAGCCTGCTTCGGATTCTGTGTCTCCCTCTCTCTGTCCCTCCCCCACTCATGATCTGTCCCTCTCTCTCAAAGATGAATAAACGTTAAAAAAAAAAAAATTAATAATGCCTGGAGGCAAAAAACTATCTTAGAACTACCTCAAATAAAATCAGTTAATAATTTAATAGTGCACTGAGTTTCTTCACAAGGCAAAAATGAGAGTAAGGTGAATACTGCGTTTCAAATTTAATAATTTGTACGTCTCACAGAATAAGGCTGTCAGGTTCTCGTATACAAAGTGACCCTGAAATATGCTCTCCTTAAGATGTAAGATAGCTCCACAGGAACTAACTACTTCTCTGTTTTTGAATAAAAACAAATTAAACGTTACCTTAAAAGAAAAAAGACATTTCACTTCTGTGCATAATGGATGGGGCACAAAAAAATGTGGTTAAGTGGTGTGTCGTCGTGTTCACAACAGATCAACTATTAGCTTCAGTCCTTTCCTCTAAGTTTGTTACTTAAGGGAAAGAAGTGTTTTCCAAGTCTGACACTAGGACTTGAATAATAAGGAAATTCAGTTTCGCTGACTTCTTTACTTGGCCTTGCTTTTGACTTACCAATAGAAAATCTATAGGTTCAAGTCCATCCATATCAGCTAATTCCCCCACATCTTTGTGTTTGCTTCTATTTTCTAAAAAAATTACATTAGCAATATCTCATTTAAACTTTCTCTTTCAGTCTTGAAAAATTAAATGAAAGGATAAGTACATGGTTTAGACAAAATTCTCAAAAACATTTATTTTTCCTGAATGCTGATACATAGAAAAGGCCAAAAAATGATTAAATGAGGGTGTTCGGTCGGTTAAGATCAATCTTGAACTCCTCTATTTCAAGTCTCCCATTTACTTCAAAAGAAAAATTCATAATTTACAAATTTTAAAGCTTCAAGATCTTATTTCACATTTTCATTTTATAAATCTGTGAGCTGAGGCTCAGAAATTAATTAATCTTCTTGGGAAATCAAAGAACCTATTAGTATCACAGCAGGATTCAAGGCACTGTATTTCTAGTTTGGGTTTTTAATGCTACACCATCAAAGTGCAATTACAGTCCTCCGTTCTTTTATAACAACAATGGCCAGGAATAATCACAAGAAATCAGGTGGTGATGGCTTGAAGACACAAGATCATTTAGTAAGCCCTGAATCAAATGGGTGATCAACCTGTACACAGTCTTTGTTAGCTGTGGTGATGTTTGTGAACTCATTTTTCAACAAATATTTGTTCAGTATCCACAATGTGCCAAGCAACAGTGATACAAAAATGAACAAGTGAGAGTCTCTGACATTTTAAGATCCCATTATCTTAAGATAGTCATTTGCAACCACATGGAGCTATCAGTAACAATTAAGAAATACAAGTCCTAGATACTCTAGTGGCAAACTGTAAGATACGTGAGATATCATGGTGACAGCATTTGTATGAGGACCTTTTTAGTCTGTCTACTTCTAACTGGTGTGGGTGTCAATTAATTTTAAGCAATGAAAGTTGGCTAGAATCTCAAAGTAAGTTACGCTACGCAATTAAACTAACGTTAGGGAAATGACATTTTATTGTGCTATCCTTTTCCACAAAGAAGTGTTTTCTGTGGTGTCAATTTCTAAATTTCTTATTGTTGGCCAAAATTATCATTCCTCTTTATTGCAAGGAAGTCAGAGTTCCTGTACTAATGTAATACAGTATCTTCCTTATATTTATAATTATGTTATTTTATAATTATTCTTAGGAGATTAATACTTTTATAGTTAGTACAAATAAAAACTGAAACTTGATACTAGATTACTTAGGACGGGCAGGAATGGCTCCCAAAGGTGTCCATGCCCTAATCCCTTGGAACTTGTGAATATGTTTTATTACACGGCAAGGGATGTAACGAAGATAACAGAGGTTAATACGGGAAGATTATTCTGATTTAACTGAGCGGGCCCAATCTAATCACATGAGCTGTTAAAAGCTAAGTTTTCTTCAGGTGGAGTCAGAGTTGCAGAAGGAAAAATCAGAGAGATTAGAAATGAAAGGGATTTGACCTGCTATTGGTGAAGGGTGCCACATGGAAAGTATGAGAAAGAATGTGGACAGCCTCCAGGAGCAAACAAGAGCCCACAGCTGAAAGCCAGCAAGGAAACAAGGACCTGTGTCCTTCAAGAGCAAAAACAATTTGGTTGACAGTGTCAGTGAGTTTGGAAGCAGATTTTCTCCTACAGCTGTCAGTAAGGAATAGCCCAGCTGACACCCGAGTTTGACTTTGTGAGGCACTAAGTGGAGGACCCAGACCAAGCCTACTCAGACTTCTGACTTAAAGAAATTGTGATACAATAAATGTGTGTTCTTTTGAGCTGTTAAATTTGAGACAGTTTGTTATGGCAGCAATAGAAAACTAAGAGTTACTTAAGTCAGAACCTCGAAAAAAATTAAAGCATAATAAGGAAATAAATGATGGCTGATCTATATGGTTCAAAATCTGTAAAGTATCTTCATTACAGGTACCCAAAGCATGTTAAGGACAAATTCCAAATTTCATTTCTTTTTTATTAAACTTTATTTATTTTGAGGGAAGGAGAGAGAGAGAACGAGTGGGGCAGAGGGAGAGGGAGACAGAGAATCCCAAGTAGGCTTCGCACCTTGTCAGTGTGAAGTCAGTGCAGAACTTTAACTCACGAACTGTGAGATCATGATCTGAACCAAAAATCAAGGGTCAGATGCTAAACCAACTAAGCCACCCAGGTGTCCCCCAAATTTTATTTCTACCACAAAATATCAAGAACATAACTCAAACAATTTTGGTTTAACTGAGTATAGATAAAAGAATTGCTTCTTTTACCTAGGTTATTAAGAGAAGGCCATGTTGTATTACATGATTGTTAAAATACGGTAGTCTTTTAAAAGGATTTAAGTAGAAGATTCATATTTAGAAACTACATTAGATTACTTCTTAGCATAATATTCTCAACAGTAATCTCTCTCAGAAAAAAACCTGATTGTCAAATGGAATCACAGATGTGAATGAATGCAATAAATCAGCTCTTTTAAGCTTTATTTATTTGAAGTACCATCAAGAGCCAATTATCTTGCTATCATAGTTCTGCCTTTCATCTGTTTTCAACATGTTACCCTCAAATCTAAGCTAATATAATGCATAAAACATACTTTGTGAATTAATGTTATTTCTAAATTTGTCATTTGATAATATATTTAGAAATTAAAATTAGTTTTTTAGGGGCGTCTGGGTGGCTCAGTCAGCTAAGCAACCAACTCCTGATTTTGGCTCAGGTTATAACCTCACAGTTCATGGGTTTGAGCCCTGTATTGGGCTCCACACTGACAATGTGGAGCCTGCTTGGGATTCTTTCTTTCCCTCTCTCTCTCTCACTCTCTCTGTCTGTCCCTCTGGAGCATGCTCACTCACTCTCTCTCAGACTAAACTTGAAAAAAAATAAATTAATTTTTTATATTTAGATTAAAATTAATTTCAGGAACCAAGTGACTGTATTAGTTTCCCTGGGCTTTTGTAAGAAAGCCCATACAAACTGGGTAGCTCCAAATGACAGGTATCTATTCTCTCAAGTTCTGGATGCCAGAAGTCGAAAATGAAGGTGTCAGTAGGGCAATGCTCCCACCAAAGGCTCTAGAGAAGAATTTTTTCTTGCCTTATCCCAGCTTTGGTGACTTCTGGGAATCCTTGGAATTCACTGGCTTGTAGCTGCATCTCTCTAATCTCTCCCTCTGTCTTCACGTGGGAAGTGTCTCTGTGTCGTCTTCCCTTCTTACAAAGACATTACTCAGTAATTGGATTTAGGGTCCACTAGGTCCTAAATCTTAGTCACTGTGTGTAGTATGACCTCATCTTTATTTAATCTGCAAAAAAACCTATTTCCAAATAAGGTCACATTCACCAGAGATTAGGACTTGAACATATCCCTCTGAGACACACAATTTAACACACGACAGGGACATTTTTAAACGTCTGGCATTTGTTATAACTAAGTAAAAAACATACCCCTTTGCTCATGAATAACTTTTATCAAATATCCATGTGTAGCATATACAGTTTGACCCTTGAAAAACAGAGGGGTTAGGAGCACCGACCCCCATACCGGCACAAGTGAAAATTTGTGTGTAACTTTTCACTGCCCCAAATTTAACTACTAATAGCCTATTGTTGATCAGATGCCTTACCAATAGCATAAATAATCAATTAACACATATTTTGTGTTAAAAATATTATATACCGTATTCTAACAATAAAGTAAACTAGAGGGACGCCTGGGTGGCTCAGTCAGTTAAGCATCTGATTTCAGCTCAGGTCATGATCTCACGGTTCATGAGTTCAAGCCCAGCATTGGGTTCTGTGCTGACAGCTCAGACCCTGGTGCCTGCTTCAGATTCTGTGTTTCCCTCTCTTTCTGCCTCTCCCCCACTCATGTTGTCTCTCTCTCTCTTAAAAATAAATAAACATTAAAAAATTTAAAAAGTAAACTAGAAGAAAGAAAACATTATGAAGAATATCATAAGGAAGAGAAAAAGATATTTATAGTACTTTACAGTATTTATATATATAAAAAAAAAATCCACATATAAGTGGACCTGAGCAGGTCAAAACTGTGCTGTTCAAGGGTCAACCATACACAATTTCTTAGTAACAATAACACCATTTATTTACAACCCACATTAAATAAACAATTTTTCAATTTTTTTCTAAGAAGCCTAGTTATTTAAACTGGGAGGCCTGTTGGCCCCTGTAACCCTCACCTCCAACACCTTTATAACCTATTGGTCCCTCCGGATACTCTTTTTTACCTACCCAGCCTAGAATATCTAAATGAATCTTTCATGAGTACCTTCATTTCTCCTCTGTCATTACCTGTAGATAAAAGTAAATTAAAAGGGGAAGGAAAAATAATTTCAGGTAAGTCATGTGGCTTACATCTTCCCAAATTAGAGAAACTAGGAGTAAAGGGAGGTTGAGTATGAAGGACAATGGAAATAAGACTCAAAAAGACTGAGATGATGATTACTATTATTAACATTTTATTGTTAAGTAATCTCTACACTCAACACAAGGCTTAAACTCACAACCTGAGACCAAGTCACACGCTTCACCGGTCGAGACAGCCAGGCGCTCCAAGTAGATTTAGATAATTATTAAAATAATGTGGAAGCTGGGGCATCTGGGTGCCTTAAGTCGGTTAAGCATCTGACTTCTACTCAGGTCACGATCTCACGGTTTGGTTTCTGAGTTTAAGACCTGCATCGGACTCTGATGTCAGCACAGAGCCTTCTTTGGATCCTCTGTCTCCCTCTCTGCTCCTCCCCTGCTCGCACGTGCTCACTCTCTCAAAAATAAGTAAACATTAAAAAAAAAAAAAAAAAGTGGAATCTGACCCCCCAAAATAGGCTTGCAAGGCTGTTCTGAGTGATGGGCTGAGACTTGAGACTTATAAGGACATCAATTTGCATTATGAGTAAGTTTTCATTTCTTCACTCAGCAATTATCTATTTGAATATAGGAATCATATGGTCAGTTTTATCACAAATGCTTTTTTAAAGCAATCTTATCTACTCTAATAGTTTTAACTGTGATCTATAAATGAACAATGACCTCAAGATCCAGATTTCTAAACCCAACTGGGAATTCAACATCTCTGAGATATGCCATTTACATCATTTAAAATATCACAAAATTCATCATTGTTTATTAAAGAAAAATGGCTGAATCTTGATAAGAATAGCAAATTTTATGGTATTTTAACTTCCCTAATTCCATCTTAAACTCCCCAGAAGGCCCACTAGCTACCAGAGGGAGAAGAGAGCTGGAACTCTTTCAAAACCTCATTTCCAAGGAATTGCCTTATGTGACCTGTCTAATCTGTCTAGTGGTTCTTTGGAGGGCTTCACTTGAAAACTATTGTACTGAACCTGACCTGGAGGCAGTCCAATGTGAAAAGTCTTTTCAGGGCCAGAAAGGAACAGGTGTTTGTCTAAACAATTGCAGGTTAAGAGTTTTAACTTCATGGATGCCCCAGGCAATGGATTAACACTTGGGACAAACAGAAAGACTGAACAAAAAGCTTAAAAGGAGGAGCTGGGAGATAAAATACCCATAGTGGCTTTGAAAAAAACCTCTGTCATTTCCTTGGAATCTAGATGGCCACATATATACTTTAAAGCGTGAGCCTGGGGGCACCTGGGTGGCTTAGGTTGAGGGTCTGACTCTTGATTTCGGCTCAAGTCATGGTCCTCAGGTTGTGGGATCGAGCCCTGTGGTGTCCTCTATATGGAGTGTGAAGCCTGCTTGAGATTCTCTCTTCTTCTGCCGCCCTCCCCAGCTTACACACTCTCTCTCTCTAAAATAAAAAATGAAATGAAATGAAAATGGAAATGAAAGCTGTGAGCCTGCTCAGGAAAAGCCTGAGAAGGCCCAAACTCTCATGTGTGCTTAACTTTTGAGGCTCTGCATAAGCAGAAAGGGAAGGCTAAAACAGAGTCGTCAACTGTCTGGGTGAGTATTGAAGGGCACTCCAACATACACACAAAGAGTGAGAGATTTATTGTTCCAAGATATATAAAGAGAGAATATATGCAGAAAGGATAACTGAAAACTTCCCACATCTAATGAAAAACATTAATGTACACATGTAAGAAACTCAAAAAGCTCCAAATAGGTTAAATGGAAAGAGATTACCAGTTAGACATATCACAAACTGCTTAAAGTCAAAAACAAAGAGAATCTACAAAGTAGCAAGAGAAGTGATGCATTACCTACAAAGGATTGTCAAATAATAGCAGCTGATTTTTTTTTTTTTATCAGAGCTCATAGAGGCCAGAAAGCACTGAGATGATACAAGGAAAGTCCTGTCAACCAAGAATTCTATATACAGCAAAACTATTTTTCAAAAATGAGAAATTCAGATATTCCCAGATTAATAAAAACTTGAAGAATTTATTGCTAGTAGATTGGTACACCTAGATTATTGTAATATGTGAACTGTAATCCCCAAAGCAGGCAATCACTAAGAAAATAATATATTAACATTATTATAAAGAAATGACATTAAAATAATACACAAGGTCTATTTAACACCAAATGCCAATAACAGAGGAATACAGGAACAAAAAAGAACCATACAGAAAACAAATACCAAAATGGTGGAAGCCCTCATCAGTAATTCCATCAAATGAATGTATTAATGCTCCAATTAAAAGGCAGAGGTTGCCAGAATAAATTAAAGAAAAACATGATCCAACTATTATGCTGTCTAAAAGAGGCTCACTTTAAACTCAAGCATGAATGGGCTAAAAGTAAAAGGATGGAAAAAAGATATAACATGCAAACGAGAGCTGAAATAGTTGTTTTAACAGACCAATATGATAAAAATAGTAACTACAAACAAGGACACTTTATGATAAAAGACTCATTCCCATCAAGAAGATATAGCAATCATACATATACATGCACATAACAATAGAGCCCTGAAGCATAAGAAACAAAACTGAGAGAAGTGAAGGGAGGTAGAAAATTCTACAATATACTTATTCTTCTCCTGTATTCTCCATTTCATTTGGTAGCAGTTATCACTGGTACCAATTATCTCTTTTCTCACATTTAATAATCACCATGTCCTGTCAATTTTACTACACAAACATTTCCTGGAATGGGTCCCTATATATTGTTACAACTTCTGTTTTACTTAGGATCTTAACAATTGTCTTTGATAATTGGTCTCAATATTACTCCCTGTGAATTTATTCTCCATACAAATACCAAATGGTCTAAAATAAAAAGATGACTACCTGATTAACTGCTGGAAACTTTCAGTGGTTTCCTATTTCCTATGGCTGTGGAAAAAAAAATTAAATAGTATATAACATCCTACAGTAACTGGACTCTGCCAACCTTTTTTGTTTAATCTATTGTCACAAATATTATGGTTCCCAAACACTGAACTGTTTATAGGTCTTGACATATGCTACTTTCTTTTTTTGTATGAATTGGATCCTAGATCAGGATAAAAATTTTTTAATTTTGCTTCACCTACTAGCCATGAACTTTGGGCAACTTCTCTATCCAATTCTTAGTTTCTTCATTTAAAACTAGGAATAACAGAGATACCTATTTTATGTTATTGCTCAAAGGATTAAATTAGAAAATGAATGCAAAAAAGCATTTAGAAAAATCCCTGCACACTGAAAGGACCCAGAAATTTTAGTCTCAATTTGTTTACTACTCCCATGGCTTATTCTTATTAATCGTGAATCTCTCAACTTGGCTCAAGGAACTAAGTTTGGGCCTTAGTAAAGAAATCAATCAACCTCCTAAGACTTCAGGTTAGTCCTTATTTATAAAATGACAGGGTTGCACATAATCATTTTTAGAAGTTCCTCTGGCTCAAATATTATCCTTGGAAGAGTTAAGAGAAGTGTATGATATTGAAGCATATGTATGAAGCATATGAAAATGGCTTTGGATTCTTAAAAAAAAAAAAATCTCCCTTTTTACAATTTAATTTCTCAAAGATAAGACTTTGTCTCACACTTTAAAAACTTTGTTTTAATTTATATACAGTAAAATTATTCTTGGTACATAGCTCTGTGAATTTTGACAAATGTATTAAATCATTTAGTCATCAACAAAGTAAACATATGGAAGAGTTGCTATCACTTTCAAAAATTCCTTCACAAAGCCTTTCTATAGTTAAATTCTCTTTTTCACCCTTACACCCTAGAAAACAATAATCTGTTCTCTGTCTCTATAGTTTTTACTTTTCCATAATGTCATATAAATGAAGTCATATAATAGGTAGGCTTTTGATGCTAGGATCATTCACTTAACATAATGCATCTGAATTTTACCCCTGTGGTTGTGTATATTAATAATGCATTCCTCTGTGTTGAAGAGTGGTACTCTCTTGTATAGATATGTGTTGGTTCACAAATTGGCCCTTTACACAAAGGGCAAGAAGAAACCAAAAGAGGCAGACCATTCCACATTGGTAGGTGCAAGTTTTAACTTACAAGAAAGGGAACTTACTTATGAGGCTTGTTTTGGATAGCCTTCAGATGAATAGATCTCTGTACCCACTTGCCAAATCTTAAAAGTTTACACAGAAGTCTTAACTGGGTTCAGTGACATACACTGTCCAGATGGTTTCAATACCGCTCTCTCTCAAGGCTACATCCTTAGAATAGCTCCCAATGTGGGAAGAGTGGGCACAATGTATATTACAAGGACACGGGAGGGAGGTGAGAAGCCTCTGATTACACAGGTTCAGCTTGCAGGTCAACCAGCAGTCAAGTCCTCTCAATTGCCTCTTCCAACAATATAACACAGTTTTTTATCCATTTACCAGTTGAATATTTGGATTATTTCCAATTTAAGGTGATTATAAATAAAATCTGCTACACATATATACATAGCTTTTTGTGTGAACATAGTTTTTATTTCTTTGGGGTGAATACTCAAGAGTAGATTGCTAGGTCATATTTGCTAAATATATGTTTAACTTTATAGGAAAATTCCAAAATGTTTCCAAAGATGCTGTACCATTTTGCATTTCCAATGGCTTGGCATTCTTGCCAATGGTTCTAATTGTCAGGATTTTGGTGTCCCTGTCTTTAATTTTAGCCATGTTAACAGAAGTGTGCTGGTATTTTGTTGCAATTTTAATTTGCATTCCTCAAATAACAGGTGATGTGGAATATTTTCATGTGCTTTTCACATGTATATCTTCTTTGGTGAAATGTCCAAATCCTTTGCCCATTTTTAAAAACTGGGTTTTTTGTTTACAAATTGTTGAGGTGTGAGAATTCCTTATATATTCTAGATGAAAGTACATGTCAGATATGGTTTTTTTTTTCCAAATATTTTCTCAGTGTGTGTCTCGTGTTTTCATTTTCTTAACAAAATGTTTAACAGAGCAAAAGTTTTTGTCTTTATCAAGTCCAATTTATCAGTTCTTTTATGGATTGTACTTTTGGTGTTGTATTAAAAACACATTTATTTGTATGAACAGACTTTTTTATAGATACCAGGGTTTTTCTAAATAGACAACCAGGGTGTCTGCAAATAAAGACACTTAATTCTTTCATTACAATCTATATGTCTTTTCCTGCTTTAGTGTACTGGGTAGGACTTCCAGTACAATGGTGAAGAAGATTGATTAAAAAAAAAAAAAAAAAAGAAAAAGAAAAAGCAGACATCTCTGCCTTGTTCCTTATCCTATGGGTATTAGGTCCTCCATCATTAAGTAAAAACTTAACTATAAGTTTTTAACAAATACCCCTTACCTGGTTAAGGATATAACCTTTAATTCTTAAGTTTGCTGAGAGTTCTTATCAAACCAAATGCAGATTTTCCCAAATGCTTTTGGTGTATGTATTTAAGTAATCATATGATTTTTTTTCTTTCTCTTGTTAATATGGTAAATTACATTGACTGATTTTGGAATGTTCAATCAGCTTTCATTCTTGGAATAAACACAACTGACTCATGATATATTAGTCTTTTTAATATATTACTAGATGTGGTTTAATATTTTGTTGAGGATTTTGACATTTGTATTTATGAGGATACTGGTCTGTTAAGTTTTTTTCTTCTTCACTAGTAATGTCTTTCTCTGGTTTTAGTATCAAGTTAATGAAGGCCTCATAAAATACTTAAGTGTTCCCTCATTTATTTTCTAAAAATGACTGCAGAATTGGTATCATTAATTGCTTAATATAGTAGAATTTGCCAATAAGGTTTTCTTTCTGAGCCTACAGTTTTGTCAAAAGTTTTAGTTAAAATTCAATTTCTTTAATACATATGGTGCTATTCATATTATTTATTTCTTCTTGAGCAAGTATTGATCACTTGTGTGTCTTTTAAGGAGTTGATCCATTTCATCTTAGTCATCTAATTCAGAGTGTAGAATTATTCATAGCATTCCTTTACTTTTATATTGTCTGTAGGAGCTCTAATAATATCTCCCTTTTCCATTCCTGGCATTGATAAATTTTCTTGGCCAATCTGGCTAGACTTCTCAATTCTACCTTTTCAAAGAAAACTTAGCTTTGGTTTGAATGATCTTTATTAATTTTTCTATTTTCAATTTTATTTGTCCTCTTTATTGCTTCGTAACTTCCTGTTTTGGGTTTGATTCATTTGTTTTCTAGTTCTTTAAGGTACAAGCTCATTCTATTTAAGAATTATTGACTTAAAACCTTTCTTTGTTACTAATAAAAACATCCAATGCCATAAATTCCTTCCAAGTACTATTTTACCTACATCCCACAAATTTTGATATGTATTTTCATTCAACTGAAAATATTTTGTAGTATCCCTTGAGATATCCTCTTGACGCACAGGGTTAGTCAGAAACGTCTTGGTTAGTTTCCAAAATTTGAAGGTTTCCCAGGTATTTTTGTTACTGACTTACAGTTTAATTCTATTATGATCTGAGAACATACTTTGTGTGATTTCTATTCTTTTAATTTGTTAAGGTGTATATCATGGCAAAGAACATAATTTATCTTCAAGAATGCTCCATGTACTCATATATAAAATATTCTGTTGCAATTGGCTAAAGTGTTCTATGAATGTCAGTTAGTGCAATTTGACTGATAATGTTCTATATCCTTTCTACTTTTCTGTCTACTTGTAACAATTACTAAGAAAAGAGTGTCAACTCTACAAGACTAATTGTGGATTGGTCTATTTTTCCTTTTAGTTCCATCAGTTCTTGCTTCATACATTTTAGAGCTCTGTTGTTAAGTGCCTATTGTATTTAGAATTGTTATGCCTATGTGGAAAGTGAGCCATTCCATCATTAAGAAATGTCTTGTCATATCCAGTAATTTTCATTGTTCTATGAAGTCTATTTTGTCTGTATTATACATAATTATTGATTATATTTAAGTCTATCATTTTGGTATCTGTTTTCCATTTTTGTCCTGTTTTTCACTTTTGTTTTTCCCTTCTCTCCTTTCTTTTGGGTTGAGTATTATTTAGCATTCTATTTTAATTTATTCTCCTTACCCCCCACCCCCAAATCTCTGTATTTTTAGCAGCTGATAAAAGGGATTACAATATGCATATCTAACTTTTCATAACACATATACCAACTTCTAGATTTTCACAGTAAAACAAAGAAGTTTCAACCATATAGACTCTTTACCCTCTCCACTTTACACTGTATTTACCACATATATTACATTCACATACAATGAAATATACCTGTATTAAGATTTTTATTTTAAACAAACATTTTTTAAAAATTTAAGCAGAGGAATAACAGTCTGCTATATTTACCCAAGTATTTACCATTTATTTTGCTTTTTTTTTTTTTTAAATTAAATTTCTCTGGTATGATTTCCTTTCAGCCTAAAGAACTTTTAGCATTTTTTTTGAGTAGATAAATATCATAAATATTTAGCAGATAAAGATCATAAAATGTCATAAAACATGACAACAAATTCGTAGATTTTCTTCATCTGAAAATCCCTTTGTTTTGCCTTTCTTATTGAGGATACTTTCACTGGATATAAAATGCTGAGTTGGCAATTCTTTTCTTTTTCTGGCCTCCATATTCTCTGAAGAGAAATTATTCATCGTTCAAATTTCTGTTCTTCTATACACAATGTGTCATTTTTTCAGACTCCTTTCCAGATTTTTTCTTTACCTTTGATTTTTAGCAAATTGATTATCATGTATCTGGGCATGATTTCTTGTCAATTCCTGTTTGGAATTCAAGAAGCATCTTAAATCTATAATTTACACCTAATAATGGCTGAAGTCCCAGTTCGTTATTTTGTCAAAGATTTTTCTACATCACACTTTTCCTCCTCTCCTTCTGGAACTCCAATGACAACCAACTTTGTAAGTTCCACAAGTCCCTGAGACCTAGTTCATGTTTTTCCCCTGATCTTTTTTCTTTTCTGTTCTTTACACTGTATAATTTCTAGTGAACTATCTTCAACTTCAGTGACTCTTCTCTGTTATCTCTATTTGCTGTTGAGCACATATAATGAATTTTTAACTTTGCATAATGCATTTTTTTTTCAGTTCCAAAATTACCATTTAGTTCTTTTTTAGAGTTTCAATTTTGCTTCTGAAAACTTCTGCCTTTCTTTTTATTTCAAACATGTCTACCTTTAGTCCACGAATGATGGTTATAATAGCTGCTTTAAAGTCACTGATAATTCCAACACGTGGATCATCTTGACACAGTCACAAAGTCACAAAGTCAACTTTACTTGAGTCACAGTATGTTGAATAATTTTCGGTTGTATCCCAGACATTTTGGGTATTATGTTGTGGTGACTTTGCATCCTGTTAAAGAATCCTCTGGGGAATGTTAAGTTTTTGTTTTTGTTTTAGTAGGCAACTGACCTATCTGGTTTCAGACTAGTTCTATCTTGCCCTCTTTACGGGTTCCCATATTAAATCATTTTCAAAGACTTTGTTATGTTTAGGTCTGCTCAGCACATTCTGGCAATCAGGTAGTGGTTTATAAGACAGTTCACTTCTTGAAGCATTTGTTATGGTTCTTTGGGTCTATTCTGTGCATGTGCAGCTCACGGGTGAGCCCAGAATTTATTCTGTTCCATACATGAAATTAGGGAATCACCTTTCACAGATCTCTCCAAAATTTCCCTCATACTTTCCAACTGATATCCCTTCTTCTTGGTTCCTCCTGCCAGAAAGCCAGAATTCTTGAGGCATCCTACACTATTCTGTACATACACAATAGTGTCAGGGCCTTCAGATTAAAACAGCAATGGAGTAAAATAATAGTGACCCTCCTCATATTCAATAGAAACCAAGGGCCCCATTTCTGGGTTTCTTTGGACAGAGATGGCAGGTATTTTCTCAGGTTTTCAGGTCTCTGCTGCCACTACTGCAGCACAACCTACAAACACAGTTGGCCTCAGGGTAGAGAGGCCTCTCTTCTCAGTTCTCAGGCTGGATGTATATGGTGTTTGCTATGTATTACAGCTATTCAGTGCCCACAGGGTCATTGCTAGGAGACAAAGGAGGAAAAATTCCTGTGAAACTCACTTGTGTTATGCAATGCTATATAAGTTTTGATTTTATCAAATTTCTACAGACTAGAATACAGACTATTAAGGAAGAAGATATATCTAGAAGAGAGCCCATCTGTCTTCTATAGAATTGTGTAGAAATATTGGACTCAAAACAGTGAGAGGGAAACATGGAACATAAAAGAGTAAATTAAAGTCTGTACATGGATCATTAATCCTACTATCAAAAAATTGGGTCAAAACATTTGATGATTTTTATCTACAGAAATGTGCCCCCATAAATGACTCTTAAATATAGAGAACAAACAGAGGGTTGCTGGAGGGGTTGTAGGAGGAGGCAAATGGTCTAAATGGGTAAAAAGGGCATCCTAAATTCATTGTTGCACCATATGCTAACTAACTTGGATGTAAATTAAACAATAAATTAAAAAAAAAAAAAAAAAAAAAGAAATGTTGCCCCACAGTACATTACAGTATTTTGGTAATTAGGTATCTTGCATTATAACACAGTATCCCTGCCCAGTTGCCTAAAATGAAAGCCACCAGTTCATAAAACTTCCTTAATCCTTCATTCCAACATAGTTACCAATCACCATCATCAACTTGAATAAAGGCCAAGGACCACTGGACAATTCAGGAAAGCCTATAACATGGGAAAAAGCAAGGTACAGACCAAAAAAAAAAAAAAAAAAAAAAATTACCTTGGAGGAAACATAAATATTAAAAAAAATACTTAGCTGGAAAACTCAGATTTTCAGCAAACTCCTGCATCCATACAATGAGAAGAGTATGCTACAAAAAAGAAACAGTAGAAAAGCACTCTTGGAAGAAAAAAAATCAGAAGACATATCTGAGTATAAACTTAAGAAATCACACAGGAAATTAAAAGGTAAAAAAAAAAGCTGTAAGATGTTAAAAAAAAAATCAATGTAGAGGCATCCCACTTAGACAAAGTAAGACTGCAAAAAGAATAGAGAATAAAAAAGGGAAAATGAGAGAAAAGGTAGAAAGGGGATGAAGGTGAACCCTGAGTGGAAAAGTCCAACAGGTTTGCACAATAAATGAAAAACTATGCAAACATACATAATTATGCAATTAAAAAAACAAAGATTAAAAGAGGCCCTTGCAGTTAAAAAAACAAGACAAAACAAAAGAATGGGGGCATGTCAAAAAGGATAGAGGCAGCAATCTAAAACAACTTCCAACTGGCCAAAGATGGAACAATGTGAGCCAGAAAATAATGACAATATTGTATTATAACCCACAAAATAAAATAAATACTCATGAGTCCATGCTGGATTACAAATAAACAAATAATTGGGGAAGAAGGTATAAATCTTCCTTGTATAAGAATCAAAACTAAAAACTGGAGAAGCAAAAAAGGGAAATAAAAAATGACCTTTAACACAATAAAGTAATTGCTGCAGGCAAGAAACAATGAGGAATACTAAAAGGGAAACAGGATTTTCTTTACAGAGAAACAGGATAATTGCATAGACTTGAAGAATACGACCTTCCCCCTGCCCTACCCCCTCTCGAGAAATATTTACTAATTACAGTGGTTGTTTTACAGTACATCCAAAAATTCTTTGTCACTCGTCCCTCCAAGAGGTAGAGTTTACTTCACCGCCCCTTTAGTGTAGACCAGACTTAGTAACTTGCTTCCAATAAACAGTGTATGGAAAGAAGAAACAACTTCACAGTGGAGCTACCTGGCATACAAGATCTTAACCAATTCACCAACAATAAGATACACGGACATCGTGTACTTCCTGATGCAATGCGATGAAGAAGGGCAACGATACCTGTGATATTCTTCCCAACAACAATTCGTAACCTCACTCTAATCATGAGAAAATACCAGACAAACACAAATTGAGGGATATTCTACAAAATACCTAACTTTCAAAAGTGTCAAGGTGAGCCAAAAAAAAAAAAAAAAGTACATCAATAAAAAAAAGAGTAAGGAAATTTCAGATTACAGGAGACTAAAGAGCCACGACAAATAAATAGAATGTGGTGTTATGGATTGAATCCAGGAACAGAAAAGGTATCAGTTGTGGAAAAGTCTGTAATTTAATTACTAGTATTATACCAATATCAACTTCTTAGTCTTCATAAATTACAGGAATATGGAAGAGGTTAGCATTAGAGGAAGCTGGGTGAAAGGGATGTAAGAACTCTCTATGCTATCTTCACAACTTCTTCTGTAAAACTATTTCAGGGTAAAAATTATAAGTAAATAAGAAAACAAGCTTTTAAAAGCTGACAGGGGAAATTAGGTCACCTACAAAAAAGGAAGAGAAGAATAACAATGGACTTCATATTAATAAAACAAATGCAAGAAAATGATAGAGCAGTGCCACTAATGTTTTAAGTATCATTTTCAACCTACAATTCTGTTATATTAGCCAAGCCATCTATTAACTGGGAAAGCAATATAAAGACATTTTCAGACAGGGGTCCAGGATGGCTCAGTCGGCTGAGGATCTGACTTGATTTTGGCTCAGATCACGATCTCATGGTTGTGGGATCATGGCCCCACATTAGGCTCTGAGCTGAGCGTGCAACCTATTTGAAATTCTCTTCCTCCCTATCCCTCCTCTGCTTGTGCGCACATGCGAGGTCTCTCTCAAAAACTTTTTTTTTTTTTTAATGAAGAAAGACATTTTCAGACAAATTTACTTCCTAGAGCTTTACTGTAGGAAGCATTTCAGAATGTTTTCTGGCAATCAAGTAAACTAAGAAAAATGAAGAGAGGAGATCTTGAGAACACTGGATCAAAACCAGTATAGCAGGGAAGAAAAGTCTCAAAATTATCGCGTGCAGCAACCTTACAGAAGAATCCGACTGATTAGAAAGCTGGAACCTCCAAGTGAAAGGATAAATTGGATGGAATTAATACTATTTTTGAAAAGGCTAAATAACAAAAGGAGGTGATAAAGTTAGCCAATGCAAGGGTAAAAAAAGGAATTTAGACACTTGAAGAAAAAAACAGGAAAAGATATATAATCAGACTCATCACATCACAGTCATAACATTATTATTTATTGGTTTTCTACTTTAAGAACTAAGCTACAAAAAAACGGCAACAGTGCTTATTTAAGAGAAAGTAAACATTTTAACATGAAGAAAAAGAGAAGAGAAATAGGTAAGAGAAGTTAAGAGGTAAATGCTAGTATCTCTAACACAGGGTGGTTAAGTCAAGAGACAGTGTCAGGCCGGCACTCAGTTAAAAAAAACCTGAATGTCAAAAGATGATGTAAAGTGAGGTAATTTCTTAACTCTTAATGTAAGAAGTCAAGAGATAGTGCCTAATATTGACAGATCAATAACAACATAAGCATATTATTTAGATATACAACAACCATCAGAAGAAGAATAAAAATGTAAGAAGAGTTAACAAGACTAAATACAGTCCTTTCGGGGTCAGAACAGGGGATGTGGCAAAGATTCCCCTTAAATGTTTGTAAATGATATATCTGATAAGGGGGTTAACATCCAAAATATATAAGGAACTCCTACAACTCAACACCAAAAAAAAAAACAAAAAAAAAACCTGATTAATAAATGGGCAGAGAACCAGAAAAGACATTTTTCCAAAGAAGACATAGAGATGGACAACAGATAACATGAAAAGATGCTCAACATCACTAATTGTCAAGGAAATACAAATCAAAACTCCAATGAGCTATCACCTCACAACTGTCAGAATGACTAATATCAAAAAGACAAAAAAATAATTGTTATGAGGATGGAGGAAAAAGGGAACTGTTGCTGGGAATATAAATTGGTGTTAAGCACTGTAAAAAATAATATGAAGGTTCCTTAACAAATTAAAATAGAAATACCATACAATCCAGTAATTGCACTTCTGGGAAGAAAAAGAACACTAATTTGAAAAGACATACACACTCCTATGCCAAGATCTGAAAGCAACTCAAGTGACCACTGATAAACAAAGAGGATATGGTATATACTGACAATAGAATATTACTCAGCCATAAAATAAGAAAGAAATTCTGCCATTTATAAAAGATGGATGAAACTAGACGGTATTATGCTAAGTGAAGTAAGTCTGATCAAAGACAAAATACCATATGATTTCACTTATGTGTGGAATCCAAAAAACGAAACAAATGAACAAGCAAAACAAAACAGAAACAGACTCATAAATCCAGACAGCAAACTGGCAGTTGCCCGAAGGGAATGAGATAGAGAGATGGGCTTAAATGAAGGGGATTAAAAGGTACAAACTTACAATTATAAAATAAAAAGTCATAGGGATGTAAAGTAAAGCACAGAGAATATAGTCATAATCTTATACAGTGACAGATGGTAACCACTTACTATGGTAAGCATTTCATAATGTATACAAGTGTCAAATCACTATGTTGTACACCTGAAACTAATGTGTCAACTATCCTTCAAGTAAAGATAATTTTAAAAAAATCCCCTTAACATTGTAACCTCTTTTACAATTTAACTTTTTTTTTAATATTTTTTGAAGTAAGCTCTATGCCAGGCATGGGGCTTGAACTCATGACCCTGAGATCAAGAGTCAAGTGCTCTACCAACTGAGCCACCATGGTAACCCTATGACTTGATTTTTAAATACCATATACATGTGACATTTGGAAATTAAAAAGGGGTGCCTGGGTGGCTCACCCAGGTTAAGCATCTGACTTCACCTCAGGTAATGATCTCACGGTTTGTGAGTTCAAGCCCTGCATCATGCTCTGTGCTGACAGCTCAGAGCCCGGAGCTTGCTTTGGATTCTGGGTCTCCCTCTCTCTCTGCCCCTCTCCCACTCATAAATAATAATAAATGAGCAAGCTTTAAAAAAAAAAAAAATTCCCAAAAAAGCAAAAATAATTGGCACTATTTTCAGCAGTAAATAAAAATAACTCATATATTCATTTATAGTAAGGTACTGAATTTCTACTTAGTGTAGTGGTTGCCCCTTAAGAAAAAAATAGTTCAACAATTTTGTGCATGATGTATTGAAGATGTTCGAAACACTGAAAGTAAGCTTAAAATACATTCAATTCTGATTATTCAGGCTAGTAGGTTACAATGGTACTAATAGTTAAAAAAAAAAAGAAAATATGCCTCCAAATCATTAGTAATTTGGTTTTGAAGTATATGTGTATTTAAGTCCTTGAATAAATTTGTTTTGTATATCTGTATGAATGTGGATATGTGAGACAAGACTTTAGACTTGACAAGACTTTCTCAAATAAAATGATGAAATCACAATGTGCAGTTCCAAATTCAAAGAAAGCGGCAATTTTTCTTGGCTTCTCTAACTTGTCCCACTGCTAATCCACAGCGGAAACATTGCATCCTGTCATACTGACATAAATGGCAGAGCACTTTTTTAAAAAAGACATCAACACTATTATGGGATTAATCACACCATATTTGCCAATATCAATGGTGAGGTGGCACTATTAAAAGTCCTAATGCAGGAGCGCATGGGTGGCTCAGCCGGTTAAGTGTGTGACTTTGGCTCAGGTCATGACCTCACTGTTTGTGGGTTTGAGCCCTACACTGGGCTCAGATTGTGTCTCCCCCTCTCTCTTGCCCCTCCCCTGCTCACATTCTGTCTGTCTGTCTCTTTCTCTCTCTCACAGAAATAAACATTAAAAATTTTTTAAAAAATTAAAAAAAAAATCCTAATGCAATACCATATGGAAACCTTTAAAAACTTTTTTCAAACTATGCTAACTCAGGGACTCAGCCAGTATTACTAAGACTCTGCCTACTAATTTATGTACATATCAAACTAAGTAACTTTATCACTTTTAAATTTAACTATTTTTTCTTCTCTGACACTATTTTCTAATCCATAAAATGGAGCTAATTTCTATCTCAGTGTTACTGTTAGAATCAAATGAGATAATTTATTTCAAACATGTGATGTATGGTAGCTGATCAATACATCCCAATTCTATTTCCTCTTTTGTCCCACATGTACCTTGGTACAAGTTAAAGGTTAGTCTAATTTGAAAATTTATCCAAATTACTAATTTATTCAACAATTAAATACTGAAACCCAGATGTATACAGGCATTCTAAGTAGAGAGGGTGGTTGTTCTATGCAAAACTTAGAAAAAGAAGATGAAACTTACACGAAAACTTTAAAACCATTAGAAGAAAATATTTTTAAAAACTTTATGATCTTGGGATAGGAGAGGATTTCATTCAAAATAAAAAAAGGAGGGGTGCCTGGGTGGCTCAGTTGGTTAAGTGTCTGACTCTTGATTTCAGCTCAGGTCATGATCTATCTCCCAGTTCATGAGATTGAACCCCATGTCTACCTCTGCGCTGGCAGCATGGAGCCTGCTTGGGATTTGCTCTTTCTACCTCTCTTCCGCTTATGCGCGTGCTCTTTCTTGCTCCCTCTCTCTCAAAATAAATAAACGTTTAAAAAAAATAAGAAAAGCAAAGGACAAAAGAAAAAACATATTTGACTAAAAAATGTAAAACTTCCATGTGACAAAAAATAGCAAGAAGTTCAAATACTAGCAATATAGGGGGAAATTACAACACATAAATCAGTAAGAAAAAGAAAAACAACCCAAAAGAAAAGTGAGCAAGGAAATAAATAATCAACAGAAAATGAAATATAAATGATCAATCAACAAGAAAAGATGCTCAATCTCATGGATAACCGGGAAAACTGCTACTTAAAAAAATAAGGAAACCAGGGACACTTGGGTGCTTGGTTGGTTAAGCGTACGACATCGGCTCAGGTCATGATCTCACGGTTCGTGGGTTCAAGCCCCGCGTCAGGCTCTGTGCTGACAGCTCAGAGCCTGGAGCCTGCTTTGGATTCTGTGTCTCCCTCTCTCTCTACCTCTCCCCTGCTCGTGCTCTGTCTCTCTCTCTCTCTGTCTCACTCAAAATTAAAAAAATAAATAAATAAAATAAGGAAACCATTTTAGATATACAAAAATTTTCTTTTTTTTAAAGCAATAAGCATGTTTTTATTTATTTATTTTTTAAAGTACGCTTCACAGCCAACATGGGGCTTGAACTCACAATCCTGAGATAAAGAGTCACATGCTCTACCAAGTAAGCCAGCCAGATGCCACAAACTGACAAAAATTTTCAAAAGTCAACACCAGTCAGTACTGGTGAACACACAGCAAGCGGAAACTCTCAGTCACTGCTAGTGAAATAGAAATGGTTACCAGCCACTTGAGAGATTCTTTGGCACTTATTTAGCAAAACACATTAAATTCTCTGTGATCCAAAAATTCTATTTGGCACACATGTTCACTGTATGTTCACAGTAGCAAAGTTCATGATAGTAAAAAAAAACTAATGATAATTTAAGCAGCACAAGGAATGGATAAACAGTATGGCAGTCATATAACAAAATACTACATAGCAAACATGTATACATACATTTGTATGTACACATATGAACTTGGATAGACCTCAAGACATAATGATAAATGAAATTATGATACTGTATCATTTATGTGAAATTTCACAACACACAAAACAGTATTTTACATACACATGCATGAATAATATATGCAAGAGTATTAAAACTGTACTAAAAACCTACATTTTAAATGCATGGGGGCTGTTGTCTTTGAGAGGACAAAGACGATGTCAACTTTGTAGGATTTGTTTTATTAAAAAATAACAAATATAACATCAACAGCTGTCAATTCTGAGAGGCGTATATTTGTTATATTATTCTTGATACTTTAGTCAATTTTCTAAATTGTAAAAAAACCAAAAACTAATAAAGGTCACCAATAAGATCAGAATTCAACTCTCTTCACCTATGTAAATACTGACGAAAAATAATGTATGTGAATTCAACATGCTAAGAATACAACAGGTTAAGTAAACGGAATATATTCCTTGTTATGTAATTACTCTAGTAAACCTCACAAAAAGTGGAATAAAACGTATCCTGGAAATGAGGTAACGATTTTGATCTTTTTTTTTTTTTTTAACATTTATTTTTGAGACAGAGAGAGACAGAGCATGTACGGGAGAGGGTCAGAGAGAGAGGGAGACACAGAATCCGAAGCAGGCTCCAGGCTCTGAGCTGTCAGCACAGAGCCCGACGTGGGGCTCAAACTCACAGACTGTGAGATCATGACCCGAGCTGAAGTCGGACGCTTAACCGACTGAGCCACTCAAGTGACCCACGAATTTTGATCTTAAACAACTTTCATAAAATCAGTAAAGTGAATTGTCTTTAATTTGCATATTTCCAATTTTCATCTAAGCATTAAAAACGTACAAACCCTGCAATAAACCAACTAACCTGTATGGGTTCTTCTATGTCTCTGGAGTTCATCACTCCTTGTGAATCTTTTGCCACAAAACATCCAGTTGCATACAAAAGGTCTTTCTCCAGTATGCCAGCGAAGATGTGCTCGTAGGTGAGATGTTTTGCCATAAACTTTTCCACATCCTTCAATATGACAAATATGCTGTTTCTTTTTTCCTGGTTCATTACTGCCTCTAACAAAAACAAAAACCAAACATTAATTATACTCTTAGACACCAAGCTTATAATTACAGAAAAACAAAAGGGAATTAAAGTTCTTAAATGATACACTTCTGAATGGGTTTTTAAAATCATGCCACAATTGTAGTTAAAATCAGAAAAATTCTAATCAAAAAAGGGTTATGTATGAAACTCAAAACTGTTATGAAAACATGTTAACCTCAGAGAGTTCGTGTTCTACCACGGACTTCATGTTCCTTCCCTAACAGCCTCTTCCCTTTGGAAAAAATCTCTAAGCTTTTCAAGACACTTGAAAATTCTTCTCAAATACCAAAAAAATGGTAATCTCCATTTAAAAGTGTACGGTTCAGAGTTTAACTCCCAGTAGGAAAGAAAGCATGAAGAGCTCCATTGGCCTAGTCCCTAGTGAAACCAGTGAAAAGTATGAAAACAAAACAAATATGTACAGTTCCTGGAAATGGCTCTATGAACATATAGCAGATAAATAAATACTCAAGAAAATTAAGAGTTGGTAAGAAGAGTGAGAGCCTATGGTATTTGAACCAAGACCCAGCCCTCTCTCCCAATTTCCTATCACTTCCCTTGACACATAAACACTGCAGATGGGCGCAGCCAAGAACAGGGTTCCCTTTTCACATCTCCTAGTTTGAGCTTATCTCCCTAGGAAGGGGCAAGAGGTCAGCATTTCTTATTCCACCCCCAATTACCTGCTGCTGAGGCTAAGTTTCAGGCAAGTGTGACTGACAGGTAGGGAACTCTCTTCTACCCAAACCCAACTCCTGAGACCTTGGCTCTACCTTGGATAGGGCACAGTGAAAATACTGCAGTCCAGTCACCTTTGACTCAGCTCCTTTGTAGTGCATACATCAGAACTTCCAAGCCAGCAGAGGCAAGTCAAGAAAGCCTGAGGCCATTGCTGCTGCCCTGCCACCAAGCATTTAGCTCTCAGATCAGGGATGCCACTCAGAAAGAAATGTGCCACTATCCCAACCCTATGTTCAGGAGCCATGACAAAGAGATGTTGGCCAGAGAGAGCACAGCATGTAACAGAATTCCAAATCTCTTCCCAAGGAACTGAATTCATTTGCAAACAAAGTGTGGAAAAACTTCAGCGTATGGGTGCTCTTAAAATCAGTGGAGGCGGTTGCAAAATGAAGTTGGGAGGGGACTAATAGATACAATGGAGAAATAGGCAAAACTATGCTCACTAGGCTGACTGAAAGAAGGGAGGGAAGAGGCAGCTGGGAGTAGCCCTACAGAGTCATAAATCTCAAAGCGCAGGCCTGTTGATCTAGTCCTTTAAAAAAAAAATCTGATTGGATCACTTTGTAGAGCAATATACATTTCAGGGCTTTGAAAACAATAGAGCAATCAGTGGACAATTAGTGGAGTTTAACAACTGGGTGTGGTTAGGGACAGGACACTAAAGATCTCTGCCCAAACCACTGTCCTCCAGGGTCACTGTAAGCATACCGAATTTTGCATCCACTGAGGAGCAACATACTTCATGGCGACAGTGAGCAACATGCTTCATGGCGAGTTAAGGGAAGTTCACCAAAATAATCCAGCCAGTCACTAAATAAGCAAGCAAACAACAATAAACCAGGGGTGGGGGGGGGGGGGGGTGGGGGGGCAGTACTAAGAGTTGCTACAATGTATTATCTAAACCATCCAGTTTCCAACAAAAAATCTAAGACATGCCAAAAATAAAACAGAGGAATATGACCCTTCACTAAAAAAAAAAAAAAAAAAAAAAAACAGGCAAGTGAAACTGGGAGAGCAGATTTAACAAGACTTCAAAGTAGCCATTTATAAATATGTTTAAAGAACTAAAGGACACCATGATTAAAGAAGCAAAGCAAGATATAATGACAATGTCACATCAAATAAAGAATATCAATGAAGAGTTACAAATGGTTAAAAAAACTACCAAGAGGAAATTGTGGAAATGAGAAGTACAACTGAAATGAAAAATTCACTAGAGGGACTCAAAAAAGGGAAGGAAGAGTAAAATTGAAGGTAGATCAATAGAGACGATGTAACTTAAAAAGAGACAAGAAAAGAAAGGAAAATGAACAGAGTGTCTGAGAAATGTGGGACATCCAAGTATCGGTGAGGGAAGGAACGGGGAGGACAGGGGAGGGGAAAGGAGGAGGAGGAGGGAGAGAAGGAGAGAGAGAAAAAGTGCCACAGAAAAAATATTCAAAGAAATAATGACTGCAAACTTAATTAATTACTCAAAAACATGAATCTACACATGCAATAAGCTCAACAAACTCCAAGCAGGCTAACTGCACAGATCCACAAATAGACACCTTATGTACTAAAAAATCCTGAAATCCAAAGACAGGACAAAATCCCGAAAGCGGCAAGGGAAAAATAACTCCTCACTTACAAGGGAACTGCAGTAAGAATAAGAACTTGCTTCTCAGCAGAACAATGGAGCTTAGAAGGCAGGGTGAAAACATATTCAAAGTACTCAAAGGAAACAACTCAAACAAGACTCTATCTAGCAAAACTACCTTTCAGAAATGAAACAAAGATATTCCTGGATACACAAACACAGAGAATTTGTTTTGAGCAGACCTCCTTTGCAAGAAATAGTAAAGGAAGATCTTCAGGTTGAATCAACTGGATGCAGAAAGTAATTACACAATTAAGATGCACACAAACAAGCAAGAGATCACCAGCAAAGGTAATTATGTAATTACAAAGGACAGTGTAAGTGCGTATTTCTTGTCTTACCTGATTTGAAAAGTAATTTTAAAAACACTACGTGTAAAATGTATTGTTAAAGGCCACAACATTACAGAAATGTAATATATTTAATATATTTGCCATTAACAGCACAAAGCAGGGAGGTAGGAGCAAAGCTCGACTGGGCTAAGAAAATGATGCCAGAAAGGAACTCAAACATCCAGAACAGAGAACTACTGATAAAGTTAACATAGCAAAAGTTAGATATGCTTGCTCATCTTCTCTCAATTTCTTTACAAGACATTATATAAAGTAATAATAATGTATATTGGGTTTGTAACACAGATGGATAATATATATAATAACATCACAAAAAGAAGTAAGCTATAAAGAGAGAACATTTCTGTAATTCACTGGGATTAAGTTACTATAAATCTTAAACTGATAATGATCAATATGTATATGATAAGGCCCAGAGCAAGTACTATGGAAATAACTCAAAATAATATAAGTGAAAAAATTATTAACAAAATTAAAGTGCTATAGGGATGGCTGTGTGGCTAAGTTGGTTAGGCATCTGACTTCGGCTCAGGTCATGATCTCCCAATTTGGGAGTCTGAACAGCTTAGAGCCTGAAGCCTGCTTTGGATTCTGTGTCTCCCTCTCTCTCTGCCCCTTCCCCACACATGCTCTGTCTCTCTGTCAAAAATAATTAAACAATAAAAAATTTTTTTAATAAGTAAAAAAATAAAGTGCTATATTATATTCACTTAATGAAAAAGAGAGTAACAAAGGAGGAAAAAAGACATGACACACACAAAAACAAGCAAACTGAAAGACAAATTCAACCATATTAATAACATCAAATGCAAATGGATTACACACTCCACTCAAAAGACAGATTTTGTCACAGTGAATTAAAGAAAAAACAAAAAAAACACTAAGATCCAAACTACATGCTGTCTACAGTGACATAGGTCACATTCAAAGACTGAAAGATACAGGGAGATTAAAGTAAAAAAGATGGAAAAAGGTATGCAAACAACCACCACAAGAAAGCTGGAGTGGCTGTACTAATAATACAAGACAAAATAAACTTTAAAAACAAATGTTATTGAAGACAAAGGGGGAAATTTTATAGGGCTAAATGGGTCAATCCATCAGGAACATATAACAATTATAAACATACGTGTACTTAGAGTAACAAGAGAACACCTAAACAGATGAAGTAAACTGACAGAAATGAAGGGAGAAAGAGACAATTCAACAGTAACAGTTGGAGATGTCAATACTCTATTTGCAATGATAACTTCATAAAACAATTAAGCAGAAGAGCAACAAGGAAAGAGAACACTTGATAAACTTGACCTAACAAATATCCATAAAACACTCCACTAAACAGCAGCAAAATATACATTCTTCTCAAGTGAACATGTAATGTTCTCCAAGATAAATCATATGGCTAGGCCATGAAACAAACCTCAACAGAAGACAGAAGTAATGCAAAGTATGTTTTCTGACCACAATGACATAAAACTAGAAATTATAGCAGGAAATTGGAAAATTCACAAATACCTAGAAATTAAATAATACACTTCTAAATAACCAGTGGGTCAAAGAAGAAATCGAAAGGGAAAGCAGGAAAAAGCCCGAGATGAATGAAGATACAACATAACCAAATTTAAGGGATACATGTAAAGCAATGCTTAAGAGAGAATTTTTTAATTTTAGAATTTATTTATTGGACAGAAAGAGAGTACACACATGTGCACAAGCTCACGTGAGCAGGGGAGGGGTGGAGAAAGAGGGAGAGAGAGAATCCCAAGCAGGCTCCACCCTTTGAGTGCAGAGCCCAACTCTGGGCTTGATCTCCTTAACTCCAAGATCTTGACCTGAACCAAAATCCAGAGTCAGACACTTAACTGACCTGAGCCACATAGGCACCCCAGAGAGAAATTTTTAGCTGTAAATGCCGACATCAAAAAATATCTTAAATCAATAACCTAACCTTCCATCTTAAGACAACGGAAAAAGCAAATTAAATCTAAAATAAAGCAAACAAAAGGAAGGAAATAATAAAAAATAGAGCAGGAACTAATGAAATAAAGAATACGAAAACAACAGGGAAAAAAAAAATCAATAAAACCAAAAGCTGATGTGACTTGACTTTTGAAAAGGTCAACAAAATTGAACAAGCCTTAAGGTAGACTGACCAAGAAAAAAAGAAAAGACTCAAATTACTAGAATCTGAAATGAAAGAGGACATCATTACCAACCTTACAGAAATAAAAAGGATTATACAAGAATACCAAGAATAACTGTATGCCAATTACTTAAATAACTTAGATGAGATGGACAAATTCCCAAAAAGACATTAAGTACCAAAAAGTGATTCAAGAACAATCAATCAGAAAAACCCTTAAAAGCAAACAGATAAATTAGATGAATTAGTAGTCAAAAAATACCCATAAGAAAAATACCCACAAGCCTAGGACTTAGTTTCACTGATAAATTCTACAAAACAGCTAAAGAATTATTCTTCACAAACAGTTCTTCACAAACTTTTTCAAAAATAAACTGGAGGAAACACTTCCCGAATCATTCTATGAGCCCAATATTATCCTTTCCAAAAGCAAAGACATTAAAAAAAACTACAGACCAATATCTCTCACGAACACAGATGCAGAACTTAACAAAATACTAGTAAACTAAATATAACTGTGCATGTGTGTGTGTGTGTGTGTGTGTGTGTATAAAATTACATACCATGACTAAGTTTGGTTTATTCCACAAATGCAAAAGTACTTTAACATCTGACAATCAATTAATACCAATAGAAAAAAGATAGAAACTACATGATCATCTCAACAGATACACAGAAGCATCTGAAAAATCCAACGTCCTTTCATGACAAAAACAAAATGAAGTAGGGATAGAAGGGAGCTTGCTTAATTAAAGGCATATATGAGAAAGCTCAGAGCTAGCAACATACTTAATGGTGAAACACTTAAGATCAGGAACAAAACAAAGATGTCCACTTTTGCTACTTATATTCAACATTATACTGTAGATTCTGGATGGAACAATTAGGTTAGAAAAAGAAATAAAAGTCATCAAGACTGGAAAGAATGAAGGAAAACTATATCTTTTTGCAGATTACATGATCTTACATATAGAAAAACCCTAATGAATCCACTAAAAAAAAAAAAAAAAACTATTAGAACTAATAAAAAGAGTTCAGTAAGGTTACAGATACAAGATTAATACACAAAAATTAATTGTGTTTGTATACACTTGCAATGAAAAATAAAGAAAAAGATCCATTTATAATAGCATCAAAAAGAATAAAATACTTAGGAATAAATTTAACAAAGAAGTACAAAACTTATACTCTGAAAACTACAAAATAGTGTCAAAAGAAATCAGAGAAGATCTCAAACAAACTGACAAGCTGACTGATTCTAAAATTCACATGGAATTGCAAGTGTCTCTGTACAATCAAAACAATACTGATAAAGAATAACAAAGAGAACACATAGTGCCCGATTTCAAAAGTTCAGAGGACAAAGTAATCAAGACTGTGTGGTAGAGGCATAAAGACAGACATACAGCTCATTGGAATAAAACCAACAGTCTAGAAATAAACCTATTTGGCTTATATGGCCAACTGATTTTTGACAAGGGTGACAAGACCATTCAATGAATGGGGAGGGGAGAGTCTTCAACAAATGGTGTTGAATGGATCCTTACCTCACACCATACACAAAAACTAACCCCAAAACCGATCAAAGACCTAAATGTAAGAGCAAAAACTATAAAACCCTCACAAGAAAATGAGGAATCTCTGTGACCTCAGATGTGGCAATGGATTCTTAGACAGGACACCAAAAGCAGAAGCAACCAAACACAAGGCTGAATTTCATCAAAATTAAAAACTTAGGTGTTTCAAAGGACACTATCAAGAAAGTGAAAAGACAACTCTCAGATTGGGAAAAAAATATTTGCAAATCATGTTTCTGATAAGGGACTTGTATCTAGAATACATAAAGCTATTACAATTTAACTTAAAAAATCTAATTTAAAATAGGCAAAAGATCTTAATAGACATTTCTCCAAATAAGACACACAAATGGCCAATGAACACATGAAAACACACCTGACTAATGAAGTCATCAGAAAAATGCAAATTAAAACCATACTGAAATACCATTTCACGCACACAAGGAAATCTATAATCAAAAAGCCAAATTATAACAAGTGTTGGCAACGAACTGGAACCCTCATACACTGCTGGTGGGAACGTAAAATGGTACAGTTACTTTGGAAAACAGTCTGGCAGTTCCTCAAGTGGCTAGACTTAGAGTTACTACATGGAGCATTAATTCCACTCCTTGTCCACTCCTTGTCCATTTCAAGAGAACTAAAAACCTATGCCACACAAAAATTTGTATAAAAGTGTTTATAGCAGCATAGGAGCCAACTGGTGGAAAAATTCCAAGTGTCCACCAAAAGATAAATGGGTAAGTAAAATACTGTGTATCCATACAATGAAACGTTCATTTGTTCATTAAAAAGAATGAGGTACTAATATGTGCTAGAATATAGATAAACCTTGAAAACATTATGCTACGTAAATGAAACCAATCAAAAGATCACATATTGTATGATTCCATTTATATGCACGTCCAGAATTGCATAAAGACAGAAATCTGTTCAATGGCTGCCTTGAGTTGGGAAGAAAGGGGGCCAAGGGGGTTGAGGGCTAAAGAAGTCAGGGTTTCTTTTGCAGGGTATCAAAATGTCCTAAAATTGTGATGATGGATGCACAACTTTGTGAATATACTAAAAACCAATGAAATGTACACTTTGAGTGAAACTGTACAGTATATGAATTTTATATCCATAAAATTAAAATTTTTGCATAACAAATGAAACAAGAAAGCCACTAGAAGTAGAAGGCAGAAGGTGGAGGACCACTAAAACTCCATTTCTAAACTAGCTCAATTTAATCCCTGTAATAACAATATTGTATCTCAACTTCTGGGCTACAGAGCCAGTGACATTCTAGTGATCCAAGGACCCGGCCAACGGCTTGGTTTACCTACTATTTTATGCCTTCCAGAGAGATAAAGTTGGTAACAGAGCATTTACCTTCCTTCTCCTTCCCTACAATTAGGACAGGAACAGGCAACTCTTCGAAGCCTCTTGCCAGGCTGCACCTCTTGATCAGAAGCTTGCTGGCCTTGCTGCAAATGCACTTGTGTGAGTTGGTCAGGACTAACAGCACCTATCGTTGCGTTAGCAATTCCTCCAACTGCTACAGTTACAGGAGCTATCGTGGCTTGTTGGACCTTTACTCCATCTTGTCCTTGCTGCTGACCTAAAAATTGGGGGTGAGGGGGAAAGAGTATTATAATGTTTTCTATTTCTAAAGAAAGGATTAAAAAAAAATTCCATGTGGACATTTAAAAACTACCATATTTGTTTTAATAGTTAATCTGTGTAAAATACAACAGCAAAGGGGTTAATGATTTGTATTATGCAAACCCTCCTAAAATACAATATTCTTATTAAGTAGTTCAGGCTGCCTCTCTGTCTGGTTGGTGGGACTACACATAAATCATTTAACCCTCTCCTGGCTTTAATTTCCTCATCTGTAAAAATGAAGACAACAATACTTGCCACCTACCTACCTCATCAAAGTGCTGTGAGGATTCATGAGACATTATTTGAAAAGCACTCTGAGATCCTCAGATGAAGGATGCTGTATCCATTTCCACAGTAAACAACGTATCTCATTCACTCCAAGAAAATACAGGAGTAAAAAGTAACTAAACGAATGATTAAGTTTTATAGATATTTCTCATTCCTAGATACTTTAGGTTAAGCAAACATTTCTTTATTAAGGAAATCTTTTTTTTATTATACACACTGAGTTACGTAGTTTTTTAAAGTGTAAAACCACCCATGATTATTACATACTATCACTATAATCATAAAATAGACATTTAGGACATTACTACTTTATTCACTCATGTAGCTCAGACTTCACCTCTCAGGTTAGTACATATACCAACTTGACTTCTTCACTTAGGGAAAACTATGATAAATAATACATAATATGACAAAAAAATATCTCCTGTGAAGTGCACAGGAGTATGCCTTATAATCATCCTTTCTCTCAACACAGTTCTTTCTCCACATCAGTTTTGGAAGGGCAGCTAAGAAACACCTATTTATAAAGGAATGTTCCCACCTGTGAGAGTTGATGTAAGAATTAAATAAGTTAATTTTTAAAAACTCCTTACCACAGGGCCTGCCACAGAGTTCATTATTGGTTATTTGTTATTATTTGTTAGCTATTATTACTGCTACGAGTGTCCATTGAGTTGGGTGGCAACACCAGAATAAAATATGGTAGCAGAAATAAACACAAGAGAATTGGGTATAAAATAAAGGGTTTATTTCAAAGCTGCATATGTAGTACTTTAAACATTCAGAGCTATCAAGAAAAGATAATAAAAATCAGCAAGTGAAAACTAAACCTCTAATTCTCCTAGCCAAAGTCAATCTCATTCTCCTCTGTGTATTCAAAGCACTCTGAAACCTTTGGTACAGCATCAATATTTGTAATACAAATAAAAAAATACGTATTTTGTCATTGTTTTAGTAAGGATACATATTTTAGTTTTCCTCCTAACATTTAAATTTTTGATCATCTTTGAATTAACATGGTGTGATAGGTAAAACAGTGCAAGTAAAATCCAAAGTTCTGAATTCATGTCCGATTTGGTGACTGTGCACTTGGATACCCTCAAGTTATCTCACCTCTAATAATGCTGACCTCCCTTAAATTCCTGTCCCTTATCTACTTCAGAGAGTTCTTTCTGACGATCCTAAAGGGTAAAGACTGTAAACAATAAAACAATACGTACA
Organism: Panthera leo; assembly: GCF_018350215.1. Taxonomy (NCBI): domain Eukaryota; kingdom Metazoa; phylum Chordata; class Mammalia; order Carnivora; family Felidae; genus Panthera; species Panthera leo. The sequence goes on along the minus strand of NC_056680.1, from coordinate 112,662,619 downwards.
TGTAAAGTATAACTATTATGTCTCTATGTGTCTTTTGAGTACTTAAAAGTTGTACATATTCAGTAAAACCAGATTCCTTACGGATGCCCAAGGCGAAGTAAACTTTTCAAACTACTTGTGTATCTAGAGTCACAGTGATACACATACTCCCTGTTTACTGCAAAATAAATGCACTTATAGAAACAGGAATTCTATCTGAACCAGCACTATACAAAATCTTTAAAGCTTGGTCCCTATGGAGTGTGGGTATTTTAATGTGGTAAGTATTCTTTACATTCCTTAAGTCATGAGATATTTCTGGCCATAATTTTTGCAGCTATTGCTCATACAACACTTGGTCATGCCTTTCAAGTTGCAAGGGTATTAGATGCAATGGTAATGCATGTCCTTCATTATGTCAAAGAAGCGCTAGGAATCCCCTGATCACTGGCTGCTCATTTTCCTCAGTTCCTTTGATCATTTCCTCGATAGACTCCTCAAGTCTCCACATTATGGGCATTTATCTGTTCAATGCCTACACAACTTGGCAAGTTAGTCCAATGAATAATACCAAATACTTGAATTTATAGATTTAAGTCTGACCAACTCTCTTGACTTCTTCATCTAGATGTCCTAGATCATTCAAGTTCAACATAGTTCAGTATTACTTTTCTTTCATTTCCACTGCTGCCAGTCAAGTATAAGCCACTGAACTCCTTACCAAGGCTTCCAAGGCCCTGCTCAAGTTTAAACCCACCCTGTCAGACCTCACCAATTATTATTAGTCTCTCCCCTCTCACTCTGCTTCTGACACAGTGACCTTTCTTTCTAGCCCTCAAACAAATCAAGCTCATTCCCTTCTTATGGCCACTGCATATACTCTCTCGTCTGAATGGAAATGCCGTGCCACCTAAATCTTTGCACAGCTGACTCCTTAGTAATATTCTAAGTTCAAAACTCTCCTCTTTAGAAATACCATTCCTGACCACATCATCTAAAACGGTACCTTTTAGTCCATTTCTCTATCATCACCAAGTTTTGTCTTACCTGGTTTAAATTATCTTATCCTTTTTAACTTTTTTCTATCTTTGCCTCCTCATTTCTGAATGTTAAGTGCTATGAGAAAAAGGATCTTGCCTGTCAAGTTCACTGCTGTTTCCAGCCCATGGAACACCACCCAACACATAGTAGCCACTCAGGAACAAAAGCTTAATAAAGGAATTTTTAAAAATTAATTCATCTTCAAAACTGCTACTACTACTGTTTCTGTTTTGATAAGTGCTAATTACTACCCTCCTTATTACTACACTCAAAACAGTAAAACGTCAACTTTTAGGCTACTTCTCCTTTACCCATTAATTACATCCATGTGATAGCTAAGTTAAAGAGCGCATAAAAGGGTAACAGCTCTTGGATTCATCTTATCTTTCTATTGCCAGAACCATAATCTCGGTCCAGATCCTTGTTACTTTGTGCCTCTACCAGCCTAAATGGGACCCACATCTCCTACCTCATCCTTCAAACTGCTTCCAGAAATTTAAAAATGCTAACTTTCAGTCATTCACCATCGGCCAAAGTCTGCATTCAAAGGACTCCACCACAAAGACTTAACTCCTGGCTCACAGACTTCCTCTTCGTAGCCAAATCCAATGTGAATTTTCCCACTGAGCAATACATGATTACCCTGCCTCATGTGACACAATCAACCATTCTTTCCTTCTTAAAACTTGACTGAAGAAGCTACCTAATTTCCTACATTCTGAGAAACCCCCTCTTCTTTGTTAGCTATTACCAGCATTTAAATCTAAGCTTCTGTCACATTTTTATTTTTAAAAGATTTTATTTTCGGGCGCCTGGGTGGTTCAATCGGTTAAGCTTCCAAATCCAGCTCAGGTCATGGTCTCGTGGTTCATGGGTTCAAGGCCCCTGTCGGGCTCTCTGCTGTCAGCACATAGCCCACTTTGGATATTCTGTCCCTCTCTCTCTCTGCCCCTTCCTCCTTCCCCCTTTCTCTCAAAAATAAATAAGGATATTTAAAATTTTTGAAAAAGAAAAAGAAGAAAGAAAATAAAAGATTTTATTTTTAAGTAATCTCTGCACCCAATGTGGGACTCAAACTCACAACCTCAAGATCAAGAGTGACATGCTCCACCGATTGAGCAAGCCAGGTGCCCCTGTGTCACATTTTTAAAAGATTTATCCACATTGGTTACCTTTACTCCTTTCCCATTCTCTCCTCAAACTACTAAAATTCCATGTTGAACCCACCACTCTACTAAAATCATGACAGAACTAACAACTTCTTCATTCATAAACCCAAAGATACTCTTCTTTTTGATCCTGTTTCATGTCTCTGGAGCACCTGAAGCTGCTAATCCTACACGCTCCTCGAAATCCTACATGCCTGTGCTTCATTGATAGTACTCCCACTGGTGTTCCTCCTACTTCTCTCACCATCTCCACGCTGATGTCTTTCTTAGGCCACTTTCCGGTTTTCCGTCATTTCTTCTAACTCCCTCCTTGGGTTATCTCATCCGCTTTCATAAATTTTACTTCTATTTTAAGCTGAGGTCTCTCAAATCTGTATCTTTGGCTTAAATATCTCTCAAGTGTCAGACTCTTATTGTCATCTGCCAGGGAACATGGCCAACAGCTGTCTTGCAGGCGATGTGTCCAAGAATCATACAGGTTATCCTCTTCTCCTAAACTAGCTCCTTCTCGTTGCCCAAACTGAAAACTTGGAAGTCGTTCTTAACTCTCCTCCATCTCCTCCATCCCCACAACAGTAGCTATCATTTTATGCTTATTTACTGGACATCTTACAACTATTACTTCACATACTCCTCACATCCCAATGGACTGAATACTACTGTCCCAATTTTAAGCTAAGAAGACTGAAGTTCTGAGAGGTACATAAAACACCCAAGGTCACAAAACAGCTAAGTGACAAGAGCTGGGATTTGAATCCAAGTCTAGCTAACTCTAAAAGCTATTCTCCTTCCACTGTATTACTTACATTGACCAGTAGTCTTGTTGAGTATACCTTTTCAAATATCTCAGATTTGTCCATTTTCTCCATCCCTATTACCTATGCAATAGCACAGGTCCTTATCACCATTATGCCAGTTTTGCCCTTTCCAATCCCATACCGCATATACAAATCGGGTTCCCGAAAAGTCTATGAGTCTTCAATGAATTCACAATACAGTCAACATTTCTTGGCACAATACATAATCTAGTTTTCGCTTACTTTTATAGCTTCATCTCAGTACTCTTCCTCCATTCCCATTCTCAACACCAGCTACATTGAACTCCTACTTCTTCAAATGTTCCATTCTTGATTATCTCTGGGAGTTTTGACTAACCCCCATCCCAAATCTCCATCTTTGTTGATCTTGGAAAAGCTGATTCATCTTACAGAACTCAATTCATGTGTCATTACCTTTGGGAAGTCTTCCTGCTAAGTGTCTTTCTGAATCTAGGTCAGATACCTCTTCCTTCTTTTCACATAATATCCTGTGCATAATAATCTTGTTATATCAGCAAACAAATTGTATGGTGAATGCAGATACTATAAATGCTTATTTGTTTTGTCTTTCTAAAGGATCATATTTTATGGTCTCTGAGGAGCTAAATACACCTCTCTTTATTTTCCATTCTTAAAAACGTATTGCCAGGGTGTGTCAGACTTAAGAACAAAGGACTGGCCCATGTGCTAGTGGCTGCTGTCACTGTGTTGAGCTGAAATTTCTCAACTGTCACTTTTTTTAATAGGGTAAGTTGGGTACAGCATGATTTAGACACTAGACAATGAAATCTGCATTAATGAGACCACTACTGCTTATAATTCAATCAGGATAATAAAAAAAAAAAAGCACAGGAAGAAGCTGTTACATAGGGAAAACGGTTGGTTTGTTGCAATGACTTTCTGTTCAATTTGTCAAGGAAAAATAACAAAGATGTTTAAAAAAAGATGTTAAAAAATATAAGAAGCTGTGCCAATGACAGTGCTGGTGAAAATGGGAAAAACAAGTAATTATAGAAACTATACATTTATGGCTACAAAACACCTTCACTATTAAAATGTCTGAAGGAAAAAGCTATTAACGCTCTTTTAAAACTCTTGTCTCTAACCTCTCTGTCATCACTTAAACTGTTTTATGACATGATCTTACAAATAACTCAGAATTTCTTGGAAATACAACTATGCATCATGATGGTACAGTGGGTGACCCTTTCTTTTCCTTCCATGCTACCATAGGTAAAAAACATTCCAAGGCTGCTTGGAACAACCAAGCTATCTTTCCTATTCCTTTCCTTTTTTGTTCTGCTCCCTTTTTCAAACGTAGGAACTGGGACAAGGGTAACAGGGACCAGTTGGTTGGCAGGTGGCATGGTATTAGAATGCTAGATATTCAAGAACATCTAGAATGGGTATTTGGGAGAAACTTTGTTTCTTGCACATTTTCCTTTAGCACCAGCTGGAATGGTCCTTTGCCTCAATACAGTACTAAGAGACTTGAATTTAAGCTTCAGAAAGGAAAGCAGATTTAACTAGTAAAGAAAGACAGCATCTTCCATACAGACTAACCTAGCTCTCTGAATTTTGAGATGGAGGGGCCTACACCTAAGCCAATAAAGTGTTACTCTGACTTGAATTTCAGTATACCTAGCTCCCTAAGAGACCTTAGGGAGGGAATCAGAATCTGAGTATTCCTGCTGCCTCTTATCAGATAACCCTCTCATTCCATCACAATATTAATCACAAATTATTTCTAACAAAAGCTGCTCAGAACAGAGGGCCTCTGTGTGGTTTTACGTCCTTTGCCCAGCAAAGTTCCTGGCACACTGGAAGTACTCAATGAATGTTTCTTAAATAAAGTGAATGGCAATCTAAAATCCATACAAACACAGCAAGCGTTCTTATGAAAGTAGGCCAGCAGGAGATCACAAGGCCACTACTAGATGACACCTACCTTTCAAAAGACATGGACAACGGGTGGTAAGACAGTAAGAAACAGGATAAGGTGGACATTCACCACAATTCTCTCCTGCTTCATTGATCTGGAATTCAGATTATTTAGGAGTACATCCCGAAGTATAAATCACAACCTGCCACTGAAACTACTGTTTCTTTTCTCTCAGTTATCAGCTGTAGCCCAGAATCTGTGTTAACCACATTCAACAAGATCTTTCTTGAGGAGTTATACTCTTCAAAAAAGTCTACTTTAAAAAATAATTATAACCAAATGACATTTAATAAAATAGGCGAAGATTTCTCCCCTTCCACATATTTTGAAGAAGGTAAACATAGCTTCGTATTACAGATACATACACTTTAAGTTTTTTCTTCTGATTTTAACAACACATGCTCACCACAGAAAAGAATTAAGGAGGAAACAAAATCATCCATATAGTCATTACCCACAGATTATCAATATTATCATTATGGTGTCTGTGCTTCTACTCTGTTCTGGCATTTTGATAATGATGCAACTCTACTAATAAACAATTCTGTTGCATTCTGTTCTTTTTTACTTAAGAATATAAGTGCTTCCAAGTTATTGCAAATTCTTTTAAAATAGTGTAATGATTGTATAATATTCCATCACATACATATACCACAATTTACAAAACCATTACCCTAGTATTAGACATTAACGTTATTTTGACACACTCCAAGTAATGCAAAAGCAACATAAATAATGAGCAACGTGAACAAAAATATTTGTTCTTATTACTTCTAAGACATGGAGTCCTAGAAGTGAGATTATTAGGTCAAAGGACATGAAACACTCTTAAGACTTTATATACACATTAAAAAATTATAGAGGCATATATAAAGAGTTACATTCATTTATATTTCCACTGAAAGTATATAAGAGTACTTTTGCATACCATGCACAAGAGAGATTCAGTAAGATTAAGAAAAAAATTTAATAGACAAAAAATTGGTATCTCACTGTGGTTTTTAACAAGTGATTCCTACTCTCACCTATAATATTCTATATATTGTGAAGGTATAAGTCAATGCAGTAGGGTAAATAACAAATCTGTATGAGAAAAGAAAAAGAAACTCTACAAAATCAACAAACTATTAGAACAAATAAGACATTTCAGCAAGATGGCCAAATACAAGATCAACATTAAAAACCAACAGGGAAGGGAGGGAATCAGAATATGCTTTCCTCCATAACAGCAACAGTCAACTGAAAAAAATAAAAGAAAATGGGACGCATGGGTGGCTGAGTCAGCTATGCATCTGACTCTTGGTTTCCGCTCAGGTCCTGATCTCATGGTTTTGTGAGTTCAAGCCCCACATTGGGCTCTGGGCTGGCAGTGCAGAGCCTGCTTGGGATTCTCTTTCTCCCTCTCTCTCTGCCCCTCCCCCACTCGCGCTGTCTCTGTCTCTCTCAAAATAAATAAATAAACAAAAATAAATAAATAAAAGGAAAAAATATTCCATTTACAACAGCAATAATAACCATCAATACCTAAGAATCAATCTAATTAGAAACATGCAAGGTCTTAAGGAAGAAGACATAAAGGACATAAATTAAGACCTGAATAGAAGGAAATATATGTTTTTTTAATGTTTATTTATTAATTTTGAGAGAGAGAGAGACTCTGAAGTGCATGAGTGTATGCCTTCTAATGATCCTTTCTTTCAACATAGTTCTTTCTCCATATCAGGTCTGGAATAGCAGGGGGGAAAAAAAAACCCAATTTATAAAGGAATGCTCCCAACTCCAAGAGCTAATGTAAGAATTAAACGAGTTAATTTTTACAAACCCCTTACCACAGCGCCTGGCACAGAACTGTTCATTATTTGTTAGCTATTATTATTGCTGTGAGTCTCCATTGAGTGGGGTGGCAACACAAGAATAAAATGTTACTCTTCCGAATAATACTAAAATGAGTCTTAACTCAGACTATTGGGATTTATTTCCTCTACAGATGAAACTTGGGAGTCTGCCTAAACAAATGTCTAAGGGCCTCTAAATGTATACATAGGAAAGAATGTAAGTCTTGTATTTCAAATAGTTTTCAATAAATAATTATACTCTGAAATAGAAACTGGTTTGCTTTATAATGATTTAAAACAGACAAGCAGAGTGTATATTCCTAAAAATAAAAAGATAACCAGGTATGTCTAGGGCTCAGGGACGGGGAGGAGAAATGGGAAGTGACTGGTAATATGCCTGGGGTTTCTTTATGAGGTTATGAAAATGTCCTAAAATTAGATTGTGGTAATGGTTGCACAACTGTGAATATACTAAAAGCCACTGAATATAAACTTTAACTGGTTGTAGAGTATATGACTTATACCTCAATAAAACTGTTCAAAGTTGGGGGAGGGTAACTAGAAAAAAAAAATCTACTTTTCGTGGTTCTAAATCTCTTTAAACTAGTGGTTCTCAACTGGAAGTAATTTTGTCTTCCAGGGGATATTTGACAACGTCTGGAGACATTTTTGGTTGCCACAACTCGGGGGATCATTACTGGTATTTAGTGAGTTGAGGCCAGGGATACTTCTGAACATCTTCCAATGCACAGAACAAATTCCCAAATCAAAAAATATCTGGCCTAAAATGTCAATAGTGCTGAGGTTAAGAAACACTGATTAAAATGAGCTCCCAAAAAACTCAACTAACCTTCATGACTCTCATATACTCATAACATAACTATAACCAAACCAGAAATTATGAAAATATGGTACATTTGTAGGATACCCATAAAAACTACAAAAGACTACATGAGTCTCCATAAAAAAAAAAACAAAAAAACCAAAAAAAAAACCCCTACATGACTGAATTAAAGTCTTTACAAAGAGAGTAAAGTAAAAAAAAAATTTTATAATGTCCATAAATTTAGGAATGGGGAGCGCCCACATGGCTCAGTCAGTTAAGCATCCAACTCTTAATTTCGGCTCAGGTCATGATCTCATGGCTCTTAAGTTCCAGTCCCATACTGGGCTCTGCACTGACAGAGCCCCTCTCTGCCTCTCTCAAAAATAAATAAACATTAAAAAAAATTGGGGAATGGGCTTTAACACATTTGGCAGATAATGGACTTGGACAGATCCCTATAGCATAGTGGCAACACAAAGAATAACATACTGAGTTTGGGAATTATGCTCATTACCTACAAAATACGTTTACTTTATTCAAGAACTGTAACAAAGTCTTGTCTATAGACGAACTATAACTTGAGAATATTAAGAAATTATTCAGTGTTCTCTATATTTTTATATAACTTTTTAAACTTTATTGCATTCAGTATAAGCTACCATGAAGGCAGAACTTGCTTTTAAAAATTTTTTATTTATTTTAGAGAGACAGAGCATGTGTGGGGGAGGAGGCAGAGAGAGAGAGGGAGGGAGGGAGAGGGAGGGAGAGAGAGGGAGAGGGAGGGAGAGAGAGGGAGAGGGAGGGAGAGGGAAGGAGAGGGAGGGAGAGGGAAGGAGAGGGAGGGAGAGGGAAGGAGAGGGAGGGAGAGGGAAGGAGAGGGAGGGAGAGAGAGAATCTTAAGCAAGCTCCATGCTCAACACAGAGCCCGAAACAGGGCTTGGTCCCACAACACTGGGATCATGACCCAAGCTAACATCTAGAGTCGAATGCTCAACTGACTAAGCCCCTCAAGAACCCCTCTCTGCACTTTTTAAATGAAGATGAGCTATATTAGCCACTGACTTCCAAGATTATTTACACAGCATGGGACACACACAATTTTTAAACCAATATTGAGGTTCTGAGTAGGCACAACAGATAGTTTAGCAGATTTAGTTAAATTATAGATTTAACAAAGCTCTGGACTCAGATTTATCTCTGAATTCTAATCCTCTCTAGTTTCTTTCTTTGAGGACCTGGGAGTGGTGGGAATTAACTGAGATAATGTAGTGTTGTCTACAGATGAACTATAACTTGAGAATACTAAGAAATAACACTTAGTATGACACACTAAGTACAATGTCTGCAATATAATAAACACTCAACAGAAATGTTAACTTCACTACATCTAAAATTGCACAATTTTATTAAGTACAAATACCTAATAACAGTCAGTCAGATTTTTATAAATCTTAGATCTCTGAATGAGAACCTAGGGTACAAGTGAGATTTATTAATTCAATAAACATTTCCTGAGTACCTGCTATGTGCTTAACACTGCTGGGTAAATAAAGATGACTACAATCTGGCCTGAAACTCACCTGTAGGGATGACGAGCAAATAAGTATAAATATACATAACATTAAAAAAATGAGTAAGATGCGTAAGTAGTACAGAGGAAAGCGATATAATGTCAAGAAGAAACAATGAAGGCTTCATGGAGAAGAAACCACTTACTGGTAGAAAGAGTAAAGGCAAACAGGAGAGCCACAGGAAGAGTATATTTAAAGGCGTAACTCTGAGACAGCATATTGCTAGAGATTAAAGTTCAAGGAAGTGAGGCACTAAAGAAAGAGTTGGAACAGATCAGGAAGGGCCTTATTCAATTTCTTACAACAGTGACTTTTGGCGGTGGGCGAGGAGTGGGTCCTTGTTAAGGTATCACGCCCATCCCTACCATCCCCAATTCCGACAACAGCTGACATATAATAATTATTTATGTTTACTAAATGGCCAGAACTATTCTCAACTAGTTTACACTCACACTCTTGTCATCTAATGCTCTCTCCGAAGGCTCTGAAAGATTATATAAACTTCCCATTACATAGCAAAGCCAAGGTGTTAACCTAAATCCAGAGCCCTCTAGTCCTCTATAGGCTACACCATCCTCCCTAGAAACCAGAAATCTTATTTGGGCTTTGGAGGCAATAGAAAGTTATAAATGGTTTTAAGTAAGAAACTAATTGGTTCAAGACCACATTAAGACACAACACTGCCAATTACTCTGAATGGAACTGAGAATGGAAGTTCTATTCATCATTTTTAAGTAAGACCTATAGAAGATCTATCATATCTTCTATATTACATTACAGACATGATTAAATCAGTATGCTGATATGACCTTTGATCAAATTAGATAAAAAAGGTGCTTTAACCTGGGCATGCAAGCTGGTGCAGCCACTCTGGAAAACAGTATGGAGGTTCCTCAAAAAACTAAAAATACAACTACCCTACAACCCAGCAACTGCACTACTAGGCATTTATCCAAGGGATACAGGTGTGCTGTTTCAAAGAGACACATGCACCTCCATGTTTATAGCAACACTATCAACAATAGCCAAAGTATGGAAAGAGCCCAAATGTCCATCGAGGGATGAATGGATAAAGATGTGGTATATACATACAATGGAGTATTACTCGGCAATCAAAAAGAATGAAGTCTTGCCATTTGCAACTACGTGGATGGAAATGGAGGGTATTCTGCTAAGTGAAATGAGTCGTCCAAGAAAGACAAAAATCATATGACTTCACTCATATGAGGACTTTAAGAGACAGATGAACATAAAGGAAGGGAAACAAAAATAATATAAAAACAGGGAGGGGGACAAAACAGAAGAGACTCATAAATATGGAGAACAAACTGAGGGTTACAGGAGGGTTATGGGAAGGTTACGGGAAGGTTATGGGAGGGGGGATGGGCTAAATAAGGGGCAGTAAGGAATCTATTCCTGAAATCATTGCACTATATGCTAACTAATTTGGATGTAAATTAAAAAAAAATAAAAAATAAAACAAGTTAAAATAAAAAAAAAAAACAAAAGACACTTCAAAAAAAAATGGTGCTTTAACCAAAAATAGGTATAAACGTAACATGCGGGGTTTTCATTAACTTTTATTTAAAAAAACCCAACTAGGTCAAGCTTCATTTACATGCCAAACATCTCTTAAAATTAAGGATCAGAAATTCAACAATGTCTAAAACATAGTAGGCTGCAGTTCTAGAGTAAATACCCCAATGGTATATATATGTAAAATCTGCCTATCAATTTTGATGCTTGAAGGTGCTCCTCTTTTGAACCTGGAACTAGGAAGGAAAGGCAACACCAGACACTTAGAATCTGCTACTGGTGAGGAGTGGTAGGTGTTACTTAAGCTTTTTTCTTCCCATTGAAAGCCCCAAACAAGTTGCCATTATTCATGAAGAACAAATGTGGACCATGAAGAACAAATGTGGACCATGAAGAACAGATGTGGATGACATTTTTAAAATGTAGGGGCGCCTGGGTGGCTCAGTCGGTTTAAGTGGCCAACTTCAGCTCAGGTCATGATCTCACAGTCTGTTGAGTTTGAGCCCCGCATCAGGCTCTGTGCTGGCAGCTCAGAGCCTGGAGCCTGCTTCTGATTCTGTTTCTCCCTCTCTCTCTGCCCCTCCCCTGCTTGCTCTCTGTCTCTGTCTGTCTGTCTGTCTCTCTCTCTCTCTCTCAAAAATAATAAACATTAAAAAAATTTTTTTTTTAAATGTAGCCTAAACATCATGATCTGATACCTATCAAATTCAAGAAAGTGTAAGGAAGAAAGAACATATTCCTAACAGAAGGAATCACTTAGAAGGGACATTTAAAAAGAATTAAGAAGCAAGCACAAAGAATGCTGATTTTAAGAAAATAAACAATAGTGGACTCCAAACTTTACTACATAATGCCACCAGGAAAAATACCTTAACTTCACAACCTAATACATTTATTTATAACTAACATGCATATAATAAATGTGTATCAATGAATACATTATAAAATAAACATAAGAAGTAGACACTTGCAGTTATTTGATCAGAAAAATAAACTCAATATTTTCTTCCTACTTTCTGTTTCAGAGATGTCTTTCAATACAATATGAGTAGGGCATAAACAGAAAAGTATTAAAAAAAACAAACAAAACCCACTTAGACACACACACTGGCAGAAGTTTACCCATGGAAACTGCAAAAAGCTCACAGCTAAGTTTGCTCAAACCCATTGTATTCATATAGTTTGAGATGTTTATGACTGATTTGGAGATCTATCTAAAAATGCTTAAGGAAAAAAAAAAAAGCACTGTACCCAAGAATATGGAGAACTGGTCGCTGCCAGAAGGGAGGGGGTGGAGAATTGGCAAATGGGTGAAGGAGAGTGGAAGGTACAGGCTTCTAGTTATAGAATGAATAAGGCATGGGGATGAAAGGTATAGCATGAGGGATGCAGTCAATGGCATTGCAGTAGTGTCGTGTGGTGACAGATGGTAGCTACACTTGTGATGAGCACAGCATAATGTAGAGGGTTACCTACAGAGTTGTAAGAATTACCATGTTGTACACCTGAAACTAATGTAACATTGTGTGTCAACTATACTTCAAAAAATACCTAAATAGTAAAAGCAGCACAGTCATCATGGGAGATTGTACATTTCCCAGAAATGTCACACCAAGATTTGACGACACTGCTAAAGTACATCAGCATATAAAACTGCTTTGGACAAGAAGGAACATTAGATTGAAACAGTCACTGTGAAAATAATTTTCCTTACAGAATTCCACCTGCACCATTATAACTAAAATTTAATTAATTTCAAGATGTTCTTCTTGAGGAAATCTGTCATTTTTTTTTAAGTTTATTTATTTATTTTGGGGGTGGGAGGGGCAGAGAGAGGAGAAGAGAATCTCAAACAGGCTCTGTGCTGTCGTGTTGTCAGTGCAGAGCACAAAGCAGGCAGGGATCGAATCCATGAACTGTGAAATCATGACCTGAACTGAAAGCAAGATTGGACACTTAACTGAGTCACCCAGGTGCCCCTGATAACATTTTTTCTGTTTGGTATAGCATATGGGAAAAAGTAAACAGTAAGAATTTATCACTATTTAATCTAGTACTATTATATTAAAAAAACACTAATTGGAAGGCAAAAATATTCTAGTTACTAGATATAGAAAGATGAACTCTATATTAACAGATATAGTTTCAATCCTGAGGAAAATCGTTAACAACCACATCAGGTACCATGTTAAGCACTTTCACATATCTCACACATAACCTGCTGAGACAGGTTATTACTCCAAAAGACTATCTACCTCCTAATGCTCTGACTTTATGCTTACCAATTAATTCTGATTATTACTTGGTTTCTCAGGTCCCTTGACACCAGGAATAGAAGATTAACAGCCTTCCAGTAATAGGAAAGATTTATCTCTTAGCTTATATTAAAAAGAAAAAACAGGGGCACCTGGGTGGCTCAGTCTTGGTTAAGCATCCAACTCTCGATTTTGGCACAGGTCATGATCTCACAGTTCATGAGATCAAGCCCCATGTCAGGCTCTGTGCTGACAGCATGGAGCCTGCTTGGGATTCTCTCTCTCCCTCTCTCTCCTCATGATGTCTCCCTCTCTCTCTCTCTCTCAAAATAAACAAACTTAAAAAAAAAAAAAAAGAAAAACCAGTATTCTAGTTCATAAATCAGCCTTTTGTCAATCCTGATTTCATAAATCAATTTCTCTAGGATCTGAACCTGAAAAAGTTCTTGAAATTTCAAAGACACAAACTAAATCACAGACTATTTTGACTCTATCAGAGAATACTTTAGGAAGCCATACTCTCAAACAGGTAAACTACCTAATCATCTTAACTACAAATAATTACACACACACACTTCAATAATGCAATACATAATTTAACTTAAAAGGCTGACAACTTTTTAAGTTTTTATAAACAAGTATAGTTCGCAAATTATACAAAAACACAAAACACATATTAAGTCAAAAGGATTTAATGTGCCTGTATAACTCTGGGAAAACAATGTTACAGACCATCAAATTAATACCCCAGGAACTGGCAATACCCTAGTCTCATGAGAAAGGTAACAGTCTTATGAGAAAAGTCCCTAAATGGCTAACAAAAAATATGACCGTGGCTCTTAAATCAGTTTCAGAGTATCCACTCATTTTCTAAAGCCCATGTTCCACAGAACACCATATATATATATATAATTTAACTTGGAACAGTACTGTTCCTACAATCTATCACTGGAATAATGATTTTTTTAATGATTAAAACCTGACTCTAGTTTGTAATAAAAATTAACATTTTCAAAAAAAATTACATTTTCCTCTAAAATTACTTAATTACAGAATATTATTAGGCAGTTCTCGGGGTTACAAATTAATAACTGGCACACAAATAAAAGGTCTCAATTTTTATTCTTCCACATCATAATTTAGAAGGTCAATACACAAATAATCCAATGGATGAAGCAGCTCCACTCCATGTATTCAATACAATTTACTATAATAAGCAATTACTGAGTGCCTCCCATAGGTTAGGAATACACAGATGAACAGGGCAGGAGCTGAGAAAAGCTTAGTCAAAACAAAGACATACATTTATCTTTGACTCCTAGTTATTTCGATTTATTCTGGCCTTAATCCAGATTAAGGATCAACTCTTCTCAACTCTTTGTCTACATAGGGAAAAGTTTACATTACAGAATCCCTTCCCACAGGGCAAACAACTGACCCCAAAGGATGTGACTATTTCCTTTAAAATTTCAATATTAAAAAAACCCAAAAAACAAAAAACAATTTCCCTACATCCCATTCATTCTTTATTGAACCACACTAATTTAAGAAGGTGGTAGAAAAACAAAACAAACAAACAAAAAAAAAAACAAAGGAAAATCTGACTACTTCTACATGGAATTCTAATAGTTTTTAAAAATCTGAAGTTTGTTTCAGTTCTTCAGAGGTAGACAGAGTTACCATAGATTGTCCTGAACTGAATTATAGCCATTATCACAAACTTTATTCCACATTAGGCTCTCTTACTTCTTGAAAATGAAATGCATAAAAGTTTAATAACTTGAAAAGTTTGCAATTGGAAACCTATGAAGGTTCTGAGGAAGGGAATAGGAGTACATAATCAAGTCTGGGTTTTAGGAAAACTCCAGAATGTCAAGCATGTGACAGAAAAGCTAGAGGCAATGAAGCTATTCTACTTTCTAAATGACAAGGCCCTGGAAAAGAACACTGACAAGAGAGAGAACGAACTAGATATAATAATAATAATAATAATAATAATAATAATAATAGCTACTAAAAAAAACTTCTCTATGTTCTAAGCACTGTGCAAAGCACTTTACACCTATCATCTCACTAAAGTAACATGATCATTGACATTTTATAGATAACACTCATCTAGAAAAACACTTGATTAAAGTGCACCGGGGTAACTCAGTCGGCTAAGCGTCCGACTTCAGCTCAGGTCACGATCATGAGTTCGAGCCCCACATCAGGCTCTGTGCTGACAGCTCAGAGCCTGGAGCCAGCTTTGGATTCTGTGTCTCCCTCTCTCTCTGCCCCTCCCCTGATCATACTGTCTCTCTCTCAAAATAAGTAAACATTGAAAAAAAAATTAACAAAAAAAAATACACTTGATCAAGATTTAAGTGGCAAAACCAAAACGTGAATCAAGGTTTAATTGCAAGAGTCAGGCCTAAAACTAAAAATCAATGTTACGAAAATCAAATCCGTCTATAAGAATTCTAGTCTGGGACAAGGAAAAGATGATTAGCTGAGACAAAGGAACTCAGCAAGAGAAACAGGTTTGAAAAGGAAAATCGGTTCTAGGCTCAAGTTGTCTCCCGGCTCAGGGGAGCCTGGGTGGCTCTGTCGGTTGGGTGTCTGGCTTCGGCTCCGGTCATGATCTCACAGTTTGTGGGTTCGAGCCCCGCATCGGGCTCTATGCTGACAGCTCGGAGACTGGGGCCTGCTGCTGATTCTGTGTCTCCCTCCCACCCTCCCTCCCTCTCTCTCTCTCTGCCCTTCCCCTGTTCCTGCTCTGTCTCTCTCAAGAAAATACACATCAAAAAAATTAAAAAAAAAAAAAATGTCTCCCAGTTCAAACTCTGTCACCCATTAGAACTGCTCCACTTCCAAGAAGTCACGCTCAGCGCTGTTTCGTCTTTGACTGCTATCGTTTAACCTTCTACCATCCTCACTACCAACACTTTGGAACTTCATCTCCATTCTCATCTTGTTCTCTCATCATGTGCCTGGACACACACTCTCCATCCAGCAACCTTCCTGACTTCACTTGGCATCCTTAGCTAATCCGTTGCCTCTTTGAACCTCTATCCCATACAGTGCCAATTCTCCTCAGAAATCCCTCAGAAAACAACAGGCTTTCATCTCTTACTACTGCCTCAGAAAACATACTCAGTTTTCCCCTTAGCCTCCTCTCTCTCTGGTTCTTCCCTTTCCTTTGACTCTATGTTCCTACTCAACCAACCTGCTTAAAACTAGATTAGCCTCCTCTCATCCATATCCAAACTGTGCAATCCAAAATGTAGACGTGACCATGATACTCCACCTCTTCAGGCCCTTTGAAGGCTCCCCATTGCTTTCAGGATACCATTTAAATTCCATGACAAGGGGGGGCGCCTGGGTGGCTCAGTCGGTTGGGCGGCCGACTTCGGCTCAGGTCATGATCTCGCGGTCCGTGAGTTCGAGCCCCTCGTCGGGCTCTGTGCTGACAGCTCGGAGCCTGGAGCCTGTTTCCGATTCTGTGTCTCCCTCTCTCTGACCCTTCCCTCCCCCGTTCATGCTCTGTCTCTCTCTGTCTCAAAAATAAATAAACATTAAAAAATTTTTTTTAAATTTTAAAAAATAATAAATAAATAAATTCCATGACAAGGAAAGAATCTCTGTAACGTGTGCTTGCCACCATGACTACAGCACATGAACTCTTGGTGTGAACACACAAAACTATCTGTGTTCCCTTCCCTGATCAAATCTGCTATTTTGTGACTCTGCCTTTTGCCTGGAATCCTTTCTCTGCCAACCTGGCTAATTTCTAGTCATTCTACCTGAGCCATCCTGTATCAATCATCTCCTCGAGGAAACATTCCTCACAAATTTCCTCATTTGATTATACAGTAGACTTTATGTATCCACAGAAGATGAGTCCTGCTGTTTAAAGCATTATCACAGTATATCCATAACTCACTGGATTTCTAACCCCCAACATTCCTGCTCCAATTATATACCTACACACGTTTTAATAACTTAAGCATCGTGGTGTCTATACCTAGGCACAGTACTTCATAAATAATATGGTCTCAATAAATATTTACTGAATGAATAAATCATAATCATAGTCTTAAAAAGCTGTTATCCCGGCACCTGGGTGGCTCAGTTGGTTGAGTGTTGGACTCTTGATTTCAACTCAGGTCACGATCTCACAGTTCACGGGATAGAGACCCAGAGCTATTAGTGCACAGCCTGCTTGGGACTGTCTCTGCCTCTCTTTCTGCCCTACTCCCTCTTGTTCTCTCTCAAAGTAAATAAATATTAAAAAAAAAAAAAAAAGACTTTAAAAAGCCTTTCTCAGACCCCAAGATACTATCCTCTTCCTGTTTTCATCAAATTTTTCCAAATGTACCCTATACTTGCTAGGTCAGTATTTTTACCACTCATTTACTTAAATGCTTTCAATTTTGCTGTAGCATCTCCTAAGTTTTGTAAAGTAGTTCTAGCCTATGGATCTTTCTGCAAGAATGAAAATGTTCTGTATCAGGGCTGTCCAATATGGCAGGCTCTAGCCTGATTAGAGAGGTCCAGTTTGTATTGGCTATTAGCTACTGAAATGTGGTCAGTGTAACTGAGAAAATGAATTTAAAAAAAAAAAAATTTTAATGTTTATTTATTTTTGAGAGAGAGAGAGCAAGCAAGCAGGGGAGGGGCAGAAAGAGAAGGAGACACAGAAGGCATAGTAGGCTCCAGGCTCTGAGCTATCAGAACAGAGAGTGATGCGGGGCTCAAACTTGTGAACCGCGAGATCATGACCTGAGCTGAAATCGGCCACTTGACTGAATAAGCCACCCAGGCGTCCCAGTGAATTTTTAATTATAATTAATTTTACCTTAAATAGTCAAATGTGGCTGGGGCTTTCGTAATGAACAGCGCAGATCTCGGGCCTTACCAAATAATCCAAACACTATTCATGAACTCTTCCCAACGCTTACTCTCCAAGTCATCCTTTGAACATTCAACACTCTCTGAGATTCCTCTTAGCTGTTGACATACCACCTGTTCTCTTCCAATCTCTCTGTTTTCACTTTTCTAGTTTTTTTAATGTTGATTTATTTTTTTCAGAGACAGACAAAGCATGAGTGGGGGAGGGGCAGAGAGAGAAGGAGACACAGAAACTGAAGCAGGCTCCAGCTCTGATCTGTCAGCACAGAGCCCAACGTGGGGCTCGAACTCATGGACAGTGAGATCATGACCTGAGCCAAAGTCAGACACCTAACCGACTGAGCCACCCAGGTGCCCCATCTGTTTGAATGGACAATCTCTTTTGTCCCCAAAAGACTGAGTGTAAAGCCTAAGGCTAGTTCTCATCCTTCTGCACTTCAAACTCGAAACTGCTCCCTCATCAATTTCACACACCGCCATAATTTCAATAACCATCTGTATCTACAAGACTTGCAAAACCAGATGCCAACTCTAATCCCTCTTCTCAGATTCACATTCCAAATACAAACTGGACATTTCTAATGGATGTCAAAGTTAACAAATATAAAAATTCAGGCTCATCACCTTCTTTTTATGATGAAATCACTCTCACCTAAGCTCAAACTCTTAAGAATTACCTTAAGTTGGGGTGCCTGGGTGGCTCAGTGAGGTAAGCTTCCAACTTTGGCTCGAGTCATGATCTCGCAGTCTGTGAGTTCAAGCCCCACCCCACATCGGGCTCTGGGCTGACAGCTCAGAGCCTGAAGCCTGCTTTGGATTCTGCGTCTCCCTCTCTCTCTGCCTCTCTCCTGCTGGCCCTCTGTCTCTCTCTCAAAAATAAATATAAACAAAAAAAAGAATTACCTTTATTTTTCCTCTCCATATTCATGAATCATATCCTGTCAATTGTTTTCTTGAATTCTCTTGAATTGCACACTTTACACCCAAGTTCAGATTTCCCATTACTGATATCTGAACTAACACTATGGTCCCAACACTGGCTTTCCTGTACCTCCTAGGTCTACTAGAAAATAAAACTAAAACACCATTTTATAAATGAAACTTCCTTTCCCCTAATCCTTCAAAAATATACACATTCACACCCTCCTTCAATGATTTGTCACCTGTCCTTAATCTGACATTGCCATTCTAAAATCAGACTTGTACCAACCTTGCCAACCTCATCTTCTACCATTTCTCTCAAAGTCTCCGCTAACTTAAATGGCCTACCAATTTTTTTCTTTAATATGTAAAGCATATTCCAGCTTCCTCTTTTGCACCTCTTGTTTCTTCAGCTTATAATGTCTTCCCTCTTTATTTGTGTTTTTGGGGTGGTGAGGGGAGGCTTTCCTTTCCCTTAAGAATCGGTTCATGCCTCCAAGGCTTCATGAAGCCTTTCATTTCTGCCCTATCTCTCAGTGGCTTCTTCCTGCTCTTAATTTCAGTATTACTGCCTTTTACCATTCAGTCTACTTTTAGCACATAACACTGCGTATTATTTCTACATACGATCTTTAATTTTAATGAACATTCTGTCTCCTCGACTAGAACAGAAGCTTTTAGAAAGCAAAGACTGTGTCTTATACCACCCTTTTATGTTCTATGAACTTAGCCCTGTGCCTGTACTTAGTAAGAACAAAGGAATAATCACAAAAAAATAGGTATGTTGAGAGGTTGTAAGTAACAAGAAAAAGTAAATCAGCAACCAAGAACACTACTAAATGTATAAAACAGGAAATAAGAGGGGAAATAAGCAGTCTAACATGAGAGCCAAGAATATGGGAAAAGGCAATCACAGAACCAGGCATTAGTGTAATAACCACCTAAAAACAGCAAAATCTTGTAACAATCATCATCAAATGCCTCTAGGTTTTCCTGTTTTACAGGCAGTTCATTCAAACAAGCAATGCTCAAAATAAATAGGTAAAACACAGTATTTGTGTTTTAAGTAATTTTTTTTCCTATAATGCTATTTATTTTAACGAAATCCTATATATTAAGGCGAGCTAGTAGTTTGTGCAGGTGGGTACAAGGATTTCCCAAACATCAGAATGATAGCCTTAATTGCATAGAAATTTATAGCTGATCCGTCCAGCCCTGGAAATACAGAACTGGCACCCAGTGCTATGAGGGTACAGTATGCCCTGTCAGTTCTTAAGGTCACAGCTTAAAATAGTTACACAGTTCAGGGCCAAAAGAGGCTGGGCCAACACTCTTAGGCTGTCATGGATCAGTCTAACCCCACAGATGTCTATTTTAAGCTACATCTCTAAACAGCAAATTGAGCAACCAGGAAATACTAGCTTTCTACTTTCAACTGCAGATGAACAAGCCATAGATTTTCTTGAAAAATGTGGACAGGATCATTCCAACCATGTGAGACCCAACTTAGATTGTCTACCGTGCAATCCAGATGCATCTTCAGTTGTGGGGAATTTAGTTCTAGTCATCTGTTTTCACTTCCAGTACAGATGAGAAAACTATCAGCACATCTTTGTGGGGAAAAGAGGATTTTTAAAAATTACATTGACTTTCTTGGTACACAAATAACTTTTAGCATGTTTGGTGGGGGGGGGGGGGGTTGGTTAGAACACAGGTAAAAAAAAGGTTTTATTCACTTACATGAATTCACAATGATTCTTTAAAAAAATTCATTTATATAAATAAACTTTAAGAAACAGATCAGAGAATTATGTGCATTTGATAGAAGAGACTAATTTAAATAAAGATATGTGAAGACAAGGAAAAAAATAAACTTTACTGTAAAATTACAGTCAAAGCCTAATACTTTTAACAGAGCTCTACATTGCCTCTTCAAAAGTTATTAAGAACCTTTAAGTGTAACTATTTTGTCCTTTTAATTTCTTCATCACAATAAAGCTCCAAAAGACCATGAATTTACAATACCTATATTACTGTTTTAAATTAGTGGTTTACTTCATTCATTGCTCACGGCTAAGATCTCAAGATTATTTCCACATATATGCACTTGATTATGATATATGGCAATAGACACAAAATAAATTACCATAAAAGAATTACTGAAAATAAAAAATAGTGGATCACATTTATATCCCTTTCCTTTGACCATATTAGGGAGTTTATTATTTTATATTTCTATTGTGCTGTCCCTTGTAAGAACTCAATGTGCTTTATCAGCTTGGGCAGACAATAATCTATTCATTATCAAAGAATACTCTTTGCCACTATCAAAGAATACCCTTGATGATTCTGAAAGGAAAGGAACTTGCACATTTCTAGACTGAGTAAAGACTATATAAACTTAAGAGAATAGCTTGAAAAGAACAAAATTACCTTTAATTATTTTTTAGGAAGCCTAAAAAGTTTCTGGCTTAGGTTGTTCTAAAAGGCTACCAGGAGATGTATATCACATTAAAATTTTATTTTCAACTAATAAAAATTTTGAATGATTTTAAAATCCTAAACAAAAAAGTGCCAAATTTGGCCAGATTTACAATATCTGGAGTATAGCTCTCTGGCTGAGTATCTAACATTTCAGTACAAAAAGGAACTATAGTGCTAAAACGCAAGAAAAAATTTAATGGTTTAACGTTAACTTTTATTAGCAGTTACAAAACACAAAGTCAATTTAGAAGTGAACATATCAGGGGAGCCCAGGTGCCTCAGTCAGTTAAGAGTCCAACTTTGCCTCAGGTCATGACCTCGTAGTCCATGGGTTCGTGTCCTGCATCAGGCTCTGTGCTGACAGCTGAAAGCCTAGAGCCTGCTTCAGATTCTGCGTCTCCCTCTTTCTTTGCCCCTCCCCGTTCATTCTTTCTCTCTCTCAAGAATATACATTAAAAAAATTAATAAATAAATGTGATACAGATCATTACATAAGATCAGAAGATTTTATATTAGCAGAATATGGAGATTTTCATGCTACCAGAGGATTAATAAAATGATTATCTTTTATTCCAATTAACGAAAAAGGCAAAGCATTTCCAAAAGGTAAAATGCAAAGTTTACAATAAATATCAGTCCTTCAAGTAATTGACAAGTTTTGAAAAATGCCCACACACTTATGGAAAATGAAATCGAATCATTAAATATAAAACAATTTTTTCAACAGACCTACAAATCTTTAACTAAGCAGTGACTATATGCAAGGCATTGCCTATAGATACTGGAAGAAGCCAAGATGATCACAGTACTAGCAGAGGTAATACAGTGGACCATTACTTAGCTCCACTCATAGCTGTTTGTTTTCCACTACAAAAACTGAAAGCTATGGCAATAAGCACATCTTAGAGCCTCTAGGAGATCGGGTATAACAGCTGGCAAAAAAAAAAAAAAAAAAAAAAAAGGTAGATAGGAAATCTGTCAGGGAATGGAAAACTTTTTTGAAAATCCAAATGAACTCGATTATTCTGTATCACTCTTACATGACTTAAGGTTATACTATAATGAAGTTGCTAAGTGCTTTATTCTATGATCAAAAAATAAAATTTCTCTTATTCAGAAAATTAGAGGATCCCTGGGGAGCAGCTGACATGCAATTCTAAAATAAGCTAGAATGACAGATTTTCATGGGCAGAGGTTCAACAATCTTCTTCAGTAAGTCATACCTTGTTCAACTACTTAATGTATTTAATTTAACCTAAATTTCACCTTCCAACATAATTACATTTTGTTCAGTTTCCTCAAGAAATGGACAGCAATCACTAGTGTCTGTATGGAGAACCAGTTTAAAGCCACCTTTCAGGCTTTCCTTTCTTTGTTTCTTTGAAAGTGGAAAACCAAAATTGATCCAATATTTACATAAAGATCCAGCAAAACAGAACACAGCAGAAAACAATTTCACCACAAATCTTGTATATTTACTTCCTAATATTATGTCTACTGAAAAATAAGAAACCAAAAAACCCACTAAGCAAAACTCACTATAATTCACTGTTCTCTCCATTTCTCCTCATATTATCTCATTCACAATATAATTACGTGACCCAGTCAAATTTATCATTAAAAGTACAAATACTAGAAAAATGTGTACAAGAAAATATCTAGTTTAAAAGCCATCACAAGTTTCTAAGCTTGTGATTCTAACAACAAAAACAAAATTAAAAAAAAAAAAAGAGCTGAGATACAACATGGGTGAATTTTGAACATAAAACATCCAGATTTGGATGTAAAATATCTGAATATCTGTGCATAAAATATCTATTAAAATAGTTTACGAAATAAATAAAATTTAAGTAAATACATTAGATGCTAGATGAAAAAAATTATATAAATAGGAACAATTACTAAGCAACCAAACCACTGCCACTTGGGACAGGAGAAAACAAAATTAAGATCTTATTCCCTTGAGAAAAGGAAGAAAAAGTTGCCTATAATTTTCTTCCTAATAAAAAAACTTGTAACACTCACACACCTATTTAAGCCTGAAAGAGTCAGACCTAGGTTACCCTGGGTTTGCCAACAACTATAGGTATGATTTGGGTAAACTATATATCCACTTTGGGCCTTAATCTTCTCACTTACAAACAAAAAGAGCTGAACCAAAGACGGTGTGTAAAGGTAGCTTGGAAATCAGAATTTGTCATCTTTCCATGAAGTTTTAAAAAGGTGTATATACATACATACATATTTGTGTACACATATACATACATATGCATGCACACATTTAACTACCTACACACATACATATCTCAGTATCATTCTGAATATTCATATTACTTCTTAAGAAAACTTCAAATTTAACAATATTTAATACTATTTCTTAGTAAGATTCTTTGCCATAAGCATTATAAAATAAATCAGCAGCTCACTGTTTTAAATATAATGTATCAATAGAAAATGTGAGTATAATAAGGCTAACAGATGAGAAGACCGGCTTGGAAAGACAGTTTATTATTCACAGTTCCCAAGAGGAAGGGGCAAGCCATGCCACAGGGGGCTACATAGGAAAGTACCAGGGTTAGTCAGAAGGCAGAGGGAGGGATTAGAATGAAAGACAAGAGCCACAGTAAACTATGGTTTCCACAGGAAGGAAAAGGCAAGACAAGGGAAAGAGGCTTAGAATTGGCTAGCTTGAATAATTTCAGAGGGCTCAGGAGGTACAGAGGCTGTCCCTAGTTGTCTGGTACCTGGCCCTGGGGTGGGTAGGACAGGCAGATGGTGGCCTGAAGTGTGAGGGCCTATCAAGGATAGACTGGGGAGTGGGGTCCAGATTGGTTGGTTTGTATTTGAAAAGCATACACAAGGGGGCAGTTGTTTACTATCTCTAGGAAATGATTAATCCTGGAAGGGGCAGTGCCCTCCAGGGGCAGCAAGACCCTAGATGTCAAAGCATCAGAATACAGAAAATAAAACCACAATTAACACATGCAATTAAGCTAAGTAATAGAGAAGTCTCATTTCTGCTGGGTATTTATTGAACACTCAGTATATATCAGCATTGCACTATACACTTCAGATACAAAAATGACCATGTAGTAGAAAATGAGACTGCAAAATGCTAAATACACACACCTGTTAATTTAGAAGAGAAAGGATAAATTTATGATTAATAATAGTTTACATCTATTTAATACTTTGGTATTTATAAAACATTTTCACACATCACTCCTCACACATTAATCCTCAGAAAAACTGTGCAGTAGGCAGTTTAATATTCATTTTACAGGTGTTTACTAATCGCTCAAGAAAGCTGAAAGGCATCACTGTATCACAGACAGTAAATGGCAGACCATGGGACTGAAGCCAGGTCTTGATTCTTGTCCACCACTATTTTCACCCACACCACAACGTCTCCTTCATTTTAAGTTAAAGATATAGTATTATTGTGTAGAAAAAAATAGTTACGTATTCCTAACCACTGAGGATTAACTGCTCACTGGCCTTTACTGTAACAACTGGGCTAGCATACTGAAAAGCATGCAGGATTCTTAACAACTAATGAAACATAAATTCCTTACTGGGGTACTTGTAACAGTATTTGAGGGCACAATTCTGTGTTTTTCTTTTGAACTTTTGTATAAGAGTAGAGTGCTAGACCTCACATAACCTAAGACATCATTTCCAAAATAGCTTTTATTTCTCAGCAATCAGGGGTAACTAAATATATACTTTTAAAAGTGCTTCCATAAATTTAAATTTATTTACCAAGTAGAATCCAAGAAAATATTATACTTAAAATTGTTTTTGAGGGGCACCTGGGTGGCTCAGTCAGTTAAGCATCTGAATTCAGCTCAGGTCATGATCTCATGGTTCGTGAGTTCAAGCCCCAGGCCAGGCTCTGTGCTGACAACTCAGAGCCTGAAGCCTGCTTTGGATTCTTGTCTCCCTCTCTGTCTGCCCCTCCCCCACTCAAGCTCTATCTCTCTCACAGATACATAAACATTTTTTAAAAATTGCTTTTGAAACTTCTGTTTAAGAAAAATCCATTTTATCATTACTTAATTTAAAAAAAAATCATCACAGATGACATTCTACAAAAGCATCTTGACATTAGTACAATCCAGCATTTCAAGTAGTACTTTCTTCCCAAGGTAACAACTGGAACCTCTTATTAAACTCCATGCGCCGGTAGTTGTGATGCTGAAAATGGCGTTCTCCCTGCTATAATACTTTCAAGCTTAAAATTCTAAAGTTCCAGCAGATGAAGATCCTACTGCTCTCATGAGACATCTTTGGTCTACAAATCAGCTGTCATATGCTTCATCTTCTAGAATAAGCAGTAACAAGTTTTCTCCTTTGAAGCCAAGATATTCAAAGATCCACCTAACTCTTCTACTTCTATATTTCTAGATTTTACTTTATTGTCCCTGGTGCAGGCATCTAAGTCATGAGGTAGTAAGGTAATAAAATAGGTAGGTTGGGATGATTACTGTTAAGTTGGAGAGCAAGAAGGCAACAAGGACTGTGGTGAAATTGTTGGTCTGAAGATCAGAACCTAGCTTTTGGAAGGTTAGGAGCTAATGGATTAAAGAGCTCTCTGTGAAGTCACTGTAGCTGCAACATGAATTCTCACAGGGCTAATCTCTGCTGCTTGTTAGCTAGAGAGGCTCAGCAAGCATACTCCCTGGCTTAAAGGGCAGCTGGTCTTTGACCAGGCATCTTCCATATCTATACCCACTGGCAAGGGCATTTTGAGTAGTCAAATGAGCTCCCAGATGGCAATCTGAATGCTCAAGGGTTTAGGGGCCTGGCCCTCATTTTTGCTGTTGCTAAAGGCTAGGCATGTGCTTAGTTTAAAAGGATGGTGGTGAATCATTTTCTAAAAATTCTGTAAATCCTTACTAATAACTCAAACTTAGATAGATGACTGACCTTCAAAGGACAAGAGCGTTAGACTCAGTATTAGATGTGGCCTCGAAAATTTGCCAAAACAAAAACAAAGTTCCAGCAGATGAAGATGGAGATACTGACATATCTCATTCAGTTTTACTCCCCAAAGTAATCAACTTGACTTAAAAACTAGAAACACTGGTAAATGGTATTTTCCCTGAGTTTTCCTCTTGGCTCACTGAAATAAAATTTAAGTTCAATTTGGTTTCCACAAACTTGTGCTTAAAATTATGCAATTTTAAACACTAAAAAATATCTCAAATATTTCACTTTACAAAATACATTCACAAACATTTTATTGTAACAAAAGGAAAATACAAGACCTCCAATCCCAAAGGTGACACAACTATTTAGTGGCAGAGTTAACCTGCTCCCCAGCAACAGAGCTCTTTTGCTAAATATATCATGGTTACCTCTGCTCATCAAACTGCTTATGGAATAAAACATGTTTGCCTTCCAGTTTGAAAATTATACATAGTTATCACTACCTGTTCAGATAGCCACCAAAGAATCTTTTCAAAAGCACAATGAAAGCTGTGAACACTATGATTTCAACAATCAAGTTTTCTTTTTTTTTTTTTTTTTTAATTTTTTTTTTTTAACGTTTATTTATTTTTGTGACAGAGAGAGACAGAGCATGAACAGGGGAGGGGCAGAGAGAGAGGGAGACACAGAATCTGAAACAGGCTCCGGGCTCTGAGCGGTCAGCACAGAGCCCGACGCGGGGCTTGAACTCATGGGCCGCGAGATCATGACCTGAGCCGAAGTCGGACGCTCAACCGACCAAGCCACCCAGGCGCCCCAACAATCAAGTTTTCTTTGTGACTTGGGATAAGGGTGGGAGAGTGGGAGGAAGTATGTTATTTTTTTCTGAATTACCCCAAAATGAGTTGGTAGACTTGAAGGATAATGATGAAAGAACAAGGAAGGTGACGAACAGGTCCACAAACGGAGAATATAATCTCAAGTTTTTTCTCGATGTTTATAATGATTAAATATATATATGTAAATGCATACACACACAAACTTATAGACAAAATGAACTCAATCACATCCTTTCAAAATATAGAGACTATAAACTTACCCCATTCTCGTATACTATAAATTTACTCTGGTCTATCAATCTCTTGTAAAATGTAAATTGATCTTTAATTTTCTTTGATAATTGGTTACTTTAAAAATGGGGGAAAAAAAAAAAAACCTTTTAAAAACTTTTCATAGAAAGTAATTTACCCAGGGTGCCTGGGTGGCTCAGTCAGTTAAGTGTCTTGACTTCTTGAATTCAGCTCAGATTATGTTCCCAGGGTCATGGAATCAAGCCCCATGTCAGGCTTTATGCTGAGCATGGAGCAGACTTGAAAATTCTCTCTCTCTCTCTCTCTGCCCCTGCTCATGCTCTCTCGCTCTGTAAAATGAGTGACTGAATGAATGAATCCCAGTGCCAAGGAGTAAGAATTTTGAAGCCAGATGGAATCTGAGTTCTTTCCCCAACATACCCATATATTAATTCTGTAACACTGGGCAAATTACTTAACCTTTCCTTTCCTCATCTATTAAAAATAGCAATAATCTGGGGCACCTGGGTGGCTCAGTCAATTAAGCATCCAACTCTTGATTTGAGAACGAGCCCCTTGTCAGGCTATGCCCTTGGGATTCTCTCTCTCCCTCTCTGCCCTTCATGTGCAAGGGCATGCATGCACTCTCTCTCAAAAGAAATAAATAAACTTAAAAAAAAATAGGAATAATCTAAGACTGAGATAAAAAAAGAACTCACCTATAATAAAGTATAGGACCCATGATTACAGAACGTGTCTACTTTGGTTCCCCACTATCTAGAACAATGTCTGGTATACAATGGCAGATATTTGAATATTTCTTAGTATTTATCCACTAGACAACAATAATAAAGTTAAAGCACCATCCCTGTCAAATGAACTAATACATGAAAATAACAAGAGAATTATCTAATTAACATAAATTCTATACATATAATTCTTACTGTTTTGGGGTTTTCTTAAAGTCATTTCTTAGTATTTCCTGCAGGAAGTAAATTCCTGTCTATTGACATGTCACATGCTGATCAAGAAGCAACTCATGAGGGGCACCTGGGTGGCTCAGTTGGTTAAGCATCTGACTTCAGCTCAGGTCATGATCTCATGGTCTGTGAGTTCGAGCCCCACGTCAGGCTCTGTGCTGACAGCTCAGAGCCTGGAGCCTGTTTCAGATTCTGTGTCTCCCTCTCTCTCTGACCCTCCCCCGTTCAGCTCTGTCTCTCTCTGTCTCAAAAATAAACATTAAAAAAAAATTAGAAAAAAAAAGCAACTCATGAAATATAGACTTCATAAAGCATACACTTTTTTACATACCTGATATTTTTATTAGTTTTTGTATCAGCATAATATAAATAACATTAAATTACTATAAATATTAATTACCATATACTGATTATATTTAATAATGCATGATATATTTATATTGTTACATATTAATATTACCAATATATTAAATATTAATATTACTGTATTATAAATATTAATGAAAATGAAATATAAGACTCCTCTATGGCTTATATTCTTAGACTCTGTCTTTAAAAATTCACTCAAAATTGATTTATGGTACACATATATTTAATGAAGGAAATGTCTTTGCTGGCCTCAAATTCCCAATCAACATAGGATACACAAAGTAATACAATCTTTTTTTATTCTAATCCTCTTTATGGCATTTATGCCCTGTGTCTCGAAAGGAAGAAGAAGAGTAGACTGCTCAGCTATACAGACATCAATGCCTTACTGAATACACTACAATAATTACAACAAATTACTTACAATACTATTACTTAGCTGTAAAGGTAGGTGATAGTCCTGTTCACCCAGAGCAGCCTTATAAAAAGTACTTTCACTTACTAGCTGTCTAACATATTGGCTGTATGACCTCGGCCAAGATATTAACTTCTGATGGCCTTGGTTTCCCATTTTATCAACCGAGGTCACCATCATTACCTTCTTCAAAGAATTGCAAAAATTAAAAGGGTTAATATATATATAATATTTAAGCAGTGTCTGATACACAAAAAACAATGAACGAATTCCACAAATGATCACAGGAAACACACACTGTAGCACATAGAGCATATACAGTGAGAGACAATTTAAGTGGTAATGGACAAAGTGCAAGGTCCTAGAGACAAACTGTGTCTGGATTTTGTGACCTTGGGCAAGTTTGTACCATTCTAGGCGTTAGGTTTTGCACCTGACCAGAATGCTTAACTTTATAGGGTGTTCTGAAGAGTAAATGAGTCAATATTATCAAGTGTAGGATACAGTATCTGGCACACTATAAATATGCAGTAAATGTGACCCGAAATATAAAACAAGCATAGGAGTTAAGAACCCTTTTACTTAATTCATTCATAAAAGAACACTAAATTAATTTCGTTCCCCATTAGAACACTACGGAAGAGGGAGTTCAGTCCCATGTTATTTTATAAGGAACACATCAAGCCTCACAATAAAGATGCTGAGTACCTGATTGCTGAATTTAGGAATATAGGCTCCCAGCAGAGAAGCCATGAAATGGATGAAAGCCTATCAAGAGGTTACCAGAACCATTTACCTGCCCTACCATTAAAATCAATATAGGTACTGACATCCTGCCAATGAGAACAAAAGATGACAGAAATTCTAGAAATAAAAATTCAATGAGATTTAACTTTATAAAACTTCATTAATTAAATCACAACTATGATAAAATCATATTACTGCTTCAACAAGCACATTATCATAATTTGTAGTATTTATGACAAATAATCTGTCGAATGTTAACGTCTCCAATTGGTTCATATGTAGATTTAAATATAAGGGAAAATGCAGAAGATTTAAAAACCACTTTAAGTAGAAGCATTTCTCCTATATAAATTCAATTAGTATTTGTCATCATCTGCATCTACCCTTTTCTTCTTCCCTCTTCCTCCTGAACTCGTTGGCCTAGACATCCTCAACTACAACGAAACAAGGATTTTCCGCCCCCTCTCCCACTCCCACGCCAGGCATAGGTACCCACTTACCACAGCACAGATCACTATCTGGTTCCTATACTCCTGTGCAAAAGCAGCTCCGCTTCTGTGAACAAAAAGCTATGGTGACTTGACTCATTATTTACAGAACTGTACTAAACTCTCTCTGGCCGTATTATTAATTCAGAGGAACATAATAAATTCAGGGGGACAGAAACAACCCGTAAACTGTAAGCACTTTTGGATTCTCCTCAAAACTGCCCTCATTGCTAAGATTCTCACCTGCAATTGTCTACCAAAACACAGGAAACAATCAGATGTGAGTTCCTTTTGTTTCATTTTACTAACCACTTTTCCTTTTATGATCGTAACTCTCTTGTTCCTTTTTTAAGTATGCATCTTGAATCTATTCCAAGGACCTATCGATCCCATTCTCCTATGAAATCAAAGTTCTCCTTCCCCCTAGTTTAGTATCAGGATTTTAATGTACCAAACGATATCCATCAATACGTAAGCAGAAAAATACCATATAAGACACAGCTTCTGCCCACAGGAAGTTTACAATTCAACTTTACGTATGTTAACATTTCTTGATCCCAGTCTGAAGTTTGCAACATTTGTAGAAAACTCCTTAAATCAATTTCCAAACTGCATGTAAAATCCAACATAACCTACAATGGCCCTCCTCAACCTAACCTGGCAAAATTTTAGTAATCCATTAGGGCCCAGCTCAGTTATAACCCTCTCCATAAAAACATTTCCAGAACCCTAGAAGAAAGCAGAACTAGTGTTTCTTTCCTGTGGGCTTCTACAACCTCACTCATAGCCTTTATTAGCCAAATGTCATGTTGTAATTAAATTAACTATATATTCATCACATTCTATTGTCTCTAAGACGCAGGGATTGTAAGGAAAAAAAGATTCCACTAATTATAACATGCCTTTGACTGTAAGGTACATTTCAATTTTGAAGACGTTGAAATGTTAAAAAAAAAAAAAAAAAAAAGTATGTTTTGGCAGCAAAGAAATAAAATACAGTATGTCCCTGCAAGAGATCATATATTCTGTGAGAGCATCAAACATGTCTCACTTCATCTTCAGCTTCTCAATGCCTATTACGATACTTGATACAGAACAGAGAAAAAGAACCAGCAAATCTGATGTTTTTACCTAACCTGTTACCACTTCTTTCAGGTCAACATTCTCTGTACTAAAGGGAAGTTTGACAACCTGTGGTTTGTATTAAGCAACTTCACTGCCACAGTCCTTCTAAAGGCCACTGTGAATTCATGACTAAATTACCCCAACGACGTACTTTCTCCTGGGCTCCTAACTTTTCCACACTTTCACCTAGAGAGAAACACTTTAATAGTATCATTTGCTTCCTAAATCTTTCCATTCAATCGCTTTCACCTAGAAGATTCACGTTTTTGAAACTAACTTTTAGTATTATTTTGGCAGAGTCCCTTCTTCAACTAAATGTTAGGAAACAGTCCAACAAACACACAACTTCTCTGAAGCAGAGGTGGCAGGCCGCTCACGTGGCATACCTTGAGCCTCTCTGTGAGACGGCTGGCTGCGATGGAGCACAGACGGATGGAGCACAGATGAGGGAATGCCACTCGCTGTGTTAGCCACACGCCTCCATGTGAGCGCTTTATGCTTTTCAAGTTCAGCCGCTTGGCTCAAGACACCTCTGTCTTCACTTCTCTATCGTCAGTCTCAAACGTCCACTTTCCAAACCAATCTTCGAGGCCTGGTTCAAGACCTATCTTCAACACCAAAAGCCTTCCTCGTTTACTCCAATCCACTGATTTCACTTGTCTCTGAGCTCTCAAAACTTGTTTTCCAGATCTCAAAACCTAGTATTGAAGGATAAACTCTCATATGCAACTGTAAATTGCCCTGTAATTGTTTCATGAATGTAAGCCTCACCTCCCCAACATGAGCATCCTTTTAAGACAGGTGAATACTTTCGGAGTCTAACACAGACTGAGCATGCAGCACTTAGATCTCATACAATTAACATACTGCTTTTTTTTCCACCTATAGATACACCTCTCTCCATCCTTAGTTGCACTGCAAAGGTTTCTGATATTCCTTTTATACAACTTTCTTATCTGCATCTGATATTTAACTCCAGCTAATATCCGTATCAAAAACTACTCATTCTCCCACTTTACTACTTCACATTCAAGTGGATGAGAATAGAGACTTTAGCAACTTCCAACTTTCATATATAGTTGACCCTTGAACGACATGGATTTAAACTGCACGAGTCCACTTACACGCAGATGTTTTCAATAAATTCAGCACTATAAATGTATTTTCTCTTCCTTATGATTTTCTTAATAACATTTTCTCTGGCTTAAGAATACAGTATATCATACATACAACATAAAAAATATGTGTTAAGTGACTCTGTTGATGTTGTAACTAAGTCTTCCACTCAACAGTAGGTTATCAGTAGTTAAGTTGTGGGGGAGTCAAAAGTTATATGCAAATTTTCGACTGTGTGGGGTCAGCACTTCTAAGCCGGATGCTGTTTAAGGGTCAACGGTATAGTTTTCTTCATAATAGTTAAGCTTTTTTGTACCTATTATGTCATCTTATCTTTGCAACTCTACCAGGTAAAAAGCGAAGGAATTAATACGACCGTTTTACAAATGAGAAAAGGAACAAAACTCCAATTATAACATGTTTGTCCAGGATGGAAAAGCTAATGGGGAGCAGCACCCAAGCAAAAATGTGAGAGTTCTAATTCTTGGTCCTGTTGTATTATAAATTTTAAAATGTTTTCCTGCTGCCTGCACATCTCCTCAAGCAGGCTGTGAGCACCCTGCCCAGGCAGGGTGATAAGGGGGTGGCCCCTGCCTTGAGTTTCCCTTCCTACCTTCCCCTGACTGGGACCTAGTAACATTTAGATGAAATGCCCTCATGCCTTTTCTTATGTACTCCATCCTGACCACCCAAGAAAAGCATCTGCCCATGGGTCCTCGCTCTCTCTGCTCCCCACCTGCTTGGCTGAGCCAGCTCCCTTGGTCTCCCCTCCCGTGTGATCCCCTCTCAGTGTACAGTGACAGTCTCTCTAGGACATGTGAGCATAATAAACTTTTTTTCCTGTGCCTCTCCTGTGTCTCCTCTTTGGGCCACACCTGAATAGCACCTGGAACACAAAATACCTGTGCTCTAGGAAGCCTCTCAGTACTGATGTCTGCAGCAATAAAACTACTACTTACACCACACCACTCATGAAACAGATAATCGCTACTCCTAACTTTATTATTGTACCTAAGGAAAAGAGAACCTTCATATATCTCAAGTAACACTTTCTCTATTTAAAAGAGTCTCAAGTCTCAAATAATTTTTTTGAAGTCTTTTTCCTCTTTATTTTAGCAATGGGTTGTGGAAAACTGTGATTTTATCTTGACGTGAAAATATTTCAACGCACAGTGATCTTGCCTGATGGATTTAGTATTTTCTGCATAATTTTTAAAAATTTTTTCTTATGTTTATTTTTGAGAGCGAGAGAGACAGAGCATGAGCGGGGTGAGGGGCAGAGAGAGAGGGAGACGCAGAATCCAAAGCAGGCTCCAGGCTCCGAGCTGTCAGCACAGAGCCCCACAACGGGCTCAAACTCACAGACCACGAGATCATGACCTGAACCGAAGTCGGATGTTTTAATCGACTGAGCCACCCAAGTACCCCTGAATCTTTTTTTTTTTTTTTTTAAACACCTATGTGCTAGATATTCTGAGCCAAAAAGAAAGACCTACTGGATCTGTTCACTCCATTGGGTAAATTAATAAATTCGAAGTTGTAAGTGCATCCAGAGTTTGAACTTTATTAGGATCCTAATTTTCCAAATGCTCTCCAATTCCACTAAAGTAATCACATTGTTGGTACTAAAGTGACAGTATCAGAAACATGACTAAACATGGCTAAAGAGCTACTGAGATGAAATATACTAACTACAAATTCAATGTTGGACGACAAAGTACATGTTTAAAATACTAATGCTTTGCGGTCACCAAATAAAAGTGCAAATAACAGAAAAACATCTTAGAGTGCAGTAAGTCTAACAATGAAGAACAGAAATCTATTTATGAAGTAAAATATTATATTTATTGCTTAAGAGAATTCACCTTAATTATACTCCCTCTGTAATAAGAAAAATGATAAATGTGACCCTCAACCCCCACCCTCTAAAATCCTTAAATACTTGGTCAGTCATGTAAGTTTAACTAAGACTTCCAGAGAATTCTCACCATATGCTGGATGGAAGTACCCAGAATAGGACCACATAATCAAATATTCATAGAATCTTCAATTTTAGAAGACTTGCAGTTTACCTAATCAAACTTCCCATGCAAGAAATTCTTCTACATTCTGCACTATCTCTGACATGGACATCCAGCCTTTAATACAGGAAGGTCACTACTTCATGAAACAAACCATTCCATTACTTTACAGCACTAGTCCATTTGTGTATATAGACATATTCTTCTATTGATTTCCAAGGGTCAAACAAAACAGATTAAAAAACAACAACAAAAAAAACTTTTCCTATATCGAAAGACAGCAGTCACAGTTCCTCTTGTTTTAACAATAAAACCCCCCACTCTTCAATGATTGCTAGTGTGAAATGTTTTCCGCACTCTGCATTCCAGGAATCCCTTCTGATACGCTTGCCAGTTTGTCAGTGTCCATTTAAAATGTGCCACAACTAGCAAAGCACACAATATTGCAGAAATGGTCTGACAAACACCAAGTAAAGGAGGAGCTTTACTCTACTCTTGATTCATATCAAGCCAATAAATCCCAAATCACCTTCACATGTCCTGCAGTCAACCTAGGTTTTTCATCTTGTAGGTACACAATTTCCCCTACCCTTTTAAACAGAGGATCTGTTGTATTTATCTTGCTAATTCTGACCCAGCATTCCAGACTATTAAGATCAGTTCGAATCTCAAGTCTATCCCCATCGTAATTATTAGCAAAGTCTCCCAGCTTTGCCTCATCTTTAATTAAATAGGCCATCCTTCAGTACAGTATTTGAAAAAAATACTTAACAGGATTGTATCAAGGATAGAAACCTATGCCATAATACCAAGGACGTCTACTGAAATAGACAATCATTTCTCATACAATTGAGAAACCAGGTATGAATGAGCCTTTAAAGACATCATGACTATCAATGCTGAAATCAAAATATATTGTGGCAGCATTATTTCTTTTCTATACTCATCTGAAAACCTTAGCAAAAGAATACATAAACCTAGTTTCTTAGTGAAGCCATATGGGTTCCCCATGATCCCTGAATTCTTTTTTAAATGCTCAGAAGCCAACTACTGGATAATTCACTCAGGGCCTTTGTTAAAGATGTTATCAAACTCATCTGTTTGCACTATAGAATGTTTTCAAACAGTGAGGTGCTTATTCATGCTCAATTTTTCCATGTGCATAATTTTTAAGTTACTGATACTGGCCTGAAACTGAATTTGAAAGTTCCTTCTGATCCTAGGATGGCATTTATCTGGATCATTCTAACTTCCAAAAAGCAAACAAATGTCCCTTATCTACTCACTAACTTTGCACAAATAATCTCAGTGAATACAGGTCCAGTTATTTTAGCTGGAACTGAATTTTTCTTGCTGGTTGACAGAAGCACAGCCCAACAGCTGTCTTTTCTCCATATTACATCATTTTGCTCAGGCAATACGCGTCTTTTGCTGTGATCTGAAGCCTTACAAGTTGTTTAAAATTATTTTAAAAGCCTACTTTATTATGAGTTTCTGCTTTCCCGACATTATTCTTAAAATGTCAAGCTGCTCTTTGTTTTCATTCTTTTCTTTTAATGTTTATTTACATAATTTTGAAAGAGAAAGAGAAAGAGAGAGAGAGAGAGAGAGAGGCAGAGTGTAAGCGAGGGAGACACAGAATCCAAAACAGGCTCCAGGTTCTGAGCTGTCAGCACAGAGCCCGACGCAGGGCTTGAACCCACGAACCACAAGATCATGACCTGAGCTGAAGCTGGACACTTAACCAACTGAGCCACCCAGGTGCCCCTCTTTGTTTTCATTCTGAATCCTTTGTCCTTCCTTCTACCTTCCACGTATACTATTTTAAAATCGGAGTTTAACAACAAGGTCTCCATACAGCCACACTAGTTTCTATTCACCATTTCTTTTACTACTTTTAGTCATAATTATCTGTCCGTGCTACAGAATGTTAGAGCTAGAAGAAACTTTAACTGCAGAGTCAGCATTTCAATTTTCAAAACCACTTACCCTTTA
Organism: Panthera leo; assembly: GCF_018350215.1. Classification (NCBI taxonomy): domain Eukaryota; kingdom Metazoa; phylum Chordata; class Mammalia; order Carnivora; family Felidae; genus Panthera; species Panthera leo. The sequence continues at coordinate 112,626,091 of NC_056680.1, read as the reverse complement.
CAGGTCTTAAGTTTACCTACAGACACAAAAGGATAAAAAAATAGCCTTCACCTCTGAACATATCCTTTTATCTTATGTCTCCTAAACAAAAGACTCGGAACCAATAGATGATTTTAAATCATGGCTCTACCACTAGGGCAAATTTTTTCTTTTTGGTTTTTTTTTTTTTTTTTTTTTTAATGTTTATTTATTTGTGGGAAACAGAGTGAGTGAGAGAGAGAGAGAGAGAGAGAGAGAGAAAGTGCCAGTGTGGGAGGGGCAGAGAGAGAGACAGAATCTGAAGCAGGCTCCAGGCTCTGAACTGTCAGCACAGAGCCTGACACGGGCCGGAACCCAGGAAAAGAAGATCATGACCTAAAGCAAAGTTGGACACTTAACCTACTGAGCCACCCAGGCACCCTGGATGGCAAATTTTCTTAAAGAAATTAAAACTCATGAGGCTATCTGTAAAATGGGCACAATCAGACCAGCTTACAAAGATATTGAGGATTTTAATGAAATAATATAAAATACCTAACCTAGCACCTAACAAGCTCTAAGATAAACAATAAATGTTTGTTTTATTCCTCCACAAGTCTCATTTAAAAAAAAAACAAAAAACAAAAACAGAGGCACCTGGGTGGCTCAGTCGGTTAAGCATCCGACTCTAAGCTCAGCTCAGGTCATGATCTTGGGTTCATGAGTTTGAGCCCCCAGCATTGGGCTCTGTGCTGATGGTGTGGAGTCTGCTTGGGATTCTGTCTCTCCTTCTCTCTGCCCCTCCCCTGCTTGTGCTCTCTCTCTCTCTCTCTCTCTCTCTCTCTCTCAAAATAAATATACTAAAAAAAAAATTTGTTTTTAAATCGATACGGTAGCTTGACAGCCTGAGGATTTGCTTAACCTACATATACAGTTTACCAATCTCTTTAGTTCTGAATTTGCTCTTTCAAGAAAGTACAAAACAATGCGACTAAAATTCCAACATTAAGCTCATTAACAAGGCAACCTACAGAATTGTGCTTTTTACCAACACTCTATTCAGTATACTAAAGCTGAATATCCAGTGACAACAGACAAAACCTATCTGGGAGAACACAAAGTCAAGCTAGATACTCTCCATCTCTGGTCCCTAAACTTCAACTATATTTACTCACTAGCAAAAGATTTGAATAACAAAGCCAGCAATAGAGCAGAAAGACAACTAGAGCAGCAGTCAAGATTCTAGTGCTCACTTTGCCCAAAAGTACAAGAAAGTCATTCAACTTTTCTGGGCTTCAGTTTCCTCATTTCTAAAATACCACTAAGGAGTGAGGGTAGGGGAGAGATGCTCAATTATCTTTAAGTTACCTTAATTATGGTTTCATTAAGCCTTTATCTCACCACACACATACATAAGCAATTTGTGGTTCAACAGGTTTCCCTTTGCCACAATCTGCTCATTTATTAGGTAGCAAACTGACAGGCATTATGAACATCCAATTGTAACTAAATCAAGAGAGTACAGAAAAGCCCACATAAAAGTATGGTTTGGTATCAGGCCAGGTTCCCCCTTTCACTGTCAATTCTTACTATGTCATCCCCAAATACTTAATGTAGGACTGTGAAACTTCTGAAAGCCTATTTCTGCTTTCACTTGTAACAGAAAAATACAAAATCCCTTTATAAATAGACTTTAGCAGTGATATCCAATGGCTACAACTGGTAAGCAATAACATCAAAGATCCTTTCAAACTAAAATTCTACCATCTTGTAAATCTATGTTATTTCTATGAGATCTATGTATAGCACTTTCCCCCTATCTTCTTTCTTAATCAAGCCTCCTTTTCCTTCTCTTCAACTTGCTTTTATGCCTACTCCAATATTCCTTAAGTATGACTTATTATAGGTTTCCTGATTCAGATTCAAAAAGGAGATAATTGGGGTGCCTGGGTGGCTCAGTCAGTTGGGCATCTGACTTTGGCTCAGGTCATGATCTCATAGTCTGTGAGTTGGAGCCCCGCATCAGGCTCTGTGCTGACAGCTCAGAGCCTGCAGTCTGCTTCGGATTCTGTGTCTCCTTCTCTTTCTGCCCCTCCTCCATCATGCTCTGTCTCTCTGTCTCTCTCTCTCTCAAAAATAAATAAACGTTACAAAAATTAAAAAAAAAAAAGATAATTAAAACTCTATCTTCCCTTGCACCCCCCTCTATTCTGAAATATCCTAAAAGATGCCCTTTTAAAAATTAATGCGGCTCTACACTGGATACCTTTTCATCTTCCATGAAGAACTTAAAAATTGGCAATGATGTTGTTATGTCATCATCAACAAATCTTAAAGGTCATGCTATATGTTATCTAATGGGTAAAATCAACTTGGTAATTCAGAACCGAAATCACTTGTACAGGGTACAAGATGTAAGTTCTTCATAATGAATTCTACATGTAACAAACAGTACTAGAAGATTTTAGAGAAATAAAATTAGAAAAGCAAACCTGACTTTCTAAAAACAAAACAAAACAAAAAAACCCCCCAAAAATTAACAACCAAACACAGCAGGCATACGTATAGCTCTACACACAAATATGTATATATGTTTATAAATCCATATACAAGTATAACACATGTATAGATTAAGATGCCTACTAAGAAAATCCAAATTAATAGAATAGCAAAAGAAATATTAGGATTAAACTTCAAGTCAATTTCTACTTTTAGTACCTCTATAAAAAAGTATGGTGTGGGTACCTGAATGACTCAGTGGCTTAAACAACTGACTCTTAAGTTTGGCTCAGGTCACGATCTCAGGGTTGTGGGATGGAGCCCCACTTTGGGCTCTGCCCTGACAAGTGTTGAGCCTGCTTAGGATTCTCTCTCTTCTTCTCTCGTCTTCTCTTCTCTTCTCTTTCTCTCTCTCTCTCTCTGCCAACTCCCCCTGTCCCTACATTCTCTCTCTCTCAAAATAAATAAACATTAAAAAAAAAGTTGATTGTACTAGATTAAGTTTCCAAATTAAATATATATAAATCAATTCTTTTCTTTGGCCCCCATTTTCCCTAATTATGAAGAACTGGCCTTCCCATTGATGATCCCCAGGTTTCATACGTTAAATCCAAAAAGGTAAAGGAAGGTTGGAGAGTCAAGTTCTTAAAGGGCCAGCAACATCTTATCTTCAAGTTTGAACTTCCTTTGTGTATTAGCCTTAAAATGTTAATTACCACTAACATTGCCAAGAAATATCCATCCATCAAGCAAACACAGGTTCTTTGGCCAATTAAGGCCAAAACCAAAGAAAGTCACTAGCCAATGCAAGTTAATTACAGATTTAGGTATCAATGGTCCCTACATGTTCTAAATTGTTTAAGAAGGTGTAACTCCTAATGTTCATTTTACCTAGGGCTCTTTGGCTACCTGAGCACACTGTGCAAACTGGTAGTCCTTTTAGAACAAAAATCTTACTTTCCTCACTTAGTTAAAGGACGTTCTTAAACCAGAAAAATGATTCGTTACCTGTGCTCTTTAAAAGGGATTTCTGCTTTTCCTTCAGTCAAAGTCAAACTCATAATCCAACAAGGAAACAAAGTATATAAGTATGTAAGGGCAACATGTACTTAGTTCCTACTATAATTCCAACTAATTAAATGCTAGATACTCAGCCTGGAAAGTCAAGATTCTGAGAGGAGAGACCAAACCACAGAAACACATTATGTCGAATTCAATACCATGGCAAGAGATTCCCCCTAAGTTGTCACTAACATTCTCTTTTCATAAAATCAAGTATGAAGCTCCCTAGCCTCAAGAACTAGTTTCATTTTATCTACCTTATCCAATTTTTTTCCTATCCGTATCATCTAGAACCTTCCCGTATCTCCAAGAGTGACATGAAGATGGATGGCAGATAACTTTTAGCCCCTGGGTATTGACTGAGTCATTGCATTTTGTCAAAGCCAACTATTAAGAATTTTTTCAAGGGACACCTGTGTAGCTCAGTCAGTCAAGCATCCAGCTTCAGCTCAGGTCATTATCTTGCAGTTTATGAGTTCAAGCCCTGCGACGGGCTCTGTGTCTCCATCTCTCTCTGCCCCTCCCCTGCTCTCTGTCTCTCAAAAATAAATAAAACATTAAAAAAAAATTTTTTTAAGAAATTTTTTCAAGCCTCGTAAAAACTGTCATGAATATTTAGAGCAAAAATTTTCCCCACAAATTAAACAAAATCAATACTATTTGGGGGAAGGAAATAGATATATGAAACAGTCAAAAAGTAACAAAAAGTAAATGGGGACACAAAGTAAAAGATCAGAACTTACAGGACTCATTTATAAAAGGGATATGTGGGTACTTTTTGCTCATTCTCCCTCTTGTAGAGAGAGTAAAGCACCTGGTGTCTACTGTTGATGTCTTAAAAACTCAAAGCCAAAAGACATTAATGAAAATAAAGCCATTTCACCAGCTTCATTAAAACCACTCCAGGCCTTGCTCCCAATTCCAAACTGCTGTCTTTTCCATCAGCTTCTATGCCTTAATTCAGCAAACATTTGGCAAGCACCTACTATAGTAAAAAAATAAAGTAAAAATCTATGAACTAGTCTCAGATGAACTGCATTGACTTGCAAAAATTGGTACATTTCTGATCTTTGTAACATGGTTATCTTCTTAAAATGATTGAGCATATCTATTTGAACATAAACTCTTCAACATCAACAAAATTTAAAATCTTTGGTTTCAAGAGAAAAAAATCCAACTACATAAAGTTTAAATTTCCTTATACACTTAAGCGACATTCAAATCATGTAAACTCTTAAAAAAAAAAAACACCAAAAAACCCAGAAAATGGAAGACTAAACATACCTATTGGGAGTACTCAGCATGTGGCTAGTCAATACATGCTTGTGAAATAAAAACTGTAAATTCTTTTTGTCATTAAAATCCATTCTTTGAGGCATACATGAACTAGGTCCAACACCCATCTGCTTCCATATTTTGCTTTATGGCTCACTAGTAATGATTAGATCCTTGGTTCTCAAATTTCAACGAGAATTTAGAATGACCTGGAAAGTTTATCTGATAGGCAAATTCCATGACCACACCCCCAAAAGTTATAGTTCCAGAAAGTGGATGCTGCATTCATAATAATACAACATGCAAATAAATCTGAGTTAGGTGGTCAGAAGATCATACTCTTAGTATCAATGACTCACCCTCATAATAGACAAGGGGCTGTAACTGATACCAATGAGAGTACAGAAGAATTGACTATTCCTGACCTAACTTATAAATTACTCAATTCTCTTAAGCATAATTCACAACTAATCCTTAATAGGCAAATCAAAATTTAAGTGAACTAACTTTTGCTTTGATAATGCAAACTGTCAAACAATCCACCAAAAACAGATATTTTTCTGAAATACTTAAGATACTGTCAACGTTTAGGAAAAGAACAGGAAGAAAACAATCTATAGACTGTAATACAGAGAAACATTTATATAATTGTCCTGCAATAATTTTAGGGGGAAAACTACCACACTCAAAATACTCTTTGATTAGGTTACTGTCCTGTCAATACAAAAGCCACTAGTCACGTGTCTATTTAAATTAAAATTAAATGAATTAAAAATTCAGTTCTTCAGTTGCACTAGCCACATTTTAAATGCTCAACAGCTGCATATGGCTAGTGGCTAACACACTGGATAGGATGTACAACACTTCTTCATCACAGAAAATTCTACTGGAAAGATCTGGTTTAGAGGTTATGGGCATCTAAATATAACATGTAATCTCTATTCTTCCTGACCAGAGAGCTCAATTTGGCAATTTCCAATCATAAATACATACAACTACTTTAGGTATTAACTGTAAAACAAGCAGTTTAGCATAATTTTTCTGAAACTTATTTCTAGAAAGGTCATTAAAAAGTGATGTGCTCATTCATATTATCAACATAAAAATATTTAACTAGAGACCTGACACTATCAAAGGCATGAAAACCACAAGTAGGTTTGCACCTAATCAGAATCAGTAAAAAGTGTTTAATTACTAGAAAACAAAAAGTATTAGGTAAAATAAGACAAGTCAAGAAAATTTAAAATACTTAGTAAGTCTAGTTTCGCAAATACTTCAGAAATCTCTTTACATACATGACAAACAATTGCTTTATAATTGGTTTTTAAAATGACCTTACTACAATTAATTCAAGTTAGTGACATTTTACTATTTTCATTCTTAATTGCTTTTCAACAACTTCACACTAAAAAATGCCTAAAAATAACAGAACCATAAGATTTATATACAATTTTATATGCGAATAACTACTAATACAAAATCCTGAGAAAATGCTGGTTTTAACAGAAAAGTAGACATAAAAAATTAATCAATTTGCAACTTAAAACTGTATCTCTAAACTGCATCAAAACCTAGTTTAAAACAAAACTGTGTAAAAAAAACGCAAAAGCATGAGCAACAAGATGCTGAATGAGAAATAACTTGCAATTGAAGAAAAAGTTAGACTTATTACAAAGCAGAATTAAAACTTCAACAGATTCACAACCACGTATTAATTCAACTTTCAACCTACTTTCTTTTAAAGATACAAACATCTTTAACATCTTTTTTATTAGTTCTTTCTGAAGAGTTCAAGTGTATTCAAATATCTCTAAATTACAGAAGACAATTTTGATTCTAATCAGGAAGTTTTGCTCCATGGAAAAATAAGTTTATAAAACTGTCTAACAAATATAACTTCTACAACCTAACATTAAAACGTACAGACGCGAATGGGTCACACGATGACTAGTTACGGAAGTTAACATTCCTGTCATTTTAGATTCCCTGTGATTATGTTCATTTCAGAGATCTTCAAATCTAAGTTAGCAAAGAAAAGCAGTAACTTATTAAAAACTGTATGAAGGGATCTTACAGAGAAAAGACTGTAGTAACTTACCTGCAACACTAGTGATTGTAACTGGAACTCCTTGAACTTGAACACCTGCAGCACCCAGGTTGGCAACACTCACTGTCTGAAGGTTAGGCACTGATGCAAGCTGGGCAGTATTCAAAGTTATTGGGGCACCAGCAACAGCCACAGGAGCAATTTGAGCAAGGGTTGTGCCACCACTTGAAGACACTGGGGTGATGGTTAATTGTTGGGATAACCCAGCATTCTGAACTTGCAAATTTGAAAGACTCTGAATATTCTGAACCTGTACAGTTTGCCAACTGATTTGCCCTGAAGGTGTTAAAGTTGGAGCCCTGATAAGCACCTGAGTCGGATTTACTGCTTGAAGTTGAACATTCTGCAAAGGCTGCTGCTGGATGGTCTGAATTGTCTGCCCTGACTGAAGTTGAAATGACTGTGGCGGAATAGCCTGAATAATCTGTTGCTGAGGCTGTTGGATCTGGATCTGCTGTAAGATAGGCTGGCCTACAATCTGCACCTGCTGAAGAGAATTTGATTGATCCTGTGTGTTCTGTATTCCATTAGACTGAAGCTGACTGGAGCTCTGCGCTTCAGACTCAGTAGCAGCAGGTGTTTGAGATTCTTCAATAGTGCGTTCAGAACTACTGGCTGATGTGCTTGCATACTGGCCCGTGTCTGCTGAGCTCACTAACGTGTCACTGCTTGTCAGAGACGTCGAAGCAGTGGTTGTGCAGGTAGTGGAGGAGGAGGGAGATTCCGGCATAGTACTGGCAGAAGCGGTGGTAGTGGTGGGTGTGGAAACTAACTGACTCCCGTTGGAAGTCCCACTATCAGTAGTAGTAGCAGGCTGGCCAACCTGTCCAGTCCCTCCTCCAGCAGTCACGTTGTTTATCACTGGCAAAGCTAAAGTCACTCCTCCAATGTTAATTGGTAGGGTTGTTACAACTTGAGCCTGAGTACCAGGAAGGGTCTGTAATTGCAGTGGTATTGAAACACCAGGTCTAATTTGGACTGGAACGGTCTGATTTGCCAGGTTTTGAGCAAGAATATTCCCAGAAGCTGTCCTGTTAGCAGCTGTGAGTATAGCTTGATTATTACCTGCAGAAATGAGCTGGATTTGACCCTGCAAATCCTGTAGAGATGAACTACTAGCTGGATTGATTTGAATCTGCTGGCCTTCCACTGTCTGAAGTTGTGGAATCACTTGGTACTGGACACTACCACTCGGATTTTGTACTTGTATGACTTGAAATTGACCAGGGGCGGAAGAATTACCTGATTTCGTTTTTGTAGGAGATGCACTCCCGTTATTACTGCTGGAAGAACTAGATGAACTAGAAGCTGGTTGAGAAACGTTATTTTCTTTTGAAGCAGGAGGAGTGGAGGCAACAAGTTGCCAAGTGTTTCCAGCAAGTTGTGTTGTTACCAGTTCTAGCTGTTGTGGTTGATTTTGAAGTTGCACCAATCCTTGGCTTGGATCTATAATAATTTGTTGTTGTCCAGTTGCTTGATTTTCACCAGGAGTCCCTATTTTGCTGCAAGTAGCTGCCAGTAAAGCCAGAGGAGAGGGCTGAGAGTCCTACCCAAAAATGAGATGATAAAGGAGAGGGGGAAAAAAAAGTGGGCGGATTTAGTGGAGGCCAGTAGATGGAAGGGGTTTGTTTGTTTGTTTATTTATTTATTTATTTATTTTGACAGCTCTACATTTCAGAACTTACTTAGGCAATGACAGAAATCAAAAAGAAATAGTAACAAGAGCAAGAAGATAGAGGAAAAAAGGAAACAGATATTGTAATATAAAGTTCAAATAAAAGGAAATTTCTAAGAAACTTTTGTAAAGTATATTCTCATAAACTCAAAATGCCCTTGGGAAAATACACACCGTTTTCTACTGGTCTGAGTTCCTGATGTAATTTTAAACAACGTTATCCCTTAAACATGTGAAATCTTTATGAATTTACAATTTAACTTCCTCACTCTCAGAAAGATGCTTTGAGTGGATGAACATTTGTATTCTGTTCTTCAGTTCTGGGCAATTAAAGGACATAACTCCCTCTCTCCCCTTACGTTTCGTGATGAATTTTTTTATATGTTTGCTTTTACCTGGGAGCCTGAGGTTTTGGGTTTTTTATTGTTATTCTCTGGCTCAGAGGTTTTCCCTCCTTCTGTAGCCATCGCCGCTGCTGCTGCTGCCGCCGCCGCCTCCTCCTCCTCCTCCTTCTTCTGATCTGCAACAAACCCCCCCCCCCACGACAACAGGTTATTAGGATTATTATTATTCGTCTTCCCCCTCTCCTCCTCTTCCCCTCCCCCCGAACATTAATCTCCATAAACCCGCGATCCACGCACACCGGCAGGGGGTGGGGGAGAAGGAGGGAAGGGAGGAGGGGGATATCACAAAACGTGGTTTGAAACCCGACCCATCCGCTCCAGAGCAACACCCAGAAGGTTGTTCTCTCTCAGACATTAAGACAAAACACAACCCTCCTTCCCTCCCCCTGATACCCTCCCTTCCTCTCCTCCTCCCCTTAAAGCATCTCAGCGGCCCCGGGGAGGGGGGAGAACCGAGCAGGGTCTGGGGAGGGAGGGAGGGAGGGAGGCGGTGAAGGAGACCGAGGGGGGTGGAGAATACGTACCGCTCATCCCGCATTAACAGGACAAACCCTCAGACGGAGACACAGGGATAGAGGTGGGTGGGGGTGGGGGCGAGGCGGGAGGAGAGGCCGGTCCCGCCCGCCCGCGGTGGCTCGGAGGAGGCTGTAGCTGGCACAGGCTCTGCCTCTTTTTCCGCGAATGGCCGCCGCTGGGCTGTGGCGTAGCAGCTCCTCTCTCCGCCCGAGCCCGGCTGACTCGCCCTTGATTGACAGCGGCGGCGCGCGGCGCGGGCGGCGGCGAGGGCTGGGGGCGGGGCCAGGGCGGTGCGAGCCCGGCCGACTCCCCACCCCCCTCGGCCTCTCTCCGCCGGAGCCGCCGACTCTCCACCCCTTCCCCCAGCGGATTGGCCGCCGACCTGCCGGGGGCCGGGGCGCTGGGGCCGCCTCCTCTCCACCCCCTTTCTCGGGGTTATCCTTTCAGCCGCTCTTCTTTTCCTCCTTTGGCTTCTCCGGTACTCCTTCTCTCGGCGTTCTAGCTCAGGCTCGCTGCCGGTAGGCCCTCCATACAGCCAAACTTGTTGTCTCAGGATATCCCGCCCCCTACTCATTTCCCAGCGCCCTCCCCTCAAAAACCTGCTCCAGCATCCCTCGGAATTGCCACTAAAGGAAAAAGTAGGGCTGTCGCTCAAGGGAAGCGAATGGGTCGGATGAGGGGACGTGCGGACCACCGACGGCTTGGCGCGCCGGGTGAACTGCCCGCTGCCCCTGCGCAGGGAGCATGGCTTTCCTGAGGCGCATCCGGACCCGGGCGCCCTTTTTCCCTGGCTCGGTCCCCATTGGCTGAGGCCCTAGTGACGCGCGCTGAGTGGTGGGAGAAAGGGGGCGGTTCGCTGCCGCAAAGCCTATCGGCCCTTGTAGTTTCCGGCGGCCGCGGCGGCCCCTCCGAGGCACCGCCTACCCTCCCGCCCCCGACCGAGGCCTGGCTGCGGAGCGGAAAGCTGCCCGAGGGGGCGGTGGCGGCAGGGCGTGGCCGGGGCCGAGTGGGAGTTGAACTAAGCGAGGGGGAGGGGGAATGGGTGTTGTTTGCCTGGGCCTATCCGCCGCGCGGGGCTGCCCAAACCACCTCTGCCACCGCCTCCTCGGCTCCAAGCCGCTCCCCGCAGGGAGAGCTCACACCCGGAGCGCTTGGCGATTGAGCAGGCGGCGGCGTGGGGAGGCGGGGTTTGCTGTCCTCCGGGTTTGAATGAACCCGGTTTCTAGGAGCCGTGCCTTCGCCTTTCCTTTCTTTGCTTACCTCCCTCTTTCAGGCCTTCCGCTTCAAATACGAGGCCTGCTTTACCACAGAGAAGCATCTTCCATTTTATTTGTTGTCTCTAACTGGCTTCTGGAACAGAGCAATGACCCGCCTTCTAAGGTTGCATCGTGTTTTGCCAAGTAGCCCTTGTGGTTGGCGGACTTCTCACTCTTACTGGTCTCACAAGATTCTGGAGGCGAAGAAAAACCCAGCTCCGTTTGGGTCAGCCCTAGTCACAGTTCAGCATAAGCTTCTGGGCAGGTGGAATTTACATCTGGCTGCACAAATCATTTTAATGTCAAATGTACTTGAGCAGTCTTCAAAGCTGTCCTTCAAAGTCCTGAAGTCAGGATGGTGCCGTGGAATATAATAGGCGGCTGATTAAGTGTACCAAAAGTGGAAGTGAATCGCTAATGTAAACATTGGCCCTGGGGACAAGGTGCTCTTACACACCCAAGCTCACAGTCACCCATTCCCATTTAACCTGGGCTCACACAGCTTTGAGCGTTGTTGTCTCCTTGAAGCCTAGTATGTTGCAAGGGTGAGGAGGTCCCAGGTGCTACACTTGACTGGCATTTCCTTTGCTTGTTAAAATAATTGCAACATTGGCTGATGACAAAGCCAGCAGTGCAGAAAGACAAAGCACTTCAAATAAAGAATTACATAGTATTGTCTACCCCTTCTTAAAAAAATGAGACTAAGATCCTTAAATAACCTGCTTTCGACCCCACCATGTACAATACAGAAACTCAAAAGTGCTTCTTGCATTTACAGATAAACTCTATCCTCGAGTCATTTTTTTTTTCTCCAATTCATTATGATAAATGAAGGAAGACATTTTGCAGTCTTATGAATTGGGACATTCCTTGGCAGTTTTCTTACAAAACCTGCTTCAGAGGGACAATGTCACTGACTCTGAACCACAGATTTTAAAAAGAATGCTTAGGGGCACCTGGGTGGCTCAGTAAGTGTCCATACTTGGCTCAGGTCATGATCTCAGGGTTGGGGTTCCGGTCCTGCTTCAGGCTCCCCCATGACTGAGTGTAGCCTGCTTGGGATTCTCTTTCTCAGTCTTGCTCTCTGCCCCTCCCCCACTCGTGCTTTTTTTTCTCTCTCAAAATAAATTTTAAAAAATTAGCTGAAAGAATATAATTTAAAAATAAATAAACAAGGGTGCCTGGGTGGCTCAGTTGGTTAAGTGTCTGACTCTTGATTTCAGCTCAGGTCATGACCTCAACAGTTCCTGAGATCGAACCCCGCATTGGGCTCTGTGCCGACAGGGCACACAACCTGCTTGGCATTCCCTCTCTCCCTCTCTCTTGCCCCTCTCCTGTGCATTCTCTCAAAATAAATAAATAAATACTTAAAAAATAAATAAATAAGAATGCTTATCCTTTCAGTATGGATCTACAAAGTATTGTAAATATTCTGTACCCTATAGATAGTGGTAATCCTGGTATTCATGAAACATACTGTAGAGGAGGAAAGATAATTTTTCCTCTACCCTCTGATTTCTTAGAAGAGACTTCTGTAATAATTGACAACAGCAAGGAATTCCAGAATTTTATTAACATGTATACCTCATGTATGCATGGGAGATACCCAAGAAAAAATGAACAACTCCCCAAAATAGCTTAAAATTCAGAGTTAAATATCGTAATAGGGAAAGGGGAAGGGGGATGTAGGCCTCTTAGGGGGAGGGTAAATAATTTTTAGGAAACACAGATTGGCCTGTAGCCAAATAGATGGAAGGTATGATAGTTTGTGAAAGTTTTCTGGGTATGGTATAGACTTGTAGTCTCCTCTCCTGTGAGTCAGTCTTCCCTGGTTGATGAAACTCCCTGGCGGGGGAGGGGGGGGCAGAGGGAGGTTATGAAAATTGAGTTCCTTTTAGGGGCTATGTCTTTAGGCAGATAAGGGGATTGGAGGGAGCATCTCTCTGTATTTGCTGTTTTTCAACTGCATACAGCTCAAAATAATATGCCAAAGTAGCAGTATTTTGGAATGGCACATTCTGCTACCCTTCAATAGTTATCAAGGCCTGCTTTCTATCATGGACCAAAAGCTTCTCATCCATGGCTGAGCCATAAGACCTGGGGCAGGTGATCTAAATTAATCTGTTCTCAGGCACCAGCATTTTGTCTAATAGAAGGTTTAGCTAGATGAGACAGTTCCAAAATTATAGTCATTCTTATACCACCTTCCTAACTTAAGCTGTGAATCATCTATACTATGATATACTTAATATTTTTCTTTAAATCACTTTAATTTTAGTCTTAATATAATTAGTTTTAGAAGTTGATATCATCATGGTAGGTGGAAAGCCAGGATCATTCTCTGTGTAGGTAAGTGTAAATAGAAATTCAATAAAATTCTCAGCCTTAGGCCTATGAGGCTGGTCTCTTGGAGGAAGTAGTTGGTTTAAAATAGTTCCTTCCTGGGGCGCCTGGGTGGCTCAGTCAGTTGGGCGACTGACTTCGGCTCAGGTCATGATCTCACAGTCCGTGAGTTCGAGCCCCGCATCGGGCTCTGTGCTGACAGCTTGGAGCCTGTTTCAGATTCTGTGTCTACCTCTCTCTCCGACCCTCCCCCGTTCATGCTCTGTCTCTCTATGTCTCAAAAATAAATAAATGTCAAATAAAAAAAAAATTTAAAAAAATAAAATAAAATGGTTCCTTCCTGGGGTGCCTGGGTGGTTCAGTCAGTTTAAGCATCTGACTCTTGATTTTGGCTCAGGTCATGATATCACAGTTTGTGGGTTCCAACCGTGTGTTGGGCTCTGCACTGTCTATGTGGAGCCTGCTTGGAATTCTCTCTCTCTCTCTCTGAATTAAAAAAAAAAAAAAAAAGTTTCCTTCCTACGCTCATATTGCCCATAGAATAGTGGTTCTAACACTATTTTATACTGACCTAAGGTGTATACACACACACATACATACAAAGAGGAAACTGAGCATTTTTATTCAAAATATTTAACAACACTGAGCACTGACTACTCAGATAAAACACTGCCTCCAAGATCTACCCGTGTCCTAGAGGACCGCTGCCACGCATCACCCGTGTAGTTTCTGAGTGGAGAGCTCCAAAGAGTGGAGAAACAATGTTGGGCATGGGGAGGGGACTTAGACACTCTATTTGTCCAGGGGAAACAGTTTTTAGAGCCATATTAATATATATTAGTTGAATGTCAATCAATCATATTAACTGAAGCAAAGCTTCAGGAAAAAAAAATAGTTAGGTCTTCTTACTCTCCCTACTTAAAAAAAAAAAAAAAAAAAAATCTAGTAGTATCCCAGAATTTGAAAAAATAGTGTCCTATGGACTTTTTTTTTTCTCCCTACCACCTTTGTGGAGCAGAAAGTTCATATTTCGGGTTACACTGCAGAACAAGCCTAGAATCTAGGTAGATTTCCTGTGCATTTAGAATTGCAATTCTGAATCAATCTACATTTGGAACAATGTTGCTGGAATTTTTTGTTTGTTTTTGTTTCTGGAATTTCTAACAGGTCTCTTTCAGATATAAAATATTTTCTGGTCCCCACTTTCTAGGACCTGGTATTTCTCAACTGACCGTTCAGTCAATAACTCTTGAATGCTCAAAAGATCGCAATGAAACCACCAGTCTCCTTTTCCCCCTCCCTGCCAAGAATAGCCCTTAGCTCTCTGAGGGCAAAGGCCAGGGCTTTAATCCCCTGTAATGCTGAGGATACATTGAGTAAGACTTTAATAAATATGCTTATAGATGAATGATACAAGCAGCTCCAGAGGATACTTGAATATTATAGGAAAAGAAACTGAGGTGACTTGAATGAAAGGGACCAATTCTGAGCATTTCCACCAGGAAGCTACTTGCTGAAACAATTAAACTCTTTGATTTTGTCTTTGAGAAGCAGAAAGCAAAAGTTTGGAGAGGCCACAAACCGCAGAAAGATCAAAATTTAACATTCACCTCTGCTTCAAAGTGTGTTAACTGAGAATGTAGCCAATTAGGAAATGGATATAGATTCAATGAGCATTATGTTTAGAACAAGTAGCTTCATTAGTACATCTAGGAGACCATGCATAGTTGCTATCATAATAAAACCCTGGTAAGGTACAAAACCACCTTAGTTTTGTATTTAAATTTAAAATAAAATTTAAATAAATTTAAAATAATTTAAAAATAAATTTCTTAAATCCAGTAATAATTGTTTTCAGGAAGCAGAGAAAGTTTTAGAAATGTAATTGTAATGTAATTAGGGCCTGGATATAGAACATTTATGGGGAAATAGGTACAAGAGGTGATATACATATACAAGCCTTTTAAAGTAATAAATTACATTTGTAACCAACATTGTCAAATAGTGGATAAAGATAGACCTTCAGACTGTGTTTTCTCTAGCAAGAGTTGATGGCACTGTTGTTCCTCATATGCACTTACAGCTGTTTCATGGTTTGTTCATGTAAAACTTACTAAGATTTAACTTACAGTTTTTAAATGTGTAATGTTTATGATTTTAACCCAGTTATATTTATTGTTAATTTATATAAGAACATAATTAATAGCTATTGGCAGTTAATGCATATAGTATAAACATGTGTTCAATTTTTTATATCAATTTATCTGTGTAAAGGAGTATGAGGCTCACTGTTGCCACAAAATGGAAGATATTTGGTTAAGTGTGGAAGTTAAGACATAGATAAATTAATTTTCTTAAGACTGCATATAAAATTAGTGATTAAACATCATGGAAATATGCAGCACAGATGCCCAGTGTGTTTGCGATTGTAACTTTCCAAAGCATGCCAATTCCATATGCTCAATATATATTTTTTATTAATAAAAAAATCTTTCATTGGATTTTTGTTTAAAGAATATAAGCATTACAATAAAACTACTTGGATTTAAATTCTGGTCTGCCTTTACTAAAAGTGCAGCCTTAGACAAGTGACCACCTCCTCTGAGCCTCATTCCTTTGTCTATAAAATGGTGAAGATGATAATATTACCATCTCATAGGATTGTGCCAAGAACCAAATGAGATTAAAAGCTCTAGGACAGGGGTGCCTGGCTGGCTCAGTGGGTAGAGCCTGCAACTCTTGATCTCGAGACCGTTAAGTCTGAGCTTCATATAGCAGGTAGAGATTACTTAAAAACAAACCTTAAAAAAAAAAAAAGCTCTTAGGACAGTCTCTGCTACATGGTAAACTCTCATTAAATGTTACCTACCATTATTAACATTAATAATGATAATTACTTTCATTATCATTATTAATATTATTGCTAAGATATATTAGTTGCAACAAGCCAAACACAGAGTAAAAACCTCTTTCCATCTGCCTCCATTCCAAACACTAAATTAAGCAATAACTAATTGGCAAGTGCTTTCTCACTTTTATCTGGCTTACATGTGTGCATTAAAAAAAAATTTTTTTTAATGTTTATTTATTTCTGAAAGACTGAGACAGAGCACGAATGGGGGAGGGGCAGAGAAAGAGGGAGATAACAGAATCTGAAGCAGGCTCCAGCCTCCTAGCTGTCAGCACAGAGCCCGATGTGGGGCTCCAACTCACGAGCAGTGAGATCATGACCTGAGCCGAAGTCAGACACTCAAACGACTGAGCCACCCAGCAGCCCCTCATGTGTGCATTTTTAATGTAAAATTTCATGCATGCACTCAACCTACAGAAGTATATATGCAAACTCGCTTTTTTTTTACTTTAATATATAATGGTCGTTCTCTCCAGTTCAAAATGTAGAAATCAAAATCACTGTTTTCATAGAATTTACTGTTCTGCAGCATGAATATATTTTATTCAATAAAAATATCCCTACTGATAGCTTTAAGTTGTCTACTATTTTCCCCCCAACATAAATAACTTGCAATAAACTTACTTATATTAGTACTTGCTAAGATATTCTTTTATGTTAGTATTTTGTTTTAGCAGAAAGATTTCCAACAGTGGGAATGCTGTCCCTAGGTGATGCATATTTAAAATTTTTATACATACAGTAAGATCATTGTACAAAAAGTTATTTCATTTCACAATTCACCTGGTAAGTGTGAGTACTCACTTCCCTATAATTTCTCTAGCACGGATTATTCTGGCCTTGTAAATTACTACAGCTCTAATGGGTGAAGAGTGTATTTACCTGGCTATAGAGTGGTTGGGCCTCTTTACATTTGCTTAGTGGCCAAGTTGCCCATTGCCTTTTTAATTTCCTATGGTATTGTTTTTATGTTTTTGTTATCAATTTCTAGGAACTGACTATATATGGTAATATTAAGCATTTGCTTATCATTTATATTCCAGTATATGTCTGTGGTTTTTGCCATATATTCTGTATAATAATATATTTTGTACCCTATTTCAGAAAGGATAATACCAACCTAAATGAACGCTTTGCCTAGCTCATTAAAATATTCTTTGCACATGGATACCTTTTGTACTATTTAGGTAGAATGGTTTGCTCCACTAGAGTAGGAGTGGATTATTATCCCACCCATACCCTCTATCCCTCCACAACCTACCCTTCCCCGATTAGGTGCACACATGATCCTAAATGCACAGGAAAATGCCCAGACTATCATAAGCATTCAATATATATTTAGTTAGTTAGTGAATTTTAAAGTTTCAGTACCTGATCTGTAAAAATAAAATAAAGTGACCCTGTCACAGCAAATTGGCTGGAATTATTTCATATCAAATTTGGAAGATATTTGGAATGGTTTATATTAAAACTGACTATGAAATTCATCAAGAGTGGGTTAGAGATATGTATACCTACAGGAGCACCCTAAATATTATAAGTAGTTATTCTCCCTAGTAGCTGCAAGCGTTAATTTTTAATGATGATTATGGATTCTCTCAACTATCCCAAGGACAGCTAGTAATAATAATATTCAGCTCAATTTTCTTATTTATTTTCATTGATAACATTTTTCTTTGCACAAGGATCTAAGTCATATGTAATAAAATAGTGAAATGTAAGTTGATATAAAAACCAGGCCTGGGGTGCCTGGGTGGCTTAGTCGGTTAAGCAGCCAACTTCCACTCAGGTTATGATCTCACGGTTCATGAGTTCAAGCCCTGCGTCGGGCTCTGTGCTGACAGCTCAGATTCTGGAGCTAGCTTCAGCTTCTGTGTCTCCCTCTTTCTTTGCCCCTCCGCCACTCATTCACACACCACTCGTTTGCGCACTCCTCTCTCTCTCTCTCTCTCTCTCTCAAAAATAAACGTTAAAAAAAAACAAAATGAAAAAGAGAACACAAATATGATCACCAATAGTGTCAACAGATAGGTTTTATCTGAGCTTTAATTTTGACGTTGAGCTTCTTAGCAGCCAGAGCATGTAAGGAAACACAATTAGTTGTACAATTCTCATTATTAGAAAACAGGAAAAAGGAAAAAAAAAAAAAGAAAAGAAAAGAGCAAAATGCCGGTTTCTCAGAGAAAGTAGAACTCTTCCTGGCTCCAAAGACTGGTAACTGTTTTGAAAAGGCCACTTCAAAGTTAGGGTTGTGAATTTGCCATTTTAAGTATTTACAATGCTTGGAAGAATTAATTATATTAAATTTCAGAATGTGGTTTGAAATATTTAATGAATTTAATTTCCTATGTGAGATTATTTAGACAAATTTTATGTGCTTGAAATTAATAGAGCATGAATCAGAGATCAGGTAAAAATAATCTTATTTTATTCAAATACTTTTAGATTTTGAAACTGACCAAAAATAAATAAATAAATAAATAAACAAACAAATAAATAATAAAAATTGACCAAGAAGATTGAAAGCCTGAGAAAAAGAATTATGACTTTAATAAATTGAATGTTAATTTAAAACCCAAGAATCTATAAATTTATTGTTCCAAACTGTCCAAAAGGCTCCCTCAGAGATTTAAAGAACTCACACTAATACCCCTAAAATCACTAAATGAGTCAACTCAAAACCAGATATCTGAGAATTTATGTCAGTGCCAAAGATTTTAATGTTTACATTTTCATTTTAGTCTTTCTTTCTAGAATATCAGGAGCAGTTATTTACCGAGGCTACTCTGTTTTGTGATAACACCAAATCCTTTCTCTAAGTATATTAGCCAAATAGGGCTCAGGGGAACAAATAGCCAGGTAGTCTAAAAATGAATTCAGAGTTTAAAGGTCTGGTATAAAGAAGAGGTAAGGAATATGAAACTTAGTATTCATTTTAAATTGCTCAGGATTGTTTTCCAGGCTGTCAAGCTGCTACTCTTCCTGACTCCCCAGATTCTTGTGGTGTTATGAAAATGCAGGTTTTTTAAGGACATTAATAATGGAGTTCATGCAGTTTGGCTAATAACCATTCTAGAATTAAGGGAGGTCAGGCAGGATGCACACTGGCTACTTTAGAACTTGGCAGGAAGTGCTGCCATCTTGGCTCCCAGGCCAGTTGCTTAACTGCCTTGAGTTTCCTCATCTATATGTAAAATCTTCATAATTATTCCTTCTATGCAGGTTATTAGGAAAATTACATGAGGTAATCTCCATGGCAGGCACTTAATAATTTGAATTTCTTTCCTTTCTAGTTTACAGTTTTTTTAATTATCCTTCACAAAAATTAAGTCTTCATTTTGCTATTCTTCTTGTTCTAAAATATAGTGAGCAATCTAAGTGAATGAAAAGTGTTTTCCATGAGCAAATAGCCCTCGGGGTCATCAGTGGCCTTTTTGGGTCTCAGCATCTATATGTATTTATTTTTTTAAAGCAATCTGCTATAAAGCTTTCAGAGAAGAATTTAATTAAAATGTAATTGGGGAAAAAAAGGTCTCCATTTATGTCCAAAAGACTCTGACCTCTGAAGTTTACTAACTTCCCTACTTAAAAGACTGAGTGAGGAGTCTTTTCCAACAAAAGTAAAAGGCATGAGGTAGATAGGAGGGAATCTGGTAGATATAAAACAGTGAGGAAGAAAAGTGGGGAAAAGGGCAACCAGAGAATGAAAGCTGAAACCTTCAGGGAATACATTGGCTTCCTTCCAAGAGTACATATCACCTGAGTGTGATGTGTTCACTTGGTGTGTAAGATACATGGGCTTAGGGCACTTCTCTGCTGCTACATCACCAGGAAAGGAAAGAAGGAATCCTAAAAATAAGTAAGTAAGTAAGTAAATAAATAAATAAGTGAAAAGGTAAAAAGATTGACAGAAATTCATGTAGAAAAGAATATAAATGGCAAATGTGACAAAAAAGGGAAAACAAATCATAATTATCTTGCTCACTGAGCTTTCCTATGAAGATTTTTTCCAAATCTTGAGAAAACCTAGATTAAGAGTATGAACTTGGAGGGGGGAATGCCCACCAAGGGGTACAGACATGATCATATTATGTACAGGGACAGTAGGTGTGCTATCTTCCCATAACATGTGTCTGGAATGTTCCAGGAAGCCTTCTTGCTAAGTCCTCCTAAATCCAACTCCCAACAGATCATGTGATGTGAATAACATCACCGTGACAAGAAAAGCAGGAAGCATCTCTTAAGAAGATGAAGGCTGGGGAAAGAAAATAAGGGTACAACGTGATTGGGGAAGTTACAACAAAGAGTCAAATATAACAGGGATGATAAATTTCCACCGTGGAAAACGCAAAGTCCTCAACAAATAAGTATAACAAGGAGGTTGCTTTATTCTGTCAATCAAGACACACCTAGAATGCTCTTTAAGATCAGAGGCGCCTGGGTGGCTCAGTCGGTTGGGTGGCCGACTTCGGCTCAGGTCATGATCTTGAGGTCCATGAGTTCGAGCCCTGCGTCGGGCTCTGTGCTGACAGCTCAGAGCCTGGAGCCTGTTTCAGATTCTGTGTCTCCCTCTCTTTGACCCTCCCCCGTTCATGCTCTGTCTCTCTCTGTCTCAAAAATAAAGAAACATTAAAAAAATTTTTTTTAAAAAAAGAAGGAGATCAACAACTAGAAAAGAAGGTGGTGGGCCAGGATGGCAAGAGATGAGAAACAATTTTAAGCATTGAGGATGACTTGGGAGAAGATACTATAATAGCCTTTAGATACTATCAGATCTGTCAGATGGGGAGGAATTAGGTTTACTTTATGTAGGTTCAGAAGGCTGAACTAAGATCGATAAGTGGATGTTGTTACTGTCCAGAGGTAGATTTTGGCATGATATAAAAAGAACTTCCAAAGAATTAGAACTATCTGAAATGAAACAAACTCCCTGTGGGGCGGTGAGCTGCTCTTAATTGGAGAAATTCAAGTACAGGCTGAGCTACTACTTACTAGGAATATTGTAGGAGATTTCTATATGCGATGGCAACAGAAGCAGATTAAGACTTTATGGAATCCCAATTTTTTAAAGTTTAGGGAACCCTTTTAAGAACAAAGAATAGGACACCTGGCTGGTTCAGTTGGTAGAGTGTGTGACTCTTGATTTCAGGGTGGTGAGCTCAAGACCCTTGTTGGGCATGGAACCTACTTTAGAAAAAAAAAAAAAAAAGATTACAAAACTGTGAATAAAAATTAGAGAGCCATGGAAGGTACTTTTACAAGTCAGGAATCTTTGAAACTTAAGCATCAATAGCTTTGTCAAAACTTCACATCAGTGGAGTCAATTGATAACAAACAAATGTGCAATTTAAATTTGTTTTTATTTTCATTTAAAAAATTTTTTTTGAGAGAGAGGGGGCTGGGGGAGAGAGAGAGGGCATCTTAGGCAGTCTCCACGTCCAGTGCAGAGCCTGATGTGGGGTTCAATCCCACAAACCATGAGAGCATGACCTGAGCCAAAATCAAGAGTCAGGCTCTTCTATCAACAATAGCCAAATTATAGAAAGAGCCCAAATGTCCATCAACTGGTGAATAGATTAAGAAGATATGGTATATATATGCAATGGAATACTATTCAGAGATGAAAAAGAATGAAACCTTGCCATTTGCAACAACGTGGATGGAACTGGAGGGTATTATGCTAAGCAAAATAAATCAGTCAGAGAAAAACAGATATCGTATGATTTCACTCATATGTGGAATTTGAGAAACTTAACAGATGAACATAGGGGAAGGGAAGGAAAAAGAAGATAAAAATAGAGAGGGAGGCACACCATAAGAGACTCCTAAAAACAGAGAACAAATTGAGGGCTGGTGGGGGATGGTTAAATGGGTGATGGGCATTAAGGAGGGCACTCTTTTTGATGAACACTGGTTGTCATATGTAACAGATGAATCATTGGGTTCTACTCCTGAAGCCAAGACTACACTGTATGTTAAAAAAAAAAAAAAAAAAAAAAAAAAAAAAGACTACACTTTATGTTAACTAACTTGAGAATAAAAAACAAGAATAAAAAGAGTCAGGTGCTTAACTGAATGAGCCACCCAGGTGCCCCTAAATTTGTTGTTTTTTTTTTTTTTTAAGCTATTTAATTTTTTTTAATGTTTATTTATTTTTTAGAGAGAAAGACAGAGGAGGGACAGAGAGAGAAAGAGAGGGGGAGACACAGTGTTTGAAATAGGCTCCAGGTTCCGAGCTGCCAGCACAAAGTCCCACACGGGGCTGAAACTCAGGAACAGCGAGATCATGACCTGAGCTGAAGTCGAACACTTAACCGACTGAGCCACCCAGGTGCCCCCCTAAATTTGCTTTTAAAGAACAAGTCTTCTCAATTTTGAAATAATTATTTTGCTATCTTTGGGACAACATGGAGGTAGTAGAAGGAGAAGTGAAATTAGACTTACCTAACCTAACGCTTGTGTTTTCATAACTGGATAACCTTGGGCAAATTACTTAACCTCTCTGAGTCTCAATTCTTTCATCTGTCCAATGGAGGTGATCTCTATTTTGAAATACTGTTTGGAGGGTGCCTGAGTTGGCCCAGTCAGTTAAGCATGGGTTTGAGCCCCATATTAGGCTCTGTGCTGACAACTCAGAGCCTGGAGCCTACTTTGGATTCTGTGTCTCTCTTTCTCCCCTCCCCTGCTTGCACTCTGTCTCTCTCTCAAAAATAAATAAACATTAAATATATATATATACATATATATACATGTATATATACATATATATATACACATATATGTCACATATACACGTATATATACATGTATATGTATATATACGTGTATATGTGACATATATGTGTATATATATATTATTTTGGAAAAATTAAATAAAGTTCTGTATGTAAAGCACTGGTATATAGAAATTGTGTAGTTGCTGACAGCTAAATTGAAGGACTAATAAGATTTGGGTGATCATAAGGAAAAGACTTTACTTTTTTTTTTTTTTTTAAGTTTTTATTTATCTATTTTGAGAGAGTGAGAGAGAGCATGCCTGTGTGGGGAGCATGAGCAGGAGAGGCACAGAGAGAGAGAGAGAGAATGGGAGAGAGCAAGAGAATTCCAAGCAGGCTCCAAGCTGTCTGTGCAGAGCCCTAGGCAGGGCTTGACACAGGGGGAGGGGAGGAAGGGTGGGGACTCGAGGCGAGGCTTGAAGTCACAGTGAGATCATGACCTGAGCCAGAATCAGGAGTCAGACACTTACTTAACTGACTGAGCCTCCCAGATGCCCCAGGAAAAGGCTTTAAAAAATGACATTTAGGGTTGTCATCTGCCATCCTGAAGATAATGAATGACATTGTTCCACAGCTCCTCCTTTAAGACTTGAACTGTCACCAATGTACAACGTTCACATTAGGCTTATTTGAGACAACTTTAGCTTATGGGTAGACTAGAAAATCACTCACAGGACTGATTGACTACTCTAAACATCTTTGTCCTCCTCTACACTCTTTCTTTTTTTTTTTTTAATTTTTTTTTTTAACGTTTATTTATTTTTGAGACAGAGAAAGACAGAGCATGAACAGGGGAGGGTCAGAGAGAGAGAGGGAGACACAGAATCCGAAACAGGCTCCAGGCTCCGAGCTGTCAACACAGAGCCCGGTGCGGGGCTCGAACTCACAGACTGTGAGATCATGACCTGAGCCGAAGTTGGATGCTTAACCGACCGAGCCACCCAGGCGCCCCTCTACACTCTTTCAAAATCTGGAGTCAGAATGAAGGACTGGGACATTTCTTGTTACTCCATTTCCAAGAAGCAGGTTGGCCAAGGTCAAGTGTACTCAGATGGGTCACACTATCTAGAGGGTAGTAACTTAGCAGGAGTCCTTGTGCATCACTCAACTCTAGGTCACCATTTATCTGGAAGACTCTTGCTACTCTAAGAAAGGACCTTGGCCAGCAGGAATAACATCACCTGGGGCTTGTTAGAAATGCAGAATCTCAAGCCTACCCTTGTATTGTAACAAGATCACCAGGTCATTTGATGCACAGCAACGTTTTATAAGTGCTAATCTAGACTCGAAGGCAACTGGTGCTGTGTGGTTGAAGTCCTCTCCTTTGGGCTCCTGAATGCATTTTGTTTTATAAGGTTAGAGAAGGTGAGAAGAAGCAAGGGGGTTGCTTGCCTCAATTCCCAGGGAGGAGGCCCAGTCCACCTGATTCTCGTTGACCTTTTACACCTTGGGGTGTCTTCCTTTCCTATAACTCATGAGATTGTAATAGTTCAAACTTGAAATGGCAAATTATACGTGAGAGAAAATCCAGCCATTTCTCTCTAAGAGACATATTTTTCTAAGAGCAGAACAGAAAAGATGGGACCAGGGTATAGATCCGATGTCAAAACCACTTTTCCTCTTCTCCTTTCTCCTCTATCCCTTCCACTGCCACGCCACACCTTTCTTCTACTAGCTAGGCGAAATAAACCAGGGAATAAATTATTTGGGAATGGCTCCACCAGCCCTGGGAAGATCCAAGTGGCAGACCCAAGCAGCGCTGGGACTCACTGTCTACATCTTTATCTAATTGGTGTATTCTGAGTCTACCTTTCTTAGCCTTGGCTGTGGCCTTAGAGAAAAGGAGAAAGAGGAAGAGTAAACCTGCAGCCTAGACAAAGTGAGTCCCCCATCTGTCCCAGATCCTCCATGTGTCCCAGGGTGCACTGGTATTTGGGAAGGCGTATCTAATACCAAAGGACATGCCTTTGCTAGCATTGACTCTGTGCATGTATTAATAGTAAATGCCCAGTTAGCACACACTCATATATAAGCACTTCACATACACTTACTCATTTACTCCCAGAGTAACCCTACAAGGTAGGTACTATAGTTGTTCCCATTTTACAGATGTGTAATCAGAGGCACTCAGAGGTTACATAATTTGCAATGTCATCCAGAAAATAAGTAGTAGAACTGGGGGGATTCGAACCCAGGCAACTCAAGCCAGAGACCTTGCTCCTAACCTGCCTCTCTGTCAGGAATCCTGTAGGGATGGTTGCCCGGTGTGGCTGTTCTCACTCCCCCAGCCAGTTACTGTCCTAATCGCATTACCATTCCCTACAGAGCTCCATTGTCAGAGCACAGGAACAGGTTTTAAACCACAAAGATGTGTATGACTGTACTTGTTTGTTTAGTACACCAACCAGATTTGCAAACGAGGAAAGGAAGTATAAAGGAAGTGTATCAAGGGCTCAGAACAACTTCCCACAGCACTAGTAGTTACAAAAAAAAAAAAAAAAAAAAAAAGCCCTTGTAAAATAATCAGGATAATCCAATCAACGTGAGACAAAGAGTTACTCTTACCCTGAAGCAAACTTTCTAAGGGTAAGATTTTCAAAACGGAACCAATTAAATTTGTTTCCTGCCCTGAACCACAGTTCCTTCTTTGGGTAAAACAAGCTTGCTGTTTAAAAAGTACTTTCACAGATGTTTACTCCTTGATCTTTATGGCACCCCAAGAGGTTAAGTGTCTTGCTTAAAATAACATACAAACCATGTGGCAGAGTTTAGACCATAACCAGGTCTCCTGAGGTAGACACCAGAGCCTTCTAGCTTCATCCCACCCTCCTTCCTTAGTGGTGAAAGTAGGGTGGAAAGAGGTATGAGAACCTCATATTTTAAATATGCAAATTTCAAGTCACCCACACAAAAAAATACTAGTAAGTATTGAGGGCTTTATTATGTACCAATATCAACCTAAGAATGTCACATGGCATAATTCACTTAGTCATAATTAAATCACAATAAGTCAATGAGAAGCATATTATTATAATCCCCACTTTGCTCATAAAGAAACTGAGGTGTGGAAAAGTTAAATAACTTGCTTAGGCTCACCTTCCCAGCAAGTGGCAGAGCTCATATTCAAACCAGGACTTCTGATTATGGAAAGTCTTATCCACCAAGCTCTCTGCGGCTGGAAAATTAAGATTGAATTGTTCAACAGAGATCCCAACAGCATCAGTCCACAGAATCATCTGTGAATGGAACAGGAGAGTACGGGGCACCTGGGTGGCTCAGTCCGCTAAGCGCCTGACTCTTTATTAAGGCTCAGGCCGTGATCTCATGGTTGTAAGTTTGAGCCCCACCTCAGGCTCTGTGCTGGCAGTGCTGAGTCTGCTTGGAATTCTCTCTCCCTTTCTCTCAGCCCCTCCCCTGCTCGTGCTGTCTCTCTCTCTCTCTCTCTCTCTCTGAAAATAGATAAATTTATCTAAAAATTTTTAAAAATGGGAGAATGCATAACATGTTTATGGTAAGAATACATAATATTACAGTGTCATTATGTTAAACCATTTGAAGGAAAATAGAACTATCATTTGGGTATCAGCATGGAGTATTAATGATTAATAAATTAAAGTGGAGCAATTTGTATGGTCTAAATACCTTCTTTTATGTTTATTTTGTTTATTTATTTATTTTGAGAGAGAGAGAGCACAAGCAGGGGAGGGGCAGAAAGAGGTGGAGAGAGAAAGGATCAGAAGCAGGCTCTGCACTATCATCCCATAGCCTGACAAGGAGCTTGATCCCATGAACCCCAAGATAGTGACCTGAGCCAAAATCAAGAGTTGGACGCTCAACCAACTGAGCCACCCAGGTGCCCCTGATCTGTGTACCTTGTATGTGTCAGGGTTTCTGTCAGATAATATGGGGTCTGCAAAAACAACAAAACTTGCCCTCCCTTCAAGAAGCCTGCAAGGAAGCTAGAGAGACAGCACGGCACCATCTCACACACACACACACACACACACACACACACACACACACACTTTTTTAAAAATTATGCAACCCAGGGGGCGCCTGGGTGGCTCAGTCGGTTAAGCATCCGACTTCAGCTCAGGTCACGATCTCGCGGTCCGTGAGTTCGAGCCCCGCATCGGGCTCTGGGCTGATGGCTCAGAGCCTGGAGCCTGCTTCCGATTCTGTGTCTCCCTCTCTCTCTGCCCCTGCCCCGTTCATGCTCTGTCTCTCTCTGTCTCAAAAATAAATAAAACGTTAAAAAAAATTAAAAAAAAATTATGCAACCCAGAAGGTATAAATAAGAGTTCGATGCAACCACTGAAGAGATGTCACAGAGCAGTAGGTGATTAAATAAGTGAATTCTACAGTCAATAAGCATGAAGGGAGCATAAGGCAAGGAACAAATCTCTAGCCTGGGGGTGTAAAGGAACACTCTGTCCTGGAGATAAGGCTTGAGTTGGGTCTTAAAGGATGCCAAAAATATGAGTAGTTCTAGGGGAAGGGAAAGACATTCCGGACAGATAGCAGTGTGAGCCTAGGTGTGGAGGCAAGAAAATGCTGGAAGCTCACATTTGAAGTGGGGACAGTAAAAATTAAGCCTGACAGCACCTGACATGATTTTATTGCCAACCCCTCACCCCTCAGAGCTGCTGCTGTGGAGATCTCTTGGTAAAGTGCCCTGGTACTAGCCAGTGTCTAACTACTCACCTGAGCCCTGTGAGCACAGGGCTGCCAGGGAGCCCTTGGTAACACATCCATCCACAGGATGGGCAAGAAATCTTCCTCCCACACCCCATTGGCTGCTATTGTCTCTCATGAAAATTTCTTCAGAAGTACAAATCAATCCAGATGTACAATCCAAGGGCTGTTGGTTCTAAGCCTTTTGGGAACTCTAAAGCCAACAAATGTCACCACACCTCTAATCCCTGTCCTTGTCTTGGGAAACTTCCCAAAAGGCAAATTCCTCCAATCACCCATTCTTGCTGTGAGGGGTTGGCAATAAAATCATGTCAGGTGCTGTCAGGCTTAGTGTCCCCATACTGGTCCAGGCTTCCTCTCACTGATCCATTGCCCCACCAACACTTCGCAGAGCTCCCACTGGACATCCATTGCATGGCAACGACCCCCTCGACATGCTCCCATGCCTCCCTCTGCACCTTCCCCTGCAACTCTCTCACCTACTGCCTTCTCACAGCCCACTGCCACTGCCTTCATTCAAAAAGATATTTATGTATATCTCCTGTGGCATATAGCAGTGAACAGAATGACACCAAATCCTGCCTTCAAGTAGCTTCCATTCTTGGGAGAGTGTTGCTAGGGGGAACAAAAAGTAAATGTGTGTCAAGTCAGATGATGATGAGTGCTCTGGAGGAAAATGAAGAAGAGGTATAGAATATGGACTTCCTATAGGAATAGGCACAGGAGGAGAGCAGGAAGGTCTTGCTGAGCAAGTGAGAAATAAGCAGTAAGCAGAGAGGGGATGAGCATAGCCTTGGGGAAGAGCTGTCCAGGCATAGCCAAGAGCAAGTGAAAAGGGTCTGAGGCAGGGACAAGTTTTGCATGTTTGGAGACAG
Source organism: Panthera leo (assembly GCF_018350215.1). Lineage (NCBI taxonomy): Eukaryota > Metazoa > Chordata > Mammalia > Carnivora > Felidae > Panthera > Panthera leo. The sequence continues at coordinate 112,597,739 of NC_056680.1, read as the reverse complement.
CAAGAAGCTGGTGTGGCTGGAGCGGGATGGACAAGAAGAAAAGTAGTATGAGATGAAGTCAGAGAGGAAAGATAGGCAGGACAGCTAGTGAGGGCCAAGGTGGGCATACTGGAGTTACTCAAAGGGAGGTGAGAAGCCATGAATAGACAATTAACATGATCGGAAGTGCATTAAAAACAGCAAAAAAAAAAAATCAACCTGGGGTGCCTGGGTGCCTCAGTGGGTTGAGTGTCCGACTCTTGATTTCAGCTCAGGTCATGATCCCAAGGTTGTGGGGTCAAGCCCTACACTGGGCTCCGTGCTAAGCATGGAGCCTACTTAAGATACTCTCTCTCTCTCTCTCTCTCTCTCTCTCTCTGTGTGTCTCTCTCTGCCCCTCTCCCACTCACACGTGCTCTCTCTCTCTAAAAAAAAAAAAAAAAAATCAACTCAACTGCTGTATGAAGAATAGATGGTAGAAGCAGGGAGATGGTTTCTGAATCATTCTTCCAGTTTTTTGTAGACATTTTGCATCTTTTTAAAAAAAATTTTTTTTTTTTTAACATTTATTCATTTTTGAAAGGCAGAGAGAGACAGAACGCGAACGGGGGAGGGGCAGAGAGAGAGGGAGACATAGAAACAGAAGCAGGCTCCAGGCTCGGAGCTGTCAGCACAGAGCCCCACGCGGGGCTCGAACTCACTGACCGCGAGATCACGATCTGAGCCAAAGTCGGCCGCTTAACCGACTGAGCCACCCAGGCACCCCGACATTTTGCATCTTTACGGGTCATGTCATCCAGTTGTAGAATCTTCTTCACCTGACCATTACCTTCCTAACTCTCCTTCCTCTCCATCATTCCTGAGGACTCTAAGCCCTTCTTTCACAGTTTTCTTCTTCTCCCTAAGACTTGCCACCACCTAGGGGAATTCGCCTTACACCTTGATGCTCCCTTCAATTCACTGGCCTCTCAGTTCATTGACTTCGTTATCGCAAATACCTTCACATCGTTTCCCCAATTAGCAGCTAAGTCTCACTGCCAGGTCAAGATCTTATCGTCATCTGGGTTTGATCTGCTTCTGAAGTCATAAAACAGCACATTCCTTTCTCAAAGGCCAATCTCTTTATCTTTGCGCAGTTTCTTACTTACTCCTAAGTTAGCTGGTTACCAACTTCATGGAAAACACCAGTTCATTTGCCATTCCCTCTATCATTCCTACTCAGTCTTTCTACAATCATCATGGATGGCTGTTTCATACATTCCCTACACTCTGCAAACCATCTACCTGATTTGCCCCCTCATTTCCCTGGGCAAATGAAATCCATCAAATCCCTGCCATCCTATTTGCCACATCCATCTTCTCTCTTCCTTCTAATCCCCCAGAATGAGGCTAAAGGCTTCAGTTTCTCAGCCTCTTTCACATTAGGCCCATTGCCCCACAGCCCCTCCCTCCACCCTCTCCTGACTCTGCCTTCTTCCCTTTAGCATTTAAACTTGTTCACACCTCTCTTATCTGAGAAACGCACACACATAAAGACTCCAAGCACTACCCCCAGCACACACCCTCCTTTGCCTCTTGCCTTATCTTTCTCTCCTCTTCACAGCCAAGCTTATTGGAAAAACGGTAAATCCCCTTTTGTGTATACTTTGTCATTTCTCATTGAGTTTGACTCCTGCATTATTCACGGAAACTCCTCAATCTACTTCCACCAGATTTCCCCACGAAGCCTCATCCCTCTGCACCCACTTTTACTGATGGGTCCCCACACTCCTGTGATACTTTTCTCTCCACTACACTTCTACTCATGGGGTTTGTTTCAGAAACTTTTCCAGCTTTGGGCTGCCTGGGTGGCTCAGTCGACTTCAGCTCAGGACATTATCTCTTGGCCTATGAGTTCAAGCCCGAGCCCTACAGCAGACTGTGCTGACAGCTAAGAGGCTGGAGGCTATTTTGGATTCTGTGTCTTCCTCTCTCTGCACCTCCCCAACTCACACTCTGTTTCTGTCTCTCAAAAATAAATAAACATTAAAAAAAAAAAGTGGGGCGCCTGGGTGGCTCAGTTGATTGAACGTCCGACTTCAGCTCAGGTCATGATCTCACAGTCTGTGAGTTCGAGCCCTGCATCGGGCTCTGTGCTGACAGCTCAGAGCCTGGAGCCTGCTTCGGATTCTGTGTCTCCCTCTCTCTCTGCCCCTCCCCTGCTCATGCTCTGTCTCTCTCTGTCTCAAAAGACAACAACAACAACAACAACAACAACAACAACAACAAAACTCTTCCAGTCTCAGAAAAGCTATTTCTAACACACTCACTCCCTACACTCTACCCCAAATTACTGGGTAAAATGCGCTCTGTGCTGGCATAGCAGCTTGAGCTTATTCTTTATTGACATTAATCACACCGTTTGGAAATTTCTTTTTTACTCTCAAGCTTCCCTTGCAAGACCATAAACTAGATGAAGTCAAGGTCTGTATCTATATCACAATTTCTCATATATTGAGTATGTGCTCTTTTGAATTAAATTTACAGAGAAAGTTGAATTATGAGTAACAGCATATAGAATTTGGGTTTTCATCTCTGCATATTAAAGAATAATTGAGAGTTGTTAACCAAAGGTGTGACTTGATCAAAGGGGTAATTTATTGAGTCTCTTTCATTTCCCTGTTCTCTTTGCATCTATAAACCTTCTCATTTTATTGGGCCCTGTGAAACCACTACCGTACTGTGTGCAAAATTGACCTGAATCTTAAAGTCTTACCCATTTTTCAAGATAGGGAGTAGAAGCTGATAAGCTGGATGGAGAAAGTGCAAGGTTGGGCGTTTTGGTTTAGGACATGTGTGGACAATCAGATGGAGATGTCTAATGGGCAGCTGAATAATTGGGGCTATGCTCAGGGAAGGTCTGAGCTAGGGACATATACTCTGGACCCAGCAAAATGTTCGTAGCAGCTGAAACATAAGACAGCGTGTGCTCACCAAGAGAGAGCATGTGGAGAAAGAAGAGTAGAGGGCTGGCATGTGGAGTCCCTGAGGACACAGACATTTGAAGGATGACAAGAGAAAGGAGACCAAGAAGGAATGATCAGAGAAGAAAGAAAAGAACCCCAGGAACGACATACGCTAACCGAAGTCTGCACCCTTTGGTACAAGTCTTCCAGCCTGTTTTCTCTCTCTGTCCTCCAGGCTCTGGGCTGAAGAACGCTGACCTTGCAGGCTTGAAAGTCCTGAATGTGCACACAATCTTATTTTAATTGGTTTCTCACCACTGGACAGAAATAGTTATCCTTGGCAAGTCTTGCCACACTTACCCCAACAGCTGTCCTAAACCTTCATTCTCCCAAGGACACTAATCATTCTCTATCTCCACTCTTTTTTTCAGTAACAGCTTTATCGAGATATAACCATTCAATATACCCATTTAAAATGCATAATTCAATTTTTTGAAAAAGTATATTCACAGAGTGGTGCAACTATCACCAGAATCCATTTCAGAACATTTGTCAGTCCTAAAGGACGTCTTGTACCCTTTAACTGTCACCACACAAACCTTATCCCACAGCCCTCCAGCCCTGGGCAATTTTTCATCAGTCTATTTTCTGTCTTTATAGATTTGTCTATTCTGGACATTTTATATAAATGGTATCATACAATATGTGCCCTAACTTGATTCCTTTTCAGGAAGACACATACCTGAATAATATTCCATTGTGTGAATATACTATATTTTCTTTATCCATTCATCAGGTGATAGACATTTGGGTGTTTTTACCTTTTGGCTATTATGAATAATGCTGCTTGAGCATTTGTGCACAAGTGTTTGTGTGGACATATGTTTTATTTCTCTTAGGTATATACTTAAGAGTGGACTTACTAGGTTATATGGTAACTCTATGTTTAGTCACTTGACAAACTGTCAGTCCCTTTTCCAAAGTGACTTCCCCATCTTAAATTCCCACCAACAGTGTAGTGTTATGAAGGTCCCAATTTCTCTACATCTTTTCCAACCTTTGGTTTTTAAAATTTTAGCCATTCTAGTACATATGAAGTGATATCTCATTATGGTTCTGATATCCCTGATCACTAGTGATATAGAAAAAAAATTCATGGGGCGCCTGGGTGGCTCAGTCGGTTAGGCATCCGGCTTCGGCTCAGGTCATGATCTCACGGTCCATGAGTTCAAGCCCCGCGTTGGGCTCTGTGCTGACAGCTCAGAGCCTGGAGTCTGTTTCAGATTCTGTGTCTCCCTCTCTCTCTGCCCCTCCCCTGTTTATGCTCTGTCTCTCTCTGTCTCAAAAATAAACGTTAAAAAGATTTTTTTTAAAAAAAGAAAAAAAATACATGTGTTTACTGGCCATTTGTATGTCTTCCTTGGAGAAATGTTTATTCAGGTCCTTTGCACATTTTCATTCAGATTATCTTTTATTACTGAGTTGTGTATTAGTCTGCTTGGGCTGTCATAACAAAATACCAAAAGACTGTGTGGCTTAAACAACATAAATTTATTTTCTCACAGTTCTGGAGCCTAAAAAATCCAAGATCAAGGTCTGGCAGGTTTGGGTTCTGGTAAGAGCTCCCTTCCTGCTTTGCAAATTAATTCTTTCTATTCCATGGCCTTTTCTCTGAGGAAAAAGAGACACAAAGATGGAGAGAGGGAGTTTTTTTGCTGTCTCCAGTGCTAATGCTATTGGTTCAGAGCCCCACCCTTATGACCTCATTTAACCTTTATTATACCCTTAAATGCCCCATCTAATGGGCCTAATGCCCATAGACCCATACTGGGGATTAGGTCTTCAATATAGGAAATTTGCAGGGACGCAAACCTTCAGCTTATAATAAGTTGTAGGAGTTCTTCAATTTGTTCTAGATACAAAATCCTTACCAGATACAATTTTTAAATGTTTTCTATCATTCATTGGGTTGTTTGTTCGCTTTCTTGATATTCTTCAAAGCACAAAAGTGTTTAATTTTTATGAAGTCCAATTTATATATATATATTTCTATATATATATAATATATATATAATTATATTATATATTATAATATGTATATTATATATTATAATTATATATATTATATATATTCTAATTATATATTCTAATTATTTATATATATATTGTTGTTGTTGCTTGTGGTTTTGGTATCATATTTAAGAAATTACGTAATGCAAGGTCACAAGGTTACTCTTGTTTTTTCACGTGTTGTTCTACTCTCATAGTTTGGTCCTTCGGAGCACCTATTTCAAAGTAGTGAAAGACTGGGTTTGAGCCGTGCTTCCTTCTCTATCGGTTGTTTAACCCTAGGCAAAGCGTGCTTAACTTTTCTAACTTTTCTGAAGAGAAGGGAATGAATAAAAGAAATGTACTTCAGAGGAAAGTTTTCAGGCTCCGTTGAGTTAGTATTCATCAAACTCCTAACACAGTGTTTGGCACATGTAAGGGCTCTATCAGTGTCAGCTGTCAATGACCACCAACTGTAGATTCTCAATATTTGCTTACCTGCATCTGAAACGTCTCTGCCTTCCCTACACTTTCATATCAGAGCAAGGGTGTAATTGACTTTCAAGTTATTTATTGCTAATACTATATAATCACAATTGTATTGTTTAATGTGTCTTCTATTATCTAAAACTATGATTAATACTTTCCAAGAACTAACTTTTGGGTGCATTCCTATATTTGTGTAATGCAGGATGTCACATTATATTGATCATTTTAGCATTCCCATACAAGCTGTGTTTTTCATGAAATGTAATTATGGCAATTTTACATTGCGTTATATAAATCAGAGTGTAATACAGCTATTAATTTGGATAATAACAACAGCCTATTTATACAGAATAAATGAAAAAGAAAAAACCCCACCAAAACATTTTGTTTCCATATAATTATACAGTACATTTATTTATGGAATAAATGACCAGCTAACAGTATAATCTACACTGAAGCCATAATTCTTCATGAACTCGGTTGGGAGTTTTTCGGAGCAACGACTCCATTTTCTTCTGACAGATCAATAATGTGAACCATAATAAAGTATGTTTTCAAGAGTTTGGCTAGTAAAGTTCATTTCCAGTCTGCTCTGGATCGTGGTTCTCAAACTTCAGTTGCATCAGCATCATCTAGAAGGTTTGTTAAAACACAGATGCTGGGCCCCAGCCCCAGAGTTTCCACTTCAATAGTCCTGGGGTGAGGACCTGAGAATCTGCCTTTCTAACAAGTTCCCAGCTGTTGCTGATGCTGCTAGTTGGAGTCCAGACTTTGAGAACCACCACCCTAAAACACAATTAACACACAGTGGGAATATCTGGTCTACATTTCTAATTTGGCCAGCATCCATGGGATTCCATGGGTCTCTAGACACCATCACATCTACTAGGGTTCCCTAGAGGAGCCATGGAACTCCAGACATCTCACAAATTCCTTGGACTTCCAGATATAGTTAGGAACATTTAAAAAATTTGAGGGATAGCACTTCTTAAATTTCTAGGAAAGCATCAGGTCTGTGGAGACTCTGTTGATTCCTGAGTCCAGACCATAGAATTAGTCTGCAGCCTAACTAATAATGTGCTTGGTCCAACTGATTTTGTTTTGACTTGTTCTCCATTGCAGGGCAGATCCTGTAACTGGCTTTTAGCATCCTACCCCTGTCCAATTATTCCTTCGTAATATTACAGGTCTGTTATATACATTCCGAAGTTTACAGCCATTTCAGTGGGTTTTATGATGATTATAATTTGCTTCCTGATCCCTCTTATATTAACTTTTTTGGCTAACAAGTTTTTCTTTCTTTTTCTTCACTAGTTGTTTTGTTTTTTCTGCCAACAGAGGTAGGCATGTGACTGATACCTGGCCAATTTCCTTGGTCATGTTTGGAGTTGGAGTACAACCACCCGAAGCAAAAATTAGTGGAGCAAAATTATCTTTCATATGGACTACCAGTGTGGACTACTCTGGGACCGTCATTAGCTATTATCTCTGTAACATGGAGATTGCCAACATACAAAGACAAGCAGAGCCAAGAGAACTTGATGATATTGTTTGAACTTGGATTAACTCATGCGTGGGAACAGAAATACCATTATTATGGATTATTTGAGCCAATATATTTCTATTCTAAGTAAGCTAGTTTAAGCTGGGTTTCTGTCATTGCTAAAAAGTCCTAACTATATAGATCCTGAAATTAACTACTGTAGAGGGAAAATACATTCCCGTGTTTCTCCTCTAGTCTCAATACTATACTCTACTCACAGAATACTTCACCTCTGACCCTTCTGGTCACCAAACATGTGGCAGTATTTCTCCGTACTAAGCAATTCTCTGATTCTCCCAACACCAGCTGGGTGTCCTATAATTTAACTCAACTCTGACACTATATATCTTGAGTTAGCATCAGTTCCCACCATTATGAGTTCAATCCCACAAGACTGCTCCTTATCTCCCTTCAGATGTCAAACACAAGTCCATGTTCTCATCTGGGCTTCTGACCTATCAACTGGCTATAAACATGATCCCCTCTTCAAGTTCAATTACTTCCTAGAATGGCTCACAGAACTCAGGGGGAAAATGTCACTTACTATTAATGATTAATTACGATGTTAAAAAAAGAAAGGAAAAGAAAAAGATAGCAATAACATGATCTCAGTGGCATTACTTGCTCCTAAGACAGCAAACCAAGACTTAACTGACTGAATGTGACCTTTAACCAGTCAATGTGGAATTTCCTGACCCCACTAGTGAGGTCATCTGCTCTTCCCCCAAAGGAAGGTGATCTTGCCTGAAATAATGCTTTCTTTTCTTTTACTAATAACTTCCTGTCCTGCCCTGTTTCTGCCTCCCTTTTGTAGAGCTCCTAGGAGCAACTTTCTATTGTTACATATGAGGATGCCCAATTCAAGAATCACTGAATAAAGCCAATTAGATCGGGGCACCTGAGTGGCTCAGTTGGTTGGGTGGCTGACTTTGGCTCAGGTCATGATCTTAGGGTCTGTGAGTTGGAGCCCCTCATCGGGCTCTGTGTTGACAGCCTGGAGCCTGGAGCCTGCTTTGAATTCTGTGTCTCCCTCTCTCTATGTCCCTTCCCAATTTGCACTCTGTCTCTCTCTGTCTTTCAAAATTAATAAATGTTAAAAAAAAAAAGCTAATTAGATCATCAAATTTACTAATTTGAATTTTTGTTTTTTAACATAAAGGATATTTCAAAGGATACAAATAAACACCCCAATGGAAGAGATGCATGGGGCAAACTATGGAAGAAAGGCATGAAAAACTTCTTTGCTTGACCAAATGTTAGGTTCCCCTGAACCTTCTCTCCTACAAGGCCCATCCCTTGGGCTGTACTGCCTTGTAGAACACCCTTTCCACAGAATCCCGATAAATCATTTTAGTGAGAATTCCCCATTCTTGATATCCAAACTCTGAACCCTCACTATTCTGCACCCCCTCACACACACACACACAAACGCACGCACGCACACACACACACACACACAGCACACAGACGATATTTGAGCACCCTGGCCTGCCTTCTGCAAGAATCATGTTAGGTCATTTCAGCTAGAATCTCCCAGAATTAGTGTCTGCTATTAGTAATTTCCATCCACCAATGCTCCTCCCTTCAACTTGTTTCTTGGTTATAATTCTCCACTTGTTCTGGTTGTATTTGGAATACAGCCCAGTTCTATTCTAAGGAATTTCTCTTCCTCTATTGAAATAGTTTTGGGGTTTCTTTGTGTTTTATTTCAAATAAAATCTATCTCTATCACTTTAACTTCTATTCTCAGCTCATGACATGGAACCCCCATGGCCTCTCCAGGTATGCTACTCTCCCAGCACCTCTATGTTATTAACAACCCAGAAGCTCTGTGAATCTCATCCTTTTGCATTCTTATGGAGGCTTTATTACAGAGGCACAATTGATTAAATCTTGGCCATTGATGGTTAATTCAAAATTCAGTCCCCCCCACACCCACCCACCCAGAGGTTAGAAGGTGGGACCCAAAGCTCCAATCCCATAATCAGGGAGTTGGTTCCCCTGGCAACAAGACACCATCCTTAGGGGACTTCCAAAAGTCATCTCATTACCATAAACTCAGGTGTAGTTGAAAGGGCCTTGTTATGAATAACAAAAGGTGCTTTCACCTTTATCACTCTGGAGCAGTTTGAAGAGGAGAGACCAAAACAAAAGACACTTCCATTGTTCCAATCTTTGAGGAAATTCCGAAGGTTTTAGGAGGTTGGGACCAGGAATGAGGAATGTAGATCAAATATATATTTCTTATTATAAATCACAATATCACAACTACTAATCAAAGATAATTTTTTCATGAGAAAAGGTTGAATTATGCCCATAGAATACAACCAGATTACATTTGTAGTCTGTAAATGAAGTGTTGACCACCCTATTTTGAGACTTACTTAGTTACTACTATTACTAAAAACTTTTATTTATTTTTATTTATTTATTTTTGATTTAACTTTATTTTTTAAAATTTACATCCAAATTAGTTCGTATATAGTGAAGCAATGATTTCAGTAGATTCCTTAATGCCCCTTACCCATTTAGCCCATCACCCCTCCCACAACCCCTCCAGCAACCCTCGGTTTGTTCTCCATATTTAAGGGTCTCTTTTGTTTTGTCCCCCTCCCTGTTTTTCTATTATTTTTGTTTTCCTTCCCTTATGTTCATCTATTTCGTCTCTAAAAGTCCTCATATGAATGAAGTCATATAATTTTTGTCTTTCTCTGAGTGACTCATTTCACTTAGCATAATACCCTTCAGTTCCATCCACGTAGTTGCAAATGGCAAGATTTCATTCTTTTTGATTGCTGAGTAATACTCCATTGTGTGTGTGTGTGTGTGTGTGTGTGTGTGTGTGTGTGTGTATCACATCTTTATCCATTCATCCATCGATGGACATTTGGGCTCTTTCCATACTTTGGCTATTGTCGATAGTGCTGCTATAAACATGGGGGTGCATGTGTCCCTTTGAAACAGCACACCTGTATCCCTTGGATAAATGCCTAGTAGTGCAATTGCTGGGTCATAGGGTAGTTCTATTTTTAGTTTTTTGAGAAACCTCCATACTGTTTTCCAGAGTGGCTGCACCAGCTTGCATTCCCACCAACAATGCAAAAGAGATCCTCTTTCTCTGCATCTTCACCGACATCTGTTGTTGCGTGAATTGTTAATGTTAGCCATTCTGACAGGTGTAAGGTGGTATCTCATTGTGGTTTTGATTTGTATTTCCCTGATGATGAGTGATGTTGAGCATTTTTTCATGTGTCGGTTGGCCATCTGGATGTCTTCTTTGGAGAAATGTCTATTCCTTCTTTTGCCCATTTCTTCACTGGATTCTTTGTTTTTTGGGTGTTGAGTTTGATAAGTTCTTTCTAGATTTTGGATACTAATCCTTTATCTGATATGCCATTTGCTTATATCTTCTCCCATTCTGTCGGTTGCCTTTTAGTTTTGCTGATTATTTCCTTCACTGTGCAGAAGCTTTTTATTTTGATGAGGTCCCAGTAGTTAATTTTTGATTTTGTCTCCCTTACCTCCGGAGACGTGTTGAATAAGAAATTGCTGCGGACAAGATCAAAGAGGTTTTTGCCTGCTTTCTCCTCGAGGATTTTGATGGCTTCCTGTCTTACATTGAGGTCTTTGATCCATTTTGAGTTTATTTTTGTGTATGGTCTGAGAAAGTGGTCCAGGTTCATTCTTCTGCATGTCGCCATCCAGTTTTCCCAGCACCACTTGCTGAAGAGACTGTCTTTATTCCATTGGATATTCTTTACTGCTTTGTCAAAGATGAGTTGGCCATAAGTTTGTGGGTCCATTTCTGCGTTCTCTATTCCATTGATCTGAGTGTCTGTTCTTGTGCCAGTACCATACTGTCTTGATGATTACAGCTTTGTAGTATAGCTTTTAGTCTGGGGTTGTGATGCCTCCTGCTTTGGTTTTCTTTTTCAACATTGCTTTGGCTATTTGGGGTCTTTTCTGGTTCCATACAAATTTTAGGATTATTTGTTCTAGCTCTGTGAAGAGTGCTGGTGTTACTTTGATAGGAATCGTGTTGAATATGTAGATTGCTTTGGGCAGTATCGACATTTTAACAGTGTTTGTTCTTCCTATCCAGGAGCGTGGAATCTTTTTCCATTTCTTTGTGTCTTCTTCAATTTCTTTCATCAGCTTTCTATAGTTTTCAGTGTATAGATTTTTCACCTCTTTGGTTAGATTTATTCCTAGGTATTTTATGGTTTTTGGTGTAACTGTAAATGGGATCGATTCCTTGATTTCTCTTTCTGTCATTTCATTGTTGGTGTATAGGGATGCAACCGATTTCTGTGCATTGATTTTATATCCTGCAACTTTGCTGAATTCATGAATCAGTTCTGGCAGTTTTTTGGTGGAATCTTTTGGGTTTTCCATATAGAGTATCATGTCATCTGCAAAGAGTGAAAGTTTGACCTCCTCCTGGCCGATTTGGGTACCTTTTATTTCTTTGTGTTGTCTGATTGCAGAGGCTAAGACTTCCAATGCTATGTTGAATAACAGTGGTGAGAGTGGACATCCCTGTCTTGTTTCTGACCTTAGGGGGAAAACTCTCAGTTTTTCCCCATTGAGGATGATATTAGCGTTGGGTTGCTCGTATATGGCTTTTATCATTTTGAGGTATGATCCTTCTATCCCTACTTTCTTGAGTGTTTTTATCAAGAAAGGATGCTGTATTTTGTCAAATGCTTTCTCTGCATCTATTGAGAGGATCATATGGTTCCTGTCCTTTCTTTTATTGATGTGATGAATCACGTGAATTGTTTTGTGGATATTGAACCAGCCCTGCATCTCAGGTATAAATCCTACTTGGTCGTGGTGAATAATATTTTTAATGTATTGTTGGATCCGGTTGGCTAATACCTTGTTGAGGATTTTTGCATCCATGTTCACCAGGGAAATTCATCTATAGTTCTCCTTTTTAGTGGGGTCTCTGTCTGGTTTTGGAATCAGGGTAATGCTGGCTTCATAGAAAGAGTTTGGAAGTTTTCCTTCCATTTCTATTTTTTGGAACAGTTTCAAGAGAATAGGTGTTAACTCTTCCTTAAATGTTTGGTAGAATTCCCCTGGAAAGCCATCTGGCCCTGGACTCTTGTTTTTTGGCAGATTTTTGATTACTAATTCGATTTCCTTACGGGTTATGGGTCTGTTCAAATTTTCTATTTCTTCCTGTTTCAGTTTTGGTAGTGTATATGTTTCTAGAAATTTGTCCATTTCTTCCAGATTGCCCATTTTGTTGGCATATAATTGCTCATAATATTCTCTTATTGTTTTTATTTCTGTTGTGTTGGTTGTTATGACTAAAAACTTTTAAAAGAAATCTAAGTAGTCATAAAGAAGGACCAAAGATGTCAAGAGGGCCACTGATTTATTGTTAAAATTATTAGGATAAATATTAATATGATTTTCCTAATATGCCATTGAAAATTAATAATCTCAAATGGTGTTTGTAATATGGAATTTCTAATTTGAAAATATTGTATATCTCTACAAAGCTCTCAAATTTATATACCATTGTTTAACTGACATAAATTCATACTACTCATAGAAGTGTCATTAGCATGGTTATATTTACCTTTGTAGTAGTTAGATGTTCAACTTTATTCTGAAGAAATCAGAGTTAAGCTAGTTGGCACACTTGCAACAACAAAATGGTAGCTACAGATGGTTCATTTAAGACTGATGATGAAATCTACCTTTGAATTTTTCTTTTTAAGAGCTTTTATGAATTACAAATATTATATTTTACTCAGTAGTGAACAAGTCAATGCAATTGTTTGTGTAGAATTTAGGCCTTCGGTTGTTTTGTTGTATAAGTGAATACTTTCCATTTTGGTTTACAGGTCCTCTTATGATAGGAAAAGATAGGATAAAATAGGCAGAAAGGGAAAGGATAGGATCTGAGGTCCCTGGGTGGGGGAAAAACACATATTTTGGAACAATGCTGGGAGTGTCTGACCTCAACAAACCCCCTCAGGCTTAAGGTTCCTCTTAAGAAAGTAACAGACACCACCTACTCCCCTCAGGTTTCCCTCAATAATTTGATCAAAGACCTGACTAAAAATAAGTAGACCATAAAACCTATGACCCATAAGGAAGGTATGGCCACAGCCAATCAAGAATGGACTACACAGCACCTAGAGTTATCCTGCCAGTAAGGGTAGAACATGAGAAGGAACAAGGGGGAAGGGGAGGGGGGCAACTAGAACCTTATAAAACAAGGACCCTTGCCTATTGTCGGTGGGCATTCACTTCAAATGTCCCCTCTCTGTAAAGAGAGAGTTTTCCTACTACTCTTACTTTCTAATGTTATACTCTAATAAACTTTTGCCCGCTGCTCATTTTGTGTCCACCTCTTCATTTTTTGAAGCATCGGGACAACAAACCCCAGATCCTGCAATACTCTCTCATGATACCCAGTCCTAACCTGAACTCAGTCCCACAGCCAGCTGCAGACAGAGCTGAATACTTCTCCTTTTCCCCATTTGAGGCTCTCATAACTCTGCCATTTGCCCTTCTACCCCAACATTCTCAGCAGTCTGTACAAAAACTTGCCCCTGATTCCTGCTCTGTGGAGCTTCTGCTATTCAGTTACCTTGATCTAGTGTAGGATATGAAGTGGGGTTGGGGATAGGGTGCTTCATAATCCCCAGACTACTGTAACTCATCAAGGATGGGCTTCTATGTACTTACTGGAGAGGTATCTAAAACCCGGTTGAGGAAAGGTTGTTTGAACTTTAAAAATTCAATTCATATGTCTGTGTTAAAATAATTAACCAAGGAGGCCATTAGACAGAGATGGTGTTGATACCTCAGCAACCTACATAAGCAAACCAAAACCTAAGCCAGGAAATGCCGCAAGGCTAAGAAATAAAAAACTAAAGGCAACCAATCACAAACAGTCAACTAAGCTTTTCTAAATAAGGCAAGTGCTTAAACTATAGCCAATCAGAACTTTTCTTTGTTTTTTTTCTGCCTTTTCTTTACAAAACTCTTTGCTCTGGCTTCTGCTGGGAGAGTACTCTTAACCACTTCCGGTTTGGCCCTGCCCAATTCAAATTGGTTTTTGATTTAGAAAGTTACTAAAACTCTTAGATAACACGCCTCAGGTTATCTTTTAATACATGTTATCATACCTTTCTTTTTTAGGTTATGCATTTTTATTTCTTTTTTTTCTTTTAATGTTTTTTTTTTTTTTTTTGTCAGAGAGAGGGACAGAGTGTGAGTGGGGGAGGGGCAGAGAAAGAGGGAGACAAAGAATCCGAAGCAGGCTCCAGGCTCTGAGCTGTTAGCACAGAGCCCGAGGCGGGGCTCCAACTCAGGAATGGCAGAGCCAAAGTCAGACGCTTAACTGACTGAACCACCCAGGCGCCCCTATGAGTTTTTGTGTTTTAAGAACACAAAATGTGAGAAAGGGAAAAAGACAGAAAATAATAAAAAAGATCAATCAAAATGTCAACTGTCAAGATTTAGACAGTAAGTGAAAAAATAAGGAAAAATTTGCATATAGTTGTCTTCTTTGATTCTAAGATAATTAATGGTAAATACTGCAATTGGGCATGTCTCTCGCCATTCACAAAATGAATCAAAGGCCTATTTTCTCTAGTGTGTGGTATACATCTCAACAGAGAGCCACCTCTGGTTTTAAAGCCACGGAGAATTTGTGATTTTAAGAATAGTACACGGATGGGGTGCCTGGGTGACTCAGTCAGTTAGGCATCGGTCTCTTGATTTCGGCTCAGGTCATGGCCTCTCTGTGGGGTCCAGCCCCACATCAGGCTCTGTGCTGACAGCTTGGAGCCTGTTTGGGATTCTTTGTCTCCCTCTCTCTCTGACCCTACCCCCTCATGCTTGCACACACACTCTCTCTCTTTCAAAAATAAATAAATAAACATTAAAAAAAATTATACATGGAGTCCCCCAGAAAGGAAAGCACTTTAGACAATAGTGCTTAGAGCTTGAAATATTGAGAATTTATTCCTTTCCCCAATCCCACGGAATGCTTCTCAGTTGCAAAGGCAAGTGAAGGACTCAGATTCAAAAACTATAGAGAAAGCTTTCCTATTTCCCTTCTTGATTGGGCAGAAAGTTACTAAAAAAACAAAGCAAAATTAAAAAAACCAACATCTCTTAAAAAAAATTTTTTTTTAATGTTTATTTATTTTTGAGAGAGTGAGACAGTGTATGACCTGGGGAGGGGCAGAGAGAGAGGGAGACAGAATCTGTGGTAGGCTCCAGGCCCTGAGCTATCAGCACAGAGCCCGACGTGGGGCTTGAACTCATGAACCTCAAGATCATGACCTGAGCCAAAGTCAGGCACTTAACTGATTGAGACACCTAGGCTCCCCTAAAAAACCAACATCTTAAACTTCTCAATCATTAATAATAATTTATATCAGGAAGGCCCAAACTACAACAAATCAAATAAGTTTTGTTCATTCTTTGGCCCTAATATCTACAATTCTGTCCTGGTCCCATTAATTGAGGGTGGCAGAATATTTGGAAATAAGCTTTCATTGAACTACGTAGGACAATGAGGAGAAAGGAATTTTGGGGTATAATATTTTTACTATAAAAACACTTCAGCAATAGAGGAATCAAGTAAGGCACACTATTGCTGCAGTAGAGACATGGACCACATATTTAGATTATAGGAGAAAGACTTAAAAGAGGTAGGACTCGAAAATAAAGTATGGGGATCTCTTTTGATTAACATTTTGCAAAGGAATAAAGATGGTATAAAAATTTTCTGATGGATTCTCTGTCAAGGTCAAAAGAGCAAATAAAATATTTATACTCTTGAAGAGGAACCACTTTATAAGCATTGTATGATTCCTGGAGAGAGACACTCCCCATAGCAGGTTGGCAACTGCCTTGATCTGCCTAAGATAGCTTAGATACTGCACTGAGAATTTATCTAAGATAAAATGGAATCATTTGTAAGACAATTTAAGATTTTTGACCTACACTTTGCCAGAATGATAGTACACAAGAGTAGCTAACATAGTGTTTTGTTGCCTGTTATTGTTGTGGTTTTAAAGAACCAGAAAGACTTCATGGAGGTTCTCAAGCAAATTAAAGATGGGGGCTGTGCTTTCTATGTGGAATCATCGCTGGAGAGATACGGGTATAGTCCCTCAACTTAATTTTTTCCTCTATCAAATTTTTCAATAGACTCCACTGAGTGGATTCTTTTTCCCTCACAAATACATAATGAAATGAACGATTTAATTAAAGGGAATCAGTTCATTGTATGTAGTATTATCTTACAGAAGGCTTATCACAAATGCATTCATTCCTCGAATTTAAAGAATCTCTGTAATGTTTTATAAATATAACATTGATTGTATTTAATTATTTTAAGTAGCTCTGCAAAATGTTTTAGAACTTAATATCATTTGCTGTTTTATAATATACTTACTTCCTGGTGATTTCTTTTTTGCATTTACTAAGGTTGGGTTGCTAACTATGATTTTGACTTATAATAATAATAATTATTATTATTTTATTATTATTTTTTAAATGTTTACTTATTTTGAGAGAGAGATAAGAGTGAGCAGGGGAGAGGCAGGGAGAGAGGGAGAGAGAATCCCAAGAAGGCTCTGCACTGTTAGCACCCAACTCGATACAGGGCTTGAACTCACAAACTGTGAGATCACAATCTGAGCCGAAACTGAGTCAGAAGCTTAAGTGACTGAGCCACCCAGGCACCCTATCATAATTTTTTAAATCCATAATATGTGTCTAGGTGGCTACTGTTTCCTTTTTGGTAATGTCTACAACGTTCCAATGCGCCCTAGTTCTAATTCCTAAATTTTTAGTCACAAAAGAAGAGTAATTAGGATGATCAGTCGGAAAAAGAAAATGTAATAATTTTAGTTATTTAATTTTCTGACTATTTAATAAATACACTGCTAATTTAGTACTTCTGTGACTGTATCTAGTCAATAATACCATCATCTAACCTGAGTATTTTGATTCAGGTTGATGATTTGCTTAATTCAACTGAATTTATCCAAGTTCATTTATGTGTTATTTGCTTAACAAGTGGATGAGTTAAAGGTCAAAGAAAGAAAGCAATCCACTCATTCATAGAAACAATAAAACCATAAAAGCATTAGGATAAGTAAAATAGGTCCAATGTAAGTAACAACCAAGGTGGTTAAGGTGTAATTAGGTGCTAGGGAACCTAGTCTAAGGGAAACTATTTAAATTCAGCTGAACTTGAGTCCCCATTTTGGGGACAGCCAACTGAGAATGATATTGTGATGTTTTATGGACCATCCATATCTGTGTATCAAGATAAATAAACTTCCCTACCTTAGGGAAGTATATATCCTATAGGGATCCTGGTGGCATAATAAAAGGTTTTCAGAAGGATTTTTAAGAGTAGAATAATTTTATCCCACTAAAATTTTAATCCCACTAATGAGGAGCATAAAATATTAACTCACAGTTTTGTGAAATTTCTATGGGGAACTACAGTCATCCATGCTCACAGATTAGTGATGAATTGCTTTGTACAGGCGAAAAGCTTAGAGAATTTAGGGCATTGATATTAGGCATTTTTGTTCATATACATCCTAAAATCATTTTGAAAAACCACACACCCTGTTGAACATTTTATAATTAATATTAAAAATTTCCATGAGAGGTTTAAAAAGTAAAAAGATGTAATTTTACTTAACTATGGCATTTTAAAATTAAACTTCTACAGCATATTTAAAAGTTGAAAAGATAATTAAAATACCATATAGATTTGATGCCATCATTATTCATTTAAAATACATGAACAAGATTTTTTTCAGCAGTTAGAAATTTGATGTTGTTCCTTGTTCTCCTTAAACTCATATTTCCATTTTGCTTCCACTATCAAATCGTCTCTGGGGTGAATTATCATTGAAATAACTATTGGCATTCAAAACAACTGATCAGAACAATCCAATTATATAAATTTCTAGAAATTATTTTAATGATAACTGGTAAATATGGCTGCCTCTTTCCATTCAGACTTCCCTCCTTTCACACTTCCCATTGTGCTGGGGATTTTTGCAGAGGTTGTGAGCATTTTGGGGAACTAGCTAAAAGAAAGCTGAGTTGGAGACAAGTTTGGTGTGTGTTTAATAGGTTATTTATGAGGTTGATAACTCTGAGTTATCGCAGAGTAGGAGGGACACCCACACAATGAAACCAACTCACCTAGAATCTTGACACAATGGTACAGTGCTGGAGGTAGACTGATGATATGAATTATGTGTCCTGTCCATCATGTGTCTGGTGTCCATAGCACCAGAAACATGTAGGTGGTAGAAAAGAAACAAAACTCGACATTAAAAATAGACACAAAAGCTAGTGTATGGAAAAGGATTTGGTTTTTAAACGCACCTGGTCAACTTCTATTTAGAAGTTTCCACTTAGGGCACCTGGGTGGCTCACCAATTAAGTTTCCAACTTCAGCTCAGGCCAGGATCTCATGGTTCGTGAGTTCAAGCCCCGCATCAGGCTCTCTGCTGTCAGCACAGAGCCGCTTCAGATCCTCTGTCCTCCTATCTCTCTGCACCTCCCCCAATCATGTGCATTCTCTCTCCGTCCTCCTCTCTCTCTCTCTTGACCCTCCCCCACTCACCCTTTCTCTCAAAGATAAAAATAAACATTTAAAAGCAAAATATAAGTTCCCACTGAGCAAAAATATATATGAAAATGCAGCAGATGCAGTTTTTCCCCCCTCTTTCTGATAAAAATCACATAAAATAGATTTTTTTTCTTGTCAGTCACAAATCTGTAGCAATATTACAAACAGCATTTGTGTCTATGAGTAAAATCACATGTTTTAGGCATTTAAATACCAATAATAATTTTTAAAATTGATCAGTTATGTTGGGGAAATCCTGACTTGTACTCCTATTCTTTCCATAAAATTAGTATGTTGAAATTAGTGGGCAAAGAGGCTATCAAACAGTATTCAGGCAAGAAAATTAAAAAAAAAAAAAAAGGTGAAAGATGTGTCAGGCACTGATATAGTCTGAATATTTTTGTCCCCGTAAATTCATATGTTGAAATCCTAATGTCCAATGCGATGGTATTGGAGGTGGGGCCTTTGGGAGCTGGTTAGGTCATGAAGGTGGAGCCCTCATGAATGGGTTAATATTCTTAAAAAAGAGACCCCATAGAGCTCCCCAGCCCCCAAGTGAGGACACAACCAGGAAGTACTGTTATGAACCAGGAAGAAGACTCTCACCAGAACTTGACTATACTGATATCTCCATCTTGAACTTCCCCACCTCTAGAACCATGAGAAATAAATTTCTGTTGTTTTGAAGGTGCCCACCCTATGGTATTTTGTTACAGAGCAGTCTGAATGGATAAGGCCGGCATTTAATGAAGATATAATATTTCCAGATTTCAAAATATTTGCATTGTTTCTTAGTATTATAAAAATTTATAATGTTCTATAATTTTTCATTCTAAATAAATATTCACATTCAAACCTAAATTTGAATTCTTTTCCTTAAAGAACACTACCGTCTTCCCAAGTTATTTAAACCTCAAGCTTCATAAAAGCTGCGTATGCTCTGATTTATGGGCTTCTGCCCCAGTGGTGATCAACTTTTTTTCCCTTTGTTTTTAATTATTATTTTCTTAATTTCTAAATCCACATACTACAATAATATCAAAGATCTGAAGGAGGCAATAGTGTTTTGTAGTCAACCAATTTCCTTTTCTAGAGGAAACAACAATACCAGATTGTTTTTATTTTATTTTATTTTATTTAATTTAATTTTATTTTATTTTTTAAATGTTTATTTTATTTATTTTGAGAGAGAGAGAGAGAGAGAGAGAAAATGAAAGAGAATGAGTGGTAAAGGAGCAAAAAGAGAGGGAGAGAGAGAATCCCAAGCAGGCTCTGTGCTGTCAGTGCAGAGCCCAATGTGGGGCTGGAACCCATGAACCATGAGATCATGACCTGAGCCAAAACCAAGAGTCAGACAATTCACTGAATGAACCATCCAGGTGCCCTACCAGCTTCTTTTCAACCTTCTGAGGGTATCTACATGCAAATGTGTATGTTTGCACATTTGGTTGACTTTCATTTATATAATAAAGTTATGTGCATTTATTTTGGATTTGCTCATATTTGGTCTAATTGTGTGCATTATACTTGAAATTTTTTGTTTTATTAAAAAAAGGGCAAAAATAATCTAATTTTGTATTGACAAGAGCTCAACTGGAATTTTATGTTAAAATTTGGATCCACTTTTATTTATTTTTTATTTATAAAAAGTTTTTTTTTCATTTATTTTTTGAGAGAGAGAGAGAGAGAGTGAGCAGGGAGGGGCAGAGAGAGCGGGAGAGAGAGAATTCCAAGCAGGCTCCAAACAGTCAGCACAGAACCTGGTGTGGGGCTGGAACTCATGACACGAGATCATGACCTGAGCTAAAGCCAAGAGTCAGATGCTTAACTGACTGAGCCACCCAGGGGCCCCTGGATCCACTTCTAAATAGTAGTCAGGCTACAGTAAAAGAGGCTTCTGCCTCAATCTATACCACTTCTCAATTTAGAATATCCCAAAGTACAGCTATTCTAATATACAATTTCCCTTAATGAAGATTGGATTAAGTCAAAGAATAAAGCCCCTTAGATCCTTGATTAGGGATGTTTCACGGATATTGATGTTTTGGGCTCAGGAGATTTCCTCCCAATTTTTTTTTAAATTTTATTTTTTATTTTTTTAACTTACATCCAAATTAGTTAGCATATAGTGCAACAATAATTTCAGCAGTAGATTCTTTAATGCTCCTTACCCATTTAGCCCATCCCCCCTCCCACAACCCCTCCAGCAACCCTCTGTTTGTTCTCCATATTTAAGAGTCTCTTCTGTTTTGTCCCCCTCCCTGTTTTTCTATTATTTTTGCTTCCCTTCCCTTATGTTCATCTGTTTTGTCTCTTAAAGTCCTCATATGAGTGAAGTCATATGATTTTTGTCTTTCTCTGACTGACTCATTTCACTTAGCATAATACCCTCCAGTTCCATCCACGTAGTTGCAAATGGCCCTCCCAATTTTTTAATTTGAGAATTTTCAAATGTGTGTGAAAGCTGCAAGAAGAGTACAATAAATATCCATTTATTACCCAAGATTTACCAATTATTAACATTCTACATTTGTTTTCTCTCTTTTTAGTGAATAATAATTATTATAATAATAGCACGTATCCATTATTGCTATTATGGAATCATTTGAGAGTTAAGTTTCAGAGATACACCACTTGACAAAAACCTTAAAACCACAGATGTGTACTTTACTGGCCTTGTCACGTCATGAGGAAATGTTATTAGCTTACCTCTTATTTCCTCTCAAATCCATTGTACTTAAATGTGAAAAAGCAGAGACTTGAACTTGCTATCCATCTTTTCGGTTGACATGGAAAAGAGGCAAAACATTGATCTCCTTCACAGTTTTCACTATTTACCTTCATTCTGAACTAAGATCTGGAGGCATACTTTTACTTTCCTGCTGTTCTTTATTGAGAAAGCAGCCTAGACATTGGCACTTGAGGAAAAGCTCCCTTTATTCACGTACCAATGTCCTTCCTTGTTGCACATGTCACGGGTACCTATCACACACTTTCCATTCCATATCATGGTTTTTAAATAAATCACTAAAACAAAAGAAAACAAAAAAACAAAAATCTCTTCTCTAATAGCATGGTGAGGGGATTGTTGGAATAATTCTGCCTTGCAATGACCATTTGCCATGCCATGACCCTTCCTTCATTTGGAAAATAGTGATTTTGACAAACCATACCAGGAAAACATGGAAACATAAGGCTTGGGTCATATCTCTGCTAAGAGGTAATTTGTGAATATTACAACAAATGTATGGAACAAATGTATGAGGTATTCTTCAGGCTTTGTATCTTTCTCTCTGTCATGAGAAATTTTGCATACTAACTGCTTGGTAATATTTCTACTAAAGAGCATAGGGAAATGGTCTGTCAGTGCCCCAAATGGGAAAGAAAAAGCTGGGATTGGTTAGCATCTATGTCAGTCACCTCAGATATAAAAGAGGGAGGCAGGTCACTAAATTTAGGGAAAGAAGATCTAATTAAAGCCATGAAGCTTGACACAAACCACTTTCTGCCTTCTCCTCCCAAGAGGATAACTCTATTGCCAGAAGCATGAGCAATTCAATTCAAGGGACCCTAAAGCAGACAGCAAACTAGATTAGTTTACTGGAGGCAAATCATAGACATGTATATATATATATATACATATATTTATATATACACAGAAGCATAGAGAATTTCATGTTACTATTTCACAAAGCTTCGTTACAGGGGACAGGGTGAACGAACAGTCTGTACAGTAAAATACAACATCCAGATATTTATAATGGCATTTCCTATCTGCACTTTTCTTTTTCAATTCCTTATATCAAACCACTCTCCACTGTATTTATTCCTTCCCAGAAAGAGTCATATTTAGATTTCACTGGAGGATTGTGTTACTTATCTTTCTGTATTGAAACATTCCTGTGTTGTAGGGTTTGTTGCTGTGATCATCTTTTCTGTTAAGTGAGTCATATCGGTCATTTTTGTGAGTTGGGGGATGCAGCACAATGGTATTAATTACAATGTAAAATAACAGATAGAAAGCATAACATGAAAATATTTTCCAGGATAACCTTACAAACTACAGTTTGTGTAGAGAATGCGACGCAACAACTATTGAACATGTAATGGAATTTCTGTGAGAATAATGCTTAATCTTCAAAAAATATTTTAAACAATAATTAATCTTATACTTCAATTTTGTGAAATTCATGTGAACAATTTTATTTTTCCTTTCATATGAACAGACTGCCTGCAAACCATTGTGGGTCAACCAGAGGTTGCAGAATTACATTTTAAAAACCACTGTTCTCAATAAGAATCTGACCGATGGTTCCCAATTCCACCCATAGGCCATGATTGCCAAATACCTATCTCAATCTTCCCCTTGATTAAGATATTGTATCTTTCTGGACATCTCCTTTTAGATGTTGATATGTGTGGGGTGCCTGGATGGCTCAGTCGGATGAACATGTGACTCTTGATTTTGACTGCAGGGTCATGGGATTGAGCCTGCGTTGGGTTCTATGATGAGTGGGGGGTCTGCTTAAGATTCTCTCTCCCTTTTCCTCTACCCCTCTCCACCACTCATGCTCTCTCTAAAATAAAAAGAAGGGGCGCCTGGGTGGCTCAGTCTGTTAAGTGTCCGACTTCGTCTCAGGTCATGATCTTGCTGTTTGTGAGCTCGAGACCTGCGATGGACTCTGTGCTGACAGCTCAGAGCCTGAAGCCTGCTTCAGATTCTGTTTCTCCCTTTCTCTCTGCCCTTCTCCCGCTTGTGTTCTGCCTCTGTCTCTCTCAAAAACAATTAAACATTAAAAAAATTTTTTTAAATAAATAAAACAAAGAGAAAAAAATAGATGCTGATATGTGCAATAATCTCAAAATTGCATCAGAAATTTCAGTGTGTCCTAAACATGTTCACCCACCCAATTTGTTTTGGGCAACTATTGAGAAAATTGAGAATTACTTAGAAATTCTTCCCTTTCCTTCATGCTTCACTTACAATCAGCCACCAATCCTTGCAAATTCTATCCTCCAAGCATATTGAGCCTGACCTCTTCTCTCCACCCTACTGATACACTGCTTTTCTACAGGACCGTGTAATTTCCTGCCTGTTTTACTGCAATCTTTTCTATATTGGTCTAGCCCTCTTGTTTCTTGCCAGTGTACATTCCATTTTGACTCCAGGGGCTACCTTTTAAAAAGTGCAAAATTATTATGTCTTAGCTCTACTTAAATTTCTTTTTGTTTATTTTTATTAAAAATTTTTAAAATATTTATTTATTTTTAAAGGAGAGAGAGAGAGAGAGAGAGACAAAGCATGAGTGGGAAGAACAGAGAGAAGGGAGACACGGAATCCGAAGCAGGTTCCAGGCTCTGAGCTGTCAGCACAGAGCCCCATGCGGGGCTCGAACTCACCAACTGCAAGATCATGACCTGAGCCAAAGTCAGACGCTTAATCTACTGAGCCAGGTGCCCCGCTCTACTTAAGTTTCTACAAAAGCTCCACATTGTTTTCTTGGGGGGGGGGGGGGGGAATCAAAGTCCTTTAGCACTACTTGAAAATTTCATCATGATCTAGCTTCGGTCCATTTCTCTGTCACTTTCTCAACACTAATATTCTGAACTTTTGACATTTATATATTTTGCTATTCCAGGCCTTTGTTGCTTTTGTGCACATTGTTCCCTCCAGCATCCTCCTTTCTCCCAAGTCTGCCTTTACTTAACCAACTCCATTCTGCAAGACACAGTTCCAAACTGATACCTCATCCAAATAATCTCCCCTGAGACTTCCCTACTTCCACAGTATTTGAGGTAGATGCCCTCCTCTCCAGCCAGTAATTCTCTACATAACTTGATCATGACACTTTAAATGATTTTTATAATGCCTAAACTGTTCTCATTCCATCTCATTTCCTTTCACTTCTTGATTTTATAACGCCAAAACAGATCTCAAGTGATATTTTGAGATTATAAAGAGACAGAAATCAGCTGGTTTATATTTGTGTCTTTCTTTCTTTCTTTTATTTTTTAACGTTTTCAATATTCAAACATTTTAAGAAAAAACAATTAAATAAGGGAATTAACTAGACTTGTAATATTTTCCCCTAAACCTATGACTCTCGTCAGGGGCTTTATTTTCTTTTTTAAAAATTTTAAAGTTCATTTATTTTGAGACAGAGAGAGAGAGAGAGCTAGTACAAGCAGAGGAGAGGCAGAGAGAGAGGAAGACAAAGGGAGACAGAGAATCGCAAGTAGGCTCTTCGCCATTAGTGTAGAGCCCGTTGTGAGGCTCAGTCTCATGACCATGAGATCGTGACCACGATCATCACAACAAGATACTATCTGAGCTGATACCAAGAGTTGGATGTTTAACCAACTGAGCCACCCAGTCGCCCCAAGATAAAGATTTCTGTTTGTTACAATGTAAGTTAGTAAACAGAAATAGGAGGTACCAAACTCTTCCTTGTTGCATTAAATTACTTAACCTAAAGTCTTAAGAAGTTTCAAATCTAAATTTTAGACATTCTCATATAGAGTTTTTAGGGCAAAGATAATTAAAAATAAATTGCCATTTCTTGTGGCTACAGATTTTCCAAATGGAGAGATAGCTTGCTTTCTGTATGTTAGAAAGGATCATCAGATGAATCTATTTTATAGGCAATACTCGACATTATAGAATCAGGGTGTTTTAAAATTGTGTTTCTGTTATTGATCACTGAATAGGTGGAATATAAACTATTAAAATAAAACAGAAGCAAGCTTGTGGAATGACAAGTAGGTCATCCATTAGGAAATTTCTATCCCACAAGAAAGAATAAGAGGTAGAAATATTATAAGAACACACACCAGTGTAATCTGGAAGCAAAATTACACAAGTGGAAGAAGCACATAGAAACGTAATAATAAATGTCTATATATTCTGGTTTATGGAGGTGTTGTTTAATAGGTACTTGAATTCACACTAGTACAAGAAAAGTCATTTATTCCTATTTTTTTTAAATTTTTTTTTAACGTTTTATTTATTTTTGAGACAGGGAGAGACAGAGCATGAACAGGGGAGGGTCAGAGAGAGGGAGGCACAGAATCTGAAACAGGCTCCAGGCTCTGAGCTGTCAGCACAGAGCCCGACGCGGGGCTCGAACTCACAGACTGCGAGATCATGACCTGAGCCGAAGTCGGCCGCTTAACCGACTGAGCCACCCAGGCGCCCCATTTATTCCTATTTTGATGAAAAAAAGTGACACCTCAGCAAATTGAGTCCAGAGCTAAATAAGGACCCAATTTTCATTAGGTCCTGCTGTGGTATTAGCCTTGAATCTTTTTTTGAAGTACTAGCTTCTGTCATGAAGACAAAAGTTAAGAGACTCTTTCAATAACGAATTTGGAAAGAAAGTCACAGCTTTAGAGAAAAATTTTATTTCTTGTTTAGTATACATACATAAATCAGGTTACATTCCTGAAAGGATCAATTAGTATTAGATAATGTTTATAACCAGGGTGTGGAAATTGGTTTTAGAAAGTCAGAACACTTTGGGGCGCCTGGGTGGCTCTGTCGGTTAAGTGTCCGACTTGGCTCAGGTCATGATCTCACAGTGGGTGAGTTTGAGCCCCGCATCAGGCTCTGTGCCGACAGCTCAGAGCCTGGAGCCTGCTTTGGATTCTGTGTCTCTCTCTCTCTCTGCCCCTGCCCCACTTGCACTCTGCCTCTCTCTCTCTCAAAAGTGAAATAAAAACCTAAAAAAAAAATTAAGAAAAAAGTCAGAACATTTTGATTAGTGTTTGGATGGTATATCTTTAGATGTCTTTATTTTTTATTATTAAAAAATTTTTTTTTACGTTTATTTATTGTTGAGAGACAGAGAGAGACAAAGCATGAGCAGGGGAGGGGCATAGAGAGAGGAAGACACAGAATCCAAAGCAGGTGCCAGGCTCTGAGCTGTCAGCACAGAGCCCGATGTGGGGCTCCAACTCAGAACCACAAGATCATGACCTGAGCTGAAGTCGGTCGCTTAACTGACTGAGCCACCCAGGTGCCCCTCGATGTCTTTATATCTAAAATGAATTTATTTTTGAGAGAGGGAGTAGAGGGGAGGGGCAGAAGGGGACAGAGGATCCGAAGCTGGCTGTTGTCACAGCACAGATCCTGACACAGAGCTCAAACTCATGAAACCATGAACTGTGAGATCATGACCTGAGCGGAAGTCAGATGCTTAACCAACTGAGTCACCCAGATGCCCCTTTAAAATGAGTTTCTTATAGAAAGTAGAGTAGGGTCTTGCATTTTTATCTAATCTAAAAATCTCTGCCCTCTAGAGTATTTAGATCATTGACATGGAACATATTGGTAAGGTTAAGCTAAAAATCTACCACCTTGCTAATCGTTCTCTATTTGCCCTATGCATTTTTTGGTTCCTTTTTTTTTTTTTTCTTTTTATCTCTCTCTCTTGTTTGCTTGTGTTTAGATTAGTAGAATATATTTTACATTCCACTTTTATTTCCACTATTGGCTTATTATTTATAGCTCCTTAGATTAGTTTTGTATTTTTTCCACAGAGTTTATAGTGTACATTAAAAAAAATATATTTTTTTAAAAATTTGTTCACCTTTGCGAGACAGAGACAGAGCGTGAGTGGGGGAGGGGCAGAGAGAGAAGGAGACACAGAATCGGAAGCAGGCTCCAGGTTCTGAGCTGTCAGCACAGAGCTCCTCATGGGGCTTGAACCCACAAACCGTGTGATCATCACCTGATCCTAAATCAGACGCTGAACCTACTGAGCCACCCAGGCACCCCTTATAGTATGCATTTTAGATTAATCACAGTCTATCTTCGAAACGCTTTGTGTGTGGTATGAGAACTTTGCAGCAATAAGCTCTCATGTCCTTTTTCTATCTTGTGTGAAATTTTCCAGAGATTTTACTTCTGTATATGCTATGAACTTTAAATACATCGCTGCTACCATTATTGTTTTACAATAATCTTTTAGGGTAATCGAAAGGAAGAAAAATATGACTTTCACGTTTACTTTCCTTTTAATCATTTCAAAAGATTTTTTCTTTCTTTTTTTTTCAAAAGATTTTTATTTCTTAATGTAGATCTCCATTACTGTCTGACTTCATATTCTTTCTTTCTGAAGAAATTTCCTTAATATTTTTTGTAATGTACATCTGCTAGCATTGAATACTCTAAAAAAAAAATTTATTTATTTTTCATTCTTGGAAGATTTTTTTTTTTTCTGGGTATGGAAAGTAGGTTGATAGGTTTTTTTCTCTTTCAATACTTTAAAGACGTCGCTCCACTGTTCCTTGGCTTGCGTTGAAGCCAAAGATGATGATGAGAGGTCTGCTATAATTCTTATCTTTTTTCCTTTGTGTTGTAGAGTGAATGTTTGTGTCCCCCTAAAATGTATATTTTGAAATGTTAACCCCCAACATAAAGGTATTAGGAGGTGGGGGCCTTTGAGAGATACTTAAGTCATGAGTGAGGAGGCCTCATGAGTGGAATTAGTGCCTTTATAAGAAGAGACACAGGAGCTTACCCTTGCTCTTTGTGCTCTCTGCCACATGGGGACATAATGAGAAGACAGTTACCTGGAAACTAGGAAGCACGATGTCACCAGACACCAGATATGTCTCCAGAACTTTGAGAAATAAATGTCCTTTGAGCTACTTCGTCTACAGTATTCTGTTAGAGTAGCTCCAACTGACTAAGACAGTATGTAATGTGTCTTCTTCCTGGCTGCCTTCAAGGCTTTCCTTTACCTTTGGTTTTTGGAAGTTTGAAAATGAAGTTTCCAAGTGTCTGTTTTTGTTTTGATTTATTATTTTTATGCCTTGGGGTTTTCTGGTCTATCCATAGGAGAGAAGATCTTAGCAGTGCTTCCTGAACTTCGTACATTGGTGACAACTTCCTTGCTCTACACCTGCATCATGAGTGAGGCTTTCACTGGCTTCCTGCCATGTCTCCAATCTTTCTCACGAGCATCACACAAAGTTCTGAAGAAGAGCCCATGAATGGGTGTGGATTACCCTATATCTGCCATTTCCATGGGTTTTATAGTATCATGCTAATCGACACTCAGACTTGAACATTTTGTTAAAAACGGTATATAGGGGCGCCTGGGTGGCTCAGTCGGTTAAGCGTCCAACTTCAGCTCAGGTCACGATCTCACTGTCTGTGAGTTCGAGCCCCACGTTGGGCTCTGGGCTGATGGCTCAGAGCCTGGAGCCTGCTTCCAATTCTGTGTCTCCCTCTCTCTCTGTCCCTCCCCCGTTCATGCTCTCTCTCTGTCTCAAAAATAAACTTTAAAAAAAAATTTAAAAAACAAAACAAAACAAAACAAAAAAAACCCACGGTATATAAATTCTTCTTACCCACAAATATGGAAGTCACCTATTTTCATCCGTGCTTTGCCCCAGATAAGTCAATGATTATATTGAGTTTCTTCTTGGGTTTTCTTGTCTTTCCTTTGAGTTCAGGCTAAGTGGTTGCCCGGAGATCTCAGCTTTAGGAAAGTTACGATTTTGAGAATTTTCTACCATTTTTGTTGTTGTTTAGGTAAGAGTGATGATTTTCCCATCTTTCAAAATTAATAGCAGAAACTTGAAGCCCAATAATCAAGATATTTTGGATGGAGAGATGATTTATTTCAGACAGAAAAGGATTTAGTAATTTAGCTGACATTCATTGAAGAAAAGAAATAAATGTTCTACTTCAAAAGTGTTGACTTTACAAAAGTGCTATAAATTTAATTTTTAATGATTTTTGAAAGAAAAATCTAAACATTTATTAATTATTGTTCTTTTTCATTTTAAGATTTCTATGAAGGAACATTACATTTAACACTTTTAGAAGCAAATACCCAATTTCTATTGTCCATAATCTGATTGATCTGATCATAGTATTACTATATGGATTAGTGTGAGGTTTTCAAGAAAATATCTGTGAGTCATATAGCAATAATGATTGTCAAAATAGATTGTGAGGGAAGACATGTAAAAAATACCTCATAACAATAAGCATAAAACAGCATAATTTATAGCTACTTTAACTTTTTTCTCCATTAGAGGCCTTTGCAATATTTTTATGTGAATATCTGTCTTAAATATGTTTTCGTTAATAAACTAGATAAATGAATGCTCTACGACATTGGTACAGAATTTCAAAGACTATTCTGTTGGACATTTGTTCTGTGATGTTACCCAAAGAATATTCTTATTTAAAAAAGTTTTTTAATGTTTATTTATTTTTGAGAGACAGAGAGAGAGACAGAATGCAAGCAGGGGAGGGGCAGAGAGAGAGAGAGACAGAGAGAGAATCTGAAGCAGGCTCCAGGCTTCAAGTTGTCTGCACAGACCCCGAAACAGGGCTCAACTCAGGAGCTGTGAGATCATGACCTGAGCTCAAGTTAGGTGCTTAACTGACTAAGCCACCCAGGCAGCCCTAAACAGACTTTATTTCTTAAAAGAGAGCTAGATAATCATATTTAAAGATAATTAGATTCATGACCATAGAAATTAAAATAAAGTATAAAATATAACTTACATTACTAGAAAAACAGATTGTATCAAATATGAGTACAAATAAGTTAATATAATAATATATAAAGAATTAGCATGAATTGAAAAGGCAAATGGTAGGCCCTAGTAGCAAATAAACAAAGACTATAATCAGATAAACCACATAAATGAAAATGCAAATAACAAATAAATATTTAAAAAAAACTACTGTCTCCAGTACTCAAAGCTAAATTTTAGTATCATTTAATATCAATGGATCTGCTCAAATTAAAGAACATCCAAACAAAATAAATAAATAAAATACAGACACAATTAAGATCAAACAAGCTTTTTGGAAAGCACTAAAGGCAATTCTTATCAATATCCCAAACCATGTCTGTCTGCTCACTGAGTAATATTACTATTAGGAATTTTTTCTAAGGAAATAATCCAACAGAATAAAACTATATTCATGATCACATACATGTTCACTACGATTTTATTTATAATATTAAAAATTGGAAACGACCTCAATTATCATAAAGGCAATGATAAACATTGTTATGCTAATTTGGCAGATGATTATAATTTCTATTATGCGGCTAACTTAGACAGCTTAGACTTTCTGAAAACAATGATAAAGATGAGGTTAATTAGGTGAGCTGCTGTGGGTTTACAAAACCCTATATTTATTATGGGTACTAATACTTCATGCTTATGTGGAAAAAATGGCTATTGGATGATTAATTTGGATGGTCCATGGCTGGCCTTAGGGGTTGGTGTGGCTAGGTGAGCTAGATGCTTCTACACTGTGAGCTAAATATAATTTTGATAAATTAACATGGAACTGGTACTTTCCTGTGCTGGAGTGCAGACCTAAGGCAACTTATAAACATGTTGCATACATCTACATAATCTGTAAGTAATCTGTTTATGCTGTTAATAGAATGACTATCAAATAGTGGTCAAAGAGAAAGATAATGAGTAACATGTAAAAAGGCCAAAATAACTATGAAGGGGTATGGAATTCAATTAACGCTAATTGAAGGCAGTTGGCTGGGTTCCATGTGGGTGGGACAGATTCTGTTTATCTAAATCAGTTAATAAAAGTTGAAAAAATGTACATGGAATTTGAAATATATCCAGAGAATATATTTTAGAAGGGGCGGGGGCAGATAAAACTACATGGCAGTTAAAAAGTATCTTCTTTTTGGTTCCCCTGTTGATGTGGCAAACAACATTGGATCGGTCAAAGAAGCACTAATCTGATCCACATTTTAGTCCCCAAATTCAGACTAATTACCCAGATCTGTAGCTGTATAGTAGTTCTGAATCTTTACCCAAGGAATCTAGTCTTGTTGGAGATAGTAATTTTCACTCTGTAGCTGAATAAATGACTTTGCAAACCCAGCAAATCGTAACAGTAAGTATAGAGATGATAAAATAAGTCTATAGAAAGTGTTAATGCTGCAGTAGTCAGTTTATGTGGAATATACTTTAAGTGAAAATAATAATGTATGCTTCTTATATGTAGTTTTGAAATGTCCAAGAGACGCCATGTTAGAAAATGTCTGACATGTTTGAGGATCTAATTATTTGCCTTGTTCTTTTAATTAGGAATGTCTGATTGGTACTTGTGACTTAAATTTGACATGCATGAGAGAATATAATTAATTAAGCTTATAAACAGTGTTTGAATGCTTATTAAAGTTGTAAGTTCAATTTGTTATATTTTTATTTTTATTTTTTACATTTTTTATTTATTTTTGATAGAGAGAGCACAAGTTGGGGAGGGGCAGAGAGAGCCGGAGACACAATCTGAAGCAGGCTCCAGGCTCTGAGCTGTCAGCACAGAGCTCGAGGGGTGGGGGGGGCTCCAACTCAAAAACCTCAGACCATGACCTGAGCCAAAGTCAGACGCTTAACAGACTGAGCCACCCAGGCGCCCCCAATGTGTTATATTTTTAAAAGCTACTTAAGAACTTGTGAAGATTGCTTTAGTTTGTACGCTGGCCTTATTAGGAATGTGATGTATTTGAGAAAAAAAAAATTAAATTTGCATATGTAAGTTAAAATGTTTAAGGAAATTCAGTGAAATAAATTTTCTTGCATGGTTTTAATAATGGCATGAGATCATTTAATATATTAGGTTAATTAATATATAGAATCAAAATATATGAATAAAAAATAAGTAAAACTGTGCTTTATTTTTTTAATGTTTATTTATTTTTGAGAGAGAGAGACAGAGCATGAATGGGGGAGGAGCAGAGAGAGACAGAGACACAGAATACAAAGCAGGTTCCAGGCTCTGAGCTCTCAGCACAGAACCCAACGCGGGGCTCCGACTCGTGGACTGTGAGATCATGACCTCAGCGGAAATTGGATGCTTAACCGACTTAGCCACCCAGGCACCCCAGAGTGTGCTTATTTTTGATAAAGTTATTTAATTCATAAATCACCTAGCAAAAATTCTAAGTTGAATTCAGAGGTTTAAGCAAAATTCAGTCTTTTAATTAACTACAGTTACAAATTGCATATTTAGACAGCTCTAAGTGGTTCGTTTTGCATATAAAAGCCCTCCCTTGGACATTAAAATATTCACTGACATGCTAAGCCCAATGATAACTGTCAATTGAACATGACAACATGACAAACGCTTAAGTCACTGTGGAAAACCCATTCCATTATACCATTTGCATTTAAATAGTGACATTGCTTGCATTTTAAATAAATTTAAATTAAAAAGTATCATATTTATTATAGAAAATTTGTAAGATAAAAAAATGTATAAGAAACAAATAAACATTACCAGTAATCTGCCAAAAGATAATCACTGGTAATATGTTGGTATATTAGTGCTCAGTCTTTTTACATATTTTAAGCATTAATTAAAGTAACTTAGCAGCCTGCAGTACATACTATACATGTGGCTTTTCGTATGTTGCTTTTAGAACGTTAACTTTTCACAACGGCAATGGTTTGCAGATTTTATACATCAAGAAGAGCGAGCCAGGAGGCTTGGGTGACACTGGATGCCGTGCGATGGAGGGAGGGTTAGGATTTGGTGTTGGAAAGGGAGTTAAATACCGATTTCAATGTTTATGAGGCAGGAAGACTTTGGACAAGTTCCTTAACATCCTTAGCCTCAGTTTCCATATCTGTGAAGATGACTGCCTGGTTGTCTTGTTGGAGAAAAGAAGTATCTGTATCTAAAGTACATAGGGTAGCAACTGATATGCAACAATTACAGTTCTCTTTATGCTTAGAATCCTAGAGATTAGGGTCAGTAGTGATGTTTGGCTAAATTTGTGATGTAAGCTGCCTCTGAGGCTAAGGAATGGGTGAGACAAGGAAGGATTCTTTGTTCTGTCAAGTTCCCACATAACTAGCCAGAGCCGCTCAGCATGATTGCCAGAAGTTCAGAGTGTGCTCTAATAGCTATGCAAGGAGGACCACAGCCTAACTCAAAGCAAGAGATTCAAAATCAAGAAACAAACCAGAGGAAAAAAAAAAGGTCAGGCAGGAGTTATAACACCTGGACTTATATTAAGTATTTGTTCCGACTCCTTTTATGCACAGTGAGAGATAAAACTTTTAAAAAAGGACAAAGACGAGTACTTGGGAAATTCAGCAGGCAATTAGGACCCTGGAGAGCAAGAGTTATGAAGGGAAGATACTAACAGGTGGCCCTCAGTTTTCAATAGGGACATTGGAGGCTGTATTTGTGTGAGTCCAACTAGTGTAGCTAGTCGAGTCTTGTCCAAATGCAGAAGTGTAAGCGGTTTTTAGAAAGAGATTATTTATGTGATCCTAACAGGATTACATACAGTCCAGGTCCCGTTATATGGTTGGAAACAACGCTTTCTGGGAATGTTTCTTCTCAGAAGAGGAGCATTTCACTTTATGTACAAGACATCCTGTTTTCTTAAAAGAAAAATGAGCCTCACAGATTGACCGCCTAGAAATGATCAAAAGCCAAGTTATTTTCCACACATACATTTGGCTTTCCAAGTGTTCACATCCACCTTTGCTTCAAATCCTCCTGCACTTCACCTGAGGCCGCATTCATTGCTAAACTTTTCTGACAAGCTCTTTTGCTCTTACTTACCACTGCACTGATATCCAGTGTCAGAACATTGTGAATTGTGCTGGGAACACTATGTAATTACATGGGCTTTCTGTGCTCAAAGTTACTTCGCCTATTTTATCACTATACGTTTCTAACGGGGGAAAAGAAACTCAAGATATAAGACATCAGTGGGAAATTGGCAGCATGGATATTGGAGAACCAATGACACTATATTAAACTTCAAAATGAAAGAAGGATACTGATGGCAAAATTCACTTGCTTCCCCTTTCAAAGGTCAACAGGTAACATCCCGGAAACTAGAGTGATTTTTCAAGCGATCTGTAAATACTTCATGTGCTTAGAAATGAATGTTGTAACCTAATCATTTTGGTGACTATAAATTTTCAGACATCAATGCTCTCTGTCTTCCCTCTTATATCTGAGAAACTGCACGATGTGGAGACTACAGTAGGTTTCCAGCTAAAGTAGACTACCAAAGTCACGCTTCAGCATTTTCATCTTATTAAATCTTTTAACACAATTTTTACTATATGCAGATTAAAGGGATTGAAAGTGGAGATTTGACTATAGATATATTCGCCTTTGTGATTTGAAAATAATATTTATCCTCACAAAGTCCAATAAGTTGTTTTCAATCAATTTGTGTCTTATTGGTAGCAGGGCCAAGTGTTGAAAGAAAAAAAAAAAACAATGGCATTAAACATTTAAAACAATCTATTTTGGTATCAAATGACATTGTTGAGGTTATCTGATGTCTGCACTTTTGAAACTCTAAATACAATGCCTTTCTACGTTGACATGCATAGATTTATTATAAAAATTAGAGGAAAAAGAAAGACACTAAGAATTATTGAAGTGTACAAGTCATATGTTTTAGTCTTTTAAGCAGGGACAGAGGGTGGTCTAAAGACGTTGCAAAATAAGTAATGTAGTAAAAAGTAATAGGTTTTTCCCTTTGTGTAAAAATGCTTTGGGAATCAGGAGCTTTGTTTTCTCTCAGAGCAGTAAAAATAATTTTCACTTCATTAGTTAAATACTTCATTAGCTACCTTTGTCAAAGGTAGCTTACCCTGGTCAACTATTGGGTCATCAATTTTCATGGACTAGACTCTGTAGTTAACTAGAGATTCTAGTTTTTAAGAGGTCCCAATACACTAGGCGGGTCCACTTACAAGTGTCTTCCTATAATGACATGTATATTTTCAAATATTTATTTCTAAAAGGTTCCCCTTAAAAATCTGAACTTTTTTGTTTTCCTGAGTTTCTACTTTGAAGAATCAAGTTTGTCCTCAGAGGTCAACAATCATCATTGTCTTCTGGACATGATTAGCTCTAGGTCAGTTGACCCAATTAGTTAGATCAGAGTGACAAGTCAAGGCTGAAGTGACAGCCTGCGCTACAGCCAATCACCTTCACAAAGAGCCACAGCCCACGTGCTTTAACACTAGCATTCAAATCCATGCCTTCGACCACTGAGAACCTAGGGAAATTGGGGAACAGGGGATGTAAAGCCTTTGTGGATTCACCAGAAAAAGTGGAAACCAGCCCACATTGATGTTTTTGGGTCAAGACGGTCATTTTCGTATTCACAGAGCAGCACCTTCATATTTATACTTCTAGATCTGCCTCTGCTAAAGCTGTGGGTTTCAGGATGGACGGCCTCTAGAAAGAACAATAGCCCCCAACGAAGGCAAATGGTTCTCTTTTCCTTTGTACATTAGGCAACATTTTGACTGTACAGGTTAGTCAAGGGATGATATAAAGAGCAGGTGCAGCAGCAGAAACAATAGCAAAGACGTATGTATGAGGCAAAGAAAGGAGCACAGTCGGTAAGACAAAGGGGAGTTTGCATCAGGGACTTGGCAAACTACGACCCAAGGGCCAGGTGCCTGTTTCTGTGAACTGAAGTTTGCTTTTAATTGTAGTAAAATATAGGTAACATAAAATTTGCCATTTTAACCATTTTGAAGTATACAGTCCAGTGGCATTAAATACATGCACGATGTTCATTACCACTATCCATTTCCAGAACTTTTCATTGTCCCAAACTGAAACTGTACCCATTAAGCACTAAGTCCCCATCCTTTCTTCCTCAGAGCCCCTGGTAACCACTATTCTATTTTCTGTCTCCATGACTTTGTGTATTCTAGATACCTCAAATAATTGGAACCGTACAATGTTTGTTCTTCTGTGTCTGGTTTACCCACCATGTTGTCAAGCTTCATCCATGTAGTAGCCTGTGTAAATAAAGCTTTATTTGAACCCAGCCAGGTCCATTCATTTACACATTGTTTATGGCCATTTTTACATTATGGTGGCAGAGTTGGGTAGTTGTGATGGAGATTTCAAGACCTGCAAAGCCTAAGATGTTTACTATGGACCCTTTACAGACAAAGCCTAAACCTCTGGTTTAGATTAAAGAACCATAAACACTTCCTCATTTTTTAAAAGCCCGTTTATACTGTTATTTGCCTATGGTGATTTTAGCTTATTTCACAGTCTTATAAATAGGATTAATGAACTGTTTATCACACTGTTGTCATTAATAAACAGGTTCAAATGTCAAAATTTAAATTTTTCTTTCCTCAGTCCTGGTTACAATGCAGAGGGCTCATTTTCGCATTTTACTGATGCATGTGTTACATGAGGATGTGTGAGAGAGAGCTGATTAGTGACTCTTGGTGCAGGAAGTTCTAAAACATGATGGACAGTTGCAGAAGCAAAAGTACTTAATGTTTCAATGCCTTTGTCCTTTTTAATTGTGCATTTGTATGAAAGATCACAATGTTTATGTGACATGTAATGATAAAAAGCATATATTTTTGCTTGAAAGTCTGAAAAATCATCTCCTACCTGAACTATTTGGTATAGTTCATTATTTTATTGTATTATATTAAACATTTTTAGGAGTCTCCTAATTAGTGCCACTAAATTATATGTTGACAAGTATGGACTAACCTGAGAAGAACATTTTTTTTCTCTGTTACCAGAGTAACCAGGAAGGAAATTTATATTGTAGTTGTAAAAAAACCTGATGAAATAGTAGATAATGCTATTTCCCATGAGAACAGCTTTCAATGATCAGTCCCAGGTTAAAGCAAAATGTAGTGTGCTGTGGGTAATATTCCAGATAAGACAGCGCCCAGTTTTATCCTGCATGATAAACATAAAAGATCTCAGGGACACTTCATGGAAACCATGTAGGTAATAATAACAAAACAATAATAGACTGTGCCAGGCACTATACCAAAGACTTGGCATATGTCAACTCATTTTGTCCTTAGGCAAACCTATGAAATAGGAATTATTATTATTATCTGCATTTTGCAGATGAAGTATTTGAGGTTCAGAAGCGAATATTTCTAACTTTCCTGTTCAGTTGGCGGTAGAGGATGGCGACTGACCAACTGTTGTGTCTATTCTGTTTTAGAGATCACTTTCTCAAACCAGAAACCCAGAGGACACAGTCCTTATAGGGAGGGCATGTCACAGGGGGAGATCCTGACGAAAGTGATGGGTTGGTGACCCTTCTCTCCTCCTGAGGGTCCCCATGCCTGTGTCTGTGTCTCTAGGGTTGTCTCCATCAACCTCACATGATGCCTTCCTGATGGAGACTCTGATCCCTCCTTCTGCCCCATCTTTTGCCCTTCTCTTTCTCCTTGACACTTGTACTTCACTGCAGTCACATCAAACAATTTGGAATTCCTGGGATGTGTCTTTCTGACCTGTAGAGGCCGCTTTTAAACAAAAGGCTTGAGCAGTGGAATGTAGAGCAAAGCAGAAGGGCTCACAGTGACCACCTGACTGAATACAGACAGGGTCATCAGGTGACCACCTCAAAATATCCATCAGTCCTAACCGACCAATGGGCCACTTACAGCAAGGCATAGGTACCAAAAAAGAGAAAATTCCATACATCCCATACCTCCTCACCTTCCCTTTATTGTATCTTGTTTTTTAAAATGTTTAATTATTTATTTGGAGAGAGAGCACCCGCAAGAGCGTGAGTTGGGGAGGGGCAGAGAGAGAGGAAGAGACAGAATCCCAAGCAGGTTCTGGGCTGCTAGTGCAGAGCCGAAGTGGGGCTCCATTCCACGAACCAGGAGATCATGACCCGAGCCAAAATCAAGAGCTGCATACTTAACTGTCTGAGCCATGCAGACTCCCTCACCTTCTCCCTTTAAAAACAGCTCCCACCCACTGTCTCCTTGCAGACAGTCTCTCCTTTGCTGTCCTGCTGGCTGCTCCCTTGTGGTATATTCAGTGAACTTCTATCTTCTTGTTCTGCCGGGGTGAATCTTTTCACCACCTGTGATCCTGGCTTCCACTCAATCATCACCCCACATTTGGGGGCCCCTGTCTGATCTGGAGAGACAACACACTACCTGATTCCAAAAGCAGATTTTCCTTGACGTGTTGCAGAACCCTGAGCAACTTAACTTTTTTCTTTTTTATCATTTTTTTTCCCTTTTAAAATCTTTTTGTAAAATACAAATAACCTAAAATTTAGTGCCTTCAGAATGTTGTACAACCATCACCATTAGCTGGTTCCAAACATTTTCCTTTCCACCAAAAGGAAATACCAATACCCATTAAGCAATCATTTCTCCTTCCCCCTCAAACTCCATAATCCCTGGCAACCATTATAATCTATTTTCTGTCTCTATGGTTTTACCAACTTTGGATATTTCATATAAATGGAATCATACAGTATGTCGCCTTTTGTGTCTGGCTTCTTTTACTTAGCATAATGTTCTTAAGGTTCATCTAGGTTGCAGCCTGTGTTAGCGCATCATTCTTTTTTATGGCTGAATAGTATTCCATTTGTATGGATGTACCACATTTTGTTTATCCATTCCTCAGTTGACAGACATTTGGGTTGTTTCCACCTTTTAGCTATTGTGAACAGTGCTGCTATTAATATTCATGTGTAATGTTTTATTTGAACACCTGTATTCAATTCCTTTGGGTGCATACCCAAGAGTGAAATTGCCGGGTCATTTGGTAATTCTATGTTTAACTTATTGAGGAACCACCAAACTGTTTCCCATAGTGGCTGTGCCATTTTACATTCGCAACAAAAACGTACGAGGATTCCAATTTCTCCATGCCTTATCAACACTTGTAATTTTTTGTTTTTTAATAGCTTTCCTAGTGGGTATAAAGTGGTGTCTCACTGGGGTTACTCAACTTTTTACACTTTTGAATATACATCTGTGATGATGAGGCAAATAACAGAACTTAATTCGTAGGACAATATGAAGGATAAATGAGGTCATAAATACTTGGGA
Organism: Panthera leo; assembly: GCF_018350215.1. Taxonomy (NCBI): domain Eukaryota; kingdom Metazoa; phylum Chordata; class Mammalia; order Carnivora; family Felidae; genus Panthera; species Panthera leo. The sequence continues at coordinate 112,558,222 of NC_056680.1, read as the reverse complement.
CTTGACCCAACTCAAGTGCTCAGCAAATGTAAACTGTATTCTTACTGCTGCCCCTGGGGCTGTGTTATCTCTGCTGGAAAAGACACAACAGGTAGGGCTCAGATGCTTGGACTTGAAATCTGATTCTGCACTTCCCAGCTGTGTGACCTCAAGCATTATTTCACCTCGGGGTGCCAAAGCTTCCTTGTCTCTATGTTCTAATAGTACTTGCACTGCCGAGTTATTTGGAAGTTTAAATGAGTTGCTACACGTAAAGATCGGTGTGCCTAGAGGAAGCACTGTTAGTGTTAATTATTATTACCTCCTCTCTCCCCTTTCCAGGGTAATTCCTGCTCAGTCTCTAGATTTCAGCTTTGGCCTTTTTCCTTTAAGAGAATTTTTCTCGCTCACGTTTTTTTTTTTTTTCAAATGAGAAAAGTTTATTTATATAAATTAAATAAAAATTAAGGTTTATTTATTTATTTTAAGAGTGTGGGTGCAGGTGAGCAGGGGAAGGACAGAGAGAGGAGGAGAGAGAGAATCTTGAGCAGGTTCTGTGCTGTCAGTGCAGAGCCCGACATGGAGCTCGATCCCACAACCCCATGAGATCATGACCTGAGCTTAACCGACTGAGTCCCCCAGGCATCCCACAAGAGAATGTTCTCTTAACCAACACCCTACTCTCCCCTCCTGCCGGCCTGCCCTCAAACAAGGTTCAGTTAGATGCCCGTCCTTTTTTCCTCCTGAGTTTATTAGTTCTGTGGCACTTAACAGATTGCTGTCTTTTTGTAACTTTGTGTGCTCAATATCTAGCACAGTACTTGGTCCATCGTAGGTGCTCAATTATTAGTAGTTGGATACATAAATGGGATGAATTGTCATCAATTAGTATGATTGTCTAGTAGATTCATTCATCCGTAAGAAACTAACATTCTCAGAGTATAATGTTGGGATTACATTTGCTAGGAGAAATTTGCTCCATACCATGAACTCAAGGTATCAAAGAATTTTAAATGATGACTTACTGGAATTTAAGAAATGGAATTGGACACACTACATTAACGCATAGAGAGCAGCTGGATATAATGTGCTTTAAGTACTGATTGTGAGGTCCATTTGTATGGAAAAAGTCAGAAAAAGATGTTAAAGTGAACACTTGGTATAAATTACCTACATTCAGAAAATAGGCCCATAATACACCTATTTGAAAGGACCTCTTGGGGAGGCGCCTGGGTGGCTCAGTCCATTAAGTGTCCGACTTTGACTCAGGTCATAATCTTGTAGTTCGTGAGTTAGAGTCCTCTGTCAGGCTTTGTGCTGACCGTTCAGAGCCTGGAGCCTGCTTTGGATTCTGTGTCTCCCTCTCTTTGTGCCCCTCCCTGCTGGCACTCTGTCTCTCCCTCTCTTTCAAAAATAAATAAACATTAAAAAATTTTTTAAAGGCGCTCTTGAGAAGTTAAATACAGGAAACTTCTGAGAAGAGGAAAACTGCAAAGATATTTCCTGTGTTATAATCATAGAGTTGAGTTTAGGGACAGAGTATGATAGGGGAGGGGAGAAAGACAATTTTCTGTTTTTGAAAACAATTCCTTTAAAACAAAAGAACATTACTTTCCATTCAGTGGGCTGGAACATACAATGTATGGTATAAAGTATGGAAATTTTATAATAGTATCGATTCTTAATTACAGACGATGGGACAGCCGGTGAAAATAAAAGTTATTAAAGAGGACACCTTCAATTAAAAAAAAAAGTAAATTCAAAACAAAATTGGGTTAATTTTATAGATTTTAGCTATTTTGAAATTATGTTATGCAGGAGCCTGAATTATTTGGTGAACAGATTACAATATGGTCATTATAAATTAAGATGACAACAAAGTCTGGGGCACCTGGGTGGCTCAGTCAGTGGGGGGACCGACTTCAGATCAGGTCATGATCTCATGGTTCGTGAGTGCAAGCCCTGCATCAGGCTCTGTGCTGATGGCTCAGAGCCTGGAACCTGCTTCGAGTTCTTTGTCTCCCCTCTCTGCCCCTCCCCCATTCATGCTCTGCCTTTCCCTTTCCTTCAAAAATAAATACACATTAAAAAAATTAAAAAAAAATGACAACAAAGTCTACTTGGACTGCGGTAACAAAATACCACAGACGGGGTAGCATGTAAGGAACAGAAATTTACTTCTAGTCCTGGAGGCTAGAAGTCCATGATCAAGATTCCAGGTTGGTTGGGTGAGGACCCTCTTCAGGGTTATAGACTTCAAGTATCCTCACATGATGGAAGGGGGTCTTAGGAGATTCTTGAGGTCTCTTTTATAAAAATACTAATTCTACTAATGAGGGCTCCCTCCTCATGACCTAATCACTTCTCAAAGGCCCCACTTTCTAACAACCATCACATTGGTGTAAGGATTCTAACGTGAATTTTAGGGGGACACAGACATTCAGACCACACCCTTTAGTATTTGTTAAATTTATTGTATGTACATAAAGGACGCATTTTACGGTGGTGACCTTGGTGTTTACATAGTTTTAGCTACATATGATCTTTGTTTTCTAAGATGCAGCAATGACAATTTTCAACTATGGTGACTGCTGCTCAGGAAACTAATTAGGAAAATGATGAGTGAATATTAAGTGTCTGTTCCACCTGATTCTACAAGGGAACTCACATTTTTGATGAAAGAGCGAGAATAATTGGAACCCAAGTGAAATTAGGAGTTCCAGGAATGAAATTTTAGCTTGGTGCTAATCCTGGGGCCAGTACATGAAGTTTAAATGCCATTTCTTCTCAAAGTTTCCAGACATATCTTTGTTTTTCTTTTCCTCAAAATAAATTCCACTTTATGAAAAAAGGCTTTAGGTTGTGCAGAATCTCTTTCTCCTTAAATTATCAAAAGTACCTAATAATGCTATAAATAATTCAGGTCCATCTGCAGAACAAATGAAAATTAAAGAACAGTTTTTGAGAATCTGTTGCTTATTGTGCTGGATACTGTTAGGGGCATGCAGATTACAGAATAAGTTTTCTGCTCTGTGGGAGTCTTATATCTGGTTGGCACATGAAACTTACACATAAAAAGGAGCACATACCACAATGGGGTAGATATTAGATATTTTGTGGATCACATAAATGGTATATAAAGTCAGGAAAGGAGGGGGGAGGAAAGAATGGAAGAGGAAGAAGAAGATTTTTATCCTTATCTAGCGACCTTTATGGAAACAAGCCCGCTTATTTTTGGGCAGTTGGAAGAAGATGCTTTAGTTGACAGGTACACCAAATTCTGCCAGCCAGGAAGCCAAAGTGGGGGTCACTGGGGGCCTGGTATGTGATCAGATTCAACATGAGGGATGCTTCCAGCAAAGGCTCTGGGCAACACCAAAGTCTGTGAATTAAAAATAAAAATCAGGGAGAAAAACGTGGATTTTTCACCGGACTGTTTGGGAACTTTTTCATGGCAGAGTGACATTAATGTGGCAAAAGTTGTACTCTCCAAATTATGTGCAGCTGTGAGGGTACTTTTGCCTGGCAGAGCCATTTTGGCTTAGATGACAGAATGGATCCAGAGCCCCATGAGAAATTCTTAAGGATACTCAACTTTCACGGTTAGTAGAGTCACCAGTGGCCAAGAGGAAGAGAAAAAAGAGGTGTGTAAAGCGTCAAGAAGCAGAAAAGGTAAATGAGATTGCACCCTTGCAAGTTGAGTACATAGTTTATGCCCCATACAGCTGGACACCAGCAATGAGAGAAGGTGATATATGCTGAGAGCCAACAGATAAATGCTAACACAGAAAAACAAAAGATAGCTTGAAAAGGAAAAGTTTGTATTTCCTGGGAGGAAGTATAATGATGGGGAGGGAGTCTTTTGATTGGGGATACCTGCCTATTTATTAATTTGCATATAAGTCAATTACATAAATACAGTCTTTCACTTGTTGATTTCAGGGTGGTTCTTTAAACATTTTTTAAATGTTTTATTTATTTTTGAGAGACAGAGACACTGAGTGCAAGCTGGGGAGGGGCAAAGAGAGAGGGAGACACAGAATCTGAAACAGGCTCCAGGCTCTGAGCTGTCAGCACTGACAGGGGGCTCAAACCTGAGCTGAAGTCAGATGTTTAACCGACTGAGCCATCCAGGTCTCCCTACGGGGTGGTTCTTAAACTCCAAACCCCATACAAAATGGAAAACCATGTCTAGAAATTCCCTTCATATACTGTGTAGCTTTGTATGGTATTGCTAAGAAATACGGAGATTGCTTCTCTGATGCTGGGGCCAGTGTGCTGGGAATCACCATAATATGGCAGAGAGGTTTTACTATCATGGAGCTGGCTTTATTTAAAACAATTTTTTTTTAAATGTTTATTATTTTTGAGACACAGAGAAAGTGTGATCAGGGGAGTGGCAGAGAGAGAGAGAGGGAGACACAGTATCTGAAGCAGGCTCCACGCTCTGAGCTGTCAGCACAGAGCCTGATGCTGGGCTCAAACTCATGAGCCATGAGATCATGACCTGAGTGGAAGCGGGACGCTTAACTGACTGAGCCACCCAGGTGCCCCTCATGGAAAACTGGCTTTAAAATTACTAGCTGTATGCTCTTGGATACATTCCCACCCTCACACAACAACAGTTGCCTCTTCTGTAGAAAGAAAATAGCAATATAGTAATACTTATTATGAGTTGGTAGTTATTATTGGTGACAGTTTATGAGAAGTGTCTAGGGTAGTGTCTGATACATTCATAATACTCAATAAGCAATGTTGTCTTTAGAAGTCTCTGAAGGCTTCCGGTATTATTACAAAACTCATTATTATTTTTTTGTTTGAAGGTACTATTTTCTCCCCTCCTAGGAATCAGTAGGGAAAAATAATTGTCATTTTTCATATTTTTTCTTCATTGAGTACAGGTGATAGTTCCAAGACAAGTTATCATGAGTACAATTTACCGTTTTTATAGTATTTTTTTTCTTTTTCCTTCCTCTAGTGGCACTGAAGCAGGCTGGATTTTTTCATTTTCATTTTGATTTTATTTCTATTGGTTAGGTAGAAGCAAATTTTATTCCCTCTACTTAGTATAGAACAATAGACAACCAGGATTGTTTCACTAAGGAGCATTTTAAATTGTATTCTAGGTTCATCTTGGGTATAAAGTATAAAGGCAGGGACGAAAAGTATCTAAGAATGACAAGTGAACATTTTCACTTCCCTGTTCAAAGAGACCTCCTGACTGTAAGACATCTCAACCATCGGATCCTATTAAAATTTGTCAATGCTACCGGTCAAAATAATATATGTCAATTGCTTCCATTTATCTGGGTCCCTTCTTTGATCAAGTTTTTCACGTTTAATATAGTGACTTGTGGCAGAATTTAGTGATTTTATGAATCTCTTCCTGACTTCAAGAAAAGGATTGTCATTTTACGCGGGTCATATTTTCCTGTCCTCTTCTTCAGTGATTGAGTGACGGTTAGTGTTTAGAGAGAGTTGTTATTTTGAGTCCCTCATGCAGATGGCAATAATTCACTTGTGAAGTGTTTAAACAAGGCAGCTGATAAATCACAAAATTCTTTCCTTTCCCCCCAGGGATTAGCTCTTGAAACTCATGAGGGAACAGAGGAGATTACTTCCTGATATCTCTTGGAATTATGTGGCATCTTAAGGTGCTGTTCCTCAGGGGAGAAAAACAAAGTTCAACATCTCTTGTGGGGAAAAGAGCAGATCCGTGAGCAGACTTCAATCTCGCTAAGAATACACCTTGATTTACAACCATATATACATGTATATTTAAAAAATTTCATAGCACACATATCCAGTCGCCTGACATTGAAGGAGTTTTTCCTAGGAGTCAATTTACTATACCTTGAAGGCCCCAGTAACTTCACTTTGCTTTAAGCAGTCTCACAGAAGTGCACAAAATGAATCAGACACTGAGTAAGCCAGATATTTCAGCCTTCCCCCAAAGAGTGACGAGGCTGAGTCTCTTGTAATGATGGTTAACGACCCTGTGCTCTAACTAGATTTGGCCATGGGTTACTGCTGCTCTGAGAATGAGAAGGAAACCATAATTCATCTGATGTGGTTTTTTGTTCTTTTTTGCTGAGAAGTATGTTAGCATTGAAAAATAGCAAACAATTGTGCAAAAGCCTGTGTAACCAGAGGGCCATCATTTCCTCTGACACATATCCCTACTACACGTTAAACGTGGAACACGGCAAACTCTGAAAATTGGGATCAGGTGACTGATTTCTTTGCAAATAGAGAAATATCACTGTATGAATTCCATAAAAATATGTTTTTTTCCATAAAAATATATATGTTTTAAATGTTTATTTATTTTTGAGAGAGAGACAGGGTACGAGCAGGGGAGGGGCAGAGAGAGAGGAAGACAGAATCCGAAGCAGGCTCCAGGCCCTGAGCTGTCAGCATACAGCCTGATGGGGGGCTTGAACTCACAAACCGTGAGATCATGACCTGAGCAGAAGTCGGACACTTAACCGACTGAGCCAGTCAGGCGTCGCTTCCTTAAAAATGTTTTTAAGTGACAGTTGAATATGGTCAGTTGGATCACCTATGTTCAAATTATGAACACTGTAACTCTTTACTCTTAGTGCTTCCTACTTCATTCATACATATGGGCACGCATACAGCTCGTATGTAATAAATACCTACTGTGTGTAAATCACTGGACAAGAAAATTTGCAGGATATAAACCTCAATCAGATGTAGTGTTTGACTCCAAGAGCTTGGGAAGAAGTTGTGGCAAGAGCTAAAACAACATACATACCAACAGAGTAACATAAGAGAACATGTGGGAATGCCTTAGGAGAGCTTCTGAGATTATCAGAGATGCAGAGGTAGCTCTGTGGGAGGCTAGTGTGGGGGGTCCAGGAAAGCTCACAGGCGAAGTTGGTGGTGGGAGTGCAGACGCTGTAGAAAAAATATAGCTGTGAAAGTCAGAGATGATTTCAACAAACAAAGCAACATGAGCAAACATACAGAGGTTGGGCAATTATCATGCACTTGGGGGGACAAGCAAGAGACCGGCTTCACCACAAAATATAAAATCCACATAAACTGGAAAACTAGCTTGGCCCCAGTATATGGAGGGCTCCAAGTGGTAGAAATGTGTTATTTTTTAAACAATAGAAAACTGCTTAGTTTTCTGAACCGGAGAGTGACGTGATTAAAGAAATGCGTTAGGGAGATTAGTTTGGTGACGACATGCCCAGTGGATTATATGTCTCTGTCTTTGGGATAAACATGCTTGAGAAAGGCTCTGAGGTAATTATCTGGTACTGTTTTTATTTCCCGATCTAAGGCTCTTCCATTGGGCTTGAAACATCAGAGTTGCCTCTACTGCTCGCAAATAGCAATTCATATTTATCATTCAGATTTTTCATTCTTAGAGATTTAATCAAGTTTCCCTTTATTTTTACTATCTGTCCTTCCTCCTTTCTTATTCTTTAATGTCAGTGACTCTCAACTTAAAAACAATTTTTGGTTGGGCGCCTGCGTGGCATAGTCAGTTAAGCATCGGACTCTTGATTTCCACTCAGGTCATGATCTTGTGGTTTGTGGGATCAAGTCCCGTGTCTGGGTCTGCGCTAACAGCATGGAGCCTGCTTGGGATTCCTTCTCTCCCTCTTGTGCACACTCTCCCCCTCCCCCTCCCCCTCTTCCCTCCCCCACTCACGTGCACACTCTCTTTCTCTCTAAATAAGCTTTATAAACTTTTTAAAAAATACATTTTTTTTGAGAGAGAGAGAGAAAGGGCAAGTGTGCTAGTCAGGGAGGGGCACAGAGAAAGAGAGAGAGAGAGAGAGTGCGTCTGAAGCAGGGTCTGTGCTGACAGCAGAGAGCCCGATGTGGGGTTCAAACTCACAAACCATGAGATCATGACCTGAGCAGAAGTCAGATGCTCAACCAACTGAGCCACCCAGGTGCTCCTTAAAAATTTTTTTTAATAGTGATAATTTTTTTTTTTTTTTATTTTTGAGAGAGCCTGAATGAGCACAAGCAGGGAAGGGGTAGAGAGAGAGAGGGAGAGAGAGAAACCCAAGCAGGCTCCGTGCTGTCAGCGCAGAGCCTGACAGAGGGCTTGAACCCAGGAACTGTGAGATTATGACCTGAGCTGAAATCAAGAGTCGGATGCTCAACTGACTGAGCCACCCAGGCGCCCCCTTATGAATAATTTTTTAATGAGGTAATTATTTTTAAAAAGTGTCGAGATAACCTTCTTCAATGCAGCCTCTTCACTACCTTTAGTTGTGGTGTTTGTTTTGCCAGTCTTCAGATTGATTTCTTGGGTATGTAGGATGATTTGATAGTTACCTAGTTGTATTCATGGGACAAGGCAAGCCCAGGGTCCTTCTACTCTGCCACCAACTTCCCCCTGTCTACCTCAAAAATTTTTAAGTTGAGTACCTTACTATTTGATTTTGCATACTGCCTCCTGACACTCAAAGGGGATCTAGAATTAAATATCAAGTTATTTAAAAACTTCTCCAATAGCCTCCAGAGACCTGATGATCAGTGCTGGTGATATTGTTCTCTATTTAACCCTAAAGGATGGTGAGTAAAATGGCATTATTGTCAAAAGCCTTCAGGTCAGTGGCTGTGCTAAGCTCAGAAGACCTGGTCCACCATTTTACTCAGTCACTGTCTTCCTCGAGGATGCATGGAGAGTGCTCTCACTCACCACCATACAGAGTAGCATTTCTACAGCACACTGTGGTTGAGAGCATAATAAGAATTATTTTCTGGCAGGTCAGTTTCTAGGAGTTGGTATGTGTTGCGACTCCTAGAGACTGGCATATTCAACCAAATTCCCTTCCATCTGCCCTCCTGTACTATAAGTACTAGAAGGCTAAAAACTATGTTTCTCACACTCCTTTGCAACTAGGTTTCTGTCTGTGACCTAGGTTCTGCTCAGAAAAAAACTTGACAGAAGAGAGCAAAACGAGGAGGTAGCCACATATGCAGGAACTGGGTCTTCAGACAGGCATGACAGCAGCAGGGTTTGGTTCTTCTAGAACAGCTGCTATAAAGAGTTTTCTCTCTAGTTCCCCACATCATAGGTGCTAAGTATATGCGGGTTTTGCTACAACCTCTTTGAATGGTTGGTCATTTCTCCTGGCTGTATCCAAACTTAGTTTTCCTCCTACAAGTTTTGTTTACTACCTAATACCCTGTAATAAATCTTTTTCTGCTTAAATTAGCTGGAGCGGATCCTGTTGCCTGCAGGATGATCCTGAATGATACAGCATAAACTCTAGCTGACCACGGAGCTTTTCCATGGGAGGAGAATGGTCCAGCAAAAGAAGGAATGGGCTGCTGAGTCTGAGTTGCATAGTCTACTTGCTGTAGATCTTTCACAAGTCAATTTGCTTTCTTTCCCTCTAATATGCAGATGATAATAAATACAGGATGATCCTTTGGATTGCCAGAAACAACTACTCACATTATCTAGGTCACAGGAGGTGGATGGCTATGGGGGGGGGGGTGGCGGGGAAGAAGTTTGATATTATATGCACGCATATGTAACAATGGCAGCTGGGATGTCAGGTGATTCCAGAAATAGGAAATATGGTTGAGTCCTAGAAGACTTGACACTTGATCTATAGCTGCTTTAGGGACCTAGCAGAAGGATTTTGAGGGGGTTCACTCCTGTTAAATGGAATGTTTATCAATCCTCCTGATTTTTCTTCCTTATAACTTGGGCTTCTCATAACTGCTCAGAGTTATGACCTATCTATGGCTCTGAGTACATCCTTTCAGCTTTAGCTCCTCTTCTAAGTGCTGAATTCTCTTTGAGGTTCTAAAACAAAATTCCTAAGTACTAAAAGCTGAGTAATCAAGCTCATTGTTTTATGCCAAGTATGAGGTCACTGCTCAGAATGGCCACATCAACTGAGGTTGGGAGTTCAGCACAGCAAGGATGTTAAACTGTCCTCCAAATTTGTGTTCCCTTTCCGCAACACAGAACTGTCATTCAAAAGCACCTGTATTTATGCTTGTATCTAGTGGGGCCATATAACCATTCTTTTTTTTTTTAATGTTTATTTATTTATTTTGAAAGAGAGAGAGAGAGAGAGAGAGAGAATGTACACATGATCAGGGAAGAGGCAGAGAGACAGGGAGAGAGACAGCATAGAGCCCGCCATAGGGCTCAAACTCAAGAACCATGAGACCATGACCTGAGCCAGTATCAAGAGCCAGATGCTTAACTGATTGAGCCACCCAGGTGCCCCACCATGTAACCATTCTTGCCAACAGAATACTAGCAGAAATTTGTGTCACTTTAGGCACTTAGAAACTAGGTATGTGTCCTATACTCTATCTCTTTCCACAGACAACCAGTGGAGACACAAGATAAAAAGAATCTGCATCACCAAAATCACCATGTAGAGGACAGACAGCAATAAACCTGAAACATCTACGTAGACTATCGCTACTGAGTCTCGAACTTCTATTAGTCAGCTACTAAAAATCTGTTAGAGCACCTTACACTATCTCAACCCTAAGTAGTTGTAGAAGGGTCATTATATTAGTTTCCTAAGAGTGCTGTAACAAAGTACCAGAAACTGAATGGTTTATTTTTTATTTAAAAAAAATTTTTTTAAAGTTTTTATTGATTTATTTTTGAGAGAGAGAGAGAGAGCAGAGGAGGGGCAGAGAGAGAAGGAGAGAGAGAATCCCAAGCAGGCTCCACACTGTCAGCACAGAGCCTGATGCGGGACTTGAACCCACAAACTGTGAGATCGTGACCTGAGCCAAAACCAAGAGTTGGATGTCTTAATCCACTGAGCCTCCCAGGAACCTAGAAACTGAATGGCTTAAAACATTCATTCATAGCTATGTAATCGAGAGGTTTGAAATCAAAGTGTCTGCAGGGCCATTCTGCTTTCAGAGGCTCTTGGGAGGAGCTCTTCCTTGCCTCCTCCTAGTGTCTGGTGTCCCTTGGCTTGCAGCTATATTGCCCTTATCTCTGCCTCCACTGTCACATGCCCTTTTTCCTGAATCTCTCCCTCCTTTCTCCTAGGAAGGCACCAGTCATTGAATTTGGGGGCCTAACTTCATCCACTATAACCTTGACCAAAGTAGTTACGCTTACAAAAACCCTCTTCCCAAATAAGGTCACATTCTGAGGTGCCAAGTGGACATGAATCTTGAGGGGACACCATTCAACCCAGGACAGTCACATAGTACAAAATGTGGCTCTGCAGAGTGCCTGTTTGGCAGATGAATATAGGCATGTTAAGCATTATGATCAACATCTTTAGTAAAATTGCAAAAAAATGTTAATCTAACACGTTATGGAAAAAAGATGAATAATGCAAAATTTAAGGTTTAGAGAGCTAGTAGGCTATTCTTGGAGTCCCAGATCCTTCTGTGCTTCAGTCACAGACACCAGTAAGGTACAACTAAAAGAGCTTTGCTTTCAGCTCACATAAATCATTCATTTGTTCAAGAAGATTTAAGGCGGATGAGATCTACCCTTTATTGAACTTACACTTTAGCAGGGAAGTCAGATATCAAACATTAATTATGCAAATAACCATTTAAGTAGGCTTGTAATAGGTACTCTGAAGGAGAATACAGGTGCAATGTGAGTTGAACTATAACCAGCGCCCCCCGTCCACCCCCACCAAGGAATTAATGCCTAAGCCAAAAGCTTAAGAGAAGTTTGCCATGTGTGTTTGTTTGGGTTGGACACTGTACAACGCCAGGGCCATCTTTTACATTGTAACCTATGTGAATGGCACTCCTGGGTCCTGTGCAGAGCACTGTCTATGAACATGGTAGTCCTGCTTAATAATGGATAGGAACTAGGGGCACCTGAGAGGCTCAGTTGGTTAAGCATCTGACTCTTGATCTCACCTCAGGTCATGATCTCATGGTTCATAAGACTGAGCCCCACATCAGGCTCTGTACTGGCAATGAGGAGCCTGTGTGGGATTCCCTCTCTTTCCCTTTCTTTCTGCCCCTCCCCAACATATGCGTGCTCTCATTCTCTCTTGCTCTCAAAATAAATAAGCTTAAAAAAAATAATAGACAGGAGTTAGATGAAGAATGTTAAGTAGCTGTGTATCTGTGTGTAGGGGTAACGGTGATAGTGTTGACAAAGAAGATAGATATTTCATGGAGAGGGAACAACATACTACAGACTCGGGCATGGGAAGGTGCTTTGCCTTCCTAGCTACTGGACATGGGAAAAATTATCTAAACTCTCAGAATCTCAGTTATCTTATTAATAAAACTGGGGATAACGGTACCCCACCGGCAGAGATGTTGTGAGGCTTCGATGCTCTGGGAGGAAGCATCGTGCCCAGCAGTCTTGTTCAGCCCCTGTGTTTCCGTCTGCCTGATTTCCTAGACACAAGGTGAACTTGGGGTCACCGACATGACATTTACTGAACGGCAGCTACTTCACTGACACCTCTACCCGCTACACTTGAAGTTCTAGGGCTACCAACGGTTGCTAAATAAAGCTTGCTTTCCAGGCAGCCTGTGTGAGAAAGCAAGGCCTTGTCATATCTGAACAAAAGGAGCACATTACTCTAGGCTCGAGATGACCAAAAAGAGAAGTGAAATTATGCCACCGCCTGTCCCCACCACACGGTCCACACCCTCCTCCTTGCCCACACTCCGATCTTATCTCCTGCCCCAGCTGACACTTTGATCTTTCAGAAGGCAGCACATGCTGTTTTTTTCTTATGCTCCCACTCTATTTTTTTCAACATTTTAATGTCTTTTATTGTGGTAAAATAGACATAACATGAAACTTACATTTAAACCATTTTTAAGTGTACAATTCAGTGCTATTAAGTCCATTAACAACGCTATGCAGCTAACACCAATATGGATTTCCAGACCAATTTCATCGTCCAAAACAGAAACTCTGTACCCATTAAATGATTACTCCTCCTTTTCCCCTTCCCCTGGCAACCTGTTTTCTACTTTCTGTCTCAATGGATTTGCCTATTCTAAGTATCTCATATGAGTAGAATCATATACTATTTGCCCTTCTGTGTCTGGCTTATTTCACTTACATAATGTTTTCGAAGTTCATCCATGTTGTAACACGTATCAAAATTTCCTTCACTTTTATGACCGAGTAATATTCTATTGTATGTACATATCACATCTTATTGTAATGCTGTTGTCGGTCTGTCCCCACTAGATTGTGAGCACCTTGATGACAGATATAGTAGGTAAAATTTCTGCAGTGGACCCCCACAAATGGCCTGCCTGAGTCCGTGGGATCTGTGAATATCTGTGAATCAGGAGCTATCATTCCTGAGATCATATTTTGTTATATAGGAAGATTAATCTGGATTTGCTGGAGAGGTCTACTGTAATCACATAAGCCCTTAAAAGCAGAGAGTTTTCTCTGGATGGTGGCTAAGGAGGGCAGGGAGGTACAAAGCACTGACACACCATTGCTGGCTTGAAGGAAAGGGCCATGTGAAAAGGAAAGCAGGTGGCTTTTAGAAGTGAGAGAGGCCCTGGATGATAGACAGCAAAGAAACCTGGACCTCAGTCTCATAACTGCAAGAAGCTGAATTCTGCCAAAGACATGAATGAACTTGGAAATGGGTTTGTTCTCAGAACCTCTACCTGAGATCCCAGCCTCGCTGATAACTTGATTTTGGCTGTGTCAAACTCTGAACAGAAGTTCCTGCCATGCCGTGCTGGACTTCTGACACACATAGCTGGGGGCTCACAAGAGAGTTATGGTTAAACTACGGAATTTGTGACAATTTGATCCTGAGCAACAGAAAACTGCTATAGCAGCTCTCTGCCTTTCCTTTAATCCCTAGTGTTTAGCTCAGTGCCTGGAATCCATTGGCTTCTCATCAAATGCTAACCAAACAATTAACTGAAGGAGGTGGGAAGTGGAGATGAAGGAAGGAAGAGAAGAGGAAGGAAAATTGAAAACAGAATGGAAAATGGAGGGGGGAAGAAGAAAAAAGAGAGCAATCAAGTCTGGGAGAGAGCATTTGAAAGGGGGTCTCCACTGAAAAGTGCCTGATGGAAGTACTTGCCCAAGTTATCTGGATTATTCTTCACCTTCTCCAGAAATTCACATTTGTCAATGCTGTTCTTATTTTTAGTAGATGTTTTGATTACTCAATAGGGTAAATCAACCATTTGTGTGGTGTCCTGCTGGCATGACTTGTGACTTGGATGAACAGAAATCATCAACATGATTTTATTTTAATTAAGAACAGTGCAGATTTAAGGCTTGAACATTCATTTTCTGATCTTGTATGTGCCCACATAGTAAGGAATGGCCTGCTGGTGAAAGTCCCTGAGGGGAGTAAGTCAAGGGGAATTGGGACATTAATGTGTCTGGATTTTGAAGGAACTTGGCAGAAATAATTGTAAGTTATTTTTGTGAAATTATATGGCTTGTTCTACTCTAAGAAACAAAGAATGAGTTGATCCCTTGCGTGACCACATATCTGGATTTTAAATAATGTGAAGAGACGCACAAGCTTCTGATATCTAAAATGTCACTTTTATAGCTTCTCATGTAAATAGGAGGATAATTTCCTTGACACAAAATGTCTTCCTCATCCACACACCATAGTCCTTGTAATTTCACTATCAGACAACCGTTTCTTTAGATTACAAATTGATGTTAACCCTTATGAAATACAGCTACATTACTAGAAGGAGTAAAATGTAAGTTCATTAACCTTTAAACATTAATAACATATATCAGCTGACTTTTCTCTCCCTTGCACATGAGCAATGAGAAACTTGTTTTTAGAGGTCGGGGGGTGGGGACACTGAAGAGAAACTAGCATCAAAGTCAACTTCACTTTTTTGGAATTCTCTGTAACACAAGCCCTAGATGGAAGGATTGTAACTGAGTTCCATTTTGATTTTGAAACCCCATCTATACTGCGTGGTCAAAGTCACGTTCAAATGTCAAGGCAAGGAAGGCTGCTGTAGAGCTTAGCTGCTTCTTTTTTCTGATTAGAAATATAAAGTGATGATGCTTGGGTGTTGTGTGGAAACCAATTTGACAATAAATTTCATATTAAAAAAAATAAAGTGATGATGCTCATCAGGATGTTTATTAGAGAATATTTTTTTTTTACCATCAATACCATCTGTAATTTCCTTATTAAAAATTGTAAATGAGGGGCTCCTGGGTGGCTCAGTCGGGGTTAAACATCTAGCTTTGGCTCAGGTAGTGATCTCACAGTTTGTGGGTTCAAGCTCCGCATCAGGCTCTGTGCTGACAGCTCAGAGTCTGGACACTGCTTTGAATTCTGTGTCTCCCTCTCTCTCTGCCACTCCCATACTCACGCTCTGTTTCTCATTCAAAAATAAATATTTAAAAAAGAAACTTCTTAAATTAAAGTCTATTTATTTATTTATAATATAATTTATTGTCAAGTTAGCTAACATACAGTGTATATAGTGTGCTCTTGGTTTCGAGAGTAGATTCCCATGATTCATTACTTACATAAACATCTAGTGCTCATCCCAAGTGCCCTCCTCAATGCCCATCGCCCATACTCCTGCCCCCCACCCCCACCACCCTCAGTTTGTTCTCGTATTTAAAAGTCTCTTACGGTTTGGCTTCCTCTCAGTTTGTAACTATTTTTTTTCTCTTCCCTTCCCCCATGGTTTTCTGTTAAGTTTCTCAAATTCCACATATGAGCGAAATCATATGATACCTGTCTACCTGTCTTGCTCTGGCTGACTTATCTCACTCAGCATAATACCCTCCGGTTCCATCCATGTTGTTGCAAATGGCAAGATTTCATTCTTTTTCATTGCCGAGTAGTATTCGAGTGTGTGTGTGTGTGTGTGTGTGTGTGTGTGTGTGCGTACACACACATACCACACCTTCTTTACCCACTCATCAGTTGATGGACGTTTGGGCTCTCTCCATAATATGTATACTGTCGATAATGCTGCTGTAAACATTGGTGTCCATGTGCCCCTATGCATCAGCACTCCTGTATCCTTTGGGTAATTCCCAGTAGTGCTATTGCTGGATCATAAGGTACCTCTATCTTTACTTTTTTAAGGAAGCTCCACACTGTTTTCCAGAGCAGCTGCACTAGCTGCCACTCTGTACTGCTTGGTGGGCTGCATCCCACCAACAATGCAAGAGAGTTTCCCAAAATGAAAGTCTTTTTAAAACGAGAGGGCAATGCTCTTTGTCAGCACTACTTTAAATATGTGAGAGTAAACACTTAGGAGCTCTTTTAGCAGGAATTTCAGGTCTATTGGTTTAAGAATTTTTTTTTTTTTTTTTAATTGGAGCTGCTTTTTAAAAAGGACAACTATGGAAGGGTGGGAAGTGTTGTCTTCTCTGGGAAGATTTGCCTTTATTTCAACCTTCCTGAGAACAGCCCTGCCCTCTCTCTACTTACATATTTGTCTACCAAACATATCCCTCAACAAGTCCACACAAAGCACTTTTAAATAGAAAAAGATAAGACCCAAATCCATTTTTCTTCTGCATTAGGAGCATTATAATATTAGTTTCATTCATGTAGTTATTTGATCTTCATTAATCCTACAAATGGTCACCAATATTTTTATATTTTTTTATTTGAAAAAAAAAAAGTTAAGCAACAGAGATCTCTTAAAGACTCAGAGTCAGATCCAAACCTAAAACTCTTCATTTTGTTTTAAAAATCTTATTTCAGAACTTAATTCTTGACAAGATGTTACTACCTTTAAAAAAATTTTTTTTAACGCTTATTTATTATTGAGAGACAGGGAGACACAGAGCGTGAGCAGGGGAGGGGTAGAGAGAGGGGCAGACATAGAATCTGAAGTAGGCTCCAGGATCTGAGCTGTCAGCATAGAGCCTGATGCGGGGCTTGAACTCACAAACTGCGAGATCATGACCTGAGCTGAAGTTGGTTGCTTAACCAACTGAGCCACCCAGGTGCCCCAAGATGTTACTACCTTTTAACTCTGAAAATATGGGAGTCAAATTGGGATTTGGAACTCCCACTTCATCAAAACAACACACGTCTCTATTTTTGAAATTTTTTTTCATAATTTGAAGGACAGGGATTTAGCTATTGTGTTCTTAGAAGAGAAAACAATAAATGTTCAGTTTAGCTTCCTCCCCTGCCTGCCCCCCCAGCCTCCTTATCCTCTTCCATCTCTGCTATAGAAATGTTGAAAGACTATAACATTGGTATGAAGTAGAAACTTTGCTCTCTGCTATAAAGAAATGAAGCATTGATTCATCCCACGAATCCAGGTAGAGCCTAGAAATTAGACTGTGAAAGTTGAGATTCATCTGCATAAAACAGTTTCCTTTCCCCTCCTCTTAGGGTAAGAGAACCTGTCTCTCATATGGAGAACAGGAAACCAATCTCCCTGTTTAGGGATGGGGATGTCAGTCATCAAACCCTGGCCAATTAGAGTCATTCCCGGTACTTGTACTGCATCCTTTCTCTGTGAAATTATAGGCTATAAAGCAGAAGGTATCCCTGGAGGACTGTAGGAAACCATCTCTTCTACCAAGGTAAAAAACAAAACAAAACAAAACACAAAACTCAGAAATTAAAGCCAGCACAGAGAATAAAGCAGATTCTTTATGGAAAGAGGGGAGTTTGGAGAGCTTGGGGGATGAAGGAAAAATGAAAGAACAGAGAAAGAAACAGTGAGGAAGAAAGAACAGGACACAATATCAGTGAACATTGACCCAAGGGCCTTTCATCTCTATTTGAAATCTGCTCTCTTCTGGACTCTTTGGTTACATGCCCAAAGACGTTCCTGTTTTCCTTGAGCTAGATGTGGTCATCATTCCGTCGCTGTGAAAAATAAACATCAAATTTGTCAATTATACCTTAATAACACTGGGGGTTGGGGGAACATGATTTATAATTTTTTTTTTACTTTTTAAAAAATATTTATTTTTGAGAGAGACAGACAGACCAAGTGCAAGCAGGGGAGGGGCAGAGAGAGACAGACAGACACACAGAATTCAAAGTAGGCTCCAGGTTCTGAACTCTCAGTCCAGAGTCTGACACTGGGCTGGAACACTCAAGCCATGAGATCAAAAGACTTTCTTATTTTTTTAATGTTTACTTTTGGGAGAGAAAGGGAGATAGAGCATGAGCGGGGTAGGGGCAGAGAGAGAGGGAGACACAGAATCCAAAGCAGGCTCCAGGCTCCAAGCTGTCAGCCTAGAGCCCAAAGCCGGGCTCGAACTCATGAACCGTGAGATCATGATCTGAGCCGAAGTCGGATGCTCAACCAACTGAGCCACCCAGGCGCCCAATCAAAAGACTTTCATTTTGGAAGAATTTTAAATTTTCCCAAATTGCAAAAATAGTATGGATTTTCTATAAGACTTTCACCCAGCTTCCTCTAATGTTAACATCCTATAAAACCATAGCACAATGATCAAAACTAAGAAAGTAACATTGGTATAATACTATTAAGTAAACTACAGACTTTATTTGGATTTTCTCAGTTTTTCATCTAATGTCCTTTTTCTGTCCTTGATGCAGTTGAGGGTCCCATGTTGCATTTTATTGTCATGACCCCTTGATCTCCTCCAATCCGTGATGGTTCCTCAGTCTTTCCTTGTCATTCATGATCTGGGTATTTTTGAAGAGCCAGTGATTTTGTAGAATGCCTCACAATCTGGGTTTATCTGATGTTTTCTCATAATTAGAGTGGGGTTATGTAGTTTGAGGAAGGATCTAACAAGAGGTTTTCCTTCTTCGTGCACTTCAGGAGCACGTGATGTCAGTATGTCTTAATTCTAGTGATGTTACCCTTAATTACTTGGTTAAGGTAGTGCCTGCTTCTTCACTATACTGTTTTTTATTTTGTAATTAATACATGTCATTTATTTTAAGGCTACAACAATATCCTGTTGCTCCTCAAATTTGCTAACTAAATTTAGAATCCTTCAGAGGATCCTGTCTAGAACAATTATTACATATTACTGATTTGAATGCTTCTGTAAAGAAGATTTGCCCTTCTTAATTTATCTACACATTCAATTATTCATTTGCATTAGTATAGACTTAGGGGTATCTGTTGTATTCTGTGAGTTATGATCCAACACCCTAGTTACTTATTTTGTGGCTCAAACTGTTCCAGTTTTGGCCATTGGATGTTCTTTCGGGTTGTCCTGTTCTACACTTTTTGTGACCAGGAATGAAGGGAAGGAAAGGAGCCACATGTACTTTACTTTTTTTTTTAAAATTTCTTTAATGTTTATTTATTTTTGAGAGAGAGAGAGAGAGAGAGAGAGAGACAGAGTGTGAGCAGGGGAGGGGCAGAGAGAGAGGGAGACACAGAATCCAAAGCAGGCTCCAGGCTCCGAGCTGTCAGCATTGAGTCCGATGCGGGACTCATACTCACAAACTGTGAGAGCGTGACCTGAGCCGAAGTGGGATGCTTAACCAACTGAGCTGACCAGGAGCCCCGACATGTATTTTGAACACTAGAAAGCTATCTGATGAGCACCTCCCATGAGTTTCTCTTGTAATTTTTACAATAGTCCTATGAGGTAAGCAGTAGTGTTCTTAGTCTACATGGATTGTAGTTCTAACCATCAGAAGGTTAAGCAGCTTGCGCAGGGCCGCCAAGCAAATTTGGGGTACAAATAGGATTTATATCTGGATTTGACTTCAGAGCCTCCTTCTGATACATCACACTGCCTCGCTGTAAGATTCGTGCTTTGTCCTGGGGCAACATTCCAGTAACTGAATGCTTAGTATATGCACCCTCTCTGTATCAATGCCCCCAATTTTGGACTTCTATCTCCTTTTTCCTGAGACTCTTTTCCTTCTTCCCCCAGAGGGACTGAAGCCACAGAATCACAAACTATAAGGGTTCTAGAGGACCTTAGAGAAATTTTGTTTCAAATCTCTTACAATCCAGGTAAGAAATATGGGGCTCAATCTGGGGGACACTAGTAGATAGTGAACTAGGTTTGAACTCCAGGTCTCCTGACTTCTTTTCATCCAATGTTGTCTCCCTCACGAGCTCAGAGCCCCACTCTCTACAGTCAGTTCTCTGTTTCTGAGCTTAGTGAAATGCGTTCTGGAAGCTGAAGGCTTTCCGAGGCACGTCAGAACTACAGAGAAACATCTTTTCATTCGTATCACTATACCAGTATCTCTATAAGAATAGAGCCCATAAATGAACTCTAACAGGGCATTTTTTTTTGAAATAAAAGTATCCTGGATTGATCCACAGGAACCAAATGGACCCTTCCCGCCATCTGGGAGAACTGACCCTTAGCATCTTGGACTCTTCCTACCCCATTTGAGTCTGGGAGGTTCCAACTGAGTCAGATGTAGCAAAACAACAAAAAGAAAGGAAACCAGGGGTGCCTGGGTGGCTCAGTTGGTTGAGCGTCTGACTTGGTTCAGGCCATGATCTCACGGTTCGTGGGTTCAAGCTCCTCGTTGGGCTCTGTGCTGACAGCTCGGAGCCTGGAGCCTGCTTTGGATTCTGTGTCTCCTTCTCTGTCCCTCCACCACTCCCATTCTTTCTGTCTCTCTAAAATGAATAAACGTGGAAAAAAAAAAAAAAAAGAAAGAAAGAAGAAACCAGAGAGGTATGGGGAGGGGGCGGGGGAGGGGAGGACAGAAGACTTTTTTTTAAGTTAAAACTTAAGACTGCTAATGTTTACATCATGTACATTAAAGCTGTCAAGTATTTCACAGAGTATTGGCTTTTTTACTCCTCCTCCACCAAACGAAATCAAAACCGAAAAACCCCAGAATATTTAAAAAATGTTAATGTTACGATATTCAGAGAACAGAAACCAGGCTCAGCAATTACTGCCTATTATATCTCAGGGTTTCAGAACCTGAATGATGCCTTTTCTAGTAGCAGAGAATAAACACAATCAAGGAAAAAGCTGGAGGCAGTCATGATACACAGCCTGATTGCTGGGAGATAATCCCTGTGAACTGTGGATGAGTAGCCAGTAACTGCACTGGCAAAAATAAGGATGTTACCACTCGCTGACTGAGTACCTAGGGACCTAGGTCCTAGGGCAGGGGCTTTTCCTATATGTCGTCTACATGACAAAGTGCACGGTCATTACCATAATATTCATTTGCAGAGAGGCCAAGTTACTCAGCTAAGGTCACATGGTTTAGTGCCAACACCACACTGTGTGACTCAGGCCACTCAGCATGGGAGGCTGGTGGCTCCTCGAACTGGCTGTGCTGTCTCAGCCAGGCAGACAGGTCTTGACAGTAGGGTAGAGACACAGGCAGTGTTCTGGAGTCTTTTGGGTAGCTCCCGGTGTTAGGGAAGTCTATCTTCAGTTTGTATTGGGCTGGGATTCAGAGGGCTTTGAGTCTTCAAGGAGAGTGACAAAGACAGGAAATTACAGGCTGGTAGATAAAAGCTAGGGCTCTTGAGTGAGCCACATCTGGGCTGGAGGTGAAAACGACAGTGATCTGTGTCCAGGGGCAAAGTAGCTAACTTCTTCGCATTGCGACATTCTCATCTGTCAAATGGGAATAATAGTCATATCTTCTCATGGGGTTTCGCAAAAGATTAAGTGAGATAATAATATATGTAAAAACATAAGAATGTCCCACAATAATGCAAATTTCAGATGTAATGCAATTGGCAATTTTCTCCTGGGTGCTGGAACCCCACCTGCCTGGCTATGGGGTGGGCTGCCTCTAACCATTTTATCAGCCTTGCAGCAAAGCAACTCACATTTTATGTGCTTGAATTTTGGGGACCCCCACTTATAATCTTACAGTGGGGATTTACTCAATGGTACCCGAAATATTGCAAAGCGTTAACAAGCCTACAATGGTAATGGTAATAACCATGTAAGAAAAAAGGAAGAGAGAAAAAATTATCAGGAGTCCAGGCCTTACTTCATAAATATGAGCCCACATTTAGAGAAAAGCCCTCTCCTGTTTCCCCGAAGCCAGAATTTTAATTTGGGAGAGACGGAGGGGCCCAGAATTCAGTACAGGGACAAGAGGCTGTTTAAATCCTCTTTACCTTGTGTCAAGAATGACAGAAGAGATGCGGCAGATGACCCTTCAGGAAGAAAAGTCAGCACTGCTGAGGGGAGTCAGAAAACAGACCTAACAGAAATGAGACGAAGATTGATAAGTCCATCAGTGCTAAAGACATTTTAAACCAGACGGACACTGACAGGGATGAAACGACTCCATGGACCCCGGCACCAAATTCTCCTGACCACAGTTTTGAGGCTCCTGGACAATTGCTCAAATAGAATTGATACTTGCTTATACGTAATCTGCCTCATAAAATTTAATTAAACTGACGTTTTAGAAATTATTCGTAGTACCTCATGTAGCTGAAAAGGAGAGTTTTCTTTTGTACAGCTAAATCACAATAATTGGTTTTAAACTGAATGGAAAAGCGCTGATTATCAATGAAGCGATGGGAGCGATAGAAATGCAACACTTGGCTATTTGTTTTCAAGCTTTTTCTTTCTTCTTGATACTCCGCACTTGCTTCTATCAATCTAGTGATTAGAAAAACAAAGTTCTGGTAGATGATGAAAATACTATACAAACAAGAGCTATGGAGGAAAAACTGTATTGTGCCAAGTAATGATACTCTGTTCATCTCAATGCGTTTGTCAGCAAGTGCACATAGCAATTTTCATTATGAGCTTTTACTAGAAATAAATACGGACCCCAATTTAGGGAGAAGCCGCTGCCTATTTCCTCTTCCCGGGAACCCCATTTGGCTGAGTCTTCCAATATGTGACTTCCACATTCTGTTGATACTGTTAGAGCCAGAAACCTACAGAGTAATTAGCTTAGGTTTTGTCTATGCAGCACCAACATAAGCAATTGGAAAGTGAAAAATTCAGCCAATTATTGGGCTTTTGTGTGTGGAGGTTCCTACATGACTTTAAATAGCCAGTTAGCTCCTTTTTTTTCATTAAAAGGAAAATGCATTTGGACTAATTGTCTCTTTCTTCACCGCATGGACCATACTCTCAGTGATCAGCCTGGGAGAGTTAAGTGCATTGGAGTAGCTGTTTGGGATGGGGGGTGGGGGGCGGAAGGAGGAATAAAACTGCTGACAAACAATAGGAAGGACTAGGTTGCCTGAGGGAGACCCGAGGGATGGGTGAAGGTATAAGGGTGACTGGCAGAGTCTATTTGAATCCACCATGTACGCATTAGCGGCACTGTCCTTGTGTCTATGTCTTTTCCTCACTGCCGTGCTCCTTGGGATGTGAGTGTGTATGGCGGTCACGGGGGAGGTGTGATACAACAGAGACTGTGGGACCTCCCCCAAAGTCTCTGAATCCGTAGGGTCGGGCTGAGGCTCCAGATGTACATTTCTAATAGGTGTTCGGGGGACTGCACGTTGAAAACCACTAAAGCATTCCAGATGTCATCTTAAAGAGGAAGAAGCGGTGGATGAGAGGTTGTCTCACTTGTCTGAGGCCACACACGTCCTGGCTAGGGAGTGGAGCTCAGACTGCAACTCACATCTCTCTGACTCCATATCCCCTGCGGCCTCCCTGGGTATCAAGGTTGGTAGGGACCTAAAGCCAATGGGCATTTTAAAACCTTTGTCTTACTTTATTCCTTTATGGCATGAATCCTGCTGACCTTGTTCCTGAAAATATTAACTCTCTGGTGCTCTGTGGGTCCATTGTCTTCATTTCTACTCCTTTTCTTTAAATGCTGATGTTTCTCAGGGCTCCATCCTTGGCCTTGTTCTCTTACTTCAGTAAGATGCTATTTTGGTACGTGAAGAGATGTCCCCCCCCCCCCCCCCCCCCGTATTTGGTGAGTGATCACCCCTGCTGAGAGCTATACTTGAGTACTTACTGCTTCATGGTATGCTGGCACAGAGAACCAGAGAAAAAAGTAATCAAATCCTTGGTTATTGAATTTCAAACACCAAGGTTAAGGTGTGGAAAAAAAAAAGTTTTGAAAATCTGCATGACAGTTAGAGTGCTTATTTTATGGTCCTTGCTACAGGAAGACAACATAAATTTGTCAGAAGTTAGGTGTGGGGAGGAGACAGGAGTGACAAGGTGAACTTAGGGTGGAGCCAGGATTTGAAAGGACCACCCGGACTGAGTTGAGTCAGCACCCAGAGACTGTCCCGCCTCCATTCCAGCAGGACCCCCTGGGAACCGGGGCTAGGAAGCCAAAGGGGATAAGTCAGTGGCCCAGACTAACTGGCATCCACTCAACTGACAAGCTTGAGAAGGCTCCTTTGATGACCCCCCTGCTGGTTAGCGGAAAGAGAACCTTTCATTGACAGGCGTGCACATCTCATTGGCCTCCCATACTGGACATTTGGTCCTTGACCTTGTTTAGTCCCTATTCTACCACTGTATGGGGCCACTCCTTTTGATGGCCTAGGACACTTTTAAAACATAGTGAAGGTATGGTTCTGGGCTCTCAGGATGTGGATACTGCTGGACAAAAAGTTACTGACATGAGTGAACTTAGCAGAGATGCTGAATTAATGTTGGAGCCTGAAGAGTTGGGAAGGGCTCTAACAGTTTGGTTGGCTGGCTGAAATATGCATGTGAGTGAGAAATGCCAGACGTGCCTAGGTTTACTGAAAAGAAAAGAATTCAAAGCCTGAAGAAGATTGGAATGTGAGAGTGAATTTGTCATTTAAGACCTCCTCACCCACACTGGGAGGGGCCAGAAAACATACCTTTCATCATTATTGTAAGGAAAAAGTTTTTTTTTTTTAAGCTGTTAATTAAAAAAAAATGTTTATTTATTTTGAGAGAGAGAGTGAGGGTAAGTGGGGGAGTGTCAGGGAGAGAGGAAGAGAAAATCCTAAGCAGGCTCCATGCTGAGCTCCACATGGGGCTCAATCCTAGGAACCATGAGATCATGACCTGAGCCTGGAATGGGTCAGTTGGATGCTCAGCTGACTGAGCCACCCCGTGTACCCCAAGAAATAAATTATTGAGGGGAATCCTGGCATTCCTGAAGAGTCCTGTGATTGCTCTTCTTTATAGGCAAAATCTTACAGTGAAAATTGTGGTCACCGAATTGGGAAATCTAAATGCAATGGGGTGATGGAGATGCAGGGGCCAAGTGGCAGAGCTCAACTGCCAAAGGCAAGATGAGAGTGGAAAGCAAAAGAAGGGAAGGGAAGGGAAGGGAAAGGAAGGAAAAGGAAGGAAAGGAAAAGAAAATAATCAGAGCTTTAGGGGACTCCTGGACACAAGCTCTGAGCTGACACTAATTCTAGGAAACCCAAACAGTCAGTGTGGCCCCAGTCACAGTAGGGGCTTATAGAGGTCAGATGATCCATGGAGTTTTAGCACAGGTATATCTCTCAGTGGACACAGTGGACCTCTGAACCCATCCTTTCCCCAGTTCTGGAAGGCATAATTGGAGAAGGGATTGAAGAATCCCTTCCTTCATTGGTTCCCTGACCTGTGGGATGAGGTCTATTTTGGTAGGGCTATTATGACCTGTAGAATGAAGCTATTACCAGGAAAATACTAAACCAAAAACAATACTAAAGTCCTACAGGGACCACACAGATTATTGCCATCATCGAAGACTCAAACGATGCAGGGGTGGTGATTCCTACCACACCCTCATTTAACTCACCTATTGGGCCTGCGCAGAAGACAGATGGATCTTGGAGAATGACAATGTATTGTCGTAAGCTTAAGCAGCTACTGACTCCAAATGCACTGTTGTATTAGGTGTGGTTTCATTGCTTGAGCTAATTAACACATCCCATGGTAACTGGTATGCAGCGATTAATCTAGCAAATTCATGTTTTTCCTCCATACCTGTTCATAAAGATCACCATAAGTAGCTTGCTTTCAGCAGGCAGGGGCCAGAAATACACCTACATTACCTCAGAAGTATGTGAACTCTCCAGCCCTAAGCCATAATTTGCTTCACAGAGATACTGAGCACTTTTCCTCTTCCCAAAACATCACACTGGTCTATTACATTGATGATATTATGCTGATTGGACCCAGTGAGCAAGAAGGAGCAAATACTCTAGACTTTTGGTAAGACATTTGCATGTCATTGGGTGGGAAATAAATCCATACAAATTCGGGAGCCTTCTACCTCAGTAAAATTTGTAGAGAATCCAGTGGTGTGGGACATGTCAAGATCCCTAATGTGAAGGATAAGTTGTTACATTTGGCCCCTTCTACAACCAAGAAAGAGAAATAATGCCAGTAGGCTTCTCCAGATTTTGGAGGCAACACATTCCTCATTCATTCCTCATGTGTGTTACTCCAGCTCACTTACTGATCGACTTGAAAAGCTTCTAGTTTTGAGTATGGCCCAAACATGAGAACAGTCTTCAACAGATCCAGGTTTCTGTATAGGCTGCTCTGCCACTTGGACCACACGATCCAGCAGATCCGATGGTGCTTGAAGTGTAAGTGGCAGGTGGGAATACTGTTTTGAGGTTTTAACCAGGTCAACCATGACACGAGTCTCCACAGATAATTCCTTTCCTTTTGAAAAACAGCTCTTGGCAAGATACTGGGCCTCAGCAGAGACTTAACACTTAACCATGGACCACCAAGTTACCATACAACATGCGCTTCCCATCATGAACTGGGTGTTATGGGCATTGTCTGTCTGAGCAAGTCTTAAAGTTGGGTGTACTCAGCAGCACTCCATTGTCAAATAGAAGTGGTGTATATGTGATTGGACCCAAGCAGGCCCTAAAAATACAAGTTAGTTACATGAAGACCAAATGCTCATGGTCCCTACTCCTGTCTCTCTCCCAGCCTGCTCTAATGGCCTCATGGAGAGTTCCCTATGATCAGTTGACAGAAGATGTGAAAACTCAAGCCTGGTTTATAGCTGAATCAACATGATATGTTGGCACCACTTGAAAGCGGATGGCGGCAGCACTGTAGTCCTTTTCTGGGACATCCTTGGAGAGCAGTGATGAAAGAAAATCCTCCCAGTGGGTGGAACTTTAGGAAGTGTACCTGGTTGTTCACTTTCTGGAAGGAGAAGTGGCCTAACATGTAATTATATACCAATTCATGGGTTGTGGCCAATAATTTGGATGGATGGTTGGGGATTTAGAAGGAACATGATTGGAAAATTGGTGACAAGGAGATTTGGAGGAGAGGTCTGTGGATAAGCCTCTTTGGACAAAAAAGCATGAAGATATCTGTGTTCTGGGTGAATGCTCACCAAAGGGTGACCTCAGCAGAAGAGGATTTTAATAATCAAGTGTATAGGATGACCCATTCTGATACCAGGAATTCTCTTTCCCCAGTCACACATGTCATTGTCCAATGGGTTCATGAACAAAGCGTCCATGGTGGGAGAGATGAGGTTATGCATGAGCTTAGCAACATGGACTTCTACTCGTTAAGTCTGATCTGGCTATAGCCACTGCTGATTGAACAATCTGCCAGTAGCAGAGACCAACACTGAGTTCCTAAGATGGCACCATTCCCTGGGGTGATCAGCCAGCTACCCAGCGGCAGGTTGATTACATTGGACCACTTCCATCTTGAAAGAGGCAGTGTTTTGTCTTTACTGGAGTAAACACTTATTCTGGGTACAGATTTGCCTTCCCTGCACATAGGCTGTGTCAATTCCCTGGAGCATGAAAATTTGCTTTCGTGTTTTTTAGTGCTGATCTGCTGGTGATGAATTCGGGTTTTTGTTTATTTGACACTATCTTTATTTCATCTTCATTGTGGAAGAATATTTTTGCTGAATGTAGAATTCATAGTAGGAAGTATTTTCCTTCCACTTTGAATACATCCTTTCATGGCCTCCTGGCTTCAAATGATACATGAGTCATTAGTCTATCCTTGTTTCTCTAATGGAATGGACTGCATTTTCCTGACTGCTTTCAAGATTTTCTTTATTACTTGCTTTCAGAAGTTTGACTACAACGTTTTTAGGAGTGGTTCCATGTTTATTACATTTTGGTTAAGTTTCTTTGACCAATAAGTTAGAATTTCCTATGAAAGTCGAGAAGTTGTCAGCCATGATTTCTTCAAGTATTTTCCCTCTCCTCTCCCAATGGGATTCCAGTTGTTCATGTGCCATCACTTGCTCTTCTCTTATAGGTTCTAGGGCTCTGTTCATTGTTTTTCAATCTCTTTTCTTTCTCTTCTTCAAATAGGATACTTTCTATTAACTTTAAATAAGAGATTCTTTCTTCTGTTAATCTGTTTTTTAAAAACTGTTTTTAATGAAAAAAACCCTGTTTTTCATTTTTAATCTACTATTGGTAACAGGTAATACATGTTTTTCATTTGTTACAATTTTCAGCTATAAAATTTGTTTTCTCCTGAGATTTCTGTTTTTTTCCTTGATATTATGTTATTAATTCTTTGAATATCTTTTACTTTAATTCTTTGGATACCAATACAGATGCTGATGCTGCTTAGAAGTCTTTAACTGCGAAGTCCAACATCTGGACCCCCTTGAAATCACTTTCTATTGTTAACAATAGTTAACATGCAGTTAGTTAACATGCAGTGTAATATCTGTTTCAGGTGTACAGTATAGCGATTCAACACTTCCATACATCACCCAGTGCTCATCACAAGTGCCCTCATTAGTCCCCATCACCTATTTAACCCACCTCCCTCCACCTACCTTCCCTCTGATAACCATCAGTTTGTTTTCTATAGTTGAGTCTGTTTCTTGGTTTACGTCTCCCTCTCTTTCTCCCCTTTGCTTATTTGTTTTGTTTCTTAGATTCCACATATAAGTGAAATCATATGGTATTTTCTTTCTCTGACTGACTTATTTCACTTAGCGTAATATTGCTAGCTCCATCCATGCTGCTGCAAATGGGAAAATTTCATTCTTTTTTATGGCTGAGTAATATTTTATTGTATGTATATATACCACTTCTTCCATTCATCAACCAATGGACCCTTAGGTTGTTTCCATAATGTGACTATTGTTGATAATGCTGCTATAAACATCAGGGTGCATGTGTCCCTTTGAATTAGTATTTTTGTATGCTTTGAGTAAACACCTACTAGTGCAATTGCTGGGTTGTAGGGTAGTTCTATTTTTAACTTTTTGAGGAATCACCCTACTGTTTTCTACAGCGGCTATACCAATTTGCATTCCTACCAATAGTGTAAGAGGGTTCCCCTTTCTCGGCATGCTTGCCAACATTTATTGTATCTTGTGTTGATCATTTTAGCCGTTCTGAAGGTATGAGTGATATCTCATTGTCATTTTGATTTACATTTCCCTGGCGATCAGTGATGCTGAGCATCTTGTGTCTGTTGATCTTCTGTAAGTGTTCTTTGGAAAAATGTCTATTCATGTCTTCTGCCCATTTTTAAAAATAGATTATTCATTTTTGGGGTGTTGAGTTTTATAAATTCTTTATATATTTTGGATACCAACCCTTTATTGAATATGTCATTTGCAAATATATTCTTCCATTCTGTAGGTTGCCTTTTAGTTTTGCTGATTGTTTCCTTCACTGTGCAGAAGCTTTTTATTTTGATGTAGTCCCAATAGTTTGCTTTTGTTTCCCTTGCCTCAGGAAACCTATCTAGAAAGAAGTTGCTATGGCTGATATCAAAAAGTTACTGCCTATGTTCTCTTCTAGGATGATTTTTACAGTTTGTTTATTTATTTTGAGAGAGGGTGGGGGAGGGGCAGAGAGAGAAGGAGAGAGAGAGAATCCTAAGCAGGCTCTGCACTGTCAGCACAGAACTTGATGCAGGGCTGCAACCCGCTGTGAGATCATGACCTGAGCTTAAGTCAGACACTTAACCAATGAGCCACCTAGGCCTCCCTCTTCTAGGATTTTTATGGTTTCAAGTCTCACATTTAGATCTTTAATCCATTTTGAATTTGTTTTTGTGTATGGTGTCTGGTTCCATTCTTTTGCATGTTTCTGTCTGGTTTTCCCAACACCTTTTGTAGAAGAGACAGTCTTTTTCCCAATGGATATTCTTTTTTTTTTTTTTTTTAATGTTTGTTTATTTTGAGAGAGAGAGAGAGCAAGAGAGAGCAGGTGAGAGGCAGAGAGAGGAGGAGAGAAAGAGAATCCCAAGCAGGATCTGTGGTTACAGTACAGAGATGGACATGGGGCTTAATCCCATGAACCATGATATCATGACCTGAGCCAAAATCAAGAGTCAGATGCTTAAATGACTGAGTCACTGTGGTGCCCCTCCCATTGGATATTCATTCTGGCTTTGTCAAAGATTAATTGACCTTATAATTGTGGGTTCATTTCTGGGTTTTCTATTCTGTTCTATTGCTCTGTCTATTTTTATGCCAGCACCATACTGTTTTGATTACTACAGCTTTGTAATATAACCTGAAGTCCAGAGTGTGAAGCCTTCAGCCTTGCTTTTCTTTTTCAAGACTGCTTTCACCATGTGGGGGCTTTTTTGGTTCCATACAAATTTTAGGATTGTTTGTTCCAGTGCTGTAAAAATGTTGTTGGTATTTTGATAAGAATTGCATTAACTGTACAGATTGCTGTGGGAAGTTTAGACATTTTAACAATATTTGGTTTTCCAATCCGTGAGAATGGAATGTCTTTCCATTTCTCTGTATCATCTTCAATTTCTTTCATCAGTGTTTTATAATTTTCAGAGTAGAGGTCTTTTACCTTTTTGGTTATTTATATTTCTAGGTATCTTATTATTTTTGATGCAATTGTAAATGGGATTAATTCCTTGATTTCTCTTTCTGCTGTTTCATTATTGGTGTGTAGAAATGCAGCAGATTTCTGTATGTTGATTTTGTATCCTGTGACTTTACTGAATTTATTAGTTCTAGCAATTTTTTTGGTGGAGTCTTTCAAGTTATCTATATAGAGTACCATGTCATCTGCAAATGGTGAAAGTTTTACTTCTTCCTGGCTGATTTGGATGCTTTTTCCAACTTTTTGTTGTCTGACTGGTGCGACTAGGACTTCCAGTACTATGACGAATGAAAGTGGTGAGAGTGGACTGCTTTTTTCTGAACTACGGGTTTCACAATCTGTTTGCATGACTAGTGTTTTGTTGAAAACTGGACATTACAGATAATCTGTTACAGCAATTCTTAATTCTTTTGTATCCTCCTGAAAACTTGATTTTTTTCTTGCAGTAAGAAGTTAATTTGCCTGGATACAAATTACAAACTCTGTCTCCCCTATGGTGCATAGCAAGTGACATCTCTGCCCTGTCATTTTGGTTTCCACCACTGCTTTTTCAGCCTGACTTCATGGAGTCTCCCCTGTGTCTACATAATTTGTTAGTCAGTTGAGGATGGGGCCGAGATGGGCTCATCTTTGCTGTGTTTTCCTTGCTTCTAGGGAAGGAATTTCAGTGCTGGTCTTGTGCTCTGTCCTGTGACACTTTGAGTCTGGTACTACCTTCCAAATCTGTAAGGCTTAAGGTTTCTACTGCCTTACTCATGCTCTCGGTTAAAAACTAAAAAAATAAAAATAAAAAAAGGAGGTAGCAAACTCCCAGATCAAACCTTGTGTGGATCTATTTTGGAAGAGTCAATTCCTCTCTGTTCGCTGTTTTTTGTTTTTCCTGGGCCATTTGAAACACTCTTATGATGCATAATTAAGCTGTCAGCAGGGATTTTGGCAGAAAATGAGCCTTATATCCTTTTCTAGTTGTCTTGCTGCTTGGATTTCTCCTATAAAATTCTACCTGCTTTTCTAGCCTGAACTCTGATCTCTGACACCTTGAGCTGGTTTGGACTGTAATTTCCGCTGCTTCTGTTTTTCACAATCTTAGCTTTGGGGGCTGACAAGTGCCCACAATCCAGAAAGCCATAAACTGACAATTATTACCTTCCCCAATTGCAGTTTTTAAAAAAATAAATCATCCAATGACTTCAATATGCTCTTGGATGCTTTCTAGCATCTTAATTTTTTTTGAAAATTCAGTGAAAAATTTTAAAATATGGCATCGTTTCTACAACCACAATTACTGAATTTATCAGTTCTAGAAATTTGGTTGGTTGATTTTTAGAAATATTCCTACCGGGGCGCCTGGGTGGCTGTCGGTTAAGCGTCTGGCTTCGGCTCAGGTCATCATCTCATGGTTCATGAGTTCGAGCCCTGCATAGGGTTCTGTGCTGACAGCTCAGAGCCTGGAGCCTGCTTCGGATTCTGTGTCTCTCTCTGCTCTCTCCCCACTTGTACTCTGTCTCTCTGTCTCTCTATCTGTCTCTTTGTCTCTCTCTATTTCAATGTTTATAAATAAACATTGAAAAAAAATATGCCTACCAAGGAGCTCTAAATTCATTCTCTGCATGGAAAACAGGTCATCTTTTGTGTACAAACAATGAAAAACAAATAATATATTCTGGCATCATGCAAGAGGATTTGTAGGATGAAGAATTTTCTAAGTTGTTTAGAGATATCTGGGAATTAAGACTGGCATTCATGTGTACATTGGAGTCTGGCATTATAGGCCTTATAGGAATGTATACTACATGATAATTTCAATGTGGAATTATCAGGAAAGTTCACTATTGGCTATGTTCTGCAGTATCTCCATTATAGATCATTGATTTTTAGGTCATTACAGTTTGAAATATAAAACTTTTTGACTATCACAACAAGAGTATAAAGTATACTATTCTTCTGGGATCTCTTGGTTTCTTGAGATCATATTTTCTATTTGTATAGAAATTGGCTGAGCCTTAGCAGACAGCCTTAAATAGACTGACAGGACTAGTCATTCGTGACTGAATGCTCTGAATGGACTGGTCAGGAAGGCAGATTGTAATCGTCAAGAGTGAATGCTTCTATAATAAGGAAAATTCTTCTGCATCATTTGATCATTCCCCAACATGCCAATCTACAACCATCTTAAACTACTGAATTCCAACATTGCTACTGCTTTAGAGTTTTTCAATCTGCAGATTGCAAAGCTAGCATTGTAGAGAACGATTTCACTTTCAACTTACTGCTCTAAACACCTGGGTATCATCTAATTGAAATACCTCTGAAACTACTGGAAAAATACTAACTCCATGACCTATTCCACCTGGAGATAATGAAATCAGTTTTGGAAGTTATTGTAACTGGATGCAGCATGAGATACACCAGGTTAGTTATATGTTAACAATGACCAAACACTTGTGTTCATTGTAGTGTATGCCTCTCGCATTGGTTTGAAAATTGAAACCTGAAGTGTCTTCAAATTTTCTAAACTTCAGGGGTCACCCTTCCCTTTAAGATTTAAATAATAACAATCAGACATCATATTCTGCAGGTTATTAAGAAGTATAGATGTGTCCCCAAATGTATATGAAGATCCCCTAGAGGGGCCCAGAAACCCAACTCATCATACCAGTCTTGGAATATAGCTTGCTAGTGATGCATTAAAAATGGTCTAATCAACTATAGGATAGTCTGCACAAAGTGGTTATTGTCTTTGGGACAAAACCAATACAAGTTAACTCCCAAAGTATGTCCATTCAAATAATGAGGTTTATCTTACAATTATAACATGTAGACAAATGGTAGTAAATCAAAGGTACCTACTTAATGAAATGATTGACAAGGGAAAAAGGCACTATAATGGGAGGCAGAGAAATAGCCCTTAGCAGAGATGTCATCGGCTTAATGAACATTCAAGGAGCCCAAAGGACTCTGCTTCACAACTCTGGGGAGAGAGGAGACTTAAAAACAGCAAGGTAAATTTGAAGTCACCACCTTTCCTACCAAAGAGCATGTTTCAGCCTTATATATTTTTTTTCTTTTTTTCTTTTTTTTTTTTTTTTTCATAGAGAAAGAGAGTGAGAGTGTGTGTGAGTGTGCAGGGGAAGGGCAGAGGGAAAGATAGAGAGACGCTTAAGCAGGCTAACATGGGGCTCAGCCTAACATGGGGCTCTATGTCACCACCGTGAGATCATGACCCGAGCCGAATTCAAGGTTGGGTCGCTTACGGACGGAGTCATCCAGTCGCCTCTCAGCCTTATATTCTCAATTTAAATGAGTGTTTCCATGAAGAATTGCAATACTGCAATAGCCTTGTGATTTTAGATTCTCGTGGCCTCACAGAACATTTGGACTAAAAAATGAGCTGTGTAGAGGAAGCAGCATAGGGCAAAACCTCCATTGTGCTGGCGTGGACAGTGGCAGCGGCAATAGGACGCTCGAGTTGGCATTCGTGGCTGCTCCTCGTCGGGATTCAGCAGTTTCCTGAGCGTGGCAGGTGCAGCAACACAGGGGGAGGGGGGAAGGGGCACTTGGGCTTTGTGGCTCTGCATATCGGTGCTGGAACAGGAGTCTCTAGTTTCTTTCTAGAGCTCCTCCAGTGATTTTATAAGCTACCTAGATCCCATAATAAATCCCTGTATCGAAACAAGAGACGAAGGGATTCCGTTATCCACACCTGAGAACCTAGCTCGTTACATTTGCCAATTCTCAGGATGTCAGCTGGATCTAATCTGTTATTCATTTATAACCTTGACAAATATTATTGGAAATCCCATAACCACGCTCATCAAGGCAATAAACTTAATGTATATCTGGAAATCAAGTTTAGTGAAGTGTCAGTGTTTCTGTATTTCAGAGTAAAGTACAAAATAGTTTTTGATATTATGTGTTTATTCTGAAATAGATTCTTAGGGCCATAGTTCAGGGAAATGATGGTTAAAGATGTCTGGAGAAGCAGAAATTACTTTAACACAAATTAGAGATTCAACAGTGAACTGTACACACTAAACCCTTCAACTCTAAAAGGTAAGGAAGTGCTTATATGAAAAGAAAAATTCAGGGGCGCCTGGGTGGCTCAGTCGGTTGGGCGTCCGACTTCGGCTCGGGTCATGATCTCACACTCTGTGAGGTAGAGCCCCATGTCGGGCTCTGTGCTGATGGCCCAGAGCCTGGAGCCTGCTGCTTCAGATTCTGTGTCTCCCTCTCTCTCTGCTCCTCCCCTGCTCATGCTCTCTCTCTGTCTCAAAAATAAATAAAAACATTAAAAAAAAAAAAGAAAAATTCAAAATGTCCAAACATATTCCAAAATTTTGACAAGATTTTTAAATCTTTCTTTTACAAAATATATTTTCTTTTAAACAGTGTTATTTATATTGTTTATCACAAATCCCCTTCCATGACACTGTCCATAAGCTCAACATAAATTGGGATGTACATTACGGGGTTAATATTGAGACTTATATAGTCTGAAGATCAACATTTAATAACCAATTTATAAAGTTGATAAGGATTAGGTATGAGTATTAGTATTGAAAACAAAAAGGAACAAATGAACATAAAACTTTACTATGTAGAATAAATCTTAGATAATTTTTGATTTAAAAAAAATCCATGAACGATAATATGGAAATTACATAGAGAGTTATAGGGAACTCTGGATGTTTTAATTCTAATATTTATTCTATAGATAGTTTTTGCTTATTTTATTTTTATATATAAGAATAAGTATGCGAGGGGTGCCCCAGTGGCTCAATTAAGCAACTGACTCTCGATTTTGGCTCAGGTCATGACCTCACAGTTTGTGAGTTTGAGACCCTCCTTGGGCTCTGTGCTGGCTGTGGAGCCTGCTTAAGATTCTCTCTCTCTCTCTCTCTCTCTCTCTCTCTCTCTCTCTCTCTCTCTCCCCCTCTGCCCCTCCCCCATGCATGCAAGCTCTCTCTCTCTCAAAAAGGAAGAAAAAAAGAATAAGGACATGAGAATCCTAACAGCTGTTTCTTTCACTTAGTTTTATAAGCATACTGTTTTTTATCCTTACGTAATTCATATAATATTATGGGTGTATGATATTACCAATTAGCATACAATGGTTTCTTACTCTCCTATTAACTATTACCAAACTTTGGGTTGTTTTCAGTTTTATGGTAATATAAACAATTGCATAACAAACATCTTTGTACATGCAGCTGTATTTCATATTTAGGATTCTTTCCTTAGGAGAGGTTCACAGAGTACTAATTAGTAGAATCTCTTGATTAGAATTCCCTAAAAGCTTTCTAAAACAATTATTCTAAATTATACTCCTCTTGAAGTGCCAGGTCTTTTGATCTAAAACCCCAAGGAACAAACCAAACCACTGGGAGTGGAAGAGGGTGATGGAGAGATAATTGTATTTCATTGATTTAATTTGAATTTTGTAATTACCAATGAAATTGAACATTTTCATATATTTGTTAACTAGTTGAGGCTACTCCTTCACAAATTATGGTCTTTATATGTTTATTCATTGGGGTCTTGGTGGTCTTAAAAAACCCAATATTTACGGAGACAAAATTTCAATATGTGCAAAAAGGCAGATCTCAGAGTCCAAGTAACAGCCAGAAACATGTGTGCCACTTAAAAGAGGTCAGAGCAGCAGCAGAAACGAAAGAAAGAAAGACGTAAGGAATGAAGGCCTCTGTTGAAACTCAGCTGACTGGTATTCTTATGGTCTCCTAGAAGAGTTAGTTGAACTAATTCATATTTTTGGGTGCTTCATCTGGAAGTGGCAGTGTGGTATGAAGGACAAGTGTGAACGTTGGAAGACAAAGTCCCAGCTGTATTTTGTAGTCAAGTATCTATATGGGGTAGAGAGTGCAAACGGTCACAAACTTTTTCTGTCTTGATATGTGTGCCCCTTTGCAAGGTGCTTCTGGCACAGCTCCCTCCGTGAGAGACAGAGCCTATTTTCCCAACACTTGAATGTGTGCTCTGTCACGTGACTTGTTTTGGCCAAAGGGCCCTTAATAAGCAAATCTGGGCTCTGGGAATCACTGTGTGATTTGAGCAGAACAAGGATGCTTGAACTGTGATTTTTAAAGCAACTGTGATAGTGGTAGAGAGAAGGGATCGCAGAAGGGAGAGACTGGAGGCAGGGAGACTTGTCAGGAGGGTGCAGGTAAAATGATAAGGAAGATACACAAGCAGTCCAGATGGTGTCACCCCTGGGGGGAGTCACAAGTTACTAAGAGGAAGCACTGATAGGACCTTAGCAAGTGATTAGATAAGTAGGGTTACGGAGAAAACTGAGTGAAACACAGCGGCACCATTTAAAAAAATGTTTTTAACGCTTAGTTTTGAGAGAGAGAACGAGAGAGAGACAGAGTATGAGCGGGGGAGAGACAGAGAGACCAGAGAGACACAGAATCCGAAGCAGGCTCCAGGCTCTGAGCTGTCAGCACAGAGCCCGACGTGGGGCTCAACTTCACAAACTGGGAGATCATCACCTGAGCCGAAGTGGGACATTCAAGCGACTGAGACGCCCAGGCGCCCCAACAACGGCACTTCTCAATGATGGGCCTGGGAAGGTGGTGCTGCAGGATTGAGGCCTAGCAGGTCGTTCAGCTGGAGAGAATCAGGAGGCACCGAAGACGGTGCCGTGAACACGTTACGGTCCCAAGTCAGTCAGTTTCCCATTTTTTGGCCGTCTGCTCTTGTTCTGTGCCTGCTCCATGAGTCTATCCTAGGACTCAAAATGCTCAAAGGCCATTTGTGGGGAAATACGGCGTCATTATGACTCCCATGTAGGGCGCCTGGGTGGCTCAGCTGGTTAAACATCCAACTCTTGGTTTGAGCTCAGCTCATGATCTCATGGTTTGTGAGGGCGAGCCCCACATTGGGCTCTGTGCTGACAGAGTGGAGCCTGCTTGGGATTCTGCCTCCCTCTCTGTCTGTCCGTCCCCTGCTTGCTCTCTACCCTTGTCTCTTAAGAATAAATAAACATTAAAAAAAGAGAAATAACTCCAATTTACATTTCAGAAGTATAGAGTTAATCTGTTTTATGGTTCTTATATTCTGGCTAATTTTCCTCATTCCTATATAACACTCATAATCAACATATTACCTGTTATAATAGTAATATGGTACAAAAATGAAATCTTGGATATGCCTTAGAATTTCTTTTCTTACATTGTATTATTCATTGAGTATCTAAAGAAAAGGAAAGATGGTAACCAGCAAAGACCAAGGTTAGGGCTGCCAGATGGAGCTGGTGAAAATACAGCTACATTTGAATTTCAGATTAAGAAAACAAATAATTACTCTGCTTAAATATGTCCCATACCAGGGGCAACTGGGTGGCTCAGTCAGTTAAGCGTCTGACTTCGGCTCAGGTCATGATCTTGTGGTTTGTGGGTTCAAGCCCCATGTCAGTCTCTGTGCTGACGGCTCAGAGCCTGGAGCCTACTTCAGATTCTGTCTCCCTCTCTCTCTTCCCCTCCCCCACTCACACGTGCACTCTCTCTAAAAAATAAACACTTGAAAATTAAAAAAAAAATATGTCCCATGCCATATTTGGGATATACTTATTAAGTTTCTTTTTAATCTGAAGTTCATACCTAAGTGGATGACCTATATTTTACCTGGCGGTCTACCCGAGATTCTTTTATGGAATATTCCTTTCTGAAATGCTGATCTATGTTAAGTGGGGAAATTTTTACTATGGACTAAACAAATAGAGAAGAGCTGTAAAAACCAAGTCAAAACAGAGTTCCTTTCCTTCAGGACTTCTCAGAACCTTTAATCGGTGACTACACATAGTAAGTCTCCTAAAGGACGACAGCATGAAGCATTTCCCACCTTTTATGTGACTAGTGATGTTTGTGTTGTTGTGATGCTTTGTAGATATTGTGTGCAGGAAGGTGGTGAATCTATTTATGTCTCTGCTCATGTAACAGGTAGTGTGATGCGTGTCAACATGGGGTACAATATAGATTCAAAAATCTAGGTTCAAATCCCCGGCCCGTCAATCACTGTGTGTTTGAGGCTGAGCAAGTTGCAAAATTGACTGAGCTTCAATTCCTTCTCTAGGGATAACATAATCCCTAACTCACAGGATTCTTCTGAGAGCACTTTGTATACCAAAAAGTACAATACAGATGCCCCGAGCAATATAATAAGAGGAGAGAAACAAAATGAAGGATTAGACCTAAGGAGGAATTGCCCAGCAGGAACTGGGGCTCCACACTTTGCAGCTTACCTGTCTCTGGGGTCCTGGCCATATGATTCGAATTTGTAGGCTCTCTGATTCACTGCGTTCACTGCATTTTATGCACACCACCAAGCCTCATCAATGTCTGATAGTGCTGGGCGCTTGCTGATTGTACTGAGGGAAGCTTCCATCTTGTGACTGCAGAAGTTATTATCTGGTACAGATTTCACCCAGCTCTGTCCCTGAATATAGCTGCATCCTATGAGGATTGATATGAACACACAGCAAACAGTCTGTCTAATTCTGTGAAAGCTCATTTAACTAATTTACTTGTTTCCATTAATTATTTAGTTTCAGCTGACTGCTTTTCATTGTCATAACAACTGTAGTTGTTTTTGTACAAAAATCGTAATAGAATTTTGAGGGATGTTCAGTTTGTCCTGCCCTAGCTTTTGACTGCAGCTGAAAACTGAGGGGAAATGAAAAGAAAAGTGGAGCAGAGGGAGGGGAGACAAGAGGGATCCTTATGAGACTATTTTTCACTAGTAAATTTTTATTTGTAAAGATTCTTCAGACCTAATATTGGTAAATAAGTCATCTGTCAATGGATTTTAAGAAATTGGTCCAGGGGCGCCTGGGTGGCGCAGTCGGTTAAGCGTCCGACTTCAGCCAGGTCACGATCTCACGGTCCGTGAGTTCGAGCCCCGCGTCAGGCTCTGGGCTGATGGCTCAGAGCCTGGAGCCTGTTTCCGATTCTGTGTCTCCCTCTCTCTCTGCCCCTCCCCCGTTCATACTCTGTCTCTCTCTGTCCCAAAAATAAATAAACGTTGAAAAAAAAAATTTTTAAAAAGAAATTGGTCCAGAACCAAACAGAAATATTAACAAAATTGTTGGGGGTTCATGTTCTCTCTTGTTGCAAAGCCATTGAGCCTTCCATTTTGGTTTTGTTGAAGCTTGAATAAATCTGGGGAGCCACCAGTGGAATCTCCTTGGCCCCAAGATAGAGTAAGCTGTAGCCATTCACACACATGTACATCCTTCCCCTTTTAGATGATTAACACAAAATCAGGAAAAGTGACGAGGGAACAATGATTCCCAAGTACATTTATTTTTTTATTTTGAATGTTTATTTATTTTTGAGAGAGACAGAGTGGGGGAGGGACAGAAAGAGAGGGAGACAGAGGATCTGACACAGGCTCCACTCTGACAGGAGAGAGCCCAAAGCGGGGCTCAAATTCAGGATCCGCAAGATCATGAGTTCATGACCTGATCTGAAGTCTGGTGCTTAACTGACTGAGCCACCCAGGTGCCCCTCCCAAGTACATTTCTAAAGAAAAATGTGGGGCATTTGAGCTTCTTGTGATTGTTAACATTTGCACTGTTGATTTCTTAAAATTTCTCACTTGGTGACTACCCTGCTGCTCATCTTTTTAGTTTTGACTCACAGATGATTTTGGTCTCCGGTTCCATTGTCTGTGAATTGGTAAGACTCAAAGGGACTTCCTTCCTCTTAATGTTATTAGAGACCTAACAGAAAAGGGCGTGATTTAACTTGTCAGCTAAATGCATAACTGTAGCTGCAGAGAACAAATGCAGAGAGCATGTGCTACAAGCTGGTTCTCATGTGACCTTTAACATTTTCGTGATTTATGGCCACTGTGAGCATAACTGAGCTATAACCAAGAGAAAAGAATTTATTTTCTCTCTTCCGAGTTTCATACTCCTAAAAGCATTATCTCACCCAATTTGTTAACAGTAAGAGCTTACAACAGTAAGAACTTGCAAAAGGACGACAGAATGAAAGAATTTTAATGCATTTTGCCAAAGGGAAATTTACCATCTGCCTGTCTTCATGAATCACATATGCTGAGAATAATATTTTAGAAGATTCTGACAACAAGACACAGTAATTTGTAAATGAATATTACTGATGCTGCCCTTTTTAAAGCAATCTGTGGAATAAATCAGTACAGCAATCTATAGGATTACAAGTCAAAGACTTGAAATAGGAGAATAATAAACTATATTATTGGCTTTTTGTAATTGTAATAAAGATCCCAAATCTTTAAAATGTAATTACTTTGATTCAGATTTTACTGTTCCCATATGCATCCTTCCAATGTGTTTCTGAGTTAGGTAGGCTAGGAAAATACATCATTAGGCCAAGACTACAATAAAATCTTATTGGCAAACATTGTCAGACATGGAATTAAAGAACACAGAAATGTGTCATTGGCTGTTCTGATTCCTCAGAAAGCATTCCCTACAGCACAAATCTTGAAGGCGTTATCAGCCAAAGACTTCATTTTCCAATGTGTAGAGCTAACTCAAAAGACATGATTTCAACTCTTGGGAAAAGCAAAACACACTATAAATTTATGGAAATTCGGTTAGGAATTTGGGAATAACCAAATATTTTCTAGCAGTGGTCTAATGAAGTTCCTGCTTTATCTGCCATACGTTTAGAATTAAAACTATTCATAGTTGATACAAATTAGGAGTTACGATTGTCTCTTAAAAATTGGTTTGAAAGGGTGTAAAAAAAAGTGGGAGAAAAGAAGGGTTGTATAAACAGTGACAACTGTCCTATCATGAATCAGGTGATTTAAGCCTGATTGTATATAGGCGGAGAATCCAAAGTTTATACAATTTTCTCTTCTCCCACTATGTCAGTGGTGGTACTGACGACCGCCCTCTTTTGTTGGCTACTAATAGATCTTAAAGATGAGTTTTTAATGATAGAGGTATTACAAGAAAGGCAAGTCTATGGTCAGTGAGGAGGAGGGGGATTATGACAATTGCCATTTTCTGAAACAAGCAGTAAATTTTGTCTTCTCTGGAAACTGAACGAGAAGAAAACTTGTGCAAATAAAAATATGCATTCTGGCAATATTTAAGCATGTTTCTTCCATTATTTCATTCTTCCATAAGGCTAAGTTTTTTTTCAAAGAGTAAAAGCATGTTAGTTAGGTATACTTATCTCTTGGATCTGGCAAAGAAAAGCCCAGCAGTTTCCTGCTTATCCATCACTATAATATATGGTAGCATGTATGGTATATACTTACAATATATTGTAAATAATATAGTTGTAGTTTCTTCTGAAAATAGTCATTTGCATGACAATTAAGTGGCACTTTGGGAGCTATTTTCTGTTTTTAGTCTCCTGAGGTATGGTTTCAAGTGATTAAAAAAATTATATTCTCATTTTACCTTCATTTCTCCACCTCCCCCCCAATTTTTAACTTTAAGGATGAATGATACTTAACAGTGCCTGGATGTGGAATTGAATCAGTATAAACTCCAAGCTGTTAGACCTTCCAGAAGGACTCAAAATGCCAGTGGAAGCTTTCTGCTTTTTCTTGAGATCTAAGAAGTACTACATAATATTTTGGAAGCTTCCAGAAAGAAAAAAAAAATGAGGGAAAGCACTGTTCCCAGAGAAGAGTGGAATTCTCAAATCACTGTCTCAGATGATAATTTTTAAAAAAATTATAGGAACAGAGCTGTAGGCAGAAGAAATATGAATATTTTACTCATCATTTTCATTTTCTTATTTCTAGTGAATGCGGAAATATGGTCACAAAATTTACTTAGGAACAGGCTTCTCAAGCATATGTGGGTTGCAGACTAAATCCTCAGCTTGGTGAATTATTTGCACTTATCTAAAATGGCAATAGCAAGGAGTAAAGATTAAGTAC
The DNA here is from genome assembly GCF_018350215.1 of Panthera leo. NCBI lineage: Eukaryota > Metazoa > Chordata > Mammalia > Carnivora > Felidae > Panthera > Panthera leo. The sequence continues at coordinate 112,515,721 of NC_056680.1, read as the reverse complement.
AGGAGAAACACTATTTGTAGGTTAATCTGGCATATGAAATGTGTATGAAGAAAAGGCAAAGAAAGAGCGATGCAAAAAAACTGTGACCCAAGGTATGGTGGTAAATTATAAGCTATTGAAAAGTTTGACATTAGAAGGCATGACAAATTGTTCTATTTTAAGTTTTAAAAATATGCATAACTGTTTCAGGGTAATAAGATTGGATTCTTATTTGAGTTCATGTAACAATAAACTATTTTACCCGATAGTACCATAGGACACGATATTTAATATTTAAGTCAAGCATAAAGTTGTATTTTGATGCAGGCATAATAAACCTTAAAGGAAAATTAAGTGCATATTTGAATATTTTATGATCTTGAGGGTGGAGAAGGCCATATAGACAGAAATGCAAAGGAAGAAAACCCAAGGGGAAATACCAGTGTTTTAGCAACATAGAACCTTACACATCTTACACATGTCAACAGACACCATAAATACACTTAAAGACGTATGACTAACTAGGGGGAAAGAAGAATATATAAGTAATAAAATCTTCAACTACAGTTGTTGAGTTGTCTATTTTTCCTTTCAATTCTGTAAGTTTTTACTTTCCATATTTTAGGGCTATTTTTAGGTACAAATACATATATAATTTTTATATCTTTCTGAGACATTATTTATCATGCTGAAATGTCTTTGTTTCTAGTCATATTCCTTGTCTTTAAGTCTATTTTTATGACATTATAGTTCTGCTTATATGGTTACTATCTGAATGGTATAGCTTTTTGCCTCCTTTTACTTTTACCCTATTTGTATTTACAAAAAGGTAGTTTGAGATATAATTGACATATAACATTCTTTTCTTTTAAAAAAATTTTTTTAATGTTTATTTATATTTGAGAAAGAGAGAGAGAGAGAGAGAGAGAGAGTGAGTGCTGGAGCGGGGGAGGGGCAGAAAGAGGGGAGGGGCAGAAAGAGAGAGAGACAGAATCCAAAGCAAGCTCCAGGCTCTGAGCTGTCAGCACAGAGCCCAACCCAGGGCTTGAACCCATGAACTGTGAGATCATGACCTGAGCTGAAGTCAGATGCTTAACTGACTGAGCCACCCAGACACCCCAACATTATTTTCTTTAAAAAATATATTTATTTATTTATTTATTGTGTGTGACAGAGCACATGCGTGTGTAAGAGATAGAGTCCCAACTGGGCTCCATGCTGACAGTGCATCAATCTCACAAATTGTGAGACCACGACCTGAGCCAAAATCGAGTCAGATGCTTAACCGACTGAGCCGTCCAGGTGCCCCATGTTTTTTGTTTTTGGTTTTGCTTTTAAGATTTTATTTTTAAGTATACCCAATGTGGGGCTCGAGCCTACAATCCTGAGATCAACAGTGGCACGCTCCAATGACTGAGCCAGCAAGGCACCCCTTTGCTCATTAAATTTGAGGTTTATCTTGTCAGATATTTGCAGTACTTAAAAAGAAAACGTTCAAACTAAATACAGTTTAAAATATTTAACTAACTTAATTATGTTTATAAATAGAACTGATTACATAATGAGATTCAACTTGAATTTAACCAGCAATCAGAAAGTCAGCAAAAGTAATTTAACACAAATTTATATGTATATATATATTTAAATATTTCATCACATATAAACTGATGAGAACTGGTAGACTAAGACATTTAGATAAGTAGAATTTGGCCAAGGTGGTTGTGTGGTCAAATTAGAGTTTTTTCTTTCAATGGCAGTGACCACAAAGACACAGTACCCCTGGAGCATATTCTTTTTAAGTTTTTTTTTTTTTAATGTTTATTTATTTTTGAGAGAGAGAGAGAGACAGAGTGTGAATGGGAGAGGGGCAGAGAGAGAGGGAAACAGAATCCAAAGCAGGCTTCAGGCTGTGAGCTGTCAGCACAGAGCCCAAGGCGGGGCTCAAACTCATGGAACTGTGATATCATGACCTGAGCTGAAGTCGAATGCTTAACTGACTGAGCCACCCAGGCACCCCACCTTGGAGCATATTCTAATGCACAGAGGACAAGAGGAAAATGTATAGCATAAATGCAATTGCAAAAGCAGCAATGATATAAATAGGTAAAAAAGATCACTAGCTGTGAGTTTATAATTAAGGCAGAATACCCATGCATTTCATTAGTGGAATTTAAGAAGCTGCAGAAAGAATAAAGATGTGTCAGTTAGTATTTTAGTACTGATGAAAAAGAAAATTATCAACTAGGGTGTCAGAAGGAGTCTATATTGTGGTACAGAGAAAGCTCAATAAGAAAAGGGAGAAGACTAAGACCAGGATAAATGCTACCTAAACTACTTATTGATGGCTAAGAGCTACACAATGTGTTGGGGAGGGAGTTAAATCTTGATGAAATGAGTTTTCACTAATTTCACTTCAACCCCAACAAAATATTGGGACATTGGATTTAAGATCTTGTTTTTATTGTCTGTTTGTTTTTAACTACCGAAAGCATTGTCCCATAACATTGTCACCAACGTTTCTAACCTTGGGAGGAGAGAAACAAGGATAAGAACAGTTAAGAGCCGGAGCTCTAGAGGTTACCTCAAACTCAATTTTATGATATTGACCAAGTCAACCGGCTTCTCTAAACTTCAGTGTCTACATCTGTAAAATGAGAGCAATGATTATCCCTGCTTTATGAGGTTACTGTGATAATCAAATGGACCAAGGCTTTTAGAGTTTCAGTAAAATGCCTGGACATAGTAAATGCTAAAGATTAATTATTATCAGGGTGCCTGGCTGGCTCAGTCAGAAGATCATATGACTTTTGATCTCAGGGTCATGAGTTTGAGCCCTATGTTAGGTGTAGAGATTACTCAAAATAAATAAGTAAATAAACTTAAAAAAATTATTATCATTAAAGTAGGAAAACAAAAGTATGCATTAGTAAATGTTTGGAGGACTATTTTATCATTATATGTGTTAATTTGTATGGCCTTTTAACTTGTCTTCTGTATTTTAATGTTAATTATCTCTTTTTAGTCTCAAAGTTATGAAAAGGAATACACTAGAATGTTATAGGACTGACCTAAAGTATTGACCCATCAAAAGAATATTTGCTTCTAGAGGAGGTTAAGGCAGAGGAAGCATATTCAAAACATGTCTTTCAATTGAAAAAAATCACTATCCAAAATCTTTTAGATAGTTCATGTACTGTGATTTAACATTCAGCCATACCTATCTTCTTCATATTCCAAAATTTCAGAAGAAGGTTAAGAATGCAAGCATTCTTGGGAATGCAAGCTGGTGCAGCCACTCTGGTAAACAGTATGGAGGTTCCTCAAAAAACTAAAAATAGAACTACCCTACAACCCAGAAATTGCACTATTAGGTATTTATCCAAGGGATACAGGTGTGCTGTTTCGAAGGGACACATGCACCCCAATGTTTATAGCAGCACTATCGACAATAGCCAAAGGATGGAAAGAGTCCAAATGTCCATCCAGGGATGAATGGACAAAGAAGATGTGGTATATATATACAATGGAGTATTACTTGGCAATCAAAAAGAATGAAATCTTGCCATTTGCAACTACATGGATGGAACTGGAGGGTATTATGCTAAGTGAAATGAGTCACTCAGAAAGACAAAAATCATATGACTTCATTCACATGAGGGCTTTAAGAGACAAAACAGATGAACATAAAGGAAGGGAAACAAAAATAATATAAAAACAGGGAGGGGGACAAAACAGAAGAGACTCATAAATATGGAGAACAAACTGAGGGTTATGGGAGGGGTTGTGGGAGGGGGGATGGGCTAAATGGGTAAGGGGCACTGAGGAATCTACTCCTGAAATCATTGTTGCACTACATGATAACTAATTTGGATGTAAATTATGTAACAAAAAAATTAAAAAAAATTAATCCATGCATAAGCAGCTAACACTAATTCTTGGTATATATTACTTAATCTGGAAACAATCACTAAATAAAAAAAGTCTTCTTTAACGTACAAAAAAAAAAGAATGCAAACATTCTAATCCTTGCTATACCATTTCCTAGCTATGTGACTGCTATGGGTTGAATTTTATCTCCTCCCTTCTCCCCAGATATGTTGAAATCCTAACCCTCAGTTCTTCACAATGTGATCTAATTTGGAAATACCATCGTGTAGATGAAATTGGTTAAGATGAGGTCATACTGGAGTAGGCTCAGCTCCTGATCCAACATGACTGGTATCCTTATAAGAAGACAGCCATTCCATATATGACAAGCTTACAGTTAACATCATACTCAGGGGTGAAAAGCTAAAAGCTTTTCCTTTAACATCAGGAGCAAGACATGAACATCAACTCTCAGCACTTTTATTCAAAATAATATTGGAAGTCTTAGCCAAAGAAATTAGGCAAGAAAAAGAAATAAAATGAATCCAAACCAGGAAGGAAAAAGTAAAGTTGTCTCTATTTGCAGATGACATGATTTTATGTAGTGAAAATCTTAAAGATCCTACCAAAAAACTGTTAGAACTAATAAATGAATTCAATGACGTTGCAGGATGCAAAATCAATAAACAACAATTTGCTGTCTTTCTTTATAAATATTAAACTATGAGAAAGATAAACTGAGAAAACATTTGCACTTGGAATTATATCAAAAAGAATAAAATACTTAGGAATCCCTTTCACCAAGGAGATGAAAGACCCATACAATGAAAATTACAAGACATGGATGAATAACATTGAAGAAGACACAAATAAATGGAAAGATATTCTGTGCTCATGGATTAGAAGAATTAATATTAATTTTTTTAATGTTTATTTATTCTTGAGAGAGAAAGAGAGAGAGAGAGAGAGAGAGAGAGAGAGAGAGAATGTGAGTGGGGGAGGGGCAGAGAGAGAGAGAGAGGGAGACACAGAATCTGAAGCAGGCTCCAGGCTCTGAGCTGTCAGCACAGAAACCATAAAAATCTCCAGGTGCCCAAGAATTAATATTTTTAAATGTCTATACTACCCAAAGCAATCTATAGATTCATTGTAATTCCTATCAAAATTTCAATGGCATTTTCCATAGAAATAGAACAAACAATCCTAAAATTTGTATGTAATCACAAAAAAGCCAAAGCATTCTTGAGAGAAAATGGTGCTGGAGGCACCACACTCCCTGAATTCAAAACTATACAACAGAACAATAGTAATCAACACAATATGGTATTGGCATAAAAACAGAAACATAGATCAATGAAACAGAGCAGAGAACCCAAAAATGAAACCACATATATATGGTCAATTAATGTATGACAAAGGAGACAAGAATATGCAATGGGGAAAGAACAGTCTCTTCAATAAGTGGCATTGGGCAAACCGGACAGTCACATGCAAAAGAATGAAACTAGACTACCATCCTACATGAAGATCAACTCAAGATGAACTAATGACTTGAATATAAGACCTGAAACGATAAAAATCCTATAAGCAAATGTAAGTGGTAAGTTCTTTGACATTGGTCTTGGTGATGATTTTTAAAAACCTGACTCCAGAAGCAAAGACAACAAAAGCAAAAATAAACAAGTGGGACTATGTTAAACTAAAAAGCTTCTACACAGCAAAAGAAATCACCAACAAAATGAAAAGGCAACCTACTGAATGGAAGAAAGTATTTGCAAATCACATAACAGATAAGGAGCTAATATCCAAAATATATGAAGAACTCAATACAACTCAATAGCAAAACAACAATCCAAGTTTAAAACGGGCAGTGAGCTGAATACACATATTTTTTCTGGGGAAAAAAAAAAGACATATAGGTGGTCTACAGGTACATGAAAATGTGCTCAACATCCTTAATTATCAGGGAGATGCAAATAAAAGCCATAATGAGATACACCTCCTCTCTGTCATAGAATAGCTATAATAAAAAAGACAAGAAACAACAAGTGTTGGTGAAGATGTGGAGAGAAGGGAACCCTTGGGCACTGGTGGTGAGACTAAATTGGTGCAGCCACGATGGAAAACAGTATGTTGGTTCCTCAAATAATTAAAAATAGAACTACCATATGACTCAGAAATGTTACTTCTGTATATTTATCTGAAGAAAATGAAAGCATTAATTTGAAAAGATATATGCACCCTCACATTAATTGTAGCATTATTTTATAATAGCCAAGACATGGAAACCACCTAAGTGTTCCTCACTGAATGAATGAACAAAAAAGTACACAATGGAATACTATTTAGCCATAGAAAATGGAAATCTTACCATGTGTGATAACATTGTTGGATGTCGAGGGCATTATGCTAAGTGAACTAAGGAAGACACGGAAAGACAAAGACTGTATGATCTCAATTATACATGAAATTAAACAAACAAGCAAACAAACAAACCACAAGCTCAAGGATACAGAGACCAGATTGGTGGTTGCCAGAGGCAGGGGAAGAGTATGGGTGAGACGGGTGAAGGAGGTCAAAGGTACACACTTCCAGTTATAAAATAAACAAGTCATGGGGACATGACTTAGTATACAGTGACTAGAGTTATGAATACTGTATTGTGTATTTGAAAGCTGCTAAGACTGTAAAACTGAAAAGTCACTCATAACTGTAACTGTATGGCAATAGATGTTAACTAGAATTATTGTGATCATTTTGCTATACAAATATCGAGTCATTATGTTCTGCACGTGGAACTAATATAATGTTATATGTCACTTATACCTCATTTAATTAAAAAAAATATAGCCATGTGAAAACACAGAGACGTACAGGGAGAATACTATATGAAAATGTTGGATTGAAAGGGGGAGGATTGGAGTGATATATCTACAAGACTGGGGCTGCTGAGAGAAGGGAGAGACAAGAAACCATTGCCCTATAGTTTTCAGATAAAGCATGGCCCTGCTGACAGACTTCCAGCCCCCAGAACTGTGAAACCATAAATTTTTGTTTTTTTAAGCCAGCAATCTGTAGGACTTTAGTACAACAGTCCTAGGAAAGTGATACAGTGATCTCAATCAATTTAGTGTCTCAACTTTAAAATAGGAATAACAAATTTACCCACCTCATAGGGTTGAAGTAATGCATGCAAGCAATCAAATATGTTAGCTTTTTTTTCTTCATAAAACTGGGTGTTTAATGGTTGTTGGCCTACCAAAACTGACATGAAGGTAAGGATATACTTCTGAGCACAAGTAGGACGCCCAAAGGCCTTAAAAGCTGTCAAAATAATATTGAAAATAATAATAGAGTAAAATCCCACGATCATGTGAATTAGGAGATTATGTGGTTGGTATCTGGCTTTCATTCTCTGCCCAGCTTGTATTCTCAAATTGGGATGGATAGAGCAGGCAACTCAATCTTGGTAAATGACAGAAAAAAAGAAGAGCCCCATAACTTCAATTTCTTTCTTGTGTCATCTCCCCAATCATACAAATGCATTGGGCACCAGCCAATGGGGAGATTCTTGGAATGATGCTTGAGTCCTGAAAGTTCCAGGCAGCCAAAGGAGCTGGACTGTTTTCATTGATATTTAAGCCAGAAGTGGCACAAAAGCATAGCTGGAACCAGAACACTGTTGATTCATGTACCTGGACCCCTACAACGTGCATTGACTATGTGGACAGGTTTGCTCCTGTAATAAAGCAACTCTGCATTTTATGAAATGTGAACTTTTGGATTCTTCTTGTCATTTAATGTTTAGCAAAATCCATCCATTTATTAAAAGCCTTGAATAGATATTTACAGTATTAATCACTTTATCAAAAGAGTGTTTGGAAATACCTCATGTGAATCATCTAGCTGGTAACTTTCTATTTTGAAACAGAAACCAATTATGCAGCTCAGGGATGTGAATACCTGTATGTGGACAGCTCTTTTCTTTAAATATCAACAGACATGCATATTGCGCTCAAAATTAGAAAGACTGACAGGACTTTTTTTCCCAAGGAAAATGAAATGCAAATAAATGGTCTATTAGCGCGCAGATTACTGCTTCTGATTCATGCAGCGCTTCCACCTGTTTAGATATTGTGCTCTCTGACACGAATCATCCAGATACTTGGTAGATTTCCTTCCCCTCCCTCAACTTACTTGGATATTTGGACACAACATGGACCTTGGCTTAAAGGGAGATGTTTGACTTGGAACTTAATTTTCAAGGGACAAATTAGCCAGATTATATGTTGCTAAAATAACACAAATTAAGAGTGACTTGGATTTTCACTCAAGTGGCAGAATTAGAGGCAGAATAAATAAGTGACCAAGCTATTCTAGTTCTTTGAAGCAGGAACCATAAATTATTAGAGGGACACTATCTAAACAGTAAAGAGGTCTCTAGTCTCCCTACTAATGATCTTGGATTCTTTTTATTTTCTAGAGTTACAGCAGTTAAAGGCACTCAGCAAATAATTAGGAGTTCTAATTTTAGCTATGGGATTGGTATTAGAATCCTGAAGACTGAGAGTCTATGCTCAAATGGTTGACAAATCGAAAGGATCAGTAAAATAAATCACTATCAGCTGAAAACATGTGTAAGTGAGGGCCTGGAAACTCATAGATAGTGTTCCTCATAGAAGGCTCAGTTTATTGAACTTCACACTCTTGGATTCTACTAACATATAAAGTGGTGTGCAAATTACATTTCACAGTAATACCAAGGCCTTGATCCTTCCCTTTGATATGCGATGAGCAAAACAGCATTCTCCAAGATTCACTGAAACATAAATGAGAGGGGACAAGGCTGAGCCCTGGTGGGTCTGTTGCTCCTAGCGTGCCACACGACAAGCCAGAATGTTTTGAAAAGGAACGTGGAGGATTATTTTGTGTCTTGATACTCCACTTGACTTTTCATGCCTTACTGGAACTGGTCTTTGCATTAAGGCAGGACAATGATACATTCTTTTAACGGGAAATACATCTACACATGCATTGTTCCAAGAGCACATATGGTTCTTGACAAAGCCCGGAGCCTAAAACCTTCCAGTTGACATGGTCTTTACACAAAGGGGACACCTGGTCATCTATATACAATGTGGGCAGTATCTTAGCTCAGATATTCTAAAATTCCATGATTTGAAAAGAGGAATGTGATGTTTGAACCATGTGAACTTGCTAGTTTCAAGTGTGTTTGACTTAAAAAATGGTAATATGTATGATTCAACCTAATACTGTTCAAAGTTTGGGAGAAGCAAGGGACAGAGGGGAGTTCATTTGCTTATTCTTTTTTTATTTTCTGTTACTCATTGAGACCATGTCAACAAATTGTATGAAATGTTCAGTTTGGTTCAGAATCACATTATTGATTTTAAACATGAAGATGTTTACTCTTCCTATCTCAAATAAAATTTTTGACAAACTGGGGCATCTGGCTGACTCACTTGGTGGAGCATGTGACTCTTGATCGCAGGGTTGTAAGTTCAAGCCCCACGATGGGGGTAGAGATCATTACTTAAAAAAAAAATTTTTTTTTTTTTGACAAACCTTATTCTGTTTTGGGTGCATTTCTAATTACTACCTAAATAAAAAAAAACATAAACCTGCTTTATAATACTTGTAATTTCAGTCTTAGAATTGGTCATCTTTCTTTGTTTGACAGACTTCAAATCCACTAAACAAAGGAATACCAATATGTCTGAAAACAAATACTCCACTTTCACCTGCATATTAAACTATTAAGCCAATCATAGATTAAAAAGACAACCCAGATAAATTGTGTTTTTCTTTCCTCTCTGTACAGAATGGAATATTCTGCCACTACAGAATATAGAAATTTCTCTCTCTCATCTCTTTTAACTCAGCAAATGCCCTGTGGGCCTGCTCTGAAAAAGGAGCCAGGCTTCCCTTAGTGTCACCTTGTTAACGGAATTGCAGAGTTCTTGGAGGAGATTACATGCATTGGGGTCCCTTAACACTTACATTAATAATAAAACATGGTATCTGCTATGTTAAGGATTCCTGTTAAGGACACAGTTATGGATTAAAAATTAAATTCCATCTAATCTTTTAGGTAGCTCCATTCTCCCCAGAGACTGTCTTCAATAAAAAGTATTTGATTTGCTAAAGCCATGGAGCTTTTTTTTTTTGCTGCCGGGTAAAATTAGGATTTTTCTGAGGGGGGTGAGGGCAAGCAAACAGGAGAGAAAAACGAGATAAAATTTCAGATCCCTTTTGGAACCTGTTCCAATTTGTTGTAATCTGTAAGATTTTTTCTTTTACTTTTTCTTTCTTTAAAAAAAACCAACTGGATTTAGATATTGGCAATTTTTATATATTATTGCTTTAAACTACTTTCCATTTGTCTCTTCTTGCCAAAATGGTGGCCCTGTTTATGGGAACACTAAATTTGGAATATCCAGTTGGAGCCCTAGAAAAAACAAAACCAAAAGTTGAACTGAGTTTGAGACATTTATCTTCTACATAATTTTTAAAAGTTTTATTAATTTTTTATTGCTTCCTTCATGACTTTTTCTTTTCAGTTTGTACCCTGTTGACCATCTTTTATTGTACATTATGGTGTTAAGTATGATTTAGCCATGTGAAGGGCAGTAGATGTTAGCTATAGTAATAATGGTTTTCTACTTGTACAGTATTAGTTCAAGGACCCTAAAGCACTTTCTAGCTATTTTTGTTTGTAAGTACTATTGTCTTCATTTTAATGATGACAGAAGTTAGGCATCTTTCCTAGGGTTCTAAATAGAATCATTAATAGTCACAGAAATGGAATTTGGAAGGCAAATTATTCTAAAAGACTATATACCATCAAATACACTCAGAATAATAGGATTCAAAGGCTCTTAAATGTTGTATGGTTAAAAGCCCAGACCGAGTCAGCATTTAATATTTTCTAAAACATCCTGGTCTAGTGTTTGTTTTATTTCTGCTGATATATTTCCTTCTGGAGCAGCCCATTCTATACAGTGAATCACAAAACAAAACATTAAAGCATTGCAGTCACCTGCACATGTGCACGAGTACCAGCACAAGTGGCTGCAAAACCCAGTTTGTGGCACATGGTCTACACAGAGAGCTGGACTGGAGGTCCCAAACTGGAGGTGGATTCACTTTTTTAAAAAAACCTGGTCAAAACGTACACACCATAAAATTTGCCATTTTAGCCATTTTTAAGCATCCAATTCAGTGGTATTCATTACAATCACGTTTTTATGCAAGCATTTCCACCATCCATCTCCAACCACACCATTTTCTACAGTAGCTGTGCCATTGTGCATTCCCACCGGCAATGTGCAAGGGATCCAATTTCTCCACAATCTTGCCATCACTTGTTTATTTGCTGTCTTTTTAAAAAAAATTTTTAAATGTTTTTATTTATTTTTGAGATAGCGACAGAGCATGAGCAGGGGAGGGGCAGAGAGAGAGGAAGACACAGAATCTGAAGCAGGCTCCAGGCTCTGAGCTGTCATCACAGAATCCGACACGGGGCTCGAATTCACGGACTGTGAGATCATGACCTGAGCTGAAGTCGGATGCTTAACTGACTGAGCCACCCAGGCGCCCATTGTCTTTGTTTTCTTTTAACGAGAGCTTTCTCTACCGTGTGTGAAGTGGCATATTATTATATCTTTGGACTCATTTTGTTTGGCTATATGGGTAGGCTTCACAGTGCTTTATAGAAATTTGATTTAATTGGCAACACTGGAAATCAGCAGCATGGAGGTAAAATTTCAAATATCTGTCTTGTCCTCAAAAATCAGAAGACCTAGTAGCATTGGGTTCTAATTCTTGCATACCTATCATCCGCTAGAGTTGAATGGCTGGGCCCACCTGTGGATATGGTAGGAGATGTGCTCTCAGATTTTCCATGACCCCTAACTGCCTAAACTCATAAAGGCACCTGAGTTTGCAGCCAGTTATGAACTGAAGAGTATTAATGATAAGATAGTATCTTGAAATGTGAAATATAGAATATTGAGGAGGAGGGTTTTATTCTGGATTACTTTCCTCAAGAGTAAAGAACAGAGTCTATTTGAAGGAATAGTTAGGAGACTAGAGCAATATGAAAAGATACATATGATATGTTCAACATTAAATCAACAAAAGAATTTATTGAGCACCTATAATGTATCAAGTATTGTTTTAAGCTCTTGAAAAATATTAGTGAACAAAACAAGCATCACTCCCCTGCCCTTTTTGTAACACTTATATTCTAGTAGGAGTAGAAGGGCAGAATATAAATCATAATTATAGCTAAAAAAAAGTGAATAAGCAAATTATTAATAAAAGAAAATGCAGGATATAATATTGTGAGATATAATTATATCAGGTAAAAATCAGGCCTATTTAAGAAAAAGGAAATAGGAAAAAAAACTTAATTTATTAGGGTTTAAGATTTTATATTTTTAATATATTCTAAAATTTCATTGACATTATTTAAATTTGATAATGCAAAAATAAATTTAGATTTTTGAAAAGACTGAAGAAAAGTAGTCCATTCATTTTTTGGGCACCCATTTTTTGATGAGAGACTGAAAATAAATAAGAAGTTGTTGTTTGACCATCTGGTGCCCTAAATTCAAGGGTAGAAATTATGTTCCTGGGCCCAAATTTGTGAATATTTATTTTTTCTCTGCCCAAAACAATTCACGAGTCAATATAGAACTTGAGTCTCAGGAAGACCTTATCCTCCAGAGATAGAGACTCTCAGAATTTAGAGCAAGTCTGTTTTTATTTTTCCAGGGGTGAGGCACATGATCTGAAATCTTCATATATTTGACTTGCATGTCTTTAATATTGATAAAAATGCTGAGTCTAGTAGAGCCATTCTTGGCATATATGTTTTCCCTTATTTTTAAATTAACCTTTTTAGTATCTGTACTTTTGAATCTTTCTGAAAAAACATTTTAATTGAAGGATAGTATATTTATAAAGGTGCATATCTATATGTATATACAACTGTGTGTATGTATATGTATATGTATATGTATATGTATATGTATACACATATATATATACACGCTTCATCAGGTCATATATATGGATGATTTGATGAAGTCTTACAAACTGAATGCTTTTCCTTTTGACATTCTCACTACTATTCTTTCTCATTACTGGCATCCTGAGCTAAATGTCATATCCTCAGAGAGACCTCCTCTAATCTCCCAATGCAAAGTATCAAGCCATTTTCCATCAGAGTGATTCTTGAAGTATGGTGTGGGGATTCCAAAGGCCCTTGAGATCTTTGTAAGGGTTCTATGAGGTCAAGCTGCTTTTAAATAATACTGTCATTCTTTGTCTTTTTATTCTCATTTCCTTATGAGTGCATGGTGGAATTTTCCAGAAGCTCCATGGTAGGTGATTATATCTCTCTGATGGCTATTAATGAGATAGGTGCTTGAGTGTCCTTGTGGGGTTAAAGTTTTTTCAGTTTTTGTTTTTGATACACTATATAGCGATAGATATAACTCACGTTGGAGTCCTCAATAATTAAAAAAATATATAAAGAATTCCTGAGACCAAAACTTTTGAGAATTATGTTCCATTGCTTTACCATATTATCACTTTTAAATAAGTAGTTTGCATTGTCTTTTATGATCATGTTAAAAAAAAATTTTTTTAACCCATTTACCATATGACCTTTCCTAGACTGGCAGCATGATGGGATCAGAGACCTTGGCTTTCTGGTTTACTGCCATTTTAAAGTTTCAGGGTTGCCTGGGTGGCTCAGTCAGTTAAGCATCCGACTTTGAATCAGGTCATGATCTCACAGTCTGTGAGTTCGAGACCTATATCTGGCTCTGTGCTGACAGCTCAGAGCCTGGAGCCTGCTTCAAATTCTTCGTCTCCCTCTCTCTCTGCCCCTCCCCCACTCACACTCTGTGTGTCTCTCAACATAAAAACATAATTAAAATAAAATTATTAAAAAGATTTAAATTATTACTAAAGATTTAAAAGTGATAATAACAGTTCTGGTGAGAGTATGAGGAAGCAGGAATTCTCATTTCCTACTGATGAGAGTGTCTATTGTTTTACTGTTTTTCAAAAGTAATAATAGCCATAAAAATGTGCCTACCCTTTTGAAACAATAATTACACTTCTGGTAATATATTAAAAAGAAATAAATTGAAATACCAAATATATTATTTATAGTAGTGGGAAAATGAGAAAAAACTAAATGTTCAAGATGCTTGAATGGTTACATCAATTATAAGATATCCATAGAAAGAAATATTTTTTAGCCATCGAAAATAACATTTGTAAATCATGTTTAATTGCATGGAGACAGGGTTATATTGATAATGTAAATGAAAAAAACATGGTTAAAATGTATAGATACCAATCTGAACTATAAAAAATATGTACTGAAAACTACTAGCATGAAATACATCAAAACTGTAATAATATTTGTCTCCAGGTGGTAGGATTATGGATTATTTTAATTTTCTTTCTTATTTTTCAACTTTCTTGCAATAAGCCTCCATTATTATAATAGCTAGAAAGTTATTTTAAATCACAGTACAAATGCTAACAATTTGATAAGTAAAAGCTTTAAAATTATATCTCAATTGTTAAACCGTCATAGGGAGGAAACTGGAGAGACAGAACAGTATTAAAATCAGTGTTAGAGCATCAGGAGACAATCTATGTGAGACTGACCGTAAGCTGGGTGATCTGGTAGCAAGTCATTTAAATCCAAAATCTCAGTGTCTTTGCCTATGAGGTACCTATGAGTACCTACCTCAGAGGGTGGCTGTCAGGATTAAACTTCATGTATATTCATGTGTCTTAACCTAGCGCTTGGTACCCGGTAACACTCAATAACATTAATCATTGCCATTGTTGCTACAATATTTGACTATGTCTCCTTCATCTAGATATACACTGACAAGATCACAGAGGTTTCTCTTAGGTCTCGAGTCCCCATGTACTCTGAGAAAATACACCAAAGATAAAAGGGATATTCAGAACACAAGCCTATGTGGAAATTGGTAAAAGCTGATAAACAAACACCAATGAGGTGTTACTGGCCTCTAAACTTTAGGACTTAAAGGTGGCTGTCAAAGGCAGGCTCAGTGACAGAAAGCTCTGACTGTCATAGACTCCAGCCACGCTTGGGGCAGTTAGCAACTAAGAGAGTTTTCACACTGCCCTGACTGGGACACAGTGACAGCTCTCTCTTTGTGTTCTGTATGTAGCTACTGTTTCCTTCAGTGCCAAGTGCTGGGGAAGTCCAAGCCAGCGACTTGGGTGCCATCTTTGACACCTCTCTTTCCCTCTTCTAGTGTTTGATTTTTCTCGAAATCGTGCTGTTTTGACTCCCTAAACCTCTCTGACTGTCCACTTCTTTCTCTCCTTATTGTCACTAATCTAAAACTATACTTTCCTTGACGAATTGCCTTCTCTCTTGCCTCTCCCCAGTCTATTCTTCCTAGCACAACGAGAGTCTTTTAAGAATGCATCTCCATCCCTTCTGAGGTGAAAGTCTTTCAATCGTTTCTCAATACTCTTGCTCTTTGGATGAAATGTAAACTCCAGCTTACCTTGGTACCCTGCCTGTCTCTAGTGTCCAAACACCCTAACTAATGACTTATGTTCAGATCCTTGAAAGGAACAGCCTCTCAGTCCTACATTGTCTTCCTTAAATACTTTTCACGTGTCCCACTAAATTCATATGTTGAAGCTTCAACCGCCAATGGGACTGTATTTACAGATAGGGCTTCTAGAAGGTAATTAATATTAAATGAGGTCATAAGAGGGGGGCTTCATCAGATAGGATTAGTGTCTTTACAAGAAAAGACACCATAGGGTGCTCTCTTGTGTCTCTCCACTCGCCAATGCACCACATGAGGGCACAACAAGAAGTCAGCTGTCTATAAGCCAGGAAGAGAGCTCTCAGCCGAAACCGAATTGACTGGTACCTCGATCCTGGACTTCTCAGCCTCCAGAACTTTGAGAAACAAGTGTCTGTTGCTTAAACCACTCAGTCTGTGGTACTTTGTTATGTTATCTCAAGCAGACTGATACACCATATTCTGAACACTGTCACTTCTCTCCTCTTTCAAAAGATCTCTACTGAGGCAATTTTTCTGGGGAAAGCCTTCTGTAAATGATCCATTTGGGTGTGGTACCTACCCTTCATGCTCTCAGAGCATCATGTATTACTACAATCTTATCTCTCATCACAGTATTATTACTTCATGTTTCATATTTGGGTGAAATACGGACTAAATAAACACGAAGCCAAAGAACCCTGTAGCCTGAGGATCTCACACTGTGTCTGGTATGGTGATGTCTCTATGAATATTTTGTTGAATTGATTTGACTGTTTCAAAGGGCAGGCTATTTTCACTCATTCTCTCTCTTTCCTAGCAATGAAAAGTTTGTATGGAAATTTTTGAAAAATATAGTGAAGAAAGGACCAAGAAATAACAACCTCAAGGGCAATAATTTGGTTTATAAGAGAACGGTCTTTTAGATACGATTTATAAATATCCATGAGGCTAAAACCAAATAGAGAAAGAAATTGTAAAAGTCCTTCACAGGTATTTTATAAATCCTCTGTGGGTCATATTACACGGTGGCTAAGGGTCAGGGTTTGGGAGTCAGGCCGTCTCCAGCGGGACCCCAGCTTGGCACTTACCACACGTGCAACCTTAAGAAACTTACTTAATTTCTTTGTCACCTATTTCCTCAGCTGTACTTGGGGATAATGAACAGCACGTGCATCTTGGAATTGTCGGGGAAATTATATGAGAAAACACAGTAAAAGTTCTTACACTAATATTCAAAACATACTAAGGATGTGATAAATGTTAGCCATTTTAATTTTCTTAATTAGTAAACCAGGTTCAAGAAAAGGCAAACCGTAGGCTTTGTTGCCCAATGAGCCCCAGATGAAGGCTGGGACTGTACTGTTGTAGGCAGTGTTAAGAATTATTGATTTCCATGGGCTCTTTTTCTGAAGTTGCCGTGTCTAATGCACAGTATTTTATTTTATTTATACCCCACTGTGCTCCAAAAAGGATTTCAGGAAGCTTACAGATGAACATAAAATACAACAAGTAACATGAGTTAAAGGCAGAATGAAAGAAGGGAGAAAAAACAAGAGTGAGAACAAAGTTGGGCTGGAAGTAAATAATATATTACTAGAAATTATGAGGCATGTGAAAGCTTAAGATGAAGCACTAAATCAAGAGAAGGTAGGGTAGGAATGTTATTTTAATTTCTCCTTCATCTCCTCCCCCCCTTTTGTTCAAGATGACTCAAATGATATTTTAATTTTTAAAAACCCAAACTATTTAAGTTACTTTCAGTATCAAATAATTCTGCACTTGTGGATGAAGACTGATTTTCCATATTTTAGTTCATGAAGCTATATTTAACCTTATAAAAAGATGTACATATAAATTAATGGGGATGAGGGGGCTTAATATTAAGTAAGCACTTATGACCTGCTGGAGACCAGTCTAAGCTTTCACCCAAATAGTTTTGTTTTCTTTTTTTTTTTTTGATACCACAACCCTAGGAAGTAACTGAATATCCATTTTATACATGAGACACAGAGAAGTGAAGTGATTCACTCAACTTACCATAATTATAAGGATGTAAATCAAACCTACATCCGTCTCTGATGCCTGAACTGCTATCATCATACCAGGGGCCAATCTCCAAAAGAAAATACACACATTTGCCCAAACACATCAGGCAAACATTTAGTTCATTTTCCTATTGAGAGATTTTCCTGCTAAGCGGCATATATCATTACTTGTCTTTGTTTATGTAATTTGCCAAAATACAAGAAAAATTTATGAGTGGTTGGAGAAAAAGTCTTAGCAGAGATATGCAAGGCTACAGGAATCACTCAGAAGTTCCAGATCATCTTGCTCGTGTGTAAAAAAAAAACTCTTACAAACAGATGTCAGAGAAGCTAACGGATGTTAAGTTTCAGGAGTAAATACGGTGGAATTGAAGAGAAGATCTTAAGAAATATACTTGGAGCCAAGTGGGAAATGAAGATGTTAAAGTTATTATGTTCATTTTATTCACATCTGAACACTAGGGAATGACTGTAAATGGAAGTATGAACATTTCTTCCTCCCACAGGCAACTTAGACTCAAAAAGCACAATGACAGAAAAATTAAAATTGAGATATCGCTAGTCATTCAATCTCATGACCCCAAAACCCCCTCAGTAAGATGGAAGATTGTCATTAATTTATTATTACACGGGTGCAGTTTGATTTAGCTTGTGAAATACCGGGTCTAATCATATTAACTCTAGTTAATTCAGTTCTCTGAATAGTCCATGAATTGTTAGTTTTTGTTTCTTTCATAGCTACAACTTTGCACATGACTTAATTTGTCTTGATCATACTGGTCCTCCCTTGCCCCACTATCCTGAAAAATTCTTTCTTTCTTTATTTTCTTTCTTTATTTATTCTTGAGAGAAACAGAAGGTGCAAGTGAGCAAGGGGCGGACAGAGAATCCCAGGAGGGGCAGAGTCAAAGAGAGAGGGAAGGAGAGAGAAAGAGAAAGAGAGAGAGAGAGAGAGAGAGAGACAGAGAGAGAGAGAAGCAGGGCTCGCCTGAAGTGGGGCTCGTGTTCACCCCAAGCGGGGCTTGAGCTCACCCGATGTGGGACACGAACTTATGAACTGTGAGATCATAACCTGAACTGGAGTCAGATGCTTAACAACTGAGTCACCCAGGCGCCCTATCCTAAAAAAATCCTATGCATCTTTTAACTCTTCGTTAAAACAAAACAAAACAAAACACAAAAAATTGGCCACGCACAACACTCTTTATTACAGATTTCTGGGGTTTGGGTTAAAGCAAGAGTTGACAAACTATGAACAAATCCAGCTGGCTGCCTATTTTGGTAAATAAAAATTTATTGGCCCACAGACACACTCATTCATTTGTGTATTGTCTGGGGCTGCTTTCGTGCTACGTTGGCATTGTTGAGTGGCTGTGACAGGGAATGTCTGGAGCACAAAGCCTAAAATATTTATGATCTTGCCTTTAACCAATGTTTGCCAATCCTAGAGGTAAGAAGGGGGCGACTTTTCGTATTTTCACATGTTCAAGGACAAAACTAAACTAAAAATATGTGATGGAGGTGCTGTTTTCTTTCTGGTGTGCTTTTCTGTATTACATGACTTTCTCTAAAAAAATTTATATGTTTTTTGTTTTAGATTATTTTTAACTTTTATTTATTTTTGAGAGACAGAGAGACACAGAGCATGAACTGGGGGGAGGGGCAGAGAGAAAAGGAAACAGAATCTGAAGCAGGCTCCAGGCTCAGAGCTTGACGTGGGCTCGAACCCACGAACCGTGAGATCATGACCTGAGCCTAAGCTGGATGCTTAACCTGTTGACTGAGCCACCCAAGCACTCCTCTGAAAAAATATTTTTAAAGATTCGACTCAAATGGCATTTTATCCGTGGAGCCTTCTATTATGGTCTGCTGCCTATATGTTTCCATGGAAGTGCCAGACTTTTCTATATCAGTAGTTATCAAACTGCAGAGCAATCATTGTTTCCGTATCTGTCTCTCAGACAAGCCCACGGACATCATAACGAGAGAGACATTGGGCTGACTGTTTTTTTTTTTTTTTTTTTAGGGCCTAACCCAGAACATGATGATTTTCTCAACAGGTAGCATGTTGAGAAAAATTCTTCTTTATCTTTATAGTTTACAGAGTAATTTCATAATGATTAATTATTTTTTTATTCAAATGTCACCTAATCAGAGGCTTCCCTGAACATCCATAAAAAAATAGCAATTCATTACACTCAAAATGCTTTCTTCAATTTAATTATTTCTGTAACACATATAACTGCTTGACATCATAAATGTTTACATAGGGTCCTTCTCTCCCCACATACCTAGAATGTAGGCTTCCCAATAGAAAGTATTGGCCTCCAGTTCATTGCTATATTACCAGTGCCTAGAACACCGCATGCAACAGAAGCTTACTAGAGTTGAGCTATTCCTATCCTCATTTTACGGATAGTAAGGAAACCAATGGAAGTTTTTAAGTAGACAGGATTTTTTTTGAATTACATATAATTGCCTTGTTTCTTTTTCATTGGAAAATAAAGACTAGCTTACACATTTAAATTTTCGTGTATAAATATACAAATATTTCTGAGAAAGATCATTTTTTGAGCTATGGCTTCTTTTCTAAAAAAAATCTGTTTTTTGCATTTAATTATTATCCCTGTTTTTATTTATTTATTATTTTCTGTGGTTTTAAGCAAAATTTTTACAGCTTTATTGAGGTCTAACTGACAAAACTGTAAGATACTGAAAGTGTAAAGGCATGATGATATGTATATGTATGTGTACATCGTACAAGGATTAACACCTCCATCATCCCTCATATTTACCTCTTTTGAAGAAGTTTGAACTGATTGCTTATAGTCACATTGACTGTAATTGTTGGATCACGGAATAATAAATGGGGAAACAAGAGAGAAGAAATAGCAAAAGAGGCAAAGACAGAAGAAATTAATTACATTATTTGAGGACCAAATGTGTCAGGATGAGCATCTGGCCAAAAGGACGGAATATGAAAACCATCTCTGTCTCAATAGTAAGCGTAGGGACAATAGTACCAGAAATACTGTTATTCACAGAGTATAAGCAGCTATTGAGTATCGAGTATAAGATGCTCATTTTATGTACCACTGAGAAATATTTCCAGTTAAGCTATGATATGCCATTGGTTAGTTGATGCATCCCAATCTCAGAGTTTCCAAAATGGAAAAAAAAAAAAAAAAAAAGTGTGTTAGGATCAAGGTCACAAAGATAAGCGCTACTCTCTCCACCCCTTTGCCCTACCCACAGCAACTATGATTTCTCAGTGGTCTACCTGCTTTCACAACTGCCCTGGGAGTTTTCAGTCCTTCCAACAATTTCTGCTTTACAGAAGAGGAAACTAAGTCTTGTAGCAGTAAGTACTTTTCTTGAGAACACAGCACTAATCTGGGAGTTAGAGTCCACAACCATGTGATGGAAATCCAGTAACGGGATTACCTCAGGGATATGTGCTGGCAACTAATTAAAAAAAATTTATTCTTATGTATATTATGATTGTCTTTGTTCAATCTGTTTTAAAAACATTATTACAGTATTGTCGTACCCAAAATTAAATTTTGTGTTAAAAAATTTTTAATTAGATTAAAAAAAGTATTATCATATAAAAAATGAACAATAACCCCTTTATATATGATTTTCAATCAGATTTCAAGTCCTTGAGGTAAACATTTAAAAAATAACTTTGATACATAATTCACATGCCATAAAATTCATCTTTTTTTTTTTTTTTTTAAAGTTTTTAATGTTTACTTTTGGGAGAGAAAGAGAGAGAGAGAGAGCAAGTGAGCGTGAGGAGGTTAGGACACAGAATCTGAAGCAGGCTGTAGGCTCCGAGATGTCCGCACAGAGCCCTACGCGGGGCTTGAACCCACAAACTGAGCTGAAGTTGGACGCTTAACCAACTGAGCCACCGAGGCGCCCCTAAAATTCATCCTTTTGCAGTGTACAGTCCAATGACTTTTTTAGTATATTACAAAGTTGTGTCTACATCATGACTATGTAATTTCAGTACATTTTTATCACCCATAAAAGAAACACCCCAAAACCATTAGCAGTTACTCTCCATTTATCTACAAATTCCCCAGTCCTAGGCAGCCATTTATCTTTGTTTATTTGTTTCTATGGATTTACTAGTTCTGGACATTTCACATAAAAGGAATCAAGCAATATCTAGACTTTTGTATCTGGCTCCTTTCACTTAGTATGTTTTCTTTCTTTTTTTTTCTTTAACTTGAAAATAGCTTTTATTTTGCATAAATGAAGAAATATCAACATGCCCATTTGAAACAGTGTCTGAGTGTTACAATATTTTACCAGCCAAAGCTGCAAATTCTGGCTTTTTTTTCTGGTGTTATAAATGACATTTGTAATTCAAATGTGTAACATGCATATGTGAATCTGGATTCCCAGAATTTCTTTGGATACACAAAATATTTTGTTGGATAGATTAGCAAACAACACTCTAGTTTACTTTGGCATTATATATTTTCTTTTTAAAATATATAGATTTTTCTTTTTTAAATTAGACAGTAATGACCCATTATTTTCATTGTATGCAAAAAATAATAGAGGAAAATATTTTATTTTTATTTATTTTTGTTTTTTAAATTATTTATTTATTTTTAAAATTTACATCCAAGTTAGTTAGCATATGGTGCAATAATGATTTCAGAGCAGAATCCAGTGATTCATCCCCTACATATAACACCCAGTGCTCACCTCAAAGCATGTTTTCTTTTTTAAAAAAAAAAAAAATTTTTTTTAACGTTTTATTTATTTTTGAGATGGGGAGAGACAGAGCATGAACAGCGGAGGGTCAGAGAGAGGGAGACACAGAATCTGAAACAGCCTCCAGGCTCTGAGCTGTCAGCACAGAGCCCGATGCGGGGCTCGAACTCACGGACTGTGAGATCATGACCTGAGCCGAAGTCGGCCACTTAACAACTGAGCCACCCAGGCGCCCCGCACGTTTTCTTTTTAATGTTTATTTATTTATTTATGTATTTTAAATTTATTTTTTATTTTTTTATTATTTTTGACAGAGAGAGAGAGATACTGAGCGCAAGCAGGGAAGGGGCGGAGAGAGAGGGAGACACAGAATCGGAAGCAGGCTCCAGGCTCTGAGCGCTCAGGACAGAGCCTGACGCGGTGCTGGAACTCACAGACGCTAGATCATGACCTGAGCTATAGTCAGCCGGCCAACCGACTAAGCCTCCCAGGCGCCCCTAATGTTTATTTATTTTTGAGAGAGAGAGAACACACGAGTGGGGTAGGGGCAGAGAGGGAGACCTAGAATCTGAGCAGGCTCTAAGCTGTCAGCACAGAGCCCCATGTGGGGCTCAAACCCAGGAACCATGAGATCATGACCTGAGATGGTTAACCAACTGAGCCACCCAGGCATCCCTCACTTAGCATATTTTTAAGGCTCACCCACGTCATAACATATTTCAGTACTTCATTCCTTTCTGCGGCTGAATATTAGTCTATTGTACGGATTTACTACCCTTTATTTAACCCTTCATTCATCAGTTGATGGACATTTGGTTTGTTTTGACTTTTTGGCTATTATGAATAATACTGCTATGAACATTTGTTTATGACTTTTGTGTGGAAGTATGTTCTCAATTCTTTTGGGTATATGTATAGACATGAAATTTATGGGTCACATGGTGACTCTATGTTTAACTTGCTGAAGAACTGCCAAACTGTTTTCTATAGTGACTGTACCATTTTATCCTCAGTTGCAACCATTTTATTCTCAGCTGCAACGTATGAGGGTTCCAATTTCTCTACATCCTCGCCAACACTGGTTATTGTTTGTCTTTTTTATTATAGCCATCTTAGGGAGTGTGAAGGAATCTCAGTGTAATCCCATTAATTTTTTAAGTATCAGTTTCTAAGTCTGAAAAAAAATATATCATTGATCATCATGACCGTGATCTCTGAAAATTTGGCAAATTGTGTTTAAAGCCATATGTGTACCCATCACTTCTATACAATTCCTAGTGTTTAATCTGATGGATATTAACAACACTCCTTTGGAGTGAACTGGTAGGAAAATCATCATCTCCAAGAGGTATGAGCTTAGGAAGGCCACCAGCCAAACATAAATCATCCTATTCATGGTTCAGGGCTTCACCGTTATAGGGTCACTCTGCCCATGGATAAGGAAAAGACTCACTGAATTGCAACCTCCATTAGAATATCTAAATTTAACACAGAACCTGCACCTACAATATGTCTTTTTATGATCTGTCCCATTCGCTTTTAAAGCCAGGACAGTGACAATAAAAAGACTCTATATCATGTAAAATGACAAGTTTTATTTTTCATATTTGTTCCCCAAAGAGATAGCATTGCAAAGAAATAACATCTTGCTGAAAGCCAAAGTACTTCCATCATTTATGAGCTCTTCATGGTGCTGGCAGAAAGGAAAATATTTCAGTTCTCAAAAATCAAGACACATTTAACTTTTAACACAGAGTCTTGTTATAAATTGTGTATGTACATGTGTATAGAGATCCATTTTATATCGGATACCTCAGCCATAAGAAATCATGGTGTACTGTTTGTCAATCAGAATAAGACTGTGATGTTTATACTAGAAATTCCTTTTTTTATTTTTTTATTTTAGAGGGCAAACGAGAGAGAGCATGCACAAATGGGGGAGGGGAGCAATGGGGGAGAGAGAGAATCCTAAGCAGGCTCCACACTCAGTGCAGAGCCTAACATTGGGCTGGATCCCATGACCCTGAGATTGTGACAAAATCAAGAGTCGGATGCTCAACCAACTGAGCCACCCAGGTGCCCTGAAGAAGTTCCTTTTTCGAAGAAACGATGATAAAAGCAAAAGGACAACAATATCAGCCCCCACAAAAACCCAAACCAGTTGAACCAAACACCCACATTCTAATCTTTCAAATATCCTTATATGAGTAATCTCTTTGGTACCAAAAGAAAAGGGGATCTTTTAAGTTGTTGGAAAGGTTGGAAAAAAGAAAAGGGGATCTTTTAAGTTGTTAAGTTGTAATCCTGAAATGTGTCTTTTATCAATAAGGTATTACCAAATATTTTTCCCCCAAATCAATCTATTGTCATGTATACATACTGATTGAGCTTCTAGAACAGATTACTTGATACTTTTTTTAATATCACCTGTATTAATTCATTGCACATATATTGAGTACCTACTATGTGCAAGGCAGCAGGCAAGGCTATTCTTTTCTTGTTGGTCTGGCTACATTAGCAATGAGAACTTCCTTGCTTTCTAGAATGTTCTGATCAGGTAATTGTATTGCTCAATCCTTCATGCACTGTAAATCGTTTTTCAAAGGCCATTTCATAGATGAAGAACACCCTGTCTAAAATTGAAAACTTCCCTCCAATTTCTCCAGCTTAAACCATTCTCCTCTGTCTTATTTTTCTTCAAAATACCTATTACCTTCTAATTTCATTTAATTTAGTTGTTCATCTTACTATGTGTTTTCCCCACTATAGTGTAAGCTTAATGGGGGCAGAGATTTTTGTCCCTTTTCTTCCCTCCTCCCCATTATTTTATTTCTAAGATCTGAATAACCCTTGGTACTTAGTGCTCAATAAATAGTTCTTGAATAAACGAATGAAAATGGCCACTATTTACTTGGTTTTTGACAAAGATGTCTTTGTCTTTGTTTTTGTTTTGTTATAGCACACATATATTAATATTAGCCCTTTCTCAACTTTGATTTTGATTTTGGATAAACTCCTCATACTTTTTCATTTTTCCATCGCTTACTTGAGTTTTGTTCTAGAACGCTTCTCTTCTCATTCTGATTGTTCTCCTTTGTTATCTAAGGTGCTTGCTTGTGTTCACCATGTTGGTGAGGTTCAGAGCTAAACCCTCTCCATTACATCCTGTACTCCACTGCCTATAGGTCTTCTCTACTTTGAGCACCTCAAAGTGAACATGTCCCAAACAGAAATTATCACCTCCCCGAACACCTGCTGTGGACTTATAAGATCCATCTTCATTGATAACATCATTAACACCCAGTCTCCTAAGCTAGCAATGTCTGAATTCTCAGTTCCTCTTTCTCATGATCTGATGAATGTGACCTCTCCAACATCTTTGACCCCAATTTCCCCATATTCACACTGTCGCTAGTTTAGCCCAGGCCCTTACCCTTCTGCCCCAAGGCAACTGCAAACTTCTCTAAGACAGGAAATCTCAGGGACTTACCACACCTACAGCTTTACTCAGCGAAGAGAGGATTAGGTCTTTCCAGGGCAAGTTACAAAGTCTTGTGCAGCATTGAGGGGCAGGGGTGGTGAAAGCTGTATCGCTACATGATCCCATGATCAGAAAAAGCTGAACATAATCACATGTGGGCTCCCCACAGAGGGGTGGGGGTGCAGTCATCTCTGAGATGGCTAGTGAAGACAAGAATGGCAAGCTCTGACTTGGGGACCTGGCCTGGCTGGGTCTCTGTGTGGTTAGCAGCTGACCTGGCATTTAGAGCAAGGCCATGGTGTTCTCAGAATCTCCCAGAATTCTAATATCTGGTAGGTTCTCTCTTTGACTGTGAGAAAGTGACACCAAAAAAACCCATACATACACACAAACACCCCCCTCAGAAAAAAAAAAACTAACTTTAGAATCTTATCTAAGTACAGACGAAAACAAGGTTACTATGTAAACCACAAAACGCCACATGTCACCTTTCCTAGTTCATATGCGCAACCACTGCTTCCATATCAATTACAGCTTTAGCCTCATTCTAGTCTTCCCTTATCCTAGATATGATTTAAGATACCCAATAAGAGAATTACCTCCTCTTCCAGAGAGCATTCGATCCGGCACAAAGCCCTGCTTCCTTGAGCCCTCTCACAAATCACCTAACACCAGCTCAAATTGCATAAAAAGTCCCCTCCGATGTGGTCTTACTGAGATGGCTCTAAGATCTCCATGATATGCATTCTCTCCTGTTGCAAGGAACAGCTGGCCCAGCTGGCCCAGCTCTAGTTTTGTTTTTGGTAGTCTCTGCAGGGCATGGACTCTGGCATGGGAACTCCACTCCATATTTAACTGGACCAATCAAGCTGTTTCTTTTAAGCAATATTAGAGGCTGAGTAGGCAAAGAGAAGATGGGCGACTCAATGCTGGAAGCCTAAGAAATACAATCATAGTGTACAATAAAGGCCTCTTTTTCTGAGGGAATAAATCTGAAGCTATGTTTAAAGTCAATGGAACTATGTGCTAGTAGTAAAACTGATTTTCATCACAGTTTAAGGTACAATTTTTTTCAACTGAAATATTTTGAATTACAGACCAGGAAATCCCCCCCTTCTTAGTCTTAAATTCTGTACTTTCTCCAAGAGACGGACATGGGTATTCTTGGCTTCCACTTAAGAGAATGGAACTCTCATAGTGGTTTATGAGTCTTGCCCAGCCTTGGCGATGATAATGAGCAAACAGAAAAATGGAATTTTAAGGCCACCAACTTATTTCTGAAGCCAATAGCCCTTATGTTTGTTCTGCTTAAACCTCCATGTCCACTTTACCAGAATGTATTACCTTGAGACTCCTCCCTGCAAAGGATTTGGATACTGTCATGTTCTCAGCAAATGTACGAGAATGCCACCAACAATTTGTGGGAAAACTTATGTTTTACTTTACTGACAGAAAGAAATAGCAGCAGTGCTTAAATAATAATAGTGTACCAAGTGTGAAGTTTACTTCTCTTTGTCAGATCTCTGTTGTGTCTAGTGGTAGGCTAGCCACAGATATGGTCTGGGGTCTCCCTCATGAGGTCAAGCTCAGTCAAGTCCAGTTATTCTAGAAAAACAGCACAATGAACCCCTTAGTGGAGAAACAAAAACCACATAAATACCAACTGAAACATTATTTTGTCTAAGTGTGCAGCTTCCTAGAGGTTCAGGTGGTAATATGTGACATTTAGGCCTGATAATATAGAGATCGTGGGATGAAAATGTGAGAAGACAGGTCTTAATATTGTAGACACCCTGGACACCCTGAGAAGATATATGATACTTGTGTAGGAAGAGGTAAGAAATAAACTCCCATTAAATGTTGTTTAATGGCAATGGCTATGTCTTCACAGCATCATTCATGGATTCACTAGCAAAATTGCAGGGTTCTGGCAATTTATGAATGGAAAAATTACCTGAGCGGAGAAAACCGCGGCTATAGTCAGAGAAACACCTTAGGACAAGGGTTTCTGAACCTGGTTGAATTTCAGATTCCCTGAGGAGCCTTAAAATCAATCAATTAATTTAATAAATATATTATGGCAGGTTGAATTATGGCCCCCCAAAGACATCCACTTCCTAATCTCCAAACATGTGATTATGTTACTTTAGGGACTTTGCAGATGTGATTTAATTAAGGATCTTGAGATGGAGAGATTATCCTGGATTACCTGATAGACCCAATGTAATCACAATGTCTTTATCAGAGTAAGGCAGGAAGCAGAGTCAGAAAAGGAGATGAAACTGAAGCAGAGGTCTGACTGATGTGGGGTCATGAGCCAAGGAATGTGGGTAGCTTCTAGAAGCTGGAAAAGGCAAGTGAATGGATTCCTCCCTAGGACTTCCAGAAAAGTCCTACCTACTCATTTAGACTTCTGATCTCCAGAATTATAAGAACTTGAATTTGTTTTGCTCTATGTCACTAAATTTGTGATTTATTACAGAAACACTAGATAATTAATAGATACACTTTACTATATTCCATGTGGTAAGTCACTAAGGTAACAGGTGTTTATCAACACAAAGTTATAAAATAAAGATACAAAGAAAAAACATCTCCTTCCTCCTCCATTTGACAACTCCCCAGATCTCATCTCCTGAGCTGCCCGAGTTTTCTACAGACACCCAGTGCCTAGTGCTGGTATTTCTAACTCTTTAGTTAACTACTTTTTAAGTTACAGCAGTTAAGTATTAGGTATTAAGGCTTTTTAATTAGCTTACATTGCCTTGCTACCATGCTCTCTCACTGAAAAGGGCAGATTGCACAAATGGCCACAAATCACTCCCCTCTCTTTATCCAGGCCCCTTTGAAAAGTGATTTGCAGTAGTCCCCATTAGGAAGTGGATTTTACTTCCCATATGAACTCTGGGCTTGGCCAGGTGACTTGGTGTGGCCAATGGGACAATAGCAAACACAGCTCAAGCAGAGGCTGTTGGGAATTTTACCATTATTGGGAACTAGGCCAAGCCTCACCAACCCAGAATGGAATAAATTGCCACCCAACTCACAGAATCATGATAAATAATAACTGTGGATTGAAGCCACTAAGTTTCCATATAATTTATTATAAAATAAAAAATAACTGATCCATTAACTAAAGCTTTCGACACCTTTTCAGGTGCCAAAAGAATTTGATTTCTCTCTCTGGGTCTGAATTTCTGAATGGAATGATGTACAGATAAAATCTCTATCAAGCTGAGGCACCCTATGGTTCAGTTTCAAAAAGCAGTCACATTCAAAGATACAATGGTAAAACAAACAAGCAAATAAATAGGTTGATAAAGTTAAAAGCAACTAAAATATTTTCTGAAGGTCCTTGAGAGAATGCCAAAGGGGAATACACTCATAATGCATTTTAAAACTTAAGATCTTTTGCGCCAGGTTTTTTTCTTCCTCCGTATTTCCCACATAAGTCAACTGTCCCCAAATCCAAAGCTCCCTCTTCTCTATTCGAAGGTGTCCAAAATCTTCTTCACATCATGCCCATGCCCCTCACTGGTCGAGTCCATTTCTCCTGCCTCTTCTTTCTAGAGTAATTCCCTGCCTTTTCCAATATAGATTAGCAAGCTGGCAAGCACTCATCTGATTTTGAACTTGTCTATTACTTCATGTCAACTGCATCAAGAACGAAGTTGGAAGGATGGAATAATTGGTAGGAAAGCGGTTATGGCAGTGGGGGCAGGGTGGGCAGAAGCCATGGAAATGCCTGTGAAGAGCCATATACTAATACTATTTCTGCCTCTGTCTCACAAGAACCTGTGGTAAATAAAGACGCTGGCACAATTTACAGTTCAGTTTGAATGAAGTGACTGAGAAGATTATGGCAATTTAATTAAAAAGCCTTCTGAAAAATAAAAGCAATAATATAGAATGAACATTTCGGAGGATCTCAGCTGAACATGGAAACTTGGCGATCGTGGGTGACAGATTAAAATGAGCCATAAATCTTGATGTTGATAGAGAAACATGTTTATTATTATCAAACATGTTTGGTTATAAATTTTAAGGAACTGGGGCAACTAACTGGGTGACTCAGTCTATTGAGAATCCCACTTGGGCTCAGGGCCTGATCTCATGGTTTGTGAGTTTGAGCCCTGCATTGGCTCTGTGCTCACAATGTAGAGCATGCTTGGGGTTCTCTCTCTCTCTCTCTCTCTCTCTTCCTCCCCCACTTGCACTCTGTCTCTCACAATAAACTTAAAAAAAAATTAATAACAAAAGGAAATTTAAGGAACTGTGCTAGAAGAACAGAGTAATAGATGTAATTTCTAAGCCACTGGAGTAGGAAAAAATCTAAGACAATTCAATCAGTCCAGAGCAAAACAAGTACTATTTCAATTAAAACAATATTAATCTTATAAACCAATTCATGATGCACTGGTATCTTTATAGTTTTCAGGCTTTCATGCAGGGAAATCTTTCAATATCTCCCCCAAAAAGCTTGTAGTTTCTTCCTTGTCATTGTTGCACATTTTCTTTCACATTTATTCTAGGTGTATTATTATACATTACCATAAATAAGAACATAACCATAGCTTTTGTTATTTTTAGCATTTTTATATTTATTTAAAATAGTAAATTTTCACATTTTACCAACACTTGAGTGAAATTCTTAATGATTCTAAGAGATTTTCACTGTATAAGTGATTTCAAAAAATAAATAAATGTTTAAAAAATAATAATTCCTCTTCCTCCACTAGTTATGTCTATTTTTTTTATTTTTAAGTTATTTTTAACGTATATTTTATTTATTTATTTATTTATTTATTTATTTATTTATTTATTTATTTATGAGACAGAGAGAGACAGAGCATGAACGGGGGAGGGTCAGAGAGAGGGAGACACAGAATCTGAAACAGGATCCAGGCGCTGAGCTGTCAGCACAGAGACCGACGTGGGACTCGAACTCTCGGACCGCGAGATCATGACCTGAGCCGAAGTCGGCTGCTTAACCGACTGAGCCACACAGGCGCTCCTAAGTTATTTATTTATTTTTTAAATTTACGTCCAAATTAGTTAGCATATAGTGCAACAATGATTTCAGAAGTAGATTCCTTAGTGCCCCTTACCCATTTAGCCCATCACCCCTTCCACAACGCTTCCAGTAATCCTCAGTTTTTTCTCTATATTTATGAGTCTCTTCTGTTTTGTCCCCCTACCTGTTTTTCTATTATTTTTGTTTCCCTTCCTTTATGTTCATCTGTTTTGTCTCTTAAAGTCCTCATATGAATGAAGTCATATGATTTTTCTTTCTCTGACTAATTTCACTTAGCATAATACCCTCTAGTTCCATTGCAACGTAGTTGCAAATGGCAAGATTTCATTTGTTTTGATTGCTGAGTAATACTCCATTGTATATATATACCACATCTTCTTTATCCATTCATCCCTCGATGGACATTTCCATACTTTGCTATCCATACATTTCCATCCCTCGATGGGCTCTTTCCATACTTTGGCTATTGTCGATTGTGCTGTTATAAACATGGGGGTGCATGTGTCCATTCGAAACAGCACACCTGTATCCCTTGGATAAACACTTAGTAGTGCAATTGCTGGGTCGTAGGGTAGTTCTATTTTAGTTTTTTGAGGAACCTCCATACTGTTTACCAGAGTGGCTGCACTGGCTTGCATTCCCATATTCCCATATGTCTCTTATTTGTAATTCATATCTTATGAATTTGCCAGAATATTCAGAAGAATGTTATATAGTATTTGAGATGGGACATCCTTTACTTTTCTTGTTTGAAAAATTTAATGGAAATGCCTTCGGTGTTTCATCATCAAACATGATGTTGGTTCTTGGCTAAAGAGAGAAACTACTTATTCAAATTGAGGAATTATCTTTGGTCAAAATTTAAAATAATTTTTCGAAAATTTATAAATACTGAAAAATTAATGAGTATTGAGTAATAAGTATTTAACTTACAACTATTCTTTAAAGCAACTGGAAGAGACTGAAACATAGTTTTAATATAACTTGAGTGTGTCCAATTAAATTAAAATCTTTCACCAGTAGTGCACAATAGGTAGGAAATTTCTCCACCATATGTAGGAAATTTATAATGAACAGTAGTGTGAAAGTACAACAGGAACTTTGCATTCTTGCTCTTTTTCTCTTCATTTAAGCGTAATAACTCAAGTGCATGCCTTTGAATATTATGCTTATTCAATTATTTTTGAGTTTCTGTCACAAATATTTTTTCCCCCTGTAGGTTATAATACATCAAATTTGATTAATGCAGAAAGCTCTGACAGATATTTTAGTGAGTTAATTTGTACCTCTTAAATGTTTGAAATTTATATAGTTAGTTGACATCCTGGCAAGGGCAATAAAATACTGAGAAATAGAAATACAAGCTTGTTCTTAGTCAACGTATGTTTTTTGTATCAGCACCATAAAATTCCACACTTATGAATTTTGTTCTTATGCTGTAATCTTACTGGAAGTAACAAATTGTTGTAATACGGATGTCTCTGAGTTAAAAGTAGCAACCTGAAGACCTAGTTTTGTTTGGTTTGCTTAGCTTTTCTGGTTTCACCTCTAGAAAAGATCCTTAAAATAAATCTCTGTTTCAGTATCTCCATTTGAAGGTTTGCCTCTAATCAGTTTTGTGGAAAATGTGCAGATTCTCTCTACTTTTTAATTCATTGATTCATAGCACTTATCCAACACCTACTATGTGCTCTAAATGGTTGAGATAATTCATGAATAAAACAGAGATCCCCTTTCTAGAGAAGTGTACATGCCTGCAGACATTAAACAGGAAATATACACGTGAATTATGTGGTATGTTAGATTCGATATGTTAAATGATAAGGTGTTGGGGGCAGAGAGGAAGCATAGAGTACAGTATAAAAAAAAAGTCCTCAGTATAGCCCTCTCTGGGGTCGGGTTTGAGGAAAGACTTGACAGTGGCAGGGAGTTAGCCATTCCCTTTTTAAGGGAAAAAGGGCTCCAGAAAGAGAGAAGTCAAGTCAATATCCTAAGCCAATATCCTGAGGCAGAATTATGCTGGCTTGATGGGGAAACAGCCAAGAGACCACTAGAGCTGAAATACAGTGAGCGAAGGGAAGACTAGAAGAATCCAGAAAGGTACTGAAGGGTGATTTAGAATCACTGTAAGGATTCTGGCTTTCGTGGTGGCCATAGGAGGGCTTTGGGCAGAAGCTTGACATCATTTAACTTAGATTTATCAACGATCTGTTTGCAGTGCTGAGTGGCCTGTAGGGGGCAAGGGCAGATGCAGTGAGATCTGTTAAAAGTCATTTTAGAATAAAAAAAAATTTACTTTAGTATCTAGTCCACAGGTGATGGTGCTTCTGACCTGGGCGGCAGGGCAAGTGGGAAAAAGTGGTCAGATTCTGGGTTTACTCTGAATGTAGAGTCAACAGGATTTCCTAACCTACTGGATGAGGGTTTTCAGAAAGAAGAGTCAAGGATTCCAAAGGTTTTGCCTGAGCAGATGGAAGGATGGAGGTGGCACCAGCCAAAATGGGGAAGGCTGCCCGTGGAGCACGTTTGCACAGAGGAGTGGAAATCAGGAGTTCAGCGTGGGACTTGCTGAGCTCAAAGTTTCCATGAGACATTTAAGTAGAGATGCCAAGTAAAGGATTGGATATATGTGCATCTAGGGCTAGATTTGTAAACTTGTAGTCATCAGCACTTAGAAGATATTCAAAACCTTGTTTCAAATCTTAATGCTATATACTGGATGATGCACAGAATAACATTCACTTAACAGATGCAGAAATTGTGGCACAAAGTAAAAGTCTGAAAATGCCTAAGCTAACTAGATCCAGGATTCTTTTCTGGCAGGGACAGAGAACACACTTACTTACTGGACTACATTGTGTGTGTGGTCTATGAATCGCCTTATAGTCTAATATTAAAGCGAACATTATAATCAAACATTGTAATCAATACAAATTCGTTACAATAAAACTCTACCCACAATCCCACCCAGAAATCTCCACTGTCTCCATTTTTCACGTTGTCCTTTAGATCTTGTCCATTTATTACAAAGTTACAATTTTAAACCAATATATTCATGTAACACTGTACAATGTTTTCTACATTATCTTTTAATTTCCTAATTGTTACTTTGATTGCTGCATATTCTGTTGAGTATGCATATTCTGTTGAGATATACCATCATCTCCTTACCTCCAAGCAATATACAAACTTGGCTAAAGTGTGTTCTTACGATTATGCAAAAATGACAAATCAGGCTTACTGGGGAAAGACTGAAAGGAAATGTACCAAAGGTATTAGTCCTCCTTGCTGTCAGCCCAGATTCAACATCCTCCAGGAAGTTTTCCTTGGCACTTTAACTGGGTTGAATGCCCTTCCTATTAGCGTCCAGCGCCTCCTACTTCCTGCCACGTTGTAGCAGTGGCCTTTGGGGCTGTCTCCCTCATGCACTGCCAGCTCCATGAGTGAAATGACTGCTGTGTGTTTGTTCATCATTTTGTACCTGCTGCTCAGTAAATCTCTACACCATCACATATGCATAAAAGAATGAACATTGGATTCTACGCTATGAATGGATGGGAGAACAATCAACATCTCAAAATTTGTGCTCCAGTTTCCCAAATTGCCTTTACCATACACATTTTATATTTCAAATGGTTCATACGTGAGTAGAAATATGCTAAAGACAAGTCAGAAGAACTGAAAATCTTAAAGAGATACTTTTCTTTTTTGTTTCTAAAACACAAATAGTATCTGAGGAGCACCAGCAGTGAGTAGAGTATACTATTTCTAGCTTTCTGCTCTGCTGGGACCTTACTTCCTGGCCCTCTTGTGGTGGGGTAGGATAAAGCCATGTTGTTTGTTCTTCCAAAGGAGATGTAAGAAGTAACACATCACTTCCAGATTAGAGTATTGCTGGTGTGAGCCCCTGCAGAGCTGCTTTCCTTGGGACAGTGTCCAGAATGTTCTAGATTGTGGCTTTTCTGTCAGCCAGGTCCCAGAGTGAGAACCACATGAAGGAAAATTCCTAGTCAACTGGAGATGGACATGTTCTACAAGTAAGGAACGAACCTTTGTCATGTGAAGTCACTGAGATTTGGGGATTGCCTGTTATTGAATTACAGCTTAGTCTATCCTGATTGATACTCTGTGAGACAAAGTTGGGTTCATCATACCTTAAAGAGAGACAGCCCTTGAGCTCTAAAACTTGAAAACAGCACAGGGAAATTAACTATCTCTCTAAAGACAGAACAAAATTTAAATGCTGAGATAACAAGAGGAAGTACTTCTACCTAGCAACCACAATACCTACTTGGAAAACCTTAGAGCCATCTCTCTTGTGGCTTTTCCTCAGGGCTAGTTAGACCGACAGTTTTGCTTAATAGGTTAGTAACTGGATGCAGTTCTTAAATGTAACACTGGTGCCTTCTGGACTTTTCCTACGTTAAGTTCAGA
Source organism: Panthera leo (assembly GCF_018350215.1). Lineage (NCBI taxonomy): Eukaryota > Metazoa > Chordata > Mammalia > Carnivora > Felidae > Panthera > Panthera leo. The sequence goes on along the minus strand of NC_056680.1, from coordinate 112,480,534 downwards.
AGCTATCGTATTGACAAAAATAGAACATGGCCCATCAGATTACCTGAGCATTTTTTTCAGCCCTAAATGCCAGTAGCTAGATTGATACTCATCACTTTCTGAAGTACAGGCAGTAAAACTGAGAGTTATAAATGTCAGTTTTGATGTGTGTTTTACTACCTCTGATGGTTCCCAGGGGAGGAAACCAGCAGGCTCTTAATATGGAAGTTCCTTATCTTACCTGAGGCCCTATAAGGACCTGCATTAATTAGTAGCTTTTGGAGAATTTTTAGGGGAGAGCAGCTACAAGATCATGGTGAAGTTCCAGGCTTAGTGTCAAAAGAGCTGGGTCCGAGCATCAGCTCTGTCCCTCTGACTTACGATACCAGAGGAACCAACTTCGAGGACTTTGGCAAATATCTTAACCTGTAACGTCTCATTGATAAAATGTCAGATTATGAGGATTCTTGTGAAAAGTTCATGAGATAAGGCATATGAGAACTTAGAGCTATCTAGGCTCAGAAAGATTAACTTCCTCACTCCTCAGGTTTATTCTATTGATCCTGTCCCTGACCGAGATGGGCAGCTGTCAGAAATGCGTTCAGAGACAGCTCAAGGCTAAATTCATTGTTTAAAATCCCAAAGGATGAGTATTGAGGAGCGGCCATTTTGGGTGTTGGCTCAGGGGTCTCTCCTATAAATAAATGGAAAGAGTCTATCATGTAATTGGCCATTGGTATTCATGGCCCAGCCTCACACCATGAACTCTGGTGATTTCTATCATTCTGGGCATTTTGGGTAAATTCTCATCAGCACATTTGGTCTCTGAGAGGAAGTGGCCCACAGCCTTCCGGGTCTTACTGCTTGGCACCTGCGGATAATACAGAGTCCTTCTCACAACAGAGCCCTTCTGCAGCACGAATGCTCAGAAGCACAGTGCTGATGTTTTAGCCGAGATTCCTGGCTCTAGCTGACAACGGTGTGCCTGAGGAATCGTCATTCAGCTCTCATCTTAAGTTCTGACATTCACTGAGCTAGGCCAACTTGTAGTGGAGCCTTACATCTGAAACAGAATTCATTTCAAAGAACTGACTTGGAACTAGCCTCTTAGTACTGGCTCCAATCAAGCAGTTCCCAAGCATAGGTGATGAGTATAGGTCTTGAGTATGTACTTCAGATCTTCATAATTTAGTATTTTTAGATACTCTGTGAGATTATCTAAGAAGAGAAATGATAGGAAAGAGATTGTATTTTATTTCATGCGCCTCCATAACTCTTGTCCTTAGACTTTATTGGATTCAGTGGCAAAAACATCTCTCCAAGAAATTTTTGTTTAGTCTTCTTTTACACTTGCTTCACCTAAAAATCCCTATTCAAATACATTCAAGAAGAGGATTTATTTCAGGTTTCCTTCATGCTTGTGGGTCAAGTAAGGAGAATATAATTTGGAATTCTCAAAGTGCTTCGATACAAAAGTCTAGCACTTAAAAGAGAGTTTGCATTTTTTAACAATGGAGTATACACTATTTTCTCTCTCTTTGACTTTGAGGTCCCCAGTCAATTCAGGGAGCATTTTCTTCCCACATTTATTGAACACTTACTACTTGTTAAGTACTTCGCATATGCCATCATATTCAAGACTCCCTAACAGCTCTGGGAGGTAGGTACTTTATCCTCATTCTACTGGCAAAAAAGTAGACCAGGGAGATTAGTGTCTAGAGTCACTTAGTTGGTAAATAGCATAGTCTAGGTTTGAACTCTGGGTATCTCACACCTGAGTTGGAGTTACTGTCTCTCAGTGGCAGTGATAAAAGATAGATTTGCAAGTCCTGAGAAATGGATTTGAGTCATTTTTCAGGAATGAATGGAGAGGAGAAAAGGAGTTCTAAGAAGGCAGTGGGATAAAAAACCTTGGGAATGGTTTGAGGCATCCTTGTACACATCAGAGGACACAAGGAACTGATTTGGATACTGGAATTACCCTCTATGGAAATTCTTCTTTCCAGAAACGTGGAACTGCCCACCAATGGGGAATGGTTAAATGAAGGCTGGTTTATTCATACAGCAGAATCCTTTATAGCCCTTAACAAGCCAGAGGCTCAATATATAATGTCTGTGTGCCATCCAGTAGTCTCTTTCCTCTCCTACCAAAAGGGGAAAAATAATCATACCTAAGTGTTAGGGATATTGTGAGAATTAATACAGTAACTCCTGTAAAATGTTTCAGAGTGTGCCCAGCACATGGTAAGCACTCAGGAGCAGGTACTTTTAGTATATACATGACATGAAAAGATGTCCATAATATTTGACCTATAAAGAGGAGAGGCTAGGGGTGCCTTGGGTGGCTCAGTCGGTTGGGCCTCCAACTTCAGCTCAGGTCGTGATCTCACAGTTTGTGAGATTGAGCCTGGCATCGGGCTCTGTGCTGACAGCTCAGTGCCTGGAGCCTGCTTCAGATTCTGTGTCTCCCTACCTCTCTGACCTTCCCCAGCTCACGCTCTGTCTCTTTCTCTCTAATAAATAAATAAACTTTAAAAAAAAAAAAAAAAAAAAAAGAGGAGAGGCTATGAAACAGTGTGTCCAATGTGATTCCATTTTTGTAAATACATACATGTGTGTATGAAATATGTGAAAGCATACACACCATAATACTAAGAGTGTTAATCTCTAATCTCTGTGATTATGAGAGTATTATTTTCTTACAAATATAGTATATAAGCATATAAATATATATGCACATATACACATATATATATATGAGTATATAAATATATATAGTGAGCCCCTTTGTCTATTTCACTCTCCCCTCACCCTGGGTGATTTTTATAATCAGAAAAAAAGTTGGTTTCCATTTTGGTAAAAAATAAAACAAAAATAAACAACCCTTTGGGAGAAAAAAACGATACCCTATGATTCCAGTTTCATCTCTGGCTTCCGAGTTCGAAGTCAAGTTAGTGAAGACACAGATGACAAGACATAAGTCTCAGTTCTGTCATCTTAGCCAAGTCATTTAACCTGGGTCTCAGGTCCTTGTAGGATTATTGTAGAAAAAGAAATGAGCGAATATGTGAAAGCACCTGAGCCCGCACCGGGGGCTATCACTCATTGTTTCTTTTGCAGGCTTTAGAAGGAGCATTTTGTTTGTAGGGCTTATGACCATGACAACCAGAGTTTTGCAACAATAATGAGAAAATCCTGTCCAAACCTCAATGGCTCTTCGTTATGTTACACAAACTGCATGTGCAAGAATCTCAGTATTTAAAAAATCCTCTTCTAAATGAATATTATCTCCATCTACTGAGATGACTACAGGACATTGAGTGCCCACACCCATGGCATCTTTATGAGGAAATGAACCACGGATTCTCCACACCCCACTCATGTGTTCCAAAGTCTCCTCTGTACCATTTACAATATGTATCATTCAGCACACTATTCACCATTAAAACCACAGGACACAGATTTGGAATAGGAATGTAGGACAGAAGTAGCCAAGAAAATGGTCTCTTTCTCCTTGTTTCTCTCTCTGTGCAAGAGCTTGTCCCAAAGTCTCTATTGATTATAAGATTTTAATGCCCCAAGACATCTCAAAAAAATAAATCTTCCTTTATAACCAAACATAAATGTCACAATGGAAAAAATGAGTGTGAGAGTGTACAGACGGGCAAAAGTTCAAATTGTTAGTCCTTTGGTGGTTTTAACTCAAAATGATTAAAGCCTTAGGCTTCTCAATCTTGAGTCGTGACTTTTATTTTGGTCAACTCCTACATGCAAAAAGTAATATAATTTAGATAGATATTTTATTTAAAATTCAACTATAGCAATAAATTTATCTATTTCAAATCTGCTAGGCTAAAAGCTGACTGCCCTCTGGTGGGCTGTTACTAAAATATTTAGCACCTCTTCAACTGAATTGCTTTATTTGATACCGCACAGTGCCACAGGATCATTTGACCATTTAGTTCATCAAATAAAAACATTAATTGGGCACAGGAGAAAACTTTAAAAAGTTAAAGACGCTTTATTCATATAAAAGCATATGATAACTTGAGTTGAGCTAATTTCTAATTTTTAAATCGGTTTTAAGTGCCAATTGATTTCAGTTTCAAGCTTCCGTTAAAGTGGTGGGAGCAAAGCACACAATTTTTGCAATTCCATTTTCATTTGTGGCATATCCGCCTTTTGGTATGTATACTCTTTTTCAGCTGTTAAGCAATGGAAAAAATAAAGTGTTTACCACACGTGGGTTCTGTTTCCTGTTGCTGCTTAAGTGTAATTTTACTGTTTGAAAGAAAAAAGGGATAGAAATGAGATAATTGTATTCTTGACCAAAAAAAAAAAAAAAAAGATTATATTGGTTCAGGGAAAAAAAAGGGCTAAAAATACCATATCAATGAGTAAGAGCTGGGATGGTTATACACAGAAAAACATATTTAGGGAGTATTGATAAGACATTTTGGAATTAAAAAAAAAATTCTAATGCTTTCAATCTTGTCATACGACAGGATCTCATTCTCCTCTGTTTGCAATTCCCCCTTAATACATAAGCTCCAGTGAGCCGACATGTCAGGCATGCCAACTAACTGAATTTTTTAGTCTTCATCTAGCTATTTGGATTGTATATATTAACAACCTCTGAGGCATCACTAGCCTCATTTTGTCAGACATTATCACTAGCTGAGAATTCCAACTCACATTTTAAATTATTTCCTCAGCACATATCTCATACTTATGCAAGCAAATCGTGTGAATAGTATTCAAATTCACATTAACAGAGTTATTTCAAAAAGATAAAGACTGGGCATATAAAAGTCAGGAATCAGCAAACTACTTTAAAAAAAAAAACTCTTAGAGTTTCTGTAAGGAAAATGAAAAAGAGCACTGAGCAATTAATCTGGTCAATTTCATCAATATTTATAAATATCTGGAAAATTCAATTTAACACCCCCCTCACTTTTCTTGGTAACACTTCCTTGACAATGACATAAAGATTAATTTATTAACTCTCAATTTCATTTCACATTTGCAAATGGAATCTTAAAGAAGAAAACCCTCCCTTTGTAACAACGGAATTGAAGTTGCAGTCAAATTAGTACGTTAGGTTAATTTTGTTATTGCAAATACTCAGGTTTAAGACAAGCTAGAGGAATATTTAAATACATGCAGAGCCCCCAAATTCAGCCTCTCAGGCAGAAGACATTTGAAACATGCCACAGAAACTAGAGTGTATTTCTCCAAAATAGTCAAGAAAATCACACAATTTAGCATGTTACCTGCAAGTATTTTGGTGCATGTTAACATTTTTTAGATTTGCTTTTGAACTAATTAAAGTATGAAATGGACTGAAAGTGTAAAGATGCCACTTTGGTGAGATTTGCCCCCCCATCCAATACGTAGTAAATGGAAATATACAAGTGGTGAATGCCCATCAGTGAATTACTGCTTTAAAATTATAATAAAATTTGCTGTTCTACAAAGGCTTAGTTTAAAAGCGGTAATGGCAAACCAGGCTATCCATTTTCTCCTCGCCCTGCAGAGACAGCACTGGAGCTAAAGGCTGTTGCCAGAGGTTTTGCTTTCTGTCCCCCTCCCCTTCGACACCCCCAGCCCACCCCTTCAGCCTGAGGGAATTAGAAATCTCCGTGTTCAGTTGAGCTGTTGTTACAGTTTTGCATTTAAAAATTATTTAAATTATAGATCCCGGGGCATTGAGATCGTTGTTCATGCCAAGTTTTCAGTTCGGTTTCAGAAACATTTGAACGGAAATACATGCCTGTGTAGGTGAATCTCTGTCTACACAGAGTAAAAAAAGTCGTCTTATCTAGCATTTCCAGGTACATAGGAATTGAATAATTAATGTGTTTGTGTAAATATATATAATCCTGCAATTGCCTCTGAACTTGCAATAGTCTACATTCTATCAGTGCCCATTAAATCAATATCTGTATAGTTTAAAATGTGATTTTTACATCACAAATGTGTACCGGCTAATGGCAGCTTTGCGACTTCTGATCCGAAAGCTGGTTTTATCCTCCACGGCACATTCCTTTTTCCATCAACAGAGGGCACTCTGTCGTTTGCCAAGGAACCCAGCTATGCAAGGGGCCTAGGGCTGGGAGAGCAGCATCTGACAGATGAGGTTCGCGCAGAGTTTGTTCCAATAACAGGCAGAAGCTCTTCCAACTGGTCAGCGTGTAATTTATTAGAAATGCTACTGATCATTGAAACAACATACCTGAATGAAAGAGAACCCCGTGATTTACAAAAGCCGACTGCAAGTGACTTTTAAGTCAGGGGTGTGTTATTATTTGAGCATCACCCAAATGGTTAGTATTAGAAATCATCATATGCATAAAACTCAGATGCATGCTCAAATCCAAGCTCACCTTGTAGAGAGAGTGACAGCTTTATTTATGTTGTCTGCCCTCGCGCCGGGTGCAGGAGTGTCTTTAGTGTGCCTGCTTCAGTACAACTTAAATATCTTATAGCTGTTTTATATTTGATCCAAGAAAAATGAAATAATTCCTCATATGGTAATCCATCTGGGTCATAATTGACACATTAGAGAGGGTCTAGCTTTTTTTCTCTGCCACAGGTTATAGAGAAAATTTCAGCTGCTGGCGCTATTAATTTTTCACCAGTCAAAGGCACTAAATTTAAACTGAAAACTTGAAAGAATGAAAAAAGATGCACTTCAAGAAAATTAGATTTTCTCGGGCTATTTGTCCAAGATCTACATTTACTGATATGTAATTTATTAGACACTTCAACACAACGAAGTAATCATAACCAGGTAGTACAAGGATTGCATTTTACTCTCTGTGGCAGACAAGTTTTTACAAATGTCCTAAAGCCATTGGAAAAGCAACAGTGAGAAATCCTAATCGACACCAAAATCAACATATTTGACAGAAGCGTGTGCATTATTATGGCCCATTATTTTAAATGAGAGTATTCTATCTCAAGAACTGGAATGATACCACAAATAATAGAATAAATGGGAATGTACAAGTCAAACAGCGTGACAGAAACTGCTCAGACTTAGAAAAAAAAAAGCTTTTTAGGATACAGATGTGTTCTAAAAATCCTCTTAGGAGAAAATGTGCACCATTATCACAGAAGGAAAGAAATGCAACGTTTTCTAGTGTCAAATGTATGTTTATGTAATATTAAGGAAGACGAAGCAAATATTTAAAAGCTAGGATACCGCATACGGCTGACAATAATTCCTTTATCGTCTACCCGACCAGAAGATAAGTGCCATTTTCCTTCTTTTGCAAATATATTTGCCAGCAGCTGTTTCAACATTTATAAAGACCATTTCCACTGATTGCCAAATAACCATAAATTCATTTATGCATATTTTTGCGTTGGAGGCATAAAAATAATTACATGTCTGATTAAATCCACTTATGCCTTCATGTCTTACTAAATCTATAATAGATATGAATTGTTACAATGTATTACATCAAAGTGCATAAATAATACAATGCAGATGTAGAGTCCGGCTCTCCCGCAACAGAACAATAATTCACACAAATACTGTTGGGACACATTATTAAAAATAATTTATTGTAGAAATTGTTATGGAATGTCTGACACATAAAAGTAGGACTTCAGCTACACGACTGGAAAAACTGTCCTTGCTTATCATTGCTTCACTCTCCTGAAATACATACTAAATAATTATTGTGGTGAGCTTGTCGTTAGAATAATTAAACCGAAAACTCCATTTTTTAATATGCAAACTATGGGATACTATATATATATATATATATATATATATATATATACATGCATATATGTATATATATATACACGTATATATGTGTGTGTATATATATATATATATATATATACACGTATATATGTATATATATACACACACACACACACACACTTCTGACTTTGCTATATTCTTGAGGTATGTAAGTTGCTCCTCCCACCCCCATCCCATCACTCCATCCGCCCCCACCCACCTCCTCCGCCACTTGGAACCAAGGTAATTTAAATGATTACAGTATTTGGAGAAAGGCTCTAAGGGACTGTTCAAAGTTAAGAATCTCAACGCTTAGAAACAACAGTTTGGTTCCACTCTTCACTCCCTGCAATAGAGCTGGCATTTTGCTTTCTTTTGATTGAGACTCAGCTTATAATAACTTTAATCACATAATATTTAACCATATTTGTTATACCACAACACTTGGTAACACTTCATTTTGAGTGTCCCAGCATTATTAATTCATTTGGTATTCATTGTAATAACACAGATCATAATGAACTCATTTGGTATTCATGTGGATGTCATAAGTACTTCCATAGGAATTGTACTGCATTGCAGCATTAATTAAACACACTCCCTAATTTCCTCAGGAAAACAGGAATATACTGTATTTCTTAAGTACCAGGTCTTTCAAGAGCACACACACCAGGCTGTTTTATCAAGTCATACATAGAATCATCTGCGTATGCCTTTATGAACACACCAAAATCACTGTCTAGATTTTTGTAGATCATGATATATTTTCTTACTATCAGCATCTCACGAATGTAGAGAGAAGTAGTATTTACAATCGCATTTCTCATGCAAAGAAGAAAACAACCCTACATTAATTTCTAGAATCTCAAGGATAGATAACGTCTCTCTTTAAAAACAAATACACAAATAACAAATACCCAGAGAATGAAAGCCATCTGAACAGTGGGAGCTTTGCTCATATTCTTCCCCCCGCCACCGCCGCTTTCCCAGATCCCAGAGATGCCCATGACTCTGTGGCCTTGGCTCCTTATATCCGCTATTGTGTATGCCACTTGTGTGATGTCATTTACTCAACCAGGAAAAAATACCAGCCCTCATCAGCATCCTGAGATGGCAAACGAAGTGCCTTATAAAAGATAGTATGGAACCGTTTTAAAGAGAGATCTTCTAAGATTTACTAACCTTCCATCACATCAAGTTTTATACAGTGATACAGGCTTTTAATATGTTCATAAGAGGAGCTGATCCTCAATCCCTTTTCTGTCAGCAGAGGCCAATCACATTTCTCAGTCCCATCTTACCCCTTATATGAAAGAAAAATGATACCAGGTTTGAGATAAGGCAAGATTCTGTCATGAGTTTCAGCTTGAAGCACCGGGGGGTTCCTCAGTTAATATGAGGGACTTGTTGTTTACTTGATTTTTGCTTGTTTTTTGGCATACCACTTTATCTGGTAACTGAAATCAGGTAGCAGCATTAGGAAGTAAACCCATACACGGAACTACATTTCCCCCACTTGATTGTGCGTTTCAAGGTGGAGTAGGAAGGGTGGTAAGGATTATTCAACACTCCTCAAAATGGGGATCTTTAAATACCACTTAAACCTCTGCATTATTTGTTCATTATTTCTCAGGTGCGATATGGATAGACAAACATCGCTTCCAGTATGATGGCTTCTCCAGGGAAATACTTTCTCTCAATCCTATAAAAGACTTGGAACAGTTCTAATCCTTTCTATAAGAATTATAATTTTAAAAATATTTTAAAATAACACAAGTATTGCACTCTTCCAAAACAGAAAAGGGGAAGTAGGAGACTGCAGTTTATGAAGACATCTATTTTTTCAGTACCTTTAGACATAATGCAGTTATTTTCACTGAAACCCCATGCACTGAGGAGAGAGAACTCCCTTCACAATTCTAATGCAGTAGAGGAGACAGATCTGGTTTTTTCTCTTATGGTTTGTAACTCCTGTTACCTTTAATAGGAACTGTACATCAAGGCGTGGAGAGAGAACGCCATTCCTGTTCTGTAGCTGGGAGAATTACGGACTGTTCAGAATCTCCCTGACACCTGGGTACAATGGGACAGGTTAAAAATGTTGCCTCCTGTGAATTCTAGGCTTTTGTTCATTTCAACATTCAAGGCAGACCTTTCAGACACGAAAAGTACTTCAAAGGTATGCATTTATTTTTGTGTTTGTTTTTTTGTTTTTTCCAGGTTCCCGGTCCTTTCCCTGAGAATAGTTGGTATTGATCTTTGCACTGAAATATTTTTAGTATGCCAGTGCCACTTACCTCGATGCTCCCTGTTTAATAGTGGCAGATTCTGTTTTGCCACTGGTGGCAAACAGTTTAATTAGGAACACAAAATTGCTGCCTGCTTTATTCCCCAACCCCCCCCCCCCCCCGCCGCCTGCCAACAAATGTCTGCTTTTCGTCTAAGAATAAGAAACTACCACTATAAAAATCTCTTTCTTTGAGCTGTCTCTAATGAAACTTCCTGATTCCACTTGTTTTACCAAGCTTTCTCTGCAACAATTTATTCTTTCTTTCTAAACAGACCTTTAGGTATGCGAGGCCGTTTGTAAATTATATGGTGCTGGCAATATCATGAAATATCATGACTGCAGTTTATAGGCAGATGAAGGGGGATGAGTTGTAACAAGAATAAATTACACAAAATACATTGGGGGAGGAATGGGAGAGCACTGGTGCCAGCAAAATTATTAAACTTTAGAGCGGTACTTAATGAGGACACTAAATTAAGTGACCTTACGAATGGATGGACATAGCAAATGGGATTCTCAGGGAATTATCTTCCATTATCTTACAAAGAAATGAGGGGACACAGTATCACAGGCCAAGATCAGAAAAGTACAGGTGAACCGAATATTAGCAAATAAGCAGTTCACTGAGAACAACTATCCCCTTAGAATCATCCCGAATGCACTACATAAATTCACATGCTGGTGAAAAGAATGTGATTTATGGTTTGGGGCCATACATTTTATACCCAATTTTGCCTTTTGACAAATATGTCTGGCCAGAAGCATAAAAGCGTGTGTTATCTCTGTAATTAATATAAAGTTATGAAGGCTATTGGGAACTAGACTATCAGTCATGTGCTAGAGAGTCCCCTCTCTACCTATTTACTCTGTTGGTGAAATGGAATGTTCATTCTGACTGATCTACGGAAACTAAGTGAGGAATCACTAATACATGGGTGAATATAAATTAGAAAATACAGTCATATGTGTTTGAATACGTGTTGTGTATGCATTTTGCTCATGGGTGCTTTTTTTTTTTTTGAGGTAGAATTAACGTTCAGTAAAGTGCACAAATCTTACATGCTCAGCTCAACGAATTTTTGCACATGCATACTACCTTGTGATCACTACCCGGACCAATATTTTCATTACCCTAGAAAGTTCCTTCCTGCTCCTATCCAGTCCATGCTCCCCCAGAGCCAAGCACTCTTCTGACTTGTGTCACCACAGATGAGTTTAGAATGTTCTTGAACTTATATGAAACCATGGATATATACTCTTTTGTGCTTGGGATCTTTTACACTTAATACAATTTTTTGCTTTGTCACCATCCTCCATTATTAAGGATTGAGAGGGTTGGGAAAAATAGGATAAGTAACCCTGAAAGCATCCAACAGCTTCCTTTCCCCTTCTCCTCCTCCTCCTCCTCCTCCTCCTCCTCCTCCTTCTTCTTCTTCTTCTTCTTTTTTTTTTTTTTCCAGTTCTGTTCTGTTCTATGTCATTAAAGCTCAGAGGGTAGGAGTGTGGGCTCAGTCTTGTCTCCAGCTTGGAATTTTAGCTCCTTCACTAACTTATGTGAACTTGGGGAACTTAAAACCTCTGTGTCTTAGTTTTCTAATTAGAAAAATGAGATTGTGGTAGTTGTCAGATCTAAAATAACCTATATCAAGTGTTCACTATTGTTTCCTTCCATTCAATGATAATATTAAGATCAGTCTAAGATATTCTTTTTTTAAAATGTTTATTTTTGAGAGAGAGAGAGAGAGAGAGACTGAGTGTGAGCAGAGGAGAGGTAGAGAGAGGGAAGACACAGAATCTGAAGCAGTGAGTCAGCACAGAGCCCGACACGGGGCTCAAACTCACAAACTGCGAGATTATGACCTGAGCCAAAGTTGGATGCTTAACTGACTGAGCCACCCAGGCGCCCTAAGCCAAGAATATCCTAAGTAAAAAAAAAGAAGGGCTCTTTGTTGGGCTGCTCAGGAGGACAACATGCAGAAGGATCAAGACTCCTGGGTTCTAAAAACAGTGGTTCCATTTAGAAAAAAAAAAATCAGCCCCAAACTGCCTTATCACATCCCAATAGGGCAAATAAAGTTGCTGATATGAGTTCTTTCCTTGGTACATCTGTGTCATTACTGGTAATTTTTGAATAAAGGAAACGCTATTGGTAAAAATATATTTATGTGGATTTCACAATTACCAATGCATATTTGAGACAACCGCTGGTAAGAATTGATAGATTTTAGAACTAGAAGGAAACTTAAAAAACGATTCAGTTTATTCTCATTTAAAGATGAGGAAACTGAGGGAAGTCAGGGGATTTACTTAAGGTCAATGAAAAAGTCAAGAATTCTGCCTCATAGCCCTGGGCAATGGTTCTCGAAGCCCCCAAAGCATCAGCTACCTGTCACCTAATGCTGGTGTAACATGTGAGAGATGCACATTTTCAGGCCACACCCAAGGCCTGCTAAATCAGAAACTCTGGGGATAGCTCCACCTCCACCCCCTGCAGTCTATGCTCGAGCTTGCCCTCCAGGTGGCTTTTACCTACTGACACTGGAACCTCACACTAGTGCCTTGTATTGTCTGCGGACTAGCACAATCTACCTCGTCTGGAAGCTGGTTAGAAATGCAGACTCTCAGACCCTAGATCTACTGAATTCTACACTTTAAGATGCCCAGATGATATGTATCCCAATTAAATCTAGGTAGCATTGATCTACATTAGCAGCCAAGGTCTACCAGGATCTTTGCTGTTTAATACCATCAGAGCCCAACAACCCCAAGCCCCTTCCAGAGGATAAGCCAAAACAACTATATTAATACTAAAAATTAGTGAGTTCCTCCTATGTGCCAGATCCTGTGCTAAGCTAACCTTTGTGGAGACATTTATACTTCTAAATCCTTTAATACAGAAATAATTATCTCCTTACTAAAAGGAAAATAGTCTTTAAAAATTTTTTTTAAAATATTTATTTATTTTCAAGAGACAGAGAGTGAGTGGGGGAGGGGCAGAGAGGGTGGGAGACAGAACCTGAAGCAGGCTCCAGGCTCTGAGCTGTCAGCCCAGAGTCCCACATGGGGCTTGAGCCCATGAGATCATGTCCTGAACTGAAGTCAGACGCTTAAATGACTGAGCCATCCAGGTGCCCTAAAGGAAAATAGACTTAAGAGTTCTTCCTCACCCAAGGCATACCATTAGTAGATGGAGGAAGTGAGGTAAAATCTTGGCTCTTCTGGACCTGTTCCATGACTCTCTTCTCCCGAGACTAAGCACTATGGTAACTACCTAAACTGGGATCTATTTATATGCTTTTTTTTTTTAGAGAGAGAGAGAGAGAGAGAGAGAGCCTGTGAGCTCATGTGTGCGTGAGCAGGGTGAGGGACCTAGGGAGGGAAGGAAGGAGAGAGGGAGGAGGGAGAGAGAGAAGGGAGAGAGAGACAGAGAAAGAGGGAGAGAAAGAGAGAGAGAGAGAGAGAGAGAGAGAGAGAGACTCCTAAGCAGGCCCCATGCTCAGCACAGAGCCTGATGCAGGGCTGGATCCCATGACCCTAGGATCATGATCTGAGCCAAAATCAAGAGTTGGGATGCTCAACCCACTGAGGCACCCAGACACCCCCATTTATCTGCTCTTAAACCAGTTTTAATTTACAGAAATTATAAAAAAGTCTAAAGGCATCCATGGATATGATATCTTGAGTATTACCATTGATAATTTTTTAAAGTTTTTATTTAAGTAATTGCTACACCGAATGTGAAGCTTGAACTCACAACCCCGAGATCAAAAGTCACACACTCCTCCAACTGACCCACTCAGGTGTCCCACCAGTGATAATTTTTTTAAGTTTATTTATTTATTTTGAGAGGGTGTGAGCAGGGGAGGAGCAGAGGCAGGGAGACAGAGAATCCCAGTCTCCATGACACCAGCACACAGTCCTACAGCGGGCTGGATCCCACAAACCTGGGGATCATGACCCAAGCAGAAACCGAATGTTGGACACCACCCAGGTGCCCCAGCCTTTATAATTTTTAGGAGGTTAATGACAGCACTAGGGCAATAGGCCAGGCCAATGCTTGCTTAAAATATAGTGAAGAACTATTCAATGCACCCTCCACTGCAGTCTGTCATATACCAATATTTTCACAACACACAATAAAATGAATAGAAAAAAGTTTAAAAGACCCAAAAAATGCAAGGCAACTTTCTAAAAGATTCAATAGATGTAACATTATACTGTTAAGTTGCTATAAAAATTTCTGAATGCTTATTCTCCATAGCTGTACTTACAGTGTCGTAGACCAGTAATAAACAGTTTGCAGACTGGTATTGCTCTGGAAGTACACTTCGAGGAGCAAGAAAGCAGACAATCTATAAGATAAAATCAAGCTATAGCTCAGGCCAGTTTTAAATAGCACAAAATAGGTTAAGTGGATTCTATGACTCCATTATTTCCATTCCTAGAAAGGTGTGGAAAGCCATTAATACTTTCTCCCAAGCCAGCTTTAGTAGCATTTCCTTTTTTGGAGCATTCATTCATTCATCCAACCAACACCTAGTGATAACTAATTATGTGCCCGATTCTTGGATTCAAACAACTAATTAAGACATAATCCCTACTTTTTGACACTCACATAGTGGTAGTGATAGTAATTTCCTGTCTGTACATTGAGTTTTTATCTCTCTATCCATACATCTATATCCTTCCTCTTAAAAACAACAACAACAAAAAGAATTTGAAGTGACTTACTTCATCATACGAGATAAAGAAAAAAAAATAGAAGTTTTATATTGTATAGCATTTTATTAGTATCTCATTCCAATCTTGCCTCCTCATACTTGAGATCATGACCTGAGCTGAAATAAGAGTCTGATGCTTAACCACCTGAGCCACCCAGGCACCCTGACTGTGTCCATTTGAAAGATGAGAAAGGAGGGACTGCCTTTCGTGCTCAAAACCATACAAGGGAAAACAGGAAATCAAATTTAGGTTCATTGCCTCTAAACCCAGTGCTCTGTTGACTATGCCCTAGCCAGGGGTGATTTTCTCCTCCAGTCCTTCATCCATTGTAATCATTGCCTTTCTTTTGAATACCTGTCCATTCCCAAGCATCATGACCTCATGGCCCTCCTCAAAGCATTTGCCTTAAATGCTTTCTGTATGTTTCTATTGCCTTCAGTTTATGATTAAAAAAACAAACAAACAAAACTTCTACCTGTGCTTCTATCTACATTTCTATAGAGCTAAGGGTCCTTCCTTTCTTTCAAATTCCTATTTCAAACTGGTCTGTATCCTAGTCACTCCTGAGTTTACTCTATGCTGGATGATAGCTGTATTTACTGGTATCCAAAGACCAGTTGTTTTCTTTCTATCTGGGGGAAGACCTAGTTAAGATGGTGAGATAGGGTAAGTCTTCATTACTTCTCTCTTGGTGCTGTGTTTTTATCCCCAGATCAGTGGCCTATGCATGAATACTTTTGTCTTCCTTCCTTTAGTAAAACAGTCTCTCAGAGCATTTATTCATGTAAAGGTGTAATGGCGGCAAGGAACACAAAGCATCAACCACCAAGAGGCATGTATGCATTTTGTTTTCTTCAGTATTGTATTGCCATAGCTCAACATCCTGCCTCTCAGGTGGTAAGTGCTCAGTAAGTATTTACTGAATGAATGTTAAATGAATTTGTAATTTGGTAGAATGAAACCTTTTTTTTCCCCCCTAAAGGACTGACAGAAACCAAAACGTGAGCTTCCATCATTGGCCTGGCACCGTGTTCAGGGCTCCCATGCTTTTTATTTAATTCATGCCTACCTCATTTATCTCCTTGCCTCTGGTCTGCCAATCTACCTCTGCACATCTGTCTGAACGATGGCTCTATAATTCATATCTGATTATGCCACTTCTTTGCCTTAAATGCTTTCTGTATGTTTCTACTGCCTTCAGTTTATAATCAAAAAAACTTCATCAGGTGATATTCAAGGCAGTGGCAGGAGAAGAAAAAAGTGACCAAATACAAGGTTATTTAGAGGATGCAATTGATAGGAATTGGGATCCAATTGGATGAGAGATGACTGGATGTTAAAGATCAAGCTGGTGAGGAAGGTACTAGAACAAGCCACATTGAGAAAAGCCCACTTATATCTGTGGCTTTGTTTTCCCACCCCCATCTGCCTTCTCTCAAAATCCACAAAGTCCAGAGAGACTCCTTTAGATTCATCTTTCTGCATAATAAGGAAGCCAGAGATGATAAAACACAATTGTAAGACCTTAGTTTTAAGTGTATATATTTTGAAGGTTGCTACCTTTCCCACGTTAGTTTAAAATATCTGCGTTTCCCATTGTGAGAGCACAACCGTTAAAACTACATGCACTAAATACTTATTTTCTTTGTAGGAAGAGGATTGGATGGGGAGACGAAGTTATTTAGATGACATCTCACTTATTGGTGAATGTTGGTTGTGAACAAAACCTTGGAACAAAACGGGTGGTGGAAGGCTATCAAGAATAGAGGAAAAGTCTTGGAAGAATGTCTGGGGCCAAGTAAAAGGCATCGAGAAGCAGAAACTGTGGAGAGTAATGGCATAAGATCAGGCACCCAAACCAGCTATGTCCTCTCTACCATTTATTTATTAGCTGGGTGATCTTGAATAAGTTGCTTAACCTCTTTGTTACAGTGATAAGATGAGAATTATAACAACACCTACTCATAGATATGTAAGTTAAATAAGATTTTTCTCAACACAATGGTTAGCCTCCCCAAATGCCCAGTAGAAAAGCCACAGTTATCTCTATGAGGCCATATGAACATATGAGCAGGGTTACTTACACTTCCAAAATGTTCTGCCATCTAGAAACACCTATCTTCCAAGGTTCCCACATGGGATTGGTGTTCAATCTGATTTTTGCCTTAAAATGATACAGCAAAGAGAAAATAGAAATAGCTAATATCCTTTCCAAAGAGCAGAAAAAGCCTTTTCACCCCTGTTAGAATAATCAATCAAAAGAAGAACAGATTTCAGGGACAGTGAGAAACCAGAATTAATTTATGAACTGTGCTTTTGAAAGCTCTGTCACAGAATGGGGCGTGTGTTTCTGCTTGTGTCCTCCTGTCCCACATAGGAAGCCACCAGGACATGGAGACGAGTTTGGGGGAAGCTGAGAAAGCTTATCTGAGGCACTGATTCTGCTCCGTGCTTTCTGAAGCTCTGAGGCAAGGGCTTCAGTCTGCAGAATGGTGGGTTCCAGATGAGCTTGCATCAGAATCCCTGGAGTGCTTGTAAATTACACATTTCTGGGCCTCAACCCAGATTCATCGGTCTGGGGCGTGACCATTTTGCATTTTTAACAAGTTTCCAAAAGTGATGCCAATGATGTTGGCCTGGGACCACCTTTTAGGAACTAATCTACAGAACTGAGAGGTCATTCCCTAGCTAAAAAGAGTTCCAAAGTATAGGCTCTTCTTGATGAGCTGTTAGGATTATTTTTAAAAAGTCCTTTTCTTCTTAGAACACCCTCTGTTTATGGGCCCCGACATTTCAACCCACATCATCAACATGTTCCTTTGCCCATTGTCCTTCTTGGCAGTTTAGTTCCCTCAATTTCTCTTGCATCCCCACTCTCCTTACAGAAATCTTGCCAACAGATTTTTTTGGTTAGTGCTTTGGATGCTTTGTATTGCACTTTTCCTGCTCTATCTTATTAGAAGGTTCGGTTGCTTTGTAACTGAAATCTTCCTTCTTCTCTAAGATTTCCCCCAAAGTCCTTGCCGGTTGTCTTATATGCAGAACAGAAATATACCTAACAGAGCTAACTTTGATAGTACACTTCATCAGAATGTATTTACCACGTAGCACACATATATTTTAAATCAAAAGCAAGACAAACTACCAACACTTGCAACTGGTAATTTAGGTTATGTGTAATAAACTGACTTCTTTAGCAACAGTAATAAAGATTTTGCTAGTGACTTTGGTCCTATCAAAGGGCTGAAAACCTACAGAAACTTTTGTGGCCTTTTTGTAGCTTTTAATTAATTTTACCTTTTTGTTTTAATACAAACCTTAATTTAGACTCTGTTATGGCCAATTTAATATTTAAATATCAGTTTGCAACACTATCTCAACTGGATCCCCCACTGTGTCCAATTTAGTATTTTAATTTTTAGAATGGCCAAATACAGTTTTTAAAATGTTGCTCAAGTAGAAATATGTGGCCAAGAATAAGAATCCTAGTGAAGTTTTAGCTTTAACTTAATTTTGCTCTTTCTTTTGAGTCGAGACAACGAAATGGGTACTTTCATTTTACTTATTACAACTGACTGCTTTCTTTATAGCTGTGAAAACATAAACAGCTTGCCACATTCATCAAAGAAGTCACGGTGCCTGTTTGTTTGTGTATGCAGGTTTGTGGTTTGTGCGTGTGTGTTTGTGTGTGTCTTTTTAAAATGCCGCGCCTGTTCTATGTGGTACTTAACCACAATGACAGTGACTGGCCATAATAAAAGCTTCCATTAATTCTTGCTTTGCGTCAGAAAAGTGAGCATTTAAGTCAGCTCTACAGATTCAGGGAATAGGTCTCTTTCCTAAGACACCAAAGAAGGGAATAAATAAAAACTCAACTCCAAAGGAGAATTAATATAAAGGATGACCCAGTAAACTAGTTAAAAGAAAAACATAAATGTCCTATCTCTTGTGAGTTGAATTTCCAAAAACACTCCGTCTTATCCGGCCACTATTTTTTAAGCAATCACACTTGGGAAACAAGAAGATGTGAAGTGCATGTCACTTTATTAAATGGGGCAAAGGGTGGCGGTGGGGACTCTAAGCAAAGATAAGGCAGGGTAGAGAGGATTTGGCTAGAAAAAAAGGAAGGGGAGAAAGGCTTCAAATTCCCCTTTACTCTTTTTGGCTTATACTTCAGATCTCTCATGAATGGATTCTCCACATATAAAATTTGAAAAAGTCTTCTTTTGATGGGTGTTAAACCATTTCAAATTATCTCAGGCATCAAACTGAGCTCAAATGTTCTAAATAAGATAATATCCACGTTTACAAAAGCTTTTCAAATGGCCGTCTTGAAAAAGAGATGCCCCCATGTTTTATAATATCCAGGAACATATTTTAACCTGTAGGTGTGGCCAAGATCAATTTTGGTGATAAGCTCTGTGATGAGAAATATGAAGGTTCCAGCACATTTCTTTGGGTGGTAAAATAGATTAGTGCAACATCTATAGAAAGTGGTTTACAGGGGCGCCTGGGTGGCTCAGTCAGTTGGGTGTCTGACTTCGGCTCAGGTCACGATCTCGCGGTTTGTGAGTTCGAGCTCTGTGTTGGGCTCTGTGCTGACAGCTCAGAGCCTGGAGTTGCTTTGGGTTCTGTGTCTCCCTCTCTCTCTGCCCCTCCCCTGCTCATGCTCTGTTTCTCTTTATGTCAAAAATAAATAAACATTTAAAAAAATTTTTTTAAAAAAGAAAGTGGTTTACAGTATCTATTAAGACATAAAGATGAAAGATAACCTGTGACCTAGCCATTCCTCTTTATGCATTTAAGCTACATATACAACTTCACATGGGTGCAAAGATATATGTTGCAATGATATTCATTGACATGTCGTTTCTTTACTGGTATGCTACTGATTATAAATTTTGTTTTATCCATCTGATGGAATACTATGCAACTATAAAAACAACCTCTAGGTATTGATATGGGGTGATATCAAAGAGATATTAAGTAAAAAAACCCCTCACATTTATATTGCTTTACATGTAATACCTCTGAAATGACATCGAAGAAGCTGATATACGTGGTCAGATCAGGGAAGGTGTTACTTAAGGCAGGGAGCCTGAGGTAGGAGGGGACTGAAACCACATTCACTTTGAGATCTTTTGAATTTAATACTCTAAGCATCTATTTCCTGTTCAGAACGAATTAAAAACGTTAAAAGCACATGGAACCTCAAGTCACTGATAAACCTGAAACTGGGTTAATCCCACTCATTTCAATGACTTCAGTAACCCAAGAACTGAAAGTCTAAATCACTTACTTCTAAATGTATTTATTATATAGAGAATGCAAAAGTCTTACTCGAGGCTATGCAACGTCAGGGCCAGAAAAGCATTTCTTTTTAACAACACATTTCTCAAATACACATTTGTAGAACTAAAACAGACCCAGTCTTTGCTTTCCTGACATGTTTAGTAAGTTTGAAGCCTGTCTGTGTAAGGTAAAATAAAAGAAGCTTTGTAGCCATCGTTAAATGTCTTCACTCTAAGATTTATGGCCATAATTGTGACAGAGCAAATGATTTTTTTCCCTGGCAACAAAAATAGTCTTAAAAAGAAACTACGTATTGTTTTTTCTTTTTCAAGCAAAGTATAGATACCCCCGAAATTACATGGTGTCACAGAGCAAGCCATACTTAGAAAAAATGATGCATGGCCTCTTCAATCTTATTAAGAAAATTACATAATTAATCCTTTCTATCTTTGAAGGATGTTTCTGTCTGATGAACTTTGTAATAGAACAACATTTAGCTGGAAATTGTGTATTGAAACAAACTCAGTTTGGAGTTAAGGTAGATTCTGAAATGAAATAGGAATGTCATATCAATAGATATAGTATATCCTATAACTATGGCTGAACTTCTCAAGATTTTTTATGTAGTTATTGGTGGAGGGAACAGTAAGAAATGCAAAGGCTGTCTACTCTACCAAATGATTGACAAGTGGGTTATTGATGAACTAAGGGCAGGGACCTGCCATTTTCTGCACCATTATCTGCACAGACTAGTATCATGGGGTTCATGCTATGCACTCACTCACTCACTCACTCACTCACAAATTCATCTTCCTTATTTGGTTAATCAGTCACCAGCCACTGGTGTCATTGCTAGGTGCTGGGAGACCTAAAAGTAAGTAAGGTATAGTTTCTGTCTCCCAAGCACTTATAGATTAGTGAGAAGGAAGCTCGGGGGAAATGAACACAGAAAGAGAGAAATGCAATGCCATGTAATAAGTGTGATAAGAGAGAAAAACCCTTAGGAGCCCGGAGGAAAGTCATCTAATTACATGGATTCGTGTGTCCAGAGGAGGTGAAGAGGAGAGGATCCAAAAAGATGATCAGGAGGGTGTGATACCAGAAGAGAGTTTCAATAATATGTGGAGGTTGCCACAACAATTGTTGCCACAACAATGTGTGTGTGTGTGTGTGTGTGTGTGTGTCTGTGTGTGTCTGTGTGTGTCTGTATAAGGGGGAAGCACAAACAAAACTGCAGGGGGAGAATGCAGCTCTCCAAGGATACGGGGGTAAGAAGTATCAAGGAAGTGGAGGATAGCTTCACACAGTTTGGAACATGGTGAAAGGACGGAGGGAAAAAGTAGGTATGAGACAGAAGCAGGGTCCACACAGGAGATTTCCAGCAAACAAAAGTTTGAATAAGGCTGGACTATGAGGAAAATGTGTCAGGAATCCCACACTTGGTCCTTCTTGAAATCTATTTACCTCAGAAGTGGAAACTATACCTCTAGATGCTAACTAACTAGTGCTAATTTAGGTTAGGAGGGGACAGCTAACATAATAAGCTGAGACTATGATAACAGTTAGGTTGTTTTGCTGAGTAACTGGAGCTTAAAGAAGAATAGTTTCTCAGTGGAAACTATGGCTTGTGTGGAATTGGCTACCACCATACAGTCTGCATCTGACAAACATGATTCACAGACATGTTACTGGTCTTCAGGAAGCGGGTGTCCCAAGTCTGAGGGTGCTATCACTAGATAATGCTTTTCATTTGGAAATACTCCAAAATATCTGGGTTTTTAAAATTCAAAACATATTGAGTAAACTATACGAAGAAAAAGTCACTATTAATACTAAAAGTAACTGTGAAAGGGTAGGATAAAGTAACATGAAGTGATTGTTTTGAACATACATTTGTGCTTTCAGTGTATATTCTGCTTTATTGTGGTAAAATATATTTTGGTAAAATTTACTACAGCCTCTGTCCAAAGCAAGGTAGCTAGGGCTTCCTTACAGCACAGTGGCTGTGTTCCAAGAGAGCACAAATTCAAGACATCCAAGGCCCAGGGTAGACTTTCTGTTGCTTTTTATTGCTCAAAGCAAGTTACAAAGTAAGCCCACGACCAGGGCTGGTGAAGTCAACTCCACCTGTCGGTGGGGCAATAGTGACAAAGAATTGGAGGCCATCTTTAATCTACCACAGTATAGTGATGAATCCCTGAATTCTACTCCTGAAACCAACACGGTGCCGTATATTAACTAAAATTTAAATTAAGAAAAAAAACTACAACAGTATTTATTTATGTACCTAAAACTAAAACAAAACAAACAAAAAACGCTATTTCTATATTAGGTTGTAAGACCACATGCTGTTCTTGAGTTCTTTGATAAAATTCTCCTTCTGGGGGCCTGAGGGAAGAGGGATATGGGGGAGGTGGTAACTTGCTGGCATGTATTGTCAAAACTGGCATGTTTATTTTTATTTTGTATTTTAAGCTTCCTGATGATACTGTTCTCTTTGTTTTCTTCTGCTATGTATACAATCATTCCCCTACTGGTATCTTTTGCAGTTACTGACAATGGAGACATTTTGAATCAACTCTGTAATGATATATTAAATTTATCCTGAAACCTGTATTTCCTTAATTCTCAAGATCATAAAAAAGAAATTTTGATTCTCCTTCCTCACATAACATATGACCAAGAATTTAGTGGTCCCTTAATTTTCTACGGCCTGTCTGAATTCCAATTCCAAATTTTTATTTCATTTGAGGTTGTAAACCTAAATCACCTTTATACATCATTTTAAATCACTTGAATCTCCTCTTTCAACATCAGTTCTAGGTTTCTCATTGAATTCTGTGATTATAATAGTCACATTTTCTAAATATTACATTGGTTTCAGTGAATCATGCCAATCTTTTGAAACTTGATGCTATGTTCTTGGATTGTTTTTTATTTTCGTTTGGTCAGCTAGATCCACCTTCAAGTATTCTTCTTGGGAAGGACACATAGTGATATTTCCTTTAACTCTTGCCTCATTGAGAGTTTTCGTACAGACATACCGCCAAACCTTACATAAAATTCTTGCTTTTCAACCTGTTAATACCCTAAAATTCTATAGATATTGGTTGTTTTCCTTTCAATAATGTTGAAAAAGAGCAATTTGAGTATCCTTAGTGTTGTTTCTTTCCAAAAACTAATTATACAACTTTCTTTTTTTTCTTTTTTTTTTTTTTAATTTTTTTTAACGTTTTATTTATTTTTGAGACAGGGAGAGACAGAGCATGAACAGGGGGGGGTCAGAGAGAGGGAGACACAGAATCTGAAACAGGCTGCAGGCTCTGAGCTGTCAGCACGGAGCCTGATGCGGGGCTCGAACTCACGGACCGCGAGATCATGACCTGAGCCGAAGTCGGCCGCTTAACCGACTGAGCCACCCAGGCGCCCCACAACTTTCTTGAATTTAAGTTTTAAAAATTATTAGTGTTCATTTAGATATAGGTTTTTTGTTTTTTGTTTTTTTTTTTTTTTTTTTTTTTTTTTACCAATTTTGCCTAGATTCCAATAAGTTACTTTGAGTTGTGATTTTATTTCAGCTCAGGAAAATTTCTTCCATTACATCTTTGACTATTGCTTTACACATATTACTCTGGTTTATGCATTTGTGAAATTATTATTTATGTCTGACCTCAAATCTCTGTCTTTCACATTTTTTCCTCTTTGCATTTTTAACTCTGCTTTTGGAAGAGTAAGTGTGTCCTCTACAGTATGAATGTGGATTTGCAAATTTTTTGTGCTGTCTGTAATTAACACCAAAGCAAATTTATACCTTTCATACTGATTTGAAGGGATACATGCACCCTGATGTTTATAGCAACATTAACAACAATAGCTAAATTCTGGAAAGAGCCCAAATGTCCATTGACTGATGAATGGATAAAGAAGAGGTGGCATATAAATAAATAAACATACACACACACACACACACACACACACACACACACACCATACATATATACATATAATGGAATATTACTCAGCCACCAAAAAGAATAAAATCTTGCCATTTGCAACAACACAGATGGAGCTAGAGAGTATTATGCTAAGTGAAATAAATTAGAGAAAGACAAATACCATATGATTTCACTTATATATGAAATTTAAGAAACAAAACAAATGAACAAAGGGGAAAAAAGGGAGAGAGAAAGAGTGGCAACCCGAGAAACAGATTCTTAACTACAGAAAACAAACTGAAGGTTACGAAAGGGGAGGAGGGTGGGGGGATGGGTGAAATAGGTTATGGGGATTAAGGAGTGCACTTGCTGTGATGAGCACCAGGTGATGTATGAAGGTGTTGAACCACTAAATTCTATACCTGAAACTAATATTACACTGTATGTTAACTAACTAGAATTTAAATTAAAACTAAAAAAAAATTATACTTTTCCATCACATTTTTTTTCTTGCACAGTTTTCTTATTGTAGCTATATTTGTAGCTTTGACTTTGCAACAGCTTGATTTTTCCTAGCGTTGCCTATTTTTTCCTATCGCTGCCTGCAATTTTTACTTTTTGAATTCTTTTGAGAGACCAAGCAGAAATCTCCTCTCATTTTTATCAGCTTATTGTAGGGTATGTCAATCTCTTCTTCTGAGTCTTTGGGGCAACATCCTCTTTCTGTTAAGTGGCAATATTTATTCACCTTCTTTTCCACAGAAATGATTTGCCTGATTACTAAAATGCAGCAAGAGAAAATCAAGTAGAGGCAGGAAAAAAGAAAAACAAGCAGAAAGACTTTAAACAGATCTAAGTATAAAGCCATATAAAATGCCTACCCTGAAGGCCCACACTCTTCCTGGTATTAGTAGAAACCTATTTGGATGATCCTTGTAAGCAACAAACGGCAATACAACAGTCACTTTATGCATAAAACAAAAATGAACAAATGTTAGAAGAAGCTCGGTTCTTCTAGACACTAAGGATGAGGAAGAAATTGTCCTGAAGGTCACACCTCCATGGGACTGTGCACCATGATGACCAATGTCCTCAACAATATCTGGAAGGGAGGGACACGACCAGGGTCCTCCTGACATGGGCTAACCACTTGAAAGGCATTCAAGTATGGAGACTGTGCTCTTTGGCAATTATGTGGAGTGTGATTACACTGAGAATTACAATCACATTGAGAACTACACTTTTTGACTGTCTACCACAAGTACGGTTGATACTCCCTTACAAAATTACTGGAGTCTAGCAAAAAGCACATGGCCAGGAAAAAAAAGTCACGAAAAACTATTATGTCTTCATGAGCAGAATGAGGCCTCTTCTTAAAAACTAATTTACATCTACTGTAATGCACAGACAAATGGGACTGGAAACCTCAAAGTTCTACTTCTAGACCTTAGCGACAACAATTTTAGCATGAAAATCTATTAAGGCAGGTGTATTCAAATACTCTACTATAGTCATAATGCCAGTTTAGTAGAGTATTCGGAATGCACTACTTTGAGTGATACTACTTCCTGTTGTGTTCTTTTTAATTTTTTTTAATGTTTATTTATTTGAGAGAGAGAGAGAGAGGCAGAAGAAGAGGGAGAGAGAGAATCCCAAGCAGCCTCTGTGCTGTCAGCTCAGAGTCTGACACATGGCTCAAACTCAGGAACCATGAGATCATGACCTGAACCTAAATCCAGTCTGCCACTTAACTGACTGAGTCACCCAGGTGCCCCTCCTGATGTGTTCTTTAAAAAAAAACTGTTGTCTAAATAAATACATAGCAACTACACGATTTGATGACTAAATATAAATAAAAACTTGGAAAGTATTATAAAAATACTTTAGTATTTTTAGTTGTCTACTTTAATTGGCCTTAAACTAATTGAGAGCCATTTGGAGAAATGATCAGATGAGAGAGCCAGGTGTCCATTAGGGATACACCTTGATTACGACAATGACATCATATCTTTTATATGTTTGAAAACTCTCATTTTTTTTTTTCTGGAGGACATTCTTCTCAAACATATTAGACAGCAGCTGAAATAGCCTCTCCTAAGTCTGTGAAGACCTTTGAGGGTTTCTTTTTCCTCTTTAACTTAGGGTTTTCCTATATACAACACCAGAAATATCCCAAAAACCCATTGGTTAGATCATTAGCCTCTAAGTATCTATACACTTTCTGGTTTTGTGTTCTTGGGTATATTTTCTTCAGCTAGATTCCAAGATCATTTGTAAAAAAAGTTTTTTTTCCAAACTGCCTGGAAATGTCTACTTGTCAATAGGCAGCAGTGTCTCTCCTAGAGATCTGAGGCCAGAATAATCCTGCCTGGAAGAAGTCAGTGGGAAAATCATCCTGTGTACTTTACCCACAGCCAAAAGATAGTTAGATAGAGACAGATAGAGAAATTGGTGGGGAGTGGGGGGGAAAGGGAGGAAGGGAGGAGAGGGCGAATAGCGGAGAAAGGATAAAGTAAGTTTCATTGTATGTGAAGGTAAAAATAAATCTTAAAGGATACTGTATCGCTCAAGGGAGAGTGGCAGCGGGGGTTAGGTTGATGGAATGAGTATAAGGCTCCCTACTGGAAGCTTCCCTGGGTCTCTAGAGAGCTAACAGCAAAGGGGTGGTTTTCCTAAGAGGGAAGACTAAGCTATTTCCCTCCACAGGGCTCTCAGTTTGCACCTTCAGGAAATCCTTGACTATATCCTGTCACAATGATTCCACTACAGCTAACCTCATAATAAATAAGAAAACTATTTGTTTCCCCCATCAGAATGGTGTGTGTGTGTGTGTCTTAAAGAATAAAATAAAACCAGTAAATTTTTTATGCCTTTTGAAGTGTCAATGCAAAATATGGTAAAAGGCATCCAAATGCAATCCAATTATCCCTTTCCCTCTCCAATGGAGAGATTGTTCTGGCGTGACCTGACCCTTGCAACACATCTGAATGAAATGGTGCACTTTAAGGAGTCTCTTCTGGGCCGGGAACATATAAGCCTGTGAGCGCTCAGAGGGGCTGATGAGGAATACAGCCCCAAGACTGCTCCTACATCCAGAGATGCTGCTGCTTACGGGTGTATTTCAACACTGTGAATGTCGTTCCTATTATGTGACAAGATGACAAATACTATCCAATGAACCACAACACATAAAAGGGAAAAATAACATTTTCTCACCTTGGGAGGGCTTGAGGGGTCCATCTAGCTGCAGATACCAGCTTATATTATTTTTCCAAGAAGGTTTCAACCTGGAGTTGGGTTCAAAGAGCAGAATTTTAACTAAGAAGGAGGTTGAAATAAAGTAAGCTTTTCTCAAGAAGCCAGCCTGGGTAACACAGGATGGGCTTTGATGAAATATTCGAAATCTGACTTTCTGAAGGGGACTTCTGGTCTCCCTTCCTTAAGTCTGTATTTCCATAGGTGAATAGGTGAAAAGGTTTTCTACAGTCCAAGCAGAAGCTCTCAAAATCAGAGAAAGTCAAAGACGGCTCTAATAAACAGGCCTCTGTACATCTGCTTCTCAGTCCCAACCCTGCCTGGGTATCACTTACAAGCAGATAATATTTTTTATTGTTTCTCCAGGCTGCTACTAGATAAAAACTTATCATCTATATGATCAATAGTCATTTTGTAAGTCAGCTCCATTTACGGATGCAGGCTCGCACAGCAAACCGGCTGTCAGTCAATTGAGCCGTCCCCTTAAACATGCAGGCTTGACCGAGTGATTTAGTTTTTCACAGCCTGATCAAACAAATATCATCCAGAATGTCTATTTTCTCCCACTCTGGGTTGTTTGTTTAAGTTCAACAAGTGTCAGGGGAATTTAATGGACCATGTGGTAACAAAATCAGCTAAGTGAGTGATTCTTTCTTTGATGTCCCTGTTCTTACAAGGAGCTACTAGGGAACTTGTAGACTTCAGAATAAATTTGAGGGGACAGGGTTTGGTCAAATTGTCTTGTGGTAAAAACTTAGTACTACTTAGCAGGTGTGATTTAAAAATGTACTACTTCAGCTCCTAAGCAAGCTCCAGCCCTGAGGGTAATTTACAACAGAACAATATTCATATTTGTGGAATGATTAGATCTTGGCGGCTTAGAGGGACAAGGGGTTGACACCAAGCTCTGGAGGTCTCACTGTGTGATTCCTTGTGTACAAAGAAGTTCAGGTAAGAGTGAGAAAAAAAGGTTCATATTTCAGAGCATTGGGTTTGCCTATACAATTACAGAAAAAATGCACCCGTTTTCAGACCTTCCTCTCTATATAGGTTTTACATTGTTGGCTCTGTATTACCTCTCGGTGATAGGTTATTAAAATGTACAAAATAGTTTGCAATTCCAAGGCTAAAAATAAAAGGCACAGAGAAGTACTGATTTAGCACACAGGCTCTAGACCACACCATCAAGTTCATATCCTGCATCTGACCTTGGATGAGATACCCAACCTCTCTGAACCTCAGTGTTTGCAGCTGTAAAAAAGGGGATAATAGCAATACCACAGAGGAGTCGTTTGAGGGTTACATGAACTGACGCATGCACAGCTTTCACATCAAGATCATTTTAACAAATGATAATTGTTTTGAGATGTGACAAAAGTAACCTTTAGGAATGTAGTGTTTGCTGAGGAGGTGCTTTATCCATGTGAAGTAAGTAAAAACAACCTCATTACCCGATTCCACATTTCCCCCTTGCTTGCCTTTCCTTCCGTTGATGTTCCATCATTCATCACTGCATAAATCTCAACCCAACCCAGTCAGGACAAGTCTACTAGAGGAGAACAGAGCAATAGTGAGGTCCCGTGAAGATTGGTAGAGTGAACAAATGAATCAAAAGAAACTCGTTATCTGGCTCAGTGTAGACTGCCCAGTGGGGGAAATGGTATAAGCCATCTGTTGAAATACATTTTTATATATTGTGAGATACCAATGATTATTTTGTTGACCACAATCAGTATGGAGCATTAGGGGGTGAAGACAGGCATGTGTTCGCATAGGCCTTACTCCCCCACATGCACACACATGTACTTGTGCACACACATGCACAGAATCTCCCTCTGACATTAGCCCCCTTCCATTTGCAATAAAGTCTGCCCTCAATTCTACACAATATTGCTGGCAAAAGGCCATGGTTGCTGGATAAGTGTTTGAGGCACTGACGGCAGCCCCTGGACTCAAACATTGATTCGCTGGAGTTCTGCCCTCTTCTATAAAGTAAAGATCATGTCCTCTGCATCAGTGATAGAAAAATCTTCAAAGAAGGTGTTTGTTAAAAATGAGCATTTTCGTAAAAAATACTTGCTATTCCTCTGTCACTACTCGAGATAGGAAGATGTGGAGTCAATTTAGTGAGCTTCAATTGCAGCTGACTTTGGAAGGAATAATATACTCATGTCTCTTTGGATGCATATCGAATAGGGAGCTCTCTCGAGGGCTGCGATTTTGCAGATTGCAACCTGATCAGACTTCCAAACACAGAGTATCCCCTTAAAACAGCAAGAGGCAAATCCCTAGATTTTTGGAAGGCCAGTGATTTAAGAGCTTCTCACTATACTCCTAAAACATTCGTGGGCATTTCTCCATTTTTATAATTTTCCTGTCAAGCTCGACACCAGGAAGAGGTAAGAAAAAGGCCAAGTGTTGGGAGCCGCCTTCCATTTGTTAGATAGGATGCTGCCCATTTCGTGAATTGTTAATTAAGGCCAAGTAGATCCTTAAAACAATTAAAAATAAAAAGAAGTTTAAAAAAAAAAAGAGGGGCACCTGGGCAGCTCAGTTGGTTGAGGGTCACTTGATTTCGGCTCAAGTCATGCTCCCAGGGTCACGGGATCAAGCCCCATGTCAGGCTCTGTGTTGAGCATGGAGCCTGCTTGAGATTTTATCTCTCCCTCTGCCCTTCTCCCATTTGTGTGTTCTCAAAAGAAAGAAAAAGAAAGAAAGAAAGAAAGAAAGAAAGAAAGAAAGAAAGAAAGAAAGAAAGAAAGAAAGACAAAGAAAAAGAGGTCAACTCTAAAAAAAGAAAGAGAAGAAAAGGTGCCAAGCATTATAGGTAAGCAAGGCATTTGGAGAGATTCCAAAGGCAAAGAGGGGCCCCTGTCTGTCACATCCCACACATCACACTGAGGCCTGAAGTGCCACCATGATGCCTTCATTCTAAAGTCAATACCTCTGAAGTCGTGAGTTTGGTAAAGAGGAATGAAGTGGCTGAGGTGGAGAGTAGCTGGGGAAGGGACAGTGCAGACACAGGTTTTCCTCCACACAGTTTTGTGCACTGCTGGCTTGGAGGGTGGCTGCGTGAGCGGCCTTCAGAGAATCAGACCATAATGACCCCCTGAGTGTGCCTAATTAAAATGAGCCCAAAATTGAAAGGGAGCAATATCGCTGAGAGCAGCTAGGCGGCTCTACTCTATGGGAGATCTTTGGAGAAATATCCTTCAGGTGATTCAGGTCCTGAGTGTATGATGATGCTTCCTTCTCAGAGAAAGTACAGATAGCAGGTAGACCATGAATAGCTCAAGCAGGGTTCCCCTAGGCCTCTTTTAGGAAATGACTTGTCAGTTTGCAAGAAAAGAGAATGTAACACCATTAAGCAGCCTGGTAAAAGCCCCTCTTCTTCCTGAAATCATGGTTTTCTTTTTATATTTCTATAAAAGAATAGGCAGACACTTGCCCATCTGTGTTCCAACTGAGGCACAAGAATATTGTATTTGGCTGTCAGCATGACCTTTACTCCTGCCTTGAGCAAAACAAATGGAGAGGTGAGAAAAATTTCCTCTCCTTTGGAGTAATTATCTGGAGGTGACAGCAGGGGTTTGGCTAGAGGTCTTGAGCAAAACCTTTGGGACTTGAGGAGCCTGGGTGGTTCGGTTGGTTTAACGGCTGACTCTCTCATTTTAGTTCAGGTCATGATCTCAGGTCATGATCTCACGGTTTGTGAATTCAAGACCCGCGCCAAGCTCTGTGCTAACATGAGGAGACTGCTTGGGATTCTCTCTCCCTCTCTCTCTGTCCCTTCCTTACCTGTGTGCACTCTCTCTCATAAATAAACATTAAAAAAAAAAACTCTGGGACTCAGCAACATGATCAAGTGTCCTGTGTGAGCCTTGACGTGCCGATGTGGGGGCAGTTGAAGAATCCCAATTCCAGGCAGAGGACAGGAAAGATTTCAGGAATATATGGCTTTGCAAGTGATAAGGAATGGAGAGAGAATGAAACCCTGCAATTGGTCTCATTTTCTTGGCCTCATTCCGTCTGTTGGAAAGTAATCAAAACTTCATGCAAAGTTTTACTGAGTGACAGGACTGAGTCTAGAAACCCCATATGCTAGGTGAATCTGGAAAGGCACCATCTTGGGAGACTTGGTCACAATACTGGAGGATAGTTGGTAGGTGAAAAAAACACACATAGCCTAGGGATGGGGGAATCTACCTTTTTATCATGAATATACCCCAAATGCAGCTGGACCGAACAATACAGCGTAAGACATCATGCACAATAAAGAAGAAACGGTAGACATTCCTTGCTGGGAACTGGATACATGAGAGAACAGCTAGTAGTGTACCTCAAAAGGAAAGATAGTGCTCACCACGGTCAAGCACTGGTTTATGGACGACAACAAAACTTCATTGCTTTCAAAGTTGTCCTTCCATCTGTGTGTCAGTGAGTACACTGTTTCGTGTCTCTCAGACTCGGAAGGAGAGGTTCTTGAGAACTGAGGCCATCGAAGAACTTTTAAAGTTTGCACTTCCAATTCATTCATTCATATAATGGTTAAGTATTTTTTTTAAGTTTATTTATTTACTTTGAAAGAGAGAAAGCATGAGTGGAAGAAGGACAGGAAGGGAGAGAGAGAATCCCAAGCAGGACCCATGCTATCAGTGGGGCTTGAACCCATGAACCACGAGATTATGACCTGAGCCCGAATCGGATGCTCGACCAACTGACACACCTGGGTACCCCTGTTATTTATTTAGAGCCTAACCATGTGCCAGGCACTGCCCAAGAGCTGGGGACTCCATGGCGAACAAACAAAACAACAAAACAAAACACAGCTTCATCTCTGCCTTCAGAGAACTTACATTCTGGAGGATGTGATAGGCATTAATAAAATAATCATACAATGAAATAGAAAATTCCATCCTTGGTTAGGGCTAGGAAGGAGAGGAATATTATGTTATGGGCAGTTGACAGAGTCTGGAGGGGGAAGGGAGGAAGAAACAAAAACCTAGACGAAATCTGAAAGGTGGGTTGGATTATTTAGGTAAAGAGGTCGGGAAGAAGAGAATTCCAGGCAGAGGGAACAGTATATGGGAATGGTTTGTGGCAGGAAAGTTCATAGCACATTCGAGGGTGGGTTGTGGAGATTAAGGGAGCACGGAGAGGCCTGGAATGCAGAGAGTAAGGGAGCACAGCTGGCAAGGTAGGTCTGGATCATATAGGGCCTTGCAGGCTATTTTAATTGTATTGATTGCCCTTAAATTAGTGAGAAGCCTAGAAATACTACCGGCTTTTTAAAACTGGTAATGCCATTAAACAGGGCATTCTTAAATTTTTTAATGCTGAAGACTCAACAAAATGCTGAGCGTTTCCAGAAAATAGGGTTATTCTCAAGGCTGTCACATGTGGCCCCTTGAGTAGTATGCCACATAGTCACACTTTACTCTGTTGTGAATGAACAGGCTTCCAAGAGTTGTGAGGATGGGGTGGCCGTGGTGAGATGTTCTCTGATCAGCAGACAGGGTTGTTTTCTCTAAAGGGAGAATCAAAGGACACACTTGAAATTGAAAGTGGTGTGAAAGGAATCTAAATTGGTTAAATGTCAAATATGTCCATGATTTATGTCTCCTTTACATCTCATTGCTGAAAAAGCTAACACTCCTCTATTACTTGTGTGTGTGTGTGTGTGTGTGTGTGTGTGTGTGTGCGTGTGCACGCATGTACTTGCGTGCACATGTGTATGTAGGAAAAAAATTTCAGGGCAA
Organism: Panthera leo; assembly: GCF_018350215.1. Taxonomy (NCBI): domain Eukaryota; kingdom Metazoa; phylum Chordata; class Mammalia; order Carnivora; family Felidae; genus Panthera; species Panthera leo. Next base: position 112,447,543 of record NC_056680.1, on the reverse strand, counting down.
GGAGACTAGAGGTCTGTTGCCTTATTTCTCTGGGCACAAGGTCAGAGAAACATGTGACCGAAGAAAAATGCAAATGTCATGCCATGAACTAAGCAAACTCCTTATTAACTTTTTAGATTATATAAGCAATTCATACTCATTGTAGAAAAAGTAGGTTTGTACACCCAAAAAGTAGAAAACTGAAACCTCCAAATTCTATTAACATTTTGGTATGTATATGACCAGATTTTTTTTCCTGTGAACTTAACATTTCTAATATACCCATATTACTCCAGGAGGGACCTGTTCATTTTTAATAGAAAAAGCAATTCCCATTCACAATAGAAATTAATCTGGAAGCAACTGAAGAAGGAAAAGTTACAACCTCCATTGCGAGTTGAGTGTGCTCCTGTGAAACACCAAATTCCACAACAAACAATTCTGACTTCCAACTTTCCACATAACTATTTCTCTTCAAGTTATTAGTAGCTTCAGGTAATGGTGGGGAAAATTAAAAGTATATTATGAGGAAAGGTAGCTCAGTATCTTCAGGTATCTAATAATCAAAAAGAATTCTCCAGATACTCTAGTGAGGGTTTTTCACTTATGCTTTCTGGAAGCATGGGGAGTCGTGGCTCATGCTGACTTTTCTTTTGCCAGAAATTGGTCTGAACTGGGGTTATCTTACAAATATACTTCATGTACCCATTTCCTAGGGCTGCCATAACATATTAAAATAAAATGAGTGGCTTAAAACAAAAGAAATATATTCTCTTATTGTTCAGGAGCCAGAAGTCCAAAATCACAGTGTTGCCAGGATTAGTTCCTTCTGGAAGCAGTGAGGGGAAAATCTGTTCCATGTCTTTTCCCTGGCTTCTGCTGGGGGCAGGCAGTCATTGACATTCCTTGGCTTGTAGCTGCATCACTTAAGTCTCTGTCTCCATCATTACTTGGCCTTCTTTCCTGTGTACATTCTTTGTGTCTCCATATCCAAATATGCCTCTATTTTCTCTTGTGAAAACACCAGTCACTGGGGTCACAGCTTACCCCAATCCAGGAGAACTTCATCTTAAAAGGATTATATCTGTAAAAACCTTCTCTATAAATAAGGTCACATTCACAGATGCCTGGGATTAGGGATAAGGATTTGAACATATCTTTTTTGGAAGGAGGGACGCAATTCAACCCACTACACTGATTAAATAACCCAGTATAAAGTAATATGTTTCACTCATTACTAGTAGCATATGGGAAAATTAAAGAAAATTGTGAGGCAGTTTTATTTTCACCAGTGATGCTAGGACTCTACCTGAAATTCTCTACCATATCAAAAATATTGAATACTCAGAACAAAACAAAATAAATCCTTTCCAGTTGCATACTGTGGAGAGACACTAGGCCAATATCAGACAGAATCTGGAAAATAGAAAGGGCAGAGGACAGATTCATGGGTCTTAAGAATATTACCTTCATGTATGAACTTAAGTATGAATCAATGTATTAAGGATAAAAAATGCAGATAAGAATATCCTGCAGTGAATAAACTTTCATTCTTAGCATTGAGAAATACTGCTGTGCACATAAAAATAAAGCAAAACAAATGAGTTACTCTACAATTGTAATAGAATTGGGATGGATTCTATTTGAAAAATAGGGTATGAAAAGGCTCATATTTTTGGTTGGAATGTTTTATTATTTTTGTGCGTATGTACGTATTTATTAAATGTTTTATTATTTTTGAGAGAGAGAGAGAGAGAAAACAGAGCATGAGCAGGGGAGGGCAGAGAGAGAGGGAGACAGAATCTGAAGCAGGCTCTGAGCTCTCAGCACAGAGCCCAACATGGGGCTTGAACTCAGAAACTGAGCTCATGACCTGAGCTGAAGTCAGACACTTAGCCAACTGAACCACTCAGGCACCCTTATTTATTTATTTATTTTTGAAATTTACTTATTTATTTTGAGAAAGAGAGCATGCAAGGGGGGAGGGGCAGAGAGAGAGGGAGAGAGAGAGAATCCCAAGCAGGATCTGCACTGTCAGCACAGAGCCTGATGTGGGTCTCGATCATGACCTGAGGCCCAAATCAAGACTTGGACGCTTAACTGTTCCAACCAGGCACTCCTGGGTGCGATGTTTTGATATAAAGTCTGGTTTTTCTGAGACTTTGAAATGTAATGTAATTGCTGGGAACAAAAATCTAAGAAATTATAGTAAGATTTATCTTAATCCATACTGAATTGCCTATGTATAACTAACTTTTCTGTGAATTTTATACAAAATGTTTTTAGAAATTAAAAGCTTTCTGTAAAACAGTTCTGCAAATTGAACCACATTTGCCCCCAGATTTATGCTGTTTGAGATGGAGTACTGTATGGGGACGGCTGTGATAGAAGGGGAGGGAGGACCTCTGTTCTCACAGGGGATCTCCTTAGTGGCTTTGTTTTTCTAGTCTCGATCCTGTGATCTATCACACACTCCCCACTCTTTTCTACCCAGTCAAGACCCCACATCCACTGCAGTGGACTTTGTTCTGTTGAACCATTTCTGCAAAAACATAATCAGCTCTTTGAACCTACCCTCCTAATTTTGAAAAGTGCTGCTGGGGGAGATAAGTCACAGAACCATAGGGATGGACGGCTCAACAAGTTCACGGTTTCCTCTCTCATCTGGATTTCTGGGTTGACCTGGTATGTCTCTGAATGACCCTGGCCAGGATGCTCACTCATTCTACTCCTGCCTATAATAGTGGTGGAATCCCTTTTCTACAACACAGTTCCAGCTGCACAAAGATTCCTCCCAAGGTTCACAGGACCTCTTCTCTAATTCAGGTGATATTAAATAGGATGGAATGTTGTTAGAGCCTCCATTCAGTGATTTTAATAATTATGAAATACTCCATTTGGGGGGAGTACTAGTAACAAGAGCAGAGGAAAATAGCTGGCAAATTCTGTCATCAATATAATACAGTAAATTGAAAACTTCCTTTCATCTGATGTCACAAACTGCATGTTAAAATAGACCTCAGTGGAAAACATTCAAGGGCCAAGTCGTAGTTTAAAAGTATCTGTTTACTGATGTTTAAAGGTGGCCTGTGCTCGCTTTGGCAGCATATTTACTAAAAATGGAAAGATACCGATTAGCGTGGCCCCTGCACAAGTGTGATATGCAAATTCGTAAAGCATTCTATATTTTTTAAAAAATGTTTATTTATTGGGAGAAAGCGGGGGGGGTATGGGAGAGGGAGGAAGTGGGGGGGGGGGGGAAGAATCCCAAGTAGGCTCCACACTGACTGTGCAGAGCTCATGAACCTGAGCTGAAATCAATAGGTGGAGGTTTAACCAACTGAGCCACCCAGGTGCCTCATCCACATTTTTAAACTGGAATTTAAATAAAAACTTAAAAAAAATAAAAGAAAAAAAATCCCAATACGAGTAAAGGCTAAATAAATAAATAAATAAAGCCTGTGCTTTAGACTTCCACCTCGTTTTGGGACCTTCCTATTGTTTTTGTAAACAGTGACATGTGTGAAAGAGTAAGTGTCGGGGAGCTGTTTAAACACACTGTCTGGGTTTCTTTTCCTTTCTGATGGGCAACAGAGAAAATTACTTTCTATTGCTGGCAGTTGAGGTTTCGTGGTTGCCCCCCCCAAAAACCATTAATAATTTTTTTGTTAGAATGCATAATTTATAGTATCAGTTTTGAATGCATAATGTAATACTGTATACTGAAGGATAGTCTTTCTTCAAATAGGTTACCGAAAATGAAATAAATACCTAGATTAAATTTCCATACGAGGGAGAAGGAAATGAAATAATTTGCTGAGTTGCAAAAATATGTAATAGACATTGTGGAGATAATCTCAATTCTAAAAAATTACCTCATTGTTCTAGTCATGTCAGATGGTTTCATTCTAAAAGCAATTCCTAAGAAAAATGTTGCTATAATTGTTGAACAAAACAAGTATTTTTTAAATAAAATGATTTGAAAAATGATCTCTATCTAAATATTAATAAAATGAGACAAAATTGGTTTATAACTTACAGTGTAATATAAAAAAAAAGTGACCGTATTTATTTTAGTGTCTGCTTTTGTGAATGAAGGGGCTCCAGAACCTTTAAAATACAATGTAAGAGCTGGAAAAATTTTGCTTATCTTTAGATTTAACCCTAAATTTTATTATAAGAAAAAAATTACTATAGGATTTCTTATATTTCTAGAAATTTTTTGGTATTTCTAGAGATTTATTTGTAGATGTTCTGTGGTTGTAAGAAATAGAATTCATATTAAGAGTTATCTACTAAAATGACTACATATTTTTTTTCCCAATGACCATCTGCTCCTTTCTCGTGTCTACTATAAATCAGTAACATTATTTAGTATTTCTTCTTTTGCTATTATTACCATATTTTTCATGGATCCAAACCCCTTGTTTTATTAAGCTTTCGTCTTCCCAAGAAACTATCAAACTTCAACCCAAGAACTGGTACTAGATCCCATGGGGATCCCAAATATAATTTTAATTTTCTCTGGACATTTGGCACCATTTGTTTATTCCTCTGAAATGGTTTTATTTTCATTACAATAATAGGGTTATACTCATCAGGACATGTGTTATCTTCTTTAGTGGGACCTTAGTTTTTCCCCATTAGAAAAGAAGGAAGACAGGAGTGAAGGACTGATGTGGAAAGATTAATTCAAGCATAGATAGTTGTAAAATTAAAGGATGGGTTAATGAATTTGATGCTTTTATTTTTTTAAGTTTATTTATTTGAGAGAGAGAGAGAGAGAGAGAGAGAGAGAAGGAGAATGAAAGCAGGGGTGGGGCAGAGAGAGAAGGAGACCGAGAATCTCAAGCAGGCTCCGTGCTGTCAGCGCAGAGCCCCGTGCTGTCAGCGCAGAGCCCCGTGCTGTCAGCGCAGAGCCCCATGCAGGGCTTGATCTCACCAACCCTAAGATCACGACCTGAGCTGAAACCAAGTGTTAGATGCTTAACCGACTGAGCCACTTAAAAAGATGCCCCATTACTTTGGTTCTTTTAAAATAAGCATGCATTAAAAGCAGTAGGGAAATCTGATTTGTAAAAGTAACAAGTTTTGATGATGTATATAAATGAACTGCTCCATAAAAGTCTTCTTTTTAGAGCCACTTATGATCTTTTGAGGCTGCTTTCGATACATATATATTTCTACTTTTAAAATGTACTTTCCACACAATAAATATTTTAATACCTCTATTTGGTTAGGAGATGCTCTTAAACATACAGAACAATTTTACCTAGATTGTTTATTTAATGTGACTTGTAAAAACTGTAAATCAAACATTATTTGGTAGTTTAACATTTCCCCCTATTTTGAACATCCTCATAATAATAATTAATACCCTTTAAGATGGAACTCTAGGGAAAAAATTAAATGCTGAATGTATCTAACTTTTTTACTCTCTTCCTAAATGTCAGGTTGATTTACAAAAGCTTAGTAATTTTGCTGATGGTTGTCCATGTCTATAAATTCACTACATTTCTAAATTTAGAGATTCTTTGCTAATGTGATTAAAATATTTCCTGATTTGTTCTCCTAATCTTTTTTGGGTTGTGCACAAAATAAAAAGACTACACACTTAAGCCGGAGAAGTCATACGTAACCTTGATAAGCTTCGTAATGCTAATGTTGTTTTGATAGAGAAAACCACAAGTAATGCAAATAGCAGCCTCCACTCTCCAGTACAGGTGCGTAATAAGCGCATATAATTAAGCCAAAGATACATAATGGTTTGTTGTTGGATACGCATTTACAACAGCTGACTACGCTCTTAATGTGTGGTTCATGAGTTAGGTAATTTTCTTATGTCTCCACTCCTTGAACAGAATATTCCTCATGGACTCATATACAAAATGATTCTGTGCCTTTTACACAGTAGATTCCCACTGCTGCCTGTAATTTAGCGTCTTTGCCATATCAGCGTTACCTAAAGATGATTAAAAAGAGCATGTAAATTCACAAACAAGTCATTTTATTCTTCAACTTAAATAATTTAGAAATGCCCCCCAAAAGGAAAGTTATCAAAATGTAAGCCTTTCGACATGGTTTCCATCTTAGTGAAATATATCAACCGTGCATTTAATCACTGTTATGCATAAAATATGGTTTATGGCTCTGCTCTATATATCACATAAACTTCTTTGTATATTATGAATCTGAGTCCTTTAAAGGGCATAAAGCAAATATGAAACACTAGTAAGGGTTTTTAAAAACCAGTACAGACACAGGCGACAGTGCATAAACTAACTCCTTCAGGTTATTTCTAATTCCATACTTCCATCGAGTTTTTTTTATAATGCAAAACACATACGCACATACATTTATATAGTCTTTGGGTTTTGAATTGGGCAAACTCAAAATAAGAATGATGATCCTATACTAATAGTGCGTGAATTTTTTGATTTTCAACACTTTTAATCCTTTTTCTCCTTTCCATTATGATACTGTAAAACATACTGTAAAAAAAATCTTATCATACATGCACAACCAAGATGAGGCCTAGTGCTTTGTACCAGAGAGGGTCAAAAGAGTCTATCTACTAAGATTGATAATGTGGACAAAAATAGATAATGTAAATTTGTTTTTTTATTTTAAAAAAGGTGATATCTTACACACATATTGAACTATAGTGTGTGGTAGAAATGGTCAGGATAATATCTGAGCTCAATAGCATTTTCCCATAAATTACTGTGTAGGTACCATTAATCATTGTATTCAAGGGCTATGCTTTACCTGCTTAATTCAGCTGGTTCTGATTTGCACATCATTTCAAAGAAGCAAAAAAAAAAAAAAAAAAAAAACAAACCCAGAAAAGTTCTACTTTCCGCATTAGCTATACAGCTCATCCCCTGCTAGCCATATCCTAGGACAGGAAGTAAATGATCAACCCAATTCCTTTGTTGACTTATTTTCCCTCCACCTTTGGGTGACTTATAAAGCCTTGTTTGCAATTAATTCCAGGCAAAAACTTTAACTGAGTCATTACTATGAACTTTAAGGAATGGAATTCAGTCCCAACATGCACTTATTCCTGCTGCTGTTGTTATTTTAGTTCCTCATGAAACCATTTCCCCCTCTTCTTGAGTATGTGTGACTGTGTCATGAGTATGTGTGTGCGCACATGCGCGAAGGGGGCAGTATGTCCTCAGCCTATATGCTTGGTTAATATAAAAGGCATGGGTGTCAAATTTATTTTTTCAAAAACAGAAATTGCTAAAAGGGAACTCCCTTACTTTTCCATCACCACGTAAAACCCGCCTCTGTTTCTCAGCTCCCCCCACCATTTTCGAAGACCATTGAGATCAGATGGGTTCTGGTTCTCCTTTTCCCCATTCTCTCAGAGGCTGGTGACTGGTTACTGTCCAAGTCTCATTCTCTCTCTCCCCTTAAACTGCATTTTTAATCTCTCTTACTCAAGGACTCTTTCCATCAGCAATGGAGCCTATTTTCTCTATGGTTTCATGGTCAGTAACTTTTCACCTTAACTCTGATCTACTTTCAACCCCTACCTTGCCACCAACTGCTCTTATAAATGTCTTCCTCATTCTACCAAGTCTACTTTGGGTGCAATTTTCTTCATTAATGTGGGATATTCCAAGAATGACTGAGCAAGGGATCTGATGCTTGAATATTTAAACTCTGACTTTATTCTGCATACTCTAGGCAAAGAAATGACTTCTGACAGAGAAAGACAAATACCATATGATTTCACTCATATGTGGACTTTAAATTTTTTTTTAACGTTTATTTATTTATTTATTTTTAATTTTTTTTTTAATGTTTTTATTTATTTTTGCGACAGAGAGAGACAGAACATGAGCAGGGGAGGGCCAGAGAGAGAGGGAGACACAGAATCGGAAGCAGGCTCCAGGCTCTGAGCTGTCAGCACAGAGCCCGATGTGGGGCTCGAACCCACAGACTGTGAGATCATGACCTGAGCCGAAGTCGGACGCTTAACCGACGAGCCACCCAGGCGCCCCTCATACGTGGACTTTAAGAAACAAACCAAATGAGCAAAGGTGGGGAGGGAAAGAGAGACAGACAAATCCAGAAACAGACTCTTAAGTACAGAAAACAAACTGATGGTTACCAGAGGGGAGGTGTTAGAGATTAAGGAGTGAGCTCCTGATGAGCACCAGTTGTATGGAAGTGTGGAATCACTATTTTGTACACCTGAAACTAATTACATTGTATGCAAACCAACTGTAATTTCAATAAAAACTTAACAAAAAAGAAATGACCACTGAAAGTTAGGCTGATATATGTTATATGCTGCCAAGCAACAAGAAGTTCATAGACACAAAGTTCTGTCCTTGGCAGAGCCCCATTTATTACGTACTTTCTGAAGGAGAGAGTGGGAGCTTTTCCGAAAGTTTCTAACAGATGCCAAGAATGTTAATTTCATTTCAGATTAAAATCAACAAACATAAATGCTGATAGAAAATGAAGACTGATACCAAAATAAAAATATTTCTATTACAAGCTCACTGTATAAAGACCAGAAAATATAGATTAAGAAAAAAAAGTTAACATGATCTTTCAGCAATTCATTACTATGGTCAACTACATTTAACTTTTTTGTTTTGAAAAATTTTTTAACGTTTATTCATTTTTGAAAGACAGAGAGAGACAGAACACAAGCAGGGGTAGGGCGGAGAGAGGGGGGACACAGGATCCGAAGCAGGCTCTGGGCTCTGAGCTGTCAGCACAGAGCCTGAAGCTGGGCTCGCACTCACGAACTGCGAGATCGTGACCTGAGCCACCCAGGTGCCCCAAACTACGTTTAACTTTGAAAACTATGGTTATAAGCGTTACTTAGGTGCAAATGCAAATTGAAAAAAAGTTTAGTGGCATTGTATGGTGCATATGTTTTAGACCTTGCTCACTGAGTGGATAGCTAACGTATTTGAGATATTTTTTCCATACGAAACATCCATTTTTCTTTTTTATAACTTGTATTATGTTGCTAATAAATTTCAGTATGGAATAATATTGTTGGCAGAAAAACACGTTATCCAGTTTTAACAAGTGTTAATACTTTGTTATATTAGCTTTAGATTGCTTCAGAAGACATGTTACAGACATGATTGAAGCACTTATTTCACTCTCTCTGATCCTTTTAACCTCCCTTACTTCCTTGAAGTGTAGATTTTCCACTCGTATTTTTAGTTCTTACTACATGTGTCCATAAAACGTGAAGTGTGTCTTTGTGTATTTCTTAAATGTACACAATGGATTCTAGTTGTATGTATCTTTTTATACCTCTTGCTTTTCTTGTTAAGCACGTTTTGATATCTGTATTAACATATGTGGATCTCATCCATTTTACCTGATTTAGAGTTTTTAACTGTGTGAATAATACATAGGTTTCTACAACATCATTTTAATTGACAGCAGAGTATAAAATATTTTAGTGTGCCACTTACTTAAACCATTCCACTATTGTTGAACATTTAGATTTTATACAAATTTGTGTAATACTATATAACTCTTCTAAGAATATTCTTGTAGCTACACCTGTTGTTATATCTTTCATTGCTTTCCCAAGATAGATTCCCCAAACAGTTATTGTTGGGTGAAAAAATATGCATAGCTTAAATTTCTCTCTCTCTCTCGGGAAATATATAAATTTATATCTTCATTTTTACACTTTTACAACAATGAATATGAATGCATTTTCTTTTCCAGTTTGATGTATGAAAAATACTATCTCAATTTTCATTTATTAAGATATAACTTATAACTTTGTTATAAGTCACTTGTATTTTTTTGGTAACTTCTTTTTGTATGTCCTTTGTCCATTTTTCTATGGTGTGCTGATCTGTTTTTTCTCCCCATATATTAAGATAATTCTTTTAACCCAACTCTTTGGCCTTCTAACTATTTACCATGAATAGTTTAGAAATTCTATGAAGTAAAGTCTGGTGTTTTTTTTGTTTTCTGCCCTTGACACACTATTTTAAAACCATTTCCCCACACCTTAAAAAGTCCAATTTTGGGGCACCTGGGTGGCTCAGTTGGTTAAGCGACCGACTTCGGCTCAGGTCATGGTTTCACAGTTTGTGAGTTCGAACCCCACGTTGGGCTCTGTGCTGACAGCTCAGAGCCTGAAACCTGCTTCGGATTCTGTGTCTCCCTCTCTCTCTGCCCCTTCCCCGCTCACACTCTGTCTCTCTCTCAAAATAAAATAAAAACATTAAAAAAAAATTTTAAAAAAATCCAATTTTTACACAAAATGTTCATCTCTTGCCATAATGTCAACATTTGATGGCCTTTAATTCATTACACCTGAGGCCAATATAAATACATTATTTCCTCAGCTTTGTACTTGGTTGGGAAATACAGATAGAATCCGGGTCAGGGCTAACTACTGAGGAAGGTAGGAGTTCCTTCATAATTCTGTCACAGTTTACTAATTATTTGTGAAGACTCTGGAGATATGAACCTAGTATTTTACCTTCTACCAGGGGAGCAACTGTTGAGAGCCAAGGGAACTTCAGCTACCAGGAGGTATTGGGCACATTTCTTCTTGATCCCTTTACTCTCATTCTATACTTGCCTTTGGACTGAGAAATTTAACTAATAATCATTTCAATAATGTAGTATTTTGACATAGATAGCTTTCATGTTAAAGAAACAATTTCATGGCCTTTTTTCCTGTCTTCCTATGAGAGGGATTCAGACAAAAACATTTCACTTCTCTGTCAGCCCAATTACTGCCTCATAGTTTTTCAGACAAATCAGCCTGTACCTGTGCATAAACCTGCCCATTGCTAAGGATTTTCAGTGTTTATAAAAACAGAAGAAAGTTTTCAGAGGGTAAAAGTGCCCCTTTGAACATCAATGGCCTTGCTCCTTGTTTGAAAAAAAAAAAAAAAAAAACAACAACAACAATAAAACAATGATGGGGTTAGCATAGTTGATTTTAAAGTTTTATCAGATATAGAGGAACCTGGGAAGATGTGGAATAAGAGGACCCTAGAAAACAGGGTTTAGAAAACAACCTGAAGACAGGCAGAACAAACTCTGTAACTAAAGGTACAGAAGAGGCTACAATGAGGAGGGTAGGAAGGGTGGGGGCAAGGTGGGGAATGAAACAGACTATGGCCATGTATGGGGGCAGGAGGGGCTGGAGACATGGAGACAGGAGAGAAACACAGTATCACACTGGGGAGACCATGGGGGAAGATGAATCCCTACAACATTTGGCTTTGAAACCAAGAGGGGACAAATTTCATGGGTTCTTAAAACCAGAGAGACTTAAAGCCTGGAACTTTAAAAATCAGTGGGATTGGCTCTAGGAGATCCTAAAGGGCACTCGAAGCTGAGTTCCCACCCTCAAAGAGATACCATGACAAATAGCCAGTGGAGATACAGCAGAGAAGCTAGGCATATGGGAGGGAGAGTAGTTTGCTCATTTTGGAGCATGTCCCGAAGGGCAGGGATCACTGAGGGACTTCTCTAGGAATGAAGGAGCTGGCATGAGCCATCTCCCTCTCCCACCCCCCAGCATATACAGGCCACCTGGGGGAACCAGCCCAGTGGGGGGGGCATTCACTACCAAACTTGCTTACACCATGTCCTGCTCCCCACACTTTGGCAGATCTGCTCTTCCCAGTCACATGCTTCAGTCCTGGCCCTGCAGGTCCTCTCCCCCAATAGATCAGTGCTAACCTTGCTAACACCAACCTGAGCACTTTGTAGGACCTTGCTCCAGGTGGCAGTGGTAGCAGTGGTGATGGGCCGTGCAGAACCATGAGGTGCACCTTGTTAAAAATCTGGCTGGAGACCAAACACTGGCCACAACAGGCAACAATCATCTGCAGATGATTGGACTGAAGGAAAAAGAAGCTATGATACAGCAGCAGGGCAACACATAGGAGACACCTCCCTGAAGCTCCAGGTTCTTGTGAACAGGGAACACTGCACTGCAGGGCATTACAGGACCTTTTCTTCATAAGGCTGTTACTTTCAAGAGCAGAAGATGGAGCTAACTTTTTTAACGTACAGAAAATAGATACAGAGAGTTAGACAAAATGAGGAGACAGACGAATAGGTCCTAAATTAAAGAACAGGACAAAACCATAGCAAGAGACCACAGTGAAACAAATAGAAGCAATATGCCTGATGGAAAATTTAAAGTAAAGTCTCACTGGACTTGAGAAAAGATTGGAGGACATCAATGAGATCCTCAACAAAAATATAAAAAAGAACCCATCACAGGTAAAGAACACAATAAATGAAATTAAAAATATACTAGATAGAATAAATAGCAGCCTAGAGGAAGCAGAGGAACAAATTAGAGATCTGGAAGACAGAGTAATAGAAAGCAATCAAGCTGAGCAGGTGAGAGAAAAAATAATTATGCAAAATAAGAATAGACTTAGGGAAATCAGTGACTCCATCAAGCATAATAACATTTGCATTATAGGGATCCCAGAAGGAGAAGAGAGAGAAAAGTGGGCAAAAAATGCAATTGAAAAAATAATTGCTGAAAATTTTCTGAATCTGGGGAAGGAAACAGATATCCATATCCAAGAGGTACAGAGATCCCCCAATAAAAGCAACCCAAGAAGGTCCACACCAGGACACAAAGTAATTAAAATGGCAAAAAGCAGTGATGGAGAGTTTTAAAAGCAGGAAGAGAAAAGAAGACAGTTACATATAAGGAAAATCCCATTAGGTATCAGCTGATTTTTCAGCAGAAACTTTACAGGCTGGACTGAAGTGGCATGATATATTCAAAGTGCTGAATGAAAAAAAAAATCTGCAGCAAGGAATATTCTATCCAGCAAGGCTATCATTCAAAATAGGAGCGATAAAGAGTTTGACATACACAAAAGTTAAAGGAATTCATGACCACTAAACCAGCCCTACAAGAAATGTTAAAGGGGACTCTTTGAGTGGGAAGGAAGGACCATAAGTAAGAGTAAGAAAAGTAGGAAGCACAAAAGCAGTAAAAATAAATATATCTGTAAAAATCAGTCAAGGGACTCACAAAATAAAATAATACAAAATATGATAACCATATACCTAAAATGTGGTAGGGAGGGGAGTGAAGAATGGGTTCAAACTTAAGTGACCATTAGCTTAGTAGAGACTGCTATATACAGAAGATGTTATATACAAACCTAATGTTAACCACAGATAAAAAACCAGTAATAGATATGCAAAGAATAAAGAGAAAAGAATTCAAGTATATCACCAAAGAAAGCCAGCAAACCATAAAAGAAAGCAGAATAAAGGATCAGAGAAGAACCACAAAAGCAACCACAAAACAAGTATCAAAATGTCAGTAAATATATACCTATAAATAATTACTTTGAATGTAAATGGACTAAATACTCCAATCAAAAGACATAGGGTGACAGAATGGATATAAGAAAGAAGACTCATCCATATCCCTTGTACAAGAGACTCATTTCAGTCCTAGAGACATACACAGATTAAAAGTGAGGGGATGGAGAAACATTTATCATGCAAATGGATGTCAAAAGAAACCCAGGGTAGCAATACTTGTATTGGACAAACTAGACTTTAAAATTAAAAAAAAATTTTTTTTTAAAGTTTATTCATTCTTGAGAGACAGAGAGACAGAACATGAGTAGGGGAGGGGCAGAGAGAGAGAGGGAGACACAGAATCTGAAGCAGGCTCCAGCCCCTGAGCTGTCAGCACAGAGCCCGACACGGGGCTTGAACCATGAACCATGAGATCATGACCTAAGCTGAAGCCATATGCTCAACAGACTGAGTCACCCAGGCACCCCAGACAAATTAGACTTTAAAGCAAAGACTGTAACAAGAGACAAAGAAGAACACTATATAATCATTAAGGGGACAATCCAACAAGAAGATATAACAATTGTAATTATGTATGCACCCAAAATGGGTGCACCCAAATACATAAAGCAGCTAATAACAAACATAAAGGACATAATCAATAGTAATACTATAATAGTAGGGGGTTTTAACACCCCACTTACAACAATGGAAAGATCATCCCAACAGAAAATCAACCAGGGAACAGTGGCTTTGAATAACACTGGACTAAATGGATTTAACAGGGATATTCAGAACATTCCATCCTAGAACAGACAAATGCACATTCTTTTCAAGCACACATGGAACATCCTCCAGAATAGATTACATATTAGGCCATAAATCAAGTCTCAACAAATTAAAAAAATTGAGGTCACACCATGCATCTTTTCTGACCACAGCATCATGAAACTAGAAATGAATCACACACACACACACAAAAAAAAAAAAAAAAAAAAAAAAAAAAATCAAGAAAGACCACAATATATGAAAGTTAAATAACATGCTACTAAGAAATGAATGGGTCAACAAAGAAATTAAAGAATGAAAAATTACATGGAAACAAATGAAGATGAAAATACAACAGTTCAAAATCTTTGGGATACAGCAAAAGCAATTCTAAGAGTGAAGTTTATACCAATACAGGCCTATTTCAAGAATCATGAACAATCTCAAATAAACAACCTACCCTTACACCTAAAGGAGCTAGAAAAAGAACAAACGAAACCTAAGACCAGCAGAAAGAAGGAAATGATAAAGATGAGAGCAGAAATAAATGATGCAGAAACTAAAAAAACAACAGAACAGGTCAATGAAACCAAGAGGCGGTTCTTTAAAAAAACTAATAAAATTGATAAACCCCAAACCAGGGGTTGTCTCTCATAAAAAAGAGAGAGAGAAAGAGAGAGAACTCAAATAAACAAAATCAGAAGTGGAAGAAGAGAAATAACAACTGACACCATAGAAGTACAAATGGTTAGAAGAGAATATTATGAAAAATTAAATGCCAACAAATTGGACAACCTAGAACAAATGGATAAATTCTGAGAAACATTCAACCTACCAAAACTGAAGCAGGAATAAAATAAAATTTTGAACAGACCAATTACCAGCAATGAAATTGAATCAGTAATCACAAAAGTCCCAACAAATACAAGTCCAGGACCAGATGGCTTTACAGGCAAATTCTACAAAACACATAAGGAGGAGTTAATACCTATTCTTCTCAAACTTTTCCGAAAAATGCAAGAGAAAGGAAAAGTTCCAAATTCATTCTATGAGGACAACATCACCCTGATAACTTTTATGAAAAGACATCATAAAAAAAAAGAGAATTACAGGCTGAGATATCTCTGATGAACATAGATTTAAACAATCCTCAACAAAATACTCGTAAAATGAATCCAACAATACATTAACAAAATCGTTCACCACGATCAGGTGGGCTTTATTCCCAGGATGCAAGGGTGGCTCAATATTTGCAAATCAATCAACATAATGGGTTGCATCAGTAGAGAAAAGATAAAAACCATATGATCATTGCAATAGGTGCAGAAAAAGCATTTGACAAAGTACAACATCCATTCATGATAAAAACTCTCTGCTAAGTAGGTCTGTAGGGAACATACCTCAACATAGTAAAGGCCTTATATGAAAAACCCACAGCAAACATCATCCTCAATGGGGAAAGACTGAGAGCTTCTCCCCTGAGGTCAGGAACAGGACAAGGATGTCCACTCTCACCACTTTTATTCAACATAGTACTAGAACCCTAGTTTCAGCAATCAGACAACAGAAAGAAATGAAAGGCATCCACATCGATAAGGAAGATGTAAAACTTTCACCATTTGCCGATGACATGAGACTAGTTATAGAAGACCCAAAAGACTCCATCGAAAAACTACCAGAACTGACAAATGAATTCAGTAAGATAGCAGGATACAAAAATCAATACACAGACATTCACTGCATGACTATACACTAATAATGAAGCAGTAGAAAGAGAAATTAAGAAGACAGCAGTTGGCTCCCATGCAAAGTTGAAGGCTTAAACAAAGCAAATGAATGGCTTTGGGATATTTGTTATTACATATTGTGTATACACATAAACACACCGAAACATGCAATGGTACTCACATTTGCCCACGTGTATTTTAAATTTATATTTAGTTAGATATGTCTTATATCTACCATCAAAAACAGTTAAGTGCAGTGACAATGGTACATTTAGGAAACCTGGGCTCGAGAAGCAAAGTCAGAATGCCATTAGTGCTAAAGATTGTTAGTGTGTCATCTGGTCCACTTGTCAGTGTCAGGATATGCAAATCCTTAAGTCATTCAAGAGAGTTTTGTTTTGTTTATTTTTTCTGTTCCTACAGACCTCTAGAGATGGAGGTGTCATGGACTCCTTTGGTAGACTAATATGATACCTCTAACTGATCCCACATGCTTGGGAACAGAAAGAAACCTTAGAAACATGACAATTTTCTTCAAAGACAGTTCTTTCCCTTTTTAAGTGAATTTGAGATAGCTCTCTTTATTCTCTAAAGATAACCCTCCATAATTAAAAATTAACCAAGAACTGTGTAAGTTCAAAGCTAGTGAATTGTCCTTCCCTTATTGCTACATGGAAACACTGACTTAGCAAGTAAAGAAGAATCATCACCATCCTTTATCAAAATCAGCCTTGGTCTTTAGGAATTTTGAATATGGAAGTTCCTCAGGAATGCATTCCTCACAAAAACCCAGAACTTTCCTTGGTCTGAAGTGTTGTCATGTGGAGGAACTTTAGATTTCCCGGGCATTGCTCTAGCAACCAAACTATGAGCAGTGGAGTTAAGTCATGAGAAGCCATATTTTCATATGAGGTAAAAGACTTACTAGCAATTGACTTGCACAGGCTGTCTAAAAATCTAGTGGATTCTCAGCCTCTGGAATTGTCCAAGCAAAGATAGAATAATCACGTACTGAGATTGTAAGAATATTCACTGCCTAAAAAATTGGGTGGACAGGACTTAAATTACTTTTCACTTTAAGGTTTTATGACTAAATGGCTCCATTATTTTAAACTTTTCTGACCAGGGCTGTCTTGTATTTCTTCAATAATCTTAGTTGTCATTTATGAATTTTTCCAAATTATTTACATATATCATATGAATTTTAAATATATACATATAACTGATAAGTAACATTTAGCATACACTATGTATTTTCTTTTATTTTTAAAGTTTATTTATTTCAAGAGAGAGAGAGAGAGAGAGAGAGAGAATCCCAAGCAGGCTCTGCACTGGGAGCATGAAACACGATATGAGGCTAGATCTCATGAACCATGAGATCATGACCTGAGATGAAATCAAGGTTAGCCGATTGAGCCACCCAGGAATCCCTAAACACTGTATATATTTTAAATCAGATTTAAAATATTTTATAAAGGAGCCAAGAATACTCAATGGAGAAAAGATAGTCCCCTTGAATAAATGGTGCTAGGAAAATTGAATACTCACATGTAAAAGAATGAAACTAGACCTATCTTACACTACTCATGAAAATTAACTCAGAATGGATTAAAGACTGAAATATAAGACTAAACCCATAGGACAAAGAAGAAAAGCTTCTTCTTGATTTTTTGGAAATGACACCTAAAGCACAAACAACAAAAGCAAAAACAAACGAGTGAGATGACATCAAACTAAAAAGCTTCTGCCCAGCAAAAGACATGATCAACAAAATGAAAGGACAAACTAGGAAATGGGAAAAAATATTTGCAAATTATATAGCTGATAAGGGGTTAATACCCCCAAAATATAAAGAACTCCTATGACTCAATAGCAAGAAAAAAAAAAAAAAGTAATCTGATTACAAAATGGGACCTGAATATTTTTTTAAGGAAGATATATAAATGGTCAATAGGCACAGGAAAAGGTGCTCAACATCATTAATCATTAGGGAAATGCAAAGTGAAACCAAAATGAGATTATCACCTTATGCCTATCAGAACGGCCATTATTATTTTTAATTTTTTTTAATATATATTTTTGAGACAGAGTGCACAAGTGGGGAGGGGCAGAAAGAGAGGGGGACAGAGGGTCCTAAGCCAGCTCTGTGCTGACAGCAGAGAGCCCAATACAGGGCTCGAACTCATGAGCCGTGAGAAAGGAAGTCTGACGCTTGACTGAGCCACCCAGGCGCCCTGGAATGGCCATCATTAAAAAGACAAGAGATAACAAAGGCTGGAGAGAGAATGTGGAGAAAAGGAAACTCCTGTGAACTGTTAGTGGGATTGTAAATTGGTACAGCCACTATAAAAACCTGTATGGAGGTTCCTCCAAAAACTAAACATAGAAATACTATATGGTCCAACAATTCCACTTTTGAGAATATATCCAAAGGAAACAGAAACACTCCTTCAAAGAATTATCTGCACTCCCATGTTTACTTCAGCATTATTTACAATATCCAAGAAATGGAAATTACTTACGTACCCATCAATGGGTGAGTGGGTAAAGAAGTAGGGGAGACACACACACACACACACACACACACACACACAAATATTAGTCAGCCGTAAAAAAGGAGATCCTGATATTTGTGACAACATATGTGGACCTTGAAGGCATTCTGCTAAGTAAAAAAGTCAGACAGAGAAAGACAATTACTGTATGATCTCACTTATATCTGGAACCTAAAAAAACCAAAAAAACAAAACCCAAACGTACAGAAAGAGATCCAACTGTAGTTATCAGAGGTGGGGGACTCAGAGGTAGAGAAGTGGAGGAAGGGGTAAAAGATACAAACTTCTAGCTATTAAGATAAGTAAGTACTAGGGATGTAACGTACCCCATGATGACTATAGATAACACTGCCGTCTATATGAAAGTTGTTAAGAGAGTAAACCTTAGGATCACTCACCCTAAAACTCTTTTCTTTTTGAATCTACAGGGGATGATGGATGTTAACTTACTGTGGTAATCATTTTACGATACATGTAAGTCAAGTCATTATGCTGTATACTTGAGACTTACACAGTGCTGTATGTCAGTTATATTTCAATAAAATTGGAAAATGAAATTAACTACAGGCCACGGGGAAAATACATACCATTACTGAATGCTATGTGGGTCTGTCCATATAGATCCACAAGTCTGCCCCAAAAGTTAAAAACTCAGCCAAACAACTGGTGATTTTCTCTGCACAAAATTAAATAACGAATTATTTTTTCATTATTTTCCAGTTTCCCAGGAACCCACATTATAAATCTTGACATCACTTATGATTTCTCTTTTCTTCCTATTCAACACCTGTTTGTGACACCCATTGTTTATTGTTTCGTGCTACCTTTTCAGTACATCTCTTTTCCATTTGCATTGCTGTCTCCCCAATTCCTCCCTTCATGTTGCTTACCCTCAGACAATGACAATCACTCCCTGTCTGTTTGCTCACATTTATTCATTCAACAAATGTACGATGAATGCTCACTATTTTCTACTTGAGGCTGGCAGCCAAAAGCAACAAGACCCTGTCCTGAGTCCATCCTTGTACAGAGAGGCAGACCAAACAGTCCCTTCTCTCCCAACTCGACCCGCCTACAAAAATAATCTTCCTAAAAATCATGAAGGTGATTATGCCACCATTTAAAAACCTTGGGGAGTTTATACTCTGAAATTTCAGATGCTTCATGGATTTAACCTAAAATCTCTTTCTGGGTCAGTAGCCCCCAACCATCTCCCTTTTTTTATTTGGTTGAGAAAACTCTGACACATTACCAGTCACAAACATCCCTAGGGCCTCGTGTCCCACTCCTTTTTCTCAAAAACTGTCCTGTTTACAGTCCAATGCCAGACGGTCCCCAGAGTTCTTACCTCCTGGTATATACACCTTATGTAGTCCCCTCCCACCACACAGAGTATCTGTGAATATGATGGAATGCCACTCCTGTGGTTAGGCCACTGCTAATCAGCTGACTTTGAGCTAATCAAAAGGGAGATCATCTGAGTGGGGCTGACCTAATCAGGTAAGTACTTAAGAGCGACCAGACCCTTCTTAAAATCAGAAAGATCCATCTTGCTGATCTCGAAGGGGCAAACTCATGTTGTGGAGGGAGCCATGTGGCAGGAAATGGCAAGTGGCCTCTAGGTGCTGAGAATACCCCCCAGTTGGCTGCATCACTAAGTGAGCAGGGAATTGGTCCTATAACCACAAGGAACTGAATTCTGCCAACAAGCTCATGAGCTTCGATGAGGAATCCAAACCTCAGGGACTATAGCCCTAGCTGACTCCTTGATTTCAGCCCAGGGAGATCCTGAGCAAAGGACCCAGCTGATGCAGTTCCTGACCCACAGAGCTACTAAGTCGGTGATGTAAGCAGCTAAGTAAATGGCAAATTAGGCAGCTCTAGAAAACTGATAGAGCCACTCTCCAATTTCACCTAAAAATACCCTACCATCCACCAGGATCCGGTTTCAATGCTAGCTCTTTCACGTTTTCCCTGATTTCCCCACCCCAAAGTACCCTTGCTCTAAATTTCTCTAGGACATTTTTTTCCCTCTCTTGTGGCCCTCCCTACTTTTTTCGTAGCCACTCGCGTAGCTCTCTTTTCTCCTCCCCAGGTGCGCGTTCCTCAAGAATACAGGCGGCCTCGCAATCTCAACTGTATACGCGCAAATGTGTTGTACAATCACTGAAACAAGTCTTCACTTGTACCGTCGGGCAAATATTTCTCAGGGATCTAAGGGTTAAAGCTTCAGTCTGGGGTTTCACACTCATTTTCTCGTGCCTGTGATGAGCAGCTTCATGCGACTTAGCACAAGTACAGAATTTGGTGACCTGACCCTCCCTAAAACTGTCGTCCAAAAGGCTAATTCTTTCATCAAAGGGTAAACGACATGTAAGTGTGACATATTTAAAACCCGACGTTGAAGGGCAGGGAAAACAGATTTCTGAGTTAGGAATTCTACAAATAAGCAAGGTAGCATTTGGAACCGCCCGGGACACCGCGGTGCTCGCTGTACCGACGCCAGAATTTCGGCAGCAGTTGCTGTCCGCACGTGTCACTTCCTTTTTTACGAAAACCGCAGTTTCTCACACCTGTGTGTGCTCACATGGATTTAAATAAGGAATAACCAGGAACCTAGGCTGGAAAAAGAACCCCCCCTCCCCCGCAGTGGAAGCATTACGGCCAGAGTTGGTTAATTGAAATCATGCATCGAACTAAGTTGCCACTCTGATGCGATCTGACAAAAATGATCATAGGATAAAATTGCCTCTTGCTGATCCCCACCTATCTTACATTTCAACTTGCAGCCAGATTGAAGCAAACTGCTCCAATTTACTGCTCCCGACCTGCTGATAATGGACACTTTGCCGTGCACTCTCCCTTCATTACTGCTCAGGTCAGGGCTGTTAACAGGGACTCTTGCCACTTTTGACAGATAGTCACTACCAAGATGAATGGCGGTAGCCACATGACCACTTAGGACCAGGCCTTCCCTCTCCAGCACCTTCAAAATGCCTTTAAAAAAAATAAAAATAAAAGACCACACTTCACTGTTTAACTCTTTATTAACTAGGAGAATCAATAGAAACCAGGCAACTGTGACCTCGTGATTCCTTTACTGTAGAGCTGCAAATATTTCAAAGCAATCATTTAACGGCATTTAAAAAAGAAAGTTCTAGAGAAGCTGCCTCTTCATTTTCTTCTCTTTGGGAATGGAAACTGGGCTGTAAATGGAGCTCTTTGTGGGGAGGGAGAGAGTCATTAGCCCAAAGCCTCCATTGTGCTAAATCTTAGGAAGAAGTGGCTACTTTTCTGAGTTAAAATGGGCTTGTTAAATCATGATAGAAATTATCAGGGAAGATAGGCTATTTTAATACCACAGTATGAATGGAACCCGAGAGGCTGGTACTCCATCATTTCAATTGTTCATAAACAACCCTTTATGAAAACTTTCTAACACCAACATTTCAAAGTTATTCTGCTTATAGAGAGAAAAACGAGGAGAAAGGCATACATGGATCAGTATCATTTTTTTAAATAGATTTTCTTTAATAGATACACAAGTTTATTTTTATTTTTTTATTTTTTTCAATATGAAATTTATTGTCAAATTGGTTTCCATACAACACCCAGTGCTCATCCCAAAAGGTGCCCTCCTCAATCCCCAAAGGTGCCCTCCTCAATACCCATCAATCCTCAGTTTGTTCTCAGTTTTTAACAGTCTCTTATGCTTTGGCTCTCTCCCACTCTAACCTCTTTTTTTTTTTTTTTTTTTTCATTCCCCTCCCCCATAGGTTTCTGTTAAGTTTCTCAGGATCCACATAAGAGTGAAAACATATGGTATCTGTCTTTTTCTGTATGGCTTATTTCATTTAGCATCACACTCTCCAGTTCCATCCACGTGGCTACAAAGGACCATATTTCATTCTTTCTCATTACCACGTAGTACTCCACTGTGTATATAAACCACAATTTCTTTATCCATTCATCAGTTGATGGACATTTAGGCTCTTTCCATAATTTGGCTATTGTTGAGAGTGCTGCCATAAACATTGGGGTACAAGTGCCCCTATGCATCAGTACTCCTGTATCCCTTGGGTAAATTCCTAGAAGTGTTATTGCTGGGTCATAGGATAGGTCTATCTTTAATTTTTTGAGGAACCTCCATACTGTTTTCCAGAGTGGCTGCTCCAATTTGCATTCCCATCAACAGTGCAAGAGGGTTCCCGTTTCTCCATATCCTCTCCAGCATCTATAGTCTCCTGATTTGTTCATTGTGGCCACTCTGGTGTGAGGTGGTATCTGGGTGTGGTTTTGATTTGTATTTCCCTGATGAGGAGCGATGTTGAGCATCTTTTCAAGTGCCTGTTGGCCACCCGGATGTCTTCTTTAGAGAAGTGTCTATTCATGTTTTCTGCCCATTTCTTCACTGGGTTATTTGTTTTTCGGGTGTTGAGTTTGGTGAGCTCTTTATAGATTTTGGATACTAGCCCTTTGTCCGATATGTCATTTGCAAATATCTTTTCCCATTCCGTTGGTTGCCTTTTAGTTTTGTTGGTTGTTTCCTTTGCTGTGCAGAAGCTTTTTATCTTCATAAGGTCCCAGTAGTTCATTTTTGCTTTTAATTCCCTTGCCTTTGGGACGTGTCAAGTAAGAGATTGCTATGGCTGAGGTCAGAGAGGTCTTTTCCTGCTTTCTCTTCTAGGGTTTTGATGGTTTCCTATCTCACATTCAGGTCCTTTATCCATTTTGAGTTTATTTTTGTGAATGGTGTGAGAAAGTGGTCTAGTTTCAATCTTCTGCATGTTGCTGTCCAATTCTCCCAGCACCATTTGTTAAAGAGACTGTCTTTTTTCCATTGGATGTTCTTTCCTGCTTTGTCAAAGATCAGCTGGCCATACGTTTGTGGGTCTAGTTCTGGGGTTTTTATTCTATTCCATTGGTCTATGTGTCTGTTTTTGTGCCAGATACACAAGTTTAGATAGTAAGTATTTAATGACTAAGTTTTAAGAGCAAGCTAATGGGGAATGCAGCACGTATGTCTTCTGTTCCTTAAGGCTTCTGACTTAATTCTGTATTTAAACTATATATGCAGTTTGTATAGAATGCTCTCGTTTATATCTAATTCGTGATCTGCTCATCATTTTTTGTATTTGACAAACGGTCAAATAAGCACTCACGACTCTCATTAGATTTACACTGTATTGTCTAATTCACTCTGCCTCATGAAAGTAGACGAATTATTAAATACCATAATCTGTTATCCACCATTAAAATTAATTGATTTTTATGTCACTTTAGAACTAATGAATTATTTAGAGGTAGTCTCATAAACTACAGAGCATAGTGGGAAAGCTCTTTTATTCCCTATCATTTCTAGTAAGGCTGAACAATCCTATGCCTTCGCTAGTTTTCTCTCAGCAGAAACCTCAAAAACATAGCTGTTTTCAATAATTACACTTCGTGGAGAAGAGCCACATGTATGAAAAAGATTTTGAAGATGTGGGTGATGCTTAACTCTGGGAGAGGTGTGCCATATGGACAGATATCTCCAGATAAAGTCTGGTATTGCCATCAGGATAATATACTTGAATGGACATGCTATTAAACAGAAATAAAATCCCAGCAAATAGTAATAGTCATAAAAACAAATACACGGGTGATAGCTTATGGTGTTGCCTGAAAAAAATCTTACTTGATATTTTGTTTCAAAGACTGCATACCTACATTATGATAATAATAAGTCATCGTTACGGAAAACTTATTATGTGCCAGGAAAACTTATTATTCTCGCAGGTAGGGAAACTGAGGCTAGAGAGACTAAGCCACTTGTCCAAGTTCAAATAATGAGTAACAAAGGAGTTGGGATGTGAAGCAAAGAAGTCTTCCTCCAAAGTCAGACTCCTAATTGTTATACTCTGCTGCCTCTTTCTTCTCAATGCCACTTTATCACTTGGCATGGATGGTGAGAGGGGTCATTCATTGTTCACAATTTTTATCCATCTAATGTTTATTAAAACACAATCCTTTCGGGGCGCCTGGGTGGCTCGGTCGGTTAAGCGTCTGACTTCGGCTCAGGTCACCATCTCACGGTCCGTGAGTTCGAGCCCCGCGTCGGGCTCTGTGCTGACAGCTCAGAGCCTGGAGCCTGTTTCGGATTCTGTGTCTCCCTCTCTCTCTGCCCCTCTCCTGTTCATGCTCTGTCTCTCTCTGTCTCAAAAATAAATAAATGTTAAAAAAAAACAAAACACAATCCTTTCACTTGCAAATTGGTTCATTCAGTGAAAAAAAGTTCTTGCCTTCTAAAATTATCTTCCAGTATTAATATAATTGCTCCGTGTCAATTCTAGCAAACGAACAAAGCTCTGTGTTTAATGGCACTCTTTCCTCCCCCACTGGAACGTTACGGTATATCTACATATACTGAAGAAACCTAGAGAAGCAAGTTAAAAGGAGGACCCAGGATATTAAGAAGGGCACTTGTTGTGATAAGCACCGGGTGTTGTATGTAAGTGATGAATCACTAAATTCAACACCTGAAGCTAATATTGCACTGTATGTTAACAAGCTGGAATTTAAATAAAAACTTGAAAGAAAAAAAAAGAAGGACCCAAAGTATTTCAGACTGTGTGAGGGGACCACATATTTTGGTTGTTTTGGGACTGTCCTGGTTTTTGTCAGTGGTCCTGACATAATTGTTAAAAGAATCCTCTTTTTATTCTCAGTATTGTGTCAGTTTGAATAATAAGCTAGAGGGCCCCCTCAATTTTAAGGGAGAAGTTATTCTGTTTATCAGTAATCTTGGCTATAGACCACCTCTACCAACCCCACGGAGTTGAATAGGCTACTACTTGAGCGAGCTTTAAATACCCCAAATATGCATGCTGGAGCCTCAGGAGGGGTACGTGGACCTTCTACACCTGACCCCTTACCCTTTGCTCTTGTTTCCTCTTTTCACTTGGTCACTGTGATGGTCTTTGTGATATGCCAACTTGGCTAGGGTATGGCCCCCAGTGACGCTATCAAACCTGCACATAGGTGTTGCTGTGCAGGTGCTTTGTAGAGATGGTTCGAGTCCATAATCAGTTGACTGTAAGTAAGGGAGGTGAGCCCCCAAAGATGTGGGTGTACCAATTCCATTAGCTGAAGTACCTTAAGGAACAGAGCTGAGGTTTCCCGAAAGAACTTCTACTATGGACCACAGTGTCACCTGTGCCCACGACTTACAGCCTGACCACCTTTTGTATGGATTTCAGTCTTCCCTAGCCAGCCCCTGCAATCACTTAAGCCAATTCCTTGCACCCAATCTCTTAATATAGGTCACCTGTTGGTTGTGCTTCTCTTGTTGAACCCTGACTGATATAGCCCCTAATGTCTGTTGACTCTTCCTTCAAATCCTCTGCATACTCTCCTCTGCACTCTTTTTTTTTTTTTAATTTATTTTTGGGACAGAGAGAGACAGAGCATGAACGGGGGAGGGGCAGAGAGAGAGGGAGACACAGAATCGGAAACAGGCTCCAGGCTCCGAGCCATCAGCCCAGAGCCTGACGCGGGGCTCGAACTCACGGACCGCGAGATCGTGACCTGGCTGAAGTCGGACGCTTAACCGACTGCGCCACCCAGGCGCCCCTCTCCTCTGCACTCTTAACTTCATGCCTTGATAATGCCAGTGGCTCTTTGCCTCCTCTCTTCTCCCCTTAGGCTGCCACCAAACCCAGATAAATGCTCCTAGATCCGTCATCTCATAATTTAGCAGCTAATCCACTCTGTTAGACACTGAGGATACAAAGATTAACATAGTTTCGGTTTTCTAGGGTCTCACCACTATGTCACTCCCCAGCATAAAACTTGGAAAGTTCCCTCCAATGCACGGAGGACAGGGAAAACTCAGCCCGGCACCGCAGACCCTGATTATTTTATTTTTAAATGTTTATTTATTTATTTTGAGAGAGAGAACTTGGAGGAGGGATAGAGACAAAGAGAGAATATCCTTAGCAGGCTCCACACTCAGTGCAGAGCCCAACATGGGGCTCCATCCCACACGCCCCGGATCATGACTTGAGAGGAAATCAGGAGTCTGATGTTCAACCGACTGAGCCACCCAGGTGCCTGGACCCTGCTGATTTTAATCTGCCTCCCAGGACTCTAATCCCACAAGTACCTAATGCATGAGTTTACCTGCTCTCTTCACGGCATCAACATGGCAGGTTTATGTCTGTGTTTCCTGTGTCTTTGTTTTAATTTTTTAAAATTCATTTAATATCTACACCCCACGTAGGATTCAAACTCATGACCCTGAGATCAAGAGTCGCATGCTCTTCTGACTGAGCCAGCCAGCCGTTCCTCCAGTGTCTTTGTTTGAAAGTCAGTGTTGTATTGTGGGCAGCAACACCCGCATATTTAAAGGAGACTAGGATTCAGGGAATTAGCTACTTAAAACAATCCTGAAACGTCTGGCGACATGAACCCATGACTGGTCCTGCAGAAACAGCTCTCAGAGTCACAGCTCCACACTCGCCCATCATAGAAACTGCCTGTTCTGCCACTATCAGGAAGGTGGAGAATCCACTGGATTGGGGGATTGGAGCCTTTGATCTCAGGAAACTACCACCACTAACACGTTCGCCTCCCAGCTCCCATGAAACTAGTGGCTGGTCTTTGAGAAACTGCTACGTAAAAACCAACATCTCCAGGACAACACTTACCCCCAGAAGACTGGTGCAGCAGCAGGAAAATCGCTTCTCCTTCACGCCCAACTTCCATGCCTGGCGTGAGTGCATCTAACAGGCATTCAGAACTCCAGCTGCATGGGATTCTGGGAAAACAGGGCCTTTCGCTTCCCAGCTGCTTGTAGCACAAGAAGCCTCAGCAGAAGGAGGTTAATGAGGATGCTGAGTCGATCTCACATTTTCCGTTAACAGTTGTTTTTATCCAACCTGGGAAGTTTGTATGCCTCTCCTACTCAGATAAGGATTTTTTGCTTTAATACGAAGTCTTAGTATCCTCAAGACTTAGCGTAATTTCTAGCACCTAGGCATGTGTCAGATACATACATGTTCAATAAATGAATGAAACACAATAATGATTTATTCATTTATCGACAATCACAATTATAAATTATGATTTGTCACAAGTAAAACTTTTCCAACAAATTATGGGAACCACATCCCATATAGCACCCAGTATAGTACTTATTTGTGGAAGACACTCAATAAATATTTCTTGAAGGGATGGATAAATACAGTGCTATCAGAGAATAGGGTCTGATATGCATACCTCAAGTAGGCTTGCATAACCAATGTCAGTGTTTATCTAGGGCACTAAGTCATTGGACTGTAAGGTAAAATTTAATTTTGCATATTATAGAAGCCCATGATATAACTATTGCCTCTATGTTTATATGTTTTATCTCCTAGGAATTACTACTTTCTAAAGATTTTTATTTTTAAGTAATCTCTACACCCAATGTGAGGCTCAAACTTAATGCCCCTGAGATCGAGTTGAGCCAGCCAGGGGCCCCCTAGGAATTATTTTTATTGGGTGTCTTTCTTCTAAAATTGCAACCTAGTGAGAACTAATTTTATACAAGCACGATATAATTCTCTGAATAATACACTTTATTTTAAAAGATTAATGGTAAGGAGGATTTACATAATAATCATGCTCCTGATCATTTATGCCTGCAGTGAGGAGGAAGGCAGAAAACCTAGGTGAGAGAAGTTGGGGCATCATTTCATGGGATCATGGCGAGATGGTCTGTATGTTTATGCCCCCTTAAAATTCACATGTTGAAATCCTGATGCCCAAAGTGATGCTCTTAGGAGGTGGGGCCTTTGGGAGGTGCTTAGGTCATGAGTGTGGAGCCCCTCATGAACATGATTAGTGCTCTTTTTAAAAATAAAGTTTTTTTTTAATTTGAGAGAGAGAGAGAGTATGCACAAGGAAGGGAGAGGGGCGGGGGGGGGGGGAGAGAGAGAGAGAGAGAAAGAGAGAGAATCTCAGCATGGAGCCTGCCATGGGGCTTGATCCCATGACCTTGGGATCATGACCTGAGCAGAAATCAAGAGTGGGGTGCTCAACTGATTGAATCCCTCAGAGGTCCCCAGGATTAATTCTCTTATAAAAGATACCCCACAGGGCCTCTAGCCCCTTCTGCTATGTGAGGACACAGTGAGTAGTTTGATACTCAGAAGAAGGTCCTCATGCTGATCTTGGACTTCCAGCCTCCAAAACTGTGAGAAACAAATTTCTGTTGTTTATAATCCATTCAGTCTGTGGTATTTTGTTAGAGCAAACTGAATGGACTAAGACACATGTCAAATACGTTAAAAATGCCAGAAAGAATTGAGAGATGCCTTGGCAAGAATGGGATAAGGTTCTCCAAGAGAGGCTTGTTGTTAGCCTGCATTTCACCCCCCTGAAATCTGTCCCCTCACACGTGAGCTGCTTGTCATGCGCTCTCTGCCTCTGGAGAAACTTTTCAACAGACTGAAAGGATGCTTGAGAATTGGATAATTTGGCCTCTGTACTGCCAATGCTGTAGTAAGTCATGTTATGTGCTGCCCACAGGAGAGCAGACGGGGCTTCATATTCACTGTCTAACTTAGAAAAATGCCTCAAATATCCATCTGAGGGCCAATGGGTTGTTCCTGGAAAGGTTAGTTTACTGTGTTATTTTGCATATCAAATTAGGGCTAGGACTATGCTTTCATGTAGTCTTCCTGCCGTTTCCTTAGAAGCCCTTCATTAACTAGAATTATATAAATTTAATTAAAAACTATTACCTATTAATTATTTTTAATAGTTTTTAATTATTTTTAAATAATTATCATATTATAATATTTATAAATAAATATTATAAATAATAGTATTCAATTATTTTAATAATTAATTATTATCTATTATTAATTAATTATTATTAATAAAAGCTATTATTCCAAACTATTTGGAATTTCTTTCCAAAACATGTGTTGGTTGAGAAATCGTCTTTGCAATAACTTTCCTTATTGCCATTTTTATAACAATATACTAGGTTCACCTTTAATATTCTAGCTCAGGGTTTCTCAACCGTGGCATTAAGAGCGTTCTGGATCAGGGGACACCTGGGTGGCCAGGCGGTTGAGCATCTGACTTTGGCTCAGGTCATGATCTCACTGCTCATGGGTTCGAGTCCCACACTGGGGTTTGGGTTGACAGCTTAGAGCCTGGAGTCTGCTTCAGATTCTGTGTGTGTGTGTCTCTCTCTGCCCCTCCCCTGCTCTCTCTCTCTCTCTCTCAAATATAAATAAATATTAAAAAAAAAGAGCATTCTGGACCAGATAATTCCTTGTTGTGGGGCCATTCTGTAAATTAGAGGATGTTTAACAGCAACCCTGACCTCTACCCACTAGTTGCCAGTTGCAAATTCCTTCTCCTTCTTCTTCCCCACACTCAATTTGTGGTAATCAGAACTATTTCTATTCTTGCCAAATGTCCCCTGGTGTGCCGAACTATCCCCTGGTTGAGAATCACTGCTTTATCTCCTCAAGGTCAAAGTTTTGGGTGATCAAATGGCAGTTGCTAGAAATCCCAACAACCAAGGCTGTATCTTCACAGAATCAGAGAAAATCATTCTTTCTTTTGTGTGTGTGTAACATGGAAGACAGAACATGGTTATTGAAATCAGTTTTCCATTATTTTAGAAAGAAATCTGAGATGGCCGGTACCCACCCTCAAACCCTGTCTTCCTGCACTAGGTTACTATATAACTATAGAGATCAAAATCTTTGGAATTTACATTTCAATAATCAACTTACATTTCAATACCAAAGCTTTATTAAACTTGCTTCATTTGGACTCACTTAAAACTGAGTTACCTCAGGGTGCTGAGTGTTAGTTCATCTTTCAGGCTTACATAGAAAGAAGCTACCAAAAAGTATGCAGGAGCCCTGACCCTATTTTATAACGGAAGAGAGGTGTATTTAAGCTGCATTTTCTTTGCCCTTGCTTCTCTAGCTCCTGAAATGAAGACTCGAGTTGGGGGTTTGTCATACAGCTTGAACAAAGGTACCATGAGCCAGGTCATTTGAATGATCCTTAAAGGAATGGGGCTGTTCAGCCGAAGATTTCCCTGATGATGGTTGAGCCAAGTCCATGTAGCTCATGGTTTCATGACAGTGTTCTTGGTAGCTCTGGTCAATACCTTCCAGCTTGCCATCTTCTACCTTTTGCTTAATCCCAATCTCTTTGGATTTTAGGTCACAAAGAAAACCTCACATACTGAATCGCTGCATCTTCTTTTAAAACATATTCCTCTCTGCTGTTTAGAGGAGGGTCATAGGTGTTTTTTTTTTTTTTTTTTTTTTTAATTTTTTTTTCAACGTTTTTTTTTATTTATTTTTGGGACAGAGAGAGACAGAGCATGAACGGGGGAGGGGCAGAGAGAGAGAGGGAGACACAGAATCGGAAACAGGCTCCAGGCTCCGAGCCATCAGCCCAGAGCCTGATGCGGGGCTCGAACTCACGGACCGCGAGATCGTGACCTGGCTGAAGTCGGACGCTTAACCGACTGCGCCACCCAGGCGCCCCATAGGTGTTTTTTTTATCCATTTGCAATTATATATACTTAGTCACATCGCACGAGTACAAGGAACGTGTATTTTTTTCAATCCTTCCCAAGTTAAGTTGGGGATGAGCAACACAAACATTCCATAATTGCTACCTGAGAGCACAGCCATGAGAAGGTGAGGACAATCAACCAGAGATTACCGATGTTTCCTTTGTGCTGGAAAAGCATGCCATAACCCACCGGCCACCAGGAACACACTTTAATGACCCCACTGCTTCCTTTCAGCACCTACAGAAGCAAGAAGTTCTTTACTGTTTATGCGCTGGGCTGAAGCAGTCCATGACTTCCTGGATTATCCAGGGCTTCCAGGCAGTGGTTAACATTCCAGCAAGTTCTTGATCTCGGCAATAATTCCCACATTCTCCAGGCCTGGTCTGGGTGGGGAGTGGCCTGTTCCATGGCACTGAACACAGCCGACCCACTGTATCCAACTCTGCTTAACATATATCCTAGGGAGTTCCTAAAGGAATCAGGCATCACAGCAAGCCCTGAGGCTGCAAAGTCAAGACTGAAGCACTTCTGCCCTACTTCATTGTCCGTAGAGCCACTTGTGGGTGTCTCATAGATCCCACAGTGTGGACGGTCTTCATAGAGAATGCAAGAGATCAAGTTTGTCTTCAACTCACCTGATTATCTAAAGGAACCCTGAAGCTAAGCATGGATCCATAGGGAAATGAAGCTATAGATGAATAAAATTACACACACATCTGCCACCTATTGCTGTGTGCTTTCAGGGCCTCAGCTAAAATGGATTCGGAAAGAGTCCCATGTTGACTTACTGCTACATTTATACTGTAAAGAACAGGTTGGTGTAAAACTGTCTTTTCAAACCCTTACATTCGAAGTTAAGAGACCTGTGATCTCCGAATAGTTTCATGCTTAGATTGGCCACAGTGCATCAGGAACAAGGGAGATAACTCTTTACAGCCTCCTGTGCTATAACGAGCTTCCGTGAGCCTCACAGTGGAGAGGAGTCAGCAGAAATGACCTCTGTGGGTGATGAGTATTTGTCCAGTAGATATGTTGAGGGAGGTGTGCTAATTTTTTGGTTCTTCTCTAGTGAGGAAAGCAGAAAAAAGAGGTGGATTTATATGAGCTTTAGAATTACTTGTGTTGCTTTCTGGACAGGTTTGAAAGTTACCGTCCCACAAACCATATTGGGAGGTGAAACATTCCCAACGCCTTTCAACTAAATCCTTGGATGGGTGCTCAACAGGAACCAGGGAACTATGGAGGCCCATGTACTTGATATTTAGGAGAACTCCTCTTCCTGATTCCTTTACAGGAACAAGTTCTTAGGCTAACTTAGTGGGGAATTCCTTTAGCAAGTATTTATTGGCACCTACTAAGTCCTAGGTGTGAGAGACATAGCAGTAAACAAAACAGACCAAACCTACCCTTAAGGAGCCTACATTCTAATTAGAGAGCTAATAAGATCCAATGTTATGAGACCTCACTATGGGTCAGATATGATTTTAAGCACTTTATTTGTATTATCTCAATCCATACCACAACCCTACAATGTAAATACTATTATTATTCCCATTTTGCAGGTGTAGACATTGAGGCTCAGCAAGTTGAATAACTTACCCAGACACCTTGGCTGTACAGCCAGCCATCTGAACCACTATCTGATCTTCCAGGTCAGAGGACAGACCTAATTGCAGGAAGGATTATTATGGCAAGGCTGGGTTGTCCTTTCTGAGTTTGGAGACTGGTGCCAATGTTTTACTGCCTAAGTGCAGTCCTCCTGTGCAGCAGTAAAGATGGGAAATTCTCATGCATGCTGCACCTGTGTCCATGAGAATCCCATGGAGAACAGGCTTCCTTGTTCTCCCCTGATCCAGGCCAGACTGCACTCGCTCTGCTTATGTAAGTTAGTTCCAGTGAAACTCTTTACCAGGGAATCTAATCCGTTTATTCTGTGTTCAGGGAGTCAAGCTTTTGTTGCTGAAGCCCAGCCTCACTCAAGCCTCCCTCCACCAGAGAACCTGTTTATCAGGAAGAAGCTGCATGGCAGCTCATAAAGTTTTAGGTCACACAGCTCACAGTGGAAAGAGTCCGGGAGCAAACACTCCCCGGCTAAACAACGAAGATTTGCAGTGACAAGGTGATGAAAAGAGAACCTCATGTGCATAAACGAAGCCACCCAAACGTCTGCACACACACTTATCCATTTCCTATCCAACAACAATAACAAAAACAACGAAACTGGCCACACACAGCCAGATGCGTAAGTTTGCAGTGAGAACAAAGGCAGCCATAAATATTCCAAGGAGCCAATAAAAAGAAGAAGATGAAGAAGAAGAAGAAGAAGAAGAAGAAGAAGAAGAAAAAAAAAACAGGAGTGGTTAGCTCTCCAGAGTAATGGGCTCCATAAAAGCTTTTATTGTTAAGAGAGTTACTTTACTAAGAGCTCTGTGAAAAAAGTCTAGTGAATGTGAAAAATTGCATGCAATAACCTGAACTGAAAGATGATTATCAACCTCTGAGTCTTGTATTTTGGAGCAAGTCAGTGCTGCTATTAGAAGATTGCCATTGTAGTTAAAGAAAAGCTCGTTTTGTACTTTTCTGCCCCTTCTGGGTAAACAGAGAGTCAATACAGACTTCTCCTCTGTGCTAGCCCACTTATTTGAACAATTATTTTAAAGATGTAATCCAATCTTACCATCTTCCCAAAAGTACAACTCCGGTGAAATTTGCCAGCAGAGTTCTGCACACACAACTTACTAAACCATGGATTGAGTTATTTCCAGCATGTATTCCTTCCCTCCCATCTGCCCTTCACCCCCACCCCATTCTTTAGCCATCTGTTTGTTTTGTCATTGGCTATT
Organism: Panthera leo; assembly: GCF_018350215.1. Taxonomy (NCBI): domain Eukaryota; kingdom Metazoa; phylum Chordata; class Mammalia; order Carnivora; family Felidae; genus Panthera; species Panthera leo. Next base: position 112,413,777 of record NC_056680.1, on the reverse strand, counting down.
GACAGGACAGTGGGTGACATTTAAGGGAGTGGACCCATCTGCACTTCAACCACTCAAAGGCTAGCCAACTAGAATGATAAAAAATGTGTTTTTTTTTGTTTTGTTTTGTTTTAACATTTTTTCTTAGGCTATTAGTGTGGTTTTCCTGCTCTCAGTATGACAGACCCTGCTCTACCCTTTCATGGGTGGATGGAGGCAGTACAGCTTTCCAAAATGTTGGTGTAGTGGGGGAAATGTTGGTCATTTGTTTAGGAGATGATATTGTGTAGATGTTAATGGGTGATGTCTCTGAAGTTCGGGATAATAACTGCTTTATTATTCCTTTGACTGTACCCTGATGGAAAGTTATCAAAGTTCTAGTTACATATGTAGGACATGGAACAATATGGTGTAGACTCTTTGGAAGTTCCAGATAAAATTAGGACTAACCTTATTTGATCAGCTCTCAGGAAGATAGTTTGAGTGCCTTCAAACAACTCTCCTAAATATTTTTAAGGCATTTAGTTTTTTACATGTTTATTTATTTTGAGAGAGAGAGAGAGAGAGAGAGCACACATTCACAAGCAGGGAAGGGGCAGAGAGAGAGAGGGAAACAGAGGATCAGAAACAGGCTCCATACTGGCAGAGCTCGACATGGGGCTTAAACTCATGAACCATGAGATCATGACCCAAGCTGAACTCAGAGGCTTAACCTACTGGGCCATGTAGGCACTCCCTTAAAGCATTTAGAGAGAACATGTAGCAACTTTCTTTTCACAGGTTATTTAATCAGCAAATTGAATTTCAATAAATGGCACCTTGACTTATGGAGGAAACTCTAACTTGGCTTTTCTGTCCTATCTAGAACACTTTAGGACTCCCGGCCATTCTCAGTACCCTCGTGACCCAATGCAAGTGGGGGACCCTGAAGCTTAAGGTTCATTAGCTCCATAGGAAATCCACCATTGACTTGTTGCTTCGTGTTACATGAAGTAGAATAATGTAAAAATCAGATTCATATACACCTTCCATGTGGTGAAAGTATGTGGGAGGGAGAGACACTGACAATGATCATCCATCCTGCTGATTTCTTTCTACAACAAGCACGTAAGAGGGCATGTGAGTGGAGTCTGACATGAAGTGAAGTGCATGAGACTCTTGCTTACCAAATGCTAACTCAGTCTACTGTACAAGGGGTAAAGAAGGGGAGGGGAGCAGTAAGCAATTCTGACTAGATCATTGAGATCTAGCAGGAAACACAACTCCTTTGTTCCTCCCTCTTGGATCTATCCATCCATCCTTACCTGGAGTAAGTATTTTGAGTACCCTGGGTGTATATATATATATATATATATATATGGAAAACCATAAGATTTACTAATGGTTTGAATATGTGATAGGAGAGTAAGAGAAGAGTCAAAGGTAACATACATTTTTTACCTGAGCAGCTAGAAAGATAAAGTTGTTATTTCCTGGGAGGGGATAGCTGGGGTAAAGGACGGGGTTGGGAGAGAGGAGTTCCATTTTAGACATGTTTGATCGCCAAGGGGAGATACCAAGTTGGCAGTTGGACACACAAACCAGAGTTCAGTGGGAAAGTTCAGGAAAAATGGTGGGCTAGGAAACACTTCACAACTAGTGCTCTGGGGATAGGGGGGAGAAAAAGAGGCTCAACATGTAGTGTTTGTCAATTTCTTTGGTGTAATGACTTCACCATGGCTGATTTCTAGTAACCAACATAATGACGCTGTCATTAGATACGGATTTGAGAAGAAATGTGCTCTCGTGAGCCCAGGCCAGCTGGCTCTGGTATGTCACTGGGAACAGAGACATAAATTTGGGAGTCATCAGGATGTAAAAGAGCCTTGAGACTGCACAACGGCACTTAGGGAGTGAGCAAAGAGAGGAGATATTTAAAAACTGAGCTGTAGGCACTCCACTGTGAAGCGTTTGGAAGATGACGACAAAGCAGAAAAGAGGAGACCAAGAAGGAGACTAAGAAATGTTTCAAGAGGGAGGGAGAGGACATCTGTCAAAAACTACTGATGAGCCAGGTGAGATGCGGCTGGAAAAGAGGACACTGGGATTGGCTCTGTCACTTCAACAGCAGTGGCTTCAGCGGACAGAGGGAACAAAAGCTTAAGAAACCTATCCTCGCCTCCTTCTCAAAATAGCAACAGCTGGAGGCAGGGTGGCTTTGGCAGCTCAACCCTGTATTGAAATCTTTAAAATGCACTTTGGGCCTTAGAATTAGATTTCAAAATCACATGATGTCAGGACTGGAAAAAAATCTGATGGGTCCCTTGGCTCAAAGTGGCTCAAAGCCCTAGGAGGAAAGAGGGGAAGGTGCCAGCCTATGTTCAGTAATTTGAAAAGGTATTTTATGTTTATTTATTATCTTGTTTAATGTTTATTTAGTTTTGAGAGGGGGGTGGGAGAGGGGCAGAGGGGGAGGGGCACAGAATCTGAAGCAGACTCCAGGCTCTGAGCTGTCAGCACAGAGCCCAACGCGGGGCTCCAACTCAGGAACCACAAGATCATGACCTGAGCCGAAGTTGGACACTTAACCAACTGAGCAACCCAGGCACCTGGAAAAGGTATTTTAAAATCTATACAAATCCCTAGTCATTTTCCTTGCCTACAGTTTCATGGGATCCTGTGAATAAAAATCAGTCCTTTCATTCACGTTCACTGACCAACAACCTCATTTAACACTGCAGAGACTGTAGAAAAGTTTGGAAGGGCTTTTTTTTTTTTTTTTTTTTTTTTTTTTTTGCAGAGTCTGTGCAGGTGTTTCCAGCTCGTGTTTTACTCTTACTGTTTTCTCGGTTGTCTCTCATTCTTGCACACTGCTTAGTACACCTGCGATGTGGGGTATCTGGGATGCATATTATTCACAGGTAAATATTATCAGTGTTTCTCTGTTTTTAGGCCATCCATCTCTAGGCAAATGTAACATTTATGCAATCTTGTTTCAGGGGTAGAACTAATTTTCATTAGCAAAGCTCTACGCTGGCCCTCCCTTGCTCATTTGTTCACTCAAAACACAGTGAAGGGGAGTGGTGGTGGAAAGAAGGCTGGAGAGGAAAAATTCTCCAGAGGAAAGAAAGGCAGGTGCAAAGACAAGGAGGCATCAGAGAACATGTCATTTTCTAGAAACTAAATCATTCAGGGGCAGCTGGGTGGCTCACTTGGTTGAGCATCCGACTTTGGCTCAGGTCATGATCTCACAGTTCATGAGTTCGAGCCCTGGAGTTGGGCTTTCTGCTGTCAGTGCAGAGCCTGCTTCAGATCCTGTCTCTCTCTCTCTCTCTGCCCCTACACCACATGCGCATGTGCTCTGTCTCAAATATAAATAATGAAGGAAAAAAAAAAAAACATTTGAAACTAAATCATTAAGGCTGGATCATACAGGTGTAGGATTGGTGAGCTGTGAGAATAAAAAAGTAGCCTAGACCTAAATTCTAAGGACCTTTTAAGAGATGTTGAAAGGTGAGATTTTGTTTTTTGTTTTTTTAATGGAGAAATGATTTCAGAAAAAGTGAGATCTAGGACCCTTACTAGTGGAAAGTCTGGGAACCATGAATCCCTCCTATTATCCATATTTAGCTGCATTTTCAAATTCCTTCACACAGTTTGATTTTACTTTTTCTTGAAAACTGTCTTCCCCACTGCCCTTCTCTCCAGAAAGGAAGAATTCCTCAGTCTTTCAGGAGCTCCGGCCAAACAAGCAAATTCCACCAGGCAGCACCCACTGGAGTGATTCTCAGATCTCCAGGCATGTATTTTCAGGATTTTGCTGGATTTTTAAAGTAATTGCCAAAAAGGAGGAAACTTTGCTGTAGCACTCTCTGCTGGGTCATGAAATGAAATTTCAGTCCTGGATTTTCAGACTGTAGGCTTCATCCAGTTACAGGCAAATATACTTTCTTAGAAGGGTCTCTGCAGACACAGCTTTTGCTGCTAAAAGGGCTGAGGTCATGTGAAACAGGCATCAGGGTAAAATATATGGACAAATATAGATGAAAAGAAAAAGTCTTTGAGTTTAGCAGGTATTCACATTCTATTACTGATTGATGGATTAAAAGAGGTCAAAATTTGCATGTTTATACAAACAGCACAATACGTATAAATTACGGAAAGTCTTAATTGTGTTTTCATCTATACTTATGCATAAATATATTGTATGAGAACCTATTTTCAGACCATCAGGCTATCCAAATATTTAAGCACAATGTTCTACGAATAGGAGAGAGCAATGAAAAACACAGAAATCCTCATCCTTATGAACCTTCTATTCCAGTGGGGATTAAAAGACAATAAGCCAGGTAATCAAGTTACGAACCATTTTAGAAAATAGTGACCAAAACGAAGGCAAATAAAGCAGGGAAGGAACAGGACAGGAAACTGAGGGACGCAATATACAGTTTTACTTTTTGCACATTTGCACATTTTATTTTATTTTTTTAAATAAAGCTAGTGTGATGTAGCTGTTTGGGTTTTTTGTTGTTGTTGTTGTTGTTTTAATTAGGTCAAAAAGAACTTCACTTTTGGGAACTGTTGGAGGGAATCTTGACTGTTCCGGAAGCTGAGAGCTGTGGCCAAGCAGGGGAGAACTGGAGGGAGGTGAAGGCCCTCCCACCGCCCATCACAATGAGCTGTGAAGCGCAGTGCTCAAGGGTCGGCTGGGCTTGCTGGGGGTGCCCACTCTTCCTCCTCCAGACCACGTAGGTTGACCTTTGCCCTGAGGAACTATAAGCGATGAAACTGGGAGTGGAGCAGTGTAGTGTAGTGGAAAAAATCTCCTTCTTTCTCTATCTTCTCACTGTACCGGACTCAGGAAGGAACTTGGGTGGTAGTATCTATCTTTTGGGAGAGAATTTAGGATTAAATCATTAGTTTAGGATAAGTGCTCCTTTCTTTAGAAAATGGGATCCGCCAAAGCAGTGACTCTGGTTTAAACGGCTTACCAAGCACCTGGGGATCCCGTTATAAAGGCAGATTCCTGGCAATGTCTCCAGAGTTTTTCAAGTCTGTAGGTCATTTTTCCCCCGCTTCCCTGAGGAGCCTGACATAGGGATACTTCTCAAACTCAATTTTGAACCACATTGCCTTACGGAGGAGAGAGTAGCTCTAAGTCACTTTCTCCTTGATTGGATGAGTATCAAACTCCAGGTTTCCTAAGCATGCTCAGTCCTTGCTTGGGGAGAGGGAGAGAGGGAGAGGGAGAGAGAGAGAGAGAGAGAGAGAGAGAGAGTATGTGTGTGTTTTGGGGGAGAAGGTGATGGCAGGGAAAAGAAAAGAAAAGAAAAGGGAAAAGAGAACCTGAATCTAGACTCAATCTAAAAGGAGGAGGGAAAAGAATGTTGCCAACTGGGACTGCCCTGGCTCGGGAGACCCAGCATCCGACAACAGTAAAGATGGGAATTCAGAGATCAGCAAGCTTCCCTGAGGTTTATGCTGATTGATATGCTTCATTGTGTTCTAAAGATTAGAGAAATAAGAGAAATACAGCTTGATAATTAACGAACAGTCAGGAAACCTTGAAAACACATGGCAGGTAAGGAGATTTATCAAAAGCAGTCCTGACATGCCCATTTTTCAGAGTTCAGTGTTTCATCAGCAGAATGTAAAGTAGAGAAAAAAAATCCAATGTTTATTTTTATATTTCACATGCTTGGTTTAAATGAGAATACTTCCTAACCGAGCTGTATCCACTTGGCCATGGGAACCTGTTCCCTGAAACAGCTCTAAGATACCAGAACACATTTTATTTTCCCCCCACCTAGTATTTCCCAGTTTACAGTCAACATAAAACAATGTGATAATGCACTGAAGCAAGAGATTCAAATGAGCAACAATCCCAGGTAAAACATAAGAGTAGATTTATTTTCTAATCTTCCTAATTTATTTTCTTTTAACTTTCTCTTCCCATCTTCATCAGAAACCCTCTACTTTTGCCTTCTTTTTATGAGAAATGCGTGCACACACACACGCACACACGCTCAGTTATACTCAGGTGTAAATGACTGATAATGTTTCATGTATTAGTCTTGCAGAAGTTCGCTTTTGGACAGAGTTCAAGGAGACTTGAATCAAGGGGCACCTGGGTGGCTCAGTCGGTTGAGTGTCCAACTTCGGATCAGGTCGTGATCTCGCACTTCATGAGTTCGAGCCCCACGTTGGTCTCTGTGCTGACAGCTCAGAGCCTGGAACCTCCTTTGGATTCTGTGTCTCCTACTCTCTGCTCCTCCCCAGCTTACACTCTGTGTCTGTCTCTCTGTCTAAAATAAATAAACATTCAAAAAGAGAAGAAGAAGAAGACTTGAATCAAATGGAAAAAAGATACCAGGCATCACATTAAAAAGTCACTGATCTGGTGCGGGCAGTATTTTCTTGGGCCCTAAAATCACCTCCCTCTCTTCTCTCTCTAGTCAAGGGGCTTAATGATTTCAGCTCCCTGCTCACTGACTCCCTCTCTCAACTTATTTATAAAACACCACATCCCCGATAAGAGAAATTCTGAACTGCTTCCAGGGGACAGGTTTTCTTTACCACGGCTGTAGGAAAATGACAGTTGCACAAAATGAAACAAAGAGACCAGTAAGTAAAGAAATATGACCAAGAAACTAAAGCTTGAATAGAGTTGCTAAATAATACCGAAAAGGAAAACTTTATACATTCCCAAAGCCATAATTGGGCAGGAAGGTTGAAGCCTTCATCATGTTAGACTACACAGGGTCACTTGTTGAGCCACAGTAGAATATTTTGTTCATAATGAAACCTTATTGGGTTTGGTTGCTGTAAGCTTTTCAGCTTCTAATTATGGTGTTTAGAAGACAATGGCGACAGCTTAAAATAATAAAGAATGCGGCTAAAACCAGTGAGATTGCCGCGGTGGTACAAAGAGAAGTGTTGGCTCTCTGTGTATAGTATACATTTAACCTGTCAGCAAACACAGAGCATTTTACAGGTAAAATGCAAAGGGATGCATTTAAGGAGCCATCACATGAATGATGAGGTTTTTCGTGTTGCTTTCAAAACGAGCTGCTTAAGTTATAATACTAGTTTAATATAAATTGGAGTTTATCCTTTTGAAACCACTTGCAATTTGCTTCTGTTAGGCCCCAGGTCATTATGATGCGAAGTTCAAGGTTCCTGGAACATAATGCGATTCAGGCCTGCGTTCTTGTGGCCATGTCCAATTCAGCTGAAAACGAGAATTATAGTGAGAGCATTTCCTGGTCTTTGACCCTTCCTGTGAGCTTTTTAAAAGCAGGGTTTATGCAGAACACTAACCTCATTCTCAGACATTCAGTTCCAACTAATGTTAGCTGTGTTAAAACTCTTAAGTAAATTGAAAACTGTTTAAAAATACCCCATTCCAAGTTTAAAAACAGTGGGCACTTACCTTCCGATTTCCTTCCTTAATATGCAAAAAGATTTGCCTTGCGAAACGGAATATATTTAAATGTTAAAAAGGGTCTCTCCTCTCTCTGCCACAAATGTAGTCAGGCAACACAAAGAACAGTTGTTTTAAAATCTCCAGATGTAACTGACTAGGGAGAGATAACAACAATAGGAAAATAATCTAGAACGTGTGTGTCTTATATGTGAACCTCTGTTGCAAGGACTTCAAAATAAACTAATTTACATAATCTTAACAATAGCCCTGCCCTCCGGAAACCGCCCCCCCCCATATTTTGTAGATGAGGAAACTGAGGAACAGAGAGGGTGAGTAACTTGCCCAAAGTCACACAGGCCAGCAAGTAGAGGAGGGAGACCCGCCCCCAGGAAAGCTGGCTCCTGAGTCCACCCCCCCTTTTTTTGTCTATTTATTTTTGAGAGAGAGAGAGAACAGGGGAGGGGCAGAAAAAAAGGGAGACACAGAACTCAAAGCGGGCTCCAGACTCTGAGCTGTTAGTACAGAGCCCAATGCAGCGCTCAAACTCAGGAACTGTCAGATCAGGACCTGAGCCAAAGTCGGAGGCTTAACCGACTGAGCCACCCAGGTGCCCCCTGAGTCCATACTCTTAACCTCTGCCTCTCAGGACAATACCCGGATTCCTGGGTGTTGGTATGATATGCACAGAAAAGACCTTTGAAAACAAATTCCATGATCCATAGGTTTGGGGAAAGCACCCCCAAAATATAAGCAACGAATTTATGAAACAAGCAATAAGTCTAAGCCTTTTCTTTCTTATTTTTAAGTGTCATCTAGAGCTGAGCTCAGAATTCACAAGATTTGATTAAAATCTGTACACCTGGCCAGACTAGGACTTTTTTTTTTTTTAATTTTTTTTTTAACATTTATTTATTTTTGAGACAGAGAGAGACACAGCATGAACGGGGGAGGGTCAGAGAGAGAGGGAGACACAGAATCTGAAACAGGCTCCAGGCTCTGAGCCATCAGCACAGAGCCTGACGCGGGGCTTGAACTCACGAACCGCGAGATCATGACCTGAGCCAAAGTCGGACGCTTAACCGACTGAGCCACCCAGGCGCCCCCAGACTAGGACTTTTTCTCAAGACAATCACATTACCGTGAGGCCCTGAAGAAACCAAAGGACCAGTGTGTGAGTGCTCGCTTGGCGGGTCTTCCTTTGGGACGAAGGTGAAGAATAATAAGGACCTACCTACACAGCCACCGACGCTGGGTTCATCTGTTCTTCCCACGCTTTACCAAGCTGAGTGAATGATCTGGATGGAGTCATGTCCTTTGCAGGAGGTCATACACTGGTTGAAATCATCAGGAGATGATAGATCTGAATAGATTCAACTCTGTGTTCTAAAATACTGTCCAAAAAAAAAAAAAAATCAATAAAAAGTAAAACCAGGGACCAAAACACTGGTGGTACCTTCAAACCTTAGGTTCCTTAAACACCTGTCCTGAGGCTATGCAAAGAAGCTAACTGGTGTGAGTTATGTTTGTCAATCAATCAGTGCAGAGGATTTGCAAAGTGAGGTGAAAATCCCCTGAGGCCTTAGAAGTTCCAGAACATCAAGGCAATGAACAGATCCCCCGAAGCTTTTCATTGAGGAGCATCAAGAAGAACATTTTCTTCTCTAGCCAGTGCTGAGCTGAACCAAGTAACTCAAAGGACAGAGTCCCCAGGGGATACTCGAGGGTTCTGTGAGCCTAGAGAACAGATCCAAGAACATCATGAGCCTCACACAGAGCCACTAAAGGTCTGGATTGCACCTAGGCTTAGAGAGTGATTAGCATGAGAAATCCTTGCTCTCTGCAAACAAGAAGACTGGAACATCAGCGCTGATGAAATTCTACTTTAGAACCAAGTGTGTGAAGCTTGAGATGAACTAAGTGTCTAGAACAGAGGGTCAGCAATGCATCACCAGCCACATCCCTCGGTCACCACTTCTTTTTGGGCTGCTCTGCAGAAAAGCAGATGGGAGCCAAAAGGTCTTGGTGCCAGAGTATTAATGTCCCAAGAATCTGTCCATCTCCCGCTACCTCCCGCAGCACTGCTTGCACGAAAGCACTGCAAAGGCAGGTAGTGGGGCTGGGAAGAGCAGGTTTGGGGAGGGGAAAGGTAAACAATCAAGGAAATAGAAATAAATGGTGGAAAGTCAACTCATAAAGAGTAAGTCTCAGGAGAGACATTTTAGGAATAGCGACATCTGCACCCCTAACTCACTTAATGTTCTCATAAGAGCCTCGGGCCAAGAGTCAGAGAACTTAGATTCTGTCCCAGGTCCAGCACTGCAATGTGTGACCCCGAGAAAGTCACTTCGCTTGTCTGGGCCTCTGTTTGTGGTGAACACCATGATGAGATCATGTAGCAGCATTTTTAAGTGATGGCATAGTTTACGAACATAAGTGTCTGAGGTCAGGTTCTGGGAGATAGATTTTGAATGAAAGATTACGAGCAGTAAGTGGATTTGGAGAGCGTCGGGGCAATACCTTTGGGGATGTAAACAAGGCAGGACCCTGCAGTGGAGGACATGAACTGTGGTGCAGGTGTGAGAAAGACCTCTGTTAGCCCCATGTGCTGTATAGCCCGGAGGCCCCTCAGCAGCCCCGCACTGAGGTGAGGGGCCTCGTGGGAGGGGTGAAGAAGGTAGGTAATCTGGGGACACAGGACAGCTGTGATGTTAGGAGCTTAACCTAATCCTAACCCCTGACCTTCAAGGCTACAGCCCACCCTCCCTCCTCCCCCAACTCTCCTCTGACTGAAAGTACCCTCTGTCTGCCCAAATTCAAATCTGACTCCTCCCCTTCATGGCTGTCACTCCCCCTCCCTCACCCAGGTTTTATCCTCTCCCCCCTGCCCCACACCCTACAACTACTCCCTGCCTCCCTCCTCCTCTCTGCCCAAGGGTGTAGGAAGAGGAAAAAAGGAAATAGAACAACACCCTTTGTCATTATAAAAAGAGCTACCCCAAGTGAAGGGAATAGCAGTTTTTATCCCCCCGCAAATCACCCAGACTTTTGGATGCAGGCTGCCCACAGGGAGGGAGCCTAACCTTGACAGAGGTCTTTCTCTTAAGCTGAGGACAAACATTATTAGAGAGGGACTCAGCCGATAGCTGTCAGCAGGCAATACTTGGATGACTGGGTCATGAGAGAGGTGGGGGTCCTCTGTGAGCATCACTTCCTCGAAGAACAGTTCACACTGGGGAAGATTACAGCATTGCAACCACCTAGCACCGGTGAAGAAGAGGCTTTTAAATCTCCCATCTTGTATATGACCTTACTCTACCCTCCAAGGCCTCAGTTTCCCTGTCTGTACAATAGGTTGCTGTGAGCCATCACGTGCCTTTCTAAGTCTTGTGAGTAGCCCACTGTCTACACTACATCTTAGAACAGTATCTACCCAAAAGACATCTACTGGGGAAAAGGGAGAGCTTTTCTCTCCCTCCACTTTAAGTTGTTGCTTATGTGTGTCCTTGGGAAGTAGGAGAGAAATGACAGCTAATGGAAAGGTTTACGATTATTTAAAGGGAATGCGGTTGGGAGGGTCAGGGTAAGAACTTCAGAATTTAGGAATTCTGAGGTTGTGTCGGCAGCCATTTTACTCCAGAAAAAAAAATAAATAAATAAATACATCAAACTTTCAGTAATCTTTTAAGAACCAGGGCTTTTCATTTTGAACATTTAGAAAACATATGCAAAACAAACAAGCCTATTATAACAAACCTCATTTTCCTTCCTTCCAAGTGGAGGTCAAATTCTCCACATTTGAGTCTGTGGCTATCTGAACACCTGTGTCTTGCACTTCTAGGCGAAATGGCTGCCCAGAAACTCCTCCCTTTTTGGGGAAGGAATTTCTGAAAGTACCAGTCATGGCACTTCAGCAATATCGTGCTTATTGTCTTACAGTTGAACTTGGGTCACCGGCCAGCTGGAGGTGTCTTTCAAGTTCTCAAGCGGAAACTCACTTCATGTGAGCTTGCATCAGACACAGCCTAGCAGTAGGGAAATTTACTAAGAGGGATATTGCAGAGGACAGGGGTGCAGGGGGGGGGGCGGGAATTAGGAAACAGTTTCCCAGGGAAAGGGGAATGAGCACAGCGGAAGGGGCCATGGTTCGGGGTGATCATGAAGCAGAGCCCCGAGAAACGCAATTACCCCATTTTAACCAGCTTGTCTCTATCCTGCAGCTCATTTTAGAATAACAGCAAGATGGCTGCTTGCATAATCCAGGATAGATGTGGCCCACCCCATTCGGGAAACTCTGCCCCCCCCCCAGCAATCCCGCTCCGAAGACAGCACTGACACTACGGGACTGAGCAAAAAATAGGATACAAAATAAGAGGTGAGAAACGAGAAAAATGAAAAAAAAAAAAAAAAAATCCAAGCTCCTGGAGATACAGATGGATAGGTTAATCCCCCGGTGATGACAGAGGGCTCGTAGAGACCCTACCGCAATGGAGCAGAGCGTACTGAGAACAGGACCAAGTCCTACATGAGGGGTCTGAACCTCGCCAGAGCAGACTTTTCCACCGATAGCAACAGACATCTGAACATTGCTCGATGCCTGCTTTACAGCATCTTCATTTCTGATGGGGCCTGGTAATCTGTGAGAAATGAACTTCAATTGCTTTTTCTGCGAGTGCTAAAAAGTTACTTTTACATCACTGGAGGGCCCTGGCAAAGCACATGTCAAGGACCTGTGGGTCAGTGGGACTGAAATAGCGGCTATGAAATGAACACTTGATACTGTATATAAATTGAATGATCAGCTGGGTGATTTTAGAACTACCTGGGTGGAATTTATGTGTCTTCTGGATGAGATGATGGTTCTAGGCCAGTGGGAGTACCTCTGACACACAGTACAGTAATCAGTGCAAGGTGGGAGGAGAGCGGGGCGGGAAGAGGTGGGTGAGTGGCTTGACCTTGACCTTGTTCGTTTTCACCCCTCTCTTCTGACTGGTCTTTCACGTGAATGCAGAAACTGCCAGAGCACTTGCTTCCTTGCTATGCGCCAAGCTCAGGAGATGGCTCAACATTCGCTGTCTGGGATGGTCAAGTACTTCTTGACATTCAGGTCCCTGACAGACTGGGAGATTCTCGGGGCAAGTTTGTCAATTCACAGATTTTACTTGGAAAAGCAAATCATTACAGATGATGATTAAGAAGAAAGTTCCTAATATTCACACATTCAACTCGTTTAATTTATATCATCGGTTTTCAGACAAAGAGAAAGATGGAAGAAAAGAGCCAACAGACACGGAGGCACAAGCCCAGTGGGAGAGACTGAGGTGAACACACACTCAGAAGAGGGGAGAGAGATGAGGGAGAGAGGGAGGAGGGTATGAGGGAAGAAGGGAACGAAGGAGAGCCAATAACAATATCAAGGGCAGAGGGAAGAAGAGAGAAAGAAATGGAGAGACACAGATAAAGGGAGACAGACAGGAGGAGAAGGAGGGAAAGAAAGCTAATCAATCGAGCAAGAGGAAACAGCAGAGAGACAAACAGGGGCTTAAGGAGCTGAAATTCGTGTGTTATTCAAGACTCAAACTTTTCTGTTAAAACACTCATAACTTCCTTTCCGTCCTAATTATCTTTTCTTACTCTTTTCTAATCAGTGTTCATTTGTCTTTTGGTGAGAATAACAATTGTTGGTTTTTAAGTTACAAACACCAATTTAGGACAACACACAAGTGAAATCACAGTAAGGTTGGGGGAAAAAAAAGTTGTTTTTAAGGTAGCATTGCGGAAAAATGGAAAGAGAAGAGAAAAAAGAGGACAAGGAAATCTCACCGGCTTAGTCCTCATGCCTTTGAGATGGCCCAGAGATGACGAATCGGACTTCTCCCAGAAGGTTTAGATATTTGTAAATAACCTCAGCATTCAAATTTAGGCTCTGCAAACACCTTTGCTTCACTTGACAGTAACCCCCTACTGGGTCAAGAGTGGAAATGGGGGAAAAGCTAATTAGGGAGGAGGAGGAGCCAAAATTAACTCCAACTATGCAGATTCAAAGTATCCACAGCCCAGAGTGAGAAAGAGTTTTTATAAAGAATCTTCTCATTTCTGAGTCAGATGTATGCGTTTCACCTATGTTATGTCGCCTTAACCCCTACATTACCATGTGGTCCTGGGATCTCCTTTTAGCTCATCAGAAAAGGTTAAGACACAGAGATGTGTATCCCGACCGGTTGCCATCCTTGACCCCACCCTACCATGCAGGATGGGCTCCAAGCTCACTCACTTATCAAGTCATGTAGCAAAAAGAATGTTTGAACAAAGCATATATAATCTTTACTTTAGCCTTGGACACTTAATTCCATGCATCAGAGAATAAATTACTGAAGCATATTAATAAGTTGCTAACTTCCAAGTACAGGTAAGAGATTAAAAGACAAGTTCGAAAGGGGTCTATTCTACTTTGGCAGGGGGAGATTCTCAGGCATACCTCACTAGATGACCCAGAAAAGGACTCCAAAAGCTAAATTTCAAAAAAAGCTTCAGACTAGTGGGAAATATTTGTGCTGCCTCAAATTGGCACAGGCAAACAGGCATTTGCTGGCATAAAGCTGGCACTCATGCTCATAATTACTTCATTTGCATGAAATAAAAATATTTCATTGCACCATCGTACCAGTCACAGGCAAAAGTTGTGGATCTTGGAGACTCAGGCTCATATACACTGAACTCAAATTTGAGCTTTTCTATTTTACACAAATAGCAAATTCGAATCTCCTGGATGACAGAGTTAGATACATTCCCCAGATATATATTCTTTTTTTCCAAAGGAAGAATACAGATCAAGACATTGGGTTGTAAGGACAGGCTACTGTGATTCACTTCGCTAGAATCTGCATTAGAGAGGAAATCAGTCCATTGGTTGATTTTTCATGTTCTATTGCATCACATTCCCTTAGGTTTAACATCAAATACATCAGCAGCAATAGCAATGCTTAGGTGGCAATTTTCCCGTTGGGCATTCACTTAAGGTGACTATTCCGAGCTCTTAACAGGGAAAATAAGATGCTTTTCACAAGGGGCTATGGCAGTATGCAAATTCTGAGCAGGTGAAAGACCAAGATTATGAAGAATTTTTTTTAATGATATTTATTTTTTTGAGAAAGAGAGACACAGCGTGAGTGGGGGAGGGGCAAACTGAATCTGAAGCAGGCTCCAGGCTCTGAACCATCAACACAGAGCCCCATGCAGGGCTGGAACTCACTAACCCTGAGATCATGACCTGAGCCAAAGTCAGAAACTCAAACGAATAAGCCACTCAGGCGCCCCAAGACTATGAAAAAATTTAAACCTGAAGTGCTAGGTCTCTGGATGTCAAAGAGATGGAACCCAATGCTAAAGACAGTTCTTCCAACTGCCACATAAGTGCAATTCATATGTCTTTAAGAAAACACGCAGAGACCGGATTTATAAACACATCACATGGGGGCTGGCTGGCATTTTAAAGTTTTCTAGCGGAGAAAGACCTATTTTGGCCCAGGATAACCATGCCCAGTAATTTCCTCGTGTCTACTTGAAGTCCCGTGTGCCAACCGAAAGGGGACGAAACGTGGCATACTTTCACATTTTCATCTGGCTCTGATTCCAGCTCAGAAACCTGCACTGGGGGTGCCGCCCTGCTCCTGGGTGCCTTCCAGTACAGTGGTCACGGTTGCAAAAAAGGAGGAAAAAAAGAAAAGCAAAAGAAAAAAAGAAAGAAAGAAATCATTGACCGTAAAAACAAAATCAGATCATCGGTTCCCACCAGGGCTGAAACGCAGGCGAGAGGGAAACTGCTCGGCGCCGTAGTTTGCTCTCCCGCAGGAGAGGCCCGCGTCTGATGATTTTCTCTGACGAGCCACGCAAAGCCGACCGCGGTCGGCCGGGCTGCCCTCCCCCCACCTCCCCAGCCCGCACGTAATGAACACACAACACGGACCGATCTCAGCGCTCTACATACCTTTCTCCGAGCACTTTTAACTTTTCCCATGTCCATTAGGCCTTACAGCCTAATCTTGCTCTGCCAATCGCTCCCATGGTGAGATCATTAAGTAAATTATTTTAAGATCAAACACCCTGCAGTGACAATAGCGTCCCATGTAAGGTAAATGCTTCAAAGGCCCCCCTTTCAAATTACAGCTCTCGGGACTTATTCATCACCTCTCCGTAGGGCTTGCCCCGCCATTACTTGGCTTTTTGCCGCAGGCGAAGGTAGCACTGCTAATTGGCCTCTGTAACAAAACTGACCTGTGGACAGGATAAAACTTGTTTGGAGCTTAGAGACAAAAATTATTCAAGGTTAAAAACACATGAATGCCCCAGCTACGTCACCAAAAAAAGGGAGTGAATGAATGTCTTCCCCTGCGGTTCTTAATGTGAAAGAATGCGCTCCCGGCGCGCCTGGGTCAGACAAAAAGCTCCTTCAGGTAGCTGGGCCAGGCCGGGGCCTCAGGGATCCTTTTCTCCTCCTCCCGGGTTTTCACCAGCTCCCCCAGCCCCCACCCTGCTCCGGGCCGTTCTCTGCTTTTTCAACTCCGAGACAAGGAGCTCCATCCATCCTTTGCTTTGGTTCTTCGGAACCCCTCCCCGGGAGGGCCTTTGATCTCCCGGGATACTGGCAGATGGAACAGTTTAACTGCTCGGTACAGGTGCAGAGAGTTGACTTGACAGGTTGGGGCTTTTATTTCTAGCACATTAGCCGGGCGCATACAAATGGGTTTTTGACAGACTCAAGCAGGTAAAATAGCACCGAGGTTCCCGCAAAAAGCGCGGTCACACCTGTCGGGACGGCACGATTTGAAAACGCTGCATAAATTAAAGACAGGTAAAACCTCGCCGTTCCCTGCTGAGCGATTTTCTTTTTTTTTTTTCTTTTTTTTCTTTTTGATTTTAACGACTTGCGACGGCGGTATGTGGCGGGGTGAATCTCAAATGAGTAAACAAGGAATGAACTCCTTGATCTCCCCAGGCTCAGAAGAAGCAGGGCTCAGGCTGGGTGATTGCAAACCAGCTCTCCAGCGCTTGAGGCCGGTAACATTCCAGTGATACTCACTGACCGCTAGAGAAATGGAAAATAAATAAAGGCCCTTGCCATATTTCCCCTTTTGCTTCCTCTAAGGGTTACTGCCCTCCCTCCCACTTGATTATTCCCCATTCTTTCTCCCCAGGTGAAAGACTTGAGGAACAGATTGTACCTACCACATCGGGAGATACCTTTTCCATTGAGAAAACTTTGGTAAATATCACATTCTAGGGATGGTCAGTGTAGCTGCCTAAGACACTTGCCGGGGCTATTTTAAGCATTTTTTTTATGAAAAAAAAATTGTTTCGGTGATGGGCAAGTCCCTCCTTATCAGTTAGTCCTGTTTTTCTAGAAAAATATCTCATATAGGAGTTTTGGTTTTTACTCTTACAACTTGAGTGTGCAAATAATTTTCTTACAACAAAAGTATTCTAGGACATTCCTTTTGTGAAATGGCATGTCGAGAAAATTAAAAAATTGCATCAAATGGTGTTATTTAGTGAGAGCTTTTCCTTTATTTTCTTATCTTCCATATGTTCGGGATAATATTCTCTGTTATCAAATCAGATTATAAACCAGTAATTTGGAATTAAAGCTTTCCTTTGATCTTCTCTCTTCTTTAACAGTTTCAAGGGCTCGGCAGTGCTAACTTTTCTCATTCTCAATAATCTTACTTGGCACTGTAGTCAAATTTACAGTTTCTGGGGAAAGGGAGGTGATCCCTTCCTCACTGTGCTTCCAGCCAGAGTAAGATTAAACCTTTCTTCTCCTTCCTTTGCTCCTCACTACAGATCTAGTCCAGTCTGTAAAAAAGATAGGCTCCCATCAAAGGTGCGGTAAGTCACAGCCTTTGCTCACCCTCTTTAAGCAGACTTTGTATCTAGAATTTGCCTGTCTCTCTTCCCCCGAGATCACCACCTTCACCCAGTATTGCCTAAAATCATAAGATTTCAGAGAACACTGGAGCCATTCCCCAGGTTTTATAGAGAAAATATGAGATGAGAAGCTGAGGGTCAGAGATAGAAAGTGAGTTACTTTCCACAAAATAGATAATATTCATTTGCCCATTTATATCAATTCCTGCCATATTGTTGAGTGCCACTATACAGAAAGCAGTAGGGGGCATGCAAGTGTGAGTAAGGCAGTCAAAATGAGGTCCAAAAAGCCCGCCCCCTAATAGAGGCATGTGTGGGAATTTCTGCACACATGCATGTGCACGTGTGGGGATTATGGGTAAATGGATAATTAGCATGTGGTATATTAAGTACTAAAAATTTGCTGTACATAGAGTGCTCCAGGAGCACAGAGGGTGAGTAACTGGCTCTGTTAGGGGCGTTAATGATAAGTTCACAGAGGAGGTGATTTTGAATAAGGAAAGACTCAAAGACACAAAAGAGTTGAAACTGTTCAGAAGACAGTGCGAAAATGTATATTGGTAGATATTGGATGTCTTGGAGGAAGTCACAAGAATGAGCCTGAGGACAAAGCTCTCCCTGGTATATGACAGTCGATGTGTGTTGTAGGTAAAGTCAAGTTCAGCATATCCATTCGCACAAATGGCCAGGTAACACTATTCTAAAAATTGTATTAAGTATGAGCACAAGGTAAACGTCAATCACTGTTTGAGCAAGCATGCTAGAACTTTTTGATCCACATAAACGTCTTTTCTTTGAACACTTTTGGGATTGCTTGCACAGCTCCTAACATATTTTAAGAAACTCCTCACTTACAGCCCATCTGTATTTTGAAAATGATTTCATTTTAGAAAATAGTGAAAATTTGGCCATCTGGGTGGCTCAGTCGGTTAAGCGGCCGACTCTTGATTTCAGCTCAGGTCCTCATTCACACTTCGTGAGTTTGAGCCCCGCATTGGGCTCTGTGCTGATTGTGAAGAGCCTGCTTGGGATTCTCTCTCTCCCTCTCTGTGCCCCTCTTCTCCTCATGTGCTCTCTCTCTTTCCCTCCCTCAAAATAAATAAACATAAAAAAAATTACTAAGTTAAAAAGAAAGAGACGATAGTGAAAACTAATTTGGAATTAAGTCTGGGGAATAAGTATTATGACTTTGTTGGGTGGTATAGTGTTTGGAGAAAAATTGAGCTGTAACTAAAAAGCGGTAAGTCAGATAGATAGTCTTATATGGTATATGAACTGTTTCTAACAGGCAGTGACAGAAGATCCAGAAATATCAGAACAATAATAATTTTCAAAGAGTAAATGTTCCCAAAGTTAACTAGTTTGAAAGTCAGTGCATTTGTATGTCAAAAAGTCTATTGTATTTCTTTAACGCGTCTTTGTTTTACTTTGCAGTCATACCTTGGTATGTCCATGGGACATGGATTATACCTCTAAATGGGCTGCACCATCATAAGTGATGGCTGAGTCTGAGTGGTCCCCATATTCTTTCTTCTCTTCTTTGCTGTATTAAAATAGTAGTTGCAGATTGTTATGATTTTGTGACTACAGTCTGGCCAATAGAGGATGAGTGGAAGTGATGTGTGTAATCTCCAGGTTGAGCCCATAAACAGACCACGTCTTTCATCCTCTTCCTTGGTCCCTTTCTTACTAACTGGAATGCCCACATAGTGTGAATGAGTCATCTTGCACTGGGCAGATGGGGCAAAAATCCAGGGATGATGGAGAGACAGAATAGAGGAAGCATAGGTCCAAAACTGTGAACCTGCCATACCGGTCCTAGAATCCTAAGTTTCCCAAGGGAGAAATCTACTTCCGTATTGTTTACATCCCTGCATGTTGGCAATGTGAATCTACATCTCAACTAAAAAATAGTGGTGGAGTGAGCAACAGTACATGAAATGCACAGCACAGCCATTACCAATACCAGAAATGCAGTGGAAAGTTCTATTCTAATGAGGGTGGGTTTGGTAGCATCTACATAAGACATAAACTATTGGAACCACCTGCACTTCTCTTGTCATACAGGAGACTCTGTGAGATTGCCATTAGCCTTTTATTCAACCTGAACTTGTTGTCATGTTTCAAAATATATCTGAAATGCCACACTTTTTTTCACTAAAAGAAGTTGTTACGTGTCTGGGATGGTGATTTTAGAAATGAGGAATGTGTGCTGTGAGAGAGAACACTTAGGCAGGGCACCACCCAGCTCTAAACCCAAACTGTCATGATACATTAAGCCTTTATTCTGGGGAAGGAAAGGCAGAGAGCTGGTTTAGTAGACTATGCTAGAAACGTGGTGAGGTCCATCTGACCATCACAGCAGGTGCTCCAGCTCTACGTTCTACACGAAGAAGCTAAAGCTCAGAGAGCTGAACCGCTTCAGTAAGCTCAAAGATTTGAAACCATTTGTCCAAGATCAGATGTCTAGCCAGTGGTCAGGCTGGAATTCAGACCAACTCTGCTATAGACTCCAAGTTAATAGGTTGAAATCCAGACTCCAGATGTGATGGTATTTGGCGGTAAGACCTTTGGGAAGTCATGAGGTCTTGAGGGTGGAACTCTCATAAATGGAATCGTTCCCCATATAAGAGAGACCACAGGGAGTTCCCTTGCCCTTGTGCTATGTGAGAACAGAGCAAGAAGAGAGTCGTCTATGAACCGGGAAGAGGGTTGTCACCAGAGCTCAACCATGCCAGCACCCTGATCTCAGACTTCCTCCACAACTGTGAGAAGGAAATTTCTGTCATTTATAAGCCGTTCAGTCTATGACATTTCTGTTTTAGCAGCCTGGACAGACCAAGACATGCTCTGTGATGGGACTCTGTCACTAAAGCACCGTCTTCTCTTGGTAAATGCTTTGATCAAGTAGATTACCTAACCGCATGTTTATGATGCTTATTCAACCCAAACTGATGTGTCCCTTAGTCATTCACAATTCCATCACTTGATCATGTGAAATGTCCTTTGTTTCTTATTCATTGTCTCTCTACCACAGGAGTATAAGCTCTGTATACAGTTCCCTGCTGCTGTACCCTCAATGCCCAGAGCATTGCCACTCAGTCGTTATTTGTTAAATAAGTGAAGGACCAAATGAACCCCAGAAACTGCAATCACTGTAATGAGTGTTTCAGAGCTGCCGTGGTACTCACCACCTCTCCTTGTCCTTCTGTGTGTTAGCTGTCCTAGGGAGGCCCATGACATAGGGGGGCCGTGTGCAGGCCTGTATCTCAGAGTGCGCTATGGATCTTTTTCTACCAGTTTGATTTTGACACCATTTACTTCCCACCGACCCCTTTGCAAATTACTTTGCCTCGATCTAACAAATTGCACCAAACAAGAGTTTCCAGATGATGGCCCATTATGTCCCTAAACTCCAGTGATGTGCCTTGTTCACTTAAAATGAAGAGCCTGCCTGGTTCCAGGTGGCTGATACAGGTGTGTTCCTAAATTCTGCAAGGGATGATGACTCTGGGGAAGCATATCCATTGTCACCCACCCTCAGGAGCAGAGGACTCTGACAGATAGAGGGCAACTTCTCACGAAGAAGGACCCTCACTTGTTCAAGGGCCTCTGAGCAGTTAACTCAGCCTCAAAGGGGAATTACATCCAATGCAATAAGAATCTTTAGCCGTTTGGGGCTGGGAAACTGTGTTTGACCAAGGAGAATTAAAGCAGTATGTTGAGAAATTGCAAGGAAATTGTTCTTTTCATTAGAATACTTTAGAAGTGTAATAAAGTGGTCAAGATTTTTACAGTGAGTAAAGATCACTTAATTAAAGTCAATAAGCCTTTACCTCCTTTCCTGTTCATGTTCTCAAATACCATTAAATATTTAAGCATCACTAGGTCAGTTTCTTCCCCCTTTAACCCAAATTGAGCCTGATGGTTATATATTGAAATTACCTAGGATCTAGGCCTTTTAATGCTTATTTTCATTCACTTTAAGGCAATTTCATTCACTCATATAATTTCAACCACTATGTGTTGGTGACTCCTAAATTTATATTCTCAACTTAAACCCTCTCTCATGAGTTCCCTCTCATATATCAATGATCTACTTGGTGTATCTACTTAGATGTCTCACAGGTACTTCAACTCTCAAACCTTCAAAATGGAAACTTAGAATCTTCCCTCACCCTAAATCACCCTTCTTGTGTTTCCCATCACATAGATGGCGCCTCTGCGCAACACATGGCTCAAACCTAGAATTCTAGAAGTCACTCCTGACTTCTCCCTCAGCCTCATATTCCACATCCAAGTCAATGTCCAAAGCGTGTTGGGTTTTTTTGTTTTTCTTTTGTTTTTTGCTTTGTCTCTTACGTGCCTCCTTCGTCCATTGTTTTGTGTTCACTTATAGTCACCTCACTGGTCTCATAAAGCCATTGTTCAGGTAGACCTGTCAGTTGAGGTAGACGACTCCAAAAACCAGGTTTATTATTTTATTATTCTCCCTGCAAACCCCTCTCCTTGAATTTGTTCTCCACACCATATCTGGGTTCTTTCTAAAATGCAGGTGTGTTTAAGTCCCTTCCTGATTTAAACTCTTCCTTGCTTGCCACTGCTCCAAAGTTGACATACAGAAGCCTTAATGTGTCCTGAATGCCTTGCAACATTGACCCCTGCCTCCGTGTAAGCCTGATTCGAGGCCATTCCCCTGCTTATGCTATGGACTGGCCCTTCCATGCTGTTCCTTTTGTTCCAAATGTTCTTTCCCCTCTTCTTTGTCTAGTAAAATCCTGAGCACCCTCCAAGCTTCAGCTTAAATATCACTTTTCTCAGGAAAGCCATGCCTCACTGGGATCCCAAACGAGATGAGATCTCCTTTGTGTTCTTTGTTCATAACTCTTGTCCCCTTGTTATCATCATATTCTCATGCCTGGCTCAGTGTGCAGCCCTAGAAGAGTCTCAGTGCTATTTAGTGAATGAAAAAAGGGACAGTACAAATTATCACAGGCTGGGCCTGGAGTGAGCCAGACCATTGCTATCCAATATTTTTAAACCATTTCTATCCAATATTTTTAAAGCAAATACAGGAAAATAAAATTAGAGGGATATGTTTATGCAAGTTTTGGTGTATGTTGTTATCTGATATAACATGGTAGTGTGCTGTTAAATACAGCTGGGGAAAATCAGTAGGATAAAACAACTATTTAGGATATATCAATGCATAAAAAAGAATCCCCTTTGCACATGCCCACACACACACACAACAAATCAAAGAAATGTACAAAACAAGAAATATGTAGAATCTTTTTTTAATCATACAACATTAGAAAAATATAGGACCTACAAGAATGTTTGAGTGATGAGAGAGACATAACACGTTCCTAGATAAATATCAATCTTGTAAAGTTGTTAATCCTCCCTAAATTTATATATATATTCCCATCAAATGAATGGATGTTTTGGGGAAAAAATCCTTTAAAATTTAACTGGAAGAATTGAACAGGAAAGAATAACCAATAAAATATTTTCAAAGAGGAATATGGTGGAAAAACTTGCATAGTCAGATACTAAAACGTAGTCCATTACCAAATACAGGCATATCCTGGAGGTATTGTAGTTTTGGTTCCAGACGATCACAATAAAGTGAATAGTGCAGCAAAGCAAGCCAAATGAATTATTTTGTTTCCCAGTGCATATAAAAATTATGTTTACACTATACTATAATCCGTTAAGTGTGCAATAGCATTGTGTCTAAAACAATGTACGTGCATTAATTTAATACTTTATTCTTAAAAAAATACTAATCATTACCTGAGCTTTCAGAGTCATAATCTTTTTGCTGGTGGAGGGTCTGGTCTTTATGTTGGTGGCTGCTGACTGATCAGGGTGATGGTTGCTGAAGGTCGGGGAGGGGGACGGGGTGGCTGTGGCAATTTCTTAAAATAAGACAACACTGAAGTTTGCCCCATTGATGGACTCTTCGTTTCACAGATGGATTGCTCTGTAGCATGCAGTGTTTGGTAGCCTTTTACCCACAGGAGTAAAATTGGAGTCAGTCCTCTCAAACCCTGCCATTGCTGTATCAACTAAATTTGTGTAATATTTTATTTTATTTTTTTAAAGTTTATGTAATATTTTAACTCTTTTATTGTCACTTCAACAATCTTCACAGCAGAAGGAGATTCACCAGGAGTAGATTCCATCTCAAGTAACCACTTTCTTTGCTCATTCACATACAAGAAGCAACTCTCCATCTGCTCAAGTTTTATCATGAGATTGCGGCCATGCAGTCACACTGGCAGGCTCCACTACGAGCTAATTCTAGTTCTTTGTTATTTCCACGTTTACAGTTACTTCCTCCACTGAAGCCCCGAACCCCTCCATGTTGTCTATGAAGGTTGGAATCAACTTCTTTCAAACTCTGGTTAATGTTGATATTTTTACCTCTTCCCATGAATCACAAATGTCCTTAATGGCATCTAGAATGCTAAATCCTTTCCAGGTTTTCTATTTACCTTACCTAGATCCATCTGAGGAACTGTTATCTATGGCAGCTATAGCCTAACAAAATGTAGTTCTTAAATAATAAGACTTGAAAGTCAAAATTACTCCTTGATCGCTAGGCTGAAGAATGGGTGTTCACAGGCATAAAAATATTAATCCTGTTGTACATCTCCTTCAGAGCTCTTCGGTGACCAGGTGTGCTGTCAGAGAGCAGTAGTATTTTGAACGAAATCTTTTTTCCTGAGCAACAGGTATCAACAGTGGGCTTAAAATAATCAGTAAACCGTGTTGTAAACAGTTGTATTGTCAGCCAGGCTTTGTTTTTCCGTTAATAGAGCACTAGCAGAGAGTAGATTTAACATAATTCTTAAAAAAAATTTTTTTTAAATTTTTTATTTATTCTTGAGAGAGAGAGAGAGACAGAGCATGAGAGGGAGAGGAGCAGAGCGAGAGAGGGGCACAGAATTTGAAGCAGGCTCCAGGCTCCGAGCTGTCAGCACAGAGCCCGACACAGGACGCAAATTCACAAGCCACGAGATCATGACCTGAGCCGAAGTCGGACACTCAACCCACTGAGCCACCCAGACGCTCCTAGATTTAACATAATTCTTAAAGGTCCTAAGATTTTGGGCATAGTAAATGAGAATTGGCTTCAACTTAGAGACACCAGCTGCATTAGCTCCTAACTGGAGATTCAGCCTGTCCTACGAAGCTTTGAAGGCAGGCACTGACTTCTCTCTAGCTGTGAAAGACCTAGATGGCATCTTCTTCCAATATAAGGCTGTTTCATCTACATTGAAAATCTGTTGATTAGTGCAGCCACCTTCATGAATGAATTTGGCTACATCTTCTGGAGAACTTGCTGCAGCTTCTACATCAGCACTTGCTCCTGCACCTTGCACTTTGATGTTATGGAGACGGCTTCTCTCTTTAAACCTCATGAACCGACCTCTGCTAGCTTCAAACTTTTCTTCTGGAGCTTCCACACCTCTCAGCCTTCACAGAATTGAGGAGAGTTAGAGCCTTGCTCTGTATTAGGCTTTGGCTTAAGGCCATGTTATAGCTGGTTTGATCTATCCAGATCACTGAAACTTTCTCTGTATTGGCAATGAGGCTGTTTTACTTTCTTATCATTTGTGTGTTCAACGGAATGGCAATTTTAATTTCCTTCAAGAACTTTTCCTTTACCTTCCCAACTTGGTTAACTGTTTGGTGCAAGAGGCCTAGCTTTTGCCTTGTCTTGGCTTTTGACGTGCCTTCCTCACTAAGCCTAATTATGTCTAGCTTTTGATTTAAAGTGAGACATGTGTGGCTCTTCCTTTCACTTGAACACTTTCGGCCACTGGAGGGTTATTAACTGGCCTAATTTCAATATTGCTGTGTCTCAGGGACACTCAGGGAGGCCCAAGGAGAGGCCCAAGGAAGGGCCAATTGGGGGGGAGGCAGTGAGAACACACACAAAATTTATTAAATGTTCTGTGTTACAAGGGTGCTGCTTGTGATGCCCCCAAACAATTACAATAGTAATATGAAAGATTGTTGATCACAGATCACCATAGCAGATATAATAATAATAATAATAATAATGAAAAATAGGAAATATTGCAAGAATTACCAAAATGTAACAGACATAAGAAGTGAGCAAATGCTGTTGGAAAAATGGAGCTAGTAGACTTGATTGACACAGGGTTGCCAAAAATCTTAAATTTGTAAAAAGCATAATTTCTGCAACAGTGTGAAACAGTGAAATGAGGTATGCTTGTGTTTAAGTTGGTGAGATCTTATGAGAACAGACAGAACAAAAGAGCACAATAGAAACCCCTGTAACAAAGCTGCATGTATATGGGATCTTATGAACAGGTTTATGATGACATTTCACATCAGCAAGGGAAATTATTCTCTTTTTTAAATAAATGCTACTGTGTAATTTTTTAATTGCCTGGAATCATTAATATAAGATCCTTATTTCATTCTATAGCATATTTATTAATTATGAATTAAAGATGAACTTTTGGGGGCGCCTGGGTGGCTCAGTCAGTTAGGCAACTGACTTCAGCTCAGGTCATGATCTCACGGTTTGTGAGTTTGAGCCCCATGTCAGGCTCTCTGCTGACAGCTCAGAGCCTAGAGCCTGTTTCGGATTCTGTGTCTCCTTCTCTCTCTGCCCCTCCCCTGCTAGCACTCTGTCTCTGTCTCTTTCTCAAAAATAAACATAAAAATTTTTTTTTAAAAAGATGAATTTTTGTTCCAAAGTCAGAAATTATTAAAGAAAATATAGACATGTATGCCCACATAAAATTTTAATCTTTTATCAAAACCCACCATAAACAAATTTCAACATCAAATAATAGACTGGAAAAATACTTGAAACATATATGATAGTAAGTTGAGCAAAGAGGTTGTTAATGGACAATTTACAAAAGAAGAAATACAAATAGTCATAAACAATATATTTAATTTCACTAGTGATCAAATACAAATTAAAACAAATAGCGTTTTGCCTAACAAAATTATGAAGATTAAATATAATTCCTGATAGACTTATGAAATGGAAACTATGTACTGCTTGCTTCTAACAGCTATCCCCTGTCTAGCATAAGCTGACATATAGTAATTATTCAATAGATATTAAAAGTTTTTTAATGTTTATTTATTTTTGAAGGAGAGAGAGACAGAGCACAAGTGGGGAATGGGGGGAGGCAGAGAGAGAGGGAGACACAGAATCCAAAGCAGGCTCCAGGCTCTGAGCTATCAGCACAGAACCCAACACCGGGCTCGAACTCATGAGCCATGAGATCACGACCTGAGCTGAAGTCAGACGCTTAACTGACTGAGACACCCAGGCACTCCTCCATAAATATTTTTTAAATGAATGAATACTTTCCAGTATCTTTGTGGGTTTCCGGATATAGATCCTTAAAAAAACTCTTGATGTGATTAACATGGTATTTTGGGATGGCATTTAGGTAATAACTACCATATGTCTTAAAAGTTTGTATATGTTTTGAACAGTGCAACCATATATGACCCAATTTGCCAGACATGCCTGGCTTATACACCTGTTGTCCTAGTGCAGTGAATAATGGCACCCCACTCATATCAGAAGTCCTGGTTGAGATGATAAAGTATATGGTCATCATACTCAGACCTAGATATATAATTATAGGGGTTTGTTACAAAATCTTTCTGAAGTTAATTTTTTTCGTAATTACATATAATTATTTAAAAAAACCCACAAGACCTGGGAAGCTTTAAAAACCTACAGATAAGCAAGTCCCTCCCAGATTGATTGAATCAAATCCCAAGGGTCACCTGGTTGGCTGAGCTGGTTGAGCATCTCACTCTTGATTTTGGGTCAGGTCCTGATTCCAGGGTCATGCGATTGAGCCCCGTGTGGAACCCCGAGTCAGGTTCCAAGAAGTGTGGAGCCTGCTTGGGATTTTCTTTCTCTCCCTCTGCCTCTCTCTCTCAAAAAAGTAAAACTAAAAAATAAAATCTCATGAAGTAAGTCTTGGTCATCTGTATTTTATAAGCTTTCCAAGTGATTATAATGTGCAGCTAGAGTGAGAACCACTGACTTAAATAATCTAAAGTACCTATCTACAAAGTGAGATATTTTGTAGCCATAAAGATAATGCTCTTGAATGGTATTGATTAACATGGAGAGATAGTTGTAATATATTAGGTTAAAAAAACAAGCAACAAAATAGCATGTTCTTCAGATTCTAATTTTAGTAAAAAATATTTTTTATCATGGTAAAATATTCATAAAATTTACCATTTTAACCATTTTTAAGTGTACAATTCAGAGGCATTAGTACACTTATATTGTTATGTAACTATCACCACTATCCAAAAACATGGTTTTAATTAAATTGAAGCATATCTCATTATACTCAATATATAATATACATAATTATATATAATTGATTGTTTTCAGAAGTATAAATCTCAAAGGATACACACCAAAGTTTGCATGTGACTATGTTTACGTTTCTTCTTTTTGTTTGTTTGAATGTTCTACTTTTTTGTAGATGATACATTGCTTTCATATCAAAAACTGTTTTTAAAACTCAGTAAAAATGTTCTCAGTAAAAAAGACTTTAACATACACACTTTAGTCTTGCTTACCCAGATTTTAGCTTAATATAGAACATCTTTGGGCCCAGTCCTCCAGTTTTATTTATTTATTTATATTGAAATTTTTTTTTTTTAATGTTTATTCATCTTTGAGAAAGAGAGAGAGAGAGCATGAGCAGGTAAGGGGCAGAGAGAGAGACACACACACAGAATCGGAAGCAGGCTCCAGGCGACGCGGGGCTCGAACCCACGACCTGCAAGATCATGCCCTGAGCTAAAGTCAGATGCTTAAGTGACTGAGCCGCCCAGACACCCCACCACCAGTTTCATTTATGAGAAGGATAAGAACTTCCAAGTCTCACCTTTAACGTGGTCCCCATGGAGGAGTCCTAGGATAGCTGTGCCAAAGACTGGGTCAGAGCGGTGAACACCACCTGCAAGTTCACGGTTGGGAAAACAAATAAGGAACTGCTTTGGTACAATTAGCATGTGTGGTGAAATTTGGAGTTCTGCTGATCTGACCCATCCTGTAAATCATAACCAGATATGAGGCCCTCTCTCCCAAGCATTAGAGGTATAGCGTGAACTGTATGTCTGTTAAAATACATCCCTAAGTTTGAACGCAGGGACTGTTTAAGAATGTGTTAAAGTTTCTATTCATTAGGCTTGCATGCTGAGGGATAAAATATGCCTCATCCAGCCATATTTCTGTTAAAGCTACTACAGGTTTATGGGAGTGCTAAAATGGTGCAGCAAACATGGAAATTAGTGTCACCGTCTAAGATTCTTTATATATCGCTCTTATTTTCAGGAAACATATGATGGTTATTTGGCACTTTCGGGTAAGTAGGTTTGTTTTTCAAAATTTGAATTCCTGTCAAATCCACGGCCAATCCATCAGTCTGCTTTTCCACAGCTGCTTTCATAGACAAACACAGCTAAGCACTTCAGAAATATCAGATTAACATTAATACCCAATGGATTAGAAACCAGACAAAAGTGGGCTTAGGAAAACGCTGCAAGTGGAGTTTGAAGGTAGAGGGACACCCTATCAGTTTCCTACAGGCTCGGCTCTCAGAAATCTGAGGGGCAATGGCCCACTTAAAAACATTTGCCATTTTGATGAGACTTAGGGCGCTGAAAGCATTTAAGGAGAAATGAAATAGTGTGCCCAAGACAGCCCTGAGAGGGGGCGCAGGTCCAGCATTCCAAATGGAAAATTTCCCCTTTTCTTTCCTTTGTCCTTCTCAACCCAACTTCCTTTCTTTCTCCCCTCCCCCACGCATTCAATCTGATTATGGATAGGGCCGCTGCTCCATAATGCAATGGAAAAATCCTCTGGCTCGCATTCCAAAAATACTAAAATCATTATACACTGACAGGACAATGACTTTGGCTTCTAAGTGTGAGAAAAAAAGAGCCCATCATATCAGCTGCTTAACACACAAATGGATACCAGGTGAAAAGGCAGCCAATACATGTGTTTGTGTCAGGTGCCATTGGTGTGTGAGTTTACAACTTCGAACAGGCCTGACGCACATGTAGATAATAAAATCGTAACCATGAAGATGGCTGAATACTATTTACTCGTGGATAAAAATTCCTCTAAGGAGTGTTCATCTGCCTTTTTTGCAAGTGTCTCTGCCCAGTCTCTGAGGCACAATGGACTCAATTCCTAGCATCTATGATAGCCTCTTTGCTACAGAATCTAAATTTGCCCGCAGCACATCTCATTTTCTCAGGCACCTTTTATATATTAGGTCGTGTTCCTCTTCTTTTTCTCTTAAAAGCTCACAAGGACTCTTACTGGAGTTTAGATAATTAAAAACCCCTCAGATCATTATTCCTATATTCTAAAAGGCTGGTCAAATCAATGGCACATTATTTTCGTTTCCAATAGATAAGAGTCTATGGGCTTTCAGAGATAGAAAGTGTAATCACTCATGATTCTGAGGTAGAAATTAATGGCTTGGTTGTTTATTGCCCTAAACACTGATATGTGAGCTATTGTTATATTTTAGATAATACAAATCTCTAACCCACCACTACTGGAGGTATTATATTGCCAATTTTGTAACTGTGAAAATGTTCAAGGAAAAGGTTGTGTAATCGGTCACTCCTTTTTTCCCCTTGCTAGAAGGAATGAAAAGAGACTGTCAAAATTCTCAGCAACATCATGTTGCAAAGTATGGTTTATGGTTTTCTTACCTTGTTTTCCTCCATTATTTTAGTGACCTCATTAATGATTTATTATGAGAAGCTAAGATGCTTTAATGGCAGGATCAAGAGAGAAGTCAGGATGCTGGACCGCAACTTGATTTCACTGCAGAACAGAGCAAATCCTTTCACTGCTCTGGCCGGCAATTCCCTTCCAGAAGCTGTAAGTTTGGTTGTATCACACTCATCTGCTCATTTACTCAACCAGCTTTTCTCTGGAGCACAGCTGAGAGTGAGATGTCCACTTGCTTACCCTGCATCCAAAACAGAGTTTGCAGAATCCATGCACTGAATTGTGGTTTGTTAGTTTGTTTGTTTTTTTTAACCAATAAATGGTTCCTCACTCAAATGTGTTTTCTTTTTTTTTAAACATTACTCTTTGGGGGGCCTGGGTGGCTTAGTCCGTTAAGCGTCGGGCCTGGGTGGCTTAGTTCGTTAAGCGTCTGACTTCAGCTCAGGTCATGATCTCACGGCTTATGAGTTCGAGCCCCGCATCTGGTTCTGTGCTGACAGCTTAGAGCCTGGGCCTGCTTCAGATTCTGTCTCCCTCCCTTTCTGCCCCTCCCTCACTCCAGTTCTGTCTCTCTTCTCTCTCTCTCAAAGATAAACGTTAAAAAAAAAATAAAAAAAAGAGTTGGGATGCTTAACCGACTGAGCCATCCAGGGGCCCTATGAGCACTACTCTTTTAAAACACTACTCTAACAAACTAGGACGTCAGCTTTTTCAGGCCTGTAGCAAATTCAAAGTCACACAATAGGTACTCAGTAAATAATTGCTGTTTAAATAAAAATCGAGGAGAGATGGTAGACAGCTGCTGGATGTAGTAACAGTGGTAGTAATTGAGTAAAGTAAGAAGAGAGAGAAAAAAGCTGTTAAAGAAGGTGTAAGGGGAAGAAAGTACAGCTATCTGTCCAAACTCATGGAAAGAAGATTTCTAAACATCCTTCTAACTCTTATGGGGTCATTATTTTGTAGAATATATAATGATCTGGACATCACAATGAACTCCATCCACTTTTTACTGTAAAGATTTTCTTCAGTGTTTGTTTTGTTTATTTTAAGTAGGCTCCATGCCCAATAGGGGGCTTGAACTCACAACCCT
Source organism: Panthera leo (assembly GCF_018350215.1). Classification (NCBI taxonomy): domain Eukaryota; kingdom Metazoa; phylum Chordata; class Mammalia; order Carnivora; family Felidae; genus Panthera; species Panthera leo. The sequence continues at coordinate 112,382,580 of NC_056680.1, read as the reverse complement.
GAGATCAGGTGTCGTGCGCTCTACCGGCTGAGCTAGCCAGGCACCCTTCTTCAATAATATAAAAGGATTTGTGGTCTTTAGTTACTTGGAAAATTAAATTAATGATAATCATTATTTTAAATAGATACCTGTGAGACATAAAAACGCTCATGACAAATATCTGTCAAACTCTGAAATCCAACCATAAATGAAGGGAGCAGTTGGGTTGGATCCGTTATGCTCTGATGATCTCAGATTCAGATTCTGTCCTCTTCATTTACTTAGTTCATTCATTTGCTTGAACACATTGATTCAATGAATCACACTGAATTCACTTATTGAAATACAGTTATGAACAATATTATATGGTTATCTACTGTGCAGGGTGAAAAGATTCAGAAGAAACTTTCTCTGCCCTCAGAAAAATTACAGTCTAGTAGAGATGAGGCACACATAACCAGTGCTTACAGTATAAAGCCCTGGGTGAGACAGATGGTAATAAGAGTAGTTCAAACCCAAGGCTATAGATATTCAGAACCAGAAGAGATGGTCCTCTGAGACTGAGGCAATCAGAAAAGGCTGCCTGACAGAGGCAGTATTTAACTGGGTCCTTAAAGGGTATGTAGGATTTCTAGAAACTCAGACTGAAGGGATGGCTCTTTATTAGTCAACATTTACGGAGTGCCAAAAATACAAGCACACTATGGGGGATACACAGATAAAAACAAGCATGACCCCCTGACCTTGCAGGTTGATCACACATATAGAAATGGAACCAATTAACTAAACAGGAAGGCAGAACAACGTAAGGGCCATGGCAAATGAATAAACAAATGCCGTTCCTGAAAGAAGGGGCAGCTTGAGTAAAAGTCTGCAGCCGAGAAAGGCAAAGCCATTCGAGCCGGGAGTGGACCCAGGGTGCCTAGGGGTGAATCCCCTGGTCGGCAGACTGTCTTCTGGCAGAGTTAAGAACAGGGGAAGTAGGGCCCGGAGCAAGTGAGGACATAGGGCAGAGGAAAGGAAGAAGGGAGACTAGAAAGGGCGGGATATTGGTCTACGGCCCCCTCCGGAGAGTCTCAGTGCTGGAATTCTGAGGCGGTGCAATATAATAGCCTAATTACATGTCTGTCTCTTTCAAGGGGCTGTTTGTCCTGTGCCCCAAGATTGCAGCTCTGTGCCTATCACATGCTGTAAGCTGACCCAACATTTTCTGAATAAATGAAAGAGTGAATGAGATGGAGCTAGCATGTATGAGACTCCCGGGGAATTTAGAGGATTTGGGAAGAGCCTTGACTTCCCCCAAATACCTCCTGACAAGCTGTGCAGTACATTTCATTTTACTCCCTCAGACTGCTTAAAAGTGGATTTAGGTTCACAAGTGTTCTCTTCTAGATGCAAATCTTTCTAGAAAGCACACTCATTTTGCAACTCATTTTTTAGTTAGATAACATCTCTCTTATCTGTTGGGGGAGATCGATGACTACTGATGGAACCAGGTTTCGATGGGCACTAGATGGGAAATAGAAGACAATTTTGGATCTCAGTTTCCCAACAAGAGGGCAAAGCCTGGGGATGGGACTCCAGAGCAGGACAACTCCCGGCACTGAAAGGGCTGGGCCTCAGACTGATCACTGGGGCAAATGGACTTCCTCTCTGGGTTGTGGGATCTCAGAGAACTCACAATTTAAAGGTTGTGACCTAGAATCCAGTTTGTAAAACACTGTGCTTCACTGACATGTTTTGCAGCACCTGTGTAGTATGTAAAATATGTTTAATTTTTTGCCAAGATTTAAAACTTGGGAGAGGGGTGCCTGGGTGGTTCAGTCAATTGAGTGTCTCACTCTTGGTTTTGGCTCAGGTCATGATCTCACAATTCATGAGACCAAGACCTGCACAGGGCTCTTTACTGACAGCGTGGAGCCTGCTGGGGATTCTCTTTTACTCTACCCCTCCCCACCTGGCACTCATGTGCTCTCTCTCTCTCTCTCTCTCTCAAAATAAATAAATAAACTTAAAAAAATAACTTGGAAGGCACCTGGGTGGCTCAGTTGGTTAAGCATCCAACTTCTGCTCGGGTCATGATCTTGCAGTTCACGAGTTTGAGCCTCTCGTCAAGCTCTGTGCTGAGATCTCAGAACCTGGAGCCTGCTTCGGATTCTATGTCTCCCTCTCTCTCTGTCCCTCCCCAACTCGTGCTCTGTCTCTCTGTCTCTGACTCTGTTTCTCTCTCAAAAATAAATTAACATTTAAAAAACTAACTTGGGAGTGTTATAGAAGAGTGAGGATTTCTAGATTCTCCCGAACAATCAGAAGATCTGACTTTACGGGGACTTTACTGTCATCTGACGGGAGGCGAGTGGGTGGCTGTTGCCCTCAGGGGGCCATGCTCTGTGCAGTTTGCCGCAGGTTCCACCTGTCCCTGCTGTGTTACACTCTACCTGATTTACTCAGTTTATTTAACTTCCTGTTTCCTGTAGGCAACTGAGTTTGTGGATCACTGACCATACCATTTTATTTCACCAGTCTGCAGTTAACCGGGTTAATCTTCTTGGTATTATTGGCAGTACTGTTGTCTATCCAAGGCACCCAGGAATGGATCCAGATAACCATGGGGCTGAAGCTTACACAATAGGGCACCATCTTTAAGTCGACATTTTGTGGCATGAAGTGTCTGTGTTCTTGATGTGATAAACTGCCTAACACTGAATTCGGTTCATATATTCAAAATTACAACTTTAATCGATACCAGGAAAGTTATTTTATGTTCCTGTTCTTTGTTTTCAGGGCAAACATGTGGCAAACATAGAACCTTCCTGTAGGCTCAAGGGCAGCTGGACACAGTGTCTGCTGGGAGTCCTTGTTCAGGTAAATGAATTATACAGCATTGGTAAAAGGAATTCCCTGAGAGTTCTATAGAATGACAATCTGGTCCCTGTATTTTTAGATTTTTCTTCTATAGCTGGTGAAAACTCCCGCCCTGATTTATTTTGGGACATAAGCGGAGACCCTGGCTCATAACGTTTTGCAGCCTTGTGGAAAGGATCACACACAAAATAAAAGACAATGGCTGTAACCATTGAGCATGTGTGAGAAATCCACAGAGCACTTGCTAATCCTGTCCAGCTCTGTAAGAGAATTTATGGCTCAGTGATGTGACCACTCAGACTTCACACTTTGGTCACCAAAGCAAGGAAGCCAAGATGTCCTAGACTTGATGTAGGAAAAGTACATGTCCATCTCAGCCCCAGGGGCCATCTGAGCTTGGAAGAGTGAATCTACAATAAAGTTTATGTCCAGAAAATACTAATTGTTTCTTAGGGTCTTTTGCACCGGAACCTGTTGGAGATGTGCTAGGGAACAGGAAATACGCACGAGGCATCTTTCTTTGAAATTAATTATGGGGACCGGTGATGACTCAAATGTGGGCCCTGTTCATAATTTGAACCTCACAATGTGGAGTCCACACCTCATCTCCCTTCACTTTCCAGAACCTTCCATCTTTCTCTTTCCAAGAGCCTTTGATCCCCTCCTGTTATCATAATTATAGTCTACTCATATATATATTTTTTTCTTTAATCAATTTTCCTTGAATTTGTAGTTTACCAAATCTTCATATTTTTGCCTTTACTTTTCCCTCTCAATTGGCTCTTGATCTTAATCAGCTGCTACCACTCTGATGCTTTCTGCTCAGACGAAGGGTACCGATGACATCAGTCAAACCTTTGTCTTTGCTTCAGAGCTCCTCCTTTTTCATGATTTTCTATACTCAGTACTGCACATCTTTTCAAAACTGGCTCCTTTTTTGGCTTGCAAAACCCCACACTATTCTGGTTTCTCTCAGTCTGAGCATTCTATATTTATTTCTGTTTGTGGTCTTTCCTTCTCCTGCCCCTTTAACAATAGGCATCGTTTTCCAAAATTCGATTTTGGGCTTTCTGTTATTCTTGCTTTTGCATTCTCTCTAGCAAACTCTTTCCTTCATCATTTCACAGCAGAAAGCTCCTACATGTGTATTTCTTCATCATTCCTTTGATCTAAGCACAGTCCTGGATTTTCATCTGCAGCATTTCAACCTCAGTATCTTACAGTCAGCTGAAACTCCAGATTTTCGGAATCAAACAAGCTCTTGTTTCCAACATATGTATTTTGTCAAAGGGCTTCCTTTTTTACTTCACCAAGTTCAAAATCCCCAAGTCTTTTATGATTCAATGCACTATTTAGTTTCCAAATCTTGTCAAACCTTCCTTTGAAATGCCTTCCGTGTCTCTTTATCCCTTGCCTTCTCACTACCTTCATTCTAGCCCCAGTCCTTATCAGCTCATTCCTGGATTACGGAAGCAGCCACCTATCTGGCCTCCCTGACCCCAAGCTTTCTCCTCTCCAAACTCACCTCTGTGCCACTGCCAGACTAATCTTCTTTAAATGCCACTTTTATCTTGTCACTGTCGGCTCAGAGCCTTCAATAGCCCTTTAATCACACAAGTGTGAGCCGAAGGAGACCTTGGAGTTCATTTCACCTGACCCCTCTCTTGACAGAGAAGTAAACTGAGGCTCAGTGAGAGTGAGTGGTTACGCAAGGTCACCATTAACAAACCACAGAAATAGGACTTAAAGCCAGGTTTTTACCTTGAGGAGCAGTGCTTTCTCTGTTTCAACAGTGTTTCCCAAACTTCAGGATTTCCTTCACATCTGGACACTGCTTATGACACGCGTATGTCATACGTTGTTAATTGTTCTGCTCTTTCAATGTTATGTCACAGTTGTAAAAAGAAAACCGTTATCACTTAACAGATTTAGAAGATAACCTCAAAATTAATACAATGGAGATACAACAACACTATCGATTTACAGGAGGATTATTTTGCCAACCAAAGCTTCTGTTCCCAGGTCTGTTTTCTCTTTCTCTACAAAGGGAAATTAACAAGCAATAGAGACTGGATAAAGTCTTACCAGGATAATTAAAGGGGTTGAAAGGGTGATAACTTTCTTGTAAAATGATTCAATATTCCTTAATACCTAGTAACTACGTCGCCTCAGAACTATCTTTCATACCACATGGTACAAGCTTCTCACACTTACAGAAACACAGCAGTCCAAAATGTTTTCTCTTGGCTACCACATAACACACACTGTTTGATTCCTGGGGCTCATATATCTGACCTCACCTAGCCAAAGAGAGTTGCTGGCATATGTTGCAATTCCCCTTTTTGCCTGTTCATTCTCATATTGATTCTCTGGTTTAAAGATCCTACTACTACTCTCCTCCCATCTGGTCAAACTTCATACGGTTTTCAAAACCTAGTTCACATTCCAATTATGAACTCCATAATCACTTCTGACTAGTCCAATCTGCATTGATTTTAGTCCAATCTGCCTCTTCTAAATTCTACAACGTATTCTTCAAACTATATTTTGGAGGGACACTTGGGTGGCTCAGTTGATTAAGCATCTGTCCAACTTTGGTTCAGGTCATGATCTTTTGGTTTGTGAAGTTTGACACCCACGCTGGGATCCTCGATGATAGTGTGGAGGCTGCTTGGGATTCTTTCCCTCTCTGTCCCTCTCTCTCTGCACACATGCTCTCAAAATAAATGAATAAGTGTAAAAAAAAAAAAAACCTACATTTTGAAGCAAATTATCTACTTTTATATGGTTAATTATTTTCTGTGTTAATTTCACTTCCCTAAGCGAAATACCGGTTGACTTATGACCATCAAGTCCATTAAGATGCTCACCATATAGTCAGTGCTTAGAATGGGGCTCACCAACACTTTACATATTTAAAGGTTATCAAGGACTTTTGAATGGTAAACGTACCTGTTACGTTTTCTGCAATTAGACCAGAACTTTCATTAAAATAATCATCATTTGCTTCAGTAAAGCTTGGTAGAGGAAAAACTATTTGTACTGAGATAATCCATAGTTAAGAAGCATTCATAGTAATATACAATGAGTAAAAGGATGACATTGAAATCATTTAGTTCAGACTCAAATTTTTACAGTTAGAAGAAATCTTCAAGATTATAGACTATCTCATTTTGCAGGTGAAGAAGAGACTCAAAACTAGGAGGCGAGTTGCTTGTAGTCTCAAAGCAATTTAATGGCAGAGTTGATGGTCAGTCTCCCTAAACCCTCAGTGATCCCGTGTACTTTGCCTGAGATAGTCCTGGCTTATGCCCCTGGTCCCAGCCTCTCATCACTAGTGCCTCTCACCCTACTTAAACATGTTCCCATCCTTAGCTGCTCAGCCCAACATTCTTTCTCCTGCATTAAAATAATGAACACACTTACTTCTTTTTCCACTTTTTAGTATATAATTGTTCCTCTTAAAGATTTTTGACTTTGCCTCTACACCCCAAATGATCAGCCAACATTGGGGAAACAAACACTATTTTTCTCCAATTATAAAGAGATTTTCTACATGTGCTGGTCTTCTGAGCAGCTAAATTTACATGGGCAACAAATGAATTTTCGACAACCCCATTTGGTTACTTTAATAGAAATAGAGGTATAGCATGTTATTACTGTTACTATAGAAGGTGAATGACCTATTACAATTAGCAAGAAGGACTGTTCACCAGAATTTATGGATTTTGTTCTTTTTAACCTAATGAGCACTGCAGCATATTATCACTTATATCACTGTAGATTGCCCAATCGCCCTGCATAATATTACTTCAATCCATTTTGAAATAGGCCCAAATTGTCATTTTTTTTGTTGGAGTAATGATCAAGTATTGATGTTTCTTGAGTTCATACAAATGGCTACAACCTCCTTGCACGCAGCCTGGTCAATAGAGTCTGATGTTCACATTAGGGATTTGGAAATCAATGTAGTTTTCCTGTTATTCTTTTATGATTAAATCAATTGAAGTTATTTACTCATAGCAGAAAATATGGGTGATTGCCAACCCTATGGCTTAGTGAATTGCTTTCTCACCACTGCTGCCCTGTAATGAGAAGGTACATATTCGCTTCAGGGGTTGACTAAAACCTGTTCATGTATAGCAGCAATTTGAGATGCAGAAAGTGTTTATTATTAAAGGCTAAGAGTGTTGAATGCCAAAGGGCATCTTTATCACTTGGCATTGCATTAACATTGACAAAGGAGGAAAACACACCCAGAAAACCCCTCAGCATTGGTCAAATGGCACTCAATTATACATGCGAAGCCGGGCAGCAGCCAATGGCTGTTCTTGCCACATCGTTCCTGGTGTGCAGTGTTATGCAGAGACCCCCGTTAAAGACAATGGAAATGTCAATTAAGCTGAATGGACAGGGCCTATTTGTTGATGGGTTTTCTCTCTTTAGCATGTGTTGGGTGACCTACAGTGTTTCGATGCAAGAATAAATAATGGCTTGTATAACATGGGTTGCATTTAATGTGCTTGAATGCAAAATAGTATAAGGGTAAAAGCAAATGGAGACAGCAGTGGGAATGGCTGTGGAGGCGGGAGGAAGCTATGCAGGGAAGCTGCATGGAAGCAAAATCACTTACAATCCGAGAAGAATGTCATTTGCTCTTGTATTCTCTATCTGAAGTGAGTAATAAGAGAACAATAGAAGAGTCATTTCATTTTTAGACCAGTTCTGTGCAACCAGCTGCACTGGACCATGCCGATGCCAAGTCCTTTATAGTTCCTTGATCTTTTCATCATGTTTGATGTGAATAGTGCAAAAGTGGGAAATAGGGGTTGCTTTGGCCAACTTCTCCTAAATGTTCTAGATTGTTCTTAATCTGTTTAACTTCCTTCCTCAGTAAAACCTGCTTAGAGAAGAAGAAAAATAATCACTCTGACAAATCCTTATCTGAAATTTGACTTTAAAGACTTGCCACATGCTCTTGGGACACCGTAATGCAGTAGTCCGTATTTTGATGAGAGAGGTCCTGGCTTGCTGGGGTGGAAGTAATTTTCCTCCCTCCACCTATATGCACCCACTAATTTACAAGAGAACAACGGCCTCTCTGAACAGTCCTCAAGCCATGTCTCTGTCTGAGGTTCTAGAATATAGGCATGTCTTATGACAATGGAGTAGGGTGGAGGGCGGGGAAGAGAAACATAAGCAAAGGACTCTGAGGTGCTTAAAGAAAACAAATGAGAAAGGGTGCAGATGTGAAGACTGGGACCTGACCTCTCTTTGTATTCCTCAGAGGAGAACTGAGTTCTGGAAGGGAGTTGAACAGTTGTCATTGAAATTTTCTATGTCCCTACTGGTTGACACACACATATATGAAGTGGAATGGCATGGCAGTTAATTCTACAGCCCGACTGCCTGGTTTCCAAACTTAGCTTTCCCCCTTGCCAACCTCCAGCAGTTCTTCACCAATGTATGCCTCAGTTTTCTCATCTGCTACCTGGGGGTGCTGGTAACAGAAGCTACCTCAGAGACTTTGTGATGAGGAAATGCGTGAATACACGTAAAGTGCTTAGAACAATGTGTGGTAAGCTCTCAATGTTAGTTATTATTATTTTGACTCTGGAGTTACTACTATTGCAGATCATAGGTAAATGGGAAGAAGGCCACGCACACTCCCAAACATTTCAGGGTGCTGAGCCACCCTGCTGTGAGCTCCTCAGAGCAAAGCATAACACACAAAGGGAAACAGTGAGTCCCCTTATAGTCCCATTGAGGCACGGCTGCCTTCAGGACTCTACACTTGAGACTAAAGTATTAATAGCAGTGGCCATGGAGGCAGAGAGCTGTCTTGAAATCACATAGTAGAGGGGTATCTTGGGTGGGCTTCTGATAGCAGTGGCAGTGACGGTGATAGTAGTGAGGTATGGCCCATCTGTGGCCAAGCTATGGCTCCAGCAGGGATGGCTGAAGGTCCCTTGGTACTGGGGAGATGATAAGATGACAGTGAGATTGTGAATGCAAAATCCTCTTCAGAATTTCCAAACCAAACTTGCAAGGAGGAGGAGGAAACTCAGAGGTGGGTTGGATCGAGGTTTTAAAATTACCTAGGGGGTACAGAGGTGGCTCAGTCAGTTAAGTGTTGACTCTTGGTGTTGGCTCAGGTCATGATCCCATGGCTTCCTGAGTTCAAGCCCTGCATTGGGCTCTGCCCTGGTGGTGCAGGACCTGCTTAGGACTCTCTCTCTCCCTCTCTCTGCCCCTCCCCCACCGTGCACTGTCCCTGTCTCTCTCAAATGAATAAAATAAAACTTCAAAAAAATTTTAAAGGAGCGCCTGGGTGGCTCAGTCAGTTAAGCATTCAACTTTGGCTCAGGTCATGATCTTGCGGTTCATGAGTTTGAGCCCCACATGCGGCTCTGTGCTGACAGCTCAGAGCTTGGAGCCTGCTTCAGATTCTGTGTCTCCCTTTCTCTCTGCCCCTCCTCCACTTGCACTCTGTCTCTGTCTCTATCTCTATCTCTCTGTCAAAAAATGAATAAACCTTCAATTAATTTAATGTTAATTTTTTTTTTTTTTTGAGAGAGAGAGAGAGAGAGGGAGAATCTCAAGCAGGCTCAGCACTGTCAGCACAGAGACCGACGTGGGACTCGAACTCATGAACTGAGAGATCATGACCTGAGCCAAAACCAATAGTCGGACGCTTAACTGACTGAGCCACCCAGGTGCCCAGAAATTTAAAAAAATTAAGTAAACTATCAGTTTTAAATGTGCTTGAACTAATTCTGGGGACAGGTATTTGGGTAAGTAAGAGGGAGATATTTCAAAAAATTGAAATCTCTGGTTTTTTGTAGGTTCTAGTATAATATTAACACTTTATATGCATAATGTCAATCTTTGTATTGAGTTTACTCAATCTTATTATAATACGAAAATGATTTTTGGAGAGCTTTGCATTCTACATTATTCCTGTAAGAAATCTGCATTCTACATTATTAATCTGAATTCTACATTATTCCTGTAAGAAGTCCTAATTTATTTTGTTCATGACAGAGCATGAACAGGGGAGGGTCTGAGAGAGAGGGAGACACAGAATCTGAAACAGGCTCCGGGCTCCGAGCTGTCAGCACAGAGCCCGACGCGGGGCTTGAACCCACGGACCGCGAGATCATGACCTGGGCCGAAGTCGGATGCTCAACCGACTGAGCCACCCAGGCGCCCCAGTATGTATATTTTAAACGGGAGAAATACCATTAAAGTCCATGGAGTAAAAAAAAAAATTGAGTAACCTAGATGTGGACTACAGATCTCGTGAGATCTGTGATTCAGTCACAACGACATCACACTGGAAGAATCCCAAGAGGCCCAGGATTTTCGAGCTACATGTCGTGGGGTTCCTCTGGGGTTATTTGAATCCTGGATCATGTACTTCTGCATCAGGGATTAACTACTGCTCAGGGGATCAGAGCTAATTGATTTGTTTGTTAAAACTCCTCCTCAGGCATAGACAGTGCTTGTCACAACGGTCAGGAGAGAAGAAAATGTGAATGTAGTCTTCCAGAGTTTGCTGAGAATGTCAATTTTCTTTCTACCCTTAGCAAGATACAAGGAAAGGGGAGGGATCCCTAGAAAGTGATTGCTCATTCCTCTACATCCGTCAGAAAACTTCTAAATGAGTGAACTTTTTCCTGGAGAAAGATGAAGTGGCTGGTGGCAGGTAGGGCTACAATCCTCATGTGTAACAACAGCCCCGTCTATCTTAAGCTTGAACATATATCTGTCCCCAAGTGGGCCCACTCACAGGGTAAGACAGTGAGGAAGCCCGTTCAGCAAACGGCAAGAGGAAAGCACTAGAAATGCTGGCTGCACGGGTCACACCGAGGAGCCAGCCACAGAAGGGGCAAAGGGAAGGTGGTAGGAGGAAACCCTGATGCCTGTGCAGGTGTACCGAGCGGACGGATCAGGTGTTCGGAAGTGTCACTAGCCTTGCCCGCGCTGTCCTAACACCAGTAGCAGGCAGGTGGGCAAGTTTCCTGCATACGGTGGTTAGAACTTTGTTTCTGAAAGGGCCCTGAAAGAAGACATACTGCAGATTTCGCCAGCTTTACCTAAGTCCCGCTGCTATCCTCAGTAACCTGCTTTGAGACAGGCTTCCGGTTTCCCCGGGGAGCAGGAGGCCACCTTCAGTGACTCCAGAGAGAACTACGAGCTGTCTGAAAGAAGCTCAAAAGTTCCTGCCAGTCCTTCATAGTTAGAGCAGCCAGCCATTCTGTCCCTCAGAACGTGGTCCCATGCAGTTAGAGGTCAGTGTGGTTAGAGGAAGCACCACCCAGCCCCAAAAGGTAAAATGCTGAGACTCAGTGAAATAGGCCTGCTACCATTTTGTTCTTGTGGAGAGTAGTTTCCTGGTGGGTGATAGCATTGCCAAGAATTGCTGAGAGAGAGAGACAGAGGGACAGAGAGACAGAGAGACAGATAAAGAGCAGGAGGAGAGGGGCAGAGAGAGAGGGAGACACAGAATCTGAAGGAGGCTCCAGGCTCCGAGCTGTCAGCACAGAGCCCAACTCCAGGCTCTAATTCACAAACTGCAAGATAGTGACCTGAGCCAAAGTCAAACCCTTACCCCACTGAGCCATTCAGGTGCCCCTAGAAAAAAATTCTTTTTAAAAAAAATTTTTTTAATGTTTATTTATTTTTGAGAGAGACAGAGACAATGCGAGTGGGTTAGGGGCAGAGAGAGAGGGAGACACAGAATCTGAAGGAGGCTCCAGGCTCTGAGCTGTCAGCACAGAGCCCAATGCTGGGCTTAAACCCGTGAACTGTGAGATCATGACCTGAGCTGAAGTTGCACACTCAACCGACTGAGTCACCCAGGCGCCCCTCTAGGGAAAATTCTTGAAGGAGAAACTGAAAACACCAGGCTGACCATCCAACAAAAGGAGACGGGAAGAGCATGAGACAAGCTATGCCTTTGCTAGGCAACCACCACAACTTATCACTTAAAATGAAACTTGTATTGAATTTTGCCATCAACACTGCCTTCCAGAAGAAGGAATAGTGGGGGAGGGAGTGTCTAAACGACGGCAGGGGCCAGCACCCCTGGCTATGTGGAATCAGGAGACCCAGTGAAGTCCACTGAAAGATGAAGAAGACAAGATACAAGGGCTGTGGAATCAGCTCGCTCTTCTTGCCAAACCTCCGTTTCTGAGCTGCTTTGGCAAAACCAGCTGCCAGTTTCACATTACCCAGAGGATGAAAGAACTCGTGGAGACAGCAGAAACATTGCCTAGGACAGTGGCCACCTTAGAGCATGGGACGGTGACCAGGGAGAGGCTGATGGTACAGGCAGCCCTTGAGAACTGCCCTCCAGAGGGTCCAACTTCCCAAAGAGGAGGTGCCTTGGCTCAGTCTGAGTCACAAGCACATATAAGACAGCCCCAGAGATTCTTGGGTAGGGATAATCCCCTACTTCTCCCTGAGACCAGGAGCCCAAGTCCTACAGTTACCAGGTGGGAGGTAACAAGCTTGAAATTCAGCTTTCAGATTACATTAAGTAACAACTACTCATCGAAGCAGCCTGGAAGCATGGCAAACTGACATTGTGGTCTCTACTAGCTTCATCCAATGGGGACGAACCTCTCTGGAGAGATGCTTCTGAACCCGTGGGGTGGGGAAGCCCACAACACATCCATCAGAACGATTGGTGAAGCCAGAAAGTCAGCACTGTTCAAGCTTCTCCTTTAGCCTCATCGGGCATGCCTGGTGCCAACCTCCTGGTGACCTATGAAGCCAGAAACAGAAAGGCCAGGAGTGCTGGCCCTTGCAGCCAAAATGTCGAGTGTATTCCCTATTTCATATGGCTTTTACTGTGGAAATATCTAAGGTACCTGGGAAGGGCTAGCTTACTTCCCTCTTCAGCTTTCCCCCTTCTCTCTCTCTCTTCCAGTATGCTTGTTGTGCAATGACTAGGTACCAAATTGTACCTAGATTCTAATGCCCCCTCCACCCCATCCAGGAATGGAGATTAGACACATTTATAAATAACTCTCTTACAAGGCCAAAAGGGATAAGAGCCATACATAACAAGTAAATGTGCCAAAGGTTTGCAAATACAGGGCCCCCATATAAATTCAGGTCAATTTTCAGCTCTTTTTCAGCTACCTAGGGATCCATTTAGCGTAAAGTCAGATAAAAATAATCTAATGGCCCTATTATAGTTTGAAAGAGTTGTTCAGTCCCGTTCGGTCACTTACAGAGTTTAAAAATGCCCAACAAAGCCAAAAAAAAAAAAAAAAAAAAAAAAGGCAGCTCTCCTTTTTAAATGTATGGCGTGTTTGGTTTTATTTTTGTTTTTGTGTGTGGAGAGAAGGTGTTCTTACATGGTTATTTGTTTACCAGCACATTTTCTGTTATCTGGATCTCTATCACTGTGTGTGGCTCAGGATGCAGGCTTTAGGGATGGACACATGCAGGATAATTGTTCCAGCCCTCCAGAAGTTCTGGAACACTCTGGGGGGGAACAGTGCTGGTGTGAATGCTTCCCTTCCTCAGCTGGGGCACAAGAGTTCAGCCTACATGGGGACATAATTCACTGCTACCCATCTGATGTCATTGCCAGTGCGACATGTAAAGGTGGGGAAGTGGTTTTGGGGGCCTAAGACAAATTAGGGTAATTTGGAGACTCATCACTTTCACAATCTGGTCATCTCTGTAGCTGAACACCTAGTCCGTTATTTGCTAACATTATTCAATAAAAAAAGAAAACGTGCCAAGGTCTTATATCCAGGACAGTGTGTGCACTAGGGTTTTGCAGGAGCTGGTGCTTCCATTCCTGTCTCTCTTTCTCTCACACAAGTAAGATAGTTACAGGGATTTGGCTTCTAGGTCTAATATGCTCCTGTTAGGAAGGCAGTGTCAAATAAATGGACTTAGCCATACACGCGTTACCAGAAGCACCTTACTTAAAAGGTGGATGAGAAGCCCAAACCTTCCCAGTGATAACTATCCTCCCAACCAATAAAGGCGTCTGCATTTAGCAGTAAGTCAACCTGAACATCCCAGCAATATGATGTGCAAACCAGCACCTATCACTCTGGGGGGAACCTCAGGTGTTTAAGAGACCTGTGCTATCCTGTTCCTGAACCAGTGCAATTAGGTTTACCAGTAATGGTAATGGAACCTCTAAAATGTGAATCATTGAGAAAAAAAATAATTCAAAACTTTTTAATAAAATAGTTTTCCCCTACACATTTCCTTGTATGTCTCTGAAAGATACTAGCAGCTATTAACATTTTTTTTAAATATTGGATTTAGTCTGTGCCCCTCTTCTCTGCACTTTTAATTTCCTAAAGTATTTGGATAAGTTTCCCGTTGCTGCTGTAACAGATTACCACTTAGTGGTATAAAGCAACATAAATGTATCTTCTTAGAATTCTTGAGGTGGTTGGCGTTAACATCAAAGCGTCTGCAGAACTGCTTTCTTTCTGGAGCCTCTAAGGGGGGGAATCCATTTGCTTGCCTTTTCCAGCTTCTAGAAGCTGTCCACATCCCTCGGCTCATGACCCCACATCACTCGGGTCTCTGCCTCAGTCTCATCACCTTCTCTGACTCTACGCCATCATGCCTTGCTCTGATAAGGACCTTTGTGATTACATTGGGTCCATCACGTAATCCAGGGTAATCTCCCCATCATAAGATCCTTAATTTAATCACACCTGCAAAGTCCCTTCAGCCGTATAAGGTGACAGGTCCACAGGTTCCAGCGATTAGGACACGGATATCATCGGGAAACTGTTATTCACTCTGCCACAGTAGCACTTTATCATTTCTCTTTATATATGGGGTTCCTGGTGGCTTTGTTATATTTACCCATCTGGCAATTCATCCACAAAAGTGACATGTTCATGGTCTACCTCTGTCTCTGTCTCTTTCTCTCTCTCTCTCCCCACCCCCTCCCCACTCAAAGCACAGCTGAGAAAAAGCCATGTGTATGGCAGGTTGCTGGATGTTACTGCCCCAGATATGTTGTATTATATGATTCTTTAGGCTATTCATATACAATTACATGAGCACATAATTTATAGCATTTAATGTAATCATTACTGCTAATTCTTGAAAATATAGCATCAGGTTTATAAATCAGTCATGTTATGAGATTTCTTATGCCCTATAGCATACTTTTGTTCCAGTCTATCATATCTATGTTTTAAATTAAAAAAAAAATTGTTGACTATATTGAGATGGAGAAGTAGCATCTTTGTTCCTTGGAACATAAAGGTATTATGAGGAAGTTAGTATTTGGGAAATATAATATGATTTTATGCTTTTTATGAAAAGTGTGATTAGGCATTGGATTCAGGCACGCCAAGTTTCAGTCAAAAGTAAATTTTATGGCTGTGTGTTCAGTCCCTTAAAACAGGGGTGTGTAATGGAAATCGTGACAGGCACTTAATTATAACGATGCTACTCAGTGTGGATATAATAAATGTGCCAAGCTTGTTCATAAAACACCCTGACGCAGCCTGAAAACCTGTAACACGAACAGTGACCAAATGGCCATGTCTTTTGAATTCCCTTGAAAAGCAAGCGAGAAGGGAGAATGTCTCACGGATTCCACTCGGTGCTGCTCCTCGACTCACAGCTCCCTGACATGGGGCCTTACATTCCAACAGAAGAGCAACAAGACATCATCTCTCAGCAGCCTGGAGTCTTAACTGTGTCCTCCCTTGGTTCGAATAAAAGCTGGTACCTTCCGAAGAGGCTGCTGGGAGTGAGCATTTGAGCAGGTGATGCTGTCTGACTGGCAGTAGCCATTTGAATACAGTAAAACCTACTGATAGAAGTTTGCAGAGGGAATTTGGAAGGGAATTTGTAGTTAATTCTGTTAGCAGGCAATAACGGTATGAGAACGTGTCAAAATATCTGAAGGTAAGTGACAGAGAAGCACTCTCCATACATGTCGGTCAGGACCTCAAGAAATGGGATAGATTGGGGCGTCTGGGTGGCTCAGTTGGAGGTTAAGCGTCCAACTCTTGGTTTTGGCTCAGGCCATGATCTCACTGTTCTTGAATTTGAGGCCTGTGTCGGGCTCCATGCTGCTGGTGGGAAACTTGCTTGGGATTCTCTTTCACTGCCCCTCCCTCTCTCTCTCTCTTTCTCTCTCTCTCTCTCAAAATAAACGTTAAAAAAGAAAGAAGTGGGTTACACTTTTGCCATTAGAGACATGTGTGTCACATTATGGGTGAAAGATGCAACATTTAGTCAAGTTCAGAACCGGAGGGCTATAAAAATCAATAGAGGTCACATTCATTTAATGGAAATGACTTAACTTCCTCAGTTGATAATACAGCATAAGATATTGGGTGGCAAATAAATAATCCTGGACTAATTCTGCAGAACTCACTACTGGATGAATAAGAATGCTGAGACAGCAGGAGAGGAAATGGATAGAATCATAGAACACCAGTGCTGGAAGGGATTAGAGAGAGCATTGAAGATGCATGCTCCTCAAGCTTCAGTGTGCACGTGAATCCCAGAGAATCTTGTGAAAATGCAGATTCTGATTCCGTAGGTCTGGGGAGAGGCCTGAGTTCCCGCATTTCTAACAAGCTCCCATGCTGCCGGATTGTAGGCCACACTTTGAGGTGCAAGGATTTAGAGAATTCCCAGTATAGGATTCCTGGCTCCCCAGGTCTTTTTGAAGGTAAAAAATGGAAGCCAAGTTGGTTTCAAAAAGCTTCAGTGACATTGGGTATTTGGGTATTTATTTTATTCAGAACAAGATGGCAAGTAAATGAAAATGCAGAATGACTTTGTACCGGGTTGATAACTCACTGGGATCTGGCCTCAGACTGTCCATCTTTACTACATTCTAAGTATATGCCCTCAGTAAATTTCAGAATTCTCTACCTCAGTCCCACGATCTATAAAAAGAGACTCACAATAAGACCTACCTGGCCGGATTGTGGGAGGATTCAGTGAGTTAATATGTATAATGAGCTTACAAAGGTACCTGGCCGAGCACAAATGGGTACTCTGCATTGGTTAGTATTATTGTTGGATGTGCAGATTTGTAGTGCTATGGCTTTGGTTTTTAAGAAAAACAAAGGAATTTATTTTCCAGCTTGTTCAGAAAGGTAAACCAAATCTTCATAGCTAGGGCACAACTTTCATGCTAAGGGGTTGGGAACCTTTCTGATGGAGGAATGGGAAGCCGGTAGGGATAAATTTCTTGACCAGTGCATACAGCTACATTCAAAAACCGGGCTAGAACCCAAGTTCCAATCTCCAGTTGAAAAGCTTTTCTTATCTTTTAATTCTTAAAATACTTCCCAAAGTTTTCCAACAACTTAAAAATCATAAAGGTAGGTGAAATATGATTCACAGTCGAGGTTTTCAAGCAAGTGATGCTATTTCCGTTTTCTGACCATTCGCTTTCCTCCTAAATTCTTACAGTCTGGCCCCATCGTGGTCAAACCCAGCCTTGATTCCTCTGGCCCTGTAGTCTGCATCTTGCCTAAGTGCTCCTTTCATGACCTTGGGAAGCAGCATTACCCTGACCCTCTTTCTGCATCTTTGATCACCACCTTTCTGTGCCTTTGCCCTCTCCTCACTTTCTGTCCTAATTGTAGAGCTTCCTTACCTCTACCTTCTGTTATTTATACTCTATCCTTACTCTTGGTTACTCTTTCTTGATCTTTCCTTAGACAGCCAAAGCTAGAAGTCATGTCTTCCAAGAGAAGAGGAGGTATGGAATCATGTGGAAGGAGAATGGGGTCTGGAGTCAGGTCATCGTGCCTGCTCTTTGGCCCTGCCCCTTAGTATTTACTTGTGAAACCGGGCAAGCTAATTCACCTTTCTGCGTCTCAGTCTCCATCTCTGCAAATGAGGATATTGCCATCTAATGCATAGGGTTGTGCTATGGTCTGGGAAGCTTCTCGTGAGGTGTGGTGGAGAGCATCCAGTAATATTTTTCCCTCTCCTCTTCTCTTTTGTGATGGCCCATTTCCTATTCCTTAGGATATGACTCTGGATACTTGTCTCAAGTCCTGATCTTTTGTTGAGCACCTATTGCCTGATGAGTATCTTCCTTTATATAATTCCCCATCTTCTCAAATTCAATGTTTTGAGCTGAATTCACCACCTTCTAACAAGCTGTTAATATTGTCATTTTGCATAATAGTTCTAGTTTCCAAGGTTCTCAAGCACAGTCTTTGAACTACCTCTAATTCCTACCTCCTCAATTCTCCGCCCCCAGTCAGCCAGCCACCAGGTGCTCTCAGTTCTTCACCAAGTCCCTTCTATCCTTTTCATGTCCTCTTCGTCACCCTCATTTTGGGTTTATCTCATTCTTCAAGTAGTGAAATGTAGTGACATTAGACTCCTGCCTTCACCTTCAGGCTTCCAAAGCCAACCTACATAGCACTGTCCGTCCAAACTTCCCGAAGCCTGGTTCTGACAACATCCTTCCCATGCTCAAAATCCTGTGGTGATTCTTCATCAACAAATCCTCAGGGCTCGTGAAGACTTTCTGTGATCCCATCTGTGAATGTTTCTTTCTAAATTTGCCCTCAACTAACCTATTACATAAACTTATGCTTCAGTCAAATCTATTCATTTTTCTCTAAATTACACTTTTCTAACCCTGAACTTTAATAAAAAATTGTGCTGAAATACACACAGCGCAAAATTTGCCATCCTCACCGTTTTTAAATGTATCATTCAGTGGCACTAAGCACATTCCCATTGTTGGGCAACCATCACCCCCACTCATTTCTTGAACTCTTTTCATCTTGCAGAACTGAAACTCTACATCCATTAAGTAACAATCGGCTATCCCCTCTTGCCCCCAGCCCCTGGTGACCTCTATTCTACTTTGCTGTCTCTGTGAATTCGTCTCTAGGTACTTCATAGAAGTGGAATTGTACAGTATTTTGTCCTTTTACGACTGGCTTC
The DNA here is from genome assembly GCF_018350215.1 of Panthera leo. Lineage (NCBI taxonomy): Eukaryota > Metazoa > Chordata > Mammalia > Carnivora > Felidae > Panthera > Panthera leo. The sequence continues at coordinate 112,363,791 of NC_056680.1, read as the reverse complement.
TTAGCATGACGTCCTCAAGTCTCATCCATACTGCAGCATGTGCCAGAATTGCCTTTCTTTTGAAGGCGGAACGATATTCCCTTGTAAGCCAATGACACATTTTGTGTATCAGTTCATCTGTCAGTGGACACTGGGGTTGTTTCCACATTTTGGCTGTGGCAGATCATACTGCTCTGAAAGTGGGTGCACGCATCTTACCTCTGAAGCTTTGCTCATACTATCTCCTCCCCTGAGGAGCTATCCTTTCTCTTCTTCTCCACTGATTAGAATTCTGACAAAACTTCAAGGACTGGGTTGAAATAACATTGCCTGCAGCTGTCCCAGCCACCTGTGATAGCAGGTATTTTGGGAAATACTCACTGGCACTTAGCATGTAGATCCTCGGGTTCCATTTTTGTTTTATGTGGGTGTGTTGTAAGCCTTTTAAGGAAAGATACAATGGGAGGATTTCCCACTGTTTGGTTGGTTAGTAGGCTACTACAGAACTTGGTTTAGAGACTTTTATAAAGTAGGTATGTAATTAATAAATTTTATGAAGATGAGGAGGAGGAGGAGGAGGATATGGAGAAAATGGAGAATCAGCAGAGACTATTTTCCCATTGGTTGCAAATCAGTATGGTTTTTTTTTTTTTTTTTAACATTTATTTATTTTTGGGACAGAGAGAGACAGAGCATGAATGGGGGAGGGGCAGAGAGAGAGGGAGACACAGAATCGGAAGCAGGCTCCAGGCTCTGAGCCATCAGCCCAGAGCCCGACGCGGGGCTCGAACTCACGAACCACGAGATCATGACCTGAGCCGAAGTCAGACGCTCAACCGACTGAGCCACCCAGGCGCCCCCAAATCAGTATGGTTTTTAAAGGCTCAAGAGTAGCAGAAAATACTCTCACTTTATCTTTCCCAACTTCTAAATCTTTTATTATTATTATTATTATTTTTAAGAGAGAGAAATCACACAAACAGAGGAGGGGGCAGAGGGAGAGAAAGAAAATCTTAAGCAAACTCCACGTTCAGGGTGGAGCCCAACACAGGGCTTGATCCCACAGCCCTGGGGTCATGACCTCAGCCAAAATCAAGAGTAGGATGCTTAACCGACAGAGCCACCCAGGTACCCCTCGGATCATTTCTGATATGCATTGCCACAGTACTCATATTTGCACAAACACATTTTATGTAGGGTAAATATTAAATGATTATGTGACTTACTCCAAATCACATAGCCTGTAAGTGTTGAATCCCAGACCAGAACCCAGGTCTGTTTTCTCCCCAGCTTCTCGTTTTTAGAACAGTTGCTGTCGTAGGCTGACTTCAGATCCTGAGGAGTATTTATCAATTTGGGGCTTGAACCTTTTGTTTTCATATATATTGTCCTTGTCTTATCCTGTCATGAGCAGAGAAAACATGGAATCTTTAAATCTAGCCTGAGGACTTAAAATAGTTTTGACAAGCTTGTAATATGGCTTAGAATAAGCAGAATGAAAATTCAATGTGAATGATCATAGCCTAGCAAATTGCAGAAATAAGCTCTAGGGAATCGTAGACTATTATGCACAGCAGGAAGATATTTAGAAGATAGTTGACCATGGGCTGAATGTGGATCAGAAATGTAGCAACTTGATGCAATGGTTAAAAGATGGATTTTGATAGGATGTGATAAAAGAAATATAGCATGAATTACCTATATAGTAATTCTTCTTTTCCTCAAGAAAAGAGAAGTGGGCCATTATCAGAGAACTGGTTTTCTGTAATTGGGGATTTATGATTTGTGGATGTATCTGGAAAACAATAACCATTTAGTGAAATATTTATTAAATACCTATTACATACTTATTATGTACTGTGGCAGGGTTGCAGAGTAGAGTACGGTCCCCATATAAAAGCTATAAATTGTAGCTTGACAGATGGGCAGATGAAAGACAATTAAAATTTGAAAGAGAGATATACATGAGATCCTCAAGTAACAGAGAGCACAAATGTCTAATCCCGACTTGGCTGCAGGAGGATTTGGTCAGAGAAGCCTTCCTGTCTGAGGGGGAGTTAATCAGGAAAAGGAGGCGTGGGGTAGTCACGTCCCATAAATAAATCCACTTTAGCCACGACACGAAAGCAAGAGGAAACGTGGCCAGCTCTATCTAGCCAGTTAGGAGGTACCAGCATCACGGATGTGAGCCTAGACAGTGGTGGGAAACAGGTGAGGAAAGTATGTCTCGGGCCATAAAAGAAGGGCTTGAATTTTAATCCGTAATCTAGCTCTGTATCCCTTGAACAGTAGTTGACCCACTGCAAACATTGTGTATTTATTTGGGAAAATGATAGAAACCAAGATATCTGAACCTGAGAGGAGACAGCCTCTAAAGGTTATTTTATGAAGAATGCTATGGCATGTTCTTCCTCTTCCCCTGATGATAGCACCAAACACAGTAAAGGAAACTAACAGAAAAAGATTTAGGTTCTTTATAGGAAAGAACTTACTGACTGGGGAACATGTCACTCAGCAAATAGCTTCACTATGCCAACTCCGGAAAGTCGGCCATTCCTCCTGTGACCACTATGGTCACAGCCCACTCTGGGGGCAAATGTAGGTGAAGTCTTGCCTCACTGAGCTGGTGAAAGCCTTTGCTCTTACGGCGGGAGCGGGGGCAACCTCATTCTTCTAGTCCACCAGCAACAACTCTACGTACAAGTTCAGGGCTAACATAACTTATTTCTCCCTGCTGCATCCTGACTGATGTGATTACAGTTTTATTTTGACTGCTTTCAAGGTAACCTTTGCTGCCCTTTACGTGTATTCAAGAGGGTTGGCAGGTAGTGGTGCCATATTGCTTTATAGTCACCTGTGGGGGTTGGGGGTGGGGAGGGGGATAGAGGACATTTAAAGAAAGAGCAGTTTGCCGTGGCCCCTCCGGAGACCCTCCTGCCGACACCCCTCATTACCTTTCTCAACATTCTGCTTTTGCACCGTAGCTAAACGATAGTAGTCCCCTCTCAGTCCACGCCTGGAAGCCCATCAGAGCACCCAACAGTGCTTCCTGCCTTCCAGACCTCAGCCCAGCCACTCAGCTCCAGCAAATCTCCCTATTCCTAAAAGGCTTTGCCCAGTTAGAGCCAACACACAGGAACACACAACCTGATTTTCATGACAAAAGACCATTTTGCATATGAGAAACATGCTTACAATCCTTGCTCGGGGGTCGATAGATCTCCAGTGCCATTTTTTGCTGGCCTGCTGGCAGCCTCCTTGGGCTGAGCGGCAGCGGGAGTCAGGAAGCGATGCTGCGATGAAGTTAGGGCATCCACAGCCAGGATTTGCTAATAGAGACAATACCTTGCCCTGAAGGCAGTCTCCAGCTGCAGCCCTGAAGCACACACGTTGAGAATGTATCACACAGAACTGTCAGTCAGTACTGGAGCCAGAAAATTGTTGTTTCAAATGTTACAGTACAGGAAAATCGCCTCTCTGCACTTGCTGCCAAAAAAATGACAGCTTAATTTATGCCACACTGAAGCTACATTACAGAGCCATTCAGCTTGGCAGTTAAGTACGCTCCGTGCTCACATCTTCCCCCTGTGCAAGTGCACTGGGGAGAAATACACAGGGGCTATAATAAGGACAATTGGCCGCAGGGTTTGCCGTGTCAGTGGAACTAAATACAGGTGAAACAGTATCAGCAATAAAATACATCACCCCCACCTCATTTGCAAAACCCACTGCTGCCTGTGTGGCTGCAAATATTCAGGAAGGCTCTGCCGTGGCAACATTGTTATGCACGGGGTAGATTAAGGAGAGATGTGCTGGTGTCAACCCCCTGGGTTTTATGTTGAGGGGAGGTGCCGCGGTATTACCCTGTGACTTTGAAAATTATGTCAGTATCCTTGATACAGACCTTCAAAACTTGGCAGTGTTTACCTTTTCCGAAATTAAAAATCTGACAGTATTACACTGTAGCCAAGGATCTGTATTTTCTGTCTCCGTGTACATTAGAGTATTAAAGATACACTTAATAGTCGAATTTTTTTAAAAAAACAATCCCAGTCATTATTGCCAAGGTTGCATTTCATGTCCATTTCTGTAATTTTCACACACAATAAACCACCATGTACTTGAATGGCAAACACTATGACCTCTTCGGGCAGCAGTAACAGAAAAGTTGATAAGCTAGAGGTGTTCTTTCCTTCATGTTCTCAGCTGTGAATTCTGTAATGTCATCCAAATTCTAATAAATAAATGTCTAATTCATACCGGCATTTCAGATGAGGAATCAAAGTCTCCTTGATACAATCGTGTCAGAGTATGCTGCTGCCACTTAACTTAAAGGATGCCAGATTTCAGAGTCCCTTTCGTGGATGCCTTCCTTCCCAGAATGGCCCTACGGAATTGGAACATTAATTGGGCTTCCGAATATTTTGCCAGGAAAAGCTTTATAAGTAATTTGCAGAAACATGTGTAAGGCAACCCTGATAAAACATCACAGCTCTGAGAAAGCAGGTTTTCTGCAATTGGCTTCTCTCTGCTCAGTAAGCCATTCATAATAAAATGAGCGGCCCTCAAAAGAGAGCAAATGCATTTGCAATGGCTGTTGATGTGCTATAAATCATTCTCAATAAAACGACTTGCAGAGATAAATGATACATATCTATTTAATAATCCATTATCCAAAATAAATATTCTACCTTAAAATAAAGCAAATGCACTTGCCCTGGTTGTTGATGTGTTAGAGCTGTTCAGGCTAATGGTAAAATGATTTGTAAAGTGGAGCTCTGGTGTTGGCCATTGTGTCTTGTGAGCTCAGGGGAGATTAATATCTCTTCATAACTCATCAATAGAGATCGCTTAAAGTAAAAACACCAACCAAATGTTCCCATATTTCTGTAACCATATTCATTTTAGCTTCTTCGCTGGGTGCCTTTGTTGTCCAAACACAGGCTTTTTATTTTAAGCATGGCTTTGCATGGGGGTGAGGTGTTACCAAACTATGGCAAAGGACACCAAATAGACAAACCTCTAATCTCTAGGAGTTTATCATGTAAGGTAGGCCATTGTTAAGTACAGCAGAATCAACACTAAGCAATAAGAAAAACATTGACAGTTTTAAGCAAGCAGGAGGGAAGGGGCTGTTCTAAAAAGTGAATTTTCCCAGATTTAAAATGCTGCTGACCTCAACACCGTGTGTGCAACATAGGCAGCATTTTTCCATCCAAATACCGTACTCATGGCCCCTTCTCCCAGCGCCCTTTGGTCTGGGTGGCTCTTGGCTCAGCTGTCAGCACTGTGGGTCACCACCAGGATGACTTGGGACAAATCAGCTCTCTGTTTGGCTTGCTGGCCGCTCTCCCAACACAAAGCCTCAACGTACGTGATCTGCAGATCTTCTATCAGCTTTAAACACCTTTAATTGTCAACGTTTTATTTTTTTTATGTTTGTATTAGTGTGTCCACTCTTTCACCTGCCATTTTTGATTCCTCTCTCCTGAATATTTCAATTCTAAAGAGTAAGGTCTCTTTCTAATTAAGCCTAACACTGTTACCCACATAGGTTAGAGCCCTAAACGGATGACTGTGGTCATAGTAATGGGTGTATGTCATACTCAATTCGCTGAATTTACCATTCAAGTATCCCCATGTATCTGTTTGTATAAAACATGGCTCCTGTCTCCCCTCACCATCCTGGACCCAACACAGCAGAACCCGCTTGTCCGCTCGTGGCCAAGCAGCGTTCTCCGTCGTTTTGCGTGTCTACCATTCATAGTTTTGTCTGTGATCTGGCCTACCTGTCACAGAACTCTTGCCCAAAGTTGAATGACAGGTGAAATCTATGATCAACTGACAGTTCTATAAACCCTTCACACACTCCCATGTCATGCCTGACATTACCAGTTCCTGTGTCCAGGTTTTTAATACTCCTTGGTTGGAATGTTTCTGTTGCCTATTATATCTTTTTAAAAAAATTCTTTTAACATTTATTTATTTTTGAGAGATAGGGTGTGAGCGGCAGAAGGGCAGAGAGAGAGGGAGACACAGAATCTGAAACAGGCTCCAGGTTCTGAGCTGTCAGCACAGAGCCTGACTCAGGACTCAAACTCACAAACTGTGAGATCATGATTTGAGCTGAAGTTGGATGCTTAACTGACTGAGCCACCCGGGCCCCCCTATTGCCTGTTATATCTTAACGAGCCCGATTGAAAACATTACAGGCAATCAGTGCCTGATAGATATATCTCCAACGAGTCACAGGCAACTCTTTCACAGTAATTTTTTTTCCCTTAGGGTTTTAGCAGTCAACCAAAAGGAGGCCAAGTTGTAACGATGAACTGTAGTATTCAACAGGAATTTATTGAATGCCTACTATGGACCATGTCTTATGCTAGGCATCAAAACAGACATTATCTTTTGCCTCAAGGAATATATGTATAGCTGACTTTTCATTTTTAATAAAAATCTCTCATTACCGTGCACTTTGATGCACTTCTTTGAAAACACTATGTAAGTCTTTTCTTTATGAACAATGGAGCGCTTATGTCTTTGGGTTTGTGCCTTTAATGCCTGTGGCTCTTCAGAAAAAGAGCCCCAGAAGGCAGCAAAGCATGGCTATCACTTGGCCTAAGTTTCAGTGGCACATTTCTCACAGAATTATCCTAATATAAAGGCAGGTTCCCACATCTTTTAGATCAACTGTTCCTAAAACTATGGAAACAACAGGTGTAATTCCTATCAGTTAGCGTCGTGGGTCATGCTGTGTACCTGCTGACTGCCACCTGCTTGACTGCCTGATGCTTTCCCCCCCCTGCTGTCCTCCGGGTGGCTTCTCAATTTTACTCTGAAAAAGCCCCTTCCTTCTTCCCTGCCAGAACCATTTTTCCTTTTTAACTCAGGAAGTTAACTTCTCTTTTAGAACCTCTAAAGAGAAAAGTGATCCCATGAGGTTGTCCTTTCTAAGGCATGTAGTGCTCCATGATGAATCAAAGGCATGTATGCAAAATGTTGAGAAACACAAAGAAAAACAACCTTTGACAAATCCAAATAAAGATTTAGCCAAGCCAGCCTGACTTGTTAGAGATGCATAGTTGAAGGTCATAGAGGCCCCTGTCCCATAATTGGAACTTGACTCACATCTCCATTGGTGGGAAGCTCACAGAGTTCCCTGTAGATGCTTTACATCGTATTGCTGCATTATGGACTTCCCAATGTGAATATGATGATGTTTTGAAAATCTCTACAAGCCCTTTGTAAGAGAAATCACTAGCATCTAAAACAATTTACAGACACAATGAAATCTCTGTCCTAGCAGGACAATGTGACATTCTGATGTAGCCGTTTTGACATAAAGTCAAAACTTTAGTGATCAAGTGTCCTGTCCCCAGATAGTAATTTGACTGTTATCCAATAACCCTAAAAACTAATTAAGAGTAAAGATAGAGTTATTTATCTTTAAGGTCCAGAGTAAGTGTGAAATTATTTTGTCTTAGCTTCTCTCAAGCCCATTTCCATTCCATCAAAGGCCACACTGACAGGAGAGTCAGCCCCACAGTTCTGTCTGGTATCTGACCCTCTAACCCAGATCAACATGCAAAACCAGGAAAGTACACTCGGCCCTGACTTGTTTTAATTAAGCAAGCTAAGGGAGGAATGTTTACAGGATTTTAGGGCCTGAAGTGAGTGATTTTCAGGCGGGACTTGCAAAGTGGGGCCTGATTGAGACTGGGAATCAGTTATGACGCAGTAGCTTTGGACTGATAGCTGTGGCTAGGAGTCTTGAAGCAAGTTGTGATTAGCAGGTTGCTTTGGTCAGATGGCAACCTTACCTTCTAAGAGCAAGTATTTCCTGAAGCAAGTAGCTAAGGTTTCTTACGCCTGGCCCCAGCATTGCTTAGTTCAGAAAGAGGGAGTTATGTTGGTCTCAGTTCCCAAGATCTACACTTGCCTAAATAGTATCAGAGAAAGAGACAACGCAGAAGTTCTCACATATACATGGTTAGATTACCATTTATACAACTGTCCCCTCACCACCACCCCCTCCCCCAACCAACCAACCAAATAAGCAAACTGCTCCTCTTCATTTCTTATCTCTTTTCACTCTGTCCCGGATTCTGGACCAATTTCTCCTTCAGAACATCCTTATAATGCTACCCACCTGAAACCATATGGACCCCATTGATCCTGATCCTTTCCATTGTCACATCATCATAATATGCAAGAGGCTTGGTGTTAAGGAATAACCGTAGTTCTCTAGGCAGTGCTTCTTTAGAAGCAGACCTAATGTTGACAGGTTTTGAGTACTGCAAATCATATGGTACTTCTTTGATCAAAACTACATAAAGAATGAAATCTTGCCATTTGCAATGACGTGCATGGATCCAGAGGGTGTAATGCTAAGTGAAATAAGTCAGTCATAGGGAGACAAATAACATTACGATTTCATGCATACATGGAATCTAAGAAACAAAGTAAACAAAGAAAAAAAGACAAAGAACCAAAAAAACCAAAAAACAACAACCAGACTCTTCAATGGGGAGAACAAATTGGTGGTTACCAGAGGGGAGGGGGTTGGGAGATGCCTGAAATAGGTGATGGGGATTAAGAGTACACTTACCAAGATGAGAACTGAGCCATGTATAGAATTCTTGAATCACTATATTGTATACCTGAAATGAATACAACATTGTATATTAGTTATACTGGGATTAAAAAATTTAAAAAAATTACCACAAAACAGCTTTTTAAACAAAACTACACAAGACGTGGTGTTTCTCTTCTTGCCTTCTCTTTCTGATCACAGCTCAACCCTTACCTTTTACAGAAAACGTTCAGTAGCTTCATTTCTTCTTCTCCCCTTATTTCACATCCCCTGGTCACTTTCTCCATTTACTCATCATTTACTCCATTACTCCTCACCTCTGACTTTCATTGTCTGATACTCAAAACTGACAACACATTTGGGTTGGCCTCCACTGCTCTATACTGGTCATGAGTTTTCATGCATATTCTGGCTGCAAGCTCTTCCAGTGGCTTGGAGTTATTACTCTGTGACCCCTTGGTTCCACATGAGGTGATAAGCCTCTTCCTCAATTCTGATCTGTTCCTCACTTCACTGTGAGAGAGAATAGATGGGATATTTTCTGACAAGTTTCCTGAATTGGTGATTTTAAAAATATGCACTGTTCTCTTGGGTATTACCTCTAAAATTTAAAACTTCTAAAAATGTACAAATAGAGCAACAACTGTAAGTTTTTTGAATCGTCATGTTCCAATACTTGTTTTCTAATGGGAAAGCTGTGGGACAGGATGTAGTTGGCAAGATAGTGAGAAAAGTTAATCTGCACTTCAAAAATGAATGCTGGATGTTGAACCAAGACCAAAGATGGCTGTGGAAATCAGCTGTAGGTGCTGGGCACAGAATGAGTACGTGAATGAAGAGACTTGGGGCGCCTCAGACTTGGGGTGGCTCAGTTGGTTAAGCGCCCGACTTGTGGTTTCGGCTCAGGTCATCATCTCACGGTTCGTGAGTTGGAGCCCCGTTTTGGGCTCTGCGCTGACAGTGTGGAGCCTGCTTGGGTTTCTCTCTCTCCTCTTTCTCTCTGCCCCTCCCCTGTACTCCACATACTCTCTCTGCTCCTTACCCACACTCTTCCTCTTAAAGAGAAATAAGTAAACATTAAAAAAAAAAAAGATGAAGAAGAAGAGACTTAGCAGTTACTGCCCGGCCTTAGCTCCACTCGCAGTTTTAGTTTTGGTTTGTGGCAACTGTCGGCGCACTATTGCTCCTACTGGACGAGGCTTCCGGAAAGCTAACGTGTATCTTCTTCCCCCCTAGATCCTTCTCTGGTCTGTGGTTTGGCTCAGGTGTCCTTCTAAGTTTGTGCCAATATTTTCAACAGATGTCAGTGAGGAGGATGTCATTTTCTACTCGTTAAAAAAGAACTTAGGGAACTGTTCAAGTCACTTAGGTGTATTTGATTGGTCAAGTAACTGCTAACAACGATGAATTATTATTATTCAAGGGAATGAAAGGAGGCGTTGAATGAAGAGCTTCTTGGTGCTGCTTTGCTAAGGCGAGCCCAAGGTCTCACTATGCTGCATGTAACATTTTCAGTGTGTAGATTGCTAAATAATCAAGACTTTGAGATGCATATTCCTTCAGCTAGACTCTAAAGCCGTCTGTCTTAGGTAAACCTAAGATGTCAGGTTTATCAGCTATATTAAGTATCCATATCCACATGTAAAATATAGACATCAGATATATACAATAGAATTAATCTGCGTAAAGCCCCACAAGGTAGGCAGGACTACAGTCACGATTTACAAAGGAGGAAACCATGGCACCAGGAGGTAAAGTCCATTGCCCATGGTTTTATCACGAATTGGTTAATAAGCTAGCATTTGAACCCAGGCAATTTGGCTCCAGAGTTTCTATTAAGCACCATATGATGCTGCCTCAACAAGGAAAAATAAACCATTTTAAGTGGCTTGTGTTAAAATACATTGCAACATGATTCAGAATTCAGGAAAAGGTGACCCTTACTTGAATACCATCTAGGGGTTTGGGAGTTCTCAGAGGGCCTCACCAAAGGTCTGTCTCTCAGGCAAACCTTCTCCATTTCTGTGCCCCAGCCAAGCACAATGCCTGGAACAGTAGAAGGGATTATTAATGTTCTGTGGTATGGAGCTGAGGCTATGGAACCTGTAATCTCTGACGGGCCAAGACTCTCAGCACAGCTTACTGGTTAAGAACATGGGGTCCAGGGGAGCCTGGGTGGCTCAGTGAGTTGAACGTCCAACTTTGGCTCAGGTCATGATCTTAAGATTTGTGGGTTCAAGACTCATATTGGGCTTGCTGCTGTCAGTGCAGAGCCTGCTTCATATTACCAGTCTCCCTCTCTATCTCTCTGCCCCTCCCCTGCTTGCACGCTCTACCAAAAAAATAAACATTTAAAAACCATTAAAAATAAATAAATAAATAAATAATAATAAAAAAGAACATGGGGTCCAGAATCAGACTCTTTTGGCCTTAAATTCTGACTGTGGCTTATGATGATATCGATGGATACCTTTGGCAGGTGGTTATAGCCCTATAAACTCCATCAGCCACTGCCACCCTAAATCAGTCTCTACTCGTTGGTGAAAACTGAATGTTTGCCTACAAATGAAGCTTTAGGATGACTCTCCTGGCTCCCACGTAATCCTTAGGACTCCTCCCAACAAAACTGCCTTGCCAAACCCTCCCCATGTCGCTACTCCACAGCCCCAGTCACCACTGAGGGTGGGCAAGTTGTCTGACCTATCTCACCCTCAGTTTCCACATCTGAAAAATGGGAATTTCAGGAAAGGTGAAGTAAAATCATTATGTAAATCAGTTAGTACAGTAGTTAACTCACAGTAAGCATTTTGTAAACAATTTTACCACCTGGGTTCCATCTACGAGTGAATAATCAGGATTCACAAACACTCATCTGTATTTCAAACAAGTCACTGGAAATTACACATTTATTTTTGGGAAGGTTGTATTGACTGAAACACCAAGTTTCTTTGCTTTGGGTGGGGTTATAATATAGTGACATTTGTTACATGTCCCTAATTAAAAGAGTGGAAAAACAGTGTCTTTAAAATGAAGTTAGTATATAAAATATTTTTCTAAGCTTTCGAATTTACACAGGTTTACATATTCAAGATTGTTAACAAAAGTAATAAAATTATAGTACTATAGATTTTTAGTTTATTAAATTTTCATTATTAGCCTCAAAGGACACTTATTAGATACCTATTAATTTAATTAAGAATTTAATAAGTATCAGGCACTATATGGAAAGAAATATATATTAATGCAACCTATAGGAACACAAAACCTTCTTTTTACTATTTTTTTTTTAAATCCTCACCAGACTACAGGATATCTGGATTTAAAAGCCTACTTCACTGGCTCCTTAAGAGTTAAAGTCACATCTTTTAAGAGGGCAGACTAATTTATTGAGATACTGATTTATGCTTATTCTGACTCTATTTTTTTATCCTCCTCCCCTTTCAAGCAGGTTTTGCGTTCTTTTTTCTGGAGGATGGCGAAAGGAAAAGGACCTATTTCGTGGGAAAGGTGATCGTTGTGCAAGGAGAAAGCTGAATCCGGCTGGAATGAACAGCACCTCTGTTCTGTACAAGCCTAAAGTCATCATGACAGCACTAGATGTCTTGGAGTGCAAGAAGAGAGAAGAAGGTGTCCCTTCAGTTGCAGATGAAGAGAAGGGTTGAGAAGAGATTTTCTCTGGGATGGAAAGAGGGCAGGGGTCCGTAGGGTGCAGGAATAGTTACAACACTCATACGGCTAGGCGTCAGCACCCCGGGGAGGTGGCAAGCTCTCAAGGGAATGGCTGTGTGTGAACTTCAGGAAACCAGACCCAGGCACCAAACCCAGACTTCCATCTTCTGCAAAGATTCCTGTGTCCCACAAAAACAGGACAACAAGGAGCCACCAGCATTCAAGCACCGCATTGGTCTCAGCGTGGCTGGCAGCTTGATGGCTCAGAGGTTCCTGATATTCTAGGTTCCATGTAAGTCTTCAGGACTTTTGGGTGATCTCAAGAGAGATGGAGGTAGAACCCTACTGCTGCTTTTTTAAGGTAGGGGGCTCAGAGTCAGACTGGGGTTTCTTTAGAGAACATAAAGAAAGAGGCTGGTCTTGCAGAACTTCTAGTTTGTAGGCTACCAGCCTGTATGCTTTAGCACACTACTTTACGCATATTAGGCACTTAGGGATTTTTTTTGAATCGGTGTGACACTGTCGGTGGAAATTTATGGTAGCAGTGTTAATTGAGGTTTACACAATCATGTAGACACTTGCCCCAACAGAGATTAGAAACTATCTAGGAAGCCATTACTTTGGTGATTAACAGTGATATTGCCACAAGGCAAGTGTATATTATAGAATATGTAGAAAAGGGTAAACAAAATAGTGCCATTTCAGTGTGGCAATCTTTGTGTCACTTGCTTGCTGAAGGGGTGAGTTATGCCCTTGTTTAATTTGTCAGCGTTTCAATTAAAACATCATTGGTGACCCTTCCTCCTGACACAGGCTATTTTGTTCTTGCTACAAACTTGGCCATTGGCCACATTTTCTGTTATTGATGATGCGAATTTATGTATTGCAGATATAAATGATTTAATTGCATATATAAATGATTTAATTGCAGATTAGATAAATATGATGTAGACATTCCCAATCACATAATTATTCAAAAGATGATAATAATTTTGTCCCATTTGTCAAATAATGTTACTGCATTTTAATTTACATTTTCAGAAGATTTAATTAACCAAGTTCTAGGAATTTAGACAGGAACAAGCCGTCTTAAATCCTTCCTGCAACAAGGCAGGATATAAATAAATAAACAGACAAGAGCAGATTGTCCCTTTTACTGATATGATTTCTTTCCTCTAAAGATTCCTCTTTTTTCTCTCTCAAAGAAGAATGTGATGTACTTGAAGTGACCCATCAAAATTAAAATTAATCATCATAAAAAACATACAGCAAGTATATCCTGACTTAGAACATTTTAAGATCTATTTCTTTTGGAGCTGCTCTGTGGCATTACGTTAGATCAGGGATACTTAACTAAAACTGGGGAGTCCTAAACATGAGTGGGAAACAATTACATCTTTATTTTTCCTGCAATGAAATTTATCCTCTTCTTCAATTATAAGTGTAGACAACAAATCACTGTCGTATTTGTAGTACCTGTGATGTTGCTGATGAAAACCTCCTTAGAGCTTGTTATAAAATGTGTTAGTAAAGAGGCATGTATCTTCTGTATTGTAATTATGTATTTTTAACATGGATTTCCTTTATAGGAAATGTATTTGACTTTATGCATTTTAAAACATTCTGAGAAGGGGCCCATAGGCGGCACCAAACTGTCAAAAGGGTCCACGGCAGAGAAAAAAAATTAAGAACCTTGACTATACACAATGTTTCAGGGAGGAATCCTTCACCCAAAGCCTCAGCAGTGAGAAGCAGGGACCATGTTGTATGCCCACACTTAAAGTAAGTGCTTAATAAATACTTGCTATGAATAAATATTAAATATAATATTAATAAATGTATTTGTATATATGCATTAAATGTATATGTACACCTCATATATGATATGACAAGAAACATTACAGAATTTCCTTTCTCACATCAGAAAATTATTAAGGGCATGTGGACATGTTCTCATCTTTACAAGACACAGTTTGTGCTTTAATACTTATTTAATACGTATTAATTCTTCAAATTCCATTTTTAATAATGCCAATGCATATGCTGCATGTTTTCATATTTCCAACAAATCATTTACCTTATAGGACATATGCATAGGGGGGAGAGAGAAGGAAGTAAATGATGTAAAAGTTCTGACACAATTTTCTGCTAGGCCAGCTACAGTTTAAATATGTGCCATCACTTTTACAGAGCAATCACGAGCATTTGTTCACTGCCACAGTGGAAAGAAGGGGTGAGACTTTTGAGAGAAAATACAGAAAGCTTATTTAGAAAGAGGTCTGTTTTATCCGGGAAGACAGAATCTTGCTGGGAAACCTTTTTGTTCCCATCTGAAATCCAAAGGTTGAGGTAAACAGTAGATCTAGTAAAATGTCCCCAGGGATTGAGATGTCCCCTTGCCTGGGGAAGCCATTGAGCTCAGCAAGGCTAGAACTAGAACCAGCATGTGAACAGTGAGGCCCTGACAGCATGCTGCTGGGTGGAGAGTCTAAAGGGTTCATGCGAATGTTCTCTCACTGCCATAACACATTAGCACAGACTTAGTAGCTTAAAACAACACAAATCTACTATATCGCAGTTCTGTGTGTCAGAAGTTGGGCACAGGTCTTAACTGGGTTAAAATCGAACACTGACAGGACCATATTCCTTGTGGAATCTCTGGGTAGGAGACTTTTTCTTGCCTCTTCTCAGTTTCTTCTTCTTCTTTTTTTAAATGTTTATTTACTTATTTTGAGAGAGAGAGAGCAGGGAAAGAGCAGAGAGAGAGGGGGAGAGGGAATCCCAAGCAGGCTCCATGCTGTCAACACAGAGTCCGACATAGGGCTCGATGTCACAAACCGTGAGATCGTGACCTGGGCCGAAATCAAGAGCTGGACGCTTAACTGACTAAGCCCCCCAAGCGCCCTGCCTCTTTTCAGTTTCTAGAGGCCATGAGCATTGCTTGGTTTCTAACTCCCCTCGTTCCATCTTTGAAGCTAATAAAGGTGAACTGAGTCCTTTTCACATCACACCTTCTCTTCTGTGAAAGAGAAGGTCTTCTAGTGCAGACCTTCTCTTCTGGCTCCCTCTTCCACTTAAGGACCCTTGTGTTTATATTGGACCTACCCAGACAATGCAGGATGATCTCCTATCTCAGTGTCCTTTATTTAATCACAGCTGGTATTTAAATGTAATCATATAAGGTAAAATTTTCATAGGTCTTAAAAATGAGGACACAGACATCTTTGGGTGAATGTGTCATGCTGTCTACCATGGTGTTCACAGGCATGATGCCTAACCTAGGGGAGACAGATGGCTCTAGAGAAAAGTGGTTACCTCAAGAAATAAATTCAAGTTTTGGGCAATAAAAAAAGTAGCTCAACTTACCACAGCCTAGTGGTTACTTAACAATGGGTTCAAAGAGATGAGTACAAGGGAAGGGGACAAGAGGTTAAAAAAAAGGCAAAGAGCAGTGCTTTTCTGCTATAGATTGCAGGCCATTAAAGGGAACAAAGGCACAGAGGCAGAGAGAGAAGTACAAGAAGAAAGATGACAACAGCTGAAGACCCACCACGACAAGCTTGAGGATAGACAATAGAGTGGTCTTATACAATAGAATGCGATTTAGTAAGCCTGAGAGCCCAGCCCAGCTCCCATACTTTAAGAGACGTTATTATTATAGGAGGAATCACTTATCCCCATGATGCAAGTATAGAATCCACACAAAGAACTATGCAAAAGAGACTAGGGATTCTGACTACAGTCCGTTTTGGTTTCAGAGGAGAAAAGCAATTTAAGAAGAAGGTATTAGGTAGATATTATTACATGTATGTGAACTTAGTCAACTGCTCTGTTAGTGCATTTACTTAACTAATCTAAGCCCTGAATTAAACACATCCCTATCTATGAGGACTGTATCTATGAGGATCTTGAGTACTCTATTTGGAAAGTAACATAGGGGCAGATGCCTTGGCAGGACTAAATGTACACCAAATACAAACAACAGCCAGGAAAATGCTACTTAGGATAGATATAATTTGCAGAAGCAATTGATCCTTTTAAAATGGTAGGTTTATTTCTGGTCTTAACAGTCTGACTTTTGATAGCAACTAAATGTATCTTAGTAGTAAAATTTTATTTTATTTTTTTAAAGATGTTTACTTATTTATTTTGAGAGACAGAGAGCAGGGCGGGGATGGGGGGGGTGGGGTGGGAAGAGAGAGAGAGGGAGTGAGAGAATGCCAAGCAGGTTCCATGCTCAGCGCAGAGCCCAACGCAAGGCTCAGTCTCCCAAATCCTGAGATCATGGCCTGAACTGAAGTCAACAGTCGGGACACTTAACCGACTGAGCTACCCTGGCACCCAGTAGTACAATTTTAAAAACAATAACTTTTGATCATTGTAAACTTCACAGGGTTCTCCGTTAAGAGGAGACCCAAGAGACAATTTAACTGTTTTCTCCCAAACTAAGAGTTTTTCAAGAAACAGAAAGACATTTCTAGTTGCTAAGAAACCTATCTTTCATGTGACCGCTGATAAACAAAAGTCTCATAAATGCATTCTAATTTTTGGATGTAATTATGATATAGTTTCACTTCTATTTTGACAATATATCTTACCATTTTTATGACTTAAATTCCTTAATGAATTTGCTATTTAAGTGAGTAAGCAAATAAATTTGAATCTGGGCAGTCTTTTCTGAGTCTCAAGAGAGAAAACAAAACAAATAAATTAAAATGCACATAATTACAATACAATAGAATTGTTTGTAATAGTCTCCAATCCACGGCCCTTTAAAAACTAAACAGGAAGTTTCAAGCAATATGTTTAAATAGAACACACTTTGTATTGACTCACTTGTATTGTCTGCACTTTTGATCACCATTTAAGAGAACATGGCTTCGGGCCAGCTACGGAACACACAAAGACAACCTTTAAAGACTCAAATGATGTTTTGTCAAGGAAATCAAACACCTAGCCAAAGGGCATCATAAATAAATTTGATCTCTTTTCAAGGGGTGTCCCCCCAACTAACAGGCCATTAGAAAGCCTCTCTTCCATCCAATCCACCCAGAGAGGAAACTAATTAAACCCACTCCCAGATAAAGTTGATTAGTCTGGAAGAAGAGCTTGTAGCTGGGAGACAGAGACTGAAACACTGAGCCATCCCAGCCATCCTGTGGAGCCATCCCAGCTACGGGGAAGTTCTCAGGTTTGGACATAAAAATGATTCAATAGTGAAACTGAGCCAAGCCTCTGAGAACCCGTGTCCTTCTCTGTATCAGAAGGAAAGAAGGTGTGAGCTAATAGTGGGGCCACGCATGCCTTTCCTGTACTGCACCCATTTTATTTGGAGAGCTAACACTTTAGGGACATTTTGGTGCAGTGTGATGCCTCTCAAATGATACGTGGAGCAGATTAGTTTTTGTCTTGCTTGGCTTTCCAATCTATCATGGCTGATATTTCTATAAAATACCATAGAAGTGTATTACTAAAATAGGAAACAACAAAGACAAATGACTTCTAAGCCTCAATCTTTTATTATTATATTCAACAGGTGTAAAATTACTGTTCAGTTACTCTGAAATGTCTATAAACACTGACTCTCAATTCCTGGAGTTCTTTCTTTGCAGACCAGCAAGGGCCTACGGACCGCACTGGGTGGGAAACTACTGCAAAGTAAGGACTTTTGTTTTAGACAGACTTCTGTTAAGTTCCCATTTGTCACTTATTATCTGAGTAACTTAGGAAGTTGTTTAACGATGTATAAGAGGATAAAACCCAGAATCAGCATGCGTTCCTAATCTTACTAGGATCATGTACAAGATCCATTTTGTAAATGTCAAAATACGTTGATACCTGAATTCCTGTTTGTTGCTGCCACCTGAAATTGTTATCAGAAGACAGACCCTCTCTAGGTTTCCCCATTTCTGTTAAGATATCATTTTAGTTCATCACAGATGCTAACGAGGCCAATGCTTGCTAACAATGCATTCCAGGAAAGGTCAAAAGTGAAGAATGATGGTTTTGGGTTGAAAGATTGGAAGAAGTCTAACCGCAACCACAACAGTAGCCAAAATGAGTGACTCAAGTTCCCAGATGATGTCTAAAGTTACCTCAGGCTGACCCAAGGGGTGGGTCACTGGTAGTGAAGAACTCAATGAATATTCGTGAAATGGATTCTGGAAGAGTCTTTCTGAGTAGACAACAGATGTGTCCATGGGGTGGAAACATAGGTGATATGTTACTTCTTGTGCAAAACTGTAATTATTTTACCGTCTCAAGCGTGTTATCTTCAAATGTACTATCATACACACCGGCCCACTCCCTGGGCCAGCTGTTTTCCAAATACTTTTAGCCATGAAACCTATCTTGAAACGCAACCTTAAATTGAGAGCCCACTGTATAAAACAGATGGAATCACACTCGTGTGAGTTGAAGAGGTGGAAGAATGAGCGTTTTTCCTATTTTGTCTTCCAGACTGAAAAGGACAAAACAAAGCACGATTTGAAAATCTTGGCACTAAAATTCTACTGCATTCCATGGAAATTCCAAACAATGAGGCAAAAAAAAAAAAAAAAAAAAAAAAAGGCAAGTTGCACTGTTGCCTTAGCTTTCAGTTCTCCATTGAGACATCTCCAAGGTACTGCCATTCATTGATCCTGCCTCATTGCAGTATACTGCCTCCTCACCCTGGACAAGACCATCTCTCCCCATCTCTTCTGTCTCTTTCCTCGTCTCTGTGCGTTCTACCCTCAATGTCCACTCTGCCACAAATTAGCATACTTTCTTATTTAAAAACCCAAAACAAACTCAACTCAAGTGCTTTGCTGTATTACTAGAGTCTGAAGGGTATAGTGGACCAAGAAAGGTTTGACAAGTTGTATACCTTCTCTCTTTCCTGTCTTAGTCTTCAGCCTTGTCTCCTTGGAGCATCTAAGGTGCATTCCTCTTGCCAACGACTGTTCCTGCATCAAGAGAATAAACATAACATTATAATGACTGGACTTGTATCTATTTCTTTGAGGGATAAGTCTCCATAAAATTCTAGGTCTATAGGTCCTCAGAGTATACACTAACCACTTCAAATACAGGTATGGGTAAAGGCAAGGTTTATAGAAACCTCACGCATTTAGGGATTTGATCAAATTTTTCTTTTTCTTTCGGAGCTCTTGGCTTTTAGTATATAACCATAACAGCTCTTGTAACACAATAACCTCACTATAATAATAATAATAATAATATATATATATATATATATATATATATATATATATATAAAATGTTAGTGAAATCAAAACACCATAGTTACATGAATATTCCAGAAAAATATACAGATGACAGGTTCATTGTGTGCATTCAGGATAAGTTATCTCTTCAAATGAATAACATAATATAGTCTCTCTGTAAGTTATGCCAGCCATGTTCTACAACTTTATAAGACAGTAGGATCTGAGTCAATCTCATACTCATGTTTTTGATCCAAAATGTTTAACCTTGCCCATTTACAATTGCCACGCTTTAGGAACACATAGCAAACAAGACTCATTTCCTTTCTTAGACATTATCTTTAATAATTTCTGAACTTGCTGACACATAAACAGTATTACTGTCAGTCTTACCAATAATTCTCTTATAGAGAATTTGTTTATGTTAGAATGGAGATACAGAAATTAAATAACAAAATATTAGGCAAGTAAATCGATGCTTTCAAAATAGATTTCTTTTCTTTCTATTCAGAATTTGGGAAGACAATTAAAGAAAAATTCTATCTAACCTCTAGGAGGTTTTTTTTATATTGCTATATATCAAAACCCTTAATGTTTTCCATGGAATATTGATATGTTATATCAGTTCTATAAATCCTATCTTGATAATTTATTATTTTAAGAGAATGTTTGGTTGCAAACAAATTTAAAACATGACCAAATACCCAATTGTGAAAGACTGGAATTTTTAGAATTGTTCTTCAAATAAACTTGCTAATAAATACGGATTACTTACAGGAGATGAGAAAAACAATGTGACATTAACCCACAAAAGAACACCCATACTGTTGAGCAAGGCCAAAGACTGTTCTGCAGCCTGTAGGTGCTGAATGGAGGAAGGTAATGAGAAAAAGTGATTGTGACAAGCAATTATGTCACCTATGTGAACAGCTTAATTTTCTAAATTAGCCACTTTGATAATTATGACATCTCATTTGTCTTTTAATTCCATGAGCCCTGAAGTTTACCTTTGAATTTTTCCAATCAGATGAGAGTCTTTGATAAGCCAAGGGTCTATTATGTGTCTGAAAACTTCAGATTTCAGGCTGATTGGCCTTGCTGCTGGCTTCAACCAGCACAAATGGCTCTCTCCATAAGGGCTCTCAAACCTTGCTTTCCTCGCTTCTGTTTGCAAGAGTGAGAGAAAAATGGGGAGGAGGAAGAAATTGCAAAGCAAATTAAGTGTCAACAGGACCAAAGAGAAAACTATTTAACCTACTTCAGAGGAAAGGCAAACTGTTTTTTCGAGTATATTAAAAATCACTTCAGCAGTGTCCACTTTGCATGCATGCCCCCAAATTACCAACCTAATTACAAATTATTCTGGTGTACTCATTGAAACACTTAGAAGATCTTCAGAAGACTACAAATTCTTGTTTTTATTGCACTGACTTGGGAGATGTACAAAAAAGTTGGGACACCTATAGCTAAGTATATTAGGAAGATTGTTTGAAAGAAGAATCCCAATGACCACTGCCAACTGGATTTCTGGAGAAGAGTCAGATATAAAATTAAGGAGAGTACTGATTGAATCAATTTCAGGAACTTTGGTATCAGTTGTGACCTCTCTTACTTGAATGTGTATGTACTGAGGCCAAGAAATACCAAACCAGATGCAGGAGTAATTGGTTTACTCCATTGACAAGGACATGCCCGTATGTCCCTTCACAGGTAAGGTCTTAAGATGAGGTTCAGATCAGAGTGTGGTAGCACTTGGTACCAGAGTGTGAAATACTTGGAGAACTCAGGAAAATTGTTTTAGCCCCTCACATTAAGGCAGGGCCATGCAGTTTGTGTTAATAGGGCAGTGGCTTAAGGATGTGGCCCTCAGGAATCAAGAGATGACTTGACTGTTCACACACACACACACACACACACTCATACACATGTGTGTATATATATGTATTGCCTTATATCCGACCATGTCCTAAGTGGATATTTCTACTCCATGAATTTGGAAGACTGTATATTATCCTTTCCTTTTTTTTTTTTTTTTTTTTTTTTTTTTTTTTTTGAGAAACAGTGAGAGACAGAGCATGTGAGCAAGGGAGGGGCAGAGAGAGAGGGAGACACAGAATCCAAATCAGGCTCCAGGCTCTGAGCTGTCAGCACAGAGCCCGACATGGGGTTCCAACCCATGGATGCAAGATCATGACCTGAGCCGAACTTGGACACTTAACCGACTGAGCCACCCAGGCGCCCCTTCTCCTTTCCTATTCAGGGCTACCCTCCTAGCTTATTTTAACCTGATTTCCCCAAGAAAAAGAAAGTTTTTGTGCATATTCCTGGGCTACATAATAGGATAAATATTAAATTAATTGCTTAGAACAAGTAGTTCCCAAACCTAACTGATCAAATTTACCACCCACTTCCCTCACAAAAAAAGACACCCAGGCACAGTCAGCCTTAAATGGGGAATCTCAGGCATCTCTGCAGTTGGTCTGGAACCCTTCTGAGTCTTTGGAACTGTGCCTAGATATTCTTGGACTCACGCAGAACTCTTACACCTGTGACTACACAGAATATAGGAAGTGTCTTGGTGGTTAAATCTCCAGGAACACGGGGCAGGCCAGGAGCCATGACCATGGCTGAGATCAGAGTGAGATTTTCTGCTGGAAAACCAGCCAGCTACAAAGAGTCTGGATCAAGACATTTTTTTTGTAAAGCAATCCATTCTTTCCTTTTTTAATATATAGAAAGCTATAAAGCCTCTTTATGAATCTATTTGTCAAACTTACCATTAGTTTATCATCTTTTTAAATGGAGTGGATTCTCAATATTTTGTATCAAGATATAATTTACATACAGTAAAATTCATTTTTTAAGTGTATAGTTCTGTAGTATTTGACAAATATATATATATATATATATATATATATATATATATATATATATATATATATATAACTAACACCACAATCAAGATATAGAACAGTTCTATCACTATATCAATTCCCCTATGTCTCTTTGTGGTCAATCCCTGACTTGATCCCCAGTCCCTAACAACCTCTGATCTGTTTTCTGGCCCTGGAGTTTTGCTTTTTCCAGAAAGTCATGTAAATGGAATCATATAATATCTACCCTTTTTGACTTGTCATGATGCAGTTGATTTTCATCCACTTTGTTATGTGTAGCAATAATTCATTCCTTTCTATAGTTGAGTATTCTTCTGGTGCATTGCTGAACCATGGACTAAAGGGACAGTTACGCACTGAAGGACATTAGGGTTGCTGGCAGTTTTTGGCCACTCGATGCATTCACATATTGGAATCAGGATTCATCAGAGATTCCAGATTCTAGGATAAGTGCTAACAATTTCATAGGTGATCTTCCCACGGAATGAATCATCTCAGCCCCTGACCTCTGCTTTCCTTGGATACTGAATCTTCCAGGTCTCCAGCAGAAACTTCCTTTACTTCTTGCACACAGCTTAAAATCCACATTAGAGAAAATCTCATTATCTTTTGTTTTCCCAGGCTGAAGTCTCTACATACTAACTAATAAAGAGATATGAACAAGTCTATGGTATTTGCTCATTGCCTTAGCTACATTTTTAAAGGAAATTTCTTCCTTACTTGTTGAGGTTCCCCACAGCTTGAGCTTGCCTTTCCTCCTTTGCACATGCGTCATGGGGTAGAGTATGCTCTTGACACTTAAATAGATGGATCCAGAGAGAGACATTAGTTCTTACTTTGGTTTAGTGTGTTTTCAAGTTCCAGGTAGTATGAACATTTTACTGTGTCTGAAAATCACGTAAATGACAGCTAAGAGAGAGAAAATGTCTACAGAGAGTGCTCATGGATACATGGGGAAATTTTGAGGTCAAAGAATTTATCTAGCCTCTTTAGAGCTTTAAGAAAAGGCAGTGTGAGAAAATTCCAATTAAAAAACTATGTTTATCAGGTTCTGGGTAGTCATTCCATAATCGCCATGTCTTTCAGAAAGCATTTGCCCTGGTTTTCCACTGGGAAAGCAAACTCTCCAGTTCTTCCAGTGCATTTAAAATGACCCCCTTCAGCCACCTATTGCATCAAATACGATAAGGCATGGCTTCATTTTTGATGCCAGTTTTATTTTATTGGAGGGTAATGACTACCCATCCTCTATGTATTTGGGAATGGAGGCTATAAGGGGCAGCGGGAAATAGTGAGGCCTGTTAATTTTTTCATGAGATCATTTTTTCCCTTGACATGCAATTTGATGCTTAACAATTTTTCTGAAAGTCAAAAGGAGTACTACGTTCCCTAATTTTCACAGTGCTATAAATAGCCCCTCACAAAGCATAATTGTATAAAAGAGATGACACTTCTTTATGAAAGAATTTCCACTGGAAAGATAAAAGGAGGTCAGAACTCTTATGTGAGACATGTATTTTCAAGTATTCATAAAAATAGAAATCATCAGCAGTGGGAAAATTCTTCATGATAGACAGTCACACATAAGATATTGGAGCCAAAGCCATTTTCACAGGCGCCAACTGTAGTTTGAATGGAACCCAGCCAAGAAGCGGCTGCTGGGCATTTAGCTCAAGTGCCAATAAAAGGGAAGAGTACACACACACACACACACACACACACACACACACACACTCCAGCTTGTAGAGGTATTTGCCAGAAACATTTTCGAGCTTCTGCCATCTGGGTCCTGCAGCCATCAGTCAGGTCCTGTGGTGACTCCAGCTGCTGAGTCCTGCTCCTAAAGGTGGAATAATGTGGGAAAAATGAAAAAGAAAAAATTAGGAGAGCACCGACAACAGCTGGAAGGATAGGCGAGCCGGCATTTAGATAACATTAAGACTCCGATTCATTCGTCATGACTTTGATGCTGTGAAAATATTAAGATGTCTGCTCAGCTTGAAAGTGATTACACATGCATTTTTATTGTTTTTATTATTTATAAATCACCAGAAATGGATAGGACGATTTACAAAACATTGATAAAGACTAGGGCTCTATCCCACTAGGTTTTTAGGCTTACAAAAAAAATCATATATGTATTTGTGTGCATATATATATGGACACACAACACATCATCAATTATTTTAAAAATCATTTGTGGTGATGATATTGAGCCACCATGTATCAAGTCCTTACCATGTGCCAGGCACCAGGTGAGGTCTTTACATAAACCCTTTATTTTAAGCTTTACAACACTCCATGAGAAAGGTATTCTCGGCAGCTTCATTTTGCAAATGAGTGAACTGACCTTAGGGGATGAAGCTGTTTGCTCAATACCCTACCACTGGTTTGAGAGAGAGGTGAGACTTGAATCCAGGTTATGTCATATATTTTGTAAGGTTTATTTATTTATTTATTTTGAGAGAGAGAGCAAGTGCATGTGCACACACACACAGTAGGGGAGGGGCAGAGACAGAGAGAGAGAGAGAGAGAGAGAGAGAGAATCCCAAGCAGGCTCCAAGCACTGTCAGTGCCGAGCCAGATTCGGGGCTGTATCCTATGAACCGGGAGATCATGACCTGAGCTGAGACCGAGAGTCTGATGCTCAACTGACTGAGCCACCCAGGCACCCCCTGGTTGTATCGTATTTTAAAACCTGTGTTCTTAACCTCTGCAATACTGCCTTCCATGAGATTGTGCTAGGTCAGACCTCCGTAGCCTAAAAAGATTTCTGTGACCTGCCAATATTCTGAATATACAATGAGGGTCTGATAGAACAGTGGAGCACAGACAGCCATTCTTCTGGCATTTCCCATGCAAATAAGTCTCTTTCACCCACTTCCACGTGAGATTGCTCTATTATATGGCCCTCTGGAGGGTGCACAAATCAGATACCTCCTCTGGATAATGATGATTACATTGCCCCAGCATCCCATGTCCACAGGTATATGGACACGCATCCAGTCCTTGGACAACCCAGTTCTCACAGAGGATGAAACATGGCTGCTCAGTTCTGTTTTCATCCTTATGAGGATGCGTGTTAGGGCTGGGATGGAAGCTGAAAGTTAAGATTATTTGCTGGCAGCAAATGTTGTTCTCTTTTGGCTTCAAGTATCTGTGCCCTCTCTGTTGATTACTTCCTGCCACACTCTCAGTTATTACATGTGACAAAATTGGGGGTGGGGGAGGAAGAGGAAAAACCTGTGTAGGGTCAGATTCTCATTCACCTCATCACTTGGTTCATTTCTTCCAAGCTCAGAACTCTCTCTGTCATCAGGCAGAAAGGGAACCTGGGGAAGTGGGGCAGGAGGACTGGGCATGCAATAATTTAGTAGAACTTCCTCAAAATTTCATCGTCCATACCAGAAAGATTGTGTCCTAGTTTTATTGAGGAACAATTGGCATACGACGCTGTTGTAAGCTTAGGGGGTATAGCATGATGGTCTGATTTACATATACTGTGAAATGATCACCACAATAGGTTTAGCTAACATCTATCTTCTCATATAGACACAACAAAAATAAAGAAAAAAAGAAATGGAAAAAAAATTCTCGTTGTGATGAAAACTCTCAGGATTTACTCTCTTAATGATTTTCCTACATATTGTGTGGCAGTGGGCTAGAGTCAACATGTTGTACATTACGTCCTAATACTTGTTTATCTCACACCTGAAAGTTTATACCTTTTGACCACCTCAGAAGTATTTCTTATGGAGTAATATTCCTGTGCTTATGAAAACATTGTGTGCAGCTGAACTTGCCTAATCTGTGATCATTTTGCCTCTCTGAAGATTTGAGGCAAGGGTATTATGCCATTATAATGTTAAAACGCATCAGTGACTTGATCATTTGAAATGCTTTAATAAAAATGAACTCTGCTAGCTGATTCTGATTATCCAGTGCCAGACTTTTTAGGCTTTTAAGACATTTTCCAGTTGTCAGATATTTTTCTGTGAGACATTTAAATATTTAGATTCCATTCTTTCTGGGTATTCCAAATATAGGAAATAGATATCTTAATAGCAGAAATATTAGCAGGATTACTCTGTGGACTGTCTTCCCCATCTTGATTTGATTATGGATCAAACCTTTATGCTTGAAGTGAAGTTGCAGGTAGAGACCCAAAATTCAGTTCTGTTAAGGTTAGGTGTCTGTTAAAGAAATATATTATTATGGCCAATTAGAGAGACTGCAACGTGGCTTATTGGATTCCCTCAAAAACTTCTCCAAGAGTAGTAACTATCAATAAAGGATACCCTGTGTGACATTAAAGTCTGCATCTAAATATGGTGTTTATCATGCATTCCTTGATCTGTTGAGCAAAACTCATTTGCATAACACACATGCCTGCCACACACATGCGTGTGCGTGCACACGCACACACAATGATTTTTTGTGGTAAAGTGTTAGGAACCCTGCAGGTGGAAAAATAATTTTAATATGTTAAGCAATTTATGTGTTGCATTACAAATATTTTCTTTTTACCCTGGGGCTTTTCTCCCATTTTAGCTAGACTATGAGGAATCATTTCCTCAGAGGAGGTCTTACCATAGTAAAGTAGATAAAAAGTATCTGATACTCCAAAAAGAAGACTCAAAGTATGAGTTAGAAGAAGCCTCTCTCTCAGTCCCATGCCCATTCCCAAGGGCATATAAAAATTCATGGGTTAGAGGGAATGCAGAGGAGGGACATGAAGGGATTAGACCCAGAAGGTCTGTATAAAGAGGAGCACAGTCAGTATAGAGACCATTCCTCACATCTCCCCATTTTATGCATCATGACAGGACAAGAGAGAAATGTAGAAGAGTGGAGAAGGTTATATATTAGTATCTTTAACAGTACTTTCCCCCCATCTTTTGAACACAGGTGACACTTTCATTTCCCACTGGGCCCCAAATGTTATATGGAAAGGAAAGCTATCCTTACTCCCTAACCCATTCTTTGGTGTGACAGAAACTAACCAAACCTCCATACAACATGACCAGAACACATTTGGACATCCCTCTAAGACAAAACAGCAGTGGAAGGTTCTCCCATCACACTTGCATTTCAATATATGTCTCAATGTTTATTTCTGGAGCAGTAAGTATTGTTGAAGAGTATTTTAATTCTTGGTAACTTTTTTTCCTCTGAGGATAAGAGGCGATTTGCCCCCTACTTACCTAAAACAAATGTGCAGAAAATTAGTGAGATCTCAAAGCCCCCAACTCCAATACCCTGAAGGACAAAGTTTAAGGATGATTGATGGATAAATCAAGATAATGTTTAATTATTGAGCACCTATGATGTACCCAGCATCCTGGGAGATGACTGAAGGGGGATGGATAAGACACATGCGGTATGTTAGTTTTCTATGACTGCATAACAAATTACCACAAATTCATTTATCAACTCAATTTTTGCGGGGCAGGAGTCTGAGTGTAGCTTAACAGGGTTCTCTGCCTACCACATCCAAGAAAAGGTGAGCATGCTTGCATTTTAGTTGGGCAGACAAGACTAACATTTCTGAATCACTGAGATCTGAAACTAAATGCTTCTATGGCTTCCAGGAAGAAATCTCCACCCCCACCCACTCCACCTCTCTTTTATTTATTGTTATTTATTTTTTTAATGTTTATTTATTTTTGAGACAGACAGAGCACAAGTTGAGGAGGGACTGAGAGAGAGGGAGACACAGAATCTGAAGCAGGCTCCAGGCTCTGAGCTGTCAGCACAGATCCCAACCCCGGGGCTTGAACTCACAAACTGCGAGATCACGACCTGAACCGAAGTCAGACGCTTAACCTACTGAGGCACCCAGGCCTCCCTCCACCTGTCTTTTAATGATTCTGATAAACATTAACCAAGGAGTGATTATAAAGCACTATGCCAATATGGAGGTCAACAGTAAGTAAATAACCTAGTCATTTGTGTTACCAGATAGCTTAGGATAAATTACCTACTCTGATGTGATAGGTTACTCTATTTTTATAACTTAAAAGGGGAAAAGCGTACCTCTTCCTCTTCCTTATGTCCAGGCCCGTGGAACCCTCCAAAGGAAGCTGAGTGATGGTATTCTCCTCTGCTTCTGGTCTGCAGCTGCCCCTCTCTACAACCATTATGTAGAGTACAGGTAGAAAGAAACAGTGCACCTGCTCATTGATGCCCAGGAAGGACTGGGAGCCAGCCATCACCAGAGAGACTTCATCCAGCACTTGAAGGAGGCAGGTTTGGGACAGGAGTAGAACTCCACTGCCAGACCAGGGAAAATTGCAGCATTCCAGAGATGTCATGCTAAATACTCAGAAAATGAAGGAAATTTCTGAGTGGTAAAAATGAGAATGACTTTCAATGTGGAAGAGAGGAAGTGGGGACCTACCAGGATGGAGAAGTTCACATTAAAGATCTCAGATTTTCTAGGATGACTGGGAAGCTCAGTTGGTTAAGCATCCACCTCTTGGTTTCAGCTCAGGTCATGATCACATGGGTTCATGAGTTCAAGCCCTACGTTGGGCTCTGCCCTGGCAGTTCGGATCTTGCTTGTAATTCTCTCTCTCTCTCTCTCTGTCCATCCCCTACTTGCACTGTCTCTGTATATCTCAAGAAAATAAACTTAAAAAAAATATTTCAGATTTTCCATCACAATCCAATCTGCCGCTCTGTGGAGGCTAACCTGATTCCCAGCAACTGACAACGTGCTTCTGAGGTGGGGTAGCTTGACCACGCTAAACTGAGTCTCACTGAACAGAGAGGATGTTTATAAAGACAAATCCTTTGGTATATGTGCTACTCAACCCAATTAATTCAGTATAATAAAAAGTATTTTCAATTAAAGAATGTATACTGATTAAGTTAATAGAGTGTTTTAAAAGCCCTCAAAATCAGAAAATTATTTAAGCAAAAATTGGAACACCACTTAGTTTTCTAGAGCACCTTCTATTTCTACTGATTAGAAATGACTTGTGACTTGTCCAAGATTCAGTCTATGTTGATGCCTTTGAGACCTCATAGATACCGTCTTGGAGTATTATATAGACAATTTATTTAGAAACACAAGATATGGCTATAATTTATTTCCTGCCATGGGGAAGAATGCTAGGAAGACTTTGGAATAATACCCAATGGAAAAGGATGCTATTCATTAGGTAGGCCATGCTGTGGCATAAAATGCATTCAGACAGATTTCTCTATCTTTTTTACTCACTGAAAAACCAGCCCGATGACACTAACTTATACTAGCACCTTCTGGAATTCTTAACTTTGCTCCATAGGTATTTTGGATCAAATTTTCATTCAGTAGCCCTCTGGTAAACTTTTCTTTTCTTTTCTTTCTTTTTTAATGTTTATTTATTTTTGAGAGAGAGACAGAGCATGAGTGGGGGAGGAGCAGAGAGAGAGGGAGACACAGAATCCGAAGCAGGCTCCAGGCTCCAAGCTGTCAGCACAGAGCCCAATGCCGGGCTCAAACCCACGAACCGTGAGATCATAACCTGAGCCTAAGTCAGACGCTTAACCGACTGAGCCACCCAGGTGCCCCGTAAACTTTTCTAATACCACAGATGAGACTTTGTTCCTTATTTTCACTCATTCAATAGTTATTGAATATTCTTTATGGGCAAAGCACTGGGATAAGCAACAGAAAAAGTAACAAAATATAAGTATGAATGGGCCCCACCCCTTGCAACTTATATTGCAGACAAAAGCAACATCTTTCTCTCAAGTCTTGTGTGATGGAATGTTTAAATGAAGCTGTCTGCTTATACTTCAGGCATTAAACACACACATTTTCATTCAAGAGTTTTCATAATGATTTTTCCTAAGGTCAATTACTAAACCTGAAACTCACTGATCTTGTTTTATACCATTGTGATTTTCCTTATCAGTCCTCCACTCTCTTTTGCAGGGCTGAGTCAAGCATGATATTCTTTTTATCTGTATTTTCATTTCATTGCCATCCTCTTAATATAAGACTCTTTGATTGCTATCAGCTGTAAAAAGTGTTCCTGGCTAAATACAATAGATGTACCTCTGAAGCATTTCATGCAAATTGAATTTTTTTAAATTGAGTCACATTTATATTTAGACTATAATTTTAGAAGTGTAGTACAAAAGAATATACATTGCTTCAAGAAATGGTCGAATGATTTCTGATGCCTACCTGGAATTATTAAATGAATATGCCTGCATCTTTTCACATCTTATAGACCATACAAGGTAGGATCAATAATGGGACACAGAAAAATCCATTAACAATTTACCTGAATATTGAACACATTTTTTTTCTGGAGACCTTACCTGTATTTTAAACCTAGGATGCTACATGCAAGTTAGTGCTTTCTCTCACTGTAGTGGATTCAATTATTTCACTCAAAGGGAACAGGCTTGGAGCCCAATTCTCTGCAGTTTAAATTTTGCCATTAGGTTAATTCGGCAATTTGGGATTATCAGGTGAAATGTTTAATCTACTTCTGACACCTTGGGAATCCTTCCATTTTCTCTTTTCAGCATGAGTCAATATAGGTCAGGATGTAAATCCTACTGAAAGATTCAAAGGGGAAGATGAATATAGGCTTAGAATGGAACTGACTTGTGTTGAGTGTCTTCTACATCAAGTCCCATGCCAGGTACTTTAGATCATCAATGCGAAGAAGAATGCGAATGTACTCACTTGACAGTTGAAGAAATAGCTTTTGAGATGTTAAGTAACTTACCTGAAGAGACTCGATAATAAATGCAGGGAAGTATATGGGAAGAATGGGGATTTGGGAATCAATCAGACACTGGATTTAAACACTTTCAGGACAGAGGGAGAGATGCTTAACCTTCCTAAGCCTCAGCGTCTCCATCTACAAAATAGGGCTAATGATACCTTCTTCCAGATTCATTGTAGACGAAAATAAAATACGCACAAGATCTAGCTTATGATGGGTGCTTGATACATGACAGTGATAGTTCTATACTGAACTGAAGCCTAGGTCCAAATTCCCAGCCAGTGTTCTTTCCAGACTGCATCATTTAAAGTGGTGGACCAGTTAAGGAAACCTAGAAAATCCCCCACAGAAAGGTATTCTTGGGACAAGCCCCTGAAAAACTAGGGTATCTTGGCGGGGGGTGGGGGGGGGTTCTTCTAGATTTCCCTAACATCAATCAGCAAAAGAGTGAGCAAGGTAAGAACCCTGATGCCAGCATGAGCTGCAAGACCTTGGGTAAGTCATGTAATTCTCAGAGCATCAGTGCCCTGATATTAAAATGGCAAACCTGGATGAATAAGATGACCTCAAAGATGCCTTCTGACTCTCAAAGTCCATGACTCTCATTTGACCAGGACCTGGGAAACAAATTCTGGGTCTTCTTTGTGTAATAACTCTTTTCTTTAATAAGTCTGTCAGGCAGAAACTAAGCCAAAAGAAGCGAATGATCAGTTGACCATTTAAAAGCCCATTTCCTCATTCTCTGTTCCAGTTTATCAAGAATCTTGTCATTGAACCACACATGTAAGCTGGAGCCACAAAAAGTACCTACAATAGAGCTGCTTTCAGCCAAGACGGGTCGAAACCAACCAAACAGGTTGATGATGAGAGATAACTGCTGGTCTGCATGTATCGTAGACCATGTTACTCTTCATGTCAAATTAAAAATTGAAAAGGCTCTTTGAACAACAAGAGCAGCTTTTCTGTAGCTTCAGTATCTGCCATCAGCAAACAAAATTAACCATGTGAAGGCCATTCAACAAAGGACTCTCCCGTTATTGCATTCTGTCAGGTCCACAGATCCATGTTGTAATGGATATAAGGATATATCAGCATCAGCTACTGTTTAAAACACATGGCCCAGTGCTTTCTTCCACTGGACCTTTCCAGCAGACTAAACAGTATAATTTATTAAAATTATCTTGACTCCTGAATAATCCTCTTGGTTTCTATATTTTCAGTCTATATCTTTAAGAAAGCATGATTCAAAAACTCAAGTCAATAAATATTAATTGAATACCTGCCATTTGCCAGGGTCTAAGGTAGGCATTGTGAGGACAGAGCAAAGACAAAGGATTTTAAATGAACAAAACATGATATCTGCTTAGAGAAGTTGACAGTTTGATTTCCCAACTATAGAGCCCTAAGACTTCGAAATTGAAACTTGGCTAAAATACATATTTTTAAGGTTTGAAGTGAATTGTCCCTGCAGATGAAGAAAGCCCAGCCCAATGGGAGTGATGTTGAGGGGTAGAAGGGAGGGAGGAAGGACACAGTCCCTCCTTGTTCTCTCTCCCTACCTGTCAAGTTTGATGATTCTTCCCATATTTCTTTGGGTTTTATGATCCCAATCAGGGCAGGGAGAAGAGTATGGAGCCAGTGGGTTGGAGAAAGTTGGCAGTTAGTGATGTTGCCTTTTGAAATGCTTTCACTTCATTCTAATTTATATGTATGGTAATAAATAAACAATGAGGAAAGTCTTGTTCAGCCACGTAACTCACAATATGGCTTTGCCATAATCATGGAATGGGTGAAGGGAGAAGCAAGTATGAAAGGTGGGAAATCATTTCTCTCTCCGTGTTACTCTCTCAGTCACAAGGAGAGAACTAGGCTATGGCATTTTTCATCTGATTTGATGATGAAAATTTAATTTAAAGCTTGACATCTGTACATTGAGATTTGTGATGTTGAAGATCTACTCCAAGTATGTTACTGATTTTATAATCAGTACTGAGTTTATAATCAGAAACTCTGAGTAAATTTTAGATATGTTTTCTTTATACATTATTATTGATATACACAAATCATACAAAGGATGCCTATTTTACTTATTCATATTACATGCAATGAAGAGAATGGATGCTGGTTTATACTTAATATATAACTCATAAGCTTTGAATATTACTCTTCAAAACATTTAAAAATATCAGAGACTTATCATGTTCTACATTTTGAATTTGCTGAAGACAATATAGCATTTTTTTCCTATGAAATACAGTAAAGAAATATGAAAACTTCAAAGAGTCTCCACAGGGAAAATACTTGATTGTCAGCATCTTGCTACCCCCTTTCTCACTCTTCCTACTACTACCATCCTGATTTAGGACCCTAGGACCTCTGCAATCACTTCCTGTTTTCCCCTTCTAAGCATCTCCCGCCCCACATCTGCCAGGGTTACAGTCATAAAATTCCATATTCTTCATAACATTCACCTGCATAGTCTTCAATGTCTCCTCAATACCTGCAAGACACAAGTTAAAACACATGGATTTCATACTCAATGCTCAACTAATTGGCTCCAGCATCTCAGTTCAGCCTTCCTTTGGTTCAGTAAAGCTTGGAATTCAACATGGAAACTTCATCAATGTTCTTTCCTGCCTAGAATATCTCTTCTCTCATTTGCCACTCTTTATACCCAACCCATTCTTTATAGGTCTTTTCAAATCTCCCTCCTTTATCGTCCAGACGGCAGCAACATCAAGACATACATTTCCCCACAGTCATGTAAAAAGTCATCCTCTCCTACATCTTCATGTCTCTTACATTTCTATTTAACTTTCTTTATCTGGATTATGTCTTGATTCCAATGGGGTCAGAAACCATCACTATACTTTCTAATGATATGGATATAATGCTAATTATACTCCTTTCTAGTCTCCAAACATTTAGGAAAATAGGAGGTTTGCTGAGTTTGTGGTTTTTAAATTTTTTTACATTGATAATTTTTTTAAAGTAACCAGTTGGTCTTTTGTTAGGAAAAGACTCTAAGAATGTTTAGTCAAGTAGAAGGGCAATAGTAACAGTCCTCAGAAAGTCAAAGTGGGCTCTTTTTCACCATGCTGGTAATTGGCTTAGATATACTTGCTCAGTTATTAAACACATAGACCAAGCATTGGAAAGATTTACATATTATTTGGAGACACAGCAGAAGTGGTGGTAGCTCTTTACGTTACCACTTGCATTGGCACCAATTTCCATGGGTCTCCAAAGGAGAGTTGTCCTATTGGAGGGAAACGAGAGAAGTTCTGTGAGGTCATCCATGTGGGTTAAGTGTAAACAGGACCTGCAGAGTCCCTTAACAAAGTAACACTAAGAATTCCAGAGTTGGCAATGGAGGGAAAAATTGGCCAACCAGGGAGGGGCAAATAAAATCTGTGGTCCTAAAACTCGGATTCCCATTCCCTTGGAAAACAATTATTCCTTCCACCAACAGAATGCCCTCAGAATGCTCCCCTTTTAAAAGCTCTAGCTCAAGCAAGAATAAACCACTCTTTTATCCATCGATAATGCTCTTTTCTGTAAAGTTGAAGGATGAATCTTCATGTGGGCAGGAACCACTAAACCAAGCCTGTGAATTCTTTTTTTTTTTAATGTTTATTTATTTTTGAGAAAGAGACAGAGCGAGAGTGGAGAAGGGGCAGAGAGAGATGGAGACACAGAATCCGAAGCAGGCTGCAGGCTCTGAGCAGTCAGCACAGAGCTTGATGCAGGGCTCAAACTCTGAGACCACGCGATCATGACCTGAGCTGAAGTCAGACGCTTAACTGACTGTGCCACTCAGGTGCCCCTGGAGCCTGTGAGTTCTTGTCTCAGAGGTTCTTCTTTCCTTTGATGGTCATTCTTGTCCCACCACATGCAGAGGAATGCATCAACTTCAATATGCTTGATGTTCAGGAATGCTGAGAAGTATGCAGAGAGAGAAACATCCTGAAGGGCTCTTTTGAGCATGTAGGGATACTGATTCCTCATATCTGGGACATGAGCTAAACTCCAATATAATGAATCAGAATGATTATCTCAAGTCATATTTTCATAACAGAGAAGAGAATAGACTTTCCCTCATTCTTCCCACATGGAGTTCTTGGTATTCATTTTAAACTTTAGCATATCATTTCCCTAACAAAGTAGACCATAACATTTAGACTGGAAGGAGACGACAATGTGATTTTTCTAAAAAGAAGTCCTGGTTTCTGTACTGTTGGAGATAAAGTACATTTGAGTAAGTTATAATAAGGCTGGAAAAGAAGGAGAATTGGAGAATTTGTCTTAAAAGAAAGATGTTGAATAGAGGTATGCATATACTTGTTCAGAAGACATACATTAGTATTTTCCTTACAAAAGACACTGATGTGCAATATAAGTGTTATTAAGCACTGGTGCCTATAACCATACCTGGAAA
The DNA here is from genome assembly GCF_018350215.1 of Panthera leo. Classification (NCBI taxonomy): domain Eukaryota; kingdom Metazoa; phylum Chordata; class Mammalia; order Carnivora; family Felidae; genus Panthera; species Panthera leo. The sequence goes on along the minus strand of NC_056680.1, from coordinate 112,328,278 downwards.
CATAGTAGTAATTATTTATTGAACACATGAGAGTATTGGACAACAGTGATGTAGAACCAAGATCATAATGACTACCATTTTGGTACTTAGCACATGTTATTAACTCTCTATATGACCTATAATCTTTATACGATGAAAGATAATAGAATTATTACTCCTAATTTTAAAGGTAAGGAAACAGAGGTTTAGTGAGGCTAGGTAATGTTCACATAGTCAATGGTCACACAGCTAATGAATGATAGTATCAGTATTTGATTTTAGTGTTCGTACTGAAAAAACTCTTTTTTCCCTACAACACCAACAATGTAGGGGGAAAACTAACACCTCTAGTAGGAAGATGCAGATTCTAATCTCTAACAAGTTTCTGCTACCAATTTTATCCCTGCCATGCTGACTTTCCGCCCTGCTCCTTTCTATGATATCACTACTGCCAGAGTACTCTACAAGACTCTCAGAGCCAGTCTTGACTGGCTCAAGACATCAGCATCTAAGAGGCTTCTGGATTCAAAGAGGCTCACAGCTAAAAGTCTAGATGTATTAAGTATTTGGAGATCAGTGTTGAAGCTGCTAAGGGCTTAGATGGAGATTTCAAGGAAGTATTCAACTTAGAAGTGCAGGTCTTAGGGTTTGCATGAGTTAGGATGATTTTGGCTGCAAGTAACAAGGAAACAATGAGGAAATTTGTCTCATGAGACAGGAAATTTGAAGGTAGAGTAAGTTGCAGGCACATTATAATCGGCTACCCAAATGCTGCCATCAAGGGCCTACTTCTCTTTTTGTCTCTCCCATCTGTCATTCTCAGGTTTCATTCTCAGCTGTTCTCTTGTAGCTGATGCAAGATGGATGCCAGGAGCAGTTGAGACTGGATGTTTCCTTAGCTTCAAGAGAGACAGAAAGAGAAAGAGAGAGAGAAAAAGGGGAAGGAATCAAAAAATATCATTTCTTTCCTTCAGTCTAATTAGGGTGATTTAAGTCACATGCCTATTCCTGGATTAATAATAATTGCCAGGGGAAAGCCATGTACTACCATGGAGGTAAATATCTGAGAAAATGGGGGGTTCTGTTAGGAAGATAGAGGACGATAGACTCTGAGTGTGCACATTAAAGTGCCATTGTTAGAGGTGCTCAAATGATAAGCATAATTAGGTTGATGCCAATGGTCTCATGAATGACCAAGTGGAGTATAGCCTTGAGGCAGATCCCCCTGACACACAACTCCAATTCAGGAAAGTATGTAACATACATATGTACATATTTTTAGCTTTTTAAAGGAGTCATAATGTTTTAGGCATTTCACTGGCAAAACTCTGATAAAGAGGATGTTGTCAGAGATTTACAAAGAGAATAATAACTTTTATGTTAATAACTATACGTTCAGGCAGATGATGCTGTTTACTCTGAACAGTTTGGGTGAATTGGAAAAAATGATCACTTTTTTTGTCGTTCTATATAAATCTCTGACAAGATCCCATTTAACATACTTTCTCACTGAGAGACAGCTCACCAAGATGGGTTAGAGTGTGAGCTTGAAAACCAGGTGCCCTGAGCTGAGTCCTCCAAACTGCCACTAACACTAAAGAGTCTTGGGCAAGTCATTTAACTTTCTGTGACTCAGTTTCCTCTTCTACGTGTAAAATGGCAATGATAAGAAGAGCAATGATAAGGTTGGTCTGAGAATTAAATGTGAAGTGGTTAGAACAGTGAATGGCCCAATATCCTACACGCATGCTAGATAAAACAAACACCCCAGTGTTTACAAAGAAATGGTCTTCCTGAAACCCACAAATGTGTGGCTATCACACAGTTCCCTACATGTCCCAGTCCCTTGAGGGTTTACCCCATTTGGTGTTCATTGAGGCCCTCTGAAGTCCCCAGTTTTACTCTTTATGTCCCTTGCTTAAATCAATGGTCCCAAATCTGCTAGCATCTGACTTTGTAGCTCAGCCTTTCTTATTTCATAGAAAACAAAATGGAAGATTGGAATTGCCAGCTGTCTGGTGTTTAATGGGGAATTTTTCCCCCTCCCTCCCCACCATTTTTTTTTATAGTTCACCTATCGTACTCGTGTGCAATTGAATGCCTCTCCCGTACACTATACTTGCCAACTCTATCTCCAGTAATTATTCTGTTTTAGTCCACTGCAATGTACCTGCCAACAATCTGAAATGTGCAGGTGGTGGCTGCTAAGCACTGCCTCGCTCTCTCTCCCATTTGCATGCACCCTGTGGTGGCAACCTAATGTGATGGCTCTGACATCGCTTACAAAGGAGACAATGACAGGAGGCCAAGGCCGCACAAGTGCCTCTTCTATTTACCATCCAGATGATTTTTTTTTTTTTTTGCATTCCCTCTCCCTTCTTTTTCCCAGAGAGAGGCAAGGTAAATGTCCGCACACACTATGCTTTAGATTGGCATGAAACACTTGCAAAATACACAAAAACAAACATCCTCAGTGCCTCAGGTAGAATAGAGCCCCTACTCCCTGACACCTCCTCAACCACTTAAGAATCTCCTCTGAAAAATTAAACATAACACAATTCGTTGGTGACTCCTTTTGACCACGTGAGTGTATTTTTTTCTTAACTTTTATCTACAGAAATACCTTTAAAAATGTATTCTATATTCCTTTAGGGAATGTGACAGATAACAGCTCAAAACGATAGTTTTGCTCCAACACACCATTTTTGCTCATCGATTCCTTTCTTTATTTTCTCAAAAAAAAAAAAAAAAACCCTTTGGGACTGGAATTTTCTGAGATTGGACTGAACTTAGCCATTATCTAAAAAAATTCATTATTTCAAAATTGTTGGGCTACATTCTTTCAATTATTTTTGAATTATGGAAAAAGTACAGTTTTCCCACTTTGACAATGGACTCCCACCATTTACGGGTATGACTCAAAAATAGCGATCAGCTCCAATCTGACTAGACGAGTCTTTCATGAAGAGTGAAAAAGGAATCCAAATTTGAAGTCGCATGCTTGGAGCCTTTAACATCATGAATTTCTGAAATTGCAAGCCTGAGTGTGCAATTATTACATTTTTGTCTCAATCTTTTTTAAAGTGCTTCTGTTAAAACTCTCATTTTGAAGCAGCTCCAATAAAGTATTAGTGACAAAAAGCCCAGAAGCTTTAGACATTTTCTGAATTTACTCTCGGAGTCAAAGTGTAGATCAAATGCCTCTTACAGCCTACCTCCATTTTCAGAGCTGTATCCTCGACCACAATTCCCTTCTCTTAGACCCACCTTTCTCTCAGTCACTTCTGATCCTTTTTTCTCCACCCTGTCCATTTTCCTTTCCAAATACTAGCCTCCTAGTACTTCTTTCTATTATGAATACTTTTTTCGACGGCATAATGCAATACAATGGCATACAGGAAGCACTGACGTCTCTCCGGAGTATAAAGGACTATGTCCATTTTTGTCCCCCTTCCTCAGGTGCTCACACTCACATTAAGGGGATTTGACTACCCTCTAGATGTCTCAACACTCCTGTGGAGATGGAAAAGTCATGTGGTTTCTAACTTCCAGAAACTGTTTTAGGATACTTGTGTGCAAAAATCAAAGAAGGTAATTTGCGATCACCTTAAAGGCTTCCTTTATCGTGGAAATGAAATGAAGGCCAAGGAAAGTAAAGTGACAAGTGGTTTCATGTGTACATTTATTCTTCCTGTTTTTATTGAGGCCCAACATTGTGCCAGCTACTCAGGGCTGAGTAACAACTGCTCACACTCGGAAGTTGACTTGGAGGGAGGAGGCGCATAAACAAATTGTTGTAAACCCACATGGAGTAAAAGAGATGTGATGGTAGAGAGCCGGAGGAGAGGAATGGAAGCCAGTCTTCAGCTTTGGAGGGTGGGACTGTGGGAAGGGAAGGAACCGACACATGGACCGTGTGCCTTGCCAAGGGGCACTCAGTCATTGGATGGCAGAGACACGGTCTGAAAACCCCCTTTCCTGGTGACAGGCACTCCAGTACTCCACCTTTGAAGCCAGTTTCAAGAGTCAATGGCATGATTTTCCCGCGCTTTGTCTTTGAACGTATCTATCTGCTCTCTGGCCACCACCTAAAACAGGGGAGTCAAATCCCAAATTGGCCCATACTAGACTGGATTGGCACAGTGCCTGCTCATCAGCTAAACACTTCCCACATCTCCTATGGTAACACTAATGATGCTATGCTACATATTTTGGTTTTCAGATGATTGTTTTTAGCAGCAACAATTCAGAATGAAAGAAGACAAACAAGAGTGTAATTCTCCATCTTAATTCTTTTTGTTTCTAAACATCATAATAAAGGTATGTCCAAAATCGCTTCTATTTTATTTGGTTATTGATGTGTCTACTGACTCATTTCTCAAAGAATTTGAGGTGACATATAGAAATCCACATAACGTAGTAAGATAAAGCAGTCATAACATCTGGGAAAATAGGGGACACTAAGTTCCAAGGGTGCACATTTGAATGATAAATGCACTGTAGATATATTGTATATACAACTGCCCAGGCAAACGAAAAGGAATTTCATGTGGAAATCTGTCTTCTGCAGACATAGTTCAGCAGGTGCAGTCAGAATAGCAATCACACCTTAGAGGCCAGCAGCTGCGGCCTCTCCTGTTCTGGCCCCAGAGTGTCCCATTAATGCACTGCTTTCAAAACAGCAGGTTGATTTCCTTGTACTGGTTTGCTTTTTGTTTTTTTCACTTTTCAAATTTTTTTCCCCCAGGTTAAAATGTCTGTTTTTTAAAATCATCACAAAGCTGTTTTTATTTTTAACATCTTTCTAGCTTCATTGAGATATAATTGACATATAACATTGTGTAAGATCAAAGTGCACAATGTGATGATTTGACAGACTTATTTATTGCACGATGATTACCATCGTGGGGTTGGTTAACACCTCCATCACCTCACATAATTACCATTTCTTCTTTGTGGTGAGATCCACACTCTTGGCAACTTTCATGTGTATAAGACGTGTTAACTCTACTTACCATGCTGTATATTAGGTCACCAGAAGTTGTCCATCTCATAACTGAAAGTTTGTACACTTTGACCAACATTTCCCCATTTTCCCCACCCTGGAAACAACCCCTGGAAACAAGTCCCTGGTAACAACCATTCTACTGTTTCTATGAGTTTGACTTTTTTAGATTCCACGTGTAAGTGATATCATAGAGCATTTGTCTTTTTCTGTCCGACTTATTTTACTTAGCAGAATGCCTTAAGGTCCATCCATGCCGTCACAAATGGCAGGATGTCCTTCTTTCTCACGGCTGAATCATATTCATTGTGTGTGTGTGTGTGTGTGTGTAATATATCTTTATCCATTCATCTGCAGATGGACAGTCTGTTTCCGTGTTTTGGCTATTGTGAATAATTCTACAATGGACATGCGAGTGCAGATACCTCTTTGAGACCTCAATTTCATTTCCTGTGGATATATACTCACAAGTGGTATTGCTGGATCATATGGTCGCTCTGTTTTGAATTTTCTGAGGAAGCTCCACACTGTTTTCCATAGTGGCTATTCCAAGATGCACTTCTACCAATAATGCACAAGGGTTCTTTTTCTTCCACATCCTCACTAACACTTGCTATCTCTTCTCTTTCTGCAGGCAGTCATTTTAACAGGTGTGAGGTGATATCACATTGTGCATTTCCATGATGATTAATGATGCCGAGCTTCTTTTCATATGTATGTTTCCCACCTGTATGTTCTCTTTGGGAGAATGTCTATTCAGGTCCTCTGCTTATTTTTTAATTGGAATTTTTGTGGGGTTTTTTTTGTTGTTACTGAGTTGTGTGTGTTCCTTATATGTTTTGGATATTAACCCCTTATTAAATAGACAGTTTGCCAATATTTCCTCCCATTCTGCAGGCTGCCTTTTCATTTCATTGATTATATCCTTTGCTGTGCAGGTTTCTAGTTTGATGTAGTTTCACTTATTTATTTTTACTTCTGTTGCTTGTGATTTTGGTGTCATATCTAAAAAATTATTGCCAAGACTAATATCAAGGAGTATTTTTCCTTTATTTGTTTCCAGGTATCAGGTCTTATTTTTAAATCTTTAATCCATATCAAGTTAATTTTTGTAGTGGTTTGAGATAGGGTCCAATTTCATTCTTCTGCAAGAGATTACCCACTTTTCCCTAACACCATTTATTGAAGGGGTTCTCTTTTCCCATTGAGTATCCTTGGCTCCTTTGTCAAATATTAATTGACCATATATGTGCAGGTTTATTTCTAATCTCTCAATTCTCTTCTTGGTCTATTTATCTATTTTTAGCCAGTATCACACTGTTTGGTTACTACCATTTTGTAATATAGTTTAAAATCAGAAAGTATGATGCCTTCAACTTTGTTCTTCTTTCTCAGAATTGCTTCAGCTATTCAGGGTCTTTTGCGATTCTGTATGAATTTTTGGACAGCTTCTTCTATTTCTGTGAAAAATCCCATTAGAATTTTAAAAAGCATTGCATAGAATCTATAGATGGCTTTGGGCAGTAAGGACATTTTAACAATATTAATTCTTCTGATTCATAGAAATGGAATATCTTCCATTCATTTATGTCTTCTTTAGTTTCTTTGATAAATGTTTTATAGTTTTCAGTGTACAGGTCTTTTACTTCCTTAGTTATATTTAAAATTTTTTTTTCAACGTTTTTTATTTATTTTTGGGACAGAGAGAGACAGAGCATGAACGGGGGAGGGGCAGAGAGAGAGGGAGACACAGAATCGGAAACAGGCTCTAGGCTCCGAGCCATCAGCCCAGAGCCTGACGCAGGGCTCGAACTCACGGACCGCGAGATCGTGACCTGGCTGAAGTCGGACGCTTAACCGACTGCGCCACCCAGGCGCCCGCTTCCTTAGTTATATTTATCCCTAAATAGTTTATTGTTTTTGATACTATTATAAATAGGATTGTTCTCTTGCTTTTTCAGATAGTTTGTTATTAGTGCTTAGAAATGTAACTAATTTCTGTATGTTGATTTTATATCCTTCAATTTTCCAGAATTTGTTAACAATAACAGTTCTAACAGTTTTTTAGTGGAATCCTTAAGATTTCTTTATACATGATCATATGTATGATCACGTCATCTGCAAATAGAGACAATTTTACTTCTCCCATTTCAATTTGGATAGCTTTTATTTCCTTTTCTTGCCTAATTACTCTGGCTAAGACTTCCAGTACTTGTTTAATAGGACTGGTGAGAGTAGGCACCCTTGTTTTGTTCCTGATCTTAGAAGAAAAGTGTCAACCTTTCATTGAGTATGATGTTAGCTATGGATTTGTCATCTGTGTTCTTTGTTATGTTGAGGTACATTCTTCCTATACTTAATTTGTTGAAATTTTTTATCATTAAAGGATTTTGTATTTTGTCAAATGCTTTTCTTTCATCTACTGACATCTCACTAGATCATATGATTTTTATCTTTCCGTTTATTAATGTGATGAATAACATTTATTGATTTGCATATGTTGAACCATTGTTGCATCCAAGGATATATCCCACTTGGTCACAGTGTATAACTTTTTTAATAAGCTGTTGAGTTTGTTTTGCTAATGCATTTTTTCTAGAATTCTCATGTCTATATTCATTAGGATTATTGGCTTCTAGTTTTCTTTTCTAGTAGTATCTTACTTGAGATAATGCTGGCCTCATAAATTGAGTTTCAGGGTATTTCCTACTCTTCAATTTTTTGGAAGAATTTGAGAAATACTGGTGTTAATTCTTCTTTAAGTATTTGGGAGAATTCACCAGGAAAACCATCTGGACCTGGGCTTTTCTTTGTTGGGAGGTTATTGATTCCTGATTCAATCCCTTTGCTCATTATTGGTCAGTTCCAATTTTCTATTTCTTTATGAATTCAGTCTTGGTAGGTTGTATATTTCTGGGAACTTATTCTTTCTAGTTATCCAATTTGTAAAATTGTTCATAGTAGTCTCTAATGATCTTTGTACTTCTGTGGTATTATTTATAATGTCTCATTTCTTTTAAAAAAGTTTTTTAATATTTATTTTTGAGAGAGACAGCATGCAAACAGGGATGTTATTTCCTTTCTTCTACCAACTTTTGGGATTGTTTCTGTTTTAGTTCCTGGAGGTGTAAAGTCAGGTTGTTTATTTGCAGTCTTTCTTTTTTCTTAATGTGAGCATTTATCTCTATAAAATTCCCTCTTAGAAATACTTTGCTGCACACCATAAGTTTTGGTATTTTGTGTTTCCATTTTACGTGTTTCAAGATTTTTAAAAATTTCTTCGTTGATGTCTTGGTTGTTCAAAAGTGCTGTTTAATTTTCCAAGATTTATTAATTTTCTATTTTCCCTCTTGCTACTGATTTCTATTTGTATAGAACTATGGTCAGAAAAGGTACTTATTACCTTTAATTCTTGGTAAGTATTGTTCTTTTTAAAATTTGCTGACACTTGTTTTTTGGCTTATCATATGATCTACCCTGGAGAATGTTCTGTGTGCATTTGAGATAATGTATATTCTGGTGTTATTGGATGGAATGTTCTGTGTGTATGTTACATTCATTTGGTCTAAAGTATAGTTCAAGTCCAATGTTTGCTTATCTGTATGGATGATCTATCCATTGTTGAAAATGGGATATGGAAGTCCTCTATGATTGTCATATTGTTGTCTATTTCTCCCTTCAGATCTGTTAGTATTTGTTTAATATATTTACATGCTCTGATGTTGGATATGTGTGTATTTATGAGCGCTATATCTTATTGATGGAGTGATCCCTTTATCATTATATAATGATCCTGTTTTTCTCTTCTATAGCTTTTGAGGTAAAGTCTATTTTGTCTGATGTAAGTGTGCTATCCTGCTCCTTTTAGTTTTCCTCTTGCATGTAATATCTTTTTCCATACCTTCACTGTAAGCCTGGATGTGTCCTTAAAACTGAAGTGAATCAGGGGTGCCTGGATGGCTCAGTCAGTTGAGCGCCAACTTCAGCTCAGGTCATGATCTCATGGTTCACGGGTTCAGGCCCCACATTGGGCTCTGTGCTGACAGCTCAGAGCCTGGAGCCTACTTCAGATTCTGTGTCTCCCTCTCTCTCTGCCTCTACCCCACTCACACTCTTGTCTCTCTTTCTGTCTCAAAAATAAAATAAGATAAATTAAAAAAAAATTTTAAAAATAACTGAAGTGAATCCTATTATGAAATATAAGATAAAAACCTTAGTCAAAGGAACTGTTCAGTTTTTTAGCAATATTTAAAAGAAATGTAGAGGGCCCAGAATAGGCTCTCAAGACAGCAAAAGATTCTCAAAGTAAGAAATGGCCTTGGGGCAAGGATCAAATCTAGGGTAGTAAAATGTTTCATGGTATACTAGAAGTCAAGGATAAAATTATAAACCCTTTGTTAAGATCTCAGAAAGATGAGGCTTGTGGACACTTTCAACCAGACAAAAGGCTTTCAGAAGATATTAAGAATGTGTCTTCACCCAGTTAAAAAATGGGCAGAAGACATGAATAGAGACTTTTCCAAAGAAGACATCCAGATGGCTAACAGACACATGAAAAGATGCTCACCATCACTCATCATCATGGAAATACAAATAAAAACCACAGTGAGGTACCACCTCACACATGCCAGAATGGCTAAAATTGACACAAGAAACAACAGGTGTTGGCGAGGATTCAGAAAAAGGGGAACCCTCTTGCACTGTTGGTGGGAATGCAAACTGGTGCAGTCACTCTGGAGAACAGTATGGAGGTTCCTCAAAAAACTAAAAATAGAACTACCCTACCATCCAGCAAATGTACTTTTAGGTATTTACCAAAAGGATACAAAAATATAAATTTGAAGGGGTACATGCACCCCAATGTTTATAGCAGCATTATCAAAAAAAGCCACACTATGGAGAGAGCCCAAATGTCCATCTACTGATGAATGAATAAAGAAGATGTGATATATCTATACAGTGGAATGTTACTCAGCCATCTAAAAGAATGAAATCTTGTCATTTGCAACAGCATGGGAGAACTAGAACATATCATGCTAAGTGAAATAAGTCAATCAGAGAAAGACAAACACCTTATGATTTCACTCATTCATTCATATGTGGAATTTAAGGAACAAAACAGGTGAACATATGGGAAGGCTAAGGGAGAGAAAAGAGTGAAACAGACCACAAGGGACTCTTAATGATAGAAAACAAACTGAAGATTAGTGGAGGGAGGCAGGTGGGAGATGAGCTAGATGGGTGATGGGTATTAAGAAGGGCACTTGCGGTGAGCACTGGGTGTTATATGTAAGTGATAAATCACTGAATTCTACTCCTGAAACAAATATTGCACTGTATTTTAGCTAAAATTTTTAAAGAAGAATGTGTCCTCATGGCTTTCTTGATTAAGCAAAAGACTTTGAAGAGGCATTGTCCTGCAGCAGCTTCTCAGAGAGCCTAAGAAAGTGAAGGACCTATCCTGAAGGGCTTTGGGGAATGTAATATAATTTCCTGTATAGGAGTCCCACAAAGCTTTTAAAAGAATTATGTCAGCTGAAACTGAAATGGTCAAAATGAAAGCCCAAAATGAGCCACAAAGTAAGAAGTCTGAACGCTCAACTGGAGATACCATGTAGAGAAGTCCTGAAAGTATATACATAGAGTAGCCTAGTTTAGTGCAGCCTTCTAGCCATCCCGGCCAAGACATCAAACATGTGAGTGAAGCCTTTTTCATCTCTCCAGACTAGACTTGTCACCAGTTGAATATTACCAAGTGACCCGCTTGATGCTTCATAAGGCAGTAGAATCTTCCAAGTGAGCTCTGCTCAAACTTCTGACCAACAGACTATGAAATTAATAAATAGAAGAGTAACTTTTTTTTTTTTTGAGGTTTAAACAATAGAAATTTGTTTTCACATGGTTCTGGAGTCTAGAAGTCCAAGATCAAGGTCAGATATCAGCAGAGTTGGTTTCTTAGGAGAGTTCTCTCAGTGGCTTGTAGATGGCCTTCCTCCTGTATTTTCACATGGTCTTTCCTATGTACATATCTGTGTCCTAATCTCTAGAATAGTAACTTTAAATTCTAAACTATGGGGTGTTTTCCTAGTTGTCATAGATAATTGGCAAAAAAAACAAAAGTCACTACAAGGATAATCGACAACAGTAATGATACAGCCATCATGTTTCTCTAGGCTTTGAACCTCTCACAACATTCTCTCCCAACAGATATCATACAACTCCCAAGTATGATATGTACAACCCAGAAGGATCTGGACCCTATCAAAATTTTTGTAATGTTTCTTTTACATTAACCTATCCTTTAAATCAAGTGTCTTGCATTTTTTTTCCTAACTGGTTATCCAAATGTCCCATAACAATTCATCCCCTGAGCAGCTGTGAAATGGATCTCAAATACAAATCTGATCTTGCCATTCCCATGCTCAAAACCCTTTAGCAGCTGTCCTTGAGACAAAGTCCACATTCTGAACCATTTATCACTCCAGTCTTTTCTTTGCCATTCTCCCAGCACTCTATAGCTTCTAATCTCCCAATAAACTGTTCTAAATCTAACTTCTGGGCTATGGTGCAGGCTATTTCCTTTGCCCTGAATATTTTGTGTCATAGTCCTCTTGGCTGACTCCTAATCATTCAGATCTTAGCTTAATCTTTATCTCTTTAATGAGACTTTACTCTTTGCTCCTACAACTTGTGCTTACAGGAGCTTAGGGCTTATCACCCTCAGTTGGACTAAATGTGTGTACACTTTTGAATCAGCTCCATCTAATGACCTTACATTTTTGAAGATTTACAAAATTGATGAAATTACTTTTTGCATTCAGTATACCTTTCATTTTAAAATTAAAAAGCAAAGAGGAAAAAGATAAAGTCTACACATTGCTGAAATAGTGGCTCAGAGTTCTCATGTTATAATATTGATGTCCTCATGAAATTCCATGAAAATGGAAATAGAGATACCCAGAGGTATTGCTTAAAAGATTAAAAGCCTCAAAAAAAAAATAACTAAAAGAAAATAAAAGATTAAAAGCCTCATTTGTCTTTCCTATAACACAGTAGATCAAAAAGTCCTCTGTCTGTTCTATATGTTATAATGCTTTCCAACTTAGTTTTTGCTGAAAGGCTACTTTTCCTTTTTTTAATAATAGCCTTTAAAGTGAAGGATTTTGTAATAATGGGTTAAAAGATGAACCCTATATTTTCTTCAATTGTAATTATGTGGTAAACTTAATGAAACAACTTTGGAAGTACCAGGCTACAATCCCTACCAAAGAAGTCAACTTTTTACTTAAAGTTTCTCTATCCCGGAGTCAGAATAATTGGGTGAACTAGACCTTGAAGATTTGCGGACAAGTTAGCTTCTTCCAAGAAACCTCAAGAGAATTTGAATTACTGTCTTCTTTCTTGTCCCAAGGATGGGGCATGTCTAGTAAGTCCTGAGTGCTTAAAAGAGAAATCAATTCATTATATACATTAGATGTCTGAGGGGTTTCACGAAGACTCTTGGGACAGTGTTTAAGTACAGTTGGATGGTATTGTGGTAGTTTACTCCTTGCCTTATAGTTGCTTTTTGATGATAATGATTTGAAATATTTCCAGTTAAAAAAAATTCATCTCAGAGCAAGCACTGGCCCTCAAGGGAGTTCACCAATAGAGGTGCTACTTAAATATCTTAAAACAAAGATTTGCTCTGCCAGAGAGTGGCTTCCCTTTAATTTAAACCCCATAAAGCAAAATCATGAGGAAACAATGGAGCTTTGTTAGGGTAAAGAAGGCCCTACATCTCTTTTGCAGTAGGATCATGGTTTTATTTTAGAAGTGTGATTTCCCATGAACTCTTGATATTTGGTTTATTTTGCAAAGACTATCTTCCCTCTGTCTTGCAGAGCTTCAGATCTCCAGTTACCAGCAGCCATTGGACCTATTTTCTAGAAGACCATTTCCATTTCCCAATGGACCTTCCCATCTTCCTCTAGGGAAGGCTGGGATACTTGCCATGCTTCGGGGGAGTCATGTGCTCTCCAAATGGAACTGAATGCAGGTTACCTGTTTCATAACTACAGAAGGCAATTCTGGAGTGCATGATTTGTCTTGTGCCAAAGGTATGCCTTGCAGGGCTGCATTCAGACGATCACTGACGCCAGTATTCTACTTTGTCTGTGCTTATGGCCAATGGCAGTGATGCCACAAAGGGTGTTTCATTGACACTGACATTACTTATTTCTCTCTATCATTATTTGATATGGTTTTGTTAAAGAGATACAACCTTAATAAAAGTAAGCCATCCTTACCCTGGTGCCTACCAAGAATGTTATGGTTGGGAGTCACTCATCACATCTATAATAAATCTTTTTCCCAGCGTTGCATGTTTTAATTTGATCATAAAAAATTTTCTCTTAGTTGAACATGACACCTCCCAGCTTGGGAACACTTTTATTTTTTGAGTAAAAAGTGAATCTACTTGGCAATTTCTAATGAACATAAATAAGAGGAAATTATTTACCCCTGTGCCATTCTTCCCCATTTCATTGCTGTCTTTAGTGACAAAAGTACCAATTTTCAATGCCTCAGAACCCAATAATTAAAAGCAATTTACTTTGCGTTCTCATACTACAAAGTGAACAACATCAAATCACAGAGGCATATTTGGGTTTATATGGGGGAAAAGTTCTAGTAAGTTCCATACTCTGCAGCATTCAGAGGAAAGTCCATACCATGTCTCCGGTGGCTCTTCACACGTTTATGACACCATGCCTTTAGTACACTGTGCCTTTATAATGCAGTAGGTGTTTAACAACCATTTGTTGATGGGGTTATATTGTTTTGTAAAAAGAAGGTCTTCCTTCTCCCAGAGAATATCAGAATGGGTCGTTCATTAGGAACAGCCACTTTTCACTTTTTTAAAGTAAGACTTTGAACAAAATGCCAACAAAGGACCTGCAGTCCTGGGGACAGACAGGAGGCCCTGACAAAGATGTATTTGCTGATCTAGAAAGCAAATTTGTGCTCCAGGAATTCAATCAATGCAAAGCTATGAATGGAAAGAATATTCTGGTCCCGTTTGTCAGGGTACAAGGATCAACCTACGTGCATTGGCAAAGTTCATTTTAGCCACTGGAATAGATAAGGGCTCTAGAAGTTTCCATGCTCACAGGGCATGATTTAATCTTCACCACCACAACCAATAAGATTCCTAGTACATCTTGAATGTATTTCAGATCTGCTCTTGGGACTGTGCCTAGACCTGGAATGCTTCTTAGCACTCTGAGTCACCTGGGTGAGAACCCACCAGGCTGTTTGAGATCTTGCTTCAATTCCCCCAATAATTCTAATTTCAAACATGGACACTGCCTCAAGCCTCCTGTACTTGTATCCTACCCATCACCCAGGCCCTAAAGATAAAGAGACTGATCCAGAACAAACTCTGTGATTAGGATGCTTGGGCACAGCCCCAAATCCCCTGACCATCCACGGGAAGTCTGTCAAAAATATCGAAAAATTTGGACATGACTAAACAGGGTCACAGATCATTATGAAACAATACCTAATTATCCATTTAACCCAAGTGACAATAAAAGATTTCAAAGGCAAATACAGAAGGTTATAGAGCTATGAGCAAAACTTAGCCCTTTTCATGTTAAGACTTAGTTTTCCCGAGTAATCAAAGACCTGCTTGGTGATAATGAGCACAGGAACTCGCTTTATTAAAACACCAAATCTCTGCTTTCTAGGCAGATTGCTTAAAAGGTAAAGAAAAACCTTTCACAGGGGCAGACCGATAGTCCAAGAAAACTTCTCTGTTCAGCAAATCAAAGAAAATTAACTTTTTTAAAAATAGAAGTACACAATTAATATTAAAGCTTACTTTTAAAACCCTCATAATAAGAATTCAATTTTAGCCAGCTTCATTGCACAAAATAAAATTCCTTCTCTCTTCCTAACTTTCTATTCAATTTGTCCTTTATTTTCCCCCTTGCCTATTTTGAAGTCACTCGCTCACTTTGAAACAAATTTACTTTCTTTTCCCTTAACAAAAATGCACCTTCATCCTCTCATACCTTTTCTTAGCCCAAAACACATCTTATTTGCGTACAGTTATTTCCCTCATTAATTCTGGCAGCTTTAATCGCATACGTGAGAATTCTTAACCCTTAGGTACTTTAATTTCCTGTGAAAATGACTTTCCTTTTAGAAGCAACTGTGAACTCCCTGTCACACCAGTTTTCTTTTAGGCTGGCAAATTTATGAATGCATTTCATAAGTTCTAGAAGCATGTGCTTCCCCATAGTACAATTTCTCAGTGTCAGACTAAGTGTGTTGAACAGACCCAAATATCTTTAATTTCTCTGTAGGAAGAAAGCCAAAAGTAGGTACACTCATATTCAGTAATTAATGTTTCATTGTTTTATTGGAAATTATCTAGATAGTCAATAAATTTTTACCTTCTAATTTAATTGAGCAACATGCTAAAGTTCCAAGTTACCAAAAAGACTTTGGAAGCTATTTTTTTTTTTTTGGTTTTTTTTTTTTTTTTTTTTTTTAATTTATTTTTTGGACAGAGAGAGACAGAGCATGAACGGGGGAGGGGCAGAGAGAGAGGGAGACACAGAATCGGAAACAGGCTCCAGGCTCCGAGCCATCAGCCCAGAGCCTGACGCGGGGCTCGAACTCACGGACCGCGAGATCGTGACCTGGCTGAAGTCGGACGCTTAACCGACTGCGCCACCCAGGCGCCCCTGGAAGCTATTTTTAAGTACACATACAATGAAATAGAATTTTTGCTTAAAAGTTCACCTAAAAACTCTTATCCTGCTTGCATCTACCTAAATCATTGCTCCCAACAATAATGTTTAGACTACTCATGAAACCTTTATGAGACTCAGACACAGTTAGCTATTACATCAGCAATTTTTCTTGCTGTCAAACTTTGCAGGAGATAACATGAACTTATTTGATCTTTCCTAGTCTATGTAGAATAAAAGCATTATATTTAATGCTGATAACTCTAAAGACATGTCTATTTTAACTAAACCAAGAAACTTAAACTAGCTTTAATAACAAATCCTTTTTCAGATAACATTGAACCCGAAAAACATTTGGGTTAGTTTCTATTATATTTCTGAGAACTTAACAAATAGTTAATTTATAAACGCTTGATTTTAAGGCAATTAAGTAGAGCTCTTTATTGATTAATTTTGGCAATACTATTCAGAGGTAGAAAAATATCCCATATCTATATTATATTTAATTTATATATGTTTATATATAAATTATATTATATAACATATAATTTATTGTTACACACATAAACATACAGACAGATCAGATCTTATAGCTTCATTTTAAAATTTTCGCCCTGAGGTGGATATGAGAATACAAAATTCACTGGTTTATAAAAGAGTAGCTGTATCCAAACTTTTTTTGGCAGATGGAATAAATTAAGGTTACCTGCTTAGCTAAAAGCTTGTTGTGCTAGCATTTGTGGAGAAAACATTTAAGATTTTTTCATTAGCCCAGTTTCCAAATACCTCCCTCTTCCTTTTTTTTTTTTTTTTTGTCTTATGAGAATCATCTCTCTAAAGTTTGCACGTTAAAGACTGATTCTTTGGTCCTAGAGAAGATAAGTGTTTAACATTTACATCACAAAGGCACAGAAAAAGTATCCAATTTTTCACCAAGGAGTTTTGGAGTATGTTTGCCTGCTATAGGAGGTGCAAAGTAATTACAACTAAAATTGTTCCTTTTCTTAAGTGCAAGACAATTCTGTTTCCAAGGTTCTTATCCTTTACAATATCTCCAAGCATTTTGAGGTGAATAGGGCAGGTTTGGGGATTGATCAGGATAGAAGAGATTTGGATTGCTTCTAGAGCCACATTTCTGGTTTTGTACAGATTTGTAAGACAACGAGAGTTATTTCCAATTCCCCAAAGAACTGGATCGCTGCCCGAATGTTGAGGGACTCACCTGCCTTTCCAATTAAACTTGCTTCTTTCTATCAGGGAGATTTCCAACCAGAGGGCTTTATAATTTAGAAGACCTGCTGCTGTCCAGGGGACATGAATTTTTTGCGGTTGGAGTCCAGGATACATCTCACAGCAAAGGATATCTCATAGGAAAGCCTGAAGCTGTCTGGGCCTAATTGCAGAGCCCGGGAAAGCAGGAGGGATCTTAAGGGACAGCAAAGTGAGCCCTACAGCTCATCTTGGGTGCTTCTGCTAAACATATTTCCTGGCTTTCAGTATTACATGAGTGGCCTATGTACCCTGGGCCTGGACATCGGGCCGGAACGCTCTCTGTAAACTTGTGGGAAAGGGGAGGCTAAAATAGGCAGATGGGGCCCGATTTTGAGAAGAGGGATTTACACTGGATGAGGACATTAATTTTTGCTCTAATCTCAGTTCACCTTGCTAAAGGAGTTCCTAAGGCTAGCCATTATATTCCTCTGTGTTCACTTTTTTTTTAAGTTTATTGATTTATTTATTTTGAGAGAGAGAGCACACACGAGTGGGGGTGGCAGAGAGAGAGGGAGAGAGGGAGAATCCCAAGCAGGTTTCATGCTGTCAGCACCGAGTCCCACATTGGGCTCAATCCAGGAACCATAAGATCATGACCTGAGCCAAACCAAGAGTTGGATGCTTAACTGACCAAGCCACCCAGGCACCCCTGTGTTTATTTTTTAATTTATTCTTTTCCTACATACCAATGAAACAATCTTTTATGATGAGAGTTTTCTAAAAAAAAAATGTCATCAAATATAGATCATTCTGGCCATTGACGAGTAGGGTCTATTAATCTCATGTGCCTCTGCATGGCTAAACCAAGGATGTAAGAGGCATCCCACAGGAGAATACAAAAAAAAAAAAAAATGCAGCCTGCACATGCACAAGCTCCAGAAAATTTACTCCCAGAATTAACCTAAGAAAGCAAAGGCCTTCATCGTCACAGATGGTAAGAACTGTGAAGTAAAAACAGTGTGTCCAGTCTCACGGGAACATGAGACACCTTAAGTCATAGATCCAATAACCTGTGATGCCTGGCAGGTGCTACGGCAATAGGACTTTTCCAGCACTAACAAGACAGCAAAATAGAGATGACCAAGGCCCATATGGACTGGGGCCCCTTATGACCAAATCCTCTGAAAGCTGGCACAGATGGACAAAGAGAATGCTGCTTATTGACTTTATATCTCAGAACCCCAGTCTATTCAACTAACTACCAAGATGCACAATGGTACATGTACCTTCTGGACAGCAGAGACCAGAGAGAACCCAAAGCCAGGCTTAGAACATAGAACAAGATGAAAGGAAAATCTCTTCAGATTATGGTTTTCCTCCTTATGACAAACAACAGAAAAGACAACAGTGACCATTTCTGAAGGGAAAGGGTCCAACAGAAAACAGAGTACTTATAACAAATCCTTACCAGAGTTTCTATGCCCAAGGAACTAGTTCACAAAATTATTTTCTCCTGCAATCTAAATTTGGGAAAAGAGAAGGACTCTCAGCATTTTGCTTCCAACAGACCTTAGAGGCAGAGACTAACATGGTAAGAATTCTCACCTCCTGCAGGCTCTTGTAAGGGTCCCAGCACCTCTCATCTCTAGCAGTCTCAGAGTGAGCAGTGTCCGGCCAATGAGGTCCCATCTGGGTCACTAAACCTGGAGGGGCAGAAAGATTTTCCATTCTGGGTTCTTTGATTGGTCTAATAATTAAATTGATTAACAGGAGAAAAACAAACAGAAGTTTAATAACATGTATACCTCCTGTATACATGAATGAGAGCCAGGGAAACTGAGTAATTGACCAAAATGTCTGAAGTCATCACCTCTAATACCATCAGTAGCTAAAGACAAAAGAAGATTGGGGGTGGAGAGTGAGTTATGGGATGTCATCAGGAAAAAACACAGTAAACAAGGGTTAGGTTGTTATGCAGATAAAAATTATTGGCTTCTTCATCGATAAGAGTTTCTAGAAATTGAGTCATCCCCTTCTTCCTGATACAGCAGGGGGACAAAGGAAATTTCCTTTATCCATGTAAATGTCTCTTACAAAAAGGTAACTTCTCCTCAGTTTTTTAGAGTTTTTACTTTGTCTATTTCTTAAAAATAATCAGCCCAGGGGGTGCTTGGGTGGCTCAGCTGGTTGAGCATCCGACTTGGGGTCACGTCACGTTCTTGTGGTTTGTGGATTCAAGTTTCACGTCAGGCTCTCTGCTGTCAGCACGGAGCCTGCTTTGGATCCTCTGGTCTCCCCTCTCTCTGTGTCCTTTCCCCACTTGCACTCTTTTTCTCAAAAAGAAAAAAATAAGAAAAAATGAAAAAATAATGAGTCCCAAATAATCAATATGCCAAAGAAGCATATTTTGGGGTGGCAAAATCTGTTCACTTTCAAGATACAGACCTTTATGGCCCAGCCCAAGTGTTCTAGCCTCTGTAGGCTTTCTCCAGTCACTCTGACTAAACACACTCATCACCCTCGACTTCTCTGAGTCCTCACAATCATACAGCCACTGGAGTGATTTATAGTATAATCTCAGGTTAGCTCCTCAGGTGCGCTCCACAAGGGTAGTTGCCGTATCTACCTTGTCTATCAGCCTATCCCCTGTTCATGGCACAGAGTAGGAGCTTAATAGGTGTCGGATCAAAAAATGAATGAATGAGAGGTGCCTGGCTGGCTCAGTTGAAGAAGCATATGACTTTTGATCTCGGGGTCATGAGTTTGAGCCCACATTGGGTGTAGAGATTACTTAAATAAGCTTTTTAAAAACTTAAAAAAATGAATGAATGAAGTGGCTAATTAGGAATTGGATGAAATTAAATATGATGCCTAAATATATAAATTATTCCATTCCAGATTTGGCTTAAAAGTATAAGAGTAGCAATTATGCCACCTCACTAAATATAACGACTTATTCTGGAATACTGCTATTGGTCAGGAATAGAGTCGAAAATCAGGCATACCAGACAAACCATCGGACATTCAGCAAATGACCATCTCTAAATCTATTTCCTCACTCGTAAAATTTCTAAAAATTAAAAACAAATTCTTAATGTTCAAATTCAAATACTTAAATGGATGTTTTCCATAGTAACCTTCAGCAACAAACCCACATACCACATTCTTCCTCTCAACATTAGAAAGAGATGAGAGAGAGGAGGAAGAAAAACGCAACGGGTCAGAGCGTTGTTTCTACGCATTTTCCCCGTGAGCGGCTGGTCCCTTGCCCTCACCACTCCATCGAGCCCATGAAGTATAGCTCAATGAATAACTAACAGATGATTACATTTATGAGGAAAGAGTACTCAGAGCAGACAGCTACTTCCTACAGGTGACAAGCAATCTTCCGCCGGGGCTTCACCTGACGAGTCATTTTGGGACGTGATCACAAGGGTTGGAGACTGATGAAATTATCCTGTCCAACATCAAACACAAAGTGGTTGTAAATCAGCAGAGGCTGTGGCAGAACGAGAGCAGCTCATTCTTTATGCTTTGCAGACAGTCTTCCACCTGGGGGCTGCGTCAAGCTTCCTAACAATCATTAAGTGACCTATAAAGAGATTTAATTAAAAAAAAAAAAACATTAGGGTATCTATTGACTCGAATCCTTCAGCTGTCTTGAGCAAGTTGATTTGAAAGCAAGTTATATGATTTAAAAACTTGAATGTGCTGAGGCTAACTCAGCATAGCATGGCAACATGTATAAATAAATAGATGCCTGTCTGTTATAACTCTCCATCTGACCTTGCCAGGCGATTGTGCACTGAACTTAGACTATCAGCATGTTTCCTGAGGGTCACATAGGGAAAAGCCAGCCAAAAAAAAAAAGAAAGCGAGCCAGCCAGAGTTTAACCTGGTCAAGGGAGTTCTGCAGAATCAGAAATTGATCTTGCAAATGACTTCTGTAAAAAAAAGAAGGAATAAAATAGGGATGATTTACTCGTGGTATCTGCCGAACAGCACTTGATTTACACATGATCTAAAGAAATGTGCGGAAACTGTTCTGAAGTTGCCCTATGGACGGATTCATATTTTAAGAGTAAAAAATTGGCAGGTTTCATTGAATAGGGAAGGAGCTTTCTAAGGATCCCATTTCCCCATCACCACGAAAGGGATTTATATGCATTGTTCCCTTTCGTGGTGTCGGCAAGTTCCAGTGTAAATCCTTTAGATTTCACTGTGGGTACCAGCTATTCAGAGGCTCCCGGGGCTTGATGATTCGCACAAAATTGTGGTTTAAAAAAAATGAATGGAAAAACTATTTTTTAAATGGTTCTGCTGGAAAGGTAGCCGAGCTTCCCCGGGGGTCAGGTTGCCATCTTCTGCAACCTCAACGCCTTCCTGATTTACTTGCATAACCGGCTAGGCGAGGGCATTTGAGTGGCTCTGCGTGAAAGGCCTGCACACATTTAAAAAGGCTGTGTGAATAGGAATTGTGACTGATGTGAAAATACCCCCTGCATTTTATTTAGTGCTTGGTTCTCCATTTGTAATTGAAATGAAGCTTCGAAAATGCCCCTTTCCTTTAAATTTTTAGGAAATCATACCTTTGGTCTCCTAAGGGTGTTGTTCTTCAGGTAATTTCGCGTAAGTGATTGAGGGAGATAGGAGTTTAATTTTTTTTAATTTGCAACTGCTCACAAAATAGTCAATAAGTGGGGAGAAAAAAAAAGAATAAAATGCCTCAGATGGTAAAAAAGAAAATGCCTCTATTTGAAAAGAAAAGGAAAGTGATTGTAGCAAGGAGCCGCTGAGGTTCCCAAGAAGCATGCTCCGTAGCTCTTTCCTGCTGGTTATTTCTGTGCACACGGTCTGGTCTGCAGGGCTGTCTCCTGTTGAACTTTAATTATCCTGCACTTTGTTCGGGGAAGGTATGTGTTGGCTCGCAGCCAATGTGGGCTAGGACTCTTCTTGTCACTACAGTGTCTAACAGCATGTACAGAACAATATCCCAATTAGATCTTTAAGTGTTAGAAATATGATACACCAGGGCATTTTTCTCACAGGCTGATCAGTGGGGAGTTTCAAAAACACACAGAAGGTAAGCTTTATTCTAATCCTTTAAACGCCAGCCCAAGAAGGCAGCCAAAGTAACGAAAAATATAACTAGACAGGTGAGTATCTCTTCAGCTTGTAATTTTATCTTAAAGACAATTCATAGGTCAGAATGATCAAACCATCATTTAAAAGAATTTTTTTTAATTTATTCATTTTTGAGAGAGACAGAGACTGCATGAGTCGGGGAGAGGCAGAGAGAGGGAGAGAGAGAGAATCCCAAGCAGGCTCCACGCTGTCAGCACAGAGCCCATCACAGGGCTTGAACCCACAAAACCATGAGATCATGACCTGAGCCAAAACCAAGAGTCAGTTGCTTGACTGACTGAGCCACTCAGGTGCCCCTCAAACCATCATTTTAAAAGAACATTCCTTTTGTTATTGTTACCTCCCAAGACACAAATTCATTTCTTTGGTAACAAAGGGAACTTTTTGTGCCTCCAGACTCATAACGTTTTATTGCTAATCGGAGATTTCTGGGCTAATTAACATGAGGGATGCTTTAAGTAGCCATGTAACTTAGATTCCATTTCAGGTTAATTCTCTAAATTAATAAATACTATTTATTAACTACTAAATTAACTAATTAACTAATAAATACTAATAAAATACTAATAAAACTAATAAAGTGAAATGCCCCTCTCTCTATGTCTGTCTCTGTCTCTCTCTGTCTGTCTCTCCCTCTCTCTCTGCTCCCCCTTTCCTCTCCCTACTCCCCTTGCATATCAGAGATGGTAAGAAAAAAAAGATGTGGCAAAGGAAGCAAGCTCCTTTTATTCTTCTGCCCTGTTGAGACAATAATTGGGTAAAATGTCTGGACTCAGTTAAAATAGTCAAAGACAGGCTTTAATTTACACCCTGCAATGGGTTAAGAGTCCAGTCAGTCTTTTCTGTTTCTATCAGTCACTCTCTTTATAATCATTGAACTAAGTTATTTTGGATGTTAAAAGTATTTACATTCTTTCCAGTGGTCCTACAGTCAACCACCGCATGCATTATCAGCTCCATGGATTATTAACTGTTTTCAGACTGAGACTGTAAGGGCTTCAGATATGCCTGTGCTGATGACAGGGCTTAGGAGAGGGTAGACAGGGACCAGGGGTCGTGACCAGAGGACGGCAGTGGACACATTTCTGGGGAGCTATGGGAGAAGGGAAAAGTAAGTTCGATTTTCACACACAGGTGTCACCTCTCTCTCATCCACGCTCACGTGTACACTCACATGATGAGACTTTCTTTTGTGATATCAGTACAACAGATAGCTTAAGTGTGATTATTTGGTATGATGTTTCAAGTTTTCTTAGTTCACTGTAGTCTTCTCAAAAAATAATGAAATCCCTCTGCTTTCTATTGTTTATCATTTATACTTAGGTACTCCTTTCAAAAAAGATCCCATGCCGAAACACTGGGAATACTCCTTTTTTCAAAATATTGGCTAACATTTAAAGAAGAGAGTGTCTAAGTCCCTGGTAAGTGAAGTGCCTTAATATGCTGAAGGGAAAGACGCCATAATTATTGGGCAAAAGATTTAAATGAAATTTCGAATTTCTAATTACTAATATCAGGGCAAAATGTGATTAACACAGCCAAGGAGAGAAGCCTGAGTTTATGTGACGTAAAACTGCTGCCTTTATGAAGCTTTTTTTTATGGGCTTCACTTTAAAGATTGACTGGTAATGATTGGTGTCTCTGACCACTTTCCCCAGTTTCAGTTCTACCTGGACCTGCCCCCACCGCCACCACCTCCAGGTCCAGGAAGGGACCATGGAACTGGGAAAGAACAAGTCATCTGCTATGACAGCATATTTTAAGAACCAAAATGATCACGGGGCACCTGGGTGGCTCAGTCAGTTAAACATCTGACTTCGGCTTGGGTCATGATCTCACAGTTTGTGGGTTCGAGTCCTTCTTGGGTCTCTGCTGACAGCTTGGAGCCTGGAGTCTGCTTTGGATTCTGTGTCTCCCTCTCTCTCTGTCCCTCTCCCGCTGTCTCTCACTCTCTCTTTCTCTCTCTCAAAAATAAATAAACATTAAAAATTTTAAAAAAGAACCAAAATGATCACAGTGTTTATTAAAGGCATAGAACTGATAAACTTGGAAGTCTTTTATGGATCCTCAAGGTAGATATAACCTTGGCAGGAATGGAAGAGAAATTACTGCCAGCTCTCAGAGTTAATTTCTGGGCTTCTCTGGTGCCCCAATTAAAGGATTTAAAAACTGATCTAATGAAGTGTTTTTATTAGGAGAATAAACAGAATAATAATTCAGATTAACCTTGAATAAACTCAATTCAATGACCAAGTCATCTATTTCAATGTAGGTGTCTTTCATTGATACAGTCGCTCCCAGAAACATCGCAAAACTTTTCTTTCTTTCCAACATCCTTTTATGGATCAGACTGTCACAAGAGAAGTCAGGTGACTTGCCCAACGTTGCACAGCCAGTGAGCCGTAGAGCAGGACTAGAACCTGTGAATCGACTCCCTCCATAAGCTTCTTGGTGCTACTCCCAAGCTCGCCCTTCACAGCATTAACAACATGTGATAAGCTGATGCTCCCCTAAGACGTCCACTGCTGTCAAAGACAACGACTGGTTTTCTTTAACTTTTCTTTCCACTTATTTTAGTGGATACTGTGAGTACCATGCTGAGCAGCAATGGAGTAAAAGGAAAAGCAATAACACTGATTTTGTCTTTACTTAAAATATTGATATTGTGGGGCACACCTGGCTGGCTCAGTCGGTAGAGCATACAACTCTTGCTCTCGGGGTTGTGAGACTGAGCCCTGTGTTGGGTATAGAGATTACTTAAAAATAAAATCTTTTTAAAAATAAAATAAAACATTGTAGTTATCATGGAGTTTTTTTTCATAATTTTGTTTTTTTTTTTTTTTTTTTTTTGAGAGAGAGAGAGCACAAGTGTGGGAGAGAGGCAGAGAAAGAGGGAAAGAGAGAATCCCAAGCAGGCTCCACACAAAGCATGGGGCCTGACACAGGGCTCGATCCCACAACCCTGGGATCATGACCTGAGCTCAAATCAAGAGTCTATTGCTCAACCGACTGAGCCACCCAGGAGACCCCAGTAATTTTAATTCTTAAAAATTTCATTAAAATATTATTTTGAGCAAGTAGATGAAGGAAGCCATCACTTCTGTTTTGCTATTGGCTTCTGTCTGGGCGTTTAAGGTTGGTGTTCAGCTTTACGTGACCCCAGATGGCGGGTTTGTCCTAACCTGCCCAGGGAGGGAGGAAGCATGATGGGAATCTCGATTGCTCTGGATTCCTTACCCAAAGGTCTAGGACCTGGTCAGGGTCACACTAGGAAACTATCATCCACCCATATATTCTCTATTGCTCATTTACATTATGCTTAAAGCTAGTGTCCATTTGGGAGCTCTTTAGGAATGTAGAAGGATGGGGAGAAAGAAGGAGTCTCTAGGGTGTCATGTGGCATTATCTCAAGTTGACAGGCCCTCCATCCCAGATCTTGTAGATATCAGAGCCCCCCAGCCTCCCTTTTAATGAAACAAACCTGGTTTACGTATTCTTATGGATATACAGCCTTCATTCAATATATACTCATCAGTGCTTCATTTTAAGAAGGTGGAAACACATTTTGCAAGTTTTTTCTTAGCCTAGACACTTGAGGGGGGAAAGGCAGCATAAAAGTCAATCTATGAAAAAAAAAAAACCTGAAATACCAGATTTTATTGGATTCTTTCTATCACACATAAATCCAATGGTAGTTATGGTGACAACCTCACAAAGATTATTCTCATATTTAGCCTGGCATTTAGCATGTAGTTCTTCATGTACTTTGTCTCATTCCAAATCACAGACTCCTGATGACAGAGTCAATAAGATAGAGTAGGTAAAAAAAGGACGGGAAACTCAGGGATGCTTGACAACTATTCAACAACTATTAGATATTGCTTTTCTACTAAAAGAACATTCTGGGGCAAAATTTTAGTCAGCAATGGAATCTGCTTTCTCATTAATGTACTACCCACTTGAGTGGAGCAGACATTATTTACCTGAGTGGTGCCGTTACTTTAAAAATTAAAATATTTACATTAAAAAAGATATCACCCCCCCCCCCCATAAAAGTTGTAGGTACATGGGAGGAGAAAAAAAATTGATACTCTTTGTGTTTCACGATCTGTAAGTTATGTCTGTCTTCATGGATTTTGATAGCTTATGTTTTGCCAGGTTTTCATTTTATCTTAGCTAACACCCCGAACAGAAAACACAGCAAGTAGGTAAAAAAATCATCTGTGAACCATAATAAATGGATTTCTGCCAATGACAGGTCATGATACAGAAAAAAATCTGTGATGACCCTCTTTCCTCTACACTCATTTATCTCTTCCTGGTGTCCACTGATAGATTCTTGCTGTATGATTTATTGCAGAAAAACACCACCTAGAAATGGGCTTTTGATAAAATTGTTCAAGGATTCCTGGACAATAAATCCTAATCTTAACATGCAATGCTGCAGAATGTTTCACCTTTCTTATGCTATAAATAAAATATGCCAAATGTGATAATAAATCCATACATTTAAGCACTATCTATGTAGTTTAGGAAATAAAGTCATAGTATGTATGCCTGATGTTAATAGCAGTTCTAAGCCTGTGGACATTGATGGCAGTGTTTGTGCATTTGCCATCCAAATTTTTGGCACTTTACAGTACTTATGAAATTTCATGGCTTTTATCTGCTTCAGAAGGCTTGATCTGCAGAACATATGTGGGTTAAGCATAATCAGTTTCTGGTGGCTTGAATCAAAGAGATGTTTCCTGAACACAGACAACTTGCTCTGGGAGACAGCTGAAATTTTGAGTTCATGCAGAGACCTTTCTCATAATTAATCATCTACTGAGAAAGTGATGAGAGGCTCAGTCACCTTACCATGACCCCACTCATGGCCCAGGGTGTTAAGGGTACAGAGCCCTAAGATTTAGGCTTCCTCTCATAAGCTCAAGGACAGGTATCTGACTTCCATACGTGGTAGAAGGTTGAGGGAGCCAAGCCCTACTGATCTTCTTTGAGCTGATTTGCTCATCACTGCATGGAAACCTAAAGACTGATTTTAATTACTGAGTGCCCATGAAGCTTATAAACAAATGCAAACCTCCATCTGTTCAAAAAGATGGAGGCAAGATCTTAATCACACTCGGGTTTCTCAAACTTGGCACTATTGACATTTGGGGCCAGATAATTCTTGTTGTGGATGGCTGTTCTGTGCATTGGAGAATGTTTAGCAGGATCTCTGGTCTCTACTCACTAGAAGCTAGTATCCTCCTCCCTATCCCTCCAAGTTGTGATAACCAGAAATGTCTCCAGACATGGCCAAATGTCTCCTGCAGGGCAAAATCATTGGTGGTTGAAAACCACGTTGATCAATCCTATCAAATACATGTAAATAAAAACCATGACATTAAAGAAAACAAAACTACTTTTATCTGCAGAAAAAGGAAAAGAGTCAAAGTAAAAGATGCTGAGTTTGGGAATGAGAGTGAGTTGGGCTTTATTTTAAAGAAGGCTAAAAATGTCTGTGGAATGACCTCCCTATACCACGCACAGAGAAAAGGAAAAGTCCCATGAAGTGCTGTTACTAAGAAATCGTGTGTTAAATACCCCATTTGTGCAATCATTTACATTGAACCTGACAGAATTAAAATATGGATATAAAAATAGGGTGTACTTGAAAAGGGTAACCACACTAGAAAGGAGGAAATGGAAATGAGAATCAAAGAACCTAAGGGAAGTTTTTTTCTCCAACAAATTGGAAGTGGAGAAATCCATTATATCATGTGTAGCTTTCTTTGTGTCCTCAGATATTTATTGAAGGTCAAAGACAGAGATGCCTAATGGGTTATGATTATGTGAAATGAAGTGAGAAACAATGTTTTATAACAGAAAACACTTTTTATAGTGACAGTGTATTATGTTCAGTAAAACGTCTTACAGCTGCCTTGTCCCTGGTATCCATGGCTCAAAGCAGGAAAATAATATGTTATTCAAGAAATACATAGAAATTGGGGGTGTGACTTGTTCAGAGCTAGGGCTCTTGTTTCAAGACCCAGGAAAATTTCCCACTATTCTTTGTCCAACTTGAATAACTATTTACTCTAAAAAAATATTGCTTCCTTCACATCATTTTTTTTCCATCTCAGCTCTGAAAAAGCATTATATCTTAGTGATAAAGAACTGATGAAGATTTACATCAGGGTTCCATCATTTTGAGCTTGAGGATACCTTTACAATACCAAAAAATCTCAAAAAATATTCTCATTCATGCATTTATTCCTTAATTTATTCACCAAAAGTTTATTGAGTGCTTCTTAAATGTCAGGAACACTTAAATGTCAGGAGCCCTGAGACGAGAAAACAGAAAGAGCCCCTGCCCCTGGGAAGCATGCAGTCTAATGGGAGACACAACATGCTCACTGCTAGATCTTAAGACTTAACATGGGGCCCAGCGCGATGTACATGCTCCATCAGGGCTCGTTGAAATTTAGTGCATGTTCACGTATAGAATAAAATCTAGATGGCTTATTTTGGCCTGTGAGACTGCAACATCTGACTCCTGCCTTCCTGACCATACCTCTTAGCATCCTTCCCCTCACTTTGCTCTAGCCATACTGGTTTCTCTCTGCTTTGTTGGTCATGCCAAGCTCTACCCACTCACCCCACCCCACACGTCCCATGCATGGACTTTTCTCCTTGCATGAAAATATCTTCTTCCAAATCTTTGCCTGGCTAGCTCCTAGGTTTAGTGTTCAGCTCATATGTCCGCTCGTCACTGAAGACTTCCCTCACCTGTCTCTCAATGTCCTGTTTTATTTTCATGATAGCACTAAGCACTATCTGATACTTTTGTTTATTCACCTCCTTGTTTAGTGTCTGTCTCTCCATAAAGAATGTTTGTCCCATGAGGACAGGGACTTTGTCAGCTATGTTTATCAGTTTAACACCGTGTCTAGAACACATCTGGATCACAGTAGATGCTCAAATATTGGTGGGAGGCTGAAGAAAACAAATACACATGTTAATTATAAGATGTAAGGTGCTACTAAGGAAAGAGAACATTAGCATGGAAAATAGCAAGAGGAGATTTACAAGGTACAATTAGTGAAGATTTCACTGAGGAAGTAACATTTAGGCCAAGACAAATGCTATCAGAAATATAGTGTGCACAGGCCCCAAGGGAAAACACGATTTTTTGTCTTGGAGGTGCTAAGAGGAAGCTGTGTGATTGGTACTTAGGAAGCAGGGGAGGGAGGAATGGAAAAGTAAGAGGAAGCAAGTTGTATATGGCAGGGGTTAGCAAAAAATGGCCCATGCCCTATATCTGCCCTGCCACATGTTTTGGTAAGCAAAATTTGATTGGAATACAAACATGCCCATTTGTCCACATATCACCTAAGGGTGTTTTCCCACCACAACAGCAGAGTTGGGTAGCGGCAAGAGAGACTGTTGTTTCACTTACTGAGCCTCAAATATTTACTATCTGGCTATTACAGAAAAAAATTTATTAACCTCTAAGGTCTTGGGGCTGAGGAAATGGACTGGGGTTTCATTTTAATGTAATGCTATCTGCAGGTTCTTTGACATTCGTTCCTTCTTGGGGAGGAGTCTATGTCTCTTTGCCTTGAATTGGGTTCTGTGACTCTTCAGCCAATAGGATACAGAAGAAGTGACACTGTGCACTTCTGTAGACTCAGGCTTCAAGAAACTGACAGCTTCTGTTTTGTGTCGCTTGAAACCTGGCTGCCATGTTGTGAGGAAGACCAAGCAGCCCACAGGAAAGTCTGCAGGGTGAGCCCCACATGGGTGCCAAAAGCCAGCACATACTTGCCAGCCGTGTGAGGGAGGCTTCCTGAAAGGAGATCCTCCAGCCCCCAGGAGGGCCACAGCTTTAAACGACATAGAGCAGAGAGGAGCTGTCCTTGTCTAAATTGCAGATTTGTGAGCAAAATAAATGAAGAATTGTTTTTAGCCACTATGTTTTAGTGTGTTTTATCATCCAACAACGGCAACCAGAACAAATGGGGAGGCATTGATGTCATTTTCTCTACATAGTTTCTCTACATGGTTTCATATTTCTTTTAACATACATGATGTAGAATCACTTCCTTAATGTTTATCCTGTCTCTCTGTTTTCCTTTCAAAGTATCTCCCATCTGATCACACAACTTCATTCATTCAATAAACAAATGAATGTCTACTGTATGTAGGAGTCTATAGCATAAATACTCATTGCTTGGCAACTTGATATTTAAACAGGATATTCAGTTTGAAAGTGAAGTCTCATAATTCCAGTACTTCTGTCAATACAGAGGAACATGTATCTAAATAATCAGATTTTTCCACTCTGGAATTTTAATTGTGAAATTTAGTAAGGCCCCCTTATTTTTTGCCTTTTTCTAAAGTTTCAAAGAACAGTTGGGTGATCATTGTAGAATTCTCATATTAATAGATTATGTTGGCATTCCATAAATATCATATTATTATTCTATTTATGAATTAGCCATTTTTCTTGAAACACATGTATATAGTGCCAGGTTTTTTCTTAATATATAGAAACTGAATCATTACAAACAGAACTGGGTGTTAAAATTAGAAAAACGAGTACCTGAAGATTAGGAAAAGGATTCAGAAAAACTAAAAAATTAAAATGTTCCACATATAGTTTCTTTTGGAAATCTGGCCTAATACTTTGAAGACTGATATTGAAAAAAGCTGATAGAAAATTTCTTTAGCACTATGCAAATTTTTAATCTATGAAAAAAGCTATATTATCTGCCTGCATATGAGGAATAAAAATCACTGGGTATTTTTTTAATCCTTTCATTTTACAGGCCACAATAATAGGGCAAGTTACAAAAAAATTGTTTTCTGCCAACTTCACGGTTCAAACTCTGAGTAAGACTGAGATAATTTATGGTGGAGAAAATGATCTGCATCTGGAATCTCTAGTTGAACCTGCCACATGACTGAGCTAGTTTTTATAAAGAAGCTAGAAATCTGGCGCCACAGCAAATGAAGAAAATGAGTTTAATCACTTAACAAGCGTGCTGCCTTGGATGCTGATGGCTGGAGTGGAATGAAACATCTAAGGAAAGGACAGCAGGTAGAAACATTGAATGTCTATGGACCACTGATGACTGGGCATGTCAAACAAGCCAAAACAAGCAAATCTCCAAGGACATGGGGGATGGTGAAACCCAAGACCATGGCATTATGTGTGTAAGAGGGGAACTCTGTGTTATCTATGTGACAGTAGTTGATAAGATGGCAAATAAAGGGATACAACACTGGCCTGTCAGGGAGCAGTTCCCAGCATGCTGGAGTAGCATCATGCAATTAACGCTTCCGCCCAATGGAGTTTTTATTTTCAAAACTCACCCATTACGTTACTATGAAATGGCCATCCTGGGTCAGAGACGGAGCAGAGACAGGCAAAATGTGCAAACCACACAAACTCAGAACAAGGGAGAAAGACAGAGCTACAGGCTCAAGCAAAACTCTGGAAATTGATTAAAAAGTTCTCTTAAAGAGAATACTGAACACATTCAGAAAAAGAGGCATCCTAGAGAAATGATTTAAGAACACAAACTCTTTTAACAGCATCCTTAGCGTTTAGCTCCTAGGTTGAATGAAGCTTTTACAATGTTCAACTTATTACTATGCATATATATTGCATTCATTATTTTGCATTTATTAAATACATATGTAATATATGGAACATGTAGTATATTTTAACTATTACATAACACAGAACTGGGTTTGAATTCTAGCTCGATTACTGTTACATTGAGTAAACTGCTTAAATGTTCTGTACCTCAGCACCTATAAAATGTATGAAAGTACAAATGTATGAAACAACCTCACTGGAGTTCTTTAAGGGGTAAAAGAGACCATAATGGAAAGTACTTGGCACAGACTTGTGTTAGTTTTAAGCTTGAGGGTAACAGTTTAGACACCAGAAAATAACATCCCAGCATAGACTGTAATGGAATTAGAATGGCATTGGACACACAGAAAAGGATCAGCATAAATTTGGAAAATGGGATAAACAAGATTCTGAACGGAATTAGAACCAAGGCTATTCCCTCACTCATACTGTTAAGAAGTTTCTATTAAATTCTTAGCACTGATAAGGGCACCTGGGTGGCTCAGTTTGTTAAGTGTCCAACGCTTGATTTTGGCTCAAGTCATAATCTCACAGATCGTGAGTTCAAGACTTGTTTCAGGCTCTGTGCTGACAGTGCAGAGTCTGTTTGGGATTCTCCCCCTCTCTTCCTCCGTCCCCCCTCTGCCCTTCCCCCACTCATGCATGCTCTCTCTCTCTCTCTCTCAAAATAAATAAAAATAAATAAATTCTTAGCACTGAGACAGGAAATCCCACAGAAAACCTTTTGTAGCTTCTTGAATAAAATTGCAGTTTTGTTAGCAGTATAGAAAGTGAATATATATACCTTTACCCCATGCTGTGGTTTCAGTCATTCCCAAAATTTCTGAGAAAATACCCCTGTACAAATTTATTCACTTTTTTGAAACAAGTAAGGTCTACACCCACTGTGGGCATCAAACTCATTACTCAGAGATCAAGAGTCACATGCTCTACTGACTAAGCCAGCCAGGAGCCCCTAAGTTTATTTGCTTTTATCAAAGAGATAAATACCAGGATGTTAGAGATCACTTCCTGGAGGTCGCTGCAGCTCAAAACATCCCTGACCTTGAACTTACCAGTAGCAGAGCCAAAATGAGAAAGAGGTGGGGCAATCAAAGCGGACATTCTCTCTCCCTCCTCCAACCCAATAGCAGAGCACAGCAGCATCCCTTTAAAATCCATCTCTGGATGGAATCATGTATTCAACATTATTAGATATGGTCTTCGGTTGAGACCTTATTACGGTTTATTTGGCAGGCGGTCGAAAGCCCAAATGGCATAACTACTGGGCTTGTGAAGCAAAAGGAGAAAGAACAGGGAGCTTCCAAGAAAGAGGAAGGAAGAATAGGTGATAAAATGTAAAAGGTGAAATATAAAAACATATTTTAAAAAATATAAAAACTGCTGAGTCATTGCCTCATGTTCCCATAACAGGTATTCCACGTCAAGGCCTTTTTCTACAGCCTGTGAGGTTATTATCCAAACAACCGTGTTCCAAATCAAACAACAAATAGCTACAACTCGAGAGTCCTTTACAATAACCCACTGTTTGAGAAGATTCACACCATCTCCTGCTAGACTAACCTGCGGAGCTAGTATAGACTCTTCAATTAAAATGTTTTCTCACCAACGAGAGATGCAAATTGGGTCATAAAAATGCAACTGTTTAATAATCACCACGTAAACTAATGAATTAGAACAAAGACATACCCAGAAGTCCACACCTTGTGGCGCAAGTAAGGAAAGAACCACGGATAACGATGACAGCACATCTGTTCGTAAAGAGCAGTAGCACTGGTGGGAATGAGGTGAGAAGTCATGACTGAGACACATGCATCACCAGGACAGGAAAAGAAAATAAGACTGGGTGGGTTACACAAACTCCGTCTCACAAGAATCCTAAGAGTCCTCATGAAGAAATCCATCTAAGTCAAAAATAAAATCTTATACATAGATTCTAAGACATCTTGTCATTTTATATCTAGAAGAAGAACTTCAGCGCCTCCTAGTCTAGGAGTCTGCAAATTTGGCTGCTTATCTGAATCCACACAGGACGCTTTTTAAATCCCAGATTGAAAGGACGTCAGTCCAGAACTTCTTAGGGTGGACTTTGGAACCTGCAGGGATGAGAATCTAGCTTCTGGTCCAGTGCCTTTCTTTCTTTATTATTATTTTTAGTGTTTAGTTATTTTTCATAGAGAAACAGACATGGGGAGGGGCAAGGAGAGAGAGAGGGAGACACAGAATCTAAAGCAGGCTCCAGGCTCTGAGTCTAATTCAGGGCTCGAACTCACGGACCGTGAGATCATGACCTGAGCCAAAGTGAGACACTTAACTGACTGAGCCATCCAGGCACCCCTTGGTCCAGTCCCTTTCAGTGGTAAAGTCTGTCGGGTTTTGAAACATTAACAATGAGAAGTACAAGGGGCGTTCTAGCAAATACTCATGCACCTGCCTCTCCTTTAAACATTTTATCTTGAAATAAATACTTTCATAAAGACAATGTATCCAAAATCTGTTTCTAAATCCATATTTTCAAGTGAAACAGCAGTTGAAAACACAACTTTCCCAGTGGTCTCCCACAAGCTGCAATGAGACCTTGATTTTAGCCCTTTGTCAAGTGAACGATTCATGACACGATTTAAGCAATGAGAGATGACAAAAAGCAAAGTGTTTGTGTGGCATTACACCTGAATTATACCTTCATGTCCCCCAGGGGGACTGAAGACAAAAAGGCACATTTAGCCAATTGTTGGTCTCAATATTTTTTTTACTTTATATGTTGAAATAATTATAGATGTCCAATAAGTTGCAAAAATGGTGCAGAGAGGTCCCCTGTACCGTTCACTCAGTTCCCCCACCAAGGTAACATCTTATATAGGCTCTGACATAATTATGACAAAATATCAAAACCAGAAAACTGACATTGGTATCATCGACAGGCCTTATTCAAATTTTTTCACCAGTTTTACATCCACTCATTGAAATGTGTATGCTTGGTGTGCAATTCCACGCAGTTTTAGCCTCTGTGTAGACTCATGTAATCTCTACCATAAACATAATATATACAGAATGCTTCCATCACCATAAAGACCCTTCTTGCTACTTACTCCTTTGTAGTCCAACCTAACCCTCTCCTATCTTCTCCTCAAGACCTCCAATCTCCTCCCTAACCTCTGGCAATCACTAATCTCTTCTACATTTTAAAAATTTTGTCATTTTGAGAATGATACGTAGATTAAATATAGTATGTAACCTTTTCAGATTTTTTTTCCATTCCGTGTAATTCTATTGAGATTCATCCAAGTAGTTTCATGTATCGATACTTTGTTTCTTTTTATTGCCAGTCCCTTTCCATCACATGAATGCATCACAGAGTGTTTAACCATTCACCCAATGAGGGACATTTGAATTGTTTCCAGTTTTGTCAGTTATAAATAAATCTGCTACAAACATCCATGTACGTATTTCTGCGTGAGCTTAAGTTTAAATTCTCTGGGACAAATGCCCAGGAGTGTGATTGTTTTGCTGTATGGTAAGCATGTGTTTCAATTTTTAAGAAACTGCCAAATTGTTCTCCAGAGTGGCTGCCAGGAGTTTATATTTCCGCCAGCAATATGAGTGATTGAGTTTCTTCACATCCTCACCAGCATTTGGTGTTGTCATTATTTTTTTTTTTTATTTTAGCTGTTCTAATAGCTGTGTAGTGATATCACATCAGGTCTTAATTTGTGTTTTCCTAACAGCTAGTGATGTTGAATGTATTTTCATGTGCTTATTTGCTATCTGTATATCCTCTTTTGTGAAATATCCATTCACAACTTTGGCCCATTTTCTATTTGGATGAGGTTTTTTTGTTTGCTTTTTTTCTTCCCTGTTGAGCTTGAGAATTCTTTATATATTCTAGATGGGAGTCTTTTGTCAGTTATGTGGCTTACAAATACTTTCCCTAGTCGGTAGCTTGTTTTTTTCAGAGCTTTTTGTAAAACAAAAGGTTAGATTAAAAGAGAAAAAGAATACTGTTTTATAGACATGCCAGTAAATTTTATGGATAATTAAGATTTGATTGTAGTCAACAACAGGAAAATATTTATAATTTAGTTAGAAAGTTCTTTAAAAGTCAACTCTGATGTAACTTCTTCTATGAAAGTAAAAACTTCAGTAACTTTAGTTTTTAAAGGAAGTGTTACATTCTTAATTTTAATTATTATATAAAGGATAATCTTGTACACATTAATGGGTGATACGTGAAATAAGAAATAATGTTCTCACTTTCTAGAAGTTAGTTTCTGATGGAAGCAGAACACTGCCAATTAACATTCTTCCTTTTAAAACCCTCAATGCCCATATCTCTTGCTCTCTGCCACTTACGTGAAAATATCAAGTTTAATTGTTTCTTCCTTCCTTCATATTTCCACATATTCCCACAGTTCATTGCTTTCATCTCTTTTTAACACTTATGGGTCTTTCTTTACTTTATATTTTAGTTGGCTACTGACTAGTGTCCCTTCTCTCCCTCACCACTCAAATTAGTTCTTTGAATTGTCTTTGTTTCCTTCCCTAGGTCCTACCTTACACCCCACCAGTTGCAAAGAACTCAGTAAACATTGATATGATTTTAAATAATGCCATAACAAGATAATCTCAAACTATGATTAGTTTAAAATTCATCCATGAAGTTCATTTTTGCCTCTAATCTGCCTCATCAGGCTCATTCTCTGGCTAACATGACAATTAGTGTAAGTTCTTTGAGCCATACCAATTGAGGAATCCAGGGGGGCAACCTCTGAATATGTTGCATGTAACTGAGAAATGCTTATCATGGATTTAGTGAGGGCAGTTTGCTATCGTTAAGTTCTGTGTTTAACTTTGCCTCAGTGTGCCCTTCTCACTAATTCATGACTCTCTTTATTAGATGATGAAAGGATTTTCGTGGGCTTTTGGCAAGAAGGAAAGATAACTACCTCCCCTGCTTCTACTGTGCAGAGAACAACTTTCTGTTAGTGCAGGAAGAATATAAAAAAGCAGCCTCTTTCTCCTTGGCTTAATATTCCATCTCCCTTCCAACATTAAATTTTAACTGTGGCCTATCTGTGTGATCTGGGATCATTCTGGTGGCCTGGCCAACCCCACAATGGTCTCATCTGTCCCCAGTGCTCTAGGCAGGACTGAGGCCCCATACAATACAGTCTCTTCTCTCATCTTGGGCCTTGAAGCCTCCTTGGCCTTATCATTTCAGTGCAGCCTACCAGGTGTACTGACCTAGGAATCATGCTGGAGCCCTTTTCTGTCACTTGCCCTCCCCATCTAACCTTCTAGTCCCTATTTTTGACCTAAACTAGCATTCACCAGTCTCTACTTAACTCCTGTAGCCCAGTCTTGGGACCTTTATCCTAGCCATTTCTCAGGGCCTGAAATTTGGGGTTTTGACTAGTTCTCTCCAGGATTCTAAACTGTAGCTTCGCAGGGCATATTTGGCTTGCTTTTCTGTCTCTTACCACCCTTGTAGATCAAATGGGAGTTTTCACTACATCTCAAGTCCTAGGGCTCTCCATAGTGACTGTGGATCTGGCTTGTTCTGGCTAGGCCAAATTACCACTTCTTTCCCCAGACCATATAAGAGAATAAAGGTTGGGGTGGGTGGATTCAGGCACATTCTTTGACCTCTTTACAACCTAAACACAAGCTTTCACTCCATTTCAATAGCTCACTCATGAAACCCTCATTTATCAAGCTTCTCCTAACCATTTTTTGGTTACTTCATCCAAAAATATTTCATCTTGAGTTCCGTGTCTTAGAGAAGTTGCCCAGATTACTCGCCTCATAAGAAAGTGACACCAGGAGGAAAGATGGACTCAAGACCTCTAAAAATCTTCTTTCTCAAAAAAGCAATGAGAATGCTGGTAAAAATTGTCAAAATAAACCTTTTCAGAACTTGAAATAAACCAAAGGCTTCATTTCAGTTAGGGAGCATTTGTTTAAGAAAAAAAATGGTGAAATCTTGGTCACAGCAGGTTGTTTTGTGGCATTTGAACTTGTGCTATTTTCATTTCCCCCTCCACAGCTCTGTGGCAGCTTTGAAAGCCCTCAACGCAATTACAATGAAAACCAGTAGGCCAGCAGCCATAGGAGGGGGCAGAATGGGGTTGGATCTCCTCCAAATCCATTACTAGAAAATCGTTATTCTTTGACCTATCTGGAAGTTCTACTTGTAGGGCTTGTCTTTATTTGAACTGATTCAGAGCTCATCTGGTGTAAATAGACTTTTCTGTGGAGGCATTTGTTGAAAACAGCCAACGGCAATGGTTTCACAACAAAGCTGCCTTAGGTAGCAATAACGTTTGGGGCCAAAAAGAAGCTACCCAAAATACTCAGAAGGAAAACCTGGGAAATTTGATGAACATGCGTTCTGAAAAGATCTCACATATATCTAGGAATCCAGAAGATCATGCATATGCATAGGACTGAAATCATGCCCAGAACTTTGTGCATGCAGGGAAAAAAAATTTGAGAAGACCCAAAACTCTCTTTCTGCATGACTTTGAGGCTCTGCACAAGTAGGAAAGTAAAGCTAAGGCAGAGTTGTAAACTGCCTGCCTAATATTTAAGGCATACCCCACCACTCGCATAGAACCTCACAGCCAAAGCTGGGACACTTATTGGTTCCAAGCATTTAATGAAATCTCTAACTATTAGCTGCACTCTAAACTAGCCAAGCAGACTTCATAGCCTCACATAACAGAGAATACAAACATCACCAATGTCTGGCAAGAGAAAGAATTAGCTAACTTGAAGATATGTCAATTTAGATGATCCCGTTTGATAAACAGAAAGAAAAAAGAAAGAGGAAAAGAACAGTGTTTCACAGACCTGTAGGACACCATTAAGTGTGCCAATATATGCATAACAAAAGACCCAGGGAAAGAGAGAAAGAAAGAGGCAGAAAGATTTTTTCAAGAAACAATTGCCCAAACTTCTAAACTTTGATGAAAACATTAATCTACACATTTATAAAGTTCAATGAATCGCAAGTATGATAGACTCAAAAAAAAAAAAAAAAATCCACACCTAGGCACAGCGTGATCTAACTGTAAAAAACCAAAAGCAGAAAAAGAATCTTGAAAGCCACTGTGCCGTGACTCACCTCAATAGTTCTCAGTGGAGTGGAAGACTTAGTACTTTCTGGATGGCAATATTCCTTAAGTTGATGTATAGACTCAGGGCACAAACAACTGCTGTGGGCACCTGACCCTGCATTCCTCTAGCTTGGCTGCCCTTTGCCTATTTTCCACTTTGGCCACTTATTTAATCAGGTCTCTTGTCTTCTCAAGCTGTTTTAGTGCTATACCTCAGCTTCCTACTTCCATCTAGATTTCTTGGCTTTAAACCCTTGATTTCTTTAAACTTGACTTGAGCAATTTGCCTTCAGTTGCAAATACCACAATCATGAGGCTGGGGCTTCCCCAAATCTCCACCCTAGCACCCAGCCCAACCTAGACTGTGCTGGGAGACCTCTGGGTGCAACTCTATAGGGAAAGAAGAACCAAGAGCCTTCACCTCCACAAAAATAAAGACACGTATGAACTCCAACCTTATCTTCCCTCCATTTCCCCCTCCAACTCAATCTATCCTTACTTATTTTCATCTTGTTACAGAATAATGTGCCTCCTTCTTTTCAAGATCAACTTGTCTTCTTGACTCAATTCCCACACACTCGTCTCCTCCAGGATCTCAATAGTCTCTTCTCTCTTCTGTCCTCCTTCATCTTTCCAGCTCTATTGGATTGCTCCACACAGACTGTAAACATTATAAAGTCATTCCCAGCCATGCCATTCCCCACCTCCCCACACACAAATATTCCTTAATCTCTACTTTGATTTGCCATATAAAACCTTTAAAGGAAAAGCCATACTCCCTACTTCCATTCATTTATCCAGGCAATTGTCTTACTCTTTCACAATCCCAATAATGTTGTTCCTGAAAGTAGCCTCTTCGGGGACCTTGTTTTACTAGACTTCTTTTAGTTGTTACAAGCTGCTACCAGGAGGGTACACAGACCTCACTCACTCTTTCACCCTTCTCACTGTTGAGACCATGATTTAAGTCTATGTTACACATTAGAGCCGTCATGGGGGTTTACAAATTGCTTGTATGTGGGATCCACCTTAGAAATTCTGATTTAATTGATTTGGGGGAAATGCAGGGCAGCTATACTTCTTAGAGACGACCCTATTTGTTCCAATGTACAAATAGACTTTCCCAAGACTCTGCCCTCAGTTTCCCCCTGCTCTTCTCATTCTCCCTAATATCTGGGGGTGGTTTTTATCAGCTCCTAAGGCTCCAGCTTTACCTATAATCTCTAGATATCCCCAAATCTCATCTCCAGAGTGGAGTCTCCAATACCCCTTAGCACATTCTGCTAACTTCTCTGTGCACGTTTTGCAATGACTTAAAATAAAAGACTATTTCCTGAACAAACTCATTATATATCCTTCAAAATATGCTGTCACTCTTCTTTTTTCTCTCTGTCTGTAAGCAGCAACATCATCCACCTATAAACAAACTCCAGAGTCAACCTGGATTACTTGTCCATTACCTCCTAACAGTTTACTTATCTAGTGCTATCTGCCTCTGAACTGTTGAAACATCATGGCTTTATTTTTTTTTTTTAATTTTTTTTTAACGTTTATTTATTTTTGAGACAGAGAGAGACAGAGCATGAACGGGGTTAGGTCAGAGAGAGAGGGAGACACAGAATCTGAAACAGGCTCCAGGCTCTGAGCAGTCAGCACAGAGCCCGACGTGGGGCTCGAACTCACATACCGCGAGATCGTGACCTGAGCCGAAGTCGGACGCCCAACCGACTGAGCCACCCAGGCGCCCCTGAAACATCATGGCTTTAAACTAAAGCACATCTCAGTTTGGAGCTCCACCACCTATTAGGTATTACTTGTGTCACTAACTTCATATCTCTAAGACTCTTTAGAATGGGCACAGTCACGCTATCCCACAGTATTGTTCTGAGGAATAAATAAAACGAGGCATTTAATTCACAGAATGACAGTAGTAAATGACAGTTGTGGTTATTGTTCTAACCTTCGTCCCCTGGATCCCACTAGAACCGAATTTAAGCCATTGGTCTCTCTTCCTTGGGCAACAGTGGTATGTCTCCTCCTGCCCAGTCTCAGGGGCATCTTCATAAAACACAGATCTGATCACATCACACACGACTTATGAGACTCCAGTGGCCCTACCATTCACATAGAACATCGGAACCAAGAGTGAAGAGCCTGTGATAGAATGGTGGGTAGTTTGGGAAGGAGGGTGAGCTTTCTCATAGGCTTCAACAGCACCCATTCTTTCATAAAGACAATTGGCATTTTTTCACCTTTACGTAAAATGCTCTGTGATGGATGCTACTTTACATTCTTCACTCATCTTCCATTGAGATTGCTGCCCCATCCCTTGTATATAGAAATTCTGGGGCTACTACTGTCAACCAGGAAGGACCTCCCATCACCCCACTCTCTCTACTGGATACTGCTCCATATTCATAGAATTTCAGAAACAGCCCTAAAGGCAAAATTCTTGAGGCCAGAAGAGGTCAAAACTTTGTTAGCACAAGCTGATCACCCTCAAGAAAGTATGGAAGTATGGTAACCCGGTGGATTTTTTTTATTGCTATTCATACACATCTCTAATAACAGCTGCTTCCACGGTTGGTGTGACAGGCAGAAACAGGGCAAATGTCAAACTACCAATGATAGTGACAATTCAGTGGGTCCTCCATTCACTAAGTACTTAAAATTCTTTTGCATAATTACGCACATCTCTCTTTAAAAATATGTACATATTAGTTTTAGCACAACTAATGATAGCTTTTCTGACACAGGATGTCTTTAGTTTTTCTCAATAAATTGCTATTTTTTTATTTTTTTATTATGGGTTTTGGAATGAAGATTGATTTTTGAACCATTTGGGGGGGGATAATAGCTGACTTTTGTGCTACTGTGCCATTGCACAGTTCACATTTCAATAATTAAATATAAACACGCTCCCTCAAGGAACAGAGTCACTTAAAATATGGCAGTGCTTCATTAATAATCGATTTACAGAATCTCTCGTTGTGGAAACGACAGCCTCTCGAAGCTGTCATGACACTGTCAGTCTTGCTAAAGCAGGTAAGAATTACTTCTTGAGCTCCAAACAGAGTCACAAATAGCAATGGTTTCCTTGGAGACTCAGCAGCAAAGCTTAGAGCACTGTACCTGTAGTGCTGGGGCTTCCAAATTGGAAGGAAGTTTCCCCCCAGAGACTGATCAGTCTTCCCAGATTGAGGAACTTTTGGCGCTTTCTTAGGGAGAAATCTCTAAATGTTTGCTAGTGAGGAGGAAGGACAGAGGAGACAGAGAATGTGCAGGCTTGTGAGTTGGGTCACGGTCAGAGCCATAGCCACAAGCAGCCTAGTTTGCAATGCTAAGGAGGCTGGGAGCAGCAGGACAGCTCTCCTTAGTAATGAGTCACCCCTTATGAAAAGCCTCCTGTCTGTGTCTCTGGACTGATCATCATCAAGTCACAAGGCAGAAGGATATGCTAGAGACAAAGACAATGCAAGTCATATTTTTTAAAAGTGGCGTATGATGATTCTGGTCCTTCCTTCTTTTCGTGTTATTTTATTCGTGGAATCAAAAAAGTTGGGCTCTTTTGGACATTTTAGAATTCTGGATGCTCTTCGTGGATGCTGTGGATGTATAGCACATTTTTTCCCTTCTCCCACACTCTTTTTAGCATTCTTTCTGGGGGAGGTCCTACAGATTTATTGGGGAGATTTGAAGGAGACTTTGGTGCAAAATGCTTATCTCACTTCTCCCTTTCCCACCTCCCGCCCTCCCACACCTCTTGCCTAGAGGAGGGAGCCAGGGTCCCTGGGTGAGAAGTGGAGACAGAACTCAGATAAGATGCGAATTTTGAGGCGGTAAGAAGCACTCTGACTTATAGATACAAAGTAACTGCATACAATAATGTGTCAAAATTAGAAGATGGGACCGCTTCAAAAACCTGCATGTCCTATAGAAAAATGCATTTGCCTGAAAGGTATAACAGCTGCTGGATCACCAGCCTGCATTTTTCACTAAATGTACCTTTCAGAGTTACCTATTTATAACTACATGTACTGAGTAACAAAACATGGGAAATAATGGACTCAATGCCCTGCATTTATATAAACTACAGTTTACATAATATATTGCATCTGAAAATTATTACCAAGCACAACTCCTTACCATGAGGATTTATCTTCATTCGTTACCCATGAAAGCTTATTTTGTGTAGTAAATGAAGCATACTGTGTGCATGATTTTCTTTAAATCATACTCATTTCTTTTTTATTGTTTTTATGTGTTATTTAATTGTTTACTTAATGTTTATTTATTTTGAGAGAGAGAGAGAGAGAGAGAGAGAGAGAGAGAGAGAATGTGTGGGGGA
The DNA here is from genome assembly GCF_018350215.1 of Panthera leo. Taxonomy (NCBI): domain Eukaryota; kingdom Metazoa; phylum Chordata; class Mammalia; order Carnivora; family Felidae; genus Panthera; species Panthera leo. Next base: position 112,285,083 of record NC_056680.1, on the reverse strand, counting down.
GGGGCAGAGAGAGAGAGAGAGAGAGAGAGAGAGAGAGAATCTCAAGCAGGCTCCGTGCTGTCAAAGCAGAATCTGATGGGGGGCTCAATGTCACGGACAGTGAGATCATTACCTGAACCAAAATCAAGAGTGGCTTTAGCCAACTGAGCCACCCAGGCTCCCCAATTATACTTGAGGATACCTACTCCCTTGGACAAATAAAAGCAGCTCACTATTACAAGTCCCTGTCTCCATGATTTCTATTTGTTGGTGTTTATCTCATACTCTTTGAGGGGCACAGTGGTTATAATCTTGAGCTTTGGAACTAGGCAGACTAGCTGTTCAAATGAAGACTTGAGCTGTGTGCCAAGCCTCTCTGACTCTGTTTTCTCATCTGAAAATAGAGTACTAGCTCCTATTTCACAGGACTGTTATAGGAATTGACTGAAATTGTATCAGTGACCAGAGAACTGAATATCACATACAGCACAAAATGAGAACCATTTAATTTTTACTGACAGTATTTTATATTTGTGACTTCCTTATGCTTACTATTTATACTCTTCATATAATTAATTTTTTACAGTTTTTTAAACTTTCTATGGACAAAACTTAGATCGTATTTATTCTTTAGGCTGAATTTTGACTGAACTATGCTATTTTAATTCAGTCAAATTTTTAAAATTGTGGACATCTTTTCTAAATGTTTCAAAAACATCAACATATTCTAAGGTCTAGTTTGCTGGAAGTATGCCTATATATAGTTGATTGAATGCCAACTAGACTAAATCACCTTAAAATGCCACTTTATGGTCAATTACAACAACAAATATTTATTGCTATTTTGCAGGAGCAATGTGCTAGGCTTCTGTGCTAGGTCTCCTGATGTTTTGCAAAGTGTACTTGTTGTCCTACTGTAATTGTCATCATCATGACAGAATCATACTAAAGTGAAATTAAAACTATGTGCCAATTTTTTTCCTCTAGGATTTTATATTAAGTTGAGTTCAGGGCAGGGGCACCTTGGTGGCCCAGTCATTTGGATGTCTGACTTTGGCTCAGGTCATGATCTCATGGTTTGTGAGTCTGAGCCCCACGTTGAGCTCTGTGCTGACAGCTCAGAGCCTAGAGCCTGCTTCAGATTCTCTCTCTCTCTCTCTCTGTTCCTTCCCTGCTCACACTGTGTGTGTGTGTGTCTCTCAAAAATAAATAAAGATTAAAAACATTAAAAATAAATAAAAAATAAATTGAGTCCAGGGCAAATTTGATTCATGACACTCCATTTTGTCTATACTACAACAGTAACCTGGAAATGTTAATTTTCCAAACATATGTATTTTGTCTTTAGTTCTGTATCTGTGTATATTTATTTCCAAGGTGTCTTTGAACCACATCTTTTCAGTACTTTTAAGGTTATTTGGTAGTAAACAATTGATTTTCAAACACACTGAACTCTTTTTTGGTAGAATAACATTTTTGTAACATTCTGATTTTACTAAAATGGTCAGATACTCTAATGTGTTAGAGAAAGTGTGATGTGGCTGAGAAATAAATTCTTGGTAATATTTATGCTCTTTTCTTATTTATAACTTATTCATCACCCTATATATTTGGTAAGTGTTTCTACACATTGTTCTTGGCATTGTGGTATTTTTCTTGGAGGTTTGAAATGCTGGTCAGGTCATCAAAACTCCCCATGAGTCTTAGCTTTAGGTTACTGAAAATTAAGTTAAGAGCCAATTGTTGGAGGAGAGGGTCCTGGACCATGTAGGTATAGTGAGTATCAGAGGGAGAGGTTAAGCAGCAGGACCAAAAAGGTGGTTTTTATCAGCTGGTGCTAAGGAAGACCTAACGTTTGTTATGAACAAACCTTCTTTTGCAGTCACTGCACAGGAGGGAAAATCGCACCCTTATGACCGATCACTCTACCAAGGCTACATTTTGCGGAAGTTTCTCTCCCCCTAATTATATGGATATCAGACAGGAGACTCCAAACTTTTGACTTCAGAACTATGGAATTAAAGAATTTTAGATCTGGAAAGGACTTAAATTCCTAGCACCTCCCGTCAGTCATTTTATGGGTAAGAGACTAAAGCCCACCAAATCTAAAAGACCCTCCTGAACTCAGGTGGAAAAGCAGGAACAAGGGTTTGGAGATTTCTTTTTTACTTTGAAATCTTGAAATCCAAACCATATGGAACACAAAGTGAGAGGCAAAGTGAAGATGCATTAAATTTCTGTATAAAAAGATGTCATTTAACACTGTTTTGGATGAGATAGCATAGAAGGAAGTAAGTTTCACACTAATTTTTTTCCCCCAAGCAGTGAAGTGTCACACTTTTCATTTGTACTGGTTGGCCAAATACTCTAGATCACCTATATTCTGATTTCCCCTTTTTAAAAATGTTTGTTTGCTTGTTTGTTTGTTTGTTTGTTTTGGAGAGAGAGAAACAGAAACAGAGAGCAGAAAAGAGCAGGGGAGTGGCAAGGAGAATCCTAAGCAGGCTCTGCACAGCAGTCCTGAACCTGTTGTGGGGTTTAAAACCAGGAACCGGGAGATCATGACCTGAGCTGAAACCAAGAATCAGACACTTAATTGACTGAGCCATCCAGGTGCCCACAGTAAATATTTTTGTTAAAAATATTACAGATTTTTTATTTTTTAATCTGCAAGTATTCTACATCCACTTGTCTTTTCTCAGTCTTTAACTTTCTTGACTTCTCTGGAGAATATGACTTTTTATTATAGGTAATTCTGTAAGGAAATTCTTTGCTTATATAGTTTTTAGGTTGTTTAAGTAATTTGGGGGGGGGAATTTCTCCATATTCCTAGATCAAAGCATATGAACACTTAAGGAATCAATTACCAAGATTTTGTGATAAATACTGGCTTTTCACATGTATTATGATCTTGCTCTTAAGGCCCTCCTCACCTTTGGAAGTAGGAAACCATCATCCTCTGGCTGTTTTCTTTCTCCCATTTCTGGAATAATAGCTGTTGGCTAAGTTTCTAATCTTCATAAGCTTCTTCTACATCCCTTGGAGAACTCATACAGCCTGACCACAAGCCACACTGTACATGTGTACAAATCTATGTCATTACTTACATCTTACTGAACCCCAGGTCCATATTTTCAGCCATGGAGGGCAATTTCCAACTATCCCTGGCATCCTACACTCTTATTTAACATTAAAGATAATCTTTCCTTTCCAAATCAGCCATTCCTCTTACCTTAACCTACTCCTGATAATGACTCAATCACACATTTGCTTAACTAATATTTTTTCAGTGCCTATTATATGCCAAGACCTGAACTGGATGCTGGAAATATAAGGGAAATAATTGTGTTCCAATCTTTGCCCTTAGGGCACAGAGGTGGATAGAGGCAAAGAAGCAACACTTACAAAACGTTAAGTAGGCACCGAGCCAAAGCAAGGACAGGTGATATGAGAGCTCTTCTCCCTGATAATAAGGCATAAAATTTTTTAGTGATCTTAGCCCCTCTATGTATGTCCTTCTCTACATTTGATGAGCAACTTACTTCCAGGTAATGCCTAGTTTCCATTTTCACAATGATTGTGGCAAATTAAATATGTGTATATATACATATATATTATGTATACATATATATTAATATGTGTACATATACATATAAATATGTATATATATTATGTATACAAATATATTTGTATATCTATTACAAATTAAATATGTATATATATAATATAAATACACACAATATATGTGTATATGTATATATATACACAATACATATATATACTATATATATTATACATATATACATATATTGTATATATACATATATTGTATATATAGGAGATTTGGTGATACCTGCTTTACAAGAGCACTCTAATGTATGAAACATAAGTTGTACACTGTCAAATATTCTATATATACAAATGTTATTTACTCTTATTCAAGTTGTTACTGCTATTTTTCTCCTAGCTAATCTCTCACTTGACATTCTTCTGATGTGTTCTTTTGTGGAATCCCTTACAACATGAGTACAAACTCTTAAAGAATAGGATTCAGGCCATAAATACCTATATGGTTCCCCCCATCCCATCTCACAGTGTCATGCCCAGAATGTTCTTCAATAAGATTTTGTCAAATGAATGAATGAATGAATGAATGAATGAATGAATGATGAATGTGTACTGTTGTTTAGTTTTGGTGCTCACCTTAAGTCAGTGATTGACTAAATGTAGTAGAAAATACTTCCATTAGGCCACAGACTATAACCACAAATCTGGTGTGGCCAGCTGCAAAGCCAGAATTAAAGCTCTTGCCTTTACAGTGATTAATTAACACATGGAAGAAAAGGCCAGTCCCGCCTCAAGCCGAGAAGGAGACTGGTGGCTTAGTATACCTAAAGCAAGTCTTCCAAAGTAAGGCAGCCTTTCAGGAAAACTACAGTAGGAAAATTAAGATAGCAAGAGATGTCTGCAGGCCAATGCCAATATCCTAACAGAGAATCTCAAGGGGGTGGAGAACGAAGTTATGAGAGAAAAAAATACCAGGTGCTGAGAAGTTGAGAATCCTTGCAAATTAATGCTGTTTACTATTTGGGGATTAGGATCTAATAGTCAAATCCAGTTTTACAATCATTTTTATGGTTGCCTCAGATATCACTGAATATTGTAGTGAAATGTACTTAATTAATCTTCTATCGGTGGACAATTAGGCTATTCAGAAATATTTTTATCGTCATATTTCATTTTTATACACTTATCTTTAAGAGCTTCTCTCAGTTAAATTCCAAGATGTAAAATTTATTGACTCAAAGGATATGTATATTTTAAAGACTTTAAAAAGGTTTGGCAAAATTAGGTTTGCCATGGTTGATGACAGAGTTCAGCATGGGAGAGAAGGGAAACCCAGGGTCTGGGTCAGTCTCTGCCTTGGGTCAGACCCTTACCACTCCTACAAGTGCAAGTGCAAGGGCACCCAAGTGGTGTTCCTGTCACCAGTCTTGAGGCCAGAGTGTTCTTTCTAACTGTGATAGGATCCAACAAATCAGATCATATGTCTCCCTGGTGAAGCACAAAAGCACCTCTTATCTGACCCCTGATTACCAGGCCCCCATTTCTTTCTCCACGCATCTCCCACCTGCACTTTATGCTGAAGTCCTAACTTCTTGAAGTTTCCTTAAGCATTCAAAGCCCTCTAGATCTCCATGCCAGCACTTAAACTTCCCTTAACTCTTATATCTTTTCTCTGCATCCATAAATGGCCAATTCTACTTGTCTTTTAAGACCTGATCATCATATTCTCTGGGAAGCTGTCTATTCACTAAGTTTCTGAGTAGCCAGTACATACCTCCACCATGACCCTCCCCACATCTTCTCATCCCTGTTGGTTTAGTAGACTGCATTCCCAGGTAGGTCAAGAGCCCCTTGAAGGCAGACTGTATTTTGTCTAGAGCTTAGCTCAGGACCAAGCACAGTGTAGACACAGAAGAGTAAGCAACCCAACAAACAAACAAAATCAGGGAGAGTAATATGGGAAGAGGAGGAGTAGATCGCAATGAAGGCAATGTGTAAAGACAGGAGTAGGGGGATTTAGAAGTACAAGAGGTCAGACAGTAGCATTTCAGGATTTGAAAGTCTGAGTTCTGGATATGAAGATATAAAGAACAGCAAGACAAAAGATATACTGCAGGTGGTGGATGGCTACACTTGTCAAATCTTGGGAAATCAAGGAACAAGGAGTCATGGGCATTGGAAGGGTCATTAATGTGGATATCAGAGTTTTCAGAGATAAAGGGATAGCCAAAAGGAAGTTAGGCTGCTCTCTCTCTATAGAAGTGGGTTTAGGATACTTCCTGTATTTAAGCTTAATGTCCTTAACCTGAGGACATTTACAGGCTATAAGATTGTATTCTTACAAGTTTTTGGTGTATATATCATTATCATTTTAGTAGCAGTCAACATTTTTGGAGTGCTTAACTCTGCGAAGCAGCTACACTTATTATTAGTAAGCTCTTCACACTCAACAGCCCATTTTACCTTCACTGAACTCAAAGGTTTCCTTTATACCCCCTCTTACTAAAGACAAAACCGAGGCTCAAAAAGATTAGAGTGACATCCCCAAAGCCACACAAGGGTGTGTCACCGAGACAAGATTCCAATCAAGGGGTGTGCTAGCTCCTGACTTCCTCCCTCATAATAGTGTCTCATTTGCTCTTGCTGGAAGCAGAGAGCCCATCACCAGCACCAACACATCCTCATATGTTGTTATAGTATCCATCACAACTCAAAATCTATTTTACCACCAGATTATGGAGTTTAGGTGTTTACATTAAAATTACCTTATTCATCAGGATGACACAATCCTATGTCTCAAAAATATTATGGGTTAAACTTGTTCTTTAGCCTTGCCTGAGAAAAAAACACAGTTGAAAACATTTATTGAGGACTTATGATGTCCTAGACAATGTATTCTTCTTCTGCGGGAAAAAAATATATCAGAGTAGCGATAAAAATTGAAAAATGTATTCTGGGAACTAAAGTTGGATCTTGTCCACATTAAAAAGAAAGGAGAGACAGAGAATATTAAAGAAAGTCACTTGGACAATTAGTTTCCCTTCTCTCCCTTGTGCTCAGAGATTTTCCCATGTGGAAATCTCATGCCCTCAATAATCTCTGTGATACCCTGTCTCAGTGGTTTATCAAGTGTGGTCCCTGGAACAGTATCATCAGCATCAACCAACTTGTTAGGCATACAAAATAGTAATAATAATAATAATAATAATAATAATAATAATAAATGTGCTAGTCTTGGTCTCGAAGCCCAGGGGAGAGCTGAGGCATAGTGATAATTTAGCTTACAGTGCAATCAAATTAAATTAAAAGTACTACTTTCATAGCAAGGATTATGTCTTATGAAGGAAACCCTGTGCATAAACTGCAGGGACTCTCAGTCACATAAATGTCAGTGTAGTAGTAACAAAAACAACAGTATTTGATCATTTTTAACTTACAGATTTTCCAACTTCTTTTATTATGCAGAACTCATTTGAATTTTTCTTCATTTATCTATTTTTTTTGGATCTGTCCCTCTGTACTTTAATGATTTCGTACAAATTCACATTATTAAAAATATGCCTATGGGGTGCCTGGCTGGCTCAGTTGATAGACATGCAACTCTTAATATTGAGGTTGTGAGTACGGCCCCATGTTGGGTATAGAAATTACTTACAAATAAAATCCTTACGGGTGCCTTGGTGGCTCAGTCAAGTGAAGGTCTGACTCTTGATTCTGGCTCAGGTCATGACCTCATGGTTTGTGAATTCAAGCCCCACAACAGGCTCTGTGCCAACAGTGCAGAGCCTGCTTGGTATCGTTTCTTTCCCTCTCTCCTGCCCCTTCCCCTGCTCGCTCTCTCTCTCTCTCTCTCTCCCTGTCTCTCAAAATAAGTAAATAAACTTTTAAAAAAATGTTTAAAAAATAAAACAAAGTCTTTAAAAATATATATGTCTAGGTCTTTCACAAAAAGCAAGGGAAATGAAATATTTGTGGCTATTTCCTACACTTTGGTGAGGTGAGTGTGGGAAACTGTGAAAACTTCCTCAAATCTTTAACTAAATTCTATCATGGACTAATTTTCCCCTGGGTATTGCCAAGGAAAACCTACATATTATTCATTCATTAAAATTCCTTGCAGTGATATCTCGGTGGCTAATTCTCTACCTAGCTACCAGGGAAATGAAATCTCCAAATTTGATCAAAGTTAATCAAAACAGAGGTGTGTGACTCATTCCAAAGACAAAGCATGCCTATTAAAAATGTTCCAAAAGAAGATACACGGATGAAGCTGCTGGAGGCCACTCTAACTTGTGTTATGATCATTTAAAAGGGATTTTAAATGACTATTTACGTTAGTATTCAATCAAAGGTACCTTCCATGACAGCCCCCGAATTACACGGAATATTTATCCCGTGCCTGAAACACAGAGCATCCATGTTCTTTCCAGTCAGCTTACTACTGTGTTGCATTTGACCTTTCACTTAATGTCAACTCTATAATCATATTTTGTCGCCTTTTTTTTTTTTAACAAACTATGAAAATAAATAGGATGGAAGCCATAGATTATATAAGTAAGAAAAAATGGAAGGTAAAGACCACTGGATTATGTTTGCCTTAGACTCTCTTGATTGTGCCACTTTGTTGTTATTGCTGTAATTTTCACTGAAGCGAAATTATGCCTAGTAACTTTGTAACTTTTAATTTCCATTGCTAATGTATGGCACTTTTTAAAAACATAAGCTGATGAGGCCACATACTTAATATGGCTAAGGTTTCAACATTCAGTTTTTAAAACTTTTTCATTTATATAGCTACTTATATACTTATATACCTCCAAAGATTTGATTTAACCTAAAATAATTCCTCATCAACTACAATCACAAGACTACCAGGCATATATAGGAAAGTGGTACTCTCTTTAAATGTCCTAAAGTCGTCTCAGGAAGACTAAGCTTCTTGATCAGTTTTGGCTTAAGTATCATAGGAGGAAAGAATTAGTTCAGCTTTTACCTCTGGTCTTTGAATACCGTCATGCTAAATGACCATTATGCACAGCAAATCAAACTCTATTTTTAAAGCTTCTCTGTGCCCGTGGGAATAATGTCGCTTATGATTTCCTTCACATCCACCATTCTTAATGCCTACTTTCAACTCACCATAGAACACTCTGCACTGGTTTATGTCTTTGCTTACCAGCCATGCCAGATTTGGTGGGAATATGGTGAACTTCCTGTTAGTCTGAAGAGATTTTTGAAGGAAAAAAAAAAAAGCCCAAAACTGCTGTATTCTGTGACATACTTACAGGATGAAGCCATTTTAATTAAATCTACTGTCTTCTCCCCACCTCCTGCTAATATTTACCTTATATTTTCAGGGGCAAAGATACCTAGCAAAGGGGCGCCTGGGTGGCTCAGTCTGTTAAATGACCAAGCCTTGATTTTGGCTCAAGTTGTGATCTCACAGTTTGTGAGTTCAAGCCCGGCATCAGGTTCTGCGTTAATGGTCCAGAGCCTGCTTGGGTTTCTGTCTCTCCTTCTCTCAGCCCCTCCCCAGCTTGTGCGCTCTCTCTCTCTCTCTCTCAAAATAAATAAACTTAAAAAAAATGTTTGAAATTTTAAAAAGTACACAGTTAAAAGATATCTAGCAAAACTAGATTATAGAAATTTTAAGAGTCCAGCTTCCGAAGTCATTACACAGCATTAATATTCATATTATCATTTCCTTTACAACATTTAGTTTTTCACTTGAACCTCCTTGAAAGAAACTCTCCTTAAGTCTTTTATGTCACTGCCTTCTCCATTTTACAGTCAATTAGGTCAAAAACCTGACGGTATGGCCATCCAACATTTAAAATGGAAGTTGGGATGTGAGTCGGGGGCCCAAATGAAATTAGGGCTTGCTGAGGCAATGGCAGCTCCCGCCTGGTTTGTCACACCACCCATTAGTCAGTCAACACCAACCGCCTGCACAGAAAAGGAATTTCATCCATGAATGTACACATGTGCAATCCCACCCGATGGAAAACAGGTAAAAAATCACTAGACATTAGGGCTCTGCCTTCAGAGCACCTGTTTGGTCGAGTCCGAGAATAATAGGTATGAAAACATGAACATCTCTTTTGAATATCTTCATGCAGGAAGACGTAAAGTCATGTTAATTTAATCTCCTTTCCTAAATGTTAACAGCAGTGTAGAAATGGACGCTCTCATCCCTGTAATCAGTTGCACAGTGCACGGGGGCAGCGGTCTCTTGTGCCTCATCTGTGAGCTAATCTTTCATTTCATAGCAGATCTTTCCATATCAAACAACACAAATGACTTAATTTGCATGACAGGATTTGTAACGGGGCAAATCTAGTGTCAAAGTCGATTAAAGATTACACCAGAGAACTATCATAATCAGTCCTCTAATGAGCCTAAATAGTACATGTAAAGTCTCCCCTTTTTGCCATTCCAGTCATGTATAAAAGGGAATGTGTTTCTTTTCATCGATGAGCCAGGCCTTTGGTTTGCACATTACGCCCTACGTTGAGCTAAAGTCATGTCAGTCTGGTTTCAGAGGGAGAGAAAGGGAAATAATAAAGCAAACATCACTTCACAAATGACATTGCTTGGTATAAGCCAACGTTTGAAGCCCTTAATTCTTCTAATCTGCAAAATAGTCAATGCTAATGGGTTTTTGCCTTTGTGAAAGCTGATGCATAGAAAGAAAAACTTTAATGAGCTGCCTGGGCCGTATGCTTACAGATACCTGTCAAATGTCTGTCATCTTAGCTATCGCTGAGGCATTATAAAGAAAGTAAGAAGGAAGAAACGACAGTATTTGTACAAGCATTTTCATGCTAAAATGGCACAATTTTCTTCCTGTCATAATTTCATTGTATCTGAAAGTCAGAAAAGCTTAACCCTTTCCCTAGCACGTCCTGTGTAGTTGTATCACACCATTTTGGAGGGAGCGGTTTAAAAACCGCACTGTGATTTTGTAAACAGCATCTTCTGTTGAATTTGTTTTTGAAAATGGAATTACCTACATTTTAAAAAATGTGACAACAAACCATTTAAATCAATTGCTTCGCCCCAGGGAGATCAGGAGTTTATTAAATGCAAACCTTCCGTAATGTGTGAGGCTGTCATTTGAATCAGTTCTTTCTGAGTTCTTAATTTAATATTTCTTTGTATCTTTGCGTGCTTAACACACATACCAGGGCAATAAGGTCAACAAACTCCCCTAGTCTCACCTTCTCTTTTGTTCATAAAAACAGGGAACGCAAATGTATCTTATTACTCCAGCACCTGCAAGGTCTGTTGTAAGAAGCTTGTATTAGTCTTATTTTCTGGGATTCCTAATAATGCAGTCATCAAAATGCAATGTGAGTTGAAACTGGGCAGGAGAGAAAAGCCTCTGTCCAGGTGTGACTTGTTTTCCCTCTTTCAAATGACAAAGCAATGTAAGTGTATATACACACACGCTCCCGCACGTACGAACTTTCAAGTTTGGGGTCAAGCACACTGGGGTTTTCAAAAAGAATGGACTTTAAGTCTTATGTCTCCTGGGTGGACAGCGATAACAGAAACGTGCCCCCGTCTGATTGGTTGTGTTGGCCATACCCTTACCACCAAATAAAGCTAGAAAGAAAAGGAAATGAAGCGCTTTCTAGAGAGGGAGGAACTTTTCCTAGTGGAGTGTGGATGTGTTCAGAGATGCATTTTTGGTCTTCCCACTGACTCACTGTGCACACCAGAAAAGCTGGGTATTTTCGCTTCTGTATACATAGAAAATCACAGGATACTCCTCAATGCTTATAACAAAATAATAGGGATAAAATGAATATTTGCCCATCAGATAGTGCCCGGTGTTTTACATCTGTGAATTTTGCAAGGAACCCTGACCAGTAATATTGTCTCCCCACAGAAGCATATTTTGGCATGTGAAAATAGTTAAAATAGTTAAAATTAAAATACCCTGGGCTGGTGACTGAACTCCAGCTGCCCCAGATGAGTGCATGGGTACAAATCCTTCAGCAGGTTCCAGGCACGAGTAATGATGATTGTAATAAGGCGGTCACCCTGTTGATCGTTCGTGACTGGGAGTCCCTAAAGAGGTATGTGCATTCTGAATGCCAATCTTTTCCAAGAAGACACGTGAAGGTTCAGTAAAGCAGAACCCTCTTCAGTTTGCCTGAAAGTGTTGTTGTAACACCCGGAGCTTTGACTCATTTGCTTTCCCTCCCCTGTTGCAACATAAAGAGACCAACTTGAATGAGCTCATTGGGCTGTATTGTCTCCCAAAAAACTATTGTGACTTGAGGTAGGACGTATTAAAGGCTGCTGCTGCAGGTAGACTCCGAGGGCCCTAATCAGTTCTCCAGCCCTCTGCTTCCTTTTCCCAGAGCAGGAGAAGTCAAAACAAACTCAAGTAGAGGGCAAATTTTCCTCAAGTGGCATTAAAATTTTAAATTAGATAAAGCAAGCCAAAAGCATTAGAATAAGGATGCCTCCAGCATTCAATGCCTAGATGTGGCAAAAAACCGGGTCCCCAATTAGACAGCTCTTAAGGCCAGGTTTATTGAAAAGAAATTAGGCCAGTGTTAATTTGGAAGTGAATTGTTTTAACATCCTTTGCAAGAGATGTTCAGCTATTCTGAAAAGAAACAAGTTCACTTCAGCAGCATAAAAAGCATCCTCCTTAGGCCTTACTCTGATTTACAAACAAGGAGACCTCTTAAGCGAAAATGAACAGCAGAGCCAATTTCTGCGGCTGTGGGGTCCTCATTTATTTAGCAAATATTTATTAGGGACCCCCAATTCGCCAGGCCCTGAGCCATAGGATCATGTTTTGTGGCAAAACTCACTTCCGTGGCACCAACAGATAAGTGTTCCTCCAAATGATAAAGCTCTCTTTATTCAGGAAATCTGGCTTCTCTGTAAAAGACACATTTTGCCTGCAAAGCCTCATTTATCGAGTTGAATATATAAAAATCTATTAAAGAGATCCGATGTCTAGATCTGTTTTGACATTACTGGTTGTTGTTATTGCTTTGTCCTGTTTTTAATTCAAAAGATAAATCAGTAGCCTGAATCTACTTCCATGCCACTCCCCATCCTGTGGTACGTGTTCAAGCCCACCTACTTTATCTGGAAATGCACACGTATTCATCACCCTCTCCTTAAATTTCAACCTGCTATTTATCAAGAGGCCCCCAGTTCCCCCGCCCACCCCTCCACCGACCCCCGCCACCATTGTGTCTGAGCTCTGGAGCCTTTATGCCATGTGGAAAATAGAACTCCCAGACATTAACACACAAACTTTAATAACATACATTAGCCATACATGTACGGGTTTGACTCAAATTTCAACCACTTTCCAATATGAATAATTCAACGGCCCTGCCCAATTGTTCCTGTAAGGATACGATATGAATTAAAAGGCTATAAGCCGTGTTACTAAACAATGCTTTGCATTTTCCCGCAGCAGTTGTGTGCAGAGAGAGACACGGCCATTTGTATTTCAGAGTTCATTTTTCCTGCAGTCCTAAACTCTCCTTCCCCTTGAACACTGCTTCTGTGACCCAGTTGCTATACCTCTGATCCGCTGCACCCCAGAGGCTGTCACAAGTCTCCCTCCTTCCCAGGAGTTGAACACACAATAGAGAAAAGGCCCTGGCTGGGAGGTTCAGCCGCCATTAACCCCTACCAGCTGTGCCTGTGGGGAGCCTTCTGGCCTGAATGTCCTTTCTCTGCGGCCGCCTTCATGCCACTAATCTAACCATTGTTAGGGAGGAATGCTGACAGGAGAAAAGAAATTTTTCTTGTGTCCATGCAAGTGTGTGTATCCATGTGTAAGTGAAGGAAGAGTGAAGGCTAATTTCTATAGTTGGCATGAATGGAGGGATTGGGAAAAAAACCTAGTTAAAATGTGTTTACTTGCTTAAAAGGCTCAGTCAATTTAAATAATTTCAGTAGTGTGCTCTATTTTTTTTAGGGAGGGGGGAGAAACTAGTTACTATTATAATTTTCTTTAAATCCTCTGAGATGTTTGGGCATGTTTAAGACTTTTAAAATTCACTGCCAGCAGAAAAAAAAATTGAATTGAATTTCTTAAAAATACTGGCATAAAGTTACAGACACACAGAATTACTCACTTCTAATGGACCTTAAAAAATGAGAGAAAGAGAACTGGTTATACGGGTCACATTTCCTTCAGAAAAACCATTCACATTTAATGCTTAGGAAAGTTTTAAAAAATCTTTTAGAATTGAACTGGGAAGGGAGTTGGCTTTACCAAGCACTTTTAGAGTAAATGATAAATCCAAAGAGATGCTGTATTTTTTACAAGCAGATTTTGCTTTCAGTGAACTGTGAAGTTCAATAAGGGAATGTGAATTTCTCTTTAGTTTCAAACAAGACATACTCAGATGGACCGCAAGTGACTACCTGAAGCAGTAACTTTGCAAACTTGGAAAGCCAGGTGGGGGACCATGATGCCCACGGCTCTAACCACATTGCCAAGCAAATAGCCTACACCTTTGAGAAGTTTACATATTTTGATCCCTGAGGACTTCGTTTGCTTTTTCAAAAGCACTGGCACTGAAGAGAAACTATTCTTAAATTTAATGCTCCGTGTTGTTATTTGAGAAAGTTTCATACAACACAACAATCGGCCTATTTCAAATCAAATCAAATTACGAATAATTCATGTAGAAATGTATTTTCTGGGCAATTAGACTGGATCGTAGTAGGGCAAATGTCTGATATCATAAAGCTCTACTCTGCATCTGTTCCTATGTCTAGACCTGCTGCAATGGGCAATTACTGGTCCTGAAACAACAGCAGCAAGATAATGCTCCACTCACAGGTTTTAGCCATTAAAATTCAGCATTCTCTTTCTTTGCCCCTTTATTACCCCAATCATTTGATTGTGATAAAGTAGATTTAACTTAATGAAGTTATACTTTTCTACATTTGCATGCATACATTTACATAAGTGGTGACTGCAGTTATCAGGTACATTGTTTTCCAAAACATTAGAGGTAAATACCCTGGCATTCATCTCATTAAGGTGCAGTGCGCTTGTTAAGCCAAAACAACAGCAATGACAGCAGCACAGAAAAGCCCGTCTCCTCTGAACCCAGAGCCTATCTCTTAGCCACTTCTCAGACTCTTCCATTTCCCAGGAAGGAAATTATCCTAGAGAGGAAATGAATGTGATAGCATATGAATTGATGGAATAGATGAAAACAATAATGTGGTTTTGATTCCATTCATTTAGTCAGTCAATCATCCATTCAACATCCATTCAAAATCTTTATGGGGTTTCTCCAATATGCAAGACGCGGTGCCCGGTTGTTTAGAAGGACACAAAGACAGATACTACACACTGGCCAGCACCCAAGAAGTTTCCTACCTAATATGAGAATAGCTGTGTGATATAAATAACTATATCATTAGATAGGGATGTAATAAATGCTGGCTAGGGGGTGTTTGGTTAAGTTATGGCAAAAAAGTCAAATCTTCCCCTCCCAACTCTCATGGTTATTACAGTGATAATTTTCTAGCTCTACCCACTGCCATTTACGTCAGAAGTTCTCATGGCAAAAGAACTCTTATGGCAAAAGAATATAACTCTAGTCAAGTGTAACCTAAAGAAATTGTCCTTAGGATTTCTCCAAATTATCCCAGCTATTTGGATATAAACTATGTTCCTAGACTCTCTAATTCTTTGAAGAGTTTAGAGAAAGACTATTGGTGCTTAGAAGACTTTATAGCAGAGAAATCACTAGAAGGTCCCAGTATGTCTACTGCTGAGGAAATGCCAAAGGACATGAAGAGCAGGGATGCCAATTTCTAGGTGCAAACCCGTTTCTTCCTTGTCTAAGAGCTACACCAAGAACAGGCAAGTGATTTTAACATCTAGGGGGTTGGCTCCAATCCAGTTCACCCTGCTATATAAAAATACACTTGTTTCATTCTAAATATAGTAAGAATAATCAGAAATTCTCTTTGCCTCTGTAAGTAAATAAATAGCCAGAGGAAGAATCTATATTCTTTAGAAACTTGCGATATAACAAAAATAAAGGAAGTAAAGTTGTTTTAACTTTTGCTGATACAAAAGGGCACGTTGGAACAATCCCGAGTTTTGTTTTTGGATAACTAATAGAAATTAAAAACGGAACAGGAGAGCAACATTTCAAAGCCAATATGGTGGCTATAGCCAGTGGAAAAGTGACTAAGGTCCATGGTAATGATCAAACGCTTGAATAAAGGCATATTTGATTTAATTATGACAGCAATTACAACAAAAAACCTTACTGTTTTCTCAGTGTCTGAAGAATAAATTTAGACTCATTAAACATGCTTTCCAGCCTCATCTCCCTCTTCCCACACAACACCTCATCCTCCAGTCAAGTGTCCTGCTCCCCTTTGTAAGTGTGGGCTATAGGCTTCACAGCCTCTGTTCCTTTTCCTCATGCTGCTCCTTCATCCACCCTTCTCTTCCCCAGTTCTGCGGGAGAAATCCCACCTATCCCTCAGGACCCAAATCAATCAATTTTCCTTTGATTCCTCGCCACCAAATTTACTCATTCTGTAAATTATCATGGTTGTTTGTAGAGGGCAGTTTGTTGGTCTCTAGAAAACCTTTTTAAACACCATAACACAGAAATTTTACTTCAAAAATCCATCCCAGAAAAATATACTTGTACATAAAAGAATGTTCATTGTGGCACTGTTAGTGCTTGCCAAAAAGAGAAAAAATATAAATGCTCATCAATAGAGAAATGCTCAAATTATATTGCAGCTAAGTATCAGAATACTTTATAGCCAGTAAAAAGAACTAAGATTGTTGAATATTGTCGAGAAAAGAATTTCAATCTATAAATGGGACAAAAGTAAACAGTAAATTGCAACATACTGAGAATGATCTTTTCATGGAAAGAAGGCAAGGAGATAATAAAAGGGAAAGACTGTTGAGGTATTTATAGATATGTTTGTACATTCATAGAAAAAGTTCTAGAGGGATAGACGTTAAACCGGATAATGGTGTTTACCAGTACAGATGATAATGGGATAGGATAAAGAGTGCATTTAATTTTTTAATATTTCAGATTTTTGGATGTTTACCACAAATTTGCATCGCTTTTTTAATTTAAAAGAGGTAAGAGTTCCTTCCAGTGAACTCTATTATGTTTCACATTTATTGTGAAATTTCTGCCTCTTCTTTTTTTTTTTTAAACATTTATTCATTTGTGATAGACAGGGAGAGACAGAGAGCAAGTTGGGGAGGGGCAGAGAGAGAGGGAGACACAGAATCTGAAGCTGGTTCCAAGCTCTAAGCTGTCAGCACAGAGCTCGACGCAGGGCTTAGAACTCACGGACTGCGAGATCATGACTTTAGCCAAAGTCAGACACTTAACTGATTGAGCCACAGATGCCTCTATTTCTGCCTCTTCTTAAGGCTCTTAAAACAAGGAACCACATCGTGTTCATCTTCGCACGCCTTGCTCAAACCATCAGTTGTTCTCTGCAAAGGTTTGTGGACTTATTTATTGAACTGAGATGAGACCCATAAGTACCCTTTTGACTGTGCTTGGAAACTTCTGCAGGGTATCATCTCTCTTGAAGACAAGGCCTAGATGAACCCAGGAGTAAAGAACAGCTTCATCCAAGGGCAATACGAGCAGTGGGAAGGAGGAATGACAAGCACCAATCCAGTTTCCCTCTCTGTCCTAGCGGCTAGACACTTCCATCCCACCTTTCCCAAACCTGGATTTATGCATAAGAAATGAGCATGTGAGAGAATGATAAAATAAGAAATAAATAGAAAAACTATTTTTAAAAACGCAACTGGAGAGGCTGTTATATAACAAAAAGAAAAGAGATGACAAGTGTCAGTGAGGGTTTAGAAAAAAACAGAACACATGTACCCTGTTGTTGGGAATGGAATTTGATGCAGGCACTACGGAAGGCAGTATGGGGTTTCCTCCAAAAACTAAAAATAAAACTATTATGTGCCCCAGAAAAACTACGTCTGGATATATACCCGAAGGAAATGAAACTGGTACCTCAGGGGTATCTGCACTTCTGTGTTCAATGCGGCATCATTCACAGTAGTCAAGATATGGACACACTTGAGCGTCTGTCAATGGATAAATGGTTTGAAAATGTGATACACAAGCACACACACACACACAGAGGAATGTTATTCAGCTACAAAAAGAAGGAAATCCTGCCATTTGCTACTATATCGATAAACCCAGAGGACATTATGCTAAGTGAAATAAGCCAGACACAGACAGATAAATAGTGTACGATCTCACTTATATGTAGGTCTAGAAAAGTAGAACTCAGAAACAAACCATAGAATGGTGGTTGCCAGGGACTAATGGGTGGGGGAACTGGGGAGATATTCGTATAGGGGTACAAAATTTCAGTTATGGGTAAATTCTGAGGATCTAATGTACAGCATGGTGATTATAGTTAATAATACTGTATTATGTACTTCAAATTTGTGAAACAAGTAGATAGATCTTCAGTGTTTTCTTTTTTTTTTAATTTTTTTTAACGTTTATTTATTTTTGAGAAAGAGAGAGACAGAGCATGAACAGGGGAGGAGCAGAGAGAGAGGGAGACACAGAATCTGAAACAGGCTCCAGGCTCTGAGCTGTCAGCACAGAGCCCGACGCGGGGCTCGAACTCACGGACTGTGAGATCATGACCTGAGCCGAAGTCGGACGCTTAACCGACCAAACCACCCAGGCGCCCCAATCTTCAGTGTTTTCAATACACACACACACACACACACACACACACACACACACACAAGAATGGTAACTATGAGGTGACAGATGTGTTAATTAGCTTGACTATCTGTCTACCTAAAATGATCACATGGTACACTAAATGTAGACAATTTTTTATTTGTCAATTATACTTTACTAAAGCTGGGTGGGGGGAGTCAATCTAAGAGACAACAATCATAAAATTCAAAGAATATGGCACATGTAACTGGTTCCCAAATGAATAAAACTTTGCCATACTGCTGTTTGTTTTTGCCTCTAATTCTATCCACTCTTTTAAGAGGTGGAGGGCGGGGAGAGTGTGAGTCACGAAGCAGATAAGAGAACAGCTTTTACAGTCCTGTGGGACCTGGTTTCGCATCTAGCTCTGCCACTGACTGGCAACCAGAGGCATATTCCTTAACGTCTCTGATCTCCAGCGTCCTTATCAGTAAAATGGATGAAAGTATAACTGCCTAAAACCATGTTTTGAGAATGAAATGAAGTAGCATAAGCAAAATACCTGGAAAATACTTAAGACATGATTATTCTTAATTTTGGGGCCTTCTCTCCCCCTGATGCAGATCCTCTTTCTAGCCTTCTCCTGCCAGCAGGCCCATCTTGCACCCATGGCCCTCCTTGGCACCTGATCCCATTATCATCCCCCAGGGGGGGAACAATCAGAACTTGAACTCAGCCCCAACCTCTGCAAGACCGCCGCTTTCTTTTCCTCCTCTGATGCTGTCAATGTTCTTTTCTGCTACCAGTTTAGCCCCTAAGCCTTCAATCAACCTCCCTTCACCGCTCTGCTCCTCCCAAGCTCAGAAAGCCTGAAAACCTTGATAAAATGACAGATTGTGGGAACTCAGAGTTCAGGCCTCAGAGTGACCAGACTGGTCCAGAAACAACTCAAACTCAGCAACCTGAACTCAGGTTGGAACTTGGGCTCAACACTCCTGTCAGTGATAATTCCCTACATTCTGGGTAATAAGAATACACCCACAGAACCACCATGAAAAGTGATTTCATGGGAAAGTTCATTTTGAGTGTTAAGCAACTGATCTAGAAATGGTTCTTTAGAAGAGAAACCACTTGTGATTGTGGAGCCACCTGCAAGGGAGCTAACACTATTTAAGACAGTTTTGCTAATTCACTAAATTTGACTTGCAGAACATTATCAGAAACCTCAAATCTGTCATAAACCCTACAAAAATTCATCCATTCCAAATATTATCGAATGTGTGCTGCATGCCAGACATATTTCAAGCACTGGGGATAGAGAAGGGAACCCTGGCCTCAGGCATCTTCTAGTCTAGGGGGAGAGTGACACAAGTCAATGCCAGGATGAACAGTTCAGAAAAGACACTGATTCGGGACTGGTAATGGTGAGAAAGAGTTACCTCAGGGAAATGCTCAGGGAAGATATTTCCAAGGAGGTGACATTTGAAGAATGGTAAGAAACTTGGGGAAGACTTGGGTCAAACATGTTCTGGGCACAAGGGGCGAGGACTTCAAGGAAGAACAAGCCAGCTATGTCCAACCCATATGATTGGGCAATTTTTTTTAAGAATCAAAATTGGTAATTAATTACTTGCTTGCTAAAATGTTATTCCACTTCTCCCCTTGTCAACAAATATGATTTCCATGATGGAGATATCCAGAGAGAGAGCAAGAAAGAGAACACAAGGAGATGGTATTGATCAGCACCCCTGTTTCTCTCTTCTAAAAATTATAGTAGATTCCTAAACAGGTGGTACCAAGAAAGGTAAATTGGTTTATTGAAACAATAACTAAGCCAAGTAATATGATATACTGATTTTTTTATCCAGATCTAAAATGTCTAGCTAGGCTGTTATTTCTGAGAGTAGTTGGAAAATATTTAAATGTGTGGTTTTTGTTTTTTGCTTTTTTTTTTTTTTTTTTTACCACTGAGGATAAAAAGATACTAGTCCCTAACATAGTTTTAACTTACACTTCAAGTGAGGATTTACAGAAGTCAGTAAATAAAATATTTAAAGGCATACTCAAGGTACAAACCTGAGCAACAATTCTAATGAACACAACTGCACTCGGCCCCAAATGAAAGGTACCAACTAAAAATGGCAAACCATAAACTCAGTATGACACAAATGTAGAGGCTGGGTGGCATGGTGATGCCTCCCTCTTATGTTTGTGTGGTTCTTCTTTCCCAGCTCTCATAGGGATCTGACAACTTCATCTTATTCAAAGGGGGAAACATGGAAGAAGGACTTGAAACCAACAAGCCAGGCTCTGGGCTCGTCCCAGGAGCTGTCTGGCAAACTTCAGGCACACCTCTTTCTTTCCCAGCCCTTCCCTAGCTTCTTGGAAAAGACACGACCCTGTGTTCATGTAGTCTTTCATTCAACTTGGTGGCTGATTTTGAGTAGTAGTTCTCAAGCCTCTTCTTTTTAAATATTGGAATCTTTTCCTGGTGAAATCTTACACAGAACTCCAGTAAATGAAACCACAGCTCCTCTGGCTGTGATGCTTTGCCTTCCCTCCGGGCATCCATGGCCTGCATCTGTAGATCAATATTTGCAAACCTCAGCTTGTGGCCTTTAGTAGGCCACAAGCAGAATACTTTAATGAAATAAAACAGGATAAAAAATAGAGTATTCCATACATAGTAAAGATACGTGTTATTTTGTGGGGCAAAATTGTTATATTCAACAAATACTCAATGCCTATATAATGGACATTAAAATCAGGTGAACAAAACAGATAAAAGCTCTTGTCGTAATGGAACTTATATTCTAGCATGATATTAATACATATATATTAGTATATATACATATACATATAGATGTATCTATAAAAGAGAGAGAGAAATAAGTTTGAAAGCCACTGGTATAGCTAATCACTTAAACATATCCTGAAGTTCATGATTTGTGTCAGAGTTGTTTTAACGTTACTTGAAAATCTGATAGCTCGAGAATATATTCATGCATCTGTAAGCTTAACACATACCATTCATTCAGTGGAATTTTAAACCATTTAATGATACTGTCAATAGCCCAGCTTGTCAATTGACCAAATCTCTTTTTGAGAATCAAAAATCAAACCACTATTGCCCAGACCAATGCACTGACACCAGAGGAAGAAGGGCTGTGGTCTGTGGAAGGGTTCTCAGTACATAGCCTAAACAGGTGGCCAGAACTGGAGTTGAGGGCACCTGTAAATCAAATGTCCTCAGTGCTGTGTGAATGCGCATAAGGAAGGACATTTCTCTGATCTTGAGCAACTTTCATTTCTTAACTCAAGGTCATCTTTCTCTTTTAACATGTTGAGACCCTGCCGCTGGTAGTGATCTCTCCCTTCAGTAGTTAGCCCTTTGTTACAACTTTTGCCACAGCAGATTTGTCAAATTGTATTGTGCACACAAATCACCTGGAGAATCTCATTAAGGTACAGGTTCTGGTTCAGTAGGGTTAGAGCAGGTCCCGGGATACTGCATTTCTTTTTTAAAATTTTAAAAATGTTTATTTATTTTGAGAGACAGAGAGAGAGAGAGAGACAGAGTGCGAGCGGGGGAGGGGCAGAGAGAGAGAGGGAGACACAGAATCCGAAGCAGGCTCCAGGCTCAGCCCAGAGCCCGACGAGGGGCTTGAACTCACCGACTGTGAGATCATGACCTGAGCTGAAGGCAGATACTGAACTGACTGAGCCACCCAGGTGTCCCTGGAATACTGCATTTCTAACAAGCTCTCAGGTGACCACGCTGTGAATAGCAAAATGGCAGCACGCGTGCGCGCGTGCACACACACACACACACACACACACACACACACTCCGCATGTTCTGAGGGCAGGGACTGTGACATATTCATCTCTAGCTGACGAGCAGTAAGGAACTATATAGTTTATGTTCTAGAAAATTATGTAGAAAATTTAGTGATTAATCGCAAGAGATTTTTGTATTTCAACCATTTGGACTAAAACATTTTGAAATGATGGAATAAGTGCTGATGATTTATGTCAAACATCAACTCTCCATATTCTACTTGCAGTCTTCATCACTTTATTAGTTCATAGTCTTCATGAGCACTATGAAACATGAAAACGCTGCAGCACCAGGGTGGAAACGCCCCTTTGTAAGAAATGTTTATTTATAAAATACATACAAAAATAAAAAAATTGGGGTATATTGGGAGCCTGGCTGGCTCAGCTGGTGGAGAGTGTGGCTCTTGATCTGGGGGTCATGAGTTCAAGCCCCACGTTGGGCATAGAGCTCACTTAAAAAAATACATAAAGATCGATATATTTAAAAATTTTTTAAAGAAGAATTGGGGCATATTTATTTCCATTATAGAAATTCATTTACATGAAAAAATTCATCTTTAAGACTTCTTTAAATTAGAAGCTGTAACCTATACAGAAGTAAGCAGAATTCAGTCCATAGGCATGTTTTATTTATGTGTCTTAAAATCATTTATTTGCCAACAGTTAAAAATAGGGTGATTTCACATAAACATTAATCCAGATATATAAGTCCTCTTGAAAAATTAGAAAATCCTGAATTACTGGGTCCTCCGACCCTCACTGAATTAGGAGAGGTTGTCACTTCTAGACAAGATGTGCACTTTCCACTGATGTCATTACCCTTCTCTTGAAAGGGGGTCTGCAAATCCTACATTACATAGTAAGGTCTCTTTATAGATTTATGTTCTGATTTGAATTGTGTCAGTTCATCAAACACGTATCTTTCCCAGAATATATTCGTTGCTTAAAAATATCTTCAGATATATTGTTTACTTTGACATTCGAAAAGATGCTCTTCCACTTTTCATCCATCTGCAAATGTGTTCTAACGAGCAGGATACTAATTTCCTTCATATTTGACTTCTCTCAATTGGTCAGCCTCATCTTTTTCCCTTAAAAATATGTATACTCTGGGGCATCTGGGTGGCTCAGTCAGTTAAGCATCCAACTTCAGTGCAGGTCATGATCTTGCCGTTCATGAGTTCGAGCCCTGCATCGGGCTCTGTGCTGACAGCTCAGAGCCTGGAGCCTGCTTCAGATTCTGTGTCTCCCTCTCTCTCTGCCCCTCCCTCTCTCTATCACACACACACACACTCTCTCTTTCTCTCTCTCAAAAATAAACACTAAAATTTTTTTTTTAAATAAAAATATATATACTCTATTTTGTAATGGAGTGTGTATACACACACACACACACACTCTATTACAAATGCATTTCTATCTATTAAAACACTTAATGGAAGTAGATGATAAATAGAAACTCATTTCGAAAATCGGTGGTGAAAATTATACCTTTCAATATTAGAAAGTTTACAAGGCTTCATCATGTTTCTCCAACATAAATGATTTCATTATAGGCACTGGATTTCATTGGTCCACAATGTCTTTTTATGAAAATGCTTTCCACCGATGGCTAGGCAACTTCCATGCTATGTGTGCTTTGTAAAAGGAAGAAGGCAATGCCACCCAACACATAACTACGTTATGCTGGATACAGCTAAATTCAACTTTACTTAGAAAGTGTATGTCCTTCTGACTCCTCTTGGAGTATGTAAGCACACTCCCCAGGACATTTGTACTTGCTGTTTCCTGCCCTGGCATACTCTTTCCTCAGATATTCACATGGCTTACCTTCAACCTTTTTCTCAGTCTCTATTCATATGTCTTTTCCTCAGAAAGACCTGGCTGAGCCATCATAAAATAGCAGCCAAACCACTAGCTTCAACGTAACCTGCTTTATTTTTCTCACTATCATGTATTACCACCTGACATACATTTACCAATATCTGTTTCTACTTCCATGTCCCTTTCCATGTCCCTTAACCCCCATGAAGAAAGGGACTTGGTTTTTTCTTAATGTTTATTTATTTTTGAGAAAGAGAGAGAGAAAAACAAAAACAATGTGAGCGGGGGAGGGGCAGAGAGCGAGAGACAGAATCTGAAGCAGGCTCTGCACTCTCAGCACAGAGCCTGGCACGAGGCTCAAACTCACGAGTTGCAAGACCATAACCTGAGCCGAAGCCCAATGCTTAACCAACTGAGCCACCCAGGCACCCCAGAAAGGGACCTGTTGTATTCCAGGATCTTGATTGGTGCCTGGAACTTTGTAGGAAAGATCTGACGAATGAATGATGCCGTATGGCTCTGAATAACTATAATTCTGTTACTCCTGTTCTAACATTCACCATTTGAAAGGGAATGAATAATCATTATAGACACATACCCATGACATTTCCCCACTTGAGGGCAGGTATCTCTGAAGAGGGAAGCGTAATAACCCCACAAAGTGGGTATTTTTTCCTGTCTTCTATTTGTTAGCGTTTTTTTTTTTTCTATTTTCTGTCTGTTTTTGGACACACTGCATCATCCTACGAACCAAATGTGGAATCCTATTCTCTGAGCACTTTTTTTTCAAATATGATTTTATGTGATGGTTTTATAAGGAAAACATCTATGTGTCATTCAGATCTCCTTTTTGCATTTATCAGCACAGAAAGGGACGAGTCCCAACCCCCAAACACACCACATCATAGCACATGACAGCCTTCACCTAGGATGACCGCCTCCTCTTTATCAGAAAGTCATGCAAGGAAAGCCAGGGGTGAACAAGAATGCCAAAAGAACTTTGATTCTTTTTCTGAAATGCTTTAACTTGGTATTTGTCTGTGTTGTGAACATATCCAACCCCATTAAGGCGAAACATCAAGGATTCAGTGGCTAACTTCTCAGAAAATGTTGACACAATGGCGACATTTTGAGAAAACAAGAGCCTATGTCTAAAGAGCACATCAAGGAGCAGATTCAAAGCAAGTTCAGTGAATTGACCAAGCTTTTTACCCTTCTCTGGAGTCCTTTCAGAGCAACCTAGCTTATCAGTGAGCTGAGCTGCCAGGAACATATATCCTGGAGGCTGAAATAGACAACTCATTTTCATTCTAATGTGGTGATAGTATAGAAGTGACTCCTGCACTCATGCAACTCATTTTGTCATCCTTAACTTGAAAAAATAACTTATTTCTCTCTCAAAGATGATACCCTCTCCGTGTCATGTTACAAGTAGGTAGGCCTCTGAAGTGCTTTAGAAAAACAGTACTCTGAGAATATTCAATATAGAGAGTCCTTAAACAACTTACTATATGTATAGATTCCAGAAGATTTAGCATATTGCTATGATCTACCATTCACTGGGGACAAGACACATGGAGAAATCGCTATTATGCTACAGTGACACATGAATTCCCAGAAACATTCTTCTACACAAAGAACAGATAAATGTATAATTACACAAAGTAAATGTTTTAGAAGTTTCTTTAGAAAAGAGAGAGGGTGTATGTCAACCAAGTAACATAGGTTTAGACAGTATGCTGTGAATTGTCAGCAAGAACTCACTGAAAGGAACATTCACATCATGTTTGATGTTGAATCCCTTTGCACCTTGAACACATGCACTCATTTGTCCTCTGAAATCTACACTTCGGTACTTCAAATTCCATTCTGGATAGTACCACCAGCCAGAAGATAGCCTCATGTCAAAGTATCACCAAGTGAGGATTTCCGAGGACACTGCTCCCCACTCGCCAACTGCATGTCTTCTTTTGAAATTCTCTAATTTGGAGAACACGTCTCCAAAGAGGAAACCAGATGGAGTTCGAAAATTTACAAAATTATTGAACATGCTTATGATGAAAATGGAATATCATTGTTACTTATTATTTCCCCAGGATGACATTTATATTCCAGGAACCCTGCAATATACACCATTACCTGAATGTCCGTCTTGTCTCAAATACATTGAGTCTACTTCTGCTTAATTTCTGCCCAGTTGCGTGCGTGTAATAGACAAGACCTTTTAAATCACGCACACATGTAGGTGGCAGGTACTATGTCAAGAGGTATAACATTTTTTTTAAAGGAAGTTGGGCCATCAGTTTTCAAAGAAAAGATTTTTAAAACCCGCTTCAGATAAGAGTGTAAACCTTTGGAAGACGGGCATCTTTTAGAAACCATGAAGGCTAAGAAACAGGAAAAAAATACAACTATTAAAATGCACATACACTGCTAGCCGGCACTGTTGTGACAGCCAGAGGTATCAGCGTCAGTCAATTATCTTCACAAATGCCTCTTGTGCTAATGAGCACTCACAAAAATCAGCAGACTTTTCTGGCAAGGAGAAAAGATCAGTTTCATTGCTTGCAGAACTAATTCAGGGTACAAAAGTGAAGGCTCCCCCGATCGCTGCCTCTTTTACTGCTCCTTTTGTAAAGGCTTTTGATGTGTACTGAAGAGCTGGGCCTGTGTTTGGGCCTCTTCGTCTCCAGTTCATTGCCTGCCATTAACATACATATCCATATGAAAAGTTCGGTAAGTCACTAACAGCTGTCCAGAAAGGAGTTTGAGAACGATGGAGAAAAAGGACCTATTCCTTCTCAAAATGCTGACAATACTATTTAGCCCCTTTTTGGCAATGATATACCTAACTTTTTAAAGCCGCCTTTCACTCAAAAAGGGACTAGACATAATACAACATTCAAACACATAGTGGTTTTTCATTTTGAAACAGTCATTTGCTGTATTCAGGAAAAAAAAGTCTATAGTTACCAGATGCAAAGGAAATCCATCATTCATGATACATATGTATATGGCAGACACACACGCACATACACACACACGCGCGCGCGCACACACACACACACACACACACACTCCCTCTATATTGTTTTTGCAGGATGCTAAATAACCTCACATCTTCCATTTTGCCCAGAGGAAAACCCCCACAGCAGATGCTCATGAGAAGTTTTATGCCCACTACCTTCTTCAATTTATGACACTGACAGTTACCTATGGTCAATTTGTTACCAATGGATACTGTGTTAGTAGAAGAAAATACCATCAAAATTGCACCATAAAATTTTAAAAGGAGATTTAATAATTTGTCTCTAGATGAGTTGATGAGAACTCCTTTCAGGAAAAGAAAAAAGACCGGTTGGGAATGTATAGGTCATGGTTTTGAACACGGGGAATTCGTGTTACATGTTTTTCAAGTCTGATAAGACCACGGAAGCTAGCTGCCTAATTGGATGATTATGTCATATCCATGGTAAACAATTTTTAAAGAAAGTGCTAAAGGTCAGCTAATACACATCTTACAAGAGAGAAATAGTTAGCTTTCCTTTAAGAAGAGGTTCTGAAGGCCAGAGCGGGAAGAAATAGATTTTACATTGATGAAAAGGGATGCTTCCCAATCATTTGGTCTGTGGCTTAGTTTTGTCAAACTCAGAAAGAAACCATGTGATGGATAAATGCTTTTCCCCCACGCCCCGGAGTTCACGACCCTGGGGCCATCTCAAGGCACACATGGCACCCAGCATTTGCTGAGTCTGAGCTGGAAAGTGAGGGTAGGCAAATCTGTGTCAATTATCAAGGTCTGACATGGTTTATAATCAGGATCTTTCATTTTGCCTTTCTTTTCTTGCCTTTCTTTTTTCCTTTCCTCCTTCCTTTTTCTCTCTTTCCAAATCAGAATCAAAATGCTAGGGAAAACTACTAGCTCCCAATTCTGTGAAGAGTTTATTCCTGTAAGGATCCTCCCACCTCCAGAAACAGCTTGTGCTGTATAAAACCAAGACTTTAATCCCACTTGTTGCTTCCCCCCCAACCTTTCTTCATCTCCCCCCCCCCCCCCCCCCCCCGCCCCGGCCCCAGTTTCTATTCTCTTTTCCGCAGCATCTCTCCCAGATCCTAGTCGCTAAAAATCTTTAACTCTGCCTATTTTGATCTGAAAATTAAATCTTATTTATTATGCATCCTGTTTGTTGTCCTTGAAGAACACCAGCATTCATTTAAAGGGGTCCAGAATGACTTCTTAAACACATTTCTCTCTTTGCTGCAATTAAACAAAGTGGAGCTGTGATTAGTCCTCCACAGGGGGGAAAGAAAAAGACACCCTTGAATCAAAATGGGGGGACCTGGCTGGGCATTATTGCCTCACAATGCAGGAGTTTATTGCTGAAACCTGCTTATCCCCTAGCTCTGCACTCCATGGGAACTTCAGTCAGGTGGAAAGTTATTCTCTTCTCCGCCGAAGCAGCTTGAAGTATCGTAAGACCCGCTAAAGCCCCTAAAGCTCTTCCTCGT
Organism: Panthera leo; assembly: GCF_018350215.1. Taxonomy (NCBI): domain Eukaryota; kingdom Metazoa; phylum Chordata; class Mammalia; order Carnivora; family Felidae; genus Panthera; species Panthera leo. The sequence goes on along the minus strand of NC_056680.1, from coordinate 112,256,648 downwards.
AACTGAGACATTTAGGATAATCTTTATGAGAGTTTTGCACGAGCTTCTGCTTTTTGTTGCACTTAGAAGGAGAGTTAATGATGAGCGTTCACTGCTTCTCCTTCTCCTTCTCCTTCTTCTTCTTTTTTTTTTTTTTGAAATCTAAGCCAAAAAGCGCCTGTTTAAGTTAAGTACCACCTCCCTCCAGCCCTTGGGAAACCACTCAAGAGGGCTTTGCTTGGCTCTGTGTTCATGACACATAATGAAAACAATTTTACGCTGTGGAGGGAAGTATTGGGCAATTACTGATGTAACAGCCACCTGCAGTAGCGAGGCCTGGCTGCAGCATTGCGCGGTTCATGAATATTTTATGGTGTGATGTTATTTTGAATGGCTGGGGCAGGTGAAGGGGGCCGAGGGTGTAATAAGTAACTCTGCTGGAGGCTGTGTAGCGGCTCTGTTTCCCCGCAGAGCGCACAGTGTAACACCAAGAAGCATCCTGACCCCGCCTGGATCGACGCAAGGGCAGCTGAGGCTGAGGCAAGATGGTATGACAATTCATGGTGGGCACCCTTTACAAGCCCTTGTCTGCCGATTTTACACGCGATGTCCGGCTTGAAAAGCCCCGGCATCAGTCTTGTCTGATTTAATTTGATAAATTAAGTGTGGATAAGGATTAAATGAGAATTTTGTAATGGAGAAAGCTTGTCCTTACTCTCTAATCCAGTTAAGATAGTATGGGAGAGACCCTATAAAATATAGAGCGACGGCTTGAGAAAGCAAAGTAAAAGAGAGAATCACTGGTCACTTCAGCGATGTTATGTCCATGTAGAAGTTGAAAGAAAATGCTACTCTCGCTTTCTGGTGTTCGCGTGTGAAATACACACCCTCTGCGTACCAAGAGATGTACCATCATATACACACGTTTTATGGAGGACCTAGAAATATAAGAGAGAAACAGGGATTTCAACATGTTTTACATAATAAAATATGGCTATCGAGAATTGTTCCTGAAAAGGTGGAATATTTGGAGTATCATTTCCTTTTTCAAATGTTATTTTCCTAACAGGAAATGTCAAGATTTAAACTTGGGATCGTCGCATAAAGAATACATTTCCAGCATTTCAGACTTTCTGATTCTTCCTACTGGCATATTTAAGATTCCAGGCACAAAAATCATATTGTATATGACCAAGATATAAACAGTGCAAAAATTATTTTATTTGACAGTTATATTTCTATAAAATGGAATGGTATAAACAAATACTAGTTATCTAGACAGTTGATGGAAGTTCAAAACAATGCCATGTGAGACTCTATTAAAATTCTTTTTAAAATGTGTGTGTGTGTGTGTGTGTGTGTGTGTGTGTGTGTGTGTGTGTGTTTGTTTTTAGAATGGTGTGCTTTTGAGGAAGTGCTTGGGAAGGCTGTACATTAGACTTCAGGCTGAATAGCTTTGCCGTAGAGATCATGCTTAGAAAAAGATACAAAAGATTTGCAGAATCCTTGGACACAAACTGGCAGAAAGAACGGAAATCCTCAACAGAAGCACAGAAGGCAAATGTAGCCAACTAGACATTCTGAGAATAATGTGAGGCAACAGAGGAGTTACCGGTGACAATTTTAAGATTATAAAAGATAACTCTTTAATTTCTGTAAGTGATGGTTTCATAAGTGCGCTTCTACATTTCATAACATCAATTTAGAGTTTATACCAGAATGAAGTAATGTGGTGATACGTTAAATTTTCTACTTTAACATTCACCTTATCGTAGAACACTGACGTACCACTGCTTCTGATGGTTGACAATCCCATTTGCATTTCAAAAATTATAAAGTCAGGATGACAAAATGATAAGTGTTTATACAATCTGGGCACAAGCCACTTTATCAAATGGCAGTATATTACCTAAATTCTAATCTTATTATTTAGTATTGGCATTCCTATCTACTATGTCCATTGAAAGAATTGTCTCAGCTTGCTTGAATATGCCATTTATCCTCTATACATAAGGTACGATGTCAGTCCTTTTTAAAATATTGGTACTTTTCATTAACAAAGAGGAAATGATGACATCAGATGATCTTGATAAATCATGTCACTAAGAGCCACCTCTCTCTACAAGCAGGGTGAATTCAAGAGAAATGAAATAAAATCGTAAATAATGTTAATATAATAATATTAATAGAAATTAACATACATTCAAGAAATTCCAAAATATTTAATTTTGTCTCACTATATATATTTTTCCTGCCTCATAATGCATGTTAAAGGTGCCCTGATTTAGCAATTTTATAAAGATCAAATTATAAACATGCAGTAAATTTCAGATTCTTGTAATTAGATTTTTAGCTTAAGAGATGTTAAACTCTGTATGTAAACGACATTATTTAAAAGCCTGTCTTCTAAAAGAAAATTGCTGTTTGACAATTCTATAGAATATTGAAGAAAGGTAATTACACTGCTCTGGTTGTTAAAGATGCAGGTGTTGAATAAAGTCACTGCTTCAGCTTTTGCAAAAAAAAAAAAAAAACTCCAACGAGGAAGAGAAAGAAGTGTGAGGACATGACCCCAAATCCAAATCTTTATCCTCAGAATATTAGAATGTTGGTTCACACTGTTTCCCTCTCCTCTCATAGGTGATATGATAATGATCAGAAGAAAAAAATTCCCAGCCAACGCACTGATGCAGAGAAGCTGTGAGGAGAGAAAGATTTCTCTATAAAATTCACACGGAGGGGTGTCTGGGTGGCTCAATGGGTAAAGCATCTGACTCTTGGTTTTGGCTCAGGTCATGATCTCACGGTTCACAACTTTGAATCCTGCATCAGGCTTTGCAATGTCATTACGGAGCCTGCTTGGGATTCTCTCTCTCTCCTGCCCTCTTTACCCCTGCCCCACTTGTGCTTTATCTCTCTCTTTCTCTCTCTTTCTCTCTCTCTCTCAAAATAAATAAATAAAACAACTTAAAAAAATTTTTTTTAATTCACATGGGTACTGTTATTAGATACTGAAATAAAACATCAAGCGCAAAATGGGAGGAGGGCATTAAAAAAAAATAATCAAGTGCCATATAATAAAATAGGGGCCCCAAAAAATGACTACAGCAAAAACTGGTCTTGACTGACCCAGTTTTACAGAAATGCTTAGGGCTTTAACATTCATTTACTTACTCAAGTACAGGTAACATTCCTAGAGGCAAATTTAATTTTGAGAATTACAAATTTAATTAAACTCTTATCTAAATTACTTAACTCTAATGTCTTGTACTATTAAGAGATGTCGGGCCTAGAGAAACCCTCAATGTTTTTATTTTGTTGCAGAGTAAAACATTTGTAATGAACAGTGGATGTGGAACACTAAGAGTGCACACACACACACATGCACACAGATGCGTCCCGAGTGGTCAGTGTTAGAGGGAGAGGATGTTCTAAGGGGTATTTAATCCCTTAGTTCAACAGCAACCAAAAGGCTTGTTCTGAGTTTGAATACATACAAAGTTTCCAAAAGACATTTATGTCATCCTTTCCACTGGATGAGGAATAGAAGTTAACAGATAAAAATACAAGACAAGTCAATAAAAAGACAAAGCAGACACAAAGGTTCTAGGTGTAGGGTACTTTATTCTCCTCTTTAGCCTTTCCAGATGCTTTTGGAACAGATACTTAGAATTGTGTTTGAATTGAAAAAGAAAACATGGGAGTCATGATGTTTTTTTTAAGTCTCCAAACTATTCCTATATTTTTAAAAGAAATTTAAGAAAACAACAAGAAAGTCAGCCATTTTCTCTTACTCCTGTTGAAAATATACCCAAAGAATCCTTCCCATGCTCTTAATTGTAGTAAAGGTCTTTGTCTCTATTCTCTTTCCCCTGACAATGTTTTGTCTTCTACCCAAGAGCTGAAGTCCCATGCCTTCTTTGCATCTTTTTTCAATGTCTCCAGCCACTGAACTCCTACAGTACTTACTGCTTATTCTTTAATTAATGTGTACTTGCACCATTATGCAACTTTCAAATATATGATGGGTTACAATGCAAGCAGCGTCCCTAGAGTTGTGAGTGGAGAGTGGCCCCTGAATACAGAGAGTGGTCTCTGTAGTATAGCTCCTACCTCCTTGATGACAAAGGGTTTATTTTTAAAAATACTTTTTTTAAGAGTTTTTTTCATGTTTGTTTATTTTTGAGAGAGAGCAGATGTGCAAGGGAGGGGCAGAGAGAGAGGGAGACAGAATCTGAAGCAGGCTCCAGGCTCCAAGCTGTCAGCCCAGAGCCTGACAATGGGCTTGAACCCAGAAACCGTGAGATCGTGACCTGAGCCTAAGTCTGATGTTTAACTGACTGAGCCGCCCAGGCACCACCAAAGGGTTTATTTTTCAGTCCCACCCCTCTGCCATACTTCCTTAGTGCTCTTCCCATAACTGATGGTCAATTGAAATAAACTCACTGATTTGAAACTATTCTATTTCTCCCTCTTTCCATTTTTATATAGCAGCCTGGGTTTACAAAGCACTTTCCACAGATAACTCCTGCTCAATCCCCACCACAGCCTGGTTAGAACAGCAGGGAAAGACTTCTATCCTGACTGCACACGTTAAGGAACTGAGACTCTGAAAGGGGTAGCATCCAAACTTGAACTCTGTCTTGTTGACTCCCAATCCAGTGCTCTTGCTACTCTCTCATGTTGCCTCTCCCTTTGGTGCCTGTCTCACACAGTTTTGAGTCATCAGAATTTAAAGAAGTAAAAAGCACCTACATACTGGCTAAGGCAGAGTTTGGGGGGAGTCTGAGGCAAAGGGAGTGATGAAAACAGCTGCCGCTATATTGTCTTTCTTAAAACCAGGGCTAAGTCTGTGCTGGGCAGGGGATGTGGGGAGTAGAACAGCACTGTGGTTGATGGACTGGATGACTCGAGGGTCCTTTGAAGCAAGTAGGTCTTAGAGCTCCCAACTACCTCTTAGTGACACCTATTACTGAGAAAAACCAAACACCTGCCAGGGAAATGTGGTCATAATGGTGATAACTTTAGGCACTAGGTAGTTTACCTTCTCATGAACAGACATGCTGTCTGAGAAACTTGATGGGCAGAAAATTTGAAGCTGCTTCTATGGTACTTGCACAAAGGAAACTGGCTTTCAGCTAATAATGAAAACATGTGGGTTATGATTTCTCCTTTGAAGTCCAACTTCCCCAAAACTAGACTTCAGGAAATAGCATGTAGGTGTCATGTAAGTTTTATTAACCTGTATAGAGCTCTTGGCCCCCAGGATTTATGCTACATTTTTTTTAGGACAGCGAAGCTGCACCATTTCATGTGAACAACATCCTTGGTCTACACTACACCAGAATTCTAGCACATTCTGTAGTTTTCTGAAAAATGCCAAGTCCTACTTCTCTGAACTTATCTCACCCTACCTTTGTTCTTGCTCTTTGCACACCAGCCTCGTGGATTATTTCTGTTCCTCAAACATGTGAAATTGGTCCCCACCTTAGGATCTGGGCACTTGCTATTTTTGTGGAGGGGAATGCTTTTTGCCTAGGTGATCTTGCTGGCATTGCCTTTTTATCAGATGGAAAATCACTCCTCAGAGAGAGGTCCACTTATAGTTGTCCCTCAATTGTCACAGGATCTTATTTCATACTCGCGGTTTTAGGTTTTAGGCTTATAGAAAAACTGAGCGGAGAGCACAAAGTTCCTATGTATCCTTCCTCTCTCTCCCCCATCCTCACACCGTTTCTCCTATTAACCCCATCCTACACTAGTATAACTCGTTTGTTATGATTAATGAACCAATATTGATACATTATTATTACTAAAGTTTATCATTTATTCAGATTTCCTTAGTTTTTACCTAACGTTCTTCTCTGTTCCAGGATCCCATCCAGGATAACATATTCCACTTAGTAGTAATTTGTTACACTTTTGACTTTCATGTTTATTCATGTCTCTGCTGTGACAGTTTCTCAAATTTTCCTGGTCTGCCTTTAAAAAAAATTTCTAATTTTTAAATGTTTATTTATTTTTGACAGAGAGAGAGAGAGAGAGAGAGCATGAGCAGGGGAGGGGCAGAGAGGGAGACACAGAATCTGATGCAGGTTCCACACTCTGAGCTGTCAACACAGAGCCCAACACAGGGCTCGAACTCATGAACCACGAGATCATGACCTGAGCCGGAGTCAGACGCTTAACTGACTGAGCCACCCAGGCGCCCCCTGGTCTGCCTTTTTGACTGCTGATTGCCAATGCTGAAAACAGTGCCAACCCTAAACCAGGTATTCAAAATATTTGCAGAGCATGTGTAAATGAATTAATAGCTTGAGTGAGGAATTCACAATTAGTATTACGTTATTTGGCATTTGTTTAACACTTTCCAATTTGCAAAATAAACTCATTTATCTTATTCATTATCCTGATAATCTTGTGAGGGGGGCCAAGGGGACACATATTATTCTCTAAAAGACGAGACCTAAAGGTTACAGAAGTTAGTGAATTGCCTTTGATACAGGAAAGCTGATATCACACCCTCAGTTCTCTGATGATTCTATTCTTTCTAGTACCTCGTGGAGAGGGTGGACCAAGAAAGAAAATACCATTGCAGCCAATTTTATCTTGGGTGGTGGGTAAATCAAATGCCAAAAGCCTCTATAATTTTCACCAAAATAAATAAAACAAAACTTGAATAAACAAGCACAACATACAATAGATAGGATACAAGGCAGATTTACACTTGACTCTAAAATTAGGTCAAACTGACTTTACAGATATACTTTCTTCAACATACAAGTAAACTTGTATTTGTTGAGTGAATGTTTAATGACTCTTAATTGCATGTATCTTGTTAAGGTTTAATTAGAAGATGTAACTTATTAGCCTAAGGCAAAATTTCAAGAAGCACCATAGGAGGATTGCTATAGCTTTGGTAAAACATGTTATACTTGTTAATCCTGGTAAAGGTAACAGTTAGTGGGATGTCAATTAAACAATTACTTAATTTCTGGTGTTATAGAACAATCAAATGTTTAAAAGGTAGAAATCTAAATTCTCAGATTTTTATAGGAATTACTTCTTTATCATAAATAATGGTATACACTCTTACAGCTGGAAGGGACTTCTGTAATTTAACCTGTCATTTCACAAGTGAGGATGCAAAAGGTGAAAGAAGTTGAGTAATTTCCCAAAATCAACATTAACCAGGTTGATGGTAAGAAGAGGGTTTTGATCTCACGTATTTTGGCATTCATTCCAGTGTTCTTTTCCTTGCTCAAATTGTACGTCTAATGCCTCCATCAAGGTGTGAATTGAGTTGATATTCTAAAAACAAAACTTGGCTCTTTAATGTAAGGGTAACTACTCATATCCTTCTAAAAAGTGATGGGTCAATTCTTAACGATGAGCAAATACTGTTACGTCTACCTATCAAAACTGTACTGGATGAAAAAGGGCATGATCCCCAAAATTTTATGGAAAGCTATAAAGGAGAAGTAACATACCTGTGTCAATCAACCTACTGCATATTCATTATATTCCTCCTCGAGAGAAAAATTAGCAACCTTTGTGGATACTTCTGAAATAGAAAAAATATTCTAGAATAAGGAAATATTTTAGATTACAAATCAATACTTGCCATATTTGAGGGACACAATAATTAAAAATACCATTATAAATAAGCAAGAAACACAAAGGGCTCTGTCCATGATAAAGAACAGGTAGGGGGCGTCTGGCTGGCTCAGTCAGTTAAGTGTCCCAACTTTGGCTCAGGTCATGATCTCACAGTTGTTGGGTTTCAAACCCAGGTCGGGCTCTGAGCTGGCAGTGCAGTGCCTGCTCTGGATTCTCTGTCTCCTCTCTCTGCCTCTCCTTCACTTACACACACACACACACACACACACACACACACACACTCTCTCTCTCTCTCTCTCTCAAAAATAAATAAACATTAAAAAAAAGAATGGGTGGGACTCAATACTCCTGTTACCATCTTCCTGTACTGCAGGAATTTATAATCCAGCAGCCACACCTATGTAAAGCTGGTGAATGTTATTTTTCAGCACCACTTGAGATGCATTGTGCCTCCTGACCTGATTAAAAAAGCTTATTTGAAGGCAAATGCTATCACTTAAAATGTTATATGGCATTTGGTGATGTTGAGTAGGTTTGTGTCATAAGAATGGGAAAACCCTACTGATTCAGGGAAAGACACAGAAGAAGGTTTTTGTTGTTTTTGCTAATAAATTGAGTTACTTCAGACTTCTGACCAATCAAGTTATTGAAAACCAATGTGCCTGGTAGAGATGATAGCCTGGATGAAATAAAGAAGCCCATAAATAACTGTGATAAGGTTCCTGGGGTGATGTCACAACTTTACTTTGTCCTACCAGCCATGGTATCAAGAGAGCCTAGGTCATGGTGAGGGGAAAGCAAATCCCCCATAATGTAGGAAAGTAGCAGCTACTGATAGAGTTAGGCTGTGACATGCCTTCTTATTTAATGAACTAATTTATTTATAGGTAATGGATGTTATTTTTTTCACAAACACAGTCACAGACTGGTTGACTTTTGTTAAGAAACTAAGAGATGCAAGAAATGTTGAGGTATTTGGTCAGGGACAACATCTGAGCTGTCTACAGCCAGGGTACTGCAGAACCCTGCTGATAAAGTATCCACAAAGGTTGCTAATTTTTCTCTCGAGGAGGAATATAATGAATATGCAATAGGTTGATTGACACAGGTATGTTACTTCTCCTTTATAGCTTTCCATAAAAATTTGGGGATCATGCCCTTTTTCATCCAGTACAGTTTTGATAGGTAGACGTAACAGTATTTGCTCATCGTTAAGAACTGACCCATCACTTTTTAGAAGGATATGAGTGGTTACCCTTAAAGAGCCAACTTTTATTGGCTCAGATAAATTAGTTATGGAGTTTTCTCTATGTCTTTGGTTTGGGAGGGAGAAAGAAAGTCAGAGGCATAGTTATTGCTGACAAGAAATTTACAATTAAATCTTAGACTATAAATTAGGGAGCTCTCTTGTGCGACTGTGGGCAGACCACCTAACTTTTCAATCTCTGTTTGTTGCAAGAATAAAATAAGAGAGATTTGCTCTTAGAACAATCATGGCCTAATGTTTAAGACCATAGGCTTTAGATCAAGACCAAACTACATTTGATTCTTCATCAATGTTTACTAATCATGTGATCTGGGCAAGTGATTTAACTTTTCTATGGTCCCTGATAGGTAGAAGTGTTCCATAAATGGTAGCCATTGTTAATAAGAATTACAGGTCAGTTTTATTAAACACAAACTAATCAGAGAGTTGTATATCAGTACCAAGAAATTTGTCAGCTTGTTACTATAAATAAAAGTTTTCCAGGATAATTCATGAAAGAGATGCATTCTGTAGGAGAAAGAAGGAAATGTGTCATGTTTTATGAAAACCGTAAACATGCACCTCTTAACAGAGCTGTGGCATACTGTGGAGATAACCGTATGGCAGGTGTACCGCAATAGTACAGGGGTGTTCATGGCTGATTATTTGAAATAGCAAAGATTTGGGAAAAACGTAAATTTTTCTAATAAAAATTATAATTACTAGCTTATTGTGTTGACTGTATTCTAAGTATTATTGTAAGATTTTTAAGTTAATAATTTGTTTCCCACAAAACCTCTATGAAGTAGATAGCATTTTCATTCTCACTTAACTATAGTCATGTCAAAGAACTTATGTATATTTATATGTACTGTCCTGACATGTTATTGTTCATACAAAAATAAACAAGATTCAAAACCCCATTTCTCTGTCTCTTTCTCTCTCACTCTCTCTTTCACACACACACACACACACACACAAACACACGCACGCACACACGCACACACGTGGTCATATTGAATTTAAAGAATTAACCTAAGGGGCACCTGGATGGCTCAGTCAGTTAAGCATCCGACTTTGGCTCAGGTCATGTCTCACAGTTTGTGGATTCAAGCCCCGCATCAGGCTCTGTGCTGACAGGTCAGAGCCTGGAGCCTGCTTCTGATTCTGTGTCTCCCTCTCTCGCTGTTCGTCCCCCACTCATGCTATCTCTCTCTCTCTCTCTCTCAAAAATAAAAACATTTTAAAAAAAGAATTAACCTAATAATATATTTCTTACAAAAGACTCAGTTTAAATATAATGACACTGAAAAGCTAAAAGGATAGGAAAAGATATACCACTGTATTTCCAATATCAACAAAAAAAATAAGAAATAAAATATTAAAAATATTATCTACAAAAGAATAAAGTATACCAAGTCTTCTGTAGCAAATCAAAGAGAAGATATTTAAAAGTTCTATACTAAATTCTACAAAAAACTATTAAGATCAGTTAGAGAAGACCTCAATAAATGGAGGCATATACCATGCCAATGGATTAGAAGACTGAATAGGATAAAGATACTGCTTCTCCCAAAACTGATCTATAGAGTCAATGTAACTTCAATGACTAACCCCAGCTGGTGTGTGCATATGTGTGTACCGCATGTGTGTAATTTGAAAACATGATGCTAAAATGAATGCAGAATGTAAAGGGTTAGGAAATAACCAATGCACTCTTGAAGAAGAATATAACTTGAAGATTTACACTACCAGACGTGGTAATGACTAATAAATTGGGATTGGTTCAAGGATAGACAATAAACCAATGGAATAGACTAGAATTCAGACACAGATCCAAAGACAGAGGGTCACCTGATGTTTGACAATGCTGACACGACAGTGCAATGGGGAAAGGATGACAATTATTTTTTTCAATAAATGGTGCTGGGTCAATTGGATATCCATTTGGAAACAAACGAATGTTGAACCTTTTATCTCCCACCATCCACAAAATTCAATTCTAGTTGGATTGTAGATCTAAATGTGAAAGGTAAAAAAATAAAGCTTTTAGGAGAAAACTTAGGAGCATATGTCATGACCTTGGAACAGGAAAAGATTTCTTAAACAGGGCACAAAAACACTAATCATAAAAGGAAAAAAAAGAGGATAAATTGGATTACATTAAAATTAAGAACTTCTGGTCATCAAAAGACATTGTTAAGGGAGAGAGAAAGCAAGCCAGAGTGAGAGAAATTATTTGCAGTAACATATCAGACAAAGAATTTTATGCCCGGGATATAAAGTACTCCTACAAAATAACAAATGAAAACAAACAGTCCAACACAAAAACGGATAAGACGGCATGGCAAGGAACAAAAGATAACCAAATGGCCATTGGAAAACAGGGGAATGCAAACATGAACTGCAATGAGACCTTTTCATGCCCACCGGAACAGCTGAATGGGAACACAAGCCACCCGAAGAACAGCAAGGACATGCAGAGACTGAAGCTAACGTACACTTCTGACAGAAGTGCAAAGTGGTACAATCACCCTGAAAAACTATTTGTCAGTATCAACCAAAGTTGAATACGTACATTCCTATAAAAGCATAACCAGCACTTTGTCCTGTGACCATATGAATAAGCACACATATCGCTCACACAGAAATGACAAAATAGTCTGTACCCTGAGATACTACAAGAGGAACAGCCCACCTGCGCAGGTCTGGGACTCAAAATAAATGGAAACCTTGAACATTTCCTATAAGCCTTGTGTGACTTGCTAAAACAACTCTATCACTGACTTTTGCGGCGCTGGTATCTGGAAACAAGCCATGACCTTTGTGGATATGATAATGACATGAGAAAGTGGTTCTTTCCCACCATGAATAGATCAACTAACATGAACTTGGAAATCTTGCGGGTTTTTTTTGTGTGTGTGTTTAGATAATCTCCTGGTTTTCTATTTTTGTAAGTCTTCTGAAGCCTGAATCCTTTGCACCACTTTGTAAATAAACACCTTTTCTTCTTCAAATCGACAAGTCCTCTTCTGGCAATCTTAAAACAGACTAATTCTGCTCCTAGCTATAGACACAATACAATGAATGTGTATGTTTAACACGTATGACTGTTCACAGGAGAACATGAATAAATGAATCATGGTATAAAATGGATTCAATAGAAGGAAAAAATGAATTATGGTTTATATATTCAATGGAATGTTATACGACATGAGAATAAGCAAGACACTGTTGCATGCAACAACAAAAAGCCATCTCAACAAACACAATTTTGAGCTAAAGAGTCTAGACACCCAAAATACTCACTTCATGATTCTGTTTACATACAATTTTAAAACAGGTCAATTTATCTATGGTGCTAGATGTCAGGATGGTGAGATATGATTACCTTTAGAGGTGGATAATGGTTAGCTTGACTCATGTGCCAGTAATAGTCTTTCTTGACCTACACGCTCGTTACATGGAGGTACTCACTTTGTGAAAATTCATTAAAGCTTGCAAATAAGAGTGGTGAAATTCTTTGTAAGTATGTCATACTTAAAGTTTATTTTGCTTTATTTTATTTTTTTAAAAAGCTTTTACTTATTTATTTTTATTCTACAGAGAGAAAGAGAGCATGAGCTGAAATCAAGAGTCAGAGGCTCAACCAACTGAGCCACCCAGGTGCCCCAGAATTTATTTTTAAGTAATCTCTACACCCATCGTGGGGCTTGAACTCACAACCTTGCGATCAAGAGTAATGTGCTCTACCAAGCCAGCTAGGTGCCTCTAGAGTTTATTTTAAATTGGAAAAGGACATAGATCAATAATGGAAAGACAAAAGCATGTGCTGTGACACTGTGTGAGGAGCAGCTCAGTGCCCACAGGCTGACTGTGAGTGACGTTTGTCTGGCTCGTGTGTGAAAGAAAAACAAGCTGAACAGGTTTCTTAGAATCCTTCCTCAAATCCAGGAAGACTTTGATCAGGGGTGATGGGGATGGGAGGGGGGCTGGTAGTGGTCTGAAATAGTCCAGGAGAAATAGAGGATTAAATTTCAACAAGAGTGAGAAGAGACTTGGGCCCATAGTGTGAGGAAGGCAAGAGAGAGTCCCCAACATGTTCAGTCAGGGTTCCAGCCTTGCCAAGGGTTGATGATCAATACATTTTCATCTGTGTTCTTATTTCCTCTAATCTGGCCCGTGATTAAATTGGCTGGCTTAATACACCTACACATTTCATGTATGTTATATCCTTAAAGGATGGGTATGAATGTAGCTGCGTCACAGTACACAACTGCAGGTTTATTTGCTAGAGCTTCCTGACCATAATCTGCAAATGCTCGCATCAAGTGCTCTCCAGTATTTAATGACTGGCTTCTAAATATACAGGCATTGGGAAAATAGAAGAAAAAAAATAAGATGTCAAATCCTCAAAAAAGCTAACAGTATACATGGGGATTTAGGGCTACCACATATAAAACTACTGAGTGGGTATAAGAATGACACTCCAATGTCTACCTTGTATGAAGGGCTAACACCAAAGCACCCAGCAAAGGATCTCAGCTGTGTAAAGGGATCATGGAGGTACAGCATCAGGAAATACCTGGGAGGATTTTCTTGACAACAAATCTTCTTTATTAACAACCAAAAAAAATTTTATTTTTAAGCAATTTCTATACCCAACATGGGGCACGAACTCACAACCCTGAGATAAAGAGTTGCATGCTCTACCAACTGAGCTAGCAAGTGCCCCTGGAACTATATACATCTTCATGTTACAGTCATATTTAGGCTATTCATAGTATTAAACATGTTTTTACATAGGTGTGAGGACTAATTATTTTCCAACATATCCAAGTAGGGTAACAATATGATGAGTTTAAGCAATAAAAAATATAGATCATGGAGCATGGAAGACTCTAGATATTGGAACTCAATCTTGACCCAGTAATTCTGGCAGTTTTTATATGAAATGGAACATTAGTAACACTTTAGAGCCCTAAAGGACATCCCTGCTGATCATGAAAGAGAAAGAAAACTGTACCCACTATTTCACTTTAAAAGGAACAACTGAATTGACACAAGCTACGAATATCAAGATGGTGCCAAAAATAGTGAATTTCCTGCTCAAAACCAGCAAAACAACTACCACATATGGAGTCCAGATTTGACGTGACTTCCTCTTGGTCTGGCAGGTATCAGAGATTATGTAGATGGATTCACAAACAGATATAAGGACCCCCAGAGATTACCAGAAATATTTGGGAAGAGTCACCATGAGAAAAGACTAGGCTGTTTTTCAATGGAAGGGATCAGAACATCAAAATTGGAAGCATTCATGTAAATGTCACCTCATCTATTTCCTCAAAGAATCTGTTCTCATCCCAGACATGACTTAGTCCCTGGGGTGATGGCAGTGGATAATAGAGAGAAGGGGTAAGCTTTCAAAGAGATTATATTCTAGGGGTGCCTAGGTGGTTCAGTTGATTAAGCATCCGACTTCAGCTCAGGTCATGATCTCACTGTCCGTGAGTTCAAGTCCCTCATTGGGGTCTGTGCTGACAGCTCAGAACCTGAAGCCTGCTCTGGATTTTGTGTCTTGCTCTCTCTCTCTCTGCCTGTCTCCTGCTTGCTCGCTCACTCTCTCAAAAATAAATTTAAAAAATCACAAAAACAAAGAGGTTATATTCTGGTGGAGAAAGAGAATATAAACTTGAAAACAAATAGGTAAGTTAAGGAAAAGGGCTTAATGAAAAAACAAAATGGCAAAGGCACAAGGAATGCTTGGAATAGTCTTTCAGCCAGGGTTGCTGGCTGGGCCACTCTGCGGACCTAAATGGTGAGAAGCAGGCAACAGAGAGAAGACAGGGAGAGAAACAATAGCACAGTTCTGCAAAGCCTTGCACATGCTGGTTACAGTAGCACGGGGTGATTTATTTCACTTCTAGATCACTGTTAAACGTATAAACAACTGTCACTAATTTTCTTGGGGAAGTCCTATAGCCTCTGATATGCTAATGGATGTGCTGGAATCAACAGAGAAAGACAATTAGAGAAATTGTGCAAAGTCAGCATTGCCCTTGCATTGATAACATGTCTGAGGACAACCTACCCAGAGACACTCCCAAGCTCTGTCCTGACAGGAACATGCAGAGCTAAAATAATCCCTGAATCCTATGTGACTCTGAAGCTCTAAAAGTGCATTCAAATGCCTTTGCCAATGCAACCACACTGAATGTCACTACAGTCTTTATGTTTTAGTAGAAAGAGCTCAGATTCAGAGCATGAAGACATGAATGTAGGCCTGAGCTCCACCTGTCAGAATTGAGTAAACTTAGACAAGCTATGTTCTTCATCTACGTAACCTTCTTCAACCTAACCATCTTTAAGATACATAACCAGAAGGATGACACCAAGATCCCAGAATAATTGCAGTGATGGTAAGAGATCAAGACCTACAAAAATGCTTTGTTAGTTCCAAAACATAATGCAAATATTTGTCAATGGAATTTATTCATCCTGAATCAAGTCTAGCCCCAACACGGAATGACCATGTTCTGAAACACCAGCCACAATCCTTTATATCCCTTCTTGCCCAATGAAGTGCCAACCAAGAAAAGTTGACCAGCATCTTTAGATGAAGCATCTGACTCTGGCTTCTCTCTGTAAGGACAAATCAATTCTTAATTTCTTGGTTTGGGTGATGTGTTTATCCAACGCACTATATACAAATTCAGGGCATGATTCCATTCAGCCCTAGGCAGTTCATGTTAGAAATATTTGAGCCACACCTCTGCTCATTCACTCCTGCTTCCGATGGAGCCTGTGGCTATTCCTGACTCATCATTCATTGTCCAAGTCAGAGGGAGGAGGATTGCAGCAGGAATGTTCCTTGTGACAGTGGCCAAAGACCACGGCAATGGACTCAATAATAAATAGTCCTAGCATGGGTCCCACTTTTCTGGTCAGCTATCTTCCTCTAAGTTTCATATTTACGTGTGTGTGTGTGTGTGTGTGTGTGTGTGTGTGTGTGTATGAAATATACATGAAATATACATTTTTTTACTTAAAATTTTTTTTTAATGTTTATTTATTTTTGACAGAGAGAGAGAGAGAGAGAGAGAATGAGCAGGGGAGGGGCAGAGAGAGAGGGAGACTCAGAATCTGAACCTGGCTCCAGGCTCTGAGCTGTCAGCACAGAACCCGATGCGGGGCTTGAACTCACAGACTGCGAGATCATGACCTGAGCTGAAGTCGGACGCTTGACCAACTGAGCCACCCGGGCGTCCCTATTTTTTTTACCTTTTACTTTATATATATTATATGTATATATAATATATATATACATATAATATATATATATAACATATATATATTTAAGAACATATGAGTTACTACTTTTCAAAAAAATGAATCACAGGGCTACTTATCTCTGAAAGCAAGGTACACATGGACAGTGCAGCTTTATACTGAACCTTGTCCTTTCTAGTACAAAATGAATGAAATGCAAAGAACAGAGCCTCCAAAGAGGGTTTAAACCAAGGATAGGTGAATAGTTATTACCAGGCCAGATATGGCCTACCCAGCTTTATAAGACTCATGGCTAATGTCAAAGCAAAAGGATTCAAGAGGGAAAAGGCTCCTAGGGTCTCCACATCATTTATAAGAAAGCTAGACATGGGCCTTTCAGCCAGAGAATCCCAGGGCTATTTACTCATATACAGGGCTGAGTCACAGCATCTCAGTCTTATGAGAAGTTAGGACATCTGGGCTTACCATTCACCTGGTGTATTAGTTTCCTAGTGCCGTTTTAACAAATTACCACATACTGAGTCTTAAGAGAACACAAATTTATTCTCTAACCATTCTGAAGTTCAGAAGTTAAAAATGAGTCTAAAAGGGCTAAAATCAAGACGTTGGCAAGACTGATTCCTTACACAGGATCCAGGGAGAGTCAACTCCGTGGCTCTTCCAGCTTCTGAAGCCTACTAGCATTTCTTGGCTTGTGTCACATCACTTCAGTCTCTGCTTCTGTCGTCACAATTGCCTTCACCTATTACTCACTTTCACTTTCTGCCTCTCTCTTATAAAGATCCTGTGATTACATTGGACCCACCTGGAGAATGTGGGATAATCTCCCCATCTCAAGATCCTTAATCACATCTGTGAAGTCCCTTTTGCCATATAAAGTAAAATTCCCAGATTCTTGAGATTAGGAGGTGGACGTCTTTGGGTATCATTATTCCCATTATTGGGTGCCTAGTTCAAGCTGTCCTGCCTAGCTGAGGATGAGAGGGAACCTACCAAACAGAGGAAAAGAAAGTTCAGACTGGCTTAAACTGACAGGAAGTAGACACATTTTCTTCTTCTAGCTCTTGACATACAACAGGTACTCAAAATGAGGCAGATTGCTAGTTGTCCCCCAATATGCATGTCACACTTTGTCCTTTGTTGGTAGAATGCCTTGGTTTAGTTGAGCACAAGGTTACTTGCTTTCAGGTATTTTCAAGTTCTATAGAAGAGATGTTTACAACTTCCAGAATGAGGCTCTAAAGTAAAACAGTGAGTCCTTCTCCTTCCTGGTGACTGGAATTATGATGTGATAATGGGAAATTAAGCCACTGGAAAAGACCGTGAGCTGGAAGCCATGAGCTAGCACCAACAAGACAAATGGAACCTGGGTCGCTGACAGAGTGGAACTATCCTATCAGCTTGGCACTGTTTGTGTTCAGATTATTTCAGACAATTGAATTATGGAGCAATAAACCTCTTTCTTACTTGGGTCTTTATTTATTTATTTATTTTTAATTTTTTTTTTTAATGTTTATTTATTTTTGAGACAGAGAGACACAGAGCATGAACAGGGGAGGGGCAGAGAGAGAGGGAGACACAGAATCTGAAACGGGCTCCAGGCTCTGAGCTGTCAGCACAGAGCCCGACGCGGGGCTCGAACTCGCGGACCCTGAGATCATGACCTGAGCCGAAGTCGGCCGCTTAACCGACTGAGCCACCCAGGCGCCTTATTTGGGTCTTTATTGGAGAAGCCAAACTCATATCCTAATGTAGTTCTCAACGTAACAACTTGATAGTAGAACAAACTCATTCTCTCTACAGCTTTGCCACTAAATGGATATATGATCTTACATAGATCAGGTTGCCTCCCTGATCCTTGGTTCCTTTAGTTGAAAAACAGAAATGATAATAATATGTACCTCATGTGTTGCAAATATTAAATGGCAGTGGACATGTGGCCATCATTTGTGAACTCTAAGGCACCTTATAAATATAGGGGTTGAAAGATTAAAATGTAATTTCTGATTCCTCCTCAGACATGTTTGGCTTTTTAACATTTTATTGTCTAAAAGGCTCTGGCAATTTTCTCATTGACTTTCATTTATTTAATAAGGTCAGGAACATAATTTGTAGAATATATATACAAACTTTTTTTCTTCTAGGACTTAATAAAACTACATTTATTTTGAATGGAAAAGAATACAACCCATTAATTTTTATTTTTCTGCATCAGCCTTGGTGAAAATGTTTGCTCACCACAGTGTAGGGGAGGAAAACTAACCTTTCCTTCCACCCTTCTTAGTTCTTGTCTGGGGGAGACACTTAAAAGACAGTTTAATGTGAGAAAAACATACACATTTATTAAATGTAAGTTTTGCATTACATGGGAGCCCTCATAAGGAAATGAAGACCCAAAGACCCAGTTAGAGTTGAATGTTTAAATAATGAACTGGACAAAGAGTTTACATTATGAGAACATGACACATCAAAGGGGTTGGGCTGGGGCAGTTAGTGTCACAGGTAACTAGGAAGATAAGGGCTAGTTTCATAAGGCTTGTGAGTACAGATCTTCCTCTGCTTTAACTTCCCATCTTCGGCGATGAGAATGTTACTTTCCTCCTGGAAGAGAATGGACATCTTCATATAGGGGTTTTATCTCCTTCTCATGAGAGCACCCATTTTGCATCTGCTGTTTTCTCAAGTGTCTTTAGCTCAAAATAATCCTTATGCCAAAGTGGTATATTTTGCCACCCTTCACCAACCTTACCCAATGTCTATTTCTCCATCGGTGACGACGTGTAAGAGAACAGAGTTACCCAACTGTGGATTTGGACCAAATAACCTGGAAAGGGAATGTAAAAGGCTGTGTGCTCTCTACAAGGTAAGATATAGGAACTCAGAGTGTGAAAGAGGTAAATAACCAACACTTGCCATACAAAGAAGGTATAGAACACCCTGTCCAAGAAGCAGGGAGAGAAAAGATTCTGATGTTCTCAGTCATGTGTTCTGTCTCCCACTTCAGATCTCTGAGTTCTAGAGTTAAGCCACAGCTTAAATTCCACATTCAGAATGCCCTCAGAGCAGAGTTGGAAGAACACAAATGGAGAAGGGTGGAAGGTGGCGGCCGGACATGTTCTTCTAGAATCCCAATAGCCATTTGGGTTTGGATCAGGGACTGAGACTAGCCAAGCAAGGACTCTATGAACTCCTCAGTTTGACTTTTTGCTTACTCCTTATCCTTCATTTTCATTCCTTCCCATTCTACCATCTGTGGGATCAAAGACGTGGCAGAATAAAATGAGCATTTTGGAACCAAAGAAAGAGGGTAATATTGAACTTTTAACTTTTTGGCATCAGCGGTACTTAAATAAAGGTTGTATCAATGTTTAATGATGGGAGAATGAAGTGATTACATATGGTTCCTTTTGTTAGCCTTTTGTCCACATACGTAAGACTCCTGCTTGCATTTTTTTCTTTGTTTTAACAAAAGGTCTTCACTGACAAATTTTACCAGGTTTCTGTATAAATTTAAAGATGATCCTTAATAAGTAAGTGAATATGAAAGTTGCAACTCAGTGTCACACAGAGCTTTTCGTCTGTTCCTTTTGTGTTTGGCATATATTGGGCACTTTTCAGGAGCGGTTACACATGCAAAGCGTTGTACTTCTGGATGAATAACAAACTGGTGCATGCAAAACCACCCAGTACACCGTAATTACAAACTGGAAACTCATAATTGGTGCATGAACCACTTCCTTTATGAGTTGCTCGGCTTTATTCATAACTTTTCTCATTGGAAGGGCCATGTCTTCTGGCTCTACCTTTAATAATGGTGATAATCATAATAACTGTAATAATGGAGCATTACTTTCTAATTACAAAGAAAATTTCTTCTGAAGGGCTCAGAGCACCTCACAGACATTATCTCATTCATTCTCATAATCTCTCTGTGCTGCTTGTCGGTCACTAGCATGGTCATAGTAACAGCTTGGTCATGTTCCACTTCTCTATACACTCATAAAGCCAGAATGGCAAGGGGAACCTTTATACTTCCCAGACTCTGGTGGAAACTTTCAGCTATTTCTGAATAGTGTTAATTATGCCACTTTAGACATCAGTAATGAGACACAAAGCACTACATGTACTTGGTGGAAAAGAAGCTTTTCATGGTTTTGGCACCTCCTTCTAAGGACACAATGCTCTGCATTCTGTCAGTGGAGAACCCCCAAATGCACAAATTCACTCCAGTTGCTAATGGCTTCCTACTGTGCTCTTTCACATAGTGGAGCCTAATATACTGAGCAGTCCTCCCACCAGTGCTCAGCAACTGTGGCTCATGGGCCAAATCTGGATAAGAATGGTCTTTATGTTTTTAAATACTTATGTGTGTAAAATAGTTCTATAGTTCCCTAAATAATATCTTGGACTTTGCCTCTTGGATCCCAGAGTCCAAAATATTTACCACACAGTTCTGTAAAAGTTTGCCAACCCATACTACTGAGAATAGGACACACACATGAAAGCCTGACAGTAGGAGGTAAGCAAAATGGGTAATCCCTGAACCATCCCAGAGCACTATCAAGAAAGATCCTGATGCTAAGATTCCTAATACACCTGACAGAAAAAGGTAAGTTTACTAGTGCTTAATATGTCCATTTGATTTCTCAGTTAGATGATTTCTTAGGTCTTAACTATACTTTTCCCAGAAAAAAAGTCTACCTTTAATATGGCTTACCGAGTGATATTTCTTTGTCTCCTCTTGAAGTTCGGATCTTCAAGCCATTGTACAATTGCTGAGATAGTCACACTAATGTGTACTTTTAACTGTATATATTGCTTGTGTCTGGGCTGTTTTATTTGTGCTAGAGAAAAGGATTAAAAGCATAGTTATGACACACCTTAGAGATGTTTACTAGTCTTTACAGTCAGTGAATAAGCAAAGGGTGTGGTGGTTTTGACTTACTCATGTTCGCATGGTGTTTTACTTTTCTGATCTGTCAACTTTGGATGAAGCCTCAGTCTAAGTTTTAAGACATTTGATATTCAGAAACTTCTTAGGGACAGAGTTTGATAAAAACCCACAAGGAAAGGATAAACTGGTTATTGGGCCTGGTCTTCCTGAGCCACAAATGGCAGTGGGACTATACTGTTTCTGAGGCTGGCACTGACTTTTCTGGTATTCTAGGTCTTCATGTACCTCTTAGCTTGGCACTTTGCTCACTTTTTTTCTTCCTGTTCATTCCTTCCCATTATTCCCCCCGTTGCACCAAAAACATGAGAGAATAAGATGAGAATTTGGAAACAATTTGGGCACTTCTATATTTTGAGATCAGCTTTGGTTTAGTGAAGACTTAACAAGTATTTGGTACACTGGGAGAGTATACATGACTTTTGGGCCATATCTTCAGTTGGCTGCGAGCTAAGCAGTAAATAGAGTTGATTTTGACAAAGAAGGAATAAAGGCAAAGTGGAGCACATGTTCTTCAGGCACAGAGTTCTTAATATGTGAGTGTGTCCCAACAACAGATCCAGTCCTACCTGTGAGCCTGGATATTGAATATCATGGACAGAGTTTACCTTGTCTTGTCCCCTCTCATGACTACAAAAGGGATTAGTCACCAGTCATGGCACCCTGTAAACCAAGAAAACATTTTTTTTTTCACAGAGCTAGAACAAACAATCCTAAAATTTGTATGGGACTAAAAAAGACCCCGAATAGCCAAAGCAGTCTTGAAAAAGAAAACCAAAGCAGGAGGCATCACAATCCCAGACTTCAAGATATGTTACAAAACTGTAATCATCAAGACAGTATGGTACTGGCACAAGAACAGACACTCAGATCAATGGAACAGAAGAGAGAACCCAGAAATGGACCTACAAACATAAGGCCAACTCCTCTTTGACAAAGCAGGAAAGAATATCCAATGGAATAAAGACAGTCTCTTCAACAAGTGGCGCTGGGAAAACTGGACAGCGACACACAGAAGAATGAACCTGGACCACTTTCTTACACTATACACAAAAATACTCAAAATGGATGAAAGACCTAAATGTAAGACAGGAAGCCATCAAAATCCTCCAGGAGAAAGCAGGCAAAAACCTCTTTGACCGTGGCCGCAGCAACTTCTTACTCAACATGTCTCTGGAGGCAGGGGAAACAAAAGCAAAAATGAACTATTGGTACCTCATCAAAATAAAAAATCTTCTGCACAGCGAAGGAAACAATCAACAAAACTAAAAGGCAACTGACAGAATGGGAGAAGATATTTGCAAATGACATATCAGATAAACGGTTAGTATCCAAAATCTATAAAGAACCTATCAAACTCAAACCCAAATTTATCAAACCCAAAAAACAAATAATCCAGGGAAGAAATGGGCAAAAGACATGAAGACACTTCTCCAAAGAAGACATCCAGATGGCCAACTGACACATGAAAAAATGCTCAACATCACTCATCACCAGGGAAATACAAATCAAAACCACAATGAGATACCACCTTACACCTGTCAGAATGGCTAACATTAACAATTCACGCAACAACAGATGTCGGTGAAGATGCGGAGAAAGAGGATCTCTTTTGCACTGCTGGTGGGAATGCAAACTGGAGCAGCCACTCTGGAAAACAGTTGGAGGTTCCTCAAAAAATTAAAAATACAACCCAGCAATTACACTAAAAGGTATTTATCCATGGGATACAGGTATGCTGTTTTGAAGGGGCATATGCACCCCGATGTTTATAGCAGCACTATTGACAAGAGCCAAAGTATGGAAAGAGCCCAAATGTACATTGATGGATGAATGGATAAAGAAGATGTGGTGTATGTATGTATGTGTGTGTGTGTGTGTGTGTATGTATATATATATATATGCATACCATTATACATATATATATCATTATACATATATACTCCATCGTGTGTGCATGTATATATATACATATATATATAGATATATGGATATATGTATATATATGTATATATGTATGTATATATGTATATATGTATATATATGTATATATATACATGCACACACACAATGGAGTACTTACTACTTGGCAATCAAAAAGAATGAAATCTTGCCATTCGTAACTACATGGATGGAACTAGAGAGTGTTATGCTAAGCGAAATTAGAGAAAGACAAATATCATATGACTTCACTCATATGAGGATTTTAAGAGACAAAACAGATGAACACAAGGGAAGGGAAGCAAAACTAATATAAAAACAGGGAAGGAGACAAAAATAAGAGACTCTTAAATGTGCAGAACTGAGAGTTACTGGAGGGATTGTGGGAAGGAGGATGCGATAAATGGGTAAGGGGAACTAAGGAATCTACTCCTGAAATCATTGTTGCACTATATGCTAACAACTTCGATGTAAATTTAAAAAATAAATTAAATAAAAATTTAAAAAAACATTTTTAATAGTAACAGATAAAAAGACAAGAAGCAAGTTGTAAAAATAAACACTGAAAGTCAATGTTAAAGTTCTATTTGAAACTTTAAAAAACAACATTTGCTATGACCTCAGAAACACAGGCAACAAAATATAGATATATTGAACTTCATCAAAATTAAAATTGTTTGTGTCTTAGCAGAGACTATCAAGAAAGTGAAAAGATACCCTACAGAATGGAAGAAAATATTTGCAAATCATACATCTGACAAGAGATTAATATCCACGGTATATAAAGAACTCCTACAACTCAACAACAAAACATATACAATCCAATTTAAAAATAGGCAAAGAATTTGAATAGATGTCTTCCCAGAGAATATATACAAATGACCAATGAGCACATAAAAAGAGACTCAACATCATTAATCATTAGAAGAATGCAAATCAAAACCACAGTGAGATACCACCTCACATCTACTAAGATGGCTATAATAATAATGATCATCAAAATAATAAACCAGCAAATAACAAGTGCTGGTGACAATGTGGAGAAATTAGAGCCCACGTGCACTGCTGGTGAGAATATCAAATGGTGCTAGCATTATGAAAAATGGTTTGTTGTTTCCTCAAAAAGGTAAACACAGAACTACAATATCACCCAGTAGTAATTCCGCTTCTATGTCTATGTCCAAAAGGATTGAAAGCAGTAACTTGAACAGGTATCTGTACATCAGCATTCATATCAGCATTATTCACCACAGCCAAAAGATAGAAGCATAGGATATATATAGTGGTGACAATCACGCAACGCTGTGAAAGTATTTAATGCCACTGAATGTATACTTACAAATGGTTAAAATGATAAATGTATGCTATATTTTATGTATATTTTACCAAATAAAAGTAATTAAAAATGATCTTTGATATCACTTCAATCCTCGTGGGGGTTTTTTGCCAAAAAGCTAACACTTTTATTCTTATTTTGGACTTCTGTTGTCATCATTAGGAAGGTAGTTTTTGAACTCGAAACTGACAGCAAAGCTCCCTGAAACAGCAGCTGTGATTCTGTGCTCCTCTCCAGGAACTGGAATCGTGTCTGTAGTTACAATTTCAGCACATGTGAACTGAGCTTCGAATATGTGTATTATAGAGCAGAGCTACAATTCATCTTAATGATGGTATGTGAAAGAACATCTCGGCAGGGCACCTTAATGAAATGACAATTGGTTGAAGACTTAGAAGATTAAAAATACCCAAGACTTTCAGAAGCCATTTCAACTCTCATTTGGATCCTTTAAGGGATACTGTAAAATAATGTTCTCTGCCAAATAACAAGAAAGCTTATAGCAAATAGAGTAAAAATCCTTTTAATATATTTTTCAAGGATGGAGCCATTAAAAGCATCTAATCAGAAAAGCTAAAAAGGCGAACCAAATTCTAGAGTCTGAATATATCATAGACACCTCTGGAAGAGACTTCCTAATGAATGGACTAAAATATTGCCAAAAATATTTAGATTCTCTTAAAATAAATTACATATAATTTCCTCTATGGAGTAGATACTCTTGGTCAGGCCCTGTATTAGCCACAGTATGTCTTTCACTCAACTCTGAGAACAGTCTCATGAGGCAGGGAGTAGTAAACCCATCACACTGGTAAGAAAGCTGGGACTCAGAGATGTTAAGTGTGTTGACTGAAGCTCAAAATAGACAAAGCTTTATTGTTATTAAGGTATGACTATCATTTAACAGCAAAAAATGTGGACATAGTATATGTGCCAGTTTGTAACCATTACATTAACCAATACAACAAAGAGAAAAATTATAGTCAGGCAAGCCTCTTTTTCTAGGTCCAACACAGCAAACAAAAGGCAACATATTCCATAAGAATTCTAAATTCTTTCCCTGGATAACTTGAGATAGGCATTCTTTGTCTTAGTTTCCCCAAGAAAAATATCATTGAGTATCTCTTATTCCAAGTCCTGTACTAACCATTTTCACATGCATTATCTCGTCTAATTGATTCAACCTAATTTTTGTTATTTTTCTTCTGCATAGCTAGCAGGCATGAAAGATGTGATAGTATCCTCTGTGAAAATTGATACACAAGTAGTCACTGGTTTTTTAAAGATTTTTTTAAAGCAATCTCTACACTCAATGTGGGGCTCAGACTTTGAACCCCAAGATCAAGAGTTGCATGCTCTACCAACTGAGACAGCCGGGTGCCCCTTTCAGTACTTACTTTGTTAACATAACAAACTACTATGATGTACAATTAACCAAAAATACTCCTCGAATTTTTCTTACATTAAAAGCATTTACCTTAAAATTTTTTAAGTAATATATTTCAGAATTAGCTAATTCTTTTCAAATTATTATGCAATGCACAATATGGGCACATATTGTGTTTGCCAATAACTTTGACTAATATTTGGATATTTTTTTCCAAAAATAGGGTGTTCTGAAAACTTCCTAATATTCATATGGCGAATTCATATTCATAGGTGATTTAGAGATGAAGTCACCCTATCAAGGCTATTCTCTAAAGGCCAAAAATGTAGCAAAGATTTGATTATCTATGTTATGTCCATCTTGTGCTTTTTTGTAGCATCATCATTTAGTACATAGTAAGAGACCAAGAAACAAACATTAGAATACATTCTAATAGTCTAGGAATTTTAGTGAATAGTCTAGGAATTTTATGTAGAGTACATGAGTTAATAATTCAGGTTTTAAAGAACAGTCCTGTTCTACTGTGCGCTTTAACCCCTGAGTGTTTCTGCACATCATGCAGCCAGCAAAAATAGTAGTGGGATTCTATAACCCTTGCATTGTTCCCTATACTAATGAACAACCATTTGCCTTACTCTGTCTTTATTACACTTCTCTATGTAGTCTTATTCTTCCTGGCTTCTGACTTTGTGACCTCGTTCTATTTATTCCCTCACCTTGGCTCTCATGCTTGCTCTGCAACACTGCTTCTCCCGCTTAAAACTTCTTTTGCTTTCCTCTCATGACTTAGGCTTTCCCCTGACAAGACAGCCTTCAGTCTCTTTGCGTGAAGATGTTTAGCATGGCCCATTTCAGTCTCTCAAACACTTTGATTTAGTCTCTCAAACACATTCCATAAGTGTAGCACTACTGCTAGGTTTATGTTTTCCTCTGAGCAGAACCTAGGTGTGCTATATATAATTAGGATGATGATAGTAGGCCAAAGTTATCCTGAACTCAACAGCATAAACTAAGCACCTTATTATAAATCAGACACTAACTGTCCAAAAATCGTCAAAGGAAAATAAGCCATCTTTTATCATTAGGTTATTCTTTCATCACACACACGTGACGAATAAGTGGAAAACTTGATTTTGTTTCCTTTTTTAATGTTTATTTATTTATTTACTTATTTATTTAGAATGTGAGTGGGGAGGGGCAGAGAGGGAAGAGAGGGAGAGAATTCCATGCCAAGCATGGAGCCTGACACAGGGCTTGATCCCACAAACTGTGCGATCATGACCTGAGCCAAAATCAAGAGCCAGACACTTAACTGACTGAGCCACCCAGGCACCCTAGAAAACTTGATTTTAATGGCTATTATGTC
This sequence comes from Panthera leo, assembly GCF_018350215.1. Taxonomy (NCBI): domain Eukaryota; kingdom Metazoa; phylum Chordata; class Mammalia; order Carnivora; family Felidae; genus Panthera; species Panthera leo. The sequence continues at coordinate 112,229,529 of NC_056680.1, read as the reverse complement.
ATCTGGGAGACTAGTTAAAAATAAGGGATCAGTATGGCCAAAGAACTGAGTATATGAGAGATTTCCTATCCAAATTGCCATTAGCGATTTTATAAAGATTATATCTACATCATGCTTGGCATTGATAAAAGAAATTGAAGATAACATAAATAAATGGAAAGATATACCATGCTCATGGATTGGATAGTTAACATTGTTAAAATATCCATACTACCCAAAGCAATCTATAGGTTCAATGCAGTCCCTATCAAAATATTAATGGCATTTTTCATAGAACTAGAGAAAAGAATCCTAAAATACATATGGAATCACAAAAGATACTAAATAGCCAAAGCAATCCTGAGATAGAAAAACAAAGCTGGATTTATCATGCTCCCTGATTTTGAACTATACTACAAAACTATAGTGATCAAAGCAGTATGGTACTGGCACAAAAACAGACACATAGATCAAGAGAACACAACACAGAGTCCAAAAATAAAGCCAGATCTATATGGTCAATTAATCTTTGACAAAGGAGGCAGGAACATACAATAGGGAGAAGATAGTATCTTCAATAAATAATTTTGGAAAAACTTGGCAACTACATGCAAAAGAATAAAACTGGACCACTTTCTTACACCATATGCAAGAATATACTCAAAATAGATTAACAACTTAAATCTGAGACTGGGAACCATAAAACTCTTAGAAGAAAACTTAGGCAATAAGCTCTTGGACATTGAAGTGAGCAATATATATTGGATCTGTTTCCTCAGGCAAGAGCACAAAAGAAAAAAAACTAAATAAGTCTACATCAAACTAAAAAGATATTGCACAACAGAGGAAACCATCAACAAAATGAAAAAGCAGCCTACTGAATGCAAGAAGATATTCACAAATAATATAACTGATAAGGGGTTAATATCCAAAATATATCAAGAATTCACAACTCCTTATCAAAAAAACAAACAATCCAATTTAAAAATGGGCAAAGAACCTGAATAGACATTTCTTGAAAGAAGACAGACGTGTGGCCAACAGGCCCTTGAAAAGATGCTGAACATCACTTAATATCAGGGAAATGAAAATCAAAACCACAATGAAACATCACTTCACGCCTGTCAGAATGGCTATTAGCAAAAGGACAAGAAGTTACAGGCATTGGTGAAGATGTAGAAGAAAGAGAACCCTCAGGCATTGTTGGTGGGAATGCAAAATGATGCAGCCACTTTGGAAAACATTTAGAAATTAAAAACAGAACTATACTACAATGTAGTAATTCCACTTCTGGGTATTTAACTGAAGAAAACAAAAACTTGAAAAGGTATATGCACCCCTATGTTCACTGCAGAATTATTTACAATAGCTAAGATATGGAAACAACATAAGTGTCTGTCAGCAGATGAATGGATAAAGAAGATGTGGTTTATATAGACAATGGAATATTGCTTAGCCATAAAAAACAAATATGTTTTATAATTTGTGACAACATGGATATATCTAAAGGGTATTATGGTAAGTGAAAAAAGTTAGAGAGAGAAAGACAAATTCCATATGATTTCACTTACATGTAAAACCTAAAAAACCAAAACAAATGAACAAACAAAACAAAATGGAAACAGACTCAAGGATACAGAGAACAATCTGCTGGTTTCTAGGGGAGAGGGTCTTGAGGATGTGCAAAACAGGGAAAGCGGATTAAAAGGTCAAACTTTCAATTATAAAATAAATAAGACACGAGGATAACAATGTACAGCATAGAAAATAGAGTTAATAATATACAACAACTTTGTGTGGTGACAGATGGTAGCTAGATTTGTCGTGGTGATCACTTTGTAATGTCTATAAATGTTGAATCACTATGCTGTACTCCTGAAACGAATATAATATTGTATGTCAACTATACTTCAAATGAAAAAAAATGATTATCTCTACATCATGCTTAGTAAAAATGGTTAAGTGGGATGGTTAATTACAAGCTTTTGCGAACAAAGGAGTCATTGTACTGAGAGCTGAAGAATACACTAGAGATGAGGAAAGAGTAGTTTAAAGTAAACATATAGCTGCTAAATATAAACTTGAAGGAATGCTGATTAGATCTCAGCCAGAGGGAGAAAAAGGAAAAACACGGATTAACTTAGACCAGTGGCTTTCAATTAGGGGTGATTTGTACCCCAGGAGACATTGGGTAGTCTGGTGACATTTTTGGTTGTTGCAACTGGGGCAGTGGAGTGTGTACTACTGGCATCTTGTGGGATGGCCAGGGATGCTGCACACGTGACAAGTGCTCACAACAAAGAACTGTTCGACCCAAAGTCCAGCAATAGTGCCAAGACTGAGAAATACCAGACTAGAGCAGAACATTCTGAAACCAGCTGGGTGATATTTAATCAATGTGATTAAAGGGAGAGCCACATGTGAATAAACTTTACAGAGTATAAGCATACTTTGGGCCACAGATCAAGTTTGCCTCTGCGGCTTCAATCTTCTCTGACACCCTAAATCTGATTAGGTATAGTGTTCTTTGTGATGTCTGTATTCAATGAGTAAAATCTTACTCGAGAAAATTTCTAAAAAACATCAGTCCCAATACAAAATGGCTTACCATTTCATGAGCATTTTCTCTTAAAAGTGGCAATATTTTCATAAGCAATAAAACATGGCAGATCACAAAGAATAAATCTCTAGTGATGGAATCTAGGCATGAGTGGGCTTAGAGTGGAAAGTTTTCATTTGAGGGAGTACTTTGGGGGGCTTACAGGTGGTGCCTCTTCCATATGAGTAAACCTTTTCTCCATACAAGAATAGATCTCAGTAACTGTAGAAATAACACTGGGTGTGGTATTACCGAACAACTACCAGGGGAAGGGATACATATAAAGGGACCACAGTCATTCACAGACTACAAACCATCTTGGAATAACAGACTTCTAAATACTAGTAACATCACCATTCTGATGAAAAGAGTAGCTATGACAGTTTTCTTGTAAATTATTCCAAAAATATATTAGAGAATCCTATTTACTTTTCAAGATCTCTATCAAAATCAAAACACTGAATGGCTCCTTTAATTATGCCAAGTGGACTGCTGTTCAAAACAAGTTATACTGAATCTCTGTGCTCTTCTGCCTCAGGATGTTATTCTGTAATATGTAATAAGTAGCAAGTAATAAATATGCACATAACTATATAAACACATATACAAAACACATAAAATGTTAAAATTAGAATCAATATGAAATCAGTACATAGTTACAAAGGAAAAACACATAAATCAAATATATGTAATACAAATATTTGTGGTCTGGGGCAGTGGGTGTCAAAATGCCTCTGCTGAGCCCTGCGTTTCAGTTATGCCAGGGGAGGCATGAGAAGGAGGGAGATGCCCGCTGACGTAGCTCTACCTTTATGACTTTTCATATAAAAGCTCTTACAGAAATGGATTTGGTCGGGGAAAAAAAAATGGAAAAAAAACTGCTCCAAGGGGTTTACAAAGAAAACTTTAAAAGTATATACCCTGGGACGCCTGGGTGACTCAGTTAAGCATCTGACTTTTGATCTCAGCTCAGGTCTTGATCTCAGGGTCGTGAGTTCAAGCCCCACATTGGGTTCCTCACTGGGCATGAAGACTACTTAAAAGAAAAAAAAGTATATATATACGTATATATATACGTATACGTATATACGTATATATATATAGTAAAACCTTGGATTGTAACTTCCGCAAGTGTTTTGCAAGATGAGCAAACATTTCTTTTTTTTTTTTTTTTTTAATTTATTACATTTATTTGAGAGAGAGAGAGAGACAGAGAGCACGAGCAGGGGAGGGATAGAGAGAGAGGGAGACACAGGATCCCAAGCAGGCTCCAGGGTATGAGCTGTCAGCACAGAACCCAATGCCGGGCTGGAACCCACAAACTGTGAGATCATGACCTGAGCCGAAGTCGGACGCTCAACTGACTGAGCCACCGACTGAGTCACCCAGGTGCCCCCAAACATTTCTAATTTTGATAACCAAATGATGTCTTGCAATATGAGTAGCACATGATGCCAAACATCACACGATCACAACTGAGCTAATGGTTCTGGACATTGGCTTTGATATACAAGCGCTTAGGATTACAAGCATGTTTCCAGAATGAATTATGTTCACAAACCAAGGTTTTACACACATACACACACACACACACACACACACACACACACATATATATGCACCCTCAAAGATATTTTCAAAATATTTTTAATTCACTTGACTTTTTGGAATAAACATACCATGAAAAGTTCTGTGAGACAGAAGGAAAGTAAACAGCATGATGTTGCATGCAAAACCCTTCTCAGAAGACTCAGGTGCTCCCTCATCCATGTTACACCCCAAATGAGCTCAGATAACTTTGTATTTCAGTTACATGTGTATTCATCTGCCTTTACAAGACTTGGCTCCTAGAAGACCTGGTCTTGTTCAACTTTTTAAAACAGTCAGTGACAGGGACATTGCCAAGGCCTTAGTGGGATGTTTGTTGAGCTAAATTGGTGAACACCTGAAACAATTTTGTATTGTCATACTTCTGCCTTCACATAGAATCTGAACAACATTAAATACTCTAGCTGTTTTCCCCCTTCTTTGGAAGACCTATTTGTTGTCTGAGACCAAGACAACAATTTGTTTCCAGAAAGATAAAAAGCTTCCCCCCCTCGCCCCGCCTCCGGAAATTCCCAGAAAGAAATATACTACAAAGGCTTTCCCTTTATGGTAATAACTAATAAGAACAGAAACCATCATTCTTCAGTCTGAAGAGCCTACCTTCTTCATACACAAAAAAAGAAGCACTTATGCATGCAAACCAAATAATGGGCAATCAGGATAGTGCTAAGTCTAGACATCTCAGGTAGGTTAGTGGGAAACAAAGGAACTTTATTTCAAGTGAAAGCCATGGAAGTCTAGGTAATTTCAAGGCACCGCAGGCCAAGTTTCAGGTTCATATGGGCTCAAGACTGTGGATGCATAAGTTTCCCCAAATGGAGAAAAGGATCACCACCAACAAAATAAAAAGAGGTAATACAAATCTATGTAAACCATAGCTAATGAGTTTCCCACAGTTCTGGAAATATGACTACTTCATTTCTTTTCCTTTTAATGTTTGTGAGCTAAAGTCAACCAGGGTATCTTGAAAATGACTTCTTTGAAAATAATGTTAATCCAAACTTATTATTAACTTATGTGTAGGACTGTAATTGTCTAAAGCAGTAACCTATAGTTCATATTAACAGCAACAGAGACTGAAACTCTATGTAAAAAGGATCATGGACACTAGCAACAAAGACAACAATAAATAATACAGACTAGAAAGGATAGTACCAATTTCTATTAAAGATATACTGTAATTAGCGTCCAGTAATTTGGGATTCCTATAGCATGTTCTGAACGCGTAAGCCTTACACTCACTTTGGCCATTTGTCTCCATCTCTTTTCTAACCTTTGTCTGTGTTTTACTCATTTCTGGCTTCTTTCTTCACCCTCTCCTTTGTATATTTTCCCTTCTATCAGTGCTTGAGCTAACTCTTATTTTGCCCTGTTGCTCATTCAAATCCCATCATGTAGTCAAAACACACACCACAAACACACACAGATATACACAGACCCACAAGCACACATACAGACACACAGACAAATATTTCAAAGAGTTTCCACCATTCTCAAGATCACTCATTCAGTCTCAGGGCAATTTTTAGTATTTCTTCCCAGCATTAAGAAGCTGATTTCATTGTGACAGTCAGACAGGGATTTTGGTCCATAAATACAATATTCAAAACAACACATACCCAAGTAGATGGGAAAACAAAAGCAATACAACAAAATTTTAAATTAGATAATGAGGATACATATGAGAGCATGTATTTTTCTCCTTATAAAAATAAAATATATTTTTCGAAAATTCATAAAATATACAGAAATATAAACAAGGAAATTAAAACCCCTGTAATGCTGCCACAAAAGCCATAATCAATTCTCACCATTTGCTATATTTCCTTCTAAACCTTTCCTTGTCTGTTCATATGCATGTATAAACACACAAATTAAAAGTAACAAAATTGGAAGCTTACTCTGTGTGTGTCTGTGTATATACACACACATTTAACTATACATTTAAATATGTAGCTAAAATTCTGTAGACTAAGCAATTTTTAAACAGTCTAGAATAATTTGGCTAAACTAATGAGATTTTTTAAACAGAAAGACAAAATAAAAACACTTCACAAAGAATTTGCTACATGTCATCAAAGTAAAGATGTCTCACTGTGACTGATTGGGAAGGTATAACATCGATCTAGAATGGTGTTGCTAATGAGATTAAGTCTGTGAGTTCAATCCCTGAATGAATGAGTTTAGCACCACACATGCAAAAGCTCTATCCCATGGCCCCAGAATATCCCCCAACTCCAAAGAGTGGCTTCATACTTATGCACCATTACTCAAGAAATGGGTGTCTGCAGAGTATATGTGGTTGGTGAAATCCAGCATTTCATAAGCCTATCTGGGCACCAGTGCCCTTCATTTAGAGTAAGAACTTTTCCCATCCTGGAGAATTACTATTCCACATGATGTACTTTAGGAAATGCTGGCCATAGTATTTCAACTTTCCAGTGTGATATCATATGAGGAACTTTGTGATCTGGCTCCATGTAATTTTAGAAACATGATGACAAAAATCCTGGGCTCTGGAATCAGATAAATTTGAGTTTGGAGCCTTAACCTTTGTAAGCCTCACTTTTCTCACCTATGAAAGAGATTAATAACAACAACTTGCACATAGTTGTGAGGAGTAGAAATGAGGAGAAAGAAGATTTATCATATTATTCTCTCAATAAATGGTGGATGTCTTCATTATTATTGTTGTTGCCTTTTCACCACATTTACTCTATTCCATCACATAATCCCTTTCCTCAAGCCCAGTAATTCTTAACAGGCATCCCGCCAACCATATGCAAGGTATGACACCAAGTTTTAAAAAACATTCAAATTTTGTTGTTTGTACAATTGAATGTGTATTGGGTTTTGTCACTGCTTGCCAATGGAGTGTTCAGCTAAGAGGACGTGGGGTATCCAGTAAGAAGTTGAGGCAAATTTATTCTAAAGTAAGCTTTACAGAAATATGTGACAATTATACCTTAGGAACATACATGAGCAGGGGAGTAAACTACTCAAACACCATCACATTGCTGAAGGGTGCCTGCTTGAGTAGTGTGATAACTATGGGTACTTTATACATGTTGGGATATATTCTTGCAGTGTAGTGCCAACTGGGTTATGGTTATTGCTGGGTTGTTTAGTGTTACCTTAAGTCTTTTCATCCCTTAAAGAGTGCTGCCCATAATTCCAGAATGCCATGAAGATTTCAGTTCCTAGTCATGTCTAACCACTAATGGTCCCCAATTACACCAAACTCTTTCTTGCTTCCTTGAGTTGGTACAAAAAACCAAAACTAACTTTTTGCCTGATAAACTCTACTTTCAACACACTCTTTAAATATTTGTTTACTACCTAAAATCCAAGGTTGAGGTAAATTATCAATAGTAGACTTGAAGATAAGAACACAAAAGTGAGAAGATAATAATGCTATAGGAAATTCAGAAATGATAGATAACTTGGTGAATGCAAAAACAAAAGAAAAATTTTAAGAATATGAGTATTTGGAGCCAACGCATAATTCTCTGTGACAGAATTTATACGTATTATTGGCTCTGAAGAGGAAATAACGATACTTCCCAGGCATTGCTGTTGGGGGATGTTGAATGGTACTACACATAGGAAGTGTCATGGCACGTAAGTTCATATCCCATGCCTCTTCCCTTTGGTGGCTGAGAAATATATCCCTGGCCTCAAGAATCTCAAGAACATGAACCCAGGTCAGATTGTTTAGTTATTCTGAGTTAATAATTCCAAGGTGAGACTCAGGAATTCACATATTCTATAAGGCCACTAATTGATTCTGAAGCACATGATCTACAAAGTCTATTTTGAGAAAGAAGTCTACAAGCCATTTTCCAGTCAATTAAAAAAAAATCCAATAAGATATAACTGAATCACAAAACATGATTTAAAGACTTGGAAGATAATATCACATATATACACACATTCCTATGTTTCTAACATTGGGAACTAGAACCATGATTCCCAAGTACTGAAAACCACTCTAGCATTCTTTCTTGACAGATGGCAATAAGATCCACTATTGTGGACTGAGTTGTGTTCCCATCCCCTTCAAACTGATATGTTGAGGACTTAACTCTGAACATAACCATACTGGAGATTTAGGCTTTGAAGACATAATTAATGTTAAATGAGGTCATAAGGGTGGGCCCTAATCTAATAGGACTGACATCCTTATAACAAGAGGTAGATACTGCCCCCACACAGAGGAAAAACCTTTTCAAGGGCTCCATCTGCAAGCCAAGAGGGAGTCTTTCCAGAAACTAACCTTGCTGGCACCTTGATCTTTGACTTCCAACCTCCAGAACTGTGAAAAAGAAATAAATTTCTGTTGTTTAACCCCTCCCCACCTCCCCCCAGTCTGTGGTATTCTGTTATGGCAGCCTGAGCTGACTAATACATCTATCACTCTAAAAACTAAGAATATATCTATGGCCTAAATATATTGTGTATTAAGTGGAAATTACTGATATGGACACAACCATTTGTCTCTGAAAGAAAATTTTTAAGAAAAAAAAATATACTTACAGATTTTTACCCATGGAGAATTTCTTTTTTCTTTTCTTTTTTTTTAAAATAATGTTTTGGTTTTGGTATGGTACTTACATACACTAAAATTTCCTGATAAAAATGTGTAATTAAAAAAAGTTGAACAGGGGCGCCTGGGTGGCTCAGTCAGTTAAGCGGCCGACTTCGGCTCAGGTCATGATCTCATGGTCCGTGAGTTCGAGCTCCGCATCGGGCTCTGTGCTGACAGCTCAGAGCCTGGAGCCTGTTTCGGATTCTGTGTCTCCCTCTCTCTGACCCTCCCCCGTTCATGCTCTGTCTCTCTCTGTCTCAAAAATAAATAAAAAACGTTAAAAAAAAAATTTAAAAAAATTAAAAAAAAGTTGAACAGACTGGAAAACAAACAACTCTTCTTTGATTTGCCATAGAAATGAGGCCACAGGGCAAACGACTGCCCCAAATATTAGAGACACAAACAAGAGGATACTAGAATCACAGCTTCATTGAGTAGAAACCCACAAGCAGAAACCACTTATAAAAATCAGTGCGAGGGTAAAATCTGAACTATACTTGACTAATGGCTGGAAGCTTGTCATGGACAAGTCTGACAGTTAAAATCTCCAAGGGGGTCCAGTCAGAGGGCAGCCCCCACACTTTTGTGGCTTTTACTTCTAGGAGTTCTACCATGTTGTCACAGTAAATATTAGAGAAAAAAATCTCTTCTTGCTTCTCACAGTGGGAGGGGAAAAGTAAATACTCTTCTCAAAAATACTACCCTCAAGAGAAACTATTTTGCCAGAGCATAATCTGTCAGGGTTTTTATCAGAGCCTAACCAACCCGAGAGAAGGGAAAAACCCACCTCCAGCCCCCTCTAGCTATCCTGTCCCTATTAAATGGGGGAGAAAAACTGAGAAGCATTTGTGAAGTCCACAGCCCAGAGGCAGGCTCACAACAAGACTAATCTCTAATCATAGGACTATATATAGACTGTTCCCCTCCCTGCCATACTTCACCACCACATCACTAAAAATCTGTTAATTTTTTAAAATTATTTTTTGTGTAGTATATTGTTCTTTCCTTTTAACAAAAAATTAAAAGGTATAACAAAAGGCAAAAACACAGTTTATAGAGATAGAATAACCATTAGATCTAGATTCAGATATGGCAAGGATGTTGGAATTATCAGACTGGGAATGTAAAACAACTACGGATTTAATGGATAAAGTAGACAGTATGCAAGAACAGATGGATAATGTAAGCAAAGAGATGACAATTTTGATATTGAAGAATCAAAAAGAAATGCTAGAGATTAAAACCACTGTAACAAAAATGAAAAATGTCTCTGTCATGGGCTCATTAGTAGTCTGGACATGGCTGAGGAATGGATCTCTGAGTTTGAGGATAATCAATGGAAACTTCCCAAACTGAAAAACAAAGAGAAAAAAGACTGGAAAAAAAAAAGGAACTGAATATCCAAGAATTATGGCACAACCACAAAAGGTATAACATTTGCATAATGGGAATGCCAAGAGGAGAAGGAAGGAAGGAAGGAAGGGGAAATAAGTGAGAGAGCAAGGGAGGGAGGGAGCGAGGGAAGGAGGAGGAAGGAGGAATGAAGGAAGGAAGGAAGGAAGGAAGGAAGGAAGGAAGGAAGGAAGGGAAAGAGGGAGGAAGGAAGGAAAGAAAGAAAGAAAGAAAGAAAGAAAGAAAGAAAGAAAGAGGAGGGAGAAAGGAAGGACATGAGAGAGGGAGGGAGGGAGGAAGGACATGAGAGGGAGAAAGAAAAAGAAAGAAAGAAAGAAAGAAAGAAAGAAAGAAAGAAAGAAAGAAAGAAAGAAAGGAAGAAAGAGAGGTTTTAAACAATATTTTACTGAGAATACCCCTAAATTAATTTCAGATATCAATCCACAGGTCCAAGAAGCTCAGAGAACAAACACTAAGTGGGATAAATGTGAAAAGAAAAACAACAACAACAACAAAGACATCTGGGTCTATCATATTCAAACTGCAGAAAATCAAAGATAAAGAAAGTCAGAAATATATCAAAGATAAAGAAAGTGAGAAAATGCCAGAGGGAAAAAACACCTTAGCTATAGAGAAGCAAAGATAAGAATTATGTCCAACTTCTCAGAAACCATGCATACAAAAAGGAAGTAGTGGAATATTTTAAGTGTTGAGAAAGAAAAAAAACAACCATTGATGAAGAACTCTTTATACTGTGAAATTATCCTTCCATCTTTCCAAACTGAAGGAGAAATAAGATCTGTGTGTCTGTTTTTGTGCCAGAACCATACTGTCTTGATGACTACAGCTTTGTAATATGGCTTGAAATCCAGAATCGTGATGCCTCCAGGTTTGTTTTTCTTTTTCAGCATTGCTGTGGCTATTTGGGGTCTTTTGTGGTTCCATACAAATTTTAGGATTATTTGTTCTAGCTCTGCAAAAACAGTGGTGGTATTTTGATAGGGATTGTATTAAATGTGTAGATTGCTTTGGGTAGTATAGACATTTTAACAATATTTGTTCTTTCAGTCCCTGAGCATGGGATACTTTTCCATTTCTTTGTGTCCTCTTCAATTTCTTTCATAAGTTTTCTATAGTTTTCAGAGTATAGATCTTTCATCTCCTTAGTTAGACTTATTCCTAGGTAGCTTGTTTTTGGTGCAATTGCAAATGGGATCAACTCCTTGATTTCTTTCTCTGCTGCTTCACTATTGGTATATAGAAATGCAACAGATATCTGCACCTTGATTTCATATCTTGTGATATTGCTGAATTCATGTATTAGTTCTAGTAATTTTTTTGTGGAGTCTTATGCGTTTTCTACATAGAGTATCATGTCGGCTGCAAGTAGTGAAAATTTGAATTCTTCCTTGCCGACTGAGATGCCTTTTATTTCATTTTGTTATCTGATTGCTTAGGCTAACACTTCGAGTACTATCTTAAACAGTAATGGTGAGAGTGGACATCCTTGTCTTGTTCCTAACCCTAGAGGAAAGGCTTTCAGTTTTTCCCCATTGAGGATAATTTTAGCTGTGGGTCTTTCGTATATGGCCTTTATGATGTTGAGGTATGTTCCATCTATCCCCACTTTGTTGAGAATTTTTATCAAGAATGGATGCTGTATTTTGTCAAATGCTTTTTCTACATCTATTGACAGGATCATATGGTTTGTATCCTTTCTTTTATTATTGTGGTATATCACTTTGATTGATTTGCAGGTATTGAACCAGCCCTGCAGCCCAGGAATAAATCCCAATTGATCATGGTAAATAATTCTTTTAATGTAGTGTTGGATTCATTTTGCTAGTATCTTGTTGAGAATTTTTGCATCCATGTTCATCAGGGACATTGGCCTATAATTTTCCTTTTTAGTGGGGTCTTTGGTTTTGGAGTCAAGGTAATGCTGGCTTCATAGAATGAGTTTGGAAATTTTCCTTCTATTTCTATTTTTTGGAACAGTTTGAGAAGAATAGATATTAACTCTTCTTTAAATGTCTGGTAGAATTTCATGGAAGCCATCTGGTCCAGGACTCTTCTTTGTTGGGAGATTTTTGATTACTAATTCAATTTCTTTGCTGCTTATGTGTCTGTTCAAATTTTCTATTTCTTCCTGTTTCAGTTTTGGTAGTTTGCGAGTTTCTAGGAATTTGTCCGTTTCTTCCAGATTGCACAGTTTGTTGGCATATAATTTTTCATAGTATTCTCTTATAATAGTTTGTATTTCTGTGGTATTGGTTGTGATCTCTCCTCTTCCATTTTTATCTATTCGGGTCCTTTCTCTTTTCTTTTTGATAAGTATGGCTAGGGGTTTACTTGTTAAGAACCAGCTCTTAGTTTCTTTGATCTGTTCTACTAATTCTTTTTTGTTTCTATATCATTTATTCCTACTGTAATATTTATTATTTCAATTCTTCTCTTAGTTTTAGACTTTATTTGCTGTTCCTTTTCTAGATCCTTTAGGTGTAAGGTTAGGTTGTATATTTGGGACCTTTCTTGCTTCTTAAGATAGGCCTGAATTGCAGTGTACTTCCCTCTTAGGACTGCCTTTGCTGCATCCCAAAGGTTTTGCACTGTTGTGTTTTCATTTTCATTGGCTTCCATCTATTTTTTTTTTATTTCTTCTTTAATGTCCTGGTTAGCCCATTCATTCTTTAGTAGAGTGTTCTTCAACCTTCACATATGTGAGGGCTTTCCAAATTTTTTCTTGTGATTGATTGCAAGTTTCATAGCATTGTGATCTGAAAATATGCATGGTATGATCTTGATCTTTTTGTACTTGTTGAGGGCTGATTTGTGACCCAGTATGTGATCTGTTCTGGAGAATGTTCCATGTGCACTCAAGAAGAATGTGTATTTTGCTGCTTTAGGATGAAATGTTCTGAATATATTCTTTAACTCCGTCTGGTCCAGTGTGTTATTCAAAGCCACTGTTTCCTTGTTGATTTTCTACTCAGATGATCTATACGTTGCTGTAAGTGGGGTGGTAAAGTCCTCTACTATTATTGTGTTATTATCAATGAGTTTATGTTTGTGATTAATTGATTTATATATTTGGGTTTCTGCCAGTTTGGGGCATAAATATTTAGAATTGTTAGATCTTCTTGATGAATAGGCCCCTTAATTATGGTATAATGTCCTTCTTCATCTCTTGTTACAGTCTTTGTTTTAAAATCTAGTTTGTCTGATATAAGTATGGTTACTCTGGCTTTTGACATCCATCAGCCTGATAGATGGCTCTTCATCCCCTCAATTTTAATCTGCAGGTGTCCTTAGGTCTAAAATGAATTTCTTGTAGGCAGCATATAGATGGCTCTTATTTTTTTATCCATTCTGATACCCTATGTCTTTTGGTTGAAGCATTTAGCTCATTTCCATCCAGAGTGATTACTGAAAGGTATGAATGTAGTATAATTGTGTTACCTGTAGAGTTGGTGTTTCTGGTGATGCTCTCTGGTTCTTTCTAGTCTTTGCTGCTTTTGGTCTTTTTTTTTTTTTTTTCTCCACATAAAGAGTTCTCCTTAAAATTTCTTGTAGGGCTGCTTTAGTGGTCACAAACTCCTTTAGTTTCTGTTTGTCTGGGAAACTCTTCATCTCTCCTATTCTGAATGACAGACTTGCTGGATAGAGTGTTCTTGGCTGCATATTTTCCCCATTGAGTGAATATATCTTGCCTCTCCTTTCTGGCCTGCCAAGTTACTCTGGATAGATCTGCTGTGAACTTGATCTGTCTTCCCTTGTAGGTTAAAGACCTTTTTTTTCCCTTACTGCTTTCAGGATTCTTTCCTTATCTGTGTATTTTGTGAATTTGACTATAATAGGTCTTGGTAATGGCTGGTTTTTGTTGAATTTAATAAGAGTTATTTGTGCTTCTTGGATTTTGATGTCTGTGTCCTTCCCTAGATTAGGGAGGTTTTCAGGTATAATTTGCTTACATAAATCTTCTGCCCCCTTTTCTCTCTCTTTGTCTTCTGGGACTCTTATGATAGGAATGTTATTAAGTTTTAATAAATAGCTGAGTTCTCTAAGTCTGCTTCCATGATCTGTGACCTTTGTTTCCCTCTTCTTTTCCACTTCATCATTTTCCATAATTTTATCTTCTGTATTGCTAATTCACTCCTCTGCCTTATCCATCCTCATTTTTAAATTCTTTTTAATGTTTATTTTTGAGAGACAGAAACAGAGCACTAGCAGGGAAGGGACAGAGAGGGACACACAGAATCCAAAGCAGGCTTCAGGCTCTGAGCTGTCAGCAGAGAGCCTGACATGGGGATTGAACCCACAAACTGTGAGATTAGGACCTGAGCTGAAGTAGGATGCTTAACCAACTGAGCCGCCCAGGGGCCCCATCCATCCTCGTTTTTATAGCCTCCATTTGGGTTTGCATCTCGGTTATAGTATTTTTATTTTGACCTAACATTGTAGTTCTTTTATCTCAGCAGAAAAGGATTCTCTGATGTCTTCTGTGCTTTTTTAAATCCCAGGTAGTATCCTTATAATAATTGTTTTAAATTCTAGTTCTGACATTTTCCTTATATCTGCACTGATTGAATCCCTTGCCATCATTTCTTCTTGTTCTTTCTTTTGAGGTGAATTCCTCCATCTTGTCATTTTGGAGGAAGAAAAAAGAACAACAATAATACTAATAGAGTAAAATAAAAGTTAACAACAATTTAAGTCAAATAAAGGAAGCTGGATCCTAGGTGTGTTTTGGTCTGCTTGTTAAGAGAAGCTGCTGTATTCTCTCCCTCAAATTAGGCAGATTGTTCTATTAATTTTCAGACTGATTTTCTAGGTGTTCAAAAACAGGTTGATGTTGACCTAGCTGTGTTCAAGGGATGAGACAAGCCAAGGGTCCCCTTACTACTCTGCCATCTTAACTGCAGTTTCTAAATGCATATTATTAGGTGAATGAAGCCAATCTAAAAAGGCTACCTTTAAAAAAAAGGCATATTATTATATCATTTCGACTATTCTGGAAAAGGCAAACTTAAGGAGAGAGTAAAAAGATCAAGGGATCACTGATTGCCAAGGGTCAGGGGAAAGAGGGATGCATAGAAGAATGCAGAGGATTTTCGGGATAGTAAACATACTCTGCATTTTAGTTAATGTCACTGAAAGGTTTTGCAAGTTCAGGTATGATACAGAAAAGAACTGAAGTTAGAGACTGATACGGTAGAGGCTGTTCCAAGCTTACTAGATTTGACTGTTAAATAGTCAGGAATTTTGTGTGCTGATTGTTAAACCACCTGGTTTCAAGTGGGAGTATTTATACCAGAGAAGTTGGCAAAGGCTACAAATCAGGTTTTGGTTTCCCCCCCCCCCACCCCCCTCTTCAAAAAGTAGTCTACCAGCACACCACTGATTAGAGACAAAATTTGAGAACTATAAAATGGGAGTGGTTACACTTTCTGCATAGTTACTTACTTTGAGGTATATCAATGTAAGTTGGCTCTATATGTGAAATACCTTTAATCCACACCCTAGGGGCAATTAATTACCATTTGAAGTAATCTAATCATGAATACACACTCTAGAAATCGTTATAACTTGTACTTTAGGTGTTATAGACATCTGCACCAGAGGTTTATTAGAAAAAGAAATGCTAGCAATAATTTTTGTTGCTAGAATGCAGTGAAATGAGTGGTGTTCAAGATATGCAGGGGCCAAAACAGGTTATAAAAGTCCAGCAAATCCTCCAGAGAATATTCTTGAGTCATCTTAGAGTGAATCTTCCATGCAACATATTTGTTAAGAATGTTTGAGGATAGAAAGTAGAGATATCATCATCCTGTAATAACAAATTTTAAAAACTGTTTCTGTGTCTTCTTGATAATAATCAACAATGGATATATAGTTGGCATTGGACTAAGATCTGCTTGTATTGCGCTATGTACCTGGTAACAATGGTATGGGAGAGACACCAGTAACTACCAATTTTTACCAAAAGAATCTGGGTTTTGAGCAGCTGTTTTGACCGAGGTCAGTTTATGATGGAGGTGAATAAGAGTTGATAAAGAATTGAGAGCTTCAGCCTCTAATTCATGGGTTGATGCCAAGTCCTCCCAAAAGATTTTTGTTTCCGTGATGCCTTATGTCTAATGACCTTACATATCACTTTAGGATTAATCTTTCAATCATGATATTCTTCTACTCTAAAACTTTCCATGATATTCTATTAACTAAAAAAAATTACATCTCTTAATCACGTATTCAAAATTATTCATCATCTGGTTTCAACTTATATTTGCAATTAAATGTCTCACTTCTTCCTTCATTCTTGCCAGACTGCTTTAAACAGTCTTTGAAACAAACTATGTGCTTTCCTTTGTAACCAATGTGCTCTTTTATAATGCTTTACCTTGGAGATTCTCAAAGTGTTGTCCCAGGACCAGCAGTATAAGCATTGCCCGGGAATTTGTTAGAAATGCAAATTCTTGAGGCCCATCCTAGACTTGCTGAATCCTAAACCTAGAGGGTAGTTCCAGTAAATTGCATTTTAACAAGCCCTCTAGGTGATTCTGATGCGTGTCTTGAGAAACACTGATCTGATTTATTCTTCATGTTCTTTCAATGAATACTAGCTAAACCCATTAGCATTACACTTTAAGACCCAGATCAAGCCTACCTTCTCTGGAAAGTCTCTAGCATTTAAAAATCTAAAGTAATAATTGTTTTATACCACATAGTACTATTCTATTTTTTAAGACATATATCTAATGCTCATCTACACTGTAAGTAACACAACCATGTCAAGACGATGAAGGTGACAGCTTAAGTGTGAAATGAAATCCTCAGGCCAGGAGTCAGGAGAGCCAGGAAAGAAAAAGCAAGGGGTGAGAAAATAGAAAAGAGTCCAGGACTTGAAGAATGCTGGAGTTTCCTAGCTTTGTTTTCCCTTAGAGAATATTGAGTTGGCTTAAAGTACAGGAAAAACAAGAACAGGATAAATTGCTGGGTTAGAATCTGAAAGAGAGGAATCCCGGGGTGTAATGTCTGTCCTTTTATCCCAAAGAAAATCCTCTTCACATTTCCACTGACCTAGATTAAAACTATCTACTCAACAAGACAGAGTTACATCTTTTTATCCCAAAAATAATAAAATTATTTTTTCTGATTATAAAAACTGTATGCTATCATTGTGAAAATTCAATGGAGAATCACAGAGGTTATTGCTCCAAATTTCATTTGTGACAGACATCTACTGTTTGCATTTTAGTGGTCATCCTTCCAGATGAACTCAACAATATGCTCTGATATCAACAACTATAGAGCAAGATAAATATTTTGAATATATGCACAAGATTGACAAGTCATAATTTATTTTTAATTGCCTATAAAAAATTAGATCTTTTCCTATAAGCAAGATGGTAGTGAATAACCATGTTTGGACATCCAGGCACACTTGTTGGATTATCTTTTCTCATTAAATTCCTAAGAGAATTATTGTTGAGTCAAAATGAATACACATTTAAATTTTAGATTGATATTGAGAAACACAATAATTTCATAAGCCAGTCAAATGGCCTTAAGAAAATTTAATCTGAGGGTGTCTGGGTAGCTCAATCGGTTAAGCAACCGACTTCAGCTCAGGCCATGATCTCATGGTTCATGTGTTTGAGCTCTGTATCAGGCTCCCTGCTATCAGCACAGAGCTTGCTTCAGATCCTCTGTCCCCCTCTCTCTGCTCCTCCCCCCACTTGCATGAGTGTGCACTCTCTCTCTCTCAAAAATAAATAAACATTTTTTTAAAAAAAGAAAATTTAATCTGGTGCAGCTACTGAGGTTGACAGGTTTTGCACACACCTCACCTCTTTGAGTTTCCTAGGCAGTATAAAGTCTCTGATGTTGGCTGTGGCATGAAATCAACAACCATTTACACTGCAAGTAAATTTCTCTCCACAGTGCATATGCTGATATTCAAAAGTCCTGATTTCCTAAGGGCTTACTGAATTATCAAAATCAAGTTAATGCAGGTGTAAATGCAGAAATATCATTAGCAATCTGAAAATTGCCTCACAGGAGATGGCTTAGCCTCTTCTAAATTGTCCCTCCTCATAATTGCTTGTAAATATGTGTCTTAGTCAGTTTGGACTGTTAGAACAAGATGCCGGAGACTAGGTGGCTTAAACAACAAATGTTTCTTTCTTATGAGTTTCTGGAAGGTGGGAAGTTCAAGATCAAGATGTCAGTAGATCCAGTGTTTGGTGGGTCCAAGATGAAGACACTGTCAGATACGGTGTAATTTACAGAAGTCCATCTTCTTGTTGTATCCCCACATGACAGAAAAAGGGCTAGCTCTTTTCCTCTTGTAAGGACACTGATCTCATCAAGGGGGCCACACCTCCATGATGTAATTAACTCCAAAGGCCCTACCTCCCAACACCATCACATTAGGGGTTCAACACATGAATGGGGGGACACAAACTTTCAGTCCATAACAATATGTTCTAAATATTTGTTTTATGTGATTTAAAGCCTTAAAATTGTGTAATCTTTCATTTTCAACACCTTACCAGATATCTCCCCTTGGATGTTCTATAGACTCTTTGGAACCAATCAAAAATGGGAATGACAATAAATACAGGCACACCACAGAGATGTTGTGGGTTAAATTCCAGATCACTGCAATAAAGTGAATATCACACTAAAGCAGGCCAAATGAATTCTTTGTTTTAGCAGTGCATATAAAAGCTATTAAAAAATCTATTAAGTGTGCAATAGCATTATGTCTAAAAAAACAATGTACATACCTTAATTAAAAAATATTTTATTTCTAAAAAGTAGTAACCATCATCTGAGCTTTCGATGAGTCATAATCTTTTTTCTGGAGGGATGTCCTACCTGGATGTTGATGGTTGCTGACCAAGGCAGTGCTTGCTAACAGTTGGGGTGGCTGTGGCAATTTCTTCAAACAAGACAACAATGAAGTTTGTCACATAGATGGACTTTTCCTTTTATGAATGATTTCTCTGCAGCACAGGAGGCTGTTTGTCAGCATTTTGCCCACAGTAAAACTCCTTTCAAAGTTGGAGTCAATCCTTTAAAACCCTGCTGCTACTTTATCAGCTAAGTTTCTGTAATATTCTAAATCTTTCATAGCCATTTCAACAATCTTCCCAGCATCCTCACCGGGGCAAGTTTCCATCTCACGAAACCACTTTCTTTGCTCATCCATAAGAAAGAACTCCTTATCCATTCAAGTTTTATCATGAGGCTGCAGCAATGCAGACACATCTTTAGGTTCCACATCTAGTTCTAGTTCTCTTGCTGTTTCCACCACATCTGCAGTTACTTCCTTCACTGAAGTCTTGAACCCCTCCAATCATCCATGAGGGTTAGATCAACTTCTTCCAAACTCCTATTCATATTGATATCTTGACGTCCATGAATCATGAGTGTTCTAAATGGCATCTAGGATGGTGATCTCCAGAAGATTTTCCATTTACTTTGCCCAGATCCATCAGAGAATCACTAACTATGACAGCTATAGCTTAACGAAATGTATTTCTTAGGTAATAAAACTTGAAAGTCAAAATTACTCCTTGATCCATGGGTACAGAATGGATGTGTTAACAGCCAGGAAAACAACATCCATCTCATTGTACATTTCTATCAGAGCTCGAGGGTGACCAGGTACATTGTCAATGAACAGTCATATCTTGGAAAGAATGTTGTTTTTTTTTTTTTTTTAACTGAGCAGTGGGTCTCAAAAGTAAGCTTAAAATATTCAGTAAACCAACTCTGTTGTAAACAGTACTGTTGTAAACAGTAAAGCCGGCTTTGTTGTTCCATTTTTAGAGCACAGGCAGAGGATGAGTAGTATTCTTAAGGGCTCTAGGATTTTTGGAATGGTAAATGAGCATTAGCTTCAACTGCAAGTCACCAGCTGCATTAGCCCCCTAACAGGAGAATCGACTTAGGAAGCCAGGCATTGACTCTCTCTCTCCAGCTAGCTGGCATCTTTTCCCAATAGAAGGCTATTTAGCCTACACTGAAATTCTGTCGTTTAGAGGAGCCACCGTCATTAATGATCTTAGCTAGGTATTTGGACATCTTGCTACAGCTTCTCCATCAGCACTTGCTGCTTCGTCTTGCACTTGTAGGTCATGGAGACAGCCTCTTTCCTTAAACCTCATGAACCAACCTTCACTAACTTCAAACTTTCTCGCAGCGTCCTCGCCTCTCTCAGTCTCTAAAGAATTGAAGAGAGTTAGGTAGGGCTTGGCTCTGGATTAGGCTTTGGTTTCAGAGAAAGTGGTGGCTGATTTGATCTGTTGTTCCGACAACTAAACTTTCCCCATTCAGCAATAAATCTGTTTCACTATCTTATCATTTGTGTCTTCAGTGGAATAGCACTTTTAATTTCCTTTAAGAACATTTTCTTTGCATTGACACCTTGGCATTCTTAGGTGTTTGGCCCAAGAGGCCTATCTTTTGGCCTGTCTCTGCTTTCAACATGGCTTCTTTGCTATGTTTGATCATTTCTAGCTTTTGATTTAAAGTGAGATATGTGTGATTCTTCTTTTCAGTTGAACACTTAAAGGACATTGTAGGGCTATTAAGTGGCCTAATTTCAATATTGCTGTGTCTCAGGTAACAGGGAAGCCAGAGAAGAGGGAGAGAGACCTGGAATGGTTGATGAATGGAGTGGTCAGAAGACATGCAACATTTATTAATTAAACTCATCGTCTTATGAGAGTGCAGGTCATAGCGCCCCCCAAACAATTACAATAGTAACATCAAATATCACTGCTCACAGATCAACATAATAAAGAATAATAAAAAGTGTGAAATATAGCAAGAATCACCAAAACGTGACAAAGAGACACGAAGTGAGAAAATGCTGTTGGAAAAATGGTGCCAAGAGAATTGCCTGACACAGGGTTGCCACAGACTTTCAATTTATCAAAACGCAATGTGTGCAAAGTACGATAAAGTGAAGCGCAATGAAGCAAGTTATGCCTACAACACTACTTGAGTGTGTGCTGATGCATCAGGTGCTGCCACAAAAATGCATTACCACTCATCTTCACAGCGACTCTGCACGGTAAGAATTATCTCATTTTTAAGAGATGAGAGACGAGGGCTTCTTCAATAAATGATTTGTGCAAGGCCACCACCCAACCAGTGAAGGGAGAAGGAACTCTCATCATTAAAAACCCCACTATGTTCTAGTTGTTTTACATACTTTTCGTTTCCATGTAATCCTCATAGTAACCCTGCGAGGTAGTTGTGATCTCCAACATGTGGGGGAAAACAGACTTAAAGCATTTCCCACTCCCTACTCTGGTTTTAAACACCTAAGACAGTGCCGGGCACACAGTACGCCTGAGTGAATAAATACATGAGTAGCAGTGGCCCTCAGCAAACCATGGGCTTCCATAGAGATACAAAACAGCCATTTAATTGTCTCATCAAACTTCTTATCTCTTTCAAGAAAAATCTCTTGAGTGTACAGTCCTAAGAAACAAAAGGAAAAAAATACAAGTGATCACTGTCCGTCATTATCCTGTGTCCATCAGCCCTTGTCAAGAACTATAACAGTGTCATACTGATGGTGGGAGGGGGATGTACACAGGAAATATAGTATCTTAGTGTAGTTTTCTCTCAAATTTAATCCTAAAATAATTACATATTATTTACAAATTTCAAAATCTTATCTCCCGGTATCATGGTCTCCGTAATAAATAAAGACTAATGTTTAAAAGAAGATGAATAAGACAAATAATTTCAAGGCCAAATATGTGTCACTTGTAGATTAAATTTGCAAATCTATTCATTTAGTATGCTCGATTGGGA
The DNA here is from genome assembly GCF_018350215.1 of Panthera leo. Lineage (NCBI taxonomy): Eukaryota > Metazoa > Chordata > Mammalia > Carnivora > Felidae > Panthera > Panthera leo. The sequence continues at coordinate 112,207,525 of NC_056680.1, read as the reverse complement.
AGACGAGAGATACAGAGTTAGTCCCCTAAGTGACCTTTCCCTGAGAAATAATTAATTGGCATGTGCTGTGCTTTGTTAAAGAAAGCAAACACCCTTCATGAATATGAATTTAATGCCTTTTGAAGCAAATAGAGTGAGATTTTTTTTAACTACCTCTCCCTTCTTTTTGGACTCCGCATATTTTGAGAAACCTAATAAAATTCTATATAGTCACATAGGTTTTCACAAACAAAAAGCTTCTGGAAGTCGTCTTCTATTCATGGGTTTCCCTGAACAATTATTGGACGTGTGACCGCAGTGTATTATAACTCATGTGCAAGGTATTCACAATGTGTCAGAAATGAGCAATGTCCAAAAACACTGGATTTACCACCCCCATTCATAGAAGCCAAAGACAGAGACAAAATGAGATGTTCTGCTTCTACAGCAGAAGGAAACATAAAGTGTAAATATGTTGATACTTAATGCAGAATACAAATAAGGGTGAGGAGATGTCCCACCTGCCTTGTCCTCCTCTTGGTCTCTTCATGAGGAGCAAAATGCAAAACTGCAAGATGGGAGTCTATGATGGCAAATGCAACACCATGAAACCTCTAACTCTTCAGTTTTGTGTGTGTATGTGTTCATTAGGATATTTAGAAGACCTATGATTTCTCAAAACATTGTGGGAAAACTCCTGACGTGCAAGAAGTTTTAAAACTGAGGAAGTCTACAAAGACAATTTTAAAATGTCCACAAAAAAGCCTTAAGGAAGAAAAAGAGAGAGAGAGGGAGTGGGGAGGGAGAGAGAGAAAAGAGGGGGAGAAAGCAAGGGGAGAGGGAGGGGGAGGAGGAATGAGAGAGAAAAAAAGGGACAGAACTAAGAGATTTAATCTTCAGAGTTTATTATGTAAGGCAAAATGCTTGGTAGTTATTATTTGCCCAAACTCTTCAAGACAAATGAATCTATCTCCTGATGAAACAGAGGGAAGGGAGAGAGAGAGACACAGAGAGAGAGAGAGAGACAGAGACAGAGAGAGGGAGAGGGAGAGGAAGAGAGAATGGCTCTGTCCATTTTAAAGTTAATCAGTATCCATGGTGATGTATTTCTCCAAAATAATAAAATGGATTAAGCAGGAGCTAAAAAAGAGGGTAGCCATTTTATTACCCCCCCACCACATCCCCATTCAGATGAAATATACATAACATAAGAAAGGGCCATGGGCAAGTAGCCACAGGAAGAGCACCTGGAAGATTAAAGCTGTGGCCATAACATTAACAAAGTACAGACCACACTGAATTAATGAGCACTGGAGATAGACATTCAGTGGAGTCTTAATTTATTTTCCTTTTCTAGCTCATCCTTTAAGAAAATGACAGTGTCTTCTTATCGATTTTACACTCAGAGATCAATCAGAATTGCCCTGACTCAGACAAAATTTACAGCAGTCTCTGACACCGCCCCGAGCATGTGGGCCCAAACAGACATTACAAGGAAGCAATAGATCATGTTTGTATGTAGAGCTTGACATGCTTAAAAATAAGCTAATCTGTAGTGGAATTTCCTTCTTTTTGACAAGTTGCTCTGCCCAGCTCTTCGGCCCCTTGTTATGAATTTCTCTCCCAGCTCCACTATTAATTATCACATGCGAAAAGGATTCATGCATTTAGGCCCTGAGGGAGGTCATCTGATCTGCAGTTTTAGATAAAATATAAACTAACAGATCACTCCTACTTAAACAATGTGAAATGTCACTCTGAGGCACTCCATAAAAAAAAAAGCTAGAGGTGTTCCGTCAAGAGCTATGATCAATTCTGACAACCCAACAATATCAGGGCTAAATGATGGGCCTGTACATTCCTAAACAGCCCCCAGTGGAAATTGCTGTATCCGGAAGCTCTTTTGTGCACGTAACTAGCTGTATTAAACGCAATAATTACAGAAAAGACACTGACTGTGGCGCTCAGGCAGTTGTTGGCTAAGCTGACTTGTTTCCACACCACCATTTATCTTGTAACTGGGGCTGCACACTGACTTGACACACTGGAGGGAATGTCTAGGGAGCTTCTCCTCCCAAGCCCACCAGAGGCTCTGGCTCACAGTGTGCCAGTGGGGAGAATTATTCTGGGAGGCATTTGTTCAACAGGGACAGAGGAAAAGCATGAAAACAGTTGCTCGGGGGAAATGCATTCTGTGTGTGGATCTGACTGGAATGGGGTTGTGTGTGCCAACAGCTCAGCTCCAGGGAAAGCGCTGGCTGGATGGATGCGAGACCTGCCTCCATGCAAGGTTCTCCATAGCTAAACCTCCCGCAGAGGCAGACATCGAACAAACCAGTGGAAAAGTCCAGTGACACACTTCCCTTACAACTAGTTGCCATATATTAAGACAAGGTTCCCCTATGTTGCTATCTGGAAGGAAATGAAACCATTTAGATATTAGAATATCCATTTTAGCAAAGAAAGTGATTTGGAGCAGTTTGGGAGACTTCTGTCAAATCACCAATGGAGGTATTTGACCATATTACAAAACAATTAAAACTAACTTTAGGGGCACCGGGGTGGTTCAGTCCGTTGACCGTCTGACTTTGGCTCAGGTCATGATCTCGCGGTGAATGGGTTCAAGCCCCGCATGGGGCTCTGTGCAGACAGCTCAGAGCCTGGAGCCTGCTTCAGATTCTGTGTCTCCCTCTCTCTCTCTCTCTGCCCCTTCCCAGATCATGCTCTGTCTCTCTCTCTCTCAAAAATAAATAAACATTAAAAAATGAAAAAAGAAAACTAAAACATACATGGAGAGTAACATACTTATTCTCTCTTATAGGAAGCAATGTCATAACTTTTAGAATTTGATTCTTAAAGTTATCTTTAAAAAAAAAAACCTACCCACTCAAACACGTCAATCTTAGAAATATTTAAATTGTTAAGAAGGTAATTCTACAAAAGACTTCTCTTCCTATAAAAGAAAATACCATTGTATTAAGACTCCAGATATTTCAAGGATAGTGTTTTTGTTTTGTTTTGTTTTGTTTTTTTGCTATAAACCACCCACATTTGGACTATGAAATTTTATTTTGCCTGGAGATAATAAATATTCAAAAGCAGCAATGTAATTTAAAACTACTTACTGAAAAATGCCTCGGTGCCAGGCTCTGATAGACCCTGAGGATACAAATGAAAAAGTTATGACCACTTTCCTAGGCTGAATGTAGTAGGAAAAAGGGACAGGTCAACAATTATCTTAATTCATTGTGATAAGTGTTCCATAAAAGTGTGCAGTGCTATAGAAACACAGTTGAGAGGGATCAAAGCTGCCTCAGGAAGAAAGACGTTTTCAAGAAAAAGAACCAAGAGAAAATACCATTTCATTTGTACCTGGAAGGATTAGCAGAAACTCTCCAAGGTGACCCGGAGGAATGCAGAGGAAAGGTGTCCTTGTTGGTGTGAACAGCATGAGCAAAGAGAGGTACGGAGGTGTGAGAATGTGTGCCAAGGTCCTGCAATGGTAAGTACTTAGGGAGACCTACAGAAAGAGGGAAAATAGGGCACAAGCACAGACAGACACACTCTCATACACACACACACACACACACACACACACACACACACACGAGCTTGTCTAGCGGTAACTTAGGATGACTGTTTCCCAGAACGCAAAAGTGTCGAAGCTGGATGGGTCCTTTAGGCAAAGCTGCGATAGTTCAGGCAAGCGATGACCCAGCTTTCACCTGCAGGATGGTTGCTACATTTATATGTCCCCCAAATGTTTTTTCTCTATCAGGTCACATTAATTTCTCCTGCTCAAAATTTTATAAATACCCATTTTGTTGCTGTGACTAATTGTGTTGTGCTAGTTCTAGGTAACAGGTCCATAATCCCTGGGAGCAGTGATGGAGTGCAGGGGTTGAATGCCTAATGATTCAGTGCTTGGCTCTGCTTCTCATTCATGGTTTGACTTTGGACAAGTTACTGAGCTTTGCTATGCCAGGGTGACATCCCATATAAAATGGCAATAATACAAGCACCTACACTTTAGGCTTATTGTGAGGATCAAGTTAGTCAATGCATTAAGTGCTTAAAAGGGCATCCCAATTGCCAGATCCCTGTTGTCAAATGAGGAAAGGGATTTCAAAACTGGCATAACAGAAAAATGATCTAGACCTGAATATTGTAATATGGTCAAATACGTTGACCTGTGATTTCAGGGAGGTCTCTTAAACTGTTTCAAATCATGTTCTTTCTTAAGATGAATATTCTGATACCTAGCTGGCATCCTTCCAGGTATATCTAAATATCTTGCTATAAATATTACTCTACATGATTATTCAGACTCATTTTCATATGTATCAGAGGTGTTATAAAGTACCATTGGTCAAAAAAGTGAGGATGCTGAGTCATGACAAGTGAGACCCAAAGAAAATGAACGGCATCTGGATGGCTCAGTTGGTTAAGGGCCTGACTCTTGGCTCCTACTCAGGTTCATGGGCTCGAGCCACGCATCAGGCTCTGCGCTGATGGTGTTGAGCCTGCTTGAGATTCTTCTCTCCTTCTTTCTCTGCCCCTCCTCCACTTGTGCTCACTCTCTCTCTCTCAAAATAAATAAATAAACTTAAAAAACAAAAGAAAATGAATGGGGTAATTAAAAAATGTCAGGGCACCCACAACGCTGTTATTTGCCTCCCCCCAATGTCGGAAAACCCAGCAAAGATACTGCTACAGAGAACTGGAGATTCCCTATAGAGGACATATTCCAGAAAACAAGACATTGACAGAGTCAAAGTGGATTACTTCTGAAAGGCGAGAAAGACATCTGGTTTCATCATCAGTGCAAACATGTGAATGTGGCATTTAAACATGGGACTTTAACAATAAGATGAGGGACCAGGGACCCTGTAGTAGTAACGCTAAAAGGTTTCCCTACAGGAGAGTGTTAAGAAATAGCCCTACCAACCTTTTGTACTTCTAAGTTTTTATCTTTTTCTTTTTTGGATTTACTCAGGTGCGCTATTTTACATTTTTCATCTGACCAGGAATTCTGAAAACTGTACCAGATTTTTTCATCTCCACTCTCTGTACCCTAGTCTAGTGCTGTGTTTCCAACTCTGCATGCAGACTGTCTTTATTATATTACCTACTCCTGTCCCCAGCCCCTTCTCTAGGCCAAAAAAAGGGCAACAGCATTCACTTAGTGTCAATAAGGGTCTATGAAAGCAAAGCCTGGAAGAGGAATTTTTCTGACTGTAGCAGAGTTACTCACTTCTCTTGTTCTCTAGAATATTACAATGATTCCCCCTGGACGTAAGTGAACTTGGATTTAGTTCCCAGGTAATTTGAGAACTTCAACCTCTGTCATCTATAGGTGACGGAGTACATCATGCAGTAAAAGTGATTTAAAAACTTTCAAACTATAGAAAAGCAAGTGCAAGTCACATGACGCCTGTGAGGAAAGTTAAGTTGAAATCAAGAGACTTGCTTTTCAAATTGATTCTTATTTTGAAAACGAGTTGAATTAGTGGATTTCACATTTTGAAGTTTGATTTAAAAGTGAAACTAAGAAATAATAACTGTCCACACTTAATACGTGGTATGGATTCAATAAACATTTATTGAATGAATGTTTCTGATTTCTAAAATAGCAATTCCATTATGAATGTTTAGTTATTTTACTTTTTAATTAAAGTAAAAGGTCTCCAATAGTATAATTGAACACATACCAAATGTAAAACTAAATAGCTCGATGTCTACTATCATTTGGAATAAAACTAATGTTAATAAAATGGATGGTACAGCAATATGAGTATCTATACCTCTAGATTTGTGAGGTGCAAAGACCCAGTCTTCCTTCTAGAAGTGTTCAGTTTCAAAAACCCAAATGTTAATTTATATTATCATTCCAAAGTGATGGCTAGGTAACCGGTACTTTTGCTATGATGTAACTCTTAGGCATGTAACTCATCAATTTTGGTTCAGTCTCTTCTTATATAGGAGCATATTTATATCCTTCCTGGTATACATTTTACCTTGGTGGTGTCCTTACCTTCATCCGTTCATATTATAGTTGTGGTAAAAAGCATAAAACTTCCCATCTAACCATCTTTAAGTATGCAGTTCAGGACTGTTAGGTATATTCACATTGCTGTACTACCATCACCACCATCCATCCACAAAACTCTTTTTGGGGAGCCTGGGTGGCTCAGTCAGTTGAGCATCCCACTTTGACTCAGGTCACGATCTCACTGTTTGTGAGTTCGAGTCCCACATAAGCTCACTTCTGTCAGCATGGAGCCTGCTACAGATCCTCTGTCCCCCTCTCTCTCTCACCCTCCCCCTCTCACTCTCTCTCTTTCTCAAAAATAAATAACCATTTTTAAAAAGAAACTCTATTAATCTTTCAAAACTGAAGCTTTATACCCAGTAAACAATAACTGCCCATTTGCCCGACTTGCCAGCTTCTGGCAACTACCATTCCACTTTCTGTTTCTATGATTTTCGCGATTCTAAGTACCTCATCTAAGTGGAGTCATACAGTATTTGGTTTTGTGTGTGAGTGCCAGGCTTATTTTCACCTAGCATAGGGAGATTCTACTCCATACCCATTATGATGGCTACTCTCAAAAACCAGAAAATCACAAGTGTTGACAAGGATGCAGAGAAACTGAAACACTTGCACACTGTGGGTGGAATGTAAAATGGTACATCTGCTGTAGAAAACAGTATGGCGTCTCCTCAAAAAATTAAAAATTGAATTACCATATAGCGATATAGCAATTGCGCTTCTGGGCATGTACTGTAAAGAACTGAGAGCGGGGAGACTCAAAGAGATATTTATATATCTGTGCTCATAGCAGCATTATTTACAGTAGCTAAAAAATGAAAGCAATTCCAGTATCCACCAATTCATGACTGGACAAGCACAATGTGGTACAAGAGTAAAATGAAATATTATTCAGCCTTTAAAAAGAATGAAATTCTGATACATGCTATGACATGGGCACACCTTGAGGATGAGAACTGATTTTTGCTACCATGGCCGCCTTCACCCATAGGTGAGGTTGCTGTGGATGCCAAATGAATTGTATGCTCCTGAAATAGTGACATTGGAGAAGGCACAAATAGGCAAAGGAAGGCAAGTACTTATGTGACCTTTCAACTTTGCATTTGTGTAAAAGGAATACACAGATATTTTCATTTTCCCACCTAAATGGTAAAGGAGTGACTCTTTTTTCCTCACCTAGTCTCATAAGAAATATTAAGGAGCATTTCCATTGTTAGAATCAATTAACACTGCATTAATGAAAACTGCATAGTTTGTGGTGAATAAATGGATGTTTGATGGTTTTTTCTTCATTCTAACCTTACAGATTTTGGCTTTATCTTCCATACTTATAAACTCTATATACACCAAGTTTCATTTTTTAACTTCGGGGTTAAATATTATGGAGTTGCATAGGAGAAAAAACTATGGAACAGAGAAATTGGCAGTGCTAAAGTAAACATAACTTGTCTCCCAATCACAACATTTAATAATGTTTTGCTGTGCACCATGTAATCATTCCTAGTTTAATTTAACTCAGTGCTACTGCGTATAATTGTAAGGATCTTGTCCATTAGGTGATGAGATAAAGTTATATTAATTCATTCATTCTTTTTAAAAATTTAACCAATATATATTGATAACCACATGTGTTCTCAATTTGAGTCAGCTGCTGGAGCCTGTTTTTATTCTCATCCTAAGAAATATTTCCATTTGGTCATTACCCTTCCCATAAAATTCTATTTCCATTCATTTGTCCTATTATGCTCATTTGTCTTATTAAATCATTATTTTATCAATTTGATCTATGTATTTTCTCTTCAGAATGACGTTCTACTATTTTAGTCTCCCCTTGACTCTTTAAAGCATTCTTTCTGTGGCAAGAGAGAACAGAAAAAAAATAATGCTTCTGAAATATCTCCTATATTAAGTTCAACTAGCCCCACTCAATTTTCTTTTGTGTAAAATGCTTCCTGTTTACCAATTAAGTTTGTTTTCCTTCCTTAGCAACTTAATTGATTTAAGGTAAACAACCCAAAATGGATGGATTTAAAAGCAGAAGAGAGTCGGGGCAGCTGGGTGGCTCAGTTGGTTGAGCGTCCGACTCCAGCTCAGGTCATGATCTTACACTGCATGAGTTCGAGCCCCGTGAGTTCGAGCCCTGTATTGGGCACTGTGCTGAGCGTTCAGAGCCTGAAGCCTGCTTCAGATTCTGTGTCTCCCCCTCTTTCTGCCCCTCCCCTGCTCATGCTCTGTCTCTGTCTCAAAAATAAATTTAAAAAACATTTAAAAAAAACTTTTAAAAAGCAGAGGAGATGTAGAAAATTATTTAAATTCACTAATTTGCTGCAAGTTCCTTCCCAGAAGTTTGCTTTCCATCTCTCTGCACCTCTTGCCACTTGTTCTCTTGGTGGTTCAGACTCTCCTGGAATTCCAGGGAAACTCCCATATGAGTAATGTCCCATTTGATTTTATTTGTGCTAATGATGGCCCATACTCGAGAATTGCCTTAATTTATGAATCAGATATTTTTTTTAAAAATGAGTGAAGTGATAAACTCTAACTTACTTTATTATACTATTTTTCTCCTATCATACTATCAATATATATTCATTGTAGAAAATATAGAAGAAGAAACTAAGGATCTAAATCCTCTACAATTTTAACATTTTACCCAGAAATAATCACTGACAAGAGGGTATATAATTCTGGTCTTTTTATTATTATGTTTATGTATGTTTAAATAGATCTGTATTTCTGTTCTTAATGAAATAATCATGTAAAGCTACTCTGTATCCTTTTTAAAACTTAAAAATATTTTTTAAGTGTATTTATTTAATAAACTTTAATAAATAAGCCAGGGAGGGCAGAAAGAGAGGGGAGAGAGAATCCCAAGCAGGCTCCACACTCTCAGCCTAGAGCCCGACAGGGAGGCTCCATCTCAGGAACTATAAGATCGTGACATGAGCTGAAATCAAGAGTTGGACGCTTAACCCACTGAGTTAATGGTAATGGTAAAAAACAAACAAACAAAGAAACAAAAACAAAAACATAAAACTTCCCATCTAACCAGGTGCTCTGCATCCTTTTTTAAAAGTAAATACTTTCACATTAACATCTTTCCTATTTGATAAGCACATTCTTTTTTTTATTATAGAAGGGCTACACTTTATTGAGCCAAACTCCTGTTGTTGGTCTTGTAGGTTATATTCAAGTCTTTGGTATGATAAACTATTAACATTGTAGAGTAAGTTTTGCCCATAATCTTCATTATTTCTCAAGTGCACTTTTCTAGAAAGTAAAAATATTTGATAAAAGAAAAATATTGGTTATTTTCTCAGGGGACTCTCTCCACCTTTTCTTCAAGAATAGCTAAAGCAATGAAAAACTGATCCACTAAGTATCTTTTGGAGTATTTTCTCTTCCTCTGAAGGGAGAGCAAACCCTGAGAACTTTTTGACTCCCTGTTTTCTTCCCATGCAGGGCGGCCCTAACTTTCTTGAAAGATCACAATGGCAGAACAAGTAATAGGTGCTTAGATAAATAGATTGAACTATGTAAAATTGCCATTTTTCTAGGCCAAAATTCACTGGAAATTGGCAACTTTACAATGCTCAAAGCTAAGACACTTTATGTAATAGTACAAATGGCTTTTTCTCTGGCCCATCTCATTTAGGGTGTTTTGCTACTCTTGTGTGTTCGGGTATCCTCAGAAACTTTTATTTGGGGGCTTGTGATAGAAAACATTGTTTATCATGCCAAAAGTAGTTAACTGATTTTGTACAGTAGATGCACTAAATTAAGTCAAATACACCCCCCAAATGTACATAGGTTCTCTGTACATTCTGCATGATCATAAGTTATATTGAAGGAGAATAATAAGAATGCTCAAACTTAGTTTGAAGATGTACATGTTAGTTGAGAGGATGTTCTGATTTCATTTTAAGGAAGAAAGTATTTCAAAGTAGTATTGGGTGTTCCGAGTCATCTAAAAAGAAACACACCAGCAGTTATACCATTGGCCCAGAATTTACAATTATGAAGATTCTACATTGGCATGCTCTGCGGGCCAACATAAAGATACTGCAACGTATTCCTGTGAAAGAAAATATAGAACTTTCATGCATCAAATGAGCAAGGCTTGACAGGCAGTTCCATTTTGACATGGGTCATGCAGCTCATAACTACCGCCCTTTTTAAAGGTTACATTTTAAAGGTTACATTAATGTTGAAGTTGTGCATGAAGATGAGTACCCTGTATAACCATAAGCTTTATATTTCATTCATCTCTTGTCATCTTAAAAGTATAGTTAGTGATACAAATAGGACATAACATTTTGAAGAGCTCACTTGGTATGATAAAGACTTACCCAACCAAACCACCATTTTTTCTGAGTATTAATTCCATTAAGGGGGAAAAAATCCATATGACCTTATTTCTTTCCTGTCTGCTTTCAATCATACCACCATATTATAAAACAAATTGCTATTAACCATGAGACTGTCATATTCAGGAATGAAATGGGTAAGCCCAGAGAGGCAAGTGATTGGCACAGTGCAAGTTTCTTTTTATCAATTACACCACTCAACAAAATACCAATGTTTGAAAGGGTCCTACAGAGTCATGAACTAAGATGGACCTCATTTACTGAACACGAGGGTGTCCTCATGGAGATTCATTTTAGAGCTCACCAATAAACAGATCAGAAATCCAATAACTATGGATCACAATTCTTGCCTGCAAAAAGCTAAGTCACTTCCAAGGATTTCATAGGGTCCTGGTATTCTTATCTATAAATGAAGATAGCAATGTCCAATTTCACTACAAAAAATACATATTACCAAAATCAACCTGAAGAGGCATGAACCCTGAGCCTTAAAACCTATACCTACTAATAATTTGAGAATTTTCATAAATCTCTCCACACACACTTCTTCCTTTGATAAAAATTTTTAAAGGGACTCATTCATTCAAAAAATAGGTATTGAGCTCCCATTGTGTATCAGGCACTGTGCTGAGTTGAAGCCAAAGCAGGGAGCTGGGCAGACGTAGGCTCATTCTGACAAGGAAAACTGAGACCAAAACACTGAACTGAGAGAAAAGCTGAGAAACACATGGAGTGTCTGGTTTCATTTCTGATCCCCATTGCTCACCAGTAGTCTCCAGATCAAAGTAAGATTTGGTTATTGAGTTGAGTGCTTTGCCAGCTCTGTTGGCTGAGGTCCTACCTCCCTGTGGGTGAGATATGTGGGAGGAGTGGAGAGTAATGAGCAGGGTATACGAGAACCTGACCATCCACCTCAGATACCAACATCACAATTCTACTTTTTTTTAAGTTTATTTATTTATCTTGAGAGAGAGAAAGAGGGAGTCCATGCAGCACAAGTTAGGGAGGGGCAGAGAGACAGGCAGAGAGAGAGAGAATCCCAAGTAGGCTGTGCACTGTCAGTGCAGAGCCCGAGGCCAGGCTGGAAGTTAGGAACCATGAGATCATGACCCGAGCTGAAATCAAGAGTGTGACGCTTAAGTGACAGAGCCGCTTAGGCGCCCCTGCAATTTCACTTTTAACTTTACTTAGGGGATGACTGCACTTTGCTGTTCGTTAGAAAAAAGAAGAAACTCTCTAGAAAAAAAAATCTTTTATCATTCAGATAGGGCTATTGAGAAAGAGAGTAATAAATAGACTTGTTGAAGGTGTTGAAATAATAGCACACCAAGGGTTGGAACCCAGGCCCCTGAAGAATTAATGTAGGCCTTTTTGTACTTTGCTCTTCAGTTGCTTAGGCATGTACTCAGCTGCCTGTGGAGTAACTTGCAATTTTTAGCTTTTGAAAATTATAATCTTAGAGCTAGAAGAATGTCGAATTATCTAATGCAACCCCCATGCTATGTAACGGAGTTTTTCAACCTGTGGACTGTGATCATTAGTTGGTCAAGAAATTGATTTAGTGGGCGGCAACCAGCGTATCTGTCTTTTAAGGTGAAAGAGAATAGAACAGTAAATATTGGAATGCATACTGTGTGGGATAAGACTAAGAGTTATTTTATAAAACCTGTACATAAATGTGTAAAAGACATATATATACATACACACATATATTAAAATGCATACACGGACATATATATATGTATAAGTACATGTGGGTGTGTATGTATATAAATATCTATATCTATATCTATATCTATATCTATATCTATATATTTGTACATATAAAGTCATGAATAAATGTGTTTCTTGCTGTGGGTCATGGTCAAAAAGGTTCCAATACCAGTGATACATAGGAACCCCTTTACCATTCCTCTAAGATGAAGACTCCAATAACAGAGCCACGGAGCTCTTATTCCTCCCCCAGGCAATTGCTTCTAGTTCTACTAGATCAAGATAGACATAAAACATCATCCTTTGATCATGTTATTATTATTACTTTTTATTTTTATTTTTATTTTTATTTTTATTTTTATTTTTATTTTTATTTTTATTTTTATTTTTATTTTTGCCTGTTAACCATTCCTCATTTCTTCAGTAGGTTGCCCTGCGATAATTTCCAGACCTTTCTCCATCCTGGATGTTGTCAATGGCTTTCTTAGAATGAGGTGTCCTTAATGTAAAATAAACCTCCTGTTAGAATCAGCTAAATAATGAAAATAAGGAGCTTCCTGTTCAAAAATTATTGACTTTCAGAATAGGAGTGCAGAACATTAAGCCAAGCATGGAGTCCATATGGGCACTGAGCCCTGTGTGACTACACAGGTAGGATGCCCATGAAGCTGGCCCTGCCTTGACATACAGGCTGCCTCTCACAAGGTGCTGTGGGTTTCTGCCGCTGGTCGTTCAAGAACCACTCCTCTATTATCCCAGCTCTGACCACAGGAGTTTGTTATTTCCAGGGTGAGTAGTGACTACAAAAGTCCCTTGCCTACAGAAACTCCAGCTAGTCTCCTAGCCCATGGGTAAGAACTCAGCCTGCTTTGTGCACCCTCGTTTGTCCTGGCCACACCACCCCCTTGCATCTCTGCTCCTCAGGCATGGAGGTCTTTGATGTGAAATTTCATGCTCAATCTCATGGTAGCCAGACCCATGAGTTATGTGGCGTTCAGGGTTCCAGACATGGCATCATGCCTGGCTATGAAGTTTATCTCAAAAATGCTCTGTTCAAATAGTGAGTTGCTCATTAAAATGCCCTAAGTTGGTAAGATATCCCTAAAATAGATGTTTTGTAAAAAATCCCAGCAAATCTGTGAAAACCCCATACTTTGTGAAGATTAATTATGATATTACTTAGAAAGAGCGCTATGAAAAGTCTATTTCATTTTAATAAACAAACCAAAATAAGATCATTTTATTCTAAAATGATGAAAACAATCAGGTATTTATCTTAGAAGGATCTCATGAGTAAGAAGTCTCCATCTTTTATTTTAGAAATATTATTCTAAATTGCAAATGTATTAAACACAGGCCAGTTGAAATTTCAGGGTAAGTATTCACTGAATATCAAAATGCAGCTTAGGGACCAAAGCCAAATTAACTATATTCTTTTACAAGTCATTATTATGAAATTTCCCTTACATCTAGTAAAGCAAGTAAAAATAAGTATTGGCATAAAATTTAACATACTAAATGTATTGGCACACTTTTTATAATGGACTATTTTAGGTAGAGCAAGTCTGCATTTAATGCAAAATTCTGTTCTGGGGTCTGCAATTTTCTGCTTTTTCTCACTTCTATTTAAACATGGTTTGTTCTCACATGAACTTACTTAATTAAAAGAAAATAATTTTAATGCTGCATTCTAAAAGAAGTCTCTGTTGTAGCTGACCTCAATGCATGCCACCAGACTATGAGGCTCTTAGAGAGGAACTGTGGTTCTCACTATGTGTCCCCACAGGGTTGGACTCACAGAAAGTTATCAGCAAATGTTCACTGAATGACTGACTGGATTCCTCCAGCCAGGCCTCCAGGATTTAGAGAGTCTCCTTGCTGAGAAATCATCACTCTGGCTCACAGACATTTTTTGGTGTAGGAAAAGTAATTCTGCATTTTGGTTTTGGAATGGCTTCCCAAATAGCTTAACATGAGTGGAAGCCACATCAAACATTTCTCTCCTTCAAGATCCTCTCGTACGGTACATGTTAAATAGAATGGGTGTCTGCATCATTCAGGACTTATGCAGAAGTAGTAGGTTAAATTTTTTAGGGTCCATCTCCCTAGATTTTAACACCATTCTCCCTCCTGAGTCTAGTCTTTTCTTTCTCTGCTGCTCAGCTAATTTAGGATGAGCCCTTGAGAAATCTGCCTTAAGAGAGAGAAAGGAGGTATTGCAATGTACAGGTCTCCATAGTAGTGTCTTATTGGGTGGAAATTTGCTTACATCGAGATACCAGTGCCATCTACCATTCCATTATGTGATTGGCAATAATGTTTTCCACCCAGAAGTTGAAATGTAAGGAACCCACCATTGTTGAAGAGTAAACTGAAAAAAAAAAATGTAAAGAGAAGAATTATACTGATTATCAGGCAGGGATATACTTGTGTAAGAAGTGATCTCACAGAAACCTATGAGGAATTCTGGACAGCCTGGCTGGCTGAGTTAGAAAAACATGCAACTCTTGATCTGAGTCATGAGTTTGAGCCCATGTCGGGCATACAGATTGCTTTAAAAAAATAAATAATTTAAAAAAAATTAATGTTAATTTATTTTTGAGAGAGAGAGAGAGAGAGAGAGAGAGAGAATATGAGCAGGGGAGGGGCAAAGAGAGAAGAAGACACAGAAACCGAAGCAGGCTCCAGGCTCTGAGCTGTCAGCACAGAGCCCAACATGGGGCTCAAACTCACAGACCACAAGATCATGACCTGAGCCAAAGTCGGACACTTAACCAACTGAGCCACCAGGCAATTTTAAAAAAAGAAACAATTTAAACAATTTAAAAAAATTTTTTTAAAAAGAAAAAAGAAAGAAACCTATGGAGAATTCTAAACCCTGTTGTGCACGATCAGGCACTTGGGCGTTCCCTTCCCTTCCTTTTTCTTTTCTTCCCTTCTCTCCCTCCCTGTCTACCTTCATCCCTCTTCCTCATCCTCTTCCTTGTTCAATGGGAAGACAGTAATAACTTTCAGACTATACGAGTTAGAATCCCAGATCCACCACTTATAAACCATCTGATTTAAAATTTTTACTTAATCTCTCTGAGCCTCAGATTCCTCATTCATTAAATGGGGTTGATAACAGTATCCACCTCATACGGTTATTGGGACTATTAAATGGATTAATAATGCCAAATACTTAGGGCAGTACCTGGCTCATAATAAAGCCTAACTAACTAAATATTAAACATTGTTTATTATCATTACTAGTATATCAAATAGTCACATTCTCCCTAAAACAAACAGATGAACCAATGAACTGTTTATCTCAGAACCGGGTTTTTTAAAGTTTATTTATTTTGAGAGAGAGAGAGCGTGAGCACGTTTGTGCGCACATCACACGCAAGCGAGCAAGGGAAGGGCAAAGAGAGAAAGAGAGAGAAAGAATCCCAAGCAGGCTCCATGGTGTCAGGGCAGAGCCCAACGCGGTAAGTGATCTCACAAACCGTGAGATCATCAAGAGTCGGAAGCTTAACCGACTGAGCTACCCAGGCTCCCCCATCTCAGATTGTTGATCCTGTTCTACACATTTTGTTAAGACTTCTCTATGGCATACTATTTCCATCTGTTCTTCAATTATACAACCATTCCAAGGTGAACCATGGTGAAAAAGTCATTCGATAATTGGAAATAAGAGATGTGAGCTATTTTTTTTACCGTGATGTTTAACAGTTTATCTTCTTGTAAAGAAGGAATGAAGGCCAAGTGAGCTCAGAGAATTTCTGCTTCCTTAGCAGCAATATTATCAGTGGTGGGTGAAAGCAAACTGCTTCACACAAGTTATTAAAACGAACAAACAAACAAACAAACTCACTATCTATGAGGGGTCAGTTAGTACCTATATGGCCAATCTAGTTTATTCCTTATTCCTGTTTGCGGTAAACGGATGCTGTTAGTTATAAGTAGTATGTGATGAGAGAGAATGAATGATTCTCAAGGGTTCAGACCCTGCAGGAGTGCAAGGAATGGCAGCAGCCACAAGAGGACACGTAACAAGGGGTAGTTTCCTAAAACTGCGGGCAGCCTGAAAACTTTAAATACACTATTTTTTGTTCATAAATGAACGAACCTATTAAATCTACTCAAGATATTTATTAAATAAAGATATCATAAATTCTGAAATAAATGATCCTTTTCTAAGCTGATATCCCCCCAACATCTCAAACCCTATATTAATCTTTGCAGCAAATCCAGAAATTGGTATATGAGTCTGTATAAAGGGAACTAGAAGGTGTTCTCCATCTTCTTGTTTTTTCCCAAGTCTTCCCCATATTTTGGGTACTGGGCCTTATATATAAACCCTCAGGGACAGAACATGTGGTTAACTGCCATTTAAAAGACTAGGGAATATGCACAAGTGTCCAACAACTGACCATAGCGGAGCAAGGATTGGGATATCAAGCAAGAAAACACCTAGGTTTGCTTAAATCAGTGTCAAACATCTCATGTACAATCTCCAAGAACATTTCATTGGTGCAGTAATTTACTTACAGATCATTTGAAGTGGAACCAACAACTCCTATTTCCCCAACCTTATTCCAGCCACGCCCTCACCCCCCCACCCCCCAGCCCTACTCATTACAGGAAGAAATCCGTTAATTATTCTTTCTGCAGTTACTTTGAAAGAGCTTTGGACTAGAATGACACGGTTCCAACCATCAACAAACAAACTTCAACAACAAATCCTAGAGTATGTTATTGAACAGAGAGATGAGATGGACTAAATGAATATTTACTGTACTTACAGTGTGCAGGAGTCTTCCCAAAGGAAGGAGAAAAAAAAGAGAGAGAGAGAAGGAGAAATATTTGCAGGACCCTGTGTAAGCACTGGCATTTACAAGAATTCTTCCCTCTGCAAGGAGAAGTTGAATCTGAACATCTGAGTTTCTTAGAGTCTTGTATGTAAAACATGAATATCAACGCCAGATCCAAATCACATATAAAGAGAGAAAGAGTGAAAGAGTCAGGGACTATTGGGCACACTCCATCTATTTCCTCAATAACTACTTAAAATATTCTGGAAAATCAAATATTTAGATTCTATATAAAGCACCTGCCAGCCAACCAGCTTTCCTTCCATAGTTCAAGAAAGAAAAAGTAGAAGCTGAGAAATGAAGCTCTTCGGTAACAGAATGCAGTCTCCAGAGCCAGAATGCCCAGGTTCTGACTGGGATGAGTCCCAGAGGCATCACCCAGATCTGTATCCCAGATACATCATTCATTCACCACATGTCCTTGTGTCAGCCTCTAAATCTCCTCAGCTTCTGTTACCTCATCTATAAAATGGGCATAATAACAGTACCTTCCCAATAGGACTGTTCAGAGGAATAAATTAAATGAGCCAGTTAAAGTGATTAGCATAGTACCTGGCACCTCACCTCATAAGCCCGGACTACCTTAGCTGTTGCAATTCTTACCCATTTCCCCATCACGGGACTCAGTACTTGTCTAGAAAGGTGAATGATGTGAATGACAGTTCACGACCAACCTCTGATGGTAATATTGACAGTAATGACTGCAGTCTGTGCTAACCCATGAGTTTTCCCCTTTCGTAAATATCCACTGCCCCCATCCAGCAAAGATAAAATTGTCCTAAGTCTTCCACAAAAGTTACTTAACAAAGTCCCTCCACAAAGTGAGAGTTTTTCTGGGTCCTGATCCCAATTAGTGGGGCACTTATTTTCAAATCCTGTGGTTTAACCAATTAAACACCCACGCAAACGTCACTCTCTCATCTATAAATATATGACCACATTTAAAGTTAGGAAATTGAATTGGGTACTAATTATTCCGAAAGAATATACGCTGCTCATATAAAATAAGAACTGTATTAGACCTCAATATCCCAGTGAAATTGGTTGTTATGAACACTTTCAGAAGCAGCAGATAATAAACACATTTCGTTGCTTTCAAAGAATGAGATGCTGTGCTGTAAATAAATCATTACATCACATCAAAGGTACTAAAATCAACAATCACCTGATCATCATTGGCAGGCCTTGTCTGAACTCCATTTTTTTCCTAATTAAATGAGAGAAGAGAGTAAAAGAAATCTTTGCAAAATGTCCCTCATATAATAGAGTTTCTAACTGTAGGGGGTAGAACGATGCATCCATTTCCATTTACTGTATTAGGGAACAACTAAATTACGTGTAGCTCCCTTTCTGCACGTACCCTTGTGAGTAATGATACAATTTTCTAAATCACATAAAAATACATAAACAGGATTCAGTACAATTCTGTGCCCCATCTTTATGAGAATTCAGATGGGTGATAATTTTATAGACTGTTTCTTAAGAGAATTTTAAAAAGAGGCTATCTTAGTTCTGTTGCGTGAACTATCTTAGTTCAGCCTACATGTCTGTATTGTACATGTTTTAAGCTTTGAATGTGCAGAATGGTCATGTTTTTCTGTGTTTTGGCAACTGTATGCAGAACCTGAGATCTTAAAAATTCACTATTTCTCAGCTCGCTCACAACTTTCTCTTATAAAATTAAGCTTTCATTCCCAGTCTTAATATTTGAGTCATTTAAGGCTCCTTTTGAAATGTTGAGTGACCATAAAATCAGTAATGTGAGTTTTATTTTAATTGATTTTTGTATCTTCATCACCACTCCTTAAAAAGAATCTTGTCTTACTACTAGAGATAATGTATGTGTCAAAAAAGAAGCCTCAAATGCACTTCCTGTGCACTTGACAGGGTGACAAAATATTTCTCCTATCCTTTCCTAATTGAGCCGCAGTACAAAGGAGGACATTATAATAATATTAATAATAGTTACATGGATATTTGTAGGTACTGTGTAACCCTTCAGTCCATTTTCCCAGACAATAGTGGCTACAAAGAGGCTTCAAAATAGAACATCGCACAATATGAATGCCACTTTTTTCTATCTTACATTTTAAAAACATCATTGAAATCAGAAAGTTCATTTACAAAGGACTGGCAGTTGCAATCACAGCAATAATGTAGTGCTGAGAAAAAAAGGGTAATTGGTTTGGTAAAGATCGCTTTCCATTACACCATAAAGCACTACACAATAGGAAAGGTCGCCAATTAAGCAATCATGAATACCAAGTACTGAAGCTGATGAAAATAGGGCAGTGGTTTAAATAGATTTGCAAGCAATTTACCTTTTCACAATGTTGGCAATCTGATGCAATTTGCTTGCAATTTTGTCTGCTTTCAGTAGCACTCGAAGCTGACACTACACAGACCAAATGGCAAAGAGGCCCTGCATAGAAAATGTAAAACTATCTTGGCTGCATCAGGAAACCAGAATGGTGGTTCATCAGGAAAATTACAACAATTAACATAAGTGCTGCAAAAATCAACACTTTAAATGTCACACTCACTAGTCTGTCCAAAGACTGTAAAAGTACCATCCCCATTGCCGGACTAACAGTAAATATGAAGCAATCACCACCAAACCTTGGGGCTGATGGCTTTACAATTGATGTGACATTCTCTGAGTGATAAAATAGCCTCTCATTTTACAAAAGTAAGTATTTTTCTTTCTTAGACTTAACCTGGATTATGTCAACACAAAATTTACGTTTAATTTTTTTCAACTTTTTTGACAAAGCCATTTTGTGCCAGTGTGGGTGTAGTTGGTCTTGACATTTAAAAAATAACTTTATATTTCAGAGAATTAGAGCCAAGTTGATAAAAAATAATCCCTCCTCAAATATTGATCTGGTGCTTTCAAATGTAAATCATGTTCCAGATTTATGTCGAAAGCTGTTATACTGTGTGAGGTACAGTGTGTCTGACCAGAGCCTGTTTTATTATCTCAGAGAGGGCTCCAAAAAAGCGTCTGTGGCTATTCCCATGAGGACTGGCTGGAATTACAGATGCCATCACATATCTATATCAATGTATTCCCAGCTAAAAGTTAGACACCTCAAAAATAATTGATAACTTCTGCTTTGGCGTCCATGTTTTGGGAAGCTATAAATTTGTCAGGCTTCGAGGAGAATTGGCTTATAGTGTAAACCTAATGATTTCTCAGTGAACTGGGAGGGATCCAGTGGGGAGAGAACAAGAGTGGAGTGTCAGAAAATCTAAGTTTAATTTTCAACTCTATATTGGCTGACTGTGGGAGTTATTTTAGGGCTGTGTCTACAGAGGGCCCATCTTCCATTTTGAGGGACTTAACTGATTATTTCAGCTTAGGAAGAAAGTTGGATTTTCTCCCTCATGAACATCTCCCCCTTGCTTGAGTTTGAGCACTATGGTTTCCATGCCAGAAAAGAAGGAAGAGTGTCACACATGCATGCGTGTGACATGCGTGCAATTAAGAGTAAACAATTCTACGATGAGCTTAGTGACAAGATCCATTGTAGTAACAGCTACTCCACCCCTATTTACTTTCACTGCACAACAGGGCTCATCTTTCACTCCTTCTAGGTCTATCAAAAATCATTTCTTAAATAAAAGAGAACTCAGAGTTGGCCTGTGGAACCCAGGTTGGTCCAAAGCTATGGGATCTAATGTATGGTGGTGACACATATCTCTGGGAGCCCTCCCTAGATGACCCTTCAGGTCATCACTAGTGAGTCCTCTCATTCTGTCAAGAGTTACTTTCCCCCAAATACCTTACTCCTGACACTCTGTACTAAGCAACAGCGTCAACTCCAGGGAAAGGTTTAATCAGCTGCCTTTTACTCTGATCATCTTAATGAGCATCAGTAAGCAGTACTCTGTGGACAGGGTCTCTGCCATCCATGCTGCCCAATGAAGGCCATCCCTAAACACTGAGGGCATTGTCCAGAGGGCTGGGGCTCAATGTTGGCAATGCCAGCTCTTCAGGAAGTTGTTCATTGCTTGGCTGAAAGTTGAGGGCTTAGCCTCTATGAGAGCTGCACTATCCTCTGAGAAGGGTTTACATTTTCTATGAAGGGAAGCTGGCAGAATTAGGTAATGGTTTCTTCCCCAGCTTTAGGTGGGCTGTTTGCAAACATTTTCTGAAAGTATGTGTGCATTTGATACCTATTCTCTGACAGATTCAGAGAGTAAGTCACCACAGGAAGGGAGTGACCTTCTGTTGCCATCTACAACATGACAGGGATGATTCTATGGAAGGATGACATCAGTAGTCTCAAGAGTAAATTACAGGCTGGGGACAGCAGTAAGACATTTGCTATCTCACCAATACAAAATACTTAAAAGTTTGTAAGATTGCTTCCAGAGAAACAAACAGTGAGAAGAATTAGCTTTCCTCCCTGTACCGCCCCCCTCCGTGTACGTGTGTATAAGTGTGTGTGTGTGTGTGTGTGTGTGTGTGTGTGTGTGTGTGTGTGTAATGCAGCACGATCAAGAGAGTGGTATACAGGAGAGTGAGGAGAAACTATAGTTAATTTTGATAAATATAATGACCTGTGGGTTTTTTTTCTCAGCTGTTGATTGGTGCCATGAAAACAATTATTACTGGTTAATTTAGTTGCTGGCATAGTGCACAGTAAATATTTTTGTTGTATCACTCTTTATTAACTGCAGAAAAGGCATTTGGATTTTATTTATCAAGTTAGTCAAAAATCACACACAGCAACCATATGACCATAAAGCAGATAGTATCAGAATTGTCAAAACTATTTCAAAATCACTATTATAATCCCCATGGTCTATCTCAGAGAAGGATCAGAATTTAATACAATCTAGTCCTCAGAGACTTGAATCTGAAAGATAAAATTTGTCAAAGAAGAGATTCAAAATCTTTGCTAGTTTGGGTTGAAGTAAATATATACATTGGTTAGACTTGCCCAATATATCATATAAATTCTTATAAAACTACTCAGTGGGACTTGCTACCATTAAGCAAGCAAAATAAATAAAAACCACAGCCCCTTTTGGGGAACACTGCCTCTTATCCAAATAAACATTTTTAGCCCTCAAAGTATTTTAGAAGACAATGAAATGAAAAGTACTTCTAAATAAAAAAGTATTTAAAATATGAAAAAAGATCGCCTCAAATGGCAGTTATACAATCACTTTAAGGCCAGATACGGATTGAATTTTGACTCTTCTATTTATTAGCTGGGTAGCCTTCGGCAAATCTCGTAATCTCTCTGAGCCCAAATTTTGTCATCTGTAAAATGGAGAAAATAAATCTTACAGAGTCTGTGAGCAGTAAGAGTGTTGCATGAGATATGGCCTATACTAGATATTTAAATAAAGATCTTCTGCCATTATGGTCGTGGTTGTTGTTTTTGTTGTGAATGATGCTGCTACGGGTTGGGAATCTACCTGGTAAGCATTTAAGAGCTTCTATTTTAGTGTTGTTTTTTTTTTTTTTCTGTGCAGTTCAAATGCAGACAGTGTATCCAGGGATAAAAATGGAAATAGCTGCTACATTCAAATGAGGTAACCTATATTAAAAATGTTTAAATGTGCAATAAAACTCAAGTAACATTGTACTATTTCTTTTTCAAAAAGAAAAAAAAAACTTTCTCAAAAGGTATTTTTCAAGTCAGAGCAAAATCACATTTCAATTCCGTGTCTTTTGGTGAATTGCTACAAAGTAATTTCCGAGATAGAACAAACAAAATTCCAAAAGCTTGGCATACGTTTGAAAAATGTAAATTGTTTAATTTCCCTAAAATCCACAAAATCAAGCAGAAAGTTTGTGTTCTTCCAGTATTTCCTACCCTCTTGGTTCTTGATAAACGGAGAACCCAGTGCAGAAGACTCTGTAGAATCTCACTGGAAACATCCTGGGGAGAGGGGAAGAAGTGAAACACAAAGCCCAGTGCCCTCCATGCATCTCTGAGCCGTTCCGAACAAGCTGGGAACAGGCCTAGATAAGCAGGACCCGAGGTGTGCACCGAGTATCCCTGCTTTGGGGCAATCAGGCAATTCTGAGCACATTGGGAACTCTGATGATCTCTGTTCAGAGAAGTCTGGCCATCCTTAGCTGTAGTGGAATACTGGTAGATGTTTCCGACACCAGCCCGTACCTATAAGACATCTTAAATCAGGGAGCCTGGGTGACTCAGTCAGATAAGCATCCAGCATCGGCCCAGGTCATGATCTCAAGGTTTTTGAGTTCGATCCCCACATTGGGACCTCTGTTAGCACAGAGGCCGCTTTGGGTCCTCTGTCTCACTCTCTCTCTGCCCCTCCTCGGCTCATGTGCGTGGTGTCTCTCTCTCTCTCTCTCTCTCTCTCTCTCTCTCTCTCTCTCTCTCTCAAAAGTAATTAAACATTAAAAAAAAAAAAAGACACCTTAAATCTCTGAAACCAGCCACTCTGGACTCCCACCTGGCCTGTGGTGGCTGCCTCGAGGCGGCTGGAGATACCAGTGGATCCTCAACTGCTTCATGGAGCCTGTGAGATCTAGTGGACACTTTCACTACTTTGAATACCTCTGATCTGAGCCAAATAATATGCACTCAACAAACATTTCCTGAGCTCTTATTATGAACTATCCCTTAAGGAATACAGAAATAAGTTATTGCCTCTGTCTCCAAGGAGCTTACAGTCTAGAAGAAGAAGTAAGAGATATTTTATGGTATATAAATATTTAAATAGAAGATAGAAATGGCAGGGACCATAAAAGAAATGCAAAATACCAGCTGTTGAGAAGAGGGAGGTGATGCAAGTAAAGCCATCGTATAGAGTGTAGTCATCTCACTAAATTTTGCCCTTACTTTTAAACTACATTGACAGTTCTATAGAAAAGTTGGTGCTTGAGATCATACTTAAATGCTTTACTAGGCAAGCTTTGGATGGATAGGGAAACTATTCTAAGGTAAAAGAAAGGGTGTAGGAAGGAAGGAAGGAAGGAAGGAAGGAAGGAAGGAAGGAAGGAAGGAAAGGAAGGAAGGAAGGAAAGGAAGGGAAGGGAAGGGAAGGGAAGGGAAGGGAAGGGAAGGGAAGGGAAGGGAAGGGAAGGGAGGGAGGAAGGAAGGAAGGAAGGAAGGAAGGAAGGAAGGAAGAAGGAAAGAAGGAAGGGAGGGAGGAAGAGAGGGAGGGAGGGACCCCACTTAGGCCAGAAAATTCAAGTCTACTTTAGCTAGAATGCCATAGCAAGAGCATTCAGAATTCTACGTGTGATCTTGTTTGAGTTCACCTGAAAAATCCTGAATGCTCCAGGTAAATGAGTTTTCCCATTTATAACTTACACATCAAGCATTTCATAAAGCATGTCCTCAATTACAGAATTTCAGTGTACATTGTAATTATACTTCACGTATGCTTGGGAATAATAATCCTGTACTTGAATTATCTTGAAAGGATGATACCAAGTCAGAAAAAGGCTGATTTTTCATTCTTCCTGGGTCAAATCACACTCTAATAAAATCTGATGTTGTAATCATATATATTCTTAATCTTTCAGGTTGAATCTGAACTTGGCCCCAGGCAATCCAGCTCTTATATAAAAGGCCGTGACAGAGCAAATGAGAATTTCACCAGCTCAGAAACAAACTGCACTTTCTAGTTTATTGCTAGTTTGAACAGGAAGTTATGATTTGTGCCCATCCACAGGTCAATGTAAGTTTTTATTGACATTGGAAAACCCTGTGTACACTGGGCTAATAAACCCAATAAAATCAGAGCTTTTGGTTTCAAATGTCTCCTGTCACCGTCTATAACCACAGGATATTCAGTTATGAGAATTCCACTTTCAAAACACTCAGTTCTTTTTTCTTTGACTCCTTTTTAATACCCAGTCCTGCAGTATCACATCCCTTCTACACTACACTGGCATGTTTCCAGATCAGCAGAGAGCTACCCCAACTTAAAACAAACAAAACAAAGATCAACTCTTCAGAACCTATAGATTACACTTCAGTTGCCACAGATGGATGCTAAGAGTCTTTTTGATGAGGAACTTGGGACCCGGATCATCAAATGTCATAGAGCTAACAGGTCTAACAGCCTCACTGCTGTTGAACGACTTTCTCTCTCAGCTCCCAAGTTTGGTGGGAATAAAAATATGGCACAGATGGGGCTATAACTGACCGTAGCCTGCTCTATTGTATGTCCAACCATCTCTAATTACAGCACCACACGAGAGGAAGAGATTTGAAAGGGCAGGTGACGGGAGAGGAGAGGAACCTGGTCTGACTTAAACAGCACAGGATCCCTCACCATCAGGCCTGATGTACATCAGCCTGACAGCTAATTAGGGTAGACATGAATTTTTCCAATGTAACAGATGTTCGCTAATCAGGCCAGATTTGGAGCCCTTGCGCCAGCAACATTTCATGCACAATTTAACTATCTAAAAGGAATAAACTACTTAATGCATTGTACTGAAGGCACAGCTGTTTCACAATCAGAAAATTTGCTGTCAAAGATGTTCTCTTTAAAACTGACATGTTTTTATATAACTCTGATGGGGTGTTTATAATGTATTAATAGTTGTCAGCAAGAGCTGCTGTCATCATCAGAAGTAAAATATTTCTGAAGGTATATTAAATTGAACAGAGTCCTTTCTCTTCCCCCCAAATCCATTCAGATAATTTAACTAGGTTGAATGTGTTCTGCTGGGTTCCAAAATGTATTTGAAACAAAGAACATCAATGTATTCTTTAGATTTATTTTAAATTTAGGACAAAATCACGCCTGTGCCTTGCTTTTGGTTTAAAGGTTTAAAACAATCATAGGTCCGTTTGTTTACAAAGCTGTTTTTTTTTTTCATCGTTTTAGTTTTATGGAGATACACTAGGGGGAACATCATTACCACACCAGCAATGTTTTATTGGATAAAATGAAGGTTTGACATCTTCATAAGCACAAACTAATTTGGTTAACAAAGAAATGGGATTTTTCTCTTTCGCATCCTCTTTGCACCTTCTGCACTGACCTCTTATAAGAAAGGACTCCTAAATAGAAACTTGCAACTTTATTTTCTTTCTTTTGACAGTTTAGGTTTATAATTTGTTGTTTGTATTTTTTAAATGGTAAAGCAGGGGTGCCTGGGTGGCTCAGTCATTTAAGCGTCTGAGTCTTCATTTAGGCTCAGGTCACAATCTCATGGTTCATGGGATCGAGCCCTGTGTGGGGCTCCACACTGTCAGGGCGGAGCCTGAATAGGATTTTTCTCCCTTTCTCTTTCTGCCCCTCACCCACTCGTGCTTTCTCTCTGTCTCGAAACAAATAAGTAAACTTTAAATAAATAAATGGTAAAGCAAAACCTTCAATACTCTAAGAATATTGAAAAGTTCACATCATCTATAGATGGTCTTAGAAGTGTGTATTTGAAGTAGATGTTAAATATAAGCTGGTGACTTCAAATTCTACAATAAAGACAAGTTGTAGGGCTTTAGTAACCTGTACTTTATGCATAATTTAGCAATTTGCTCATTTTTGTAACATTTTTAGCAGTTTCCCCCACCACATTATGATTCAAAACTTGTGTACATTATTTTCAACCAATAATGTTAACAGTATCATCAATTATGCTTTATCTGGCAAGAGAGCAATGAAAGGTAATGTAGTCTCTATGGTGACTAGGTTACTACTGACCCTCATTTTCATGTGCTGGCCCAAGTAGATTTGTGACTCCTAAAAGGTACTGTGTTGAATTAATAGCACCTGGAGCTCAGATCATCTGGCAAATTCAAGGATAGTATCTTTAAAATCCAGTCTGAATTAAAGAACTATTTTCAGTACTTATAAAGGAGCCTAGTATTCTCTGCTAGGACTTGAGTATCCTATTTTTAGGATATGTGTTTTTTTGGTTTTTTTTGTGTGTGTTTTTTTTTCTGATGTGATGACTTATCCAATGGAAACTGGCTACAGACCAACTGTTTTAAAGAATCACATTTCCAGATGATGACAAATGATACCACACCTAGAGGAGAGAGTTTTCATATCTGTGTTCCAAATCAAATTAGCCCTGAGAAGTATTAAAAATTAACTTCATAAAAGGTTAAAAATAAAATGCCTTGATTCTATCACTCTCCCTGTGGATATCCTATGTAAGTAGGTTTTTTGCTGTCTTCAATCCCGGTACCTTGAGGACATGAATCTTTGAATCTTTAAGACAATTTCACAACCACCAGCAGTTATTTAACAGGGGGCACATTTTGAACTACATTGTAGATAAAGCTTTTGAAAAATGAGAAAGCTCCGGGTTATCACCGACTTCATCTGGAAATAATTTAATTTTGCACATAAGTATTTTAGAGGATAATTAAATTTTTAAAAGATTATCTATAGATTTAGATTTCTCTTAGAATAAAATCTATACCCTTTATCACAACGTACAAAACTTCACATTACCTGGTCTCTCCTACCACCCAACAACATTGCGTGTCACTACTCCTTGCTCACCATCATCTAACCAACACTGATTTACTTTCTGATACTTGAATACACCAAAGTCTTTCTCTCCTTAGGTTTACTTGCTTCTTTCAGTCTAGAATGTCCTT
Source organism: Panthera leo (assembly GCF_018350215.1). Classification (NCBI taxonomy): domain Eukaryota; kingdom Metazoa; phylum Chordata; class Mammalia; order Carnivora; family Felidae; genus Panthera; species Panthera leo. Next base: position 112,179,990 of record NC_056680.1, on the reverse strand, counting down.
CCTCTGCTTGGCATCTCTGACTCCTTATCTTCACTCAGGAATCAATTTAAATGGAACCTATCCAATGAAAATTTCCATGAGAATCCTAATTAATATTGCCACTCATCCAGGGACACCTGGGTGGCTCAGTCAGTTAAGTGCCCAACTTCGGCTCAGGTCATGATCTCACGAGGTCATGATCTCACGGTTCATGGGTTCAAGCCCCGCGTCAGGCTCTGTGCTGACAGCTCAGAGCCTGGAGCCTGCTTCAGATTCTGTCTCCCTCTCTCTCTGCCCCTCCTCTGCTCACGCTCTCCGTCTCTCTCTCTCTCTCTCAGAAATAAACATTAAAAATTTTTTAAAAATATTGCCATTCATTCAACCACCACATCACCCTGCTTACTTTTCCATAGCACCCATTAAAATAAAAAATTAATTTTCTTATTTGTTTATCTTCTGTTTCCCCACATCCTCAAACCCTCTAGAACTGTGAGGTCCATTACAGTAACCACTAGCCACATAGGGCTATTTAAATTAATTAAAATTAAATGAAATTGCAAATTCCCTTCCTCATTTGGTCTCAGTAGCAGTGATAGAGAACATTTTCATCTCATAGAAAGTTCTATTAGACAGTGCTAATCTAGAATATAGTCTTTGAGAGCAAGACAAAGCTCTGACCAGTGCCCAGAGTAGCAATCGATCTACAATAGTTCCCAATTAAATGGATGGATGGATGGATGGATAGGTGGATGGATGGGTGAACTTACATTTACACATAATCATTGAGAAGTATGATATTCCATCTAATGTAATACTATGGTTTCTATTCAATCTTCTATTCCTAATATTATTTTAATAGGATGAGATAAAGTATATTGACCCTAAAGTATATCTAATATGATTTCATCTTTTCTGAAAGTACTTTTGAAAGTAACTTCCATGACCTGAGCTCTCTAAATTAAATGATTTAGTGGTTACTGTACATAGTTATATAATTATTATATAGGACCAAGGACCATAAAGATTCCTTTAGAATCAAAAAAGCCTTAGGCTTTAGATCACAGCTATGGTAAGAGTAGAAAGAGCAGGAGTTTGTACTCTGGTAAATGCCACCTCAAATCCTAACTCTGATGTTTACTATTTGAATTTTTTGTGTGTTTTGCTGTTGTTGTTTTGGAGAATTTATCTAGTCTCCCTGAACGTTGTTTCACTCATATGTAAAATGGAAAAAGAGTACCAACTTAACAGGGTTATTCTGAGATTAGATGCTTGGTTTATTGTAGGCTTACAGTAAATTATAAATTTCCTTGAATTAATGGCATGACGGTAATTAGTACTTTGGAAATCTGGGTCCTTCTTGTATCACTCCTTCGCTGGCATTGTTCTTTGACTCAGAAATTTTAGAACGCTGTGCCCATAAATACTGTCATGAACTCTTAGAAGGCTTGTCATCAGCATAGGTCTTGGGATGGGGTTAAAAAGTATCAGGGCCATGGATGAAGACTGTGGGCAAAAGAAAACATGCTAAACAGAAACAGCTACTTACCAGACAGCTCTTGACATGGACTCTAATGGTTTCATTTTTTTTAAATCTCTGAAAGTATGAAAGATTTCTGGGGCTCAATAATTATATACAGTATCCACTACATCACTTACTTTAGAGAGTCAGGTAGCTACCCTTAAGCTTAGGAAACACAAAAGATGGATCCTAAGACACCAACTGGGAGGAGGTCCTAGTTATATGTGTTTCTCTGTTGATTAAAAAAAAAGGGCAATTTTATAATGTCATCAGAGACAATGAAAGTCCATCACCCTTCTTACAGTTTCCCATAGGGAGAGGGTTTATAGAGGATCAGTCTGAAGTTATCAGAATCAATTTTCCTTTTAAGCCTATAAACAACAACAATCACAAGGGGAATGGTACAAACTTTAGAAGGATTAAATTTTAAATCAGAATATGAGTATAAAACAAGAATTTTCATTAGTAGTGTATTTAGCTGATTTTCTACATTTCCAAGGGAGGGAGTGTCTTTTGTTTCTTTCTTTATAATTTCCCTGTTACTTTAAAGCATGATCTTTGAGGAAAGGAGCAGAAGTGAATTCTGCCTTAAAACTCTAAAAGTGATCACTCCTAAATACCCTGGATTCTTTCCCAAGAAAGAATTTGGAAGTTATTTAGTCTTGAACAAAAGTATAGAATGCTACATGTTTTCTTGAATCACACGTGAGAATTCCTGTTCTTCTATGGTGAGTGCATCTTGGTTTTTGTTTGCTTGCTTTTTCTGAGACTTAAGCCCAAAATAAGCAGAATGCTCGACATTACAACTGTTTAGAATTGGTCAGTATCATTAGGGAATCAATTTTACTGTTAAGTCACACATTAAGGTTTGGAATATCTTTAATGTAAACCTTTGTGATGTGGGTCCTGGGATAGAGAACATATTTTTGCACTAACTGTCAGGGGGAAAGAGTTTATGCTCATGTGGTGTTCTCCTATTTCTGGAGTAAAATATCAAACACTTCCTAGCCCACCATAGAGAAAAATACATATGAAGAATAAACTGATTAAACAGAAATTTCGGGGAAGAACTCTGCCTTGAAAAGAACATATTGACAGATACCATATGTTTTCACTCTTATGTGGATCCTTAACATAAACCCATGGGGGAGGGGAAGGGAAAAAAAAAAAAAGAGGTTAGAGTGGGAGAGAACCAAAGCATAAGAGACTCTTAAAAACTGAGAACAAACTGAGGGTTGATGGGGGGTGGGAGGGAGGGGAGGGTGGGTGATGGGTATTGAGGAGGGCACCTTTTGGGATGAGCACTGGCTGTTGTATGGAAACCAATTTGACAATAAATTTCATATATTGAAAAAAAAAAAGAGAAAAGAACATATTGAGGAATATTCTAGAAGAGTTTTTTTTTGTTGTTGTTGTTAAGACACCTACAGTAGAGTATACATAATATATTAAAGACCTAAAGACTCTGAGGCTCTATGACACTGTATGTTAACAACACTGGAATGAAAATGAAATAAAAATGAAATAAAAATAAAGACCCTGGGGGGAAAACTCTTTACTTTATGGTTTATAGACAATAAGAGATGATGATTTTAAAAAAATGGTTTGCCACCATTTTACATAAAAGTCTTGCAATGAGAAGCCAGTAGAGCCGTGAAACTTTTGACCTTCACTTCTTAGAACAGGATTTTCTGGGTCCGCTTGCAGCACAAATGATATTTTATGTTTGTTTATTTCATCTGCAGGCCCATTACTTGCTGTTATCACTTTACTTTCCTTTACAAGATTAATTTGTCTCCCCATCCCCTCTACCCACAAATGTATCGCCAACTAATCTTTGACGAAGCAGGAAAGAATATCCAATGGAAAAAAGACATTCTCTTTAGCAAATGGTGCTGGGAGAGGTAGACAGCAACATGCAGAAGAATGAAACTAGACCACTTTCTTACACCATTCACAAAAATAAACTCAAAATGGATGAAGGACCTGAATGTAAGACAGGAAACCATCAAAACCCTAGAGGAGAAAGCAGGCAACAACCTCTTTGAAATCAGCCGCAGCAATTTCTTGCTGGATACATCTCCAAAGGCAAGGGAATTAAAAGCAAAAGTGAACTATTGGGACCTCATCAAAATAAAAAGCTTCTGCACTGCAAAGGAAACAATCAACAAAACTAAAAGGCAAACGACGGAATGGGAAGAGATACTTGCAAATGACATATTGGATAAAGGGCTAGTATCCAAAATCTATAAAGAACTCACCAAACTCCACACCCGAAAAACAAATAATCCAGTGAAGAAATGGGCAGAAGACATGAATAGACACTTTTCTAAAGAAGACATCCAAAGCAAACAAACATTTAAAAAACAAAAAAAAAAGAAGACATCCAGATGACCAACAGGCACATGAAAAGATGCTCAACATCGCTCCTCATCAGGGAAATACAAATCAAAACCACACTGAGATACCACCTCACGCCAGTCAGAGTAGTTAAAATGAACAAATCAGGAGACTATAGATGCTGGAAAGGATGTGGAGAAATGGGAAACTTCTTGTACTGTTGGTGGGAATGCAAACTTGTGCAGCCTCTATGGAAAACAGTGTGTAGGTTCCTCAAAATATTAAAAATAGATCTATCCTATGACCCAGCAATAACACTGCTAGGAATTTACGCAAGGGATATAGGAGTGCTGATGCATAGGGGCACTTGTACCCCAGTGTTTATAGCAGTACTTTCAACAACAGCCAAATTACGGAAAGAGCCTAAATGTCCATCAACTGATGAATGGATAAAGAGATGTGGTTTATATATACAATGGAATACTACTTGGCAATGAGAAAGAATGAAATCCTGCCATTTGCAGCAATGTAGATGGAACTGGAGGGTATTATGTTAAGTGAAATGAGTCAGGCAGAGAAAGACAGATACCATATGTTTTCACTCATATGTGGATCCTGAGAAACTTAACAGAAGACCATGGGGGAGGGGAAGGAAAGAAAAGAAAAGAAAAAAAAAAAAAAGGTTAGAGAGGGAGGGAGCCAAAACACTAGAGACTCTTAGAAACTGAGAACAAACTGAGGGTTGATGGGGGGTGGGAGGGAGGGGAGGGTGGGTGATGGGTATTGAGGAGGGCACCTGTTGGGATGAGCACTGGGGGTTGTATGGAAACCAATTTCACAATAAATTATACAAAGATAAATAAATAAATAAATAAACAAACAAATAAATAAATAAATAAAAATAAAATGCTGTTCAAATCCTTTGCTTATTTTTTATTGGATTTTTAATCATTTGTAGGAATCTTTTTTACATATTAAGGCAATTAGCTATTTAATTGGCATGCAATCATTTTCCTGTTTTGTTGTTTTTCTCTGGATTTGCTTATTCTTTTTGTTTTGTTTCCATTCAGAAGTTTAAAATTTATTTTTCTATAAATGTAACTAAATGTTTTCTTATAGTCTTTAGACTTTTGTCATAATTCAGAAGACCTTTGTCACTCCAAAGTTATAAAGGGATTCTCTCATGTCATCCTCTCTACTATTATGGCTTCATTTCTTAAGTCTGAAACTTTTGGAGATAATCCTGCAGTAGGATAAAAAGAAGGAATTAAGCTTAACTTTTATGGATGGCTTTACCATTTCTGCAGCTTTGCTTATTGAAATAATGCATCTTTTCTCCCACCGATTTGAGATTCTATCATTAGCAAAGGATAAGTTCCTTATTCATACAACTTTCTGTTTTATTGGTCTATATACTCACTTTGGATTTAATTAGAGAGAACTTTCTTGCTTTTTCTCTAATCATCCATGCTCTGAAATATTCACTTTTCCATTCTAAGGTCTTCCACAATGGAGCATCCCGGTTACCATCATGCCTTTGCCTGTGCTGTTCACCCTGTGTGCAATGCCCGCCTTGCCCCTCTCTATCTAGCAAACTTTGCTTTGTCTGCTAAAACCCAGATAAACCATCACAGTTCCAAAGAAATAAGGAGCAGAAAACACCACTATAATTACAAGTTTGAGGCGAGGATATTATGTACCTATGTAAATAAGAAGTCACGAGAGTAGTTGCCTCTGGGAAGAGAAACTGTCAAATTAGGATGGAAAGGAGATAGACCTTTTGCTGTGTTTCTTCTCTACTATTTGAATTTTTACCACATCAACGTATTAAGTTTTTAAACATACAGTTCAAGGAATGGCATGTAGACAATTTATCTTGGCTGTCCAGTGAAATTAACAGTGTAACAATGTAATAAATAAAAGACTATGAGAGAATTTTTTATGTCAATAATATATCATCTCCCCTGTGAAGCACCCCTCACCGTTACTCTATTCTCTACAACAATTAAAGGCTCCGTCAGCTCTGTTCATACAGCACATCATACAAACTTCAAAATGGAAGCATATTGTACATTTTGGTGTTATCATTTGCCTGTCACTCCAGTGAACTGTTGGCTTGTTGTCCATGTTTAGAGTTTAGACTTTGAACACCAACTGCTGCCTTTTAGTAAGCGCATAATGTTAGGAGAAGAAAGAAAAGATGAAGGGGAAGGAGGAAGGAAGATATTGAGGGACATTATATTACAAAAGATATCTATTGGAAAGAGGGGAATGAGAAAGGAAATAGCATAAATAAACAAAGTAAATAGGTGACTTTACATGGACCAAAGATGAGAGTGTGTCATGAACGGAAGTGGAACCGTTCAAGGATTTCTCTTTCTCTCACAATCCATTCCCAATATTTCTAGTCTGCATATGGAAGCTGGAGTAATCTTGTTTAACAGTATGTCAGGGGGCACCTGGGTGGCTCAGTTGTTAAGAATCCGACTCTTGACTGTGACTCAGGTCATGATCTCACAGTTCCATGAATTCGAGCCCCTTGTCAGGCTCTGTGCTGAGCATGCAGAGGGTGCTTAGGATTCTGTTTCTCCTTCTCTCTGCCTCTCCCCTGCTTGTTTTCTCTCAAAATAAATAAATAAACTTTAAAAAACAAAAATATAAATAAATAAAAGTATGTCAGATCATGTCTGTCCTCTGCACAAACCTCCAGCCCCGGCCCCTTGTCAATGGCATTCAATTTTTACACAGTATAAACTGACATTACAATGGTCAGTGTGGCCCCACATAATCGAGCTTCTCATCACTTCTCTGATCTCCTCTTTTACTATTATTCCCCTAAATAATTTTTCCCCTCCCACATCGTCCTCCTGGCTGTTCCTCAAACACTCTACATACACTCCTATTGTAGAGGCTTTGCATCTGTTTTTTTCCGCCTGGAATATTGCCTCCATGGGCAGCTCTATGACTCCCTTACCTCCTTCAAGCCACAGACAGCACTTTCCTGCCCTCATTTAAAATCGTAAGCTGCCCTTGAGCCCTTGGCATTACCCGTCTACTTTCCTTGCTTTGTTTTTCTTCATAGTACATAACAGCTTTTAATATACTACATAAAGTACCAAGTTATTTTGTCTATCCCTCCTATAATATAAATTCATGAAGGAAGGGCGTGCCTAGCACAAATTAGGTATCAAGAAAATAGTCACAGAATTATGGAACAAAAGCATCTTAAGTTCTGTCAAGTAAAAATGACCTGGTAAGAAGCAAGGGTAGACTTGCCTTATATTTTGCAACCTGCTGCCCATCCCCCACATCTACCACCACATAACGTGTCCTGAGATCTAGTGGGTTTGGACTGTGATTCTCTTTTTTTCTCACATTCTTACTTTATAGTCTTATGTACTGCCCTGAATTCAGTTTTCATCCATAATACGAAGTCTATTTTCAAATGATACCTGAGAGGAACTCTAGCCCAGAGCTGTCTCCTGAAGGTATCTGGATACCTCTGGATCTTTCCACTCCCATGATTTGCAGGTACCTCAAATTCAACATGTCACTATTGAATTCATCTTCTATTCCTCTAAATCTACTCCTCCAGTTTCCTTTCTGTGAGAACAACATGATAGCCTTGCCAGATGCCCCAATCATCAATATGGATGTCACTCTTGACTTCTTTCTCAACCAAACTTACCCAATCAACCACAAAGGACTACCAATGTAAATTTCTCAGTATTTTTTTGAACCATTCACTTTCTCCAGTCCCCATTTCCACCATCCCCTTTTAGGCCACTACTATCTTCCATTTGAATGGTGTAACTATTGCCTTACTTTGCCACCTAGTTATTCAAATCTGATAAAAGTAGTTAAATTTATTGGGCACTCAAAGCACTTAACATCCATTGAAACCCCACAGGAATCCTATACAATAGGTTCTATTATTATTCCCATTTTAGAAATAAAAAACAGAGGCACAAAGTGTCTGTGTAATTTCTCAAAGTCCTGTAGCTACAAAGTAGTGGATCTGAAATTTAAAACCAAGCAGGCTGGCTCCAGACCCCATGCTCTTTATCACTATCTTACTTAGTTTCTTTGTATTAAGTTACACCCTTGCTTAAACACTTTAATGTCTCCCAAGGCACCTGACTGGCTCAGTTGTTAGAGCATATGACCCATGATTTCAGTATTGTGAGTTCAAGCCTCAGGTTGGGTGTAGAGATTACTCAAAAATAAAATCTTAAAAAAAAAAATCCATTACTCTTAGATGATGCTCAAATTCCTTACTACTCCCACCAAAATCTGAATCTTGTTTATCTCTCCATCTCTATCTTCAACTTCAAGAGCCACCCTCACCCCCTTCCCACCCATACATTCCTCACCCTTACCCCTTGCTCTATCACTTATGAACATCTTACACTCAATTCCTTGAATGTTTTTGTGCTGTTGCACATGTTATTCTCTGTGCCTGGAACACTTTCATTATTACCCTCTACCCATTTGCCTGACTTATCCCCATTCACCCTTCAGGCCACACCACAGGCCGTTCTGAGGAAAGCTTCCATAATCACTTCCCCTTGTACCCCCACATCTAGCTCTTGGGAGCCTCCATTTCACTCTTACGTCTCAAGGCTGTGCTTTGAGATTCCCTCTTTTTTCTCACTATACATGGTCCCACCATGAGTTTATCCAGCTATGTGTCAATGGCTCCTAATCTCTACCTGACCTCTCTTTCAGGTGTCTGACTGCCAATCTGACAACTCTGCATGTAGGTCAAATAGGCCCCACTCAAGCTTCATACATCCCAAACAGAATTCTTTCCCCACTATCCATTCACTTGTCCAAATCTAGGGTAATTTTTATTCCTTCTGTTCCTTAACCCTCTAATCTAACCCTGAAGTGAGTCTGATTAACTGTGTTTCTAAAGGATATCCCAAATCTATGGACTTCCCTCAGTGTCTCTTGTCTAGAATATGTCAACAGCCTTATAAGTAGACTCCAGGCTTCACACTTGCCACATGGCAGGAAAGTAAATATTTAAAATGTAAATCAGATCATGTGCTCTCCGACTCAAAACATGGCTTTCCAAAATGGCTTCCATCACACTTTAAATAGAACTCTACCCTTTACATAGCTCAGTCACCTCCCTGACTTCATCTTTGACAACTCTCTCCTTTTACAATATTCCAGTCATACTGCTCTTCTTCCTATTCATTGTCTATGCATCTTGCATCTGCTATGTTTGGATTTATCTATAAGAGACAGAAAACCCAACATAAAGATGACTTATTGGTTATTATGCTCTCAAGTAAAAGAGATTCACAAGTAGTCCAGGGTTGGTATGGCAGTTCTGTAATCATTAGGGTCCTAGGCTTCCTCTATCTTGTAGCTCTGTTATCCTCTACACATGGCTTAAACTAAATTATCCAAGATGTGAGCTTGAGCTCCAGCCATCACATTAAGATTCCAGCTAGCAGGAAGGTTAAAAGGCATATTTCTGCCTTTTATGGATATATATGCTGTTATTCCATTAGCTAAAACTCTGTGCCATGGCCACATCACATTTCCAAGGGAAACTGTATCAATAGTTCCTTTTTATTGCTGAGTAGTATTTCACATACAGACATACCATAGAGTGTTTACCCATTCATTCATTGAAGGATATTTGAGTTTCTTCTAGATTCTATTACAAATAAAACTACTATTAATATTCACCTATTGGTTTTAGTATAAACACAAATTTTCATTTCTCTGTGATAAATTTCCAAGAGTGCACTTGCTGGCTCACACATAAGCACTTGCTCAGTTTTTTAAGGAACTGTCATGCTTTTTCTAGAGTAGCTATACCATTTTACATTGCCATCAGAAATGTGTAAGTGACCCAGTTTCTTCACATCCTTCACCAGCTTTTAAGGCTATCATTATTTTCTATTTCAGCCACTCAGATAGATGCATAGTGACATTACACTGTGGTTTTAATTTTCATTTCCCAAATGGCTAATGGTGTTGAACAGTTTCCATGTGCTTAGTTTCCATCTATATACTTTTTCAGTGAAATGAATGTCACTTCATGTCTTATGCCCATTTTCTAATTGTCTTAATTCATTTTTTACTGTTGACTTTTGAGAATTCTTAATATGTCTTAGACACAGCCATATGTCAATTGTCTGGTTTGCAAATGGTTTCTCTCAGTCTGTAGCTTGCCTGTTCATCCACATCACACAGACTTCCAAAGAGCAAACATTTTTACTTTTAATAAGGTCCAACTTACTAATTTTTTTCTTTTTTGGATCATACTTTTGGTGTCAAGTCTAAGAACACTTTCCCCAGCCCTAAGACCCAAAGATCTTTTCCTATGATTTTGTTGTTGCTGTTTCCTAAAAGTTTTATAGTTTTGTATTTTACATTTAAGTCTATGATCCATTTTGAGTCGATTTTTGTATATGTTGTGAGAATGAGATCAAGCTTCTTTTTTCTCTTTGGCCTATGGATGTCTAATTGCTTCAACAAGAAAATATTTTATTTATTAAAAAAAATTTTTTAATGTTTATTTATTTTTGATAGAACATAAAAAGGGGGAGGAGAAGAGAGAGAGGGAGACACAGAATCTGAAGCAGGCTCCAGACTCTGAGCTGTCATCACAGAGCCCAACGCAGGGCTTCAACCCACAGACAATGAGATCATGACCTGAGCTGCAGTCAATCGTCCAACTGACCGAACAACCCAGGCACCCCAACAAGAAAATATTTTAAAAGAAATCATTAGATCAGTGTCCACACATAAAAAAGAAAATGATGATTAACAAGGAAGAAAACAGGTTCATTAAAACCAAGGTAGGCCAAACTAACTTCTTTTCTCTTTTAAACTTAAATACAATTTCTATGAGTGGCAATTTGGAGGATGGTGGCAAAATAAAACAGACTTAACACACATAGCCCTAGATGAAAATACAATATTCAGTGAGAGAGAGAGAGAGAGAGCATTGTTCCAATATATTTGATATTTGTCAGAGCATTTCTGGAGTAGAGCTTTGCCTGTCAGTTATCCATTTTAAGAGCACATGCAGGCGTGTGTGTGAAGAAGGGCCAAATGATAAGAGGTCTGCAGTCCTGACTTTGGGGAATGCTAAAGGACTAGGTACTGCTTATTTCACTTTCAGTGGATAGTGAGACAGTGGATAATGAGCCTAGAAAATAGGAAGCCTAAAGAAGAAACGAAGCAAATTTGAAATGTTCGGCAGGCCATCTCACAAAAGAAGGAGAGGTGTGTTATGCACAGATTTGGGGAGAACGGGCTAGGACAAGAGGGTGGAAGTTGAATCTTGATTTCAGCTCAACATGAGGAAAACCTTTCTAATAATTTATGCTAATTAATTGTAAGTTACAATGTGGCTCCAAATATGCACATGGAATAATGTACCTCAAAATACAGTGAATTCCCTGTTGATAAAATTGCATGAGCTATAATGAGAGGTCAACCCACATGACCTCACAAGTCTATAGCCAGGATTAGAAACTTTGAATTTACTGGAAGAAGGTTTTCTTATAGGCTGGAGAGGTTAGGCAAGATTTCACAGAGTAGAGATGGCATTTTAGGTTTCTTAAATGGTTAGTGGCTTTGTGCTTTAAACACATGAAGATAGGGATTGTTGGCCAAGGAAAGATAGCAAGCTATCTGGTTGAAGCAGAGATTTTTTTGGATGGGAGGGTGGAGGGAAGTATCATCTAAAGATGCCTCCCAGGGATGCCTGGGTGGCTCAGTCAGTTAAGCATCCACCTTCGGCTCAGGTCATGACCTCACGGTTAGTGGGTTCAAGCCCTGTGTTGGGTTCTTTGCTGACAGCTCACAGCCTAGAGCCTGTTGGGGATGCCGTGTCTCCCTCTCTCTCTGCCCCTCCCCTGCTCATGCTCTTTCTCTGTCTCAAAAATAAACATTAAAAAAATTTTTTAATAAAATAAAGATGTCTCCTAGCTCGGAATCAACTGTTAGGTCACATCTAGACCGTGACTGTCTGAAGGTGTGTTTTTCTATACATAGACTCAACCAAATGGTTGTGATAAAAATATACATGGTAGACTGAGATCTCAACTTGAGGTTTATTGCATGGAATCAACATTCATGTGTTCTTCTAACTACATTTAAATGGAATAATAAAATGTTAGAAGTAAAGGGGCCTCAGATACAACCACTTCTAATCTACCCACTTTATAAGGGGAAAAAAGGAAAAAAGCAGACTCACAGAAGTTCACATTTTCCACTCAAGAAATACCTTTCATATGTAATTAATGATAGATAGTCAAGCCTCCTTATTCCAAAAAGTTGGTGTTTATTGGGTACTTTTCATATGCAGAGCACTTCATATGGATGATATATTTAACCCTCATAATAATTCTATAATTTGGGTATTATTATTAACACCATTTTGCATATGAGAAAACTAAGGTTCAAAAATAATTACTAGCTCCAAATTGCTAGAGAATAGAGGAGCCAGGATTTAAAGCTAAACTATCAGAATGGCTAGAATCAAAAAGACAAAAAATAACAAGGGTTGGTGAAGATGTGGAGAAAAGGGAACCCTTATGTACCACTGGTAGGAATACAAATTGGTGCCGTCACTATGGAAAACAGCATGGAGGTTCCTTAAAAAAATGGAAATATATGATCTAGTACTTCCATTACTAGGTATTTACCCAAAGAAAATGAAAACACTAAGTCGAAAAGCTATATGAACCCCTATGTTACTGCAATATTATTTACAATAACCAAGATATGGAAACAACCCAAGTGTCCACTGATAGATGAATGGATAAGGAATATGTGGTATATATGTACGATGGAATATTACTCAGTCATAAAAAATAATGAGATCTTGCATTTTGTGACAACATATTATGGACCTACAGGGTATTATGCTAAGTGAAGTAAGTCAAACAGAGAAAGGCAAACACTATGAGTTCACTTATATGTGGAATATATAAAACAAAACAAACAAAAAGCAGAAACAGACCCATAGATACAGAGAACAAATTGGTGGTTGCCGGAAGTGAGGAGATGATCAAAAGTGGTGAATGGGAGTGGGAGATACAGGCTTCCAGTAATGGAATGAATAAGTCATAGGCATAAAAGGTACAGTGTAGGAAATAGAGTCAATGGTATTGGAATAGCATTGTATGGTGATAGATGGTATCTATACTTGCGGTAAGCAGAGCATAAGGAAATGAGTTATTAAATCACTATGTTGTATACCTGAAACTAATGTAATATCGTGTACCAACTATAGTTCAATAAATATAATAAATACATAAATAGAGCTATCAATCTCTGAGACTGCATTTTTTCAACACTTCTATTTTATTATTTTTAGTCACAAAGGTAATTGAAGTCCAACAATATAGAAATGTATAAAGAAAAAGTTAATAATCTGCCTCCCTTCTCTCCCCAGCCATTCTCCTTGGGATAAAGAAAGTTTCCAGTGTGGTACCTAAGATCTTAGACTCTTCTCTAAACAATGCCCAAACGCTTGACCATTGTGTTTGTGGCCTCCCTAATTTAGTCTTATTTCTAGGATCGAAAACTACCTCCAAATGAAAAAAAATGAGAAGGGAAATTTTAGAAATGACATGGTAAATAAGCATTAGCTGCTCTTATTAAATTGATATCAAACAAAGTGTACTAAAGTCACCAGAACAGGAGGGTCCATGTAGGGATAAACATTTTCTGGTAAGATTTACTCTGACGAATATGTGTAATTAAACTGAAATGGGAAGGTCTAACTGTGTATGTGACTGTGCTATGGAGAATCATTACTTTGTCCCAATAGCAAACAATTATTCCTTGTATGAGAGCCAGATTTGGATGCTAAATTTCACTCTGGAAAATAAATGATCATAGATAATTATAAGAAACTCTGAAAATAAGTCTTTTCTAGTGGGGATTCAAGGGGGCCTTGTCTAATGTGGTAAGATCCCCGGGTACAACTCTCTTTCATCCTATCAAGAAGAAAGGCACCTTTTTTACTTTTCAGGGAAAACTAATTTCCATGTTTCACGGGACAACTGTATTGAAATACCTATTTTTCTTCTGAAGAAGTGGCAGATTAAAAGGGACAGAATTAGTTAATTCTACATAATCTGATGTTGAGGAAATAGGGCACAATATAATCTCACGAATAGAAACACATCTTTATCCAGAGTCCTTCCTATTTTATCACCTCTGTTGCTTTTAGAATCTGGGGAAAATTTTTGTTACAAAATTATTCTGACTGTATGGCACAACTCCTCCAAAATGGGCTTTTTCCAGTCTTTTTAATTGAAAAAGTTTCTCCGTAAAACTTTGTGTAGAATAATGTCTCCCTTCATGGTTTCAAACAGCTTAACAGCAGACCAAAATACAGGCTTAACATCAGCATATCGAGAATGTATCCAAAATAGGAACATTTTTCTTGTATCTAAAAATAACCTGTGACTATTTCAATTTGTGGGACAAATAAAATGGATCGGGAAGAGAGAGCTCGTAGCACTACCTACAGTGTGACTGACTACTCCTTTCATTTCCTTCCTCATAAATTTAACAATGCAAATTTAGCAATGGTTTTGCCCAACAGTTGCCGATTTGGGCACCAACTCTTCTCGAAGAAATAGCCTGATTGGAAAATAATTGTACTTCTCCCCCGCTACTGTTACCACACCTGCACTTTTCATTTCCTATAAGGTACAGTGGCAAAACTGCATCTTTCAACTCTGCCTCTTTTATCTGATGTAGTGGATGACAGGTAATCTAGCTGAAAGTTCCGACAATTGCACCACCAGAAAAACACTGGCTGATGAAATCTGAGCAGTTATCACACTAACCATCACCTGTCAAGCCTCTTGCTTCAATTTAAGGGCGCATCAATTTTCTGAAGAGGAAATCAAGGGCAAAGAATAAAAGCGCTTCAGATAAACACTGACAAAGGCCCTTTCTGCCTTTTTTTTTTTTTTAATTTATGATGGGATGTACTATCATAGGGTGCTCCGTGAGGTTTTATCAACTGTCCTGATACATCCCAGATAGCTCGGAATTCTTTGGCCATTGATGAAGTGCTATACTTGCACTTACTGAAAGGGCAGAAGATTTCCAACTGAAAATTACTTTCACTAAATACCACAAAGATATTGAAGGCAGAGAGAGCCAGGAGATGGAACAAATGACAGCTGCATATAACAATGAACCTCTCAGTTTTTGAGGCTGGCAGACAAGACTGATTAGAGCAAGAACATGAAATAATGTTTTCTTAAAGCCAGGGAGCATATTGTGTAAAGTGTCAGGCACAAAGAGTTCATATGTTCGTTCTTTGTGGCAAGTCGGGAGCTCTGGGCTGCCAACCGTTCTTAGGATGTGTCCTGTCATGGCTTCCAGACCAAGAGTTGTTCTAGATTTCTCTAAATGTATCTGGTTACCACATTCAAAATAAAACATGCAAATAATGGTATTTGGGGAGAAGAAAGATGAAGGCTAGGGAAGTAAAAGATACAGTGAAATAGATTTTGTGAGGCAGTGGGAACTTGGCCCTTATCAAAACAGATCTGCTTTTCTTTGGGGGTTGAAAGCCACAGGGTTGAGGGGCTGGGCGTTCACTACAGTTCTTGTGGGGTATGAGAGGGGAGCGTTTTCAAGAGGGAAGCCACATACAGGACAAATACTAGTTATGACTGGTCTTAGGGCATAAGAATTATGTGAGGCTAACTCGGTGACATTTTCTCACTCCTGATACATCAGGCAACCCTCCTGCCCAATGGAAAGTGTACTCAGTGTCTCTGGAGGCTGCTGGAGTTGTTGAAAGAAGTGCCCATAGAGTAATGGTTTCTTCTTTTGGTCTCTTCAAGTTGTGAACCATTGGGAAGACAAAGCAGTCAGGGATGAAAAGGTCAGCTTTAGCGGCATTAGAGTGAGTCTGGAGAACTCGGGAGGCACACACCTGCCCCAGTGGGCTTAAGAAACAAAGGAGAGGATGGGCATAGCTGCCGCCAGGCAAGTTCTGGGCAAAAGAGTCAAAGGGGATGAGGCCACCTGTGTACAACCGAGCCTCTTTCCGATTTTCCCAACCAAGTAAGCCGTGTCTCCTTTACGGTGGGGTGAACATGAAGGCAGGGCAGAGAAACAAGGATAATATATTCTGACAAGATGGAAATTTGAATTTGGTGAACCAAAGTCCTACATTTCCCCATGTTTTTATTTGTCTATTGATTTCTTGGTGGGCCTGTCTGGGTAGTAATGAAAGGAGAGGATGAAGAAGCCTATTTTGCCTTTGAGTGTAAACCACATTCTCCAATCCGGTTTTGTCAGTAGTAAAGCTGATCCTGAACCTGACGCCCATATTTCTGCTCTCAAATCTCAGAGTAGAAAGCAATGTCATTAATATGCTCAACAGCTCAGACTTCTCCAGATATCAACTGGACAGCTTCCCAGTGGCCTATGAGAGCAAGTCTATAGAGTAAGTGTTGAATCTATTAATGAGAAATTTTTATTCTGGAACAGTGGTGCTTCAGGTCTGGGTCAGCTCCAAGTTCGCTCAGGACAAAACAATTAAAAGGGATATATCCTAAACTCTGGTTTACCAGGAGAAAAACAATTGCTTGTTTTTGACCTGTTTATATAATGGATTTCCCATTGCATTTCTCACAAAAATCAGAATCAAACCACAAATGCGTTTTGCTGCATTCCCTTAAATAAAGAGGTTGTTTTCATTACTATCCACACATAACAGGAAAGCATGGACTTCCTAGGACCTCACAGTCATAATCGCAGAGCATCCTTCCTTCTTTCCCATACCTTCCCAAAGTAGGCTTCTGTCTCAAGATGCCACTTTTTGTATTTATCTATTCCTTCTAAGAGGCCCAAAGCACTCACAGATATCTCCGCAATTTGTGCAATATTCCTATGACTGATGAATGAACGAGGAAGAATAAAGTTGAAATAAAAACGAGATATGGAGACAGTTGATGGGGCCCAAGTTACTCAGGGAAGCTGAATCAAGTGGGGCAGCGGGGGCTCACTAAGTTGTCAGACTGCCTGTTGCTGTGCTCTCTGCATTCACCCAAAGCATGTGGCCCTGCGAATTTGATAAGCTTCACAGTCATTATGATGGGATTCCTTCTGCCTGTGCTTGTCACCCTCATCAGACCGACCATGAACACTTAAAGGCAGGAAACGATTTAACAGCCACACCATGAGAGGGCTAGAAATGTTTGTTTTTACCTGATGAGGGAAGCAAATTCACAAATGTGCGAGTTACTGAATAGACTGTTCATCATCTCTCAGAGGATAAACATGGGATCCTTGCCCTTTTCTTAAGGTGAGAAAGGGAGAAAAATTTTTAGTTTTCCACGTTTTGTCATTTTCTAAGTACCTTTATATGGCAATCTTGCATTTTCTGCTTATTCGCAGTTTCCCCTAGCCTAGAGGTACTGGACAAGAATGAAAGGGGGTGGGTAATTATGTTCAAAAGGAAATGGGTTCAAGTGCCACTTCATTGGGCAACATTCTGAATAGCTCCAACATTTGGTGTCTCGTCTGAAACTTGATAAGTTTGTGGGTGATTAAATAAGACGGCATGGTACACGTGTACCCCCCGGCCCCAAATCACTAGTGAATGTTCCCTTCATCTGCTCATTTTCCCTTCTCTGAATATTCAAATTATCTGTGTTTACCCCAATTGTATTTACCCTTGGATGAAGCCATCTGAAGGCAGCATTTCTGATTTTTGGTTTGTTTTTGCAGGGGGATGTCTTTATTTAAAGTGGCATTGCTTCCCTACAAAAGTCATGCAGAATACCAGGGACCCAGGGGTTGAATCCATAAATGGGAAACATCTATTTTGGAACAGTGGTGGTTCGAGTATGATTTGACTCTAGGCAGTCTTTTATGATAGTCATTGTGCTACTAACTTTGCCATCATTAGTGACAAAAATGGGGATCACCTCATTTATGAGCAGGGGCCATCAGAGGCAGTACTATTCTTTTCCTTCCTAGAGAGACATTTTATTTTATTTTTTTTTTTTTTTTTTTAAATTTTTTTATTTATTTTTGGGACAGAGAGAGACAGAGCATGAACGGGGGAGGGACAGAGAAAGAGGGAGACACAGAATCGGAAACAGGCTCCAGGCTCTGAGCCATCAGCCCAGAGCCCGACGCGGGGCTCGAACCCACGGACCGTGAGATCGTGACCTGGCTGAAGTCGGCCGCTCAACCGACTGCGCCACCCAGGCGCCCCCCTAGAGAGACATTTTAATGGTGGTAAAGGACAGGGTGGCATAAGGTCTTTTGTCGTATTCAATTTACAGATTAACAAAGACTTGTGAATCACTGTTTTATGGCAATAAATACATACTCTCGGTCAGAGCTAGCAAAAATGAAGAACCCAGTATTCGAGTTTGTCTGATTAGGTAAGAAAGCAAACTGACTGAATTCTTTCCCCTGGACAATGTCCTCTTTGGGGAAGGAGGGTATTAGCAGTCCTAAAACAAGGGCAGGATGGGGACCATTCTTTTTATAATGGACGTAAAAATAAGACAACTTCCTTTCCTCTGTGGTTGGGGGTGGGGTTCTCTTTCCATCCAGTGGAAGTAGAAAATAGAAGATATTTCTTACATTTTATTTCTAGCTCTAAACAAAAGTTGCTATGTCAAGAGAATTGATAATGTAACCCAAGGTATTTCTTCCTATCACTTTAAATTTCTGGGCATGCATGCCAGGAAAAAATTAATCTGCCTTTCCATTTTTAAAGTACCTTTAGTAATGTAGTGAATTCCTCCATTTTGAGGAACCAAAGTATTCTCCACCATTGTTCAGGCAATGCCACGTTCCCCTCCTATAAGTTATCTGGGGCTACGGTTAGGCCAAGCACAAAATCTGGATGCACAGATATACTGGATTTCCTTTTCATGATAAATGGAACTGCTCTCCTAGAAGTATGAAATGTATGACTTGTTTTTCTTCCTTAATAACATAGAGGCTTGGGTTACATTTGCACATGTGCCTGTCTCCTCCTGAGCCTGTGTTACACCTGCTTGCTCCTTATTTCTCTCCTCAGGTTGCATAATTAATTCTTTTTTTTATTCAGGAAAATTATTATATTTTTGTATTCTAAAACCCCATTTCAAATAAGAGATGCTAATGGCGCTCAGAATTGCCTAAGCTGAGCTCTCATGCACTTTAACACAAGCAGTATAAAATGCATATATAAAAGGGGTTTCTTTGCTAGAGGTGATATTTGGATAATTATCACCAAATCATTATACTGGGTGCTATTCAAATAAACTCTATCATTATTAAATATTTTTAAATAAAAAAGGAACTAATATATTAATACAACATGGTTAGAAACTTAAATGTTATGGTTTAAACCTCACGTATTTTTATGACATCAGACATCAAAAGTTTCCATTTTGTTTCCTCATAGAACTTTAAGATTTTTTATGAAGAGAACCTGAAATGAAATTAATTACCTACAAATACAAGTTGCAATTGATCATCCCTAAGCCATTTTTCTAAGCCTTCAGCTAAAGACTCAGAAAGTTACAAAAAGTTAGAATTCTTTCCACACTAATTTTTGGTTGAATTATATTTCACTTAGGATCACAGCTTTGCTGTTCCACAAGCCGGAAGACACGTCCAGTGGCTTTTAAATGCACAACATTCCATAATGGAGACTTATTATTTGTGATCTAATTAAATCCCAAAGCTATTGTGTTCCATTTAAAATAAATTTTAAGGGGCACCTGGGTGGCTCAGTTGGTTAAGCGTCCGACTTCAGCTCAGGTCATGATCTCATGGTTCATGGGTTCGAGCCCTGCATGGGCTCTGTGCTGACAGCTCAGAGCTTGGAGCCTGCTTCAGATTGTGTGTCTCCCTCTCTCTCTGCCTCTCCCCTGTTCACACTGTCTCTCTCTGTCTCTCAAAAATAAATAAATGTAAAAAACAATTAAAAAATAAAAATAAAAATACAATAAATAAAATAAAATAAATTTTAAGGGGCGCCTGGGTGGCTTGGTCGGTTAAGCATCCGACTTCAGCTCAGGTCATGATCTCACGGTCCGTGAGTTCGAGCCCCGCATCGGGCTCTGTGCTGTCTCTCTCTGTCTCAAAAATAAACGTTAAAAAAAATTTTTTTAAATAAATTTTAAAGTTAACACTTAAGAAGAAGATTACTGCACAAACATCTTCTATGAATCCTTTAAGAAGTGGTCTCCTACTGTGTTATCTTCTATGCACTGCATGGCAGGCAGCAGATATTCAATAAATGTTTTTTTTAAAAAAATGGAAACAAAGAACATAATAGCTCCTGAGCCCGTGATTCTAAAATCTAAAGAATTCATAGTTTTAAAACAACAGCATTAAACTATATGCTTATGACTTTCATTTGCCTGAATGGGAGAAATGACGTGACTTCTTCTTACAACACAAATAGAGTTGCCTTCTTCTGATTGAATGGAATGGTATATCAAAGTGATGATGCTGCATTTTATCATAAAACTTACCTGCACTAGTAAGATAAATGCTTACCTAACAAAAGCTTTTGTTTTTTGTTTTTGTTTTTTTTATTTTTTTTAACGTTTATTTATTTTGAGACAGAGAGACAGCATGAACGGGGGAGGGCCAGAGAGAGGGAGACACAGGATCTGAAGCAGGCTCCAGGCTCTGAGCTGGCAGCACAGAGCCGGACGTGGGGCTGGAACTCACAGAGCGGGAGATCATGACCTGAGCCGAAGTCGGTCGCTTAACCGACTGAGCCACCCAGGCGCCCCAAAAGCTTTTGTTTTTAAGTTAATAATGATCATTTTGAATTCCAATATCCCACTTCCAGTTTATAAAAGTCCTCTTCGAAGAGCAACTAGAGACAGAACACGGTACTCAGAGGGATTACAGAAGCTATGAAATGAAAAAAGGACTAGATGGAGCACCCTATATGAAAAGACGAGAGGTCCAGTTTTAATTTTTGCCACTGCTTTTATTTTGCCTGCACATGTTTCATGTGAATCCCTCTTCCACACACAAATTCGTAGACAACGAGAAGGCAATCGGTAGTTTAAAAGGAAGAACTAGCTTATTTTTCTGTGATGCCAGTTGTACACACTGAGTTGAACGACGAACGTGGGACTGCCTTCAAAGCACAAGAACCTTGGCAAATATTCACAGAGTAGAGCACGATGCTTAAATACAACTAAATGATTTAATGACAAGTAGGGAATTACTGTAAAATATAATGCTGGAGAAAGGCAGCAAACAGCCCCTGCTGGCTAGACTAAGAAATCCAAAATGGATTCCAGGAAGAGAGTACAATGCCCAGCTGCTGCGGTAGTTGCCTGTTCCTCCTATACTGTTATTACTGTTCAACAGTCCTGAAATCTGAATGACAGTGGCCTGAGCCCTTTCAAACAACAGAAAGAAGGTCAATTTTTGTAATGAGGAAATGGAAGTGGTGGCGCCGAAGATCACTGACCCTTACAGTTTCTTGTGCGATGAAGGAGCAGTGAAGTGCACCAGGAAATTATGGTGTAGGAAAACAGTGACACCACCATCATAAAACAGAACCAAGGAACAAGTAGCAAATGCACTAAAATGTGCATAAATCAAATATATGCCACCAACCCTGGGTTTATCCCTCTTCTGAAACTGTGGAAAATTGGCCCAATACGTCTGTGAAGAAAGGAAAAGGAAAAGGGCCAAACATTAAGCTCAAGCATCTAAAACGATACTTTTCACCAGGATAACATTTTAAATACTTAGCAATGAGATGGTCTAGGTACTGACTGATCAGAATACACACTGGTCAAGGTGCTGGAGGAGAGGCTTGCTGCTCTGCCAGGGACAACATTGATTCCCAGATCCTGGGTGGATCTGGGCCTCCAGAGAGACGTCGAGGCAGCTCAGGCAAAGAGTTGGGATGGTAGCACTTAGGGCTGGGTCAGTGGTTGTTAGCCGACGGGTCCAAAATTATTTCAATATTTGAGCATCTCCTAGAGGCCACCAACCTCATTGTGCTCTTCTTTAACCCTGCTTCAGTATACTGCCAGGCCTATTCACACAGAATTGTGTGGCGTAAAGCAGGGGAACAGGAGCTTGTTAACGGGGCCAACTGAAACTTGTCTTCGATATGTGATGGCCCTTTTGTATTTCATGTCCTTTGGCATTATGTTACGAGATCATCCTCATACTTATAACCCAGGAGTTTCTGAGTGAGATAGGAGATGTGCTCAACTCACTAAGGGAATTAATGAAGTTTATTTCACTAGATAACGATGATGCCTGATTTCCTGATTTGAGGAGCTCAGACGATTTTTACGATGGCATTCTAGACTTCCCTTTTGGCAAGAAAGCAGAACTGTAATTTTGAACAGGTTAGACCAGACCTAGCAACGTTTAGAGAGTTGATGGCTTTGCAGTTATAGTTAATTTTTATCTGTTTAGTAAGTAGAGTAATTTTAAATAACAAAATGTGAAACATTAGCAAATGGGATTTAGAATGAAGATTTGGAAGTATTAAGACTTCAAAGGGACACAAAGACCAAATGTTAGTTACCTTCTTTTCTTTTTTCATATTTTTTAATGTTTATTTATTTTTGAGAGAAAGAGAGAGACAGAACATGAGCAGGGGAGGAACAGAGAGAGAGGGAGACACAGAATCTGAAGCAGGCTCCAGGCTCTGAGCTGTCAGCACAGAGCCCCATGCAGGGCTCGAACCCCCAAACCGTGAGATCATGACCTGAGCTAAAGTCAAGCGTTTAACTGACTGAGCCACCCAAGCACCCCAGTTACCTTCTAATATAGGGTAAATGTGATCACTTTAAGATGATTCTACTAAAAAAAGGGAGGGATACCTGGATGGCTCAGTCAGTTAAGCATCTGACTTCAGCTTAGGTCATGATCTCATGGCTCTGAGTGAGTTCAAGCCCTGTATCAGGCTCTGTGCTGACAACACGGAGCCCACTCTGAATCCCCATCCCTTTCTCTCTGCCCCTCCCTTCCTTGTTCTCTCTCTCTCAAAAGTTAATAAACCTTAAACAATTTTTTTTTTAAAAAAGTGATTCTGCTGACAGTAACTAAGATCTTAAAACACCTGAAAGACAGAGAAGCTGTAATAAAAGCACTGACTTCTCCAGATTTTTTCCCCCACATGTGACAGTGGAGGAAATGCCCATCCTGGTAAAGTAAAAGAGATGCCTAATCATCAAGAAAAAGCCAGGATGCGTGGTGGTGGAAGAATATGACACTCAGTCTGTACAATGCACAAGACTGGAATGTCGCTCAGAAATATCTAGAAGAAATATTAAATAACATGAGCTGAACTTCTAAGCAGGTAAGCTGACATAGAAAAAAAAACAGTTTTTCAGGCCACGAAGAGATGAATATTGGATTCAAATTTTCCTTTTAAAAAAAAAAAAGTTTATTTATTTTGAGAGAGATAGAGGAAGAGAGAGTGAGAGGAGGAGGGTCAGAGAGACAAGGAGAGAGAATCCCAAGCAGGCTCTGTGCTGACACCACTCCACCCCATGAACTGTGAGATCCTGAGCTGAGATGAGGAGTTGGACGCTGAACAGACTGAATCATCAGGCACCCCTCAAATTTTCAAATAGTTATTAAACACTCTGAAAGTGCCACCATTGTGCTGGACGCTGTCTTTGATTCAGGTGCCATGGGAAGCCAATAAGCAAATACAGAGTAAGTACAGGCGTTTGTGGTGACAGTGGGTAATGAAATCATGTATATCTTTAATCTGCCTTACAATGCACTGAAAATTGAAGTTTGGGGAGTTTTTTGTAATAGTCAAAAGAAGATAAACTGAATTCTAAACTTCTAAGTGTCAGACTTCAAGGGGCGTCTTCGTTGAGACTTACACATATAAGCAGGCGGGAGAAAATGCCTACAAATTTGAAAAACTATGTGCCCCTCATACATTTTGAGTTGACATCTTAAATTAATCATCAGTGAAAATAGTT
The DNA here is from genome assembly GCF_018350215.1 of Panthera leo. NCBI lineage: Eukaryota > Metazoa > Chordata > Mammalia > Carnivora > Felidae > Panthera > Panthera leo. The sequence goes on along the minus strand of NC_056680.1, from coordinate 112,156,185 downwards.
GTAAAGGATGTAATATTGACATTTTAAAATACAACTTTATATCACTCTTTTCAATGAATTCAATGGGATATAAATGCCATAGTGATTTTACACCCACCACCATCCATTGAAAAATAGATTCAACCAAGTCTTCTCAAATAGTTGCAAATTTTACATGATTCTTTTGTCTCACTGAAATTGTTCGTATTCCTTTTTTCTCACACAATTTTATCTTCCTATAGTAAGTGTTTAATATTTGAAAGCACTGTATTGATTATGTTATACTTCTCTGCAACAACAAAAAGCATATAAATTGAAGTTTTTAACTTAAAAAATATGCTGTTATCATATGGTACTAAGTATGAAAAACCATTCTTCAGGATAAAGTTTTTTTTTAAGTATTGGTAATACTCAATTTAACAAAACAATATAAATATTTCAAAAATATTTATAAATATTATTGAATATAAAAATGAAATTTTATTAGAAACCATCTCCTTATAAGATGGAGGAATGATTACACAATCTTAATTACAGGAGGCTTCTTCCACACACAAATAAATTGTCCCTTTGTGCGGCACTCTGGGAGGGTTTCTCTAAGGTTTATTTCTTTATTTTTGAGAGAGAGAGAGAGAGAGAGAGAGAGAGAGAGAAAGCACAAAAGAAGTGGGCGAGCAGGGGAGGGACAGAGAGAAAGGGAGAGAGGGAATCCCAAGCAGGCTCTGCACTGTCAGCACAGAGCCCAGCACAGGGCTCAATCTCAGAAATGTGAGATCATGACCTGAGCCGAAATCAAGAGTCGTTTGCTTAACCAGCTGAGCCACCCAGACATCCCTGCACTCTGGGAGTTTTTCAACCCTGGGGAACATTATAATGAGGTCTCTAACTTTGGGGCATAATGTAAGCTCAACACTATTTAACTCAGCCTTCCATTGTTCAGCACAATTCCTGGCAGCTAATCGGTGTGCAATGAAGGTTAATTTTCACGGTCTCATTTCCCATCTATCCAGTTTTCGACCTTGCTGGGGCGACCACTAGCCTAACAAATAAAGCCATCCCAACACCAAGAGCTTCATTTTAATAGGGATCGTCTCAGATCAATAGGTATAAACAGAACCTTTCCTTGATGTCACCACATTTTCCTCACAGCAGGAAACAAAGATTTTTAAAACAGTTTTCTCCGTGTAGATGCACATTTAATCAAATGGCTGAATGCGATATACACATATAAATCTCTAAATCCAATGTTATTGAAAAATGAAGACGTTCTATGTAAGGGCATTTAAACTGTGACATTTATTGCAAAAATACACTAACTTAAAAAGATGTTTCTCTTCTGATAGTAAATGCTTATAGTATGTCAAGAAAATGGAGAGTGCACTTGGATACACAATACCTGGAACATTTGAATCATTTTAAAAAAACAAAGATGGCATTTTAGAAAGAGTGTACCTTTCTATTAGCATAGGTAGGCTGTGGGTTTTTTCAAACGTAATGTGACTTCTGTTTCTACCCCCTGCCTGACTATACCGCCTACTACTGAGCAGTCTGACTACACTTCCCCACTGGTCTCGCATACTCTCCTCACACAGGGAAACACACTCTCCAGCAGGTACTTTTTATTTTTAACAGATAAAATAATATTAATGGCTCATTTTCCTTTTTTAACCATAGACTATTTTTCACTATTGTTATTTTTTTGAACTAGGATAGTGCTGCTTCTCTTTCAAAGAAATGTGCCAAACATTTAAAAGCTCTTTAAAAAATAAATACAATCGTATTTCAGAATAAAGATTTTGGGAGAACTTCTTTGTAAAAGCAAACCATTGCATTTTAAGTGTCTTTTTTTTTTTATTAGCAAACCTTAATATAGCAACTCAGCAATAATTGCTATTTTATGATCTCCTGACTATTGAACTATTTATTATGCAAATTAATACTCTTTGGAGTATGCACCCACCTAGCCACCCAGTTCTCTTTTGGTTACATATTTTACTTGTGCAGCTTTTGCCAGTCAGCGTAAAGAGGCATCTTGATATTTACTAATTCCAGACGTAAACAGATTTCTGCCAGACACATAGCAGTTACACTTGATGTCTTTGTTTTTAAATTAAGGAAAGACATATGGACGATTTGCAAAATAGGAGGAAACAATTTTTTGGTAACAGCTAGATGTTCTCATCAGCAGACTCAGCAGTCCCATCATGGTTACAGAGCCCTGGGACCAGGGTATGACTCCATAATCCACATAGAACGTGGTGCTTTAAGAAGATGAATTAGGTCGGGGCCCCTGGGTGGCTCAGTCGGTTAAGCACTCAACTCTTGGTTTTGGCTCAGGTCATGATCTCGAGTTTTTATAAGTTCAAGCCCCACATTGAGCTCTGTACTAACAGTGGGGAACCTGCTTGGGATTCTCTCTCTCCCTCGCTCTCTGCCCCTCCCCCACTCACGCTGTCTGTCTCTCAAAATAAATAAACTTACAAAAATAAATTTTAAAACTTTTTTTTGTTGTTTGTTTCTTTTAAAAAAGAAGATGACGGGGCAGCTGGGTGGCTCAGTCAGTTAAGCGTTCAACTTCAGCTCAGGTCATGATCTTGCAGTCCATGAATTCTAGCCCCACGTGGGGCTCTGTGCTGATAGCTCAGAGCCTAGAGCCTGATTGTGATTCTGTGTCTCCCTCTCTCTCTGCCCCTCCCTTGCTTGTGCTCTGTCTCTCTGCCTCCCGAAAGTGAATAAATGTTGTTTTTTTTTAAAAAAAAGATGAATTAGGTTAAGCCATATGACATTGTCATTTTGTGGGTCAAAAATGGTGAAATATTGCAATTTCATATAGTTCAAACTAATAGTTGCTGCATATAGTCTCTTTCCTCATATGAAGTTCTGCAAGATAGATCTCCTCACGGAAATGCTATAGAGATGCTCCCCCCTCCCCAAAACTATTTCCTAACATTGGTAAAACTCCATTATATGATATTTATTTAATTTCAACATATTCTACCAAATCATTTCATGAAGTGAAGACTTGATAAGCACATGTTCTGCTCTAAAGAGCAGATGTCTGTTAAATCCTTCATGGCCTTTCTTCTTCCATGAAGAATTGGCCCCCTCCCAGTCCCAGAAGCATCAATGACTGGTAAAGGACACCCATCCTGGGCCCAAGTATGTGGAAGTCAATAAGAAAAAATGATCTGAACATACAAAAATTTGTGACTGTCTTAAAGATTATTTCATGATCACCATACTGGCCTCTAAATCATTCCACCTTCCATTTGTATGAATACATCCACAAGGTAAGGAAGGTATATTATTATTTCCATTTTACAGATTAGGAAACTAAAGCTCCAAGATATTAGGCAACCAACTCAGGGTCACCAGTGACACAATGGCCTATCTACATTAGAACTCTGTTCTGTCTCATGGTCTGTTTCATTGGGAGATAATATTTGAACTTAGGATACTAGGCAGAATATCCCTCCAACTTCTCCCCCTAGTCACCCTTTCCTTCCCTCCTCTCCTGCTCACATGCTAATGTGGTAAGAGGACTTGGCCAGATGGACTGGAGGTAACTTCACAAAGAGTCAAGCACTTCTCTGCTTCTGTGATGAGGCATAGGATAAAAATGGCAAAACAAAACAAAAACCCACATATTCCTTTGGAAAGAAAAGAGGATGAAACAGAAAGAATTTCATAGATTTCATGAGAACAGACATCTAGAATTTTTGTATCATTTTGGGGCAAGAAGAAGGAGAAAGAAGGAGAAAGTTCTCTCTTTGGCAGAGAGAGCTGTAGGGTTGTTTCTGGGCTTTATTTTCACCACAGCAACGTGAGTTGAGCATGCAATGTGGACAAAGCCCAGTGAGACAAAGAAAATGTCTCTCTCTCTCTCATTCTCTCTCCCTCTGTCATTGACCTTAAAAAATGTACAATCTGAATAAGCTTGGACAAACAAATGAAAAAAATGATTGGCAGAGAAACATATGAGTGTTAATATGGATGTTCAAATGCTCGGAATGATAGATGTCATAAGAGATCAGCTATAAAAACCTTGAGTAGAAATTGGCCCTCAAAAAGCTGGGAATTCTAAAGAGATGCTTAAAATTTCATATAATTGCCAAACACTGGAGCAGAGTAAGATCAATACAACACAGTTCTCTTTGAGAAAAAATGCTTACCTGTTGAAGTTCCAAGTGGTCTGGATATATCTAGCAACCCTTGACTTGAAACTCTATTCATCTTGTTCCACTGTAACATAAGAGTCAATAAAAATAACTTGAATTTGTATAGCTAACTTTCTTCTATGGACTCAAAGAAAAACATGTGAGAAAATGGCAGAATGTGTTTAAAAATAAAGTCCATCCTCTCTCTAAAAAATATACGCTGAGACAAATATTTCCACCCCAAAGTAACTTCATTTTTCCAATGTTGTGTAGAATTCTTGTCATATGTAATAGTTAACCAAATCAATTTTAAACCAGTTAATCACTTCTCACAAGGATAACTTTCTGTACATATAATCATTTTTGTTAGAAAGTTCACTTACCCTGAATCCTATGCCCCTGACTTTTTGTGCGACATCAGTTTGTGATGCTGCGTGTGTATGAATGTGGATACTGAAACTGAATCTTACAAAAAAGCAAGATGTGAGAGCTTATGGTATATAAGCTCTAAATTGTTTAGAATGTGGTCTTGTCCTGTCAGTGAAAACTCAGAAATCAAGGCTACCAAAGCCTGCTGAGAAAGCCACCCTTGACCTTTCCAGATTGATCTTTGAGTAGGCACAGGAGCACAGAGACTTCAATATGGATCTTTTTTTGTAACCTTGTGCACAAATACCACGAAATGAGGATATTCAAATATTCCAACCAAACTTAGACCAACTTCAGGGCTTGATAAACAGAGAGTATCCAATAAATGAAAACCTTTAAAATGTGTAAGACAAGTAGAAATGTCTTTTTTTATGTATTTATGCTTTAAGTATTTTTAAATAACTCAGGTATCACTTCTGATAATCATTGTGCATATCACCAATACTATTCCTGGCCAGAGAGTATTTGGGGGACTCTAAATCAGAGATGAAGATCAGTATTCATCCTCATAGCCTTAACACAAAGGACACTAAATGATCAAACTTATGTTTTATCTCCCTTTTAAGTCCTTTTCTCTCCTCAGTCATCAGAGCTTTCCAACAGACCTTTATGGGCACCTCTCTATTCCTTTGTGTATACCTTTATCCAGGCACACATATCATTATATTTTCCTTAGTAATATCTATCTCCTAGCCTAGTATATTAGTGCCTGGCACTGCCATAATGAAGTACCACAAACTGGGTGACTTAAAACAACAGAGATTTATTGCCTCAGCATTCTTGAGACTCGACGACGGAAATCAAGGTGTCAGCAGGGCTATGCTCCTCTCAATCCTATAGAGGCATCTCCCTTGCCTCCTCCTGGCTTCTGGGGGTTTGCTGGTGATCTTTGGCATCCCTGGTTTGTTAGACATATCATTCCAATTCTCTGTCTTCACACAGCATTCTCCCATGCTAGTTCAAGGGTTGGAACTTGCCATTGTGATGGTTAATTTTATGTATCAACTTGATGGGGCCAGATATTTGGTCAAACATTATTTCTGTATGTGTCTCTGATGGTGTTTCTGGAAGAACGTTAACACTTGAATCATAGACTCAGTACAGCAATTGCCTTCCCTAGTGCAAGTGGGCTTCAATCGATCCTTTGGAGGACTGAATAAAAGACTGAATAAGAAAGAATTCTTTCTTTAACTTGACTGTCTTTGAGTTAGGACATTAGCCTTCTGCCTTTAGACTCGGACGTGGACTAGAATTACACCATCGAGCTTACTGACTGCAGATCTTGGCACCTTTCAGCCTCCATAATCGCACAACCTAATTTCTTACAGTAAGCCGTTCTCTCTCTCTCTCTCTCTCTCTCTCTCTCTCTCTAAAAGTTCTGTTTCCCTGGAGAACTCAGACTAACATAGTTATTTGTGAAAACTGGTAGAAAACACATCCCCAGGAAACAGACAGGTGGACTTGCCTGTAGGACACAGAAGAGGGAGGGGCACACATAGGGAGCAGGTAAGTGCCATGTGGCAGAGAAAATGAGTATAAATGCCACAGGCTGGCCAGAAAGGAGAGACCTGACAGTGAGGGTGATTCAGGACTACAACCAAATAACGAGGATGGATGTAGAAGCCAGTTCTGACAGAACTTGGAGAAGAGGATGAATAGCCATTTTTCTTGAAACCTGGGGAGATCTTGCCTGGAGGTGGAATTTGGGCTGAATCACTCCATAAATTTCCTTTTTACACCAAGATGGGTTTATCTGACTATTCATAAGTCCAGAGGAACTTCTAGAAATTAGACCTAGGTGGAATTTAATATAAGCTAAAAGAAGGAAAGACTCATATAAATAACAATCTAGGACTCAGACAAATTGTTATTACTGGCCGTGCATATTTAGAAATGATTATATGCATTGCCCAAACCACATAAATTCCCAGCTCTACTATTTTTGAAAATAGTATCTTTTACTGTTTGTGTCTTATGCTTCACTTCTACGGATCTCTCATGGAGGAAGAGAACTTATACTGAATTTGTTTCCCTTGTGGAGAGGCAGGGTTAGCATTCCCCTTGGGTCTTTAATTTGCATAGAATGACAAGGCTGAGGATAAGAAATACCCTTGGCATAGCAATTTTCAAGTTCTACTTGTAGGACAGTAGGGTTGTATTTTAAATTTTTCTAATAGACTAGCTCTCCTAACCACCTTTGTCCATTATTCTATTCATGCAATCCATCATCAATGAATATATGAATATTTATGTGTAGCTCTAATATGTATAACACTTTAGCAGGCAATTCCCTTAAAGACTACTGCAGTGTTCTGTGAACAAATTTCAGTGGGTTCTTGTGACCCTCTTCCAGGCTAACTTTTAACCTGATTAATTGGAATTATAATATCACTTGGCAAGCAATAGTAGGGAAGCAAAATATAAGAGAGATTAACAAGACAGTGAGTTAGAGAAGCAAGTATGAGCCAGAATCCCAACTGCCGTAACCAAGTGATGTTTGCAGACCTAGCTCAGTGGAGAGGAGAGTCAAGAAGGGAGGCATACAGTGAACTCAGCCTTGATATTGATTGGCCATTCCAGGAAGTTCTCAGGACTTCTTTGTTTTCATTTTCTATGTGAATGGACATTTACAAACTCAACCTTGCCACAACCCCCAAAAACTAAGATTTGTGCTTCCTAACATTGTATGTACTTTTATTATGTTTCCCACAATTACATGTTTTGCATGAAGACACCAGGAAGAGGTTATACATGGACCCTTTGGTCCTACCTTCCCTCTCCAATGCTAAAGAATAAGACAGAAGTCCAAGGGATTGAATCAGGGCATGCTCAGTAAGGAAAGGGGTCTAATGAATTATTCCCGTTTCCCATCCAAAGTCAGAACCAATAAAAAGATAGACGTGGCAGTCTGGCAGGTGAAGAGCAAATAGTCAGTTTCATGCCTGATTAAGTTCTGGAAAACAATGCTTACGTATGTGAGGACTGTTGGATTCTTATAAACAGTCTAGAATTTAGCTAGACTCACCATCAGGTTCTGGCATATGAGCTGACTACTTTGCTGTACTACAGAGAACAGCTGAATGCACCCAGCATACAGAAGGGAGAATTCAAAAAAGGGCTTAACAGGAATGGAACCACACAGGTCTTCTCTTCCTCTATCGCTCACCATTCCTGCGTGTCCTAGTTAGCCACGCTTCCTTCCCTTGAGAGGTGGAAGTGAATGGGCCAAGAGTGGCCAGGAGTGTGTCCTCTAAACTAGCAGTTTTCCAAGTGTGGTCCAAAGACCAGCAACATCAGCAGCATATGGGAACCTGTGAGAAATGCAAATTCTGAGGCCCCATACCTGACTGGCTTGATCAGGCATACTTGGGCCTAACAATCTGCGTTGACAGGCTTTCCTGTAATTGTGATGCTCACAAAGGTTTGAGGACCACTACTCCATAGAGTAAATCTCAACACAGAATCCCTTGAGGCATTTTTTTAAATATCAGGCTGTCCAGACCCTCCTCCAGACCAAATAAACCAGAATCTCTCCGGTGGGGCCACATATCAGTATTTTTAATACTGTTGCTGGTGACTGAATATGAGGGCTTTCTGTACAGAGCAGATGTTTAAAACTAACTCTTTCATGGACACATTTGTGAGTTTAGGGAGACCTTATCCCACCCACTCACCCACATTGCTAGGTATCTCTCTCCTATAACTATCTAGAATGGTAGTTCTCAACTCAGGGCAATTTTGTCCCCCAGGGAAGATTTAAGAATGTCTGGAGACAGTTTTGATTTATAACACTGAAAAAGGGTGTGTAATTGACATCTAGTGACTGGAAGAAGCCAGGGATGCCACTAAACACCCCACAGTGCACAGGAAACTCCTCACAAGAAAGAATTACCCTGTATATGATGTCAAGGTTGAGAAACCCTGCTCAGTGGCATATATTTCTGAACCTATCATATAGTTGTATATATCAAGGTTTTTATGCAATAAACCTGTATTTTAGAACGATTTACAAAACCCTTTCCTATAAATCAGACTAATTTTTCTCCTCCACATGTAAATGAAGGAGATGATGGATCCTTGGTCAACATTTTTTCAAGTTATTTCCTTTATGATTCCATTGCAGTATAGATATCTACATTACAGGCTAACCAAGGCCATCTGCCATATTTGTTTTCTCACTCTGTGAAAACACTTGACACAGTGTCCCATGTAGAAGGCACTTGATGAATGCTATTTGATGATGACTGAATTAGCCTTTCCTAGCTGGGAAATGCAACTTAAAAAAAATTTTTTTAAGTTTATTTACTTTTGAGAGAGAGAGACAGAAAGCACAAGCAGCGGAGGGACAGAGAGAGAGAGGGAGACACAGAATCTGAAGCAGGCACCAGGCTCCAAGCTGTCGGTGCAGAGCCCGATGCAGGGCTCAAACCCATGAACCATGAGATCATGACCTGAGCCAAAGTCAGATGCTTAACCAACCAGGTGCCCCAAAATGCAACTTTTTAAATGCAGTGCCACCTTTTTTCCTCTTAGTATAACTTCAAAATCACTTTATTATGTGCAACCTTTGTATCCTATAGTTCTAGAGCTCTGCAGCTAACAGTTCTTCCCATATATCTGAAATTCCAGAGCAGCTCTCTGTCAAGTATGCTCAAGCGATCTCAGTGTGCTGGGCTCCCTGTAAGCATACATTTCCCTTCTCTTTCATTTAACATCTTCAATATGATACTGATACATTTCCTGCTAAATATATTCTATTTAGGGTTACCATACAGAATACAGGGCTCCAGGTAAATCTGAATATCAGATGGACAATTAATAAAGTTTTAGTATAAGTATTTCCTAATATTTCCTGGGAAATATTTGGGACATACTGACACTTAAAAAAGTGTTTGTTGTTTATCTGATATTCAACACTTATACTTCAGTGAAGTATGTCCCAAATATTTCTTGGGAAATGATTCCATTCCTTTTTTCCCAGGAAATATTTGGGACATACTTACACTTTAAAAAGTATTTGTTGTTTATATGATATTTAAATTTCACGGACATTTCATGACTTACCTTGTAATATATCTATCATCTCTTTGAAGAAATTTAAATATTTTCGATACAATTACTTGATAATTTTCTATTAGAATGAGTGCTGACAGTTCAATGGTATACCCAAAACAGTCACATTGTTTGCCAAAATATCAATATCTTCCATAGATGTTAGAAAATATGCACTACTCTGAGCCTCCTAAGTGACTTTCCAACCTCCTTCCACCTTCTTTTTTTTTTTTTTTTTCTATCATATTATTTATTTATTTTATTATTTTTTTTTTTAATATATGAAATTTACTGTCAAATTGGTTTCCATACAACACCCAGTGCTCATCCCAAAAGGTGCCCTCCTCAATACCCATCACCCACCCTGCCCTCCCTCCCACCCCCCATCAACCCTCAGTTTGTTCTCAGTTTTTAACAGTCTCTTATGCTTTGGCTCTCTCCCACTCTAGCCTCTTTTTTTTTTTTCCTTCCCCTCCCCCATGGGTTTCTGTTATGTTTCTCAGGATCCACATAAGAGTGAAACCATACGGTATCTGTCTTTCTCTGTATGGCTTATTTCACTTAGCATCACACTCTCCAGTTCCATCCATGTTGCTACAAAAGGCCATATTTCATTTTTTCTCATTGCCACGTAGTATTCCATTCTGTATATAAACCACAATTTCTTTATCCATTCATCAGTTGATGGACATTTAGGCTCTTTCCATAATTTGGCTATTGTTGAGAGTGCCGCTATAAACATTGGGGTACAGGTGCCCCTATGCATCAGTACTCCTGTATCCCTTGGGTAAATTCCTAGCAGTGCTATTGCTGGGTCATAGGGTAGGTCTATTTTTAATTTTCTGAGGAACCTCCACACTGCTTTCCAGAGCGGCTGCACCAATTTGCATTCCCACCAACAGTGCAAGAGGGTTCCTGTTTCTCCACATCCTCTCCAGCATCTATAGTCTCCTGATTTCTTCATTTTGGCCACTCTGACTGGCGTGAGGTGATATCTGAGTGTGGTTTTGATTTGTATTTCCCTGATAAGGAGCGACGTTGAACATCTTTTCATGTGCCTGTTGGCCATCCGGATGTCTTCTTTAGAGAAGTGTCTATTCATGTTTTCTGCCCATTTCTTCACTGGGTTATTTGTTTTTCGGGTGTGGAGTTTGATGAGCTCTTTATAGATTTTGGATACTAGCCCTTTGTCCGTTGTGTCATTTGCAAATATCTTTTCCCATTCCGTTGGTTGCCTTTTAGTTTTGTTGGTTGTTTCCTTTGCTGTGCAGAAGCTTTTTATCTTCATAAGGTCCCAGTAATTCACTTTTGCTTTTAATTCCCTTGCCTTTGGGGATGTGCCGAGTAAGAGATTGCTACGGCTGAGGTCAGAGAGGTCTTTTCCTGCTTTCTCCTCTAAGGTTTTGATGGTTTCCTGTCTCACATTCAGGTCCTTTATCCATTTTGAGTTTATTTTTGTGAATGGTGTGAGAAAGTGGTCTAGTTTCAACCTTCTGCATGTTGCTGTCCAGTTCTCCCAGCACCATTTGTTAAAGAGACTGTCTTTTTTCCACTGGATGTTCTTTCCTGCTTTGTCAAAGATGAGTTGGCCATACGTTTGTGGGTCTAGTTCTGGGGTTTCTATTCTATTCCATTGGTCTATGTGTCTGTTTTTATGCCAATACCATGCTGACTTGATGATGACAGCTTTGTAGTAGAGGCTAAAGTCTGGGATTGTGATGCCTCCTGCTTTGGTCTTCTTCTTCAAAATTACTTTGGCTATTCGGGGCCTTTTGTGGTTCCATATGAATTTTAGGATTGCTTGTTCTAGTTTCGAGAAGAATGCTGGTGCAATTTTGATTGGGATTGCATTGAATGTATAGATAGCTTTGGGTAGTATTGACATTTTGACAATATTTATTCTTCCAATCCATGAGCAGGGAATGTCTTTCCATTTCTTTATATCTTCTTCAATTACCTGCATAAGCTTTCTATAGTTTTCAGCATACAGATCTTTTACATCTTTGGTTAGATTTATTCCTAGGTATTTTATGCTTCTTGGTGCAATTGTGAATGGGATCAGTTTCTTCATTTGTCTTTCTGTTGCTTCATTGTTAGTGTATAAGAATGCAACTGATTTCTGCACATTGATTTTGTATCCTGCAACTTTGCTGAATTCATGTATCAGTTCTAGCAGACTTTTGGTCTTCCACCTTCTTTTGAATCAGCAACTAAAGGGTTAACATCCAGCCCTTGGCTGGGGTCTCCTAGACCTGGCTCAGGTACCTTCACTGTGACATCTGTTCTCACTGGTCAGTGCCTGGACACACTGCCATTAAATAGTTTTAATATCAGCCCTAATAATGACTCTCATTTTAAAGCACCCAGATGATTCCTCCAAAGAATCCAAACACAGATATAATTACATCCTGTGTATATATTTGAATAAACACATTTTTAAAGTCAAGTGTACTTTCATCTCAATTTCCAATCATGTCTTCTCCCATCTTTCCCCTTCCTAAGTAAACAGTGACAGTGCCTCCTTTTTTGAGGTTGCTTTTCTACCATAACAATTCTCCAGCTTTCCCAAGGGATTAGCCATGGTGCGATTTACTTTTCAAGGAGGGCCCATTTATCTTCCCCCTGACAAATTTCAACACATGCACAGCGCTAGCATGAACATTTCTGCAGATTAATCCCTCACCCTTCTCAAAGAGAAGAATTATTCTTAAACAATCTATTTCAATACGGAGTTCCTGGTGTGAAGTTAATTTCCACAAACCTTGCGAGCATGCTACCCAAACACCATCTCTGTTATTCACTGAGAACAACAGAAGCCCTCTGGCTTGTAGTTTTTCATCCTTATTGTTTAAATGTAAACAGGAAAGAAAGACAGGCCAAACCATGCTTTTTAAAAAAATCAGTGTTTCCTGCAAGCTCTTGGGATGGATTCTGGGTACAACACACTGTGGTCATTAACTATTAGTAAATATTTATTCAGCATCTACTATCCAAGCACTATATATATATATATATATATATATATATATATATATATATATATAGCATGCAATGAATGGTGAGATTTTACATATATGTGCAATTGGACATTATGTGGTTTTGAAAAACAGCAATGCAATATCAGCTATGTGTTCAGATCAGTCTAACAACCCAAAGAGATAATAGTGCTTTATAAAACATACCCATATCTTGCTGTAAAAAGAAAATAATACTTGATTAGATTATTAGGAGCAGCTAAAAACTATTTAGTAGGGCAAGTACAGAGTAATATACCCTGGAAAAATTACCAGGCATTACAAATATATAATGGCGAAAAACAAGTATGAACAAATAAAGCAGAAAGAGAGCTAGGGGACAGCCACAAGCTGAATATGAATCAGCAATTCAGTGCTATTGTGATAAAAGTCAATATGATACCAGCACAAATCAATAGGAGTAGAGTCGGCAAGGCTGAAACATAATTCTTCTTCTCTCCTCCCCATTAGTCAGAGGGAGGAAAGTATCCTGTTTTGGACAGCACACTCAAAAATCTGTGAGAAAGCCAACAGTATTCAAAAAGAGAAAGCCAACTAGGTAAAGGGATGGGAAGGGAGTCTGAACAGAAGAAGTGAAAACGCTTTCAAAAAGTGGCTCTAGGGTGACAGGAAAGCTGTTTCTAAGTATCTGTAGATTTTCAGGATAATTCTGGCTGGTGACTCTAACAATGGAGGTTCAAATAAGAAAAAATATCATTCTAAAATGAACCTTATGGACATTTCTGCTAGACTTAAGGAAACTCTTGCCTACCCAGCAGGACAATAAAACAAAAAAGGAGGTGTTGTCCTGAGATAAAGATTCTGAAGGGTTTATCCCTTAATTTTTAAAACAATATTTAATGCAATCTTTATGAGTTGATCAATCTACATGAAGATTAGGGGAATAGTCATGTTCACCTATATCCTAATTTATACAGAGACCATAAGACTTATATATCTACATCCTAAATGAACATTTTATTATAAAATTTATTATAAAATATAAAAAATTATAAAATTTATATAAAAATAAAATTGCACTGGATCCAGTGCAACAAGGCCAGCTGGGAAAAGTGGTAATATACTATCCAGCTACTTCTCAATCAACACACATCACTAATATGAAAGCAGACCATGCTCCTCTCTAAGGAACACCTACCTATACAGATTCCCCATTTCGGTCTCTGACTCAGGCACACAGCCATACAATAATTGCCTAAGAGCTAGACAGAATCTAACTACCTTCTAGATCATTCTGGATTGTTTCAAATTTACTGACTGAGGAGATCATATGGTTTAAATATTGATGTGAGGCATGTACATTTTTGTTATTGGATAATAGAAAAATTAAACTCATTAATTTGACTAATTTTCTGGCTAATTACTTTTTTTAGCGTGTAGTTTTATATAGTCTGATGGATATAAAGACCACACTGAATTGAGGAATAAGGACGTGGTCTGTTACGATGTGGCTATGGTTTTTCTCTTCAATAGACCCTTGTAAGGAATTTTTTTTTAAGATTTTTTTTTAAAGATTTTTTTTTTTCAATTTTTAAGTAACCTCTACACACAAACTCACAACCCCAAGATCAGGAGTCATATGCTCCACCAACTGAGCCAGCCAGGTGCGCCTATAAGGAATTTTCTTAATCTTAATCTTATAAGGAAAGGATAATAGCACTTTCACCCTTAATTTAACTTTTCACTCTTTCCTGAAATTGCCTTACTTTTCACATTGCTATTATGCTCATCTGATCATTAAGATACCTATAGAAGGAAGAGTCAGGCTCTGTGGTCTGGATTATATTTTTAGGAGAAGGAAGGTTACTTTTATACAGAAGGTTATGATGCTAATTATGCACATTACAGCTTGCTAAGAAGTTTGAGCATCAACATACTACCTCACGTTAAAAGTTCTTTTGTGTTTAAGAATCGTTCCTAGTGTTGAATGAAATAATTGTCCACATTTCTTAAACTGTAACTGCATTAATATTTCAGCACATACCTGTTCAGCTATTTTGTCACACAAGCCCTGTTCTTGCAATGATCTCACTCGTCTTCATCAGATGGCCCACATAACCATCCCTCCTAATCCACCCCCCAGCATGATAGACAATGATTGAGTGTGAAGAGGCAAGGACTGAGAAATGTCCTGCTCTTATCTTCCTGGGACTTCCTATGGAAACATCCTGGGAACTCCCTTAAGTCAGCTAGTCAGGAATCTCAAAGAGGACTCAGAATTAAAACCAGCGACTGTGGGCATAGTGACTGCATATTTGGAGCACAGACTGAATGCTTATCAAGGTGCAGACATTGCATTAGATACTCTCTGGGGATATAAAGATAAATCAGAAGCAAGATTCTACGTGGAAAACCTAAATTCTTGGGATTTGCAATATTGATTTTTGGAATTAGCATTTTTCAACAAAATTTTCTATAGAATATTTAAATCTTGAGATAGTTTTAATTCTCTTAACACGGAGATTTTCATATATTCCAAGTTCAAGATCTACATAAACAATAAGTATTTTAAAAACACTAAACTCTATGAGGAAATGATACTACATGATCTTCTGATAGGTGGAAATATATTTTTTTTAGTTTTTATTTTCTCCAGGTTTTTGTTGTTGTTGTTGTTGTTTGTTTGTTTGTTTGAGAGACAGAGGAAGCGCAAGCAGGGGAGGCACAGAGAGAGAGGAAAAATCCCAAGCAGGCTCAGCACTGTCAGTGCAAAGCCGATGTGAGGCTTGAACCGATGAACTGTGAGAAACTGAGCCAAAATCAAGAGTCAGACACTTAACACACTGAGCCACCCAAGTGCCCCTAGGTGGAAATATTTTTTTATGCAGAATCATGCTGTGCAATTGTATTGATTGGAAGAGAGATTTATTTTTACTCACCAACCTTCACCATTGAGAACCTTAATGCAGGATGTCTGTAGCCAGCAGTCAGGCTCATGTATCATGATTTCCACCTGAAAAACAGGTAGCAAAGGCAGCTTAATATGTTTTGGCATCATTGTCTAAAAATTGCGAGAGAGGTGTCTTGGTATGTCTGTGGTCTTACATCTTATGACAAAGTGGCTGATTAAGGGGACAGACACTAAAAATAACTGAGCTACAGTATCTTGTGTCAGTGACTAAAATGTGAGTTCTTACATCTCAATGCTTTTATTTATTTTTACTTTTTTTTCTCACTCTGTGTCATTGGTATGTACTTAAAAAATCAGGCACAAAATCATATTTTTGGGCTCAGTTGCCCTAATTGGCCTTTGCTATAGCTGCCTTGGAAAACTCTTTTCAATACCGAAGTATGTAAGATCAAAGTTCTGGTCACAATTTAGTACATTTTGAGACACATTGGCATAGTCCTAAAATTCAAGCTTTGCATTCTGTATGCACAAAATGGAAAAATGTGGACTCCAAATGAGTTAGAAGAATCTGTAGTACTTCGTAAGACAACATTCTAAATAGAAATTTTAAGTTCTAAACAGATATTTCAAAGTCTCAATCCAAGTACAAATCCCTTTCCCTGTCTTCCGGTGGTTCTAATATTAGATCCCTACTTAAAACCATTGCTGCACTAGTCAATTTGTCTAATCACTATGTATTAGTTTCCTATCGACACTGTGACAAATTACCAAAATCTTAGTGGCTTCAAACAGTACAAATTTATTATCTTACAGCTGTAGAAGTCAAAAGCCTGCAGCAAGTGTTCTGGGGCTCAACTCAGGGTATCAGCAGGGCTGCTTTCTTTCTGGAGCCTCTGAGGCAAAGTTCATTTCCTTGTCTTTTCCAGCTATTGGCTGCCTGCATTCCTTGATCTATGAACACTTCTTCCATCTTCAAACTTACCACTTCAGCCTCTTCATTTAAATTGTGTGGCTCCAAATGTACTTGTGTTTGCCTTTTCTAGGAACCACAGACTATCTAGCCTGGATACTTTTAAACTATATTATCAGTCTGAGTTGTTTTTCCATATACTAGTACAGTAGCATGAATTCTGGACCCAAAATTAAGGATGAACTGGCTTTAAGGTCAGTCCGCAAAGGAGACTTTAAAAAGCTCTTTATCCAGAGCTAAGGTCAATATGGACAGGTATCTGCATACTGTCTCCCTTTGGTGGAGGGCGGGGAGGGGGGCAGTTCGAGGGCACTCTCTGAGCATCTTTTTGATGTCCCTTCTTCACCAATCTCCAAACAAACTCCCACACTATTCTGGCCTTGGACTTTGCTTCCCGTCTCCCTACAGATAGAACTCACCTACAGATAGAACTCACATTCTAGGGTTTCAATGCTTGCTAAACTCCACATTTTCACCTTCTCCTTGTTTCTGGCCTCTAAGTATTTCCCTTACATTCCATTCGATTCAGTCATGCATTTACATTAATCTACCATTCTTTTTTTATTTTTTATTTATTTTTTATTTTTTTTCAACGTTTTTTATTTATTTTTGGGACAGAGAGAGACATAGCATGAACGGGGGAGGGGCAGAGAGAGAGGGAGACACAGAAACGGAAGCAGGCTCCAGGCTCTGAGCCATCAACCCAGAGCCCGACGCGGGGCTCGAACTCACGGACCGCGAGATCGTGACCTGAGCCGAAGTCGGCCGCTTAACTGACTGAGCCACCCAGGCGCCCCTAATCTACCATTCTTGAAAGGTCTATATTGGGAAAATTTCTCCAAATATTTAGTCCACCTTAAAAAGACCCTCCTTAAAGTTAAACTTTGAAGAATGGGTCTTTGGACTTTAAAAGGCTCATAACATGTTGAAAAGTATAGTAGATATTTTTAAAAATAAGATACCCATAATTGTACAAAACAATTTTATGATTAAAGTCATAAAGTTAAACAGAATTACCTAAGTGAATTAGGTTATGTTTCTCTGTTTTTAATTCTAAGAAAACCATAGAAATGAAGAGAGAGGGAGAGCTAGAGCGAGAGCGGGAGCGAGAGTGAGAGTGAGAGAGAGAAAAAACACTCAAACAATTACAGAGCCACTAGGGGCGCCTGGGTGACTCAGTCAGTTAAGCATCCAACTTTGGCTCAGCTCATGATCTCACATTTCACGAATTCGAGCCCCACATTGGGCTCTGGTGCCAGCTCAGAGCCTGGAGCCTGCTTTGGATTCTGTGACTCCCTCTCCCTCTCTGTCCCTCCCCCGCTCATGCTCTGTCTCTCTCTCAAAAAATAAATAATTTTTTTTTTTTTAAATTACAGAGCCACTCAACAAGGGATTGAGTTCTAAATAAACTGTTCAACAGACAAATGGATCATAAGATAAACTTGTTTTAGATAATATGGTTTTTGGTGAATTAACACAGAGCTGTACTGCACAGAGATCTCTGTTACATCTCTTTCTATATTAACTTTTATCTCAGTTTTTTTTTTTAATTTGTACAATTAAGCTGGGTTGAATGACATGTGGGTGTGGCTCAGCTTTCTACTGAATAACAAGTGTCATTTTCTTCACCAAATACAATAGCTACTTGAGAAACCCCACAAGAAGATAATTAATAAAACAGTTGGATTGGAATATTTTCCTTTGGCTTATGTATCCAGCAATTACTGCCTAATAATATTTCAAACAAATTAGCTAACTTCTATAGTATTTATTTTGATGATAGCATTGTTAGAAATATATGATTGCCATCAACAGAGACATATTAACTTTCTCAACCAGCATCATAAAACAACTGGCCAAGTACCTATGCTGTTCAATGATTCTGGCTCCTTCATTTTGAAATTGCATTTGAGTGCTCAATGTTGAAAGATGATTGACCACAAGGGATGCTGAAATCTAAAAATACATAATGCAATTGATTCATAAAGCCAAGGTTGCTAATTGGGTAATATTGTGCCTGCCCATCAATTGACTATCATAAATTTGACTAAGGTACCCTAGGATATTACATGGATTCTTTCACCCATAAAGTATATTTCATTAAATTGGACATTGCCTAGCACATTATGTATATTATAGTTTAAACAAAACTATTATACTATCACAAAACTGTTTCTTGAGTCCTTTAACCAGCCAGCACAAAATCCATGGATGCAAAACAGGAGTCATTAGAATAGGAAATAAAAAACTAATTAAAATGCCATGGTTGTATGCCAAAATTTGTTTTCCTAATGGCACTATTAGAGATCTAACATAGTTTTCTCTTATTTGTTTCAAAAGATTTAAAAACACAAGTTCCCTCTTACCTATTCTGGCATAAATAAAAAATCATTTGTGAGAAACATGCATAAATTATATACTGGTTTAATAAGATATTCTGTTCTCTTTGTTCATTCATTAAACATTGGTTTGTACACTAACTTATTCCTTTGTGTCAAAGGAAGCTAGGCACAAACAGCCTATGAACTGGTCACAGACATGGCATTTCCAAGTTACCAAGTTACTTCTGTAGTTAGTTACTGTTCAAAACTATATGTACCTCCAAATAAGGAACACTATTCTTGGGGTACAAATAAAGTAAAAAATAAGAACAGACAATATAAATCCAGTACACTGTAAGATCCATAAGGGCTAAGACTCTTTCTTGGCCACCATCAGCAGAGTGCCTTACACACACCAGGCACGCAATGTGTATAATCTTAACAAATGATGGAATGTTTAGTACAGAAGGACCCATTCTCGAAAGCTCACCATGTGCATGCACATGAGTGTGCACACACATGCATGCACACTCACACACGTATGCCCCTTTGGAAGAGGAAATACAATTACATTCTTTTAATGTTTATTTTTGAGAGGGCGAGAGACTGAGTATGAGTGGGAGAGGGGCAGAGAGAGGGAGACACAGAATCAGAAGTAGGCTCCCGGCTCTGATCTGCCAACACAGAGCCCTACGGTGGGCTCAAACTCATGAACCATGAAATCGTGACCTAAGCTGAAGTGACCTGAGCCGAAGTCAGACGCTTAACCTACTGAGCCACCCAGGTGCCCTGATTAGATCCAGATATTTAAAAACATACTCCCTGCCTCAGTTTCAGCTAAGCTTCCCTAAACAAACCAAGACTGAGGAACATCTCAGTCCCACGTCAGTCATTAAAATAGTCCCAATGCCACTGAAATTTTAATGCTTAATGCGAAAAAAAAGAGGAACAGATTCCGTGTTCTGGTGAATGGGATTTCTTATCTCCTCCTAAAACTGAGCGCCACTGGCTACTCTATATTCTCCTTCCCTGCCTGTTTATTTGTTGAGGGGTATACAGCGATGACCAGAACCACAGGTCTAGGGACAAATTTAAGACATGTTATTTCTTCCTCACAGAAGACCTAGCCATGAAATATTTTAGAATAGTGTTGTGAGAATCTACTTTGAAAATGAAAGAATGTTTATTGAATCTTCAATATAATAATTATGTTTTTTCTACCAGCTCCTCAACGATGAGGAGTGAGTACCTCTTAAATTCAATGCTTGTGTCCAAATGACTCATGAGTCTACAGACAAGAATATCAGTATCTTAAGAACCACTTTTTGAAAGCCTCCCTGAGGCTACCCAAGTATATTAATAGCCAAGACATGTGCTGGGATGCTGTCAAATGAGAATTTAAGGTGAAAAGGACCCTATTTATCTTACCTGAAAAATGATTTTAGAAGACTAGTATTTAGCTTCGTTTATTGACTTTTTGAACTTTCTAACAGCTGGTAGACTTCTTGTGCCTAGTTTTGCAATCTTCTGCTCTTTCTTCCAACCTTCTAAACACTATATTTTTATAAGATTATTATTTCTCTGAGCTGAGATTGGAAAATGTTTTATCGAGAAGCATTTTCGGTTGCCTACAACTTGGTGAAAAGATACTTACTCTTGTTGTTGAATTTCTGCACTGTTACGGTATTTGGAGAAATATTGATTAATATGAGCATATTTTCAAACTGCTTCTAGTTCACCAGTCAACTTTTAACCTTTCTTTAGGCTGCAGTCTCCTCGAAAGATGCACTAAGGAGTGATTTTTGCTACTACTGCCTCACCTTTCCTCTACCTTTATTTTTAAATCTTTTCTAAATGTTTTCACTTGGGAAAAAACTAAACTTTATGCTTAGAGGCCCTTAGCAATCTGAAATATGACCAGAAGCACAAAAAAAAAAAAACCCAAAAAACAAACAAACAAAAAACACAGAAAAATGACAAGAAATGTGGGTAGATATGAATGTATATCAAGCATTCCAAGCACACTTATTGTCCCATGGTTAACAAACATACAAGTGAACAATATATGTGTAAGTCAGGAAACAGAGATGGGTCATCCTATTTACAAAATCCCTGGAAATCCCAATCACTATTATTGTCATTCATCAAGAGATTTCATTCTCATAATTTGCAAAGAAAATAATTTTAATTTCTACCACTAAAAAAATATGTTGTACAAAATACATTTGCATGAACAGAATGGACAAGTTAGGAATGATGTATGGACATTAATCTTGCAATTTTACATTTAAACACTGCACTGATTAAAATGTGTGTCATTCACTTCCAAGTTACTCATGTCACTCTGTATCAGGGAATACAGATCCTTCCCAAACCCAAAAGGGTCTGGGAAAATAACGCATCCCTGTTCTTTATCTTTCTACATGCTATCTCAACAACGTCTCTTGAGAAGCTGTTTCCCCAATTACCCTTTGCTACACAACAAATTGTCAGAAAACTAGTGGATTGCTTTAATAAAACAATTGCTGTGCTGATTTTGCGATTCATGTGGCTGAATCAGCTGGAAGATGAGAGACTGGAAGATCTAAGCTGACTTTACTCACAAGTCTGATACTTGGTTCTGGTTGTGACCTGGGAAGCCTCAGTTCGCCAAATGGCTTCCCATCCTTCAATAAGTGAGTCTCTTCATGTGGAGGTCTCAGGGTGGCCTTTCCAGAATGCAAAGATAGAAACCACAAATTCTCTGAAGAGAATTCACAGTGTCACTTCTGGCACATTTTCTGCTGGTCAAACAAATTATAAGATCAGCCCAGATTCAAGGTGTAGAGAAAAAGACTCCACTTGTGGATGGAAGGAACACTAAAGTCATATTGCGAAGGGGACTGGTACAGAGGTTGGAGGAATCTGTGGTCATCAAATAATCTACCACACCTGGTTAGAAAGGCCAATTTCCCAGTTCATAGGGCAGGTGGACATCTATCCTGGACACTGGACTGTGGCACATACAGATATGGACTATAGCACATATGATATGTGTCAAGCATTTGAAAAACATGTTGTCCAATATTATAAATATTAAACATCCCACACAATTTTCAAGTAGAGTAATCTAAAACTATGGTAAATAATTTTCTCCCAGTCAAGCCAAGAACTTGATGTCGTAAGCCTCATGCTTTATGCTTCAAATGTTTATTTATCTTGAGAGAGAGCATGAGCAGAGGAGGGGCAGAGAGAGAGAGAGAGAGAAAGAGAATCCCAAGTGGGCTCTGCACTGGGCTGTGCAGAGCCCAATGCGGGGCTTGAACCACAAAATGCGAGTTCATGACATGAGCCAAAATCAAGAGTTGGATGCTTAACTGACCAAGCCACCCGGGCACTCCCATGCTTCAATCCAATATTTCTTATTTTGTGTCTTACAAGACAATACAGTGGCTCAGAATTCAGCTCACGATAGGCCAACTGGGTCACCATTTCTAAACTAAATAGTGTTTTAAATCTTCTTTTGAACAATACTATATGCCAAGAGATATGAGATAGGCCTATATAAGATAGGCTTTGGATAGAAAAAATAGGTAAGGGCATACTGAAATGGTAGAGATTCACTCCAAGTGATTTGAGAGAATAGGGGAAAGGAATCTCATCCACCTTAAACTGGAAGACAGCTGAAATAATGATTTGACTACCATAAAGATACATCTCTGTTATCACCTTTTGTACTGTATTTTCTTTTTTAAAATGTTTATTTATTTATTTTGAGAGAAAGAGAGAGCATGAGCATGAGCAGGGGAGGGGCAGAGAGAGAAGGAGACAGAGAATTCCAAGCACGTTCCACCCCCAGCGTGGAGCCCAACATGGGGCTTGATCTCACAAACTTGAGATCACGACCCAAGTGGAAACCAACAGTTGGATGCCCAACCAATGGAGCCACCCAGGCAGCCCTGCACTGTGTTTTACAAATGTCAGATTATATCCTACAGAATCTACAAGAAAAGCATAAAAAAAATTTTTAAAGCCATGTAAACAGAGAAGTTTGGTTAAAATTCAGATCTACTTTATATTATTTAAATTCCAGTGACAGCATCTAAATGACACAACCTAGTAAGCTTTCACTAGCTATGCCTTGATGAATGTAAAGATAGATAAATAACATAATTAATAGTATTTATTTTATCTAATTTAAACATCTCCAATATTTGCACTATAAATAACGCTGGTCATTAATACTGTAAGTACTTTTTAATTTTATCTCATTATAGCAAATACCTACAAAACACAGCTTCCTGTCCCTTTGCTTCTAGGTAAAGAATCTCTAGATTACAGAGAGGGTCATTTCCTACGCATATATGCACATATGTCTTTGTGCACTGAAAGTGGAAGATTTCTTTCAATTTTAAACGTTTTCCTTGGACAATGATCAATTTTTTTGTGAGCAGTATTTTATCTTTTAATTTATTTTAACTGCTTGAAATGGACCAGCTGCAGAGTGGGAAGTGTGTTGACATTTATCTGAAGTCTTATCTTTATTAAATCACTTGTATTATTGCACTACATAAACAACTTAATAAACACAGCAAATACTTATCTAACTAGATTCAGTAAGTCTATTGAGCTAGCCAATTTACTCTTAATTTTCTGAAAAAGATAAAACCTCCTGTATCAGTTGAGTCACTGGGGAAATTAAGTCTTCAGTTATCAAATCTGTTACCAAATCCGAAGTACCCCCCATGAGTACTTGGAAGGCTTTTGATTCTTTCTTTTCTATAGACACCCAACGGAACTGTATAGTGACCTTTCTACTCATTCCACTTGACAAATATAAATAGTCAGGACGGTTTTTTTATTCCTACCCTCCCCCAATACCCCAATAACTTTCAGTTGTCCTTTGCCATACTTGACATTAGCAAGAGATTATTGTTTTTTTTCTTCAAATATACACACTCATATTCACCATAAAGAAAAATGAGATTGGGTTTTCCCAAAATGAAATCAAGTGTAAAGTTTATAATGCTCTTTGTGGTCTGTGCTGTCCAATATGGTACCATTGACCACATTAAAATTTAAATTAATTTAAAACTTAGATTAATTATAATTATATAAAATTAAAAATTCCATTTCTCAGTCACACTAGCTATATCTCAAGTGCTTAGCAGCCATATGTGGCTAGTGCCTACCTGGTTGGACATCACAGAGATAGAACATTTCCTTCATCGAAGGAAGTTCTGTGGGACAGTGTTAGTCTAAACAACAGAAACAATGACCAATATGTGGTCTGGTATGAACACCTTCAGTTTTTTTGTGGGTTTTTTTTTTATTCTAAGGCCATTTCTTCTAATCATATTTTAAGGTACTTTTTATCACATTTTTTAAATGCAAAAAAAGTATACTGAAGGCTCTTTGTCCCATTTTTCAAGACAATCCCTTCACCACCCGTGGAAACCACCATACTGAAGTTGATGAGCATCTCTCCCACCCATTTTTAAAATATATTTTTCCTGGGGTGCCTGGGTGGCTCAGTCAGTTAAGTGTCTGACTCTTGGTTTTGGCTCAGGTCATGATCTCGTGGTCCAGTAGTTTGAGCCTCTCATCGGGCTCTGTGCTGACAGTGCAGAGCCTGCTTGGGATTCTCTGCGACTCTACTGCTCATGCTTGCTCTCTCCTTCTCTCTCTCTCAAAATAAATAAACTAAAAATA
Source organism: Panthera leo (assembly GCF_018350215.1). NCBI lineage: Eukaryota > Metazoa > Chordata > Mammalia > Carnivora > Felidae > Panthera > Panthera leo. The sequence goes on along the minus strand of NC_056680.1, from coordinate 112,131,700 downwards.
TATATATATATATAATAAAACTTTCCAGTGAAAAGAAAGAATTAATAATATTATCTTTTCATAGTTTCATGTAATGCTTCTTACATTTACTTTTTGCTCTACTAGAGGGCAGATATATGATCTCTGTCATGTGGTAAAAGGTGCTTGAATGAACCACCAACGGCAGGCTGTAAGCAGTATGACACAACCCACCTTCCTGAGAAACAACATAAAAAGTCAAATATTTATTTTTAATATTCAAGTTAGTTACTTGAGTTCTTATAGTATCTGGGTTACAATTGCCTCCCTCCTGTGACATGCAAACATCAGATTTCTTAGTTTGAAGGTGAAAGTAATTTTTCTAGTCATCTCTAAGACAAAGCTGGAGAATATGCTAAACTGACCTCAGGTCCTGGTTCACCTCTGCTTGTTCTGTCTCCAGGATTTGGCAGGCATGTTGAAAATAGGCCACCCATATTATCAGAATGAGTTATTATATGCCAAGTACTTTACATATCATATTTTATTTAATCCTAATGAAAACCCACAGAAGAATGCATATTTGGATTCAAGGCTCAGAGAAATTAAGAAATTAGCAAAGATTGTGGAACTAGGAAACAATAGACCTTAAGTTCAAGACATTTGTCTGAAATTAAAGCTCTTTAAACACCAATTTTTTAATAAAGACTTAAGAATCATACACCTAATTAAGTAATTCAGAAAAACTAAATTCCAGCCCATTTTGACCAAAGTAGTTATGTGAACCTGGCAACAGTATTACTGACCACAACTCTTTCTAGTATTTTACTTAAAAAAAATAAATACAGGGGCGCCTGGGTGGCTCAGTTGGTTAAGCGTCCGACTTCGGCTCAGGTCATGATCTCACGGTCTGTGAGTTCGAGCCCCGCATCGGGCTCTGTGCTGACAGCTCGGAGCCTGGAGCCTGTTTCAGATTCTGTGTCTCCCTCTCTCTCTGCCCCTCCCCCATTCATGCTCTGTCTCTCTCTGTCTCAAAAATAAAATAAACGTTAAAAAAAATTTAAAAAAATAAATAAATACATACTATCACCTAAAGCCTCCATAGTCTCACTTATACAACTGGAGAATTAAATTATATGATTGTTAAGACTTCTTCCAAGGCTAAAATTGTGTGAATCTAAACGGAAAAAAAAAAAAATCATTAACAAATGTTGATTAAGATACATTTGTTATAAGTCTTCTATCAAAGAGAGACAAAAAAACAAATCCCTGTTCTCAAGGATCCAATAATATAAAGTAAATACCAACAAGTCACACATATAAAACATGAAATAGAGGAATAAACAAATATGACATACCTGTTAAATCTAGTGAATGTTAAAGGTTCAAATAAAAATGAATAGTGGAAAATGTAAGCCACAATTCAACTTTCAGTTATGTATATAATGGAAGCTCCATGAGGGCAAGAGATATGTCTGTTTGGTTTGCTTACCACCATTGTACACCTAGAATTGTGATTCCCATCAAATGATCACTCAGTAAATATGTGTTGACTGGACAAATAAATGAATGAATAGGCATTATTAAATAAACGGCGGAGAGCGGGCGGGGAGGGTGGGGTGCGGGGAGGTGGAGATGGGAGCAGGAAGAAGAGCAGCTCCAGGCATCCCAACTTCTTCACAAAGGCTCTGGGCACCAGGCATCTGACACGTGCCCTCCCCACTGCCCACATGCCCAACAGGAAGGTCAGCTCAGATCCTCAGTTCCTCTAGAGAACTCTAGAGATCGGCAAGGTTATCAGCCAAAACTGGTCTGCAAGAGTGGAAACGGAAATAAAAAATGGCAGCAGGAGAGGTTAAATCTTTGGACAAAAGGATGAAACAAAAGGGGAGAGGAGAGCAAAGGGAAAACAGGTTAAGTGTCTATCCAAGAAACTCAAGATTAAGCTGCAGAAAATGGAGAAACTAAACAAGAGGAGAGTCTAGCCTCCGAAGAAGCAGCAGAGGAAGAAACCAAATCTGATTCACACCACCTACATGTCTTATTAATGGTCCCTGTCTCCCTTCCTGAACAATCCAGAGGAATATTTTTTACCAATTATTTTGTAAACAGGCATTTTTTGGTGAAAACACTTTTAATAGGGAGGGTATCCCCCTTTCCTATTTTTTACATGTAAGTGCTTTTTTGGAAGGGGCAAAATCATTTGCTCATTGTTTATGTTTTCGTACAACCAGTAAATAGTGAAATATTGAATTATTCCAGGCTTTGAGTGTCTTGGGTATTGGCTTAACATTCCATAGATTGGGGGAGTGCTAGTTTCTACACCTATAACACAAAACATGCTGAATGGCAATTTTGAGTCAAGGTTGTGCATTTAATAGGTCTTGAACATTTTAAGTCAATTTTATTCCCATGTTTTTAGTAAAATCATTCCCAAAAGAAAACCACTTCTTGATCCTGGCTCTTCCCTGTCAGAATTGTATGTCCTCTGCCACATCATTCAGGGGTCGTGGTAGCCCAACTTTTCTAATAACTTTGTTAATGTGCCGGGAAAGTCTGAAATTTGGGGTATGTAGCATATATATTATATTGTGAATTAGTGGGACCTATAATGTAACAGCCAATCAATATTTGAAGATATTGGTAACTGACATCCTCTTAAAGAAGATCTGCCTGTGAATTTTGAGCTGGAAAGTCACCAGAATAACTGCTTAGAAAAGGGTCACAACTGTAGGACTTTTGAGATCATCAGCATGAATGTTGAGAATTGTGTATAAATTGAAATATCTATGTATTGATCCTCAAAATAAACAATAAAATCTCAATTATGAAAGAAAATAAATAATACATACATACATACATACATACAGTAACACGATCTTTTATATCTCAATTCAATGCCTCTTAGGGCCCTATGCAGCAAAAAAAAAATAGTCAGTGAAAGTATAATTTACTGATGCCAGTTTACAGAAGTTAAGAGACAGAGTTTGTCTGTTCATTGACTAACACAAGGGACATGAGAATACCTACCTATCTTGGTCAGTTAGAACTTCTATAACAAAATACCATAGACTGAGTAGCATAAACAACATATATCAATTTCTCACAGTTCTGGAGGCTGGGAAGTCCAAAATCAAGCTACTGGTAAGGACCCTATTCCTGAAATGCCATCTTCCCAGTGCATCCTTCCATGGCAGAGAACAGAAAAAGCTCTCTCATGTCCCTTTTTATAAGGGCACTAATTCCATCATGAGGGCTTTGTTCATATAATCTAATTACTTTCCAAAGGCCCATCTACAAATACCATCACATTAGGGATTAGAGTTTTGTGATATGAATTTGGGATGGCGGGAGAGCAAATATTTAGCCCACAGCGCTAGCTCAATGGGCTTCTATTATGTGGCTTCATTGGTATGTTTGTTATTAAAAGGTCATCTTCTCCCAGCCTGACCTTGGCAGGAACTGGAAGCTAAGGCATGATTTTGGAGGACTGGAGGAGAAGGGATGTTGCTCAGAGAGGGCCTACTTGGGACAGCTACACCAGACTACGCGCTATCACCAACAGCACTGATAAGCACTCTCAGTGCCTTGCTGTAGGCAATTCTTCTGGCCATCCTTGGGGAGTGGTCACTGTGCTCATCGGAAATTCTCACCACTGTGGGGTAAGGACCCGTTTACCCAGCTACCCACCTACATCGGGCATTGTCCAGTAGAAAGGCTTACACGCCTACCCTGAGACTTTGCTAGGCTCCAATGTTGACTGCCTGTGTACAGGTAGCAAGCATCCTACAGGAGAGTGTGAGGCAGGATAGTGTGAAGGCGAAAGCACATACCCCAGGTGCCAGATGAGGCCAGCTGATCAGGGAACCCACCCCAATTGCATTAACGTTTCCAGATCTGAGATACGTCAACAATCTGTGCTATGTGTTTCAAAGAGAAAAAGGATGCACAGCCACAGAAACTCCACATATCCATTCATCAATGGCATTAAATACATTATTTTAAAATGCATTATTTATTATTAACCAAAAATTTCTATCACCGATACAACAACAATTAGCTAAAGAGAATAATGGTAGGTGTTTATTCTAAATTGTTTATTTGCTTTCATGGCTAACATTTTTTTTAAATATCAACCTGTGCGAAAGCTTTTCAGAGCAGTAATTTGACACAGAAAGTATCTTAATAATCTTTACTCATTTCCACATTTTATGAATGAGAAACTGGGGCCTGGAGGGGTTAAATAACTTGTGTTAATGTTGGGAATGCAATTCTCCCTTTCACCATTTACTCAAGCCTTTCTCTGGCAAGGAGTTCTTTTTATTGCCCAGGAAATAAAGGTGTATGATTTTTCCAAGAAGTTGGAAAATTTCTGACTGTAATATTTTGATTGTCTTTGAACTCATCAAGATATCTTTATTTTTCATAACATGTGTAAATCATGAGTGGCAGGGGGGAAGCAATTATTTCTCTATTTCCAAAAATACATGGTAGCACCACATGGCCACTGAACTTCTAAAAAATTCTAGCCGTGTTGCTCTGATGCCAACTACTCACACACAATCTTTGCATATAGGAAATCTGAACCAGGAGAATTTTTGTAGCTTCAAATAGGAGATTAATGAGACTATTAGAACCACATGAATCTACCATCAAACACTTCAGAATGACCCCTTTGTCACCCACCGCCAAATAAGGTTTAAGAGATGATATTCTTAAAGCAGTTCAAGCACATCTTGAAGGAGAATTAAGAAATGGGTGATGGAAGTCCCTTATCTTGATTCCAACTAAAGAAAGCTCTAGCTATAATTATAGCTACAGACAGATGAAATAGATTAACTCACTTCCATCAGAATTAAACGTGCGGGTTTAGGAATCATCAGGTCTCAGCTGCAATTATGGAATCCTAGTGTTGATCCAGCTCGGTGACCTCAGGCAAATAATACCATTTCTCTGGGTCTGTTTCTTTAACTGCAAAATGGGGACAATAACAAGAACTTCCTCCCGGGATTGTTACAAGGATTAAAGGAGTCATCTGGAAGTGCTAGGAGTTGACCTCTGTTCCCCCTCAAAATATGTTGAAGCCCTCACTCCCAGTACCTGAAAATGTGAGCTAATTTGGAAAAAGAGTGTCTTTGCAAACATGACCAAATTAAGATGATGTCCTACTGAATTAGGGTGGGTCTTTAGCCAATGTGACTGGTGTCCTTCTAAGAGGAGGAGACACTCGGAGGGAAGAAATCCACAGGAAGACAGAGGCAGAGAGGGGTGTTGAGCTGTCGTGAGCTAAATTGTGTGCAGCTACAGGAGCCAGAAGAGGCATTGGGGGAAATGTGGCCCTACCAACACCTGGATTTTGAGCTTCTAGCCTTTAGAATTGTAGAAAAAGATTTTTTGTTGTTGTTTTAAGCCTCCCAGTTTATGGTATTTGTTTAGAGCAGCCACAGGAAATTAATTCAGTAAAGTTTTCACACAGTGCTTGGCACAGAGTGAGAGCTCAGGATATTATTATTATTACTCAGGAGTGATGTGTGTTTTGCTTTACATAGGGAGGGGTAATTCATACATTGTATTCTAAATCCTATCATAAGCTTCGGGGTCTTTCTTAGCACAGACCCCTCAGGGAAGTCACCTTTCCAGTGTCCAGGGCTCTTAAGAGCTACTTTGTCCCATCAAGGAAATTGTACCACTTGTCTTGTTATATAGCAGAAAAAGTCTGTGGAATCCCTTCTGGCCCAAGGCCCAGCCCAGGGAAGTTGTCTCTAGTTCATTCTCAAATCTTCACAACTGCCATTTCCCCCACAGAATTACAAATAACCTCCTACCAGAAGTGATGGATTCCCATTGGTGTGTGGAAAATCCACACGCCCACTTTTAGCCACACTCTGCTTGAACAAACTGAAGCACACGCCCTTCCCCCCTTACAGAAAATACAGAAAAGCCTTCAGCACTCAGCAAAGGTATAGGTTCTTCAGATTACTAGCTCCTCATAGTGTCTTGAAGGATCATTGTATTGTAAAGTTCAGGTTAAATTTGCATTTTCATGAATTGGGTTTCCTTAAAGCAGCAGCTGTGAGGAGACATTGCTATGATGGGCCTGTACAGTTCATTCAGTTTATTAAAGGAGCAAGCATGGATGCCATTAAAAAACAAAAAATCTGGGGCACCTGGGTGGCCCAGTCAGTTAAAAGTCTGACTTTTGATTTCGGCCCAGGTCAGGATCTGATGGTTCGTGAGTTCGAGCCCCATGTCAGGCTCTACACTGACAACACAGTGGCTGCTTGAGACTCTCTCTCATGCTCTCTGGCCCTCCTGAACTCTCTTTCTCTTGCTCTGTCTCTCAAAATAAGTAAATAAACTTAGAAAAAATATCTAAGAAGTCATGTGCAGGCCAGTTGTTAAGTGTTTATTCCTTTGCTTTTCACATTGTAGCATCACACAAGGCAGTAATCGTCGGCTGGGGAGACCAAGTCAAGTTTGGATGCAGTGTTCCAGGGAGACTTCAGTCTATCAGCAGAGTTCACCAATTAACGAGGCAGCACCTTGACCACATGGTGCCAAAGGAAACTGTATGTGGGGAATTCAATACTTTTCTCAATACATTCTACAAAAGACCTTGAAAACTATGAAATTATCTCCTCACTAACAAGGGGAAATCTGATTTACCTAACATCTTTATTTCTTTGGGGGTGGAGTGGGCAAAAGAGTGGAGGGGAGACGAGGGCTTCAGCAGGACATTTTTGGGTAGAAGAGCGGGAAGACAAAAGGGATGGGAATAGCAATTTACATTTATCCCAATCCCTCCTGATTGTGCCACATCTACAGTGAAATTCACATTTACCTCATGTGCAGAACTCACTTTTAGTTCATCGGGAACTCCATGTTTTCCAGGAATACAGAGGCAATGAGGCACAGTCATGATGAAAAATAATCCTGGAAGCATGATGCAGTCCCCAGAAGTAATGCAAACTTAGCACGGGTACACGCATTTCCATTTTAGGTCAGACCACCAAGATGAAGTTCTAATAGTGTTCCAATTCATTCTGACCTGAAATAGATTAGCAATTAGATTTTGAAAAATGTGTGGCATGCTACATTGTTAAATCACTGTAAATCAAGGGATGATGAACTAACCTGATGTTAATTGTGAATATTGCTTCCAGTCCTCATTTCTTTAACAATGTAGAACTATGCTTTATTTTCAATAGCTTTTCCAATATGCTTAATTGCATATTATAACTGAAAGCTCTTTGTAAAATTCTAAAGCCTTATCTCTTAAAGCCTTATCTATTAAACATTCTTCCATTATTATTTAACTACATTCAGTTCTTACACAGAAAATCTTCCCATTTACCACCCTCAAATAAAACTTTAGTAATTCTCAGTTTTCCTAATAAAATGATCTTTACAAATCCAATAAACTCCTCTCTTCTCCCCCTTTGATTGATAGAGATTTTAATCTGATAATACAACTCAGCAAGTATCCACTTTCATAAGTGCTGAATATAAAACACAGAAACATTTATTATTAGAATATCCCTAAATCATCTATTGAATAGATCCTAACACTAAAAGCATTTTCAAAAGAAAAGGGGAAAAGACACAATCCCATCACTACATTATTTTCTTTGCACTGGAAAAAAAAGTTCCATGACCCATTTTATTAGCAGTTTTCCAAGCCAAGTTTATAATGATTTCTGGCCTCTGCCCTTGGGTGCTTTCCAAGGGATTTAGAGGGATATATCACCTTGACTGATATGCGATATAACTATTTAGTATGGCTATGAAATTAACTGTTCACCCCTTACCCTGGGACTTAATGGGATCCAGGCTTGATATCATGAGCATTATTTAATAACTCAACACTCAAACTCTTTGCTTTACAAAGTTCAACATTTTAACAAATACTGACCACTTGTTGCTTTTGCTGAGAACCTCATTAGCCTCACAAAAGCAGAACATTCTTTCTACTCATTCCACAAATATTTATTGAGTCCTACTGTGTGCCAGGTCCTAAAATATGAGGGTGAACCAAATAAACCCTTTCCTCATGGAGTTTACAGTGAGAGCCTTCAAGAAAACTGGCTAGCATTCATGGTCTTTTAAAGTTTGTATAGATTCCCTACTACATTTACCTAGTTTTCATTTGCCTGAAATTCTGGGATGTTTTTTTTTAATCATCTCAACTCCCCGTGTTTTAAATACAGTATCTACTTATGTGGGGAAAAGGCTGAAGGAGTCCAAATAATTCAGTTTGTTGGGAAGACATTGTATTATATGTCAAACAATAATTCTAGAACATGCTTTTCCCAGATGATCTGAATTTATGAGACAGCACTGAATTCCATGTTACTACTGCAGTGTTTTGGAACCATCATCTTGTTACATGACTTTGCTTCATTGTTTCTCATGAATTGGAGGTGGAAGGGAGGCGGAGAGAATTAAGAAACTTAGCAACTTTGTTTTAAGGTATCACAAGCAATTTTTGCTATGTGTCCCCACAGTACTCAACACATAAATCTATATATTGCATATTATTTTCTATAACCTGCCTTTTCCATTCCAATTTCCAATTTCTACCCTATAATTTCTAAGTACACATAATTACTACTTCAGGTGTTAAATTCTACATTCGAAAGTATCTACACCCCAGCCCTCCAAAACAAAAGACATCAGCTAGCTAGATACAATTACCATATTATAAAATGTGCAAATTTTAGCAATAACCATGGTCTAAGAATATTTAAACATAGATACTCTTCCTCAAGGAGCTGAATTAAAAGACCTAATGGTGAAATCTAGGCTTTACTTTGACAATTCTGACATCAGGATATATCTTTACTAAGTGACTCATCTCCAAATGTTAGGAAAGCGAAATACATTTTGGGCACTCTGACTACTACCAGGCATTTTTCTAAGTGGTGAAGATAATGTCATAGGAAATAAAAACAACTTCCTGGCCCCATAAGGCTTACCTTCTAGAGAAAGAGGCAGATAGACTCTTTGCTCTAGTCACCTACTCAGTCACATGGGCAGGGAACCCTGCATGGTATTAATGTTGACAGGCAATGCTGAATTTGTCTTTGTCATGAATAGCTTACTACATTGAATACATAGTTTGAATATAGCAATTTACTACTAGGCAATCTACCAGTGGTTTCCAAGTAACATTTTGTGGGCAATAATGTTCATACAAAAACCACTGAGATTTAGCAAATTCTATAAATGGAAATAATTATGGAGGAGTATGGTCCCATAAATATCATTTAAAGGAAACCAAGCAGTTACATGTTTAGAGGGCAATTTGACAGTGCTCTCTCTCATCTGATACCTAGCCTTGACCAGTTGCCTGACAGCTGGCATCCATTCTGAGGGATGAGAGCCTGTGCTGTACCAATTGTTAAAGATTAAAACATCACTCTGGCAATACTTGCCAAAATTTTAGTTAAATGTGCCCTTTGACCCAGCAATTCCACCCACGAATATAACCTGTAGATATGCTTGCACATGTAACAAATAATCTATGTATAGCAAGGAATTGGAAAAACCTAAATTCCATCAGTGGAGGTCTGGTTAAATAAATTATGATACATCTAATGAATAGATTATTGCACAGCTTTTTTTAAAGTATGAGACAAGAAAAAAAAGGGGGGGCGCCTGGGTGGCTCAGTCGGTTAAGCGTCCAGCTTCTGCTCAGGTCATGATCTCGCCGTCCGTGAGTTCGAGCCCTGCGTCGGGCTCTGTGCTGACAGCTAAGAGCCTGGAGCCTGTTTCAGATTCTGTGTCTCCCTCTCTCTCTCTGACCCCCCACCCCATTCATGCTCTGTCTCTCCCTGTCTCAAAAGTAAATAAACGTTAAAAAAAAAAAAAAAAGTATGAGACAAGAGTGTGTAATGATATGGAAAACTCTTTTAAAAGCATTGTTAAATGAAAAAAATCGAGATGGAGAACACTGCAATGTGCTACCATTTGTGTATACATGCACACATATATACATACACACATAGTTGTTAAGTGCACTGCATGTTTCTCTAGAAGTATATACAAAAAACAGGTAACTGGTTGCTTGCAGGGAGATGATTAGGTAGCTAACTACTGGATAGTAGAAGGATCGCTTACTTTTTACCCCAAATCCCTTTGCTACTTTTTGAACTTTATAATATGTGCATGTATAGCTTTGTGTATACTACTTTTTGAAAGAAAGCCAAATAAACATAGTGCCCCATATTTTCTTTACACCAGGGAAAATTTTAACTTTATTGTAGACATTAAAATGAAGGACATAAAAATCTAACATCCTCAAGTAATTTCTACTCTAACCCCAAATTGTACCATGCATATACCTGCTCTTGGGGGTTTTCCCCTTCTTTGTCTTGTAATTCTAATAAAATGTTACTAAACTGTATTTTCTACATTTTCCATGATGTCTAATTCAGAAGACTGGTAAATAGCTCACGTGTAGTTTAGAACCCGTTCCTGATTTTTTTCCCTTAGGCATAATGTTGTTAAGTAGGGCGGAAAGTTACTTGCAAAGCCCGCACTCGTCAAGATAAAAGCTTAGGGGCTAGGACTGTATCAAAATCAGACTCATTATTCATCCTCTAGCATATTACTTGTCAATTTCTAGTCACAGGCATAAAGAAGAGTCAAACCTGTTGAACTTGACCTTTAGTTTTTAGAAAATTCAGAATTTCTTTAGAAACCACCAAGGTAGATACTTGAAAACCTTTGCAAGGAAGGAAGGAAGGAAGGAAGGAAGGAAGGAAGGAAGGAAGGAAGGAAGGAAGGAAAGAATTCAATTTAACTATTTAAATGCAATGTCTTTAATTTTTCACTTTACTTACTGTCAACTGTTGATGCACATTGACATAAGTAAAAATAGATTATTTTCAAAAGCTATCAGGGAAGATTTTTAATCTATAATAAACAAAGAAAAGTTTGCATCTCCAGAAAAGTAATGAAATTTGTGTCAAGATAAATTTAGCACTTACCATTTGCTGCAGATTTAAATCAATGCAGATAGCACTAAATAAAACAAAACAAAACAAAAAAAATTCCAAGGGAAGATTCAGAAACATTGATCATGGCCAAAATACGCCCCAACACTGTTAAGAGGTTTACTTCAGTAATATCTGTGGTCATTGCCTAGATCAATGAAACTCATTCTTTCAAGAGCATCCAATTACAGTTTACTGTTGAGTGAGCATTCTAATAAATCAGCATACTTTACATAGAATTAGACAAAGCCAACACACAGGTTAAGAACACAACATGAGAAATTTAGGATCAACTTCCCTTAGACCCAGAAAAATAGTCTTATGATATATTATTTCATTTAAGTTTGATTCATAGATGCAAACATTTCAAAGCCATGTCTTTCTGATAGATAGTTTATGACCAGCAGTATTAATAGAGTTTGATTAAGCACTTAAGACACAAGATCAATATACTTCTGTCATATTTACACAGTAAAAAAATGGCATGTTCAGTGAGTGCAAACCAACATGAACTGAGGTACTAAATTATTCACAAAGTTAACAATGATATTTTTCACAACTACTTTGGTCATTTGGAAAACGGGCCTTTTTAATAGAATTCAGCAGCTTCGATGTAATGGACTGAAACGTGAGTAAAGTAAGAGAAATATCAGAAACAAAATAAATCAAGTCAGTTAATATTGGCTTGAGAATTTTTTTTCGAAAGAAATATCCATTGATCATGAGTAAAGAATATTTGGTTGACAGCCAACCAAAATACTGCTAAAAACAAATGACTTAGGGTTTTTTGGCCACTGGTGGTGAAAGAAGGAATTCAGACCTTAAGCTCTCTTACAAGATGCATTGAGAGTTAGAGTTCATTACGAGAAATGTTACACTAAAATTGACATCTGATTTTTATCCAGTCAGACTGCTTAGTGTAGATAGCAAATCCTGATCATTAACATCCCAGAGTCAACTGAAGCACAATGTACAGATGAATTTAATTCCTGATGATTCACAGCAAATGTTTGCACAAGAAGAAAGCAGCTTCTAGAAGTGCGCATCAGGAAGCTCAAGGGAATCTCTTTTGTTTCTCTAGGATTGGAGGCACTGGAATGCTCCTCGAGTGCAAGTATTTGGGCTTCAGACCTTGGACTGACAGACACAATTTTGATCCCCAAAAGGAGTCTAATAAGTTTGGGTCATGACTGGAGTGAATCTTAAATGGAGGAGCTGGAAGATTAGAGTGGAGAGTCAGAAATGTCAAGTTACTGTCTTGGATTTGAACCAGGTAAACAAGGGCTAGGAACCAGCTACTGGGAAATGGATGAAAAGAGAAAGCTTTTGAAAAGCAGTAGAAAGATGATGAAGTTTGGAGCCCAAAACATCTGGGTTTGACTCCCTCACTACCTCTCTGCCTCGCCTCAATATTCTCATCTACGAAATGAGGATATTAATTGTACTTCTCTGTAGTGTTATAAGAATTTAATGAAAGTGTATGGAAAATACCTAGGACAGGACTCAAAAATGAATATTTAGGTAGATCCCCATGCTTTCTAATACTATAACTCAGAAGTACAGGGGGAACATGGCTTCATTATTTTGTCTTTAAATATTCTTATAACAGCAAGTATGAAGGAAAACTAAATATGGTCAAATTTGTTTTAGAAAATAGTGATTTTAAAATTTTAAACCAATGATTCTCATCCATAGCTGCTGTTGAGTTTTAGAAATATTAACGTTCTGTCTCACTCTAGACCAATTAAATCAGTATTCATGCCAAGCCTCAGTATTTCTTCAGCTCCTCAGTTGAATATACTATGTCACCAAGTTGGACAACTGTTGATTTATACAGTTTCTTTTGGGTACTTTTCAGTTATTTTAGATTACTATGATTTACTTAAACCTTCAAGTTTCATCCCTTGCGGCTGGGTACAAGTGTCACCCCAAAGTCTGGATTCTGTTAGCAAGATTACAAGAGGGGAATAGATGCTAAGGAGGCAACCCACATTGTCTCCCACATTTGCTAGATTTCCAATGTCCTCTAGTATCCAAATTTGGTTTTCAAGAGTCTTCCTAATCCTATTCTCTCCTACTTTGGAAAAATTAATCTCCTGATATAATCTTGGAGAAGTTTACAAATGTGTACTAAGGAGGAGATGAAACCATATCAATTTAATATTTGCAAAAGTTTATTCCCTGTACACTACTTTGTTATCAGAAATGGGCATCTTGGCCAAAACCATGACAACTGGAGCCCATGTGTTTAGGCAAACACATATAAGCACAATTTTGTCACATTTCTCCTACCTTCTGCTCCCCTATTTCCTCTGACATTGCATGGGGGCAGTGTCCTGCTGTAGGTACAATAGTAGCTATACAGTGATATGCATTTAGAATGGGAGTTAAAATTACAGGGCATCACAGTCTACTTGTTATTCTGTCAAGCATCAGGGAAGAATGCCAATTATAAAAAAAGAAAAAACCTGAACAATCAATTAAAATTGATCCTGGTTTGCTCCCCATTGATTCTCTGGCTGAAACTTGGACAAGAGGGAGTGCCTCTAGGAGACAATAACTATAAAGTAGAGTTCCTCCTGTCCATATTCCTGGGAGCTGTGGTATATTGAACTCCCTTTGGAAGGGGCAAGCACTGGAAGATGCAGATCATTTAAATGTGAAAAATTCTTATGTGGAAAAAAATGCAAGAAAAGAACAAGTTTCCTGCAAGCCAATATTCCATAATAGACTACTCTATTAGTAATCTATCACTATTATTCATATTTTCAGAGAAAAACTAGATGTAGCATTACTAATTGAGAAAAGTGTAAATTGATAGGAGCTGATAATTGACTAAGTTCAATGTGTAACTGACCTACAGATGGTTACTCTGTAAAGAGGCAATTTTGCTGCCAGTTAAGCTCCTTACCCTAGTGGCTTCTTCTCTAGGCTTAGCTACTCATCTCTGACAGCCAAATTCCACCAGGAACACCTTCAGTCATTATGCTTTAACTTCCATATTCTCTATGGTACTACTTTGACTCTCCTTGGGTTAGTCTCTATAGACTATCTATTGCCAACCCTACCTGCAGCCACTACCCTTCACCTTATAAACGCTACTTAACATCTTATTGCAACCTCACCTTTCACTCAAATGGAAGACACCAGTGTAATTACAGTGAAGAGTGCTTCAAATCCAGTAGGCCACTGATTCTCAAAGTGTGGTCTTGGGAGCAGCAGCAGCATATCTGGAATTTGATAGAAATGCAAATTCTTGTGCCCCATCTTAGACCCAGTGAACCAGAAGCACTGGGGATAGGGTCCAGCAATCTATGTTTTGACACATGGCTCTGATGCATGCTCAAATCTGAGAACCACTGCAGTATAATAAACTTTGCACTGAGATCTTTCTGTCAGTGACCATCCCTTTCCATTTGAGGGTGAGTGTGGATGGTTTGGTAGGTACTGCTCTTGTTCTTAAAAGAGATATTGTTGGCAGTTCCTCGATGCCGTAGCCACATGATAAGTTGGCTACAATCACCACTGTGTAAACCTTGACTTTAGGCTGAAGGTCAACGGCAAATTAATACTACATTCCTCTGTCTCAGGCTTCACGGCACACTTTGAACTTCTTGAAGCAAATTTGTCTTTTTCTACTAGGTATCATTTGCCAGAGAATGGACGACAAGTGGTGAGCCTTCGGGGAGAGTTGACACTCCTGATTTGAAGGTCTCCTTACATAAGCAGATGAACAGCCTGAGTTATTAGTGAGAAGAAACTTCCAGATAATTGTCTCTAGAACAATTCTTGAAGACTGTGACATGAAGAACTAAAAGAGTTTGCCAGAGGATGAGAGGCAGACTCAAACAAGACTGTCAGGTAACTTGGGACTTCGAGTAAGTTCATGAACTAGGACAACCAGGACTGAGCCAATGAATAAGCAAAGCTGTGCTCTCTTCATTTGCTAATAAAGCATGGATTTGATGGGATGCTGACACAACAGGAATCCAACCAGCCACATCTTTAGACAGTAGCCTTGGACCTAAGTAGGTCACCTTAAACTTCCAAACATAAAATCGGGCAACCTGGGAACAACAAGAAACTTTAGTAAATATAGTACAATTCCCTCCTCCTGTAGATTAGGAAACTAAGGCACAGAGATGTTAATGCTGCTGAGGTCTTACAAGTGGATTATGGAAAAGCTGAGACTAGAACCCAGCAATCCTGTCTTCCCCTCAGGGTCCTTACCTGCCAGGACTCAGATCTACCCATGCTGAAGGATGCTCTCATTAACTAATGATGACTGTTGTTCACAGGCATTCTATGTACCATGACTGAAATGGGGACAAAAGTTCTATCTCCTACACTTCCTGACAGACTTGATCATCTTGATTAAGAGTAGGGGTGACAGACCAAACACTGAGCCAATTAGTTGTTAGTAATTTCATTCCTGGAATAGAGCCTGAGGAAGTTACCTAAAATGTAAACAGTGGTTTATACTTAAAAAAAAAAAAAAACCTATAAAGAGCTTAATTGTGTGACAATAGAGGAATGATTGCATACATTTTGCAATTTCTGTATGATGGAATACCATGAAAATATTAAAATTATATTACAAAGAATTTTTAATGATTTGTCTTAAACATGCTTAATAAGCATAATGACAAGCAAAGAAAAAAGGAGGATATAAAAGACTACATGTGATACAATTTCAACTATATTTTAGATTATATAAATTTCTATTTTATATTATATTTAGAAAAATCCTATAAAGAAATATATCAAAATATTAATGTGTTTATCACAGTTGTTTAGGGAGAGAAAGATTTTATTCTTTTCTTTTTACTGCATGTATGTCTGATCTATGTTTTATAATCTGAGCACGTATTATATTTGTATCAGAATAAAAAACTTAGGAGGGAGAAAATGTGAGCAAATATTCTTAACGTTGGTGATTTCTTAAGTTCCCTTACACACAGGGAAATAAAGCAAATGTATTTTCAAGTTTCATGTCTCTATGTCCACCAAAAAAAACCAACTTCCTTAGAAAAAGTAAAATTTCAATTGCTCTCAAGAATGTCTTTTCTAAGTCCGCTGAAGAATTTAGTTAAAGTTTAGCTTTTGAGATAATTCACATTCCCAAACTCAGATGGATTTGTAACCATGATAAGATAAAGACAGCCTGCAGGAGCTTCTGATTAACCTTAGGAGTTACAGTCCTATAAAGAGGCATGTAAAATTTTAGAAGCCACATGCTATGATTATCTACACTACTGAACATGACTTTTTAATTTAGTAATAACACACACAGTATTTTAGCAATTATTTCACCACCAAAATGCTTCTGATAGGTTTGTCTGGCATATTTGCAGGAGTTTTTATGTCCATAATTTAAAACCCTTCTCCAATATTCTGGTCAGTTACTAAATAAATATAACATAGTCCCTGTTAAACGCCTAGAATCCCCTCTGGAATGAAGTAGAGTATAAGTAAATAACAAAAAGAATTTTTTTTTTATGATATCCTCATTTTGTAACTGAGAATGGATGAGTTCCTGAGAGGGATGATTCTGGAGAAGTGGGAGAACTTTCAAGATAGAAAAGTCTCCATATCCTCAACACTATTACCATCCAAGACTGTGGAGAGACTGGATCAGATAGGTTAACCCTATGAGGAGGGGAGATCAAAAAGAAGCTGGAGTCAGAAAGAGACAGATTTAGAGCAGGAAAAGATAAGATTATTGTAAAGTCATCCAGGCTGAGAAACAAGAGGCAACTCAAGAAAGAAAAGCTGAGTCTTAACTTCAGGGATTCTCTGTGAGTAAAATGAAGGAAACCTCATTGTTGCATATGTTCTAGTCACCCAGCACTTACTGAATGTGTATTCCAAACAAGACCAAATGCTCAAGTTTTGTGTGTGTGATGGAAAGCAATATGGACAAGAAGTGGGGAGGTGGACCAAAAAGATTGGACTTCTTCAAAGGCTAAGAGAGCTGAATGTGAGAGATCATGTTGGAATTAAGAAGAAGTAGGAGAGCTCTTTTCCTCCCTGGCTGTTTGAAGCTTGGCCACCATCATGAACAACACAATAACTATCTGGACCAGGAAGTTCATGACCAACTGACTACTTCAGCAAAAACAAATAGTCGTTGATATTCTTCATCCTAGAAAGGCAACAGTACCTAAGACAAAAATTTGGGAAAACTAGCCAAAATGTACAAGACCACACCAGATGTCATCTTTGTATTTGAATTCAGAACCCATTTTGGTGGTGGCAAGACAGCCAGCTTTGGCATAATTTAGGATTCCTTGGATTATGCAAAGAAAATGAACCCAAACATAGACTTGCAAGACATGGCCTATATGAGAAGAAAAAGACCTCGAACTTAAAAAAAAAAAAGGAACTAGGAGACTCAGCAGCCTGATGTAGCCACCCATACCATTCAAGTATGACAAGTGACAAGGAAGACCTCTAAACTCTGTAGTGGAGCAAATGAACCCAGGATCTATCATTAGGTAAAGAAGCAAGAGACAGAAGAATACGTGTGTTTACAGGCTACCTTTGTGTAAGAAGAGAGGGGCATTCTATGTTGTGTGTGTGTGTGTGTGTGTGTGTGTGTGTGTGTGTGTGTGTGTTTACAGAAGAAACTATGGAAGGATCACTCCACCTGCCCCCCCCCCAAAAAAAAACAAAAAAGGAAAAGAGTTACCTACTTGGGATAAGAAAGAAAAAGAGACAAGAGAACTAAGACAAAAGTTAGATCTCTCTGAGTTGTTTTATGGTTTTGACTCAGGAACTATGCAGCTGTTTTACATAATTTAAAATAAAATTTTTAAAGAGGGAATCCTTTAAAATTGAAAACAGGGGTGCCTGGGTGGCTCAGTTGGTTAAGTGGTCAACTTCTGCTCAGGTCATGATTTCTTGGTTCATGGGCTCAAGCCCCACATCAAGCTCTCTCCTGTCAGTGCAGAGCCTGCTTCGGAAGTTCTGTCTCCCTCTCTCTGCCCCTCCCCTGCTCATGTGCACGTGCTCTCTCTCTCTCAAAAATAAATAAACATTTAAAAAATAAATAAAATTGAAAACATACTTAAAATGAATATGGCCATGTATTAATATTAATAATATTAATATTTCAAACACTTTGAAACAAAGAATTTGACTATTCTAGCAGTATAGATCAAAAAGAGAAAAGGAACCACGATGAAATATTAAATTGCATTCAGTTTAAGAGTCTCTTATGAAGAGCTATTGGTAAAAATATCATACACACACACACACACACACACACACATGCACACACATATAAACATGCATATTCATATACAAATGGAGAGAAAGAGAGGAGAATAAAGCAAACAATTGATTACGGATTATGTTCATGCTATTGGGAAGTCAGATTTTCAGTTAAGAGAAAAGAGATACAAATATAAAGTCAAAAGCATTAAGTAAAAAAAGGGGTACTTTTATATTTGGATTGGAAATATCAATGCATGTTCATAATTTATTTCTCTTTCTTAAAAAGCATATCATACCTGCCAAATAAAAAGATTTAGAGCCAGTGACAACCCAGTAGCCTTGAGCACCCCATATCATGACATTTAAATACCATTTCCCACTAAACAGGAACCAGGGCTGATTCCAGGGCTGGAGCAGAAATTACACAGAATGTGCCTAGGATATATGATTGCTATCAATGTCTACCAGAGTCATATCAAATGAACACAGCAATCAATTTGAAATCATTCTTCCAGTTGAAAATGGGACAATGTAGGTATCAAGAAGAATCATGACTACAATGCATTGAAAGCTGTAAGCTTATAGTGCTAACCAAAAATAACGTGAGTTTCCTTTAAAGATTACCAGAACATCAAATTCATTACTATGAAAATTAATAGGCAAAAAATCAAGCATTTAACTGCATTTTCCATACAAATTGATTTCAGATTAATTAAATAGTTGATGAGCAAAAGTCCTCCTTTATAGAAGAAATGTGGTTAACAAATGCAAAAGGAATGGTTGAATTAGAATATCACCATTTTGCAACTTCTGATGAAATAACCCATCTCGCAACAATCTTCAATGGCTAAAAGCCATTAGATAAAAGATTGAGGGGGGACGTTATAATGGAAGTTTCAGATTAGCAAGATGTGACTTCACTGATCAATCTTACCATCCATTAAAAGTAGGACAACCAGATGTTACATGCCTCCTGCTGTTTTGCATTAGGCAATATACGTATTTATGAAGTATGCTCACAAATAATCAGAGTCGATATGTAATCAAGGGTCTAGATCTTAAAAACCATTTACAGGAAATACAAGGAAAAGAATGTGTGCTAAACAACAAAACACAATCAGCCAAATCTAAAATGTAGATAATTCTATAAGAGAAACATTAAAATAACACCAGTGGTAAAACAGACTAGGCATTTAGGAAGCCCTCCGTCTGGGTGTGTCTGAACAAACAGTCACAATTAGATCTATTTACAAATATAGAGACCTGGGATCTATTGAGTTTGACTCTTTGACACTGAGAATTGGTACCTTGGGAACTGCTTCCTGACAAAGGATTGTTGACATGATTTTACAACCTTTACAAATGGTGCGCAATGCGCATACACAGGAGATGGGTGTTAAACAGCTCCCACTTTAGAGCCTGGAACCGGACTTAAAAGGTTAGCTGCACATTAGAATCACAGGGGGCACTCAAGGCTGGGCCCTACCCGCCAGAGATTAAGTTTTCTTTTGAAATACCTGTCATGTGATTGTAATGAGAAGCCAGAATTGAGAACCACACTGACCAAAAAACCAGAAATAAAAGTTCCAGCCGGTCTCCTTCAGATACTATGGTTAAGAGCTCAGCTTTGGGATCAGACCCCTTCAGCTGAATCTCATCTTCACTACTCAGCAGTCATCTGATCTTGGGCAAGTTATATAACCTTAATGCCTCAGCGTCCTCATCTGTAGAATGGGGATAAATGAATAAATACATTAAAACATTTCCCCCCTATGATTTTTGAGAAGATTCACTGATTTAAGCATGTAAAGCATTTACAACAGTGCCTGGCATAAAATAATGGCAATTATTATACCTCACAGTATTTTCTAAAGGAGAACTGCCTTTGAGGTCTCACATTGGCTGAATGCCCTTGCAGTCTGGATTCTGCAATCTGCCATTTACACATCTCACAATACCCCAAAATGTTTCTTTTCGTGTCTAAATCCTCCCACTATACCAAGTTCTTGAGGGCACTCTACAGCAAGGAAAATATTGATCACATCCAAAACAGGAAATAATGTGGGGAAATGAGCAATTTAAAATTAACCATGGACTCCTTAGCTACCCTGTCACACTGGAAAACAGAATGGAGAGATTGAGGGATAAATTATAGGACGTGTTATGGCAGAAAAAGAAAATAAAGTGGGAGGAGAGAATGAGTTAGGAAAGGGATTAGTACAGACTAGACTAGAACATCACCAGAAAGGTGGGTGGGGGTGTACACAGAGAGGGTGAGGTGGGTAACAGAGATCCAAAAATACACCTATTATTCTTGTTTTTTTCCAATATATGAAATTTACTGTCAAATTGGTTTCCATACAACACCCAGTGCTCATCCCAAAAGTGCCCTCCTCAATACCCATCACCCACCCTCCCCTCCCTCCCACCCCCCATCAACCCTCAGTTTGTTCTCAGTTTTTAACAGTCTCCTATGCTTTGGCTCTCTCCCACTCTAACCTCTTTTTTTTGTTGTTGTTTTTTTTTGTTTCCTTCCCCTCCCCCATGGGTTTCTGTTAAGTTTCTCAGGATCCACATAAGAGTGAAACCATATGGTATCTGTCTTTCTCTGTATGGCTTATTTCACTTAGCATCACACTCTCCAGTTCCATCCACGTTGCTACAAAAGGCCATATTTCATTCTTTCTCATTGCCACGTAGTATTCCATTGTGTATATAAACCACAATTTCTTTATCCATTCATCAGTCTATTACTCTTCACAGTACTACAAAGGAGGCAGAGATTCCATTTTTCCTAACTTCTTAGCCAGAAGATTAGCTAGAATCTGAATCTTGCACAAAATACAATATCCTAAATATGGTGGAAAATCAAGAAGCTAATGAATCAAAACATACAGCCAGTAAATTAATGCCCATCTTTGATTATCTTAACTACAAAATCTGTCAGGGAACAGTGATATTCAGAGGAGGGAGCAGCCGATGAGCAGAAACCACAGAGACACTTGGTAGTAGAAAATGCAATTCATATTGCATGCTTCTTAATTAGCTAGCATATTTCCCAAGTTCATTTACCCATCAGCATAGGTCCTGTATAGAAAGTAGCATTTTTCCATGTAATTGGTACCCTATGTTTCACTATATGCTCAATTGGAATATTTCTTTTTATTTAGGCAGCTGCATAAACGTTCTGCTTTTCTTTTCAATCATACTCCAGTCTTCACCTCATCTCATGCATAAAAATATTGTGTGGAAACTGTCAGTTCATTGCATACACATTTTCTTTTTATTTTAAATGAATTTAACTTAAATCTGACTGAAAACTGGACTATTCTTACATGAGAAAAAGATAACAGCCATCAATACAAATGATTGCTTGATAAAGATTTTACTAGTGATCGTTTGTTGATTTCTTAACTGGTTTGTTTGTATAACACTCTGTAGCCTGCTAGGAAAGGATCGAAGCAATATCATTTACCTATAAAGAAGGCTAGCTACACTGAATGGAGGCATAGAGCACCTTGATAGTTCCCTGCACATCATTAGCAGAAAGCAGCGACCCTGTAGAAGAATAACTAGGAAGAAGAAAATCAGATTAAATAATTAGTGTCAATTAGCTCCAGCAAAATCATTCTATAAACAATTGGTCTCCAGCGCCCTGCTTAATTATGTGAGACTTCCATGTTCCTTACCAAGACTGCTTTGATTCATGTTGACTCTTGGGCTTCCCAGAGGTGTAATTAATTATTGTCTTGTAAATAAACTCTTGCCAATTAATGGAAGCAGAAAACAATCAGTACTTTTTTTAAAAAAGTATTCAAGGAGAGGACCTTGACTATACAAATGACCTTTGCGTTATTTTTTTAAGGGAGACCCATCTTATAGTTACTGGGAGTTGTGTATGAAAGCTGACAAGTGAAAACACATCCTTTCTACTTTACATACCAGGAAGGAAAACACTTTATGTTGTGTTGCTTTTGAAAATGTTTGGTATTCACTAGACACCATTCTAATTTGATCTTGAACCTAATTAAAATACATTTTCAAACATCCAATTTAAATAATCAAACAGTTCATTTTGAGGATATTATAGATATTGAATTCACAACCCACCAAACACACACACACACACACACACACACACACACACACACACACAATACAGATATGAAAATAACATTCCATTATTTAGGTATGCCTTTAAAAGCTAGCACCTGATTTCTTCAGCTCTTAAACATCATTTTAATCTCTCAAGAATGGTAGATGCCAACAAGGCTATCACCCCCAACAAACTAGCTCAATATCTTGCAAATCAGTGATGGAAGTTTCTTTCATATGTGTATTTAGGTCCTATCAATTATTTATGTGGCATTTTTTTGGCCTTAAAAATCATCACACTATCATATGGGAGTCCCATTTTTAAACAAACCCTTAAAGATTCTAATTTAATGAGACATTAGCCAAATTCCAAGACAAGGCCATCTGTATACAGTTGTCATACTGGGATATTTTAGGAAGTTTTAGGACCCCGTCCATATTACCAACTGGCCTATGTGCTCACAGGATTCTAAAAGACACACAGCATGGAACCTACTCTCTAAATTACTGCTCAGAAATGTTAATATTAAGATTGCATTCAGTGTGGTCACATTTCCCTTGCCATGTCCTTCCTTGCAACAACCATTGATGTTATGGCTGAGATCTTGGCCTCTAGTTCATTGCATCTCATAAATCTTTGGTGACTGGGAGAGTCAACCTTAAGTGAGAGTGATAAAGCATGATTATATTGAATTCCATGTATTAGATAACAAATAAATAAATAAATTACGTGGAATGATAAATCATAAGTTTTTAGTCTTTTACATAAAAATATTTTTTCTTTAATAAGCTGTCAAGTTCCATTCAGTGTTAATAACAGTGTCAACTTTAATTCTGTAAAGTAAATTAAAGGGAAAAATTAAGTAAAACTAGAAGCCAAAATCAGAGTTCTCATACTTTTAGATAAAGGCTTCATCACATCTAGAAAAACTAAGATCACTGAAAAATAAATCTCTGAAATGTGTAAGTGATATTTTAACTACAACACATAAGTAAATAAGAATATTAAAAATTAACATGGATTGAGTTAATGATTTCAAGAGCTTTTTCCATGACATATCAGATTTTAAGACATACATAGGATTGGGGAAAGGAAAAATCCAAAAGGAAAAGAGTTTCCTAATAAGTTGTATTATATATATAGTGTAAGGGGAACCAATTAAAAAGCCAAGGCATATTTTTGTCCCCAAACATATTAGGTAATATTTATGAAATGCTTAACATGTCTAAAAAAATAAGTATGCATAATGGAAAGTGTACAGCAAAAGGAGAGGGATGCTTCTGTGCAGAACTCAGTGGCATCAGAGATACAACTTTGAAACTCAGGGCTGTGCACACTCAAAGCAGACAGCAGGCACAATGACATGTTAAATTACCCACATGATGTATAGCTTAATGAACCCCCTTGTGTTGATCACGCTTGGCATTAATCAAGAGCCATGAACAGATTCCCTTATTTTCTCAATGCTGCTCTGATAAACTGCAATTTCATTTAACCTTGGACAGCAACTTTAATAGCTTCCACGGGACAACTGTCGATACCTTCCTGGGTATACAGTGATTAAACCGCAACCCAAGATGCATGTCATGAATTTTCTTCATTTGAAATTAGAATTTTTATTCTTAACAACTATTTGCATAAAATATGCTGAAGACACTGAGATGTGTAGAGATTTGCATTTATCTGAAGTCAGGATTTGCCACACTAAGTTAGAAAATATTAATTAATACCATATCCATGAGCATGTTTACTGATGTGTTTGTTTGACTCCTTCCAAATAACCCCTGCCCTGGACAGAAGCAGCAGAAGGAAGAAATTCAGAGTCAAAGTAACTTTGAAGCAACCCCCCCCCCCCCGAAATACCTAGTGCATGTACCTAAGATACACCCTGCAGGTACTTGGGAATAAATGGGCAGATCTTCCCGTTAGGTCCAATTGGGAAGTGAGTGATGTCTTCCCTTCATTAAAACTGCACATGTAATGGCTACATAATATGACTAAATCTGACTAAAGATGGATTGCTAAATATAACAAAATCATCCAGTTTCAATTTCCTTCCTTGACCTTAAATGTATTTGTTTGCTAAACATATCTGATGGCTGGTCCATTTCCTAAATTTTAAAAACAACAGCTGGATGAAAAATATGATTAGGCCATTTTCTTTACACATGGTGATCCATAATGCTAAGACATTTCTCCACAGCCAATTCTCTTGAAATTAGATTATGTGGAGTTTTCAGATGTGGGTTTTGTTTTAAGAGTTTGTCACAACTCTAACATCAGTAAAAGGTTGGATTAAGAGTCCAAAATGCATCAAAGGATAACCAATGACAATATTTCTTTTCCTCTGAAAGGAGAAAATTAATGAGACAAAGGCACATAGAGTATGATGAGCGGGGTAGGGCTGGAGAGGGGCATAGGAAGGTTACAGATTTGGTCACAGAACATATGCAATCCTCTATTTTTTGAGAAAATATTCATGGCAATCAGTGTGATATAGCCAGTATTTTCAAAATTTGGAAATTGGCCTCAGTGGCTACAAGGTGTTCAAAATGATAACTTTTTAATAAGTACCTGAGATTAGATATAATCTTATAAATCATTTTGTTTTATTTTCAGTAATTTGTTTTTCCTTTTTTCATGTTAATACAAGAATTTGGTTATTTGGGGGTTAGTAAGGCCTAGAGGGAAAACCATCAGATTAGAAATTAGGTCACTTGGTTCTAGACTTAGCTCACATCTGTGTGACTTTTGGCAAGTCATTTCATGTCTATACATAGATAGTCACTTCACCTCTCTGGGACCCCATGTGTCTAGAATGAGGGGATTAGGATTTTGCCATCTTTGAGCTTTTTCCTGGGATTTATAGTCTATGATCCATGACTAATTCCTGTGAAAGTATTTGGGTCTGAGTTGAGAGGTACATTTCCTTATTGTGAAAGAAACGAAAGCCCTATAATAGAGTCCGAACTTCCTCCCCAAGAGCAACATGACTTCCATTGTTCGGTGTTTGATTTCACACGTCTGCTCAGAACCTAGATCATTTGTGCCTCTGTTTAAAGCTGTGTCTGGTTGGTTGGCAATATTCAGAAGACTACAAAGAACTGAATACAACTTTCGTCTAAAGTTCAACTGCTATTCCAGAGAGAGATTTTTTTTGTCATTCTTTATGCAAAAGGAAGAAAACCTAGAGTTGGATCGATGGCGTCTTCACAGTACTTTCACTAACTTTTCATTCTGTGCCTCAAATTCCTGACCTACTAAAGAGAAAACGCATCACTGGTGGAACCCAGGAAGTTTTTATTACGATACAAAGTCATTCTGTTTTAATGTGAACAGCACATATGCCAGTCAGATTCTAATCAGAAATCCCTTCAGAGTAGAAATCCCTGAATCAAATGCGATGGAACAGGGTGTATGTAAATTATCGTCTAGGCACACAACTCTTCCTCTGCCCATCTAGATCTCATATAAGACAAATCATGGATTTTCAGGGCACAGGCAAATAGTCTACCATAAGCCACTCAGGTTCATGACTTGGCCTGCTCCCAGAGTCCAGTATCTGGCTTTCATCCATATTCTTGAATATACCCATCTTTTTCTGCCTCAGGGTCATTGCACATGCTATTCTCTCTGCCTGAATCATTTTTGTTTTTTGTTTCTACAGATTTTTAAAACATATTTATTTTTGTAAGAGAGAGAGAAAGCAGGGGAGAGGCAGAGGGAGAGGGAGACAGAGGATCCGAGTGGGCTCTGCGCTAACAGCCAAGAGCCCAACGTGGGACTTAAACTCACCAACCGCAAGATCATGACCTGAGCCGAAGTGAAATGGGACTCTTAACTGACTGAGCCACCCAGTAGCCCCTGCTCTTTTCTAAGTTTATTTATTTATTTATTTATTTATTTATTTATTTAGAGAGAGCATGCACAAGTGGGGGAGGCACAATGTGAGAGAGAGAGAGAGAGAGAGAGAGAGAGAGAGAGAGAGAGAGAGAGAATCCCAAGCAGGCTCCACACTGTCAGTGCACAGCTCAACACAGGGCTCAATCTCACAAACCGGGAGATCCTGACCTGAGCCAAAACCAAGAGTCAGATACTCAAGCGACTAAGCCACACAAGCACCCAATTCTTTTCCTCCTTCTTAGACTTCTCAGCTTTCACACCTGTTTCAATTGTCATGTCCCGAAAGAGGTCTCCTCCTGACAGACTCCTCCTATCTCCAAACCAATGAAATCTGAATTATGTCACCAAACAAATAAGATGTATTTTAAAGAAACTTTAGTATCCCTAAAATAAGGTTATTCATTTACAAAGAAATGATATGAAACCAACTCAAGAAATATTCATGGAGTTTGTAGTCAATGATAGTGGAAGGTGTGAATTAGTCCTGCCTTTAGGCTCATATATTATGATAAGTAGAACATTAATATATTTTGTGGTACACAAGTGTATTTGTTCCCAACAACAACAAATCTCATTAATATGGTGTTAAAATTAACATATCAATTTTTGTCACTTAGGCCAGGGCTTTCTGTGACCCCAATGTTTAAAATACTTAATAAAACTTGTGGCCCATTTTACTTGAATCATAATTTTGATTTTTAGTTGAGACCAATCAAGCAGCAAGTTATACAAGTCATAATATATATGTTCTAAAATGTGGCTATTTCCACAAATACTCAGTTAAAATGTTAATTATTCCATGATAATGAGAAAACAAAGACCCTTTTTCCAATGCAAAAACTTAGATTGCTTGAATATAGTAAAAGAAGCACAAAAGTTTGTTTTTCCTCACAAAGATGAAATCTCAAGAATCTGTGTAAAGAGAAAAAGAGAAGGAAATTTTCAACTTAAATCCAAAAATAACAGTAAAATACATAATTAAATAATTTAAGCTAAAGTTTAAATCCTTATTGTTGAAGGAATGTATCATCTCTAAAACAACAACTTTCTACTTTAGTTAATATTTGGTCTTATCTCCATAAAAACTCTTATTATGTAGGTATCATATAATATAGACCTTTCTCTTTCTTTTATTTTTACAGATTTAGACAGATTTAAGTCATTTTCCCAAAATCACACCCTTAGTAAATTTCAGAGTCAAGATTCCAGCCTGTATCTGTGTCTCCAAAACCAGATCTCTTATCTTTCTTTCTTTCTTTCTTTCTTTCTTTCTTTCTTTCATGAGAGAGAGAGAATGAGCTGAGAGCTGGGGAGGGGCAGAGAGAGAGAGAGAGAGAGAGAGAGAATCCCAAGCAGACTCTGCTCTGTCAACACAGAGCTCAACTCGGGGCTCAATCTCATGAACTGAGGTCATGACCTGAGCTGAAATCGGAGAGTCAGATGCTTAACTGACTGAGCCACGTAGATGCCCCTCCAAAACCAAGCTTGTTAATCATAAAAGCATTGTACCAAATCACCTCCATCCCACCATTGTGAGGTAGGGTTAGAGGAAAGAAAATCAAATCGAATTTAGAGGGCTACCTAAGTTGTCCTACATTATGATTTAACGAAGCACAAATCACGCCAATTTGCTACATAACTAAAAATCAACAAGGGAAAGTTTATAAGGCAAAACACCATATTCCAAGAGTCAAAACACAGACTTTCTGTTCTCACTTATTCCTACTGATTTATAAATTAACCTCAAAGAGTTTGGCTTTTAGTCTGTGCATATGTTTTTTCATTCACCCAGTAGGAATTGTGATAAATACCTCCAACTTACCTTATAGGAAAGTTCTCAAAATTAGTGAAATCCAAAAAGCTTTCATAGCTCTTAAAGATGCAATGAAAAACTTTTTTTTATCCCAAACAATCAAAGTGAATACCAATGAAAATTCCTTTTAAAGGATTAGAACCATCACTGTGTTATAGTATGTTAAATTAAGAATTAAAAATCAAAGGATAAAAGTTATAATCCATCAGTAAGAGGTGCTTGATGCTGGGCTAGCAAAGCTTAAATATCAACCACATCCATAAAAAATCTGAAAAAAAAAATCTGCTTGAAAAGCTGTCCACTGCTACAATTAAATATCCTCAAGATATAGATTTTTTCCTACTATGATATTTACCCATGACCTATATTTACATTATAAGATGTCTTAACTTTTATTTGTCCTTTCTACAGTTGACTCTATTGAGATTTTAGCATTTTCTTAACTTTGTTAACAAAAGAAGAGCATTCTATATTCGTATGCTTGCATACTTAATTATAAGACTATGACTATTCTTTTATGCTTTACTGTAAAAACTAACTTAAAAATAATAATTTTAACTTATTTTTCCTCTCTGGTTTTAAATCTTTTTATTTAAAACCTCTATTAACTTTTGAGCTCTAAAAAAGAAACCTTAGACCCAGGCAATGGAATACAAGTGCGTGCCAAAAAGAAATGATCTATCAAGCTATGAAAAAACATGCAGATACCTTAAATGTATGGTGCTAAGGGAAAGAAGCCAATCTGAAAAGGCTAATACTGTATGATTACAAATATATGACATTGTAGGAAAGGCAAAATCATGGAGCCAGTAAAATGTCAGTGGATGCCAGAAGTTATTGGGGAGGGAGAGATGATTAGGCAGAGCACAGAGGAATTTTAGGGCAGTGAAACTATTAGGTATATTCTAATGGTGGGTACATGTCATTATACGTTTGTCAAAACCCATAGCGTGTACAGTAACAAAAGTGAACCTTAATGTAAACTATGGACCTTAACTGATAATCATATGTCAATGTAAGTTCACTGATGGTAACAAACAGGTCATTCTGGCAGGAGATGTCGATAGTGGGGGAGGCTGCGAAGAAGGGGGCAGAGTATTTAGGAACTCTCTGTACCTTTCCCTCAAGTTTGCTGTGGACAAAAAACTGCTCTATAAAATAAATCTTTTTAAAAAAAAAAACTTTAAAGGAATCTAAAACCAGTCCTATGTTCTTTGTTCAGAGGAATTATCTCACTTTTGTATTATTTTATTGAATGTGAATTAAAAAGGGGCACCTGGCTGCCTCAGTTGGTAAAGCATGCAACTCTTGATCTCGGGGATCATGAGTTTAAACCCCACGTTGGGTGTTGAGCTGACTTAAAAAAATAACAAAAATTATAAATTAACAATAGTGAATAAAAAATGCTTCTGGTCCTAAAACTATCTTCAGAAGAGGTGAAAGGAAAATGAATTCTTCTAATTCTTTGTATACTTAGTCAAAAAATAAATAAAGGAAAGGAAAGAAAACGCACTCTCCATTAAAGTGAACGTCGCTCACCTTTTAAGGTGCAATAATTTGGCCTGGTCATTAGGGATCCACTTAGTGTCCTGGAAGAAGTAATTAAATAAATGGGCCCTTGTGGCCCAAAGAAGCTAATAGAGCTGCCTTTTCAATAATAAAACATACCATTTCATCCTGACAACATAGCAGTTAATTTCTAATCTGAAAAATAGGAGCTGCCAGGCTGGGCTGTGTTGCTCCTTTCAGATACGCTGTTGATGACTCAGAATTACAGTTTTTTAGCCAACTTACCTATATTCAATTTTAAACTCTTCACTGAGTTTAGATGAAATGGAAAATGTGAAGATGCAAGAGATCTGTTTTTCTAAGCTTCCAACTCCATTCCCTTAATGCCCCACATGATCATTTTCTGCTTTTATGTCTCTACGTATTTAATTGACTCTGTTTTAAGGAGTGGTCGCCATCCCTGTGTTCTGGGCTTGGCTAATGCAACTTCAGCCAAGTAACTTAAGATTTGGGGGCCTCAGGTGGACTAGATGAGCTATTTGTTAATCTCAAATTTAAAATTGTCATAAAAATTATATTAAACTCTGAAGATTGTTTCTGGAACAACAGTCCATGGCTTTTTTATGTGGTTGATTTCTTCTCATTCTTCAGGTCTATATCATGCCCTCTCTGACGACCCAATCTACAGTACCACATACCTAAACACACACACACACACACACACACACACACACACACACGCACACACGCACACAAAACACACATATGTACACACAAACAGGGGCATATGCACATAACACTTAGTTGCCAAGAACAATGATTCTGGGCATTTTTCCTTCATGGCACTCATCAAAATATCTAATTATGTTGTTTACTTCTTTTCCATCTCTCCCACAAAAATAGAAGCTCCCTGAAGGCTGAGACTTCACCTATCTTATCCACAGATGTATTTCTGGAGGCTGGTACAGTGCCTGGCTCATGGAGGGCCCTCAAATATTTACTAAATACATGACATGAAATGAAACCAGACTGCATATATTATAAAAACAAAATTTAAATCTCAATCTATGACGAGTCCATGTTAGCGATATGTATACTTAGACATATGTGGATATATAAAAACCATTAAAAACATTATGACTGTTTATTGAAATATCTCTGTGTGCCAGCACTAAATAAAAGTAGATGAATGAATGAATGAATGAATGAATGAATGAATCCATTCTGGAATTTCAGTGCACCACCATAATCAGGATTCCAAAGACTAAGCTGTAATCACATGATGCTGCCCTAATTTCAGCTTAAGTTTCTTGACAAGAAGTCATCAATTATTACCTTTGTTTCCTTTCATGTACATGTTGGTATAAATATGAAGAAAAATTTACAAGATACTTAATTAGACATCTTATATTGACTCTAGTGTAAATTGGCCATTCTCTTTGGTTGCATTTTTTTTTTGCATATTGTTAAGGCTAAAAATCCATACTCATTTCAAAATTATCTAATAAAATTTTTTAAATTCCAAAAGTGCCAAGAGGCTGAAAATAATTTCAGAAATTATATGGAAACAATTATGATAGATCCATCAATGTTATATATAACTTTATATTCTGGGTTATTCTCACACAGATACAAACAAAAAGGAAAAAATACAACATGGTGAAACAATGAATAAAGCAGAGGGCACTGGTTAATTCAAAGATTTTTCAGCCCATCACTAAATTGATCAATAGCTGAATACACAGATTCACTGGTTACTTTATGTGCACTTTAAAAAAATCATTAAAAATATTTTTATTGCCTTATATATCAGCGCCATTTTGTAGAGTGAAGAGAAGACTCCCGGGTTCTCATACCTTTCCTATCATCCTTGACCGAAACAAATCTCTCTCTATCCTATTTTTGCTTCCAATGAGAACGCAGCTGTCTTTTATTAGAGATGTTTAACTTACTGACTATATATATGTGGAGTTTTACATGCTTAACAGAAGATTTTAATACAGTTTTAGCTGCTGCTTGAGATAAATCAAACTCAAACTGACAAGTAAGCAACCGTGTCTGCAGAAAGTGGGGGGTTGTCTGATTTAAAACTCCAAGGAGCTTAGAAAGCCTTCAATCTCAGGTTGCACAAAATACACATTTTATTCAGCAAGACATGATAGATACTTTATGGCACGGTTGTTCTTTTTTTTAAATTCACTAGATGCAACTGAGAATAATCCAAAGCTATAGTATATTAATAAAATTAGCCAGATATGGAGAAAGAAAAAACTCGTAATATAAGTAGTATAATTTATCAGTTGCTTTAAAAATTTTACATAAACATTTTCTAATCTTAAACGCCTTAGCCAGTTCCCTTGTTTTCATATTTCTCTTCTATTACACTTGGTGCCAAACTCTTTTTTTTCCATGCCGTCCAAACATTTTCCTGATTATTACTGTGCATGATTGTGTATAAATGCAAAGCAGTTTAAGATTATGCAGGGAGAAATGGTTGATGCACGCATTTTACTTCATATACCTAGCTTATTACCATCCTGCTGCTTGATGAAAAATGCAGAGTATTTGTTGCAATATCTTTGTTCTTCAATGGGGCTATTCTTTACTTTTGTCTTTCCAGATTAATTACCTGAAATAATATTGCATTCTTCTGGTTGTCTACAGATATATTAAACCCCAGGACAACCCCCTCTTTTACAATAAAAGAAAATTGCTGGTAAAAATTTCTGCTTGACCAGATTTATAAAAAAATATTTGGTAGCTAATATAGTAATAATTAATTTAGGCAAATTTTTTTGGTAAACATTACAACCTCTGGGCAAAAACCAGCTGTGGAACAGGATCTAAGTATCTTATCTTGGTTTACCTATTAATTACCAAAGGGAATGAGATCTTTTTTATTTATTTTTGAGAGAGACAGAGATCACAAGGGGAGAGAGGCAGAGAAGGAGGGAGACAAAGAATCAGAAGCACGCTCCAGGCTCCCAGCTGTCAGCACAAAGCACAACAAGGGGCTCGAACTTATGAACCGCAAGATCATGACCTGAACAAAGTGGGATGCTTAACCAACTGAGCCATCCAGGCGCCCCAAGGGAATGATACCTTTAAATAGAGACAGTAGCAGACACTTCCTGAAGAAAGCAGTAAAGTTAGCATCACTGATAATGGGATACACTGACACTGTGTGACATGGTGTGATCACACACTGACACTGCGTTGACATAATGCAGGGAGGACATAACGCAGAGTAGCTAGGACTCCTGACAAAAATGCATAACCTGAATCTAATCATGAGGAAACAATCAAAAACAAATTTAGGGATGTTATACAAAATAACTGACCTGTTCTTTTCAAAATATCATGAAGAAACAAAATCTTGACGGGCTAGTCCAGATTAAGGAGACTAAAGAGACACAATAACTAAACACAATGTGTAATTCTGGATTGATGCCTGGGTAGGAAAAAAAGGTTTTGTTTGTTTTCTTCTAAATGACATTACTAGGACAACTGGAAAAAATATGAATATGGACTGTATATTAGGTAATTTGTGTTGTATTAATGTTAAAGCTCCTAAATTTGATGATTAGACTATATTAAATCACGGGGCGCCTGGGTGGCTTGGTCGGTTAAGCGTCCGACCTCGGCTCAGGTCATGATCTCCCGGTCCGTGAGTTCGAGCCCCTCGTCGGGCTCTGTGCTGACAGCTCAGAACCTGGAGCCTGTTTCAGATTCTGTGTCTCCCTCTCTCTCTGCCCCTCCCCTGTTCATGCTCTGTCTCTCTCTGTCTCAAAAATAAATAAACGTTAAAAAAAAATTTAAAAAAAAGACTATATTAAATCAAATTATAACTGTGAAATTTAGTTAATTAATTGATAATTAATCTGTATTAAATTAATATAGAAGACTGTGAGGATATATGCTTTAAGTATTTAGGGGTGAAGAATCATGATGTCTGCAACTTAGTCTCTAAAAATTCAGCATGTTAGATAATGATAAGGCATATATATTCATAAAGAAATAAAACAAACGTGAGAAAATATTGATAAATGGAGAATCTAGATGAAGTGTATATAGGTATTCTAAAATTCTGTAAAGTTTTCTATAAGTTTTCTGAAAGTCTGAAGTTTTTCAAACTTAAAACATAAAACTGAGAAAAATTTCTATAAATGATATCACAGCGACAAATGCATAAATATTCTTAAAGAAGAGGAAAAAATCAAGGTTAAAAAAAGTAAGTGTTCTAGAGTTGAATGGACTTGTTACCCATCCTTCAACATTGAACTATATTATTCATACTGAATATTTTTAATGTGTTAGCTTTTCTGTAAGGCTTTAAGAATTTTCCATTTGTCCAGTCTGGTATATATGCCTACTTGTCTAAATTAAGGTACTATTTTAATTGCTGAAGTTTTTCATTCACTTTTGCCATAATTAGCCAGTAATAGATTGAATTTCAGAGTTACAAACTTGAATATCTGAAACACATTTCAAATTTTCTATTCTCACTTATAATTTAGTTTAAACTTAAAAAAAAATCCTTTTGATGTCACAGAGGAAAGTACTGCTTTCAAAATAATGAGTTTAAGCATAAAAATAAAGTTTGGTTAAGTAATTGTATGTCTTTACAGACTCTTCTTTCACCATCCCAATTGTGTGTGTGTGTGTGTGTGTGTGTGTGTGTTTCAGAGAGTTTTAACATTATTACTTTCTATACATTTAGAAGGAAGCTAATGACACATTCCTGGTCTTCCTCATTCTTCCACTTTAAAGCTTCACTTTGACCTAAGATTCAAAAGAAAGATACCTTTAATAATTTTACTTCTTGACTCTTGTCCTCAAGTCTAACTACTGTCATTGCTTTACTAACTTGCCTGTGAATACCTATAAATTGCCTTAATTATGAAAAGAAAATATTTTATTCTAGGAAAATCTCTGTTTTTTCCTTCTTTAGAATTTCAGGGTCAATAAAGAACAGATGAGAAATATGCAAAGAGGATCAAAATATGCTCTCTCTTCCTGAGAGCCAATTATTACACTAGGATGTTCTACTTGTAAAGGCAATGGGAAAAGACCTCAGTTTGACTTGCACTTATTACAAAGATGGAAACTATGAAACTATCCCAAACAGTAATATTCATGAAATTAGGAAACTGGACAAATGATGAGTTGACTCCGAAGTCTACATTATTCTGTAAACTCCAACCTCTAACCAGCAATGTTTGAAAAGAGATCCCCTCATCCTTGGCAACACTATAATGTAAAATTTTGCATTATATAGAGCAGGCCAAGCTCACCAGATCTAAAATAAAAAATTGTAGATTCTCTTAATGTTAATTTTTCTGTTTTTAAAAGAGATAATGGCATAATCCATGAAAAGCTACTAGCATAGTGTCTGACACATAAACAACACCCTGCAAATGTTAGATATCTAATTTTATTTTTTTTCCTGTGTCTGCCTACCCTCAAAGGACTTTTCTTTCCATTACTTGCATTTTTAAAATTTTTTTAAATTTATTTATTATTTGAGAAGGAGAGTATGCATGCACATGGGAAGAGCAGAGTGAGAATCCTAAGCAGGCTCCATGCCAATAGCATGGAGCCTGACGTAGGGCTCAGTTGCACAACTGTGAGGTCATGATCTGAGCCAAAACCAAGAGTCAGACACCTAACCTACTGATCCACCCAGGTGCCCCCTTATCACTTGCATTTTTGATGCTCAGGCTCAAAAGCACCTTGCAGAAATCTATGTAGTCCTGATATTTGGCAAGTTCCATTTACCCAATTTAGAGCCATAACTTGGATTTTCCATGTTTGTACCCAGTTAGCTACATAACCACTCAAAACTCGCAGTTTGACCAAACTAAGTGACCTTTTTTTTTTTTTTTTAGCAAGCTGGCAGGTCTTTTGCTAGTATGACTCCTCTAGCACCTTGGCAGGCTTTCTGTGTGTCAGATTCTATTCTACTCTATTTAGCATAAGATTAGCAGATTGTTGAAATAATAGCCCCAAATTTGTCCACACCTTTCTGAATTCTTAGTTCTGAATTTATCACCTCCCTCCCAAAAGCTTACTTTTGGATAATTCCCTCCCACACTCACACTGGTCTGGCCTTGGTCATATTATTTGCTTTAAATTATGTGACAACAGTAAATGTGACATGAGAGAGACTTTAAAAGGGTGTGCACATTGGGGTTTGCCCTCTCTGGCCGATCTTGGAGACCCTGCCATCACTGCCATGTGAACAGGCCCAGGGCAGCCAGCTTGATAATGAGAGACATGTGGCCCTGTGTCCTGGTTGGCCTCTCAGTAGCCAGCCAACCTCTGGAGTCAAGCCTCTTCTCTAATCGTCAAAGACCACAGATGCATAAGTGAGCCCAGCCAAGACCAGTCAATCTCTGCCCTGAGCTCAGCTCAAATTTCCCAACACACGTGTCACGAGTCTTAAGTGACACAAACGATTGTTTTAAGCCGCTAAGTTTTGCGATGCTTTGTTTTGCAGCCACAATTACTGATAAAGAAACTGGTACTTACAAGTGGGATGTTTCTGTAACAAAACTCAAAAATACGAGGCATTGGCTTTGGAAGAGATGGCTGGTAGAGGCTGAAAAAGCTGAAAAGAAACTATGAAGACTGGAAAAACTTGAGGGTACTGTTAGTAGATGCTACAAAAGTGATGAGGAAACTATTATGGCAGGCTACCTACCTGAGTTAGGTAGTCTGAAATAAGCAGTAAAAATGGTGCCAGTAACTAATAAATGTCTGAACTTGGCTAGGGAGACTGCCTCACAGAAAATTAAACTTGTTCATCGACTTCTTTTGGCTGCCTATGATAAGGTAGTGGAAAGGAAAGATGAGCTCAAAAAATTCTGTTTGTAAGCAGCACTTAGGGGGAATACAGAGGGACCAGGACAGGCTGGGAAGTAAACTGTTCCTTATCTCCAGTCTCCCCAGCAAAAAATTGTCAAAGTAATAAATGGCTTCAGGGTAAAGATCAAATCAAAGTGTAGCTGTAAGTCCCTTTGTTAAGAACTCTAAAAAATTTAAGAACACGCATAATAGACACTCTCAAAGAAAACATGGCATTTAAAATTCTGAAGGGTATTTTCCCCCAGCAGCCTGACACACTCAAGTAAAAAGAAGCTTGTCTCAATTAGAATTGTGGATATAGTTTCCGGATTGGAATCAGATTCACAGAAAGCTCTCAACATGTTGGACTTAACTATACTGATAAAAACACCGCCATCTTGGATTGAAAGAGACCATGTCAGCTCAAAACAAAAAGAGGACTCTGGGCCCCCAACTTTCTACAGGAATGAAGAAGAAGGCTGAGGAAGCTATTTGGCTGCACACAAAAGCCTTATCTAATAAATCAGGATGACACCTCAGAAGGCCAAACCAAAACAAGAACAATGGACTAGGGTACCATTCCCAGAGAGCTGTAGAAAACAATATATTGGACAAATGCTCCCAGCCTAACCAAGGTGTATGACCCTGGAGTATGGGAATCTGGCCACAGATGCCTGGCTAGATTTCAGAATTTATATGGACAGGTGACTGCTAAGTGTCCCCCATTCTTTCCCTTTCAAATGGTTGTCTCTACTACACTTATCATATTCTTATCACTGTATGTTGTAACTTATCTTTCCAGTGCAACTGAATCAAGAGAAGCTGCATCCAAAAAGTCACTTCCAGACATGATTGTCTATCAAGAAATCTTAGACTTGGAACCCAATGTTGTGACTAGATGAAATTTAGGGGGTCTTGGGAGGGAGAGAGTATATTTGGCATGTGCGAGAGATATAAATCATGACAGCAGAGGCCTTCTGCAGTAGGTTGTGGCAGTAACCAACCCTAATTATTCACAGTTGTCTGTATCCATACCTTAGTCCTCTCCCACACTGGACTTGGCCATGTGACTTGTTTGAGACAATAGCAAAATGGAATCAGCAGAACCTTGAAAAGTACTCATACATTTGAACTTGCATGCTTTTGCTGCTCTTATAACCACCAGGTGAAAGAGCACAGACTAGCCTGCTGGCTGACGCCCAGTAAGATTGATTACCCCAGCCAACAGCGAGTAATCCCTACAAGCAGAACTAACTAGATGACCAATAGCTGACCACAAATACATGCATCAGAATAGTTAATAACCACCCAGTTGATATATGGAATTGTCAACACACTATTTGTACACCTGTAACAAATATAACACTGTATGTTAACTGCACTGGAATTGAAATTTTAAAAAGAAATAACATTAAAAAAAAACAGCAACAACAAAACTGATGACTGGCTCTTCATATGTGGTAGTAAAATAAACTTAAGCTAAAAAAAAAAAAAAACAAACAAAAAACAAAACAAAAACATAGAAGCAGCCAGTTGAGCCGATCCCAAATTGCCAACCAACAAATGGTAAACTGGGGGCCTGGGTGGCTCAGTCAGTTGAGCGCCAACTCTTGATTTTGGCTCAAGTCATGATCTCAGGGCCATGGTATCAAGCCCTGTGTTGGGCTCTGTGCTGAGCAGAGTCTGCTTGAGATTCTCTCTCTCCCTCTTCCCCTCATGCTCTCTTTCTCTAAAAGAAAAGAAATTTTTAAAAAAATGGTAAGCTAAGTGAATACATAAATAGTTGTTTTAAACCACTAAATGTGTGGTGCATCGTAGCATAGCAAAGAATAATGTTCTAGTACATCCAGCAAGTTAGAGACTTCAGGTCAAATCCAGCCCACCCTCTGTTTTTATACAACCTACAAACTAAGAGTGGTTTTTACATTTGTAAGTGGATGAAAAAAAAATCAAAAGAATATTTTATGAGATATGCAAGTTATATGAAACTCAAATTTCAGTGTCCATAAATAAATTTTATTGGAACACAGCCACACCTATTTGTTTATATATCACCCAGACCTGCTTTTTGCCTTCAGTGGCAAAGTTGAATACTTATAACAGAGACTCTCTTGCCAGCAAAA
The DNA here is from genome assembly GCF_018350215.1 of Panthera leo. Taxonomy (NCBI): domain Eukaryota; kingdom Metazoa; phylum Chordata; class Mammalia; order Carnivora; family Felidae; genus Panthera; species Panthera leo. The sequence goes on along the minus strand of NC_056680.1, from coordinate 112,093,237 downwards.
AACAAAAACATTTATTATCCGGACCTTCAAAAAAGTTTGATGACCCCTGTTCCAGCTCTAGTTCTTCGATGTTTATATGTGATCAAAAATAGCATAGCTGATATTTGGCATTAAGAAGGAAAGTGGGTGTTCCACATCTGGGCAGCCCAGGCATGGGCTTCAAGCCACCATCCACCCCCACATGAGGCCATCCATCTCTGAGTTCAGTGAGATCCTATCAGAAAAGTCAGAGAGCACTACCGATGACCAGAACCCTCAGGAGTGAATGAAAGGTGGTAACACGGCACAAGTGACCTAAAAGTTCAAGAGAAGAAACTGTGTGCTGTCCCTGGCTCTTTTTGCTGCCTGATGGTTATTGCAGCTGAGCAATTATTTATTAGCAGAACTCCAACTGTAGCAATTCAACAGTTAGCTCCTGCATGGGGAAATCCAAGCTTACATCAAAACAAACAAGTGACTAAGATTCTAATCTCATTGTAAATATTCTGCAAGTGGGGCGCCTGGATGGCTTAGTTGGTTGAGCATCGGACCTGGGCTCTGGTCATGATCTTGAGGTTCATTATTAGTTCCAGCCCCGCTTCAGGCTCCCTGCTGTCAGGGTGGGGCCTCTGTCCTCCCCTCTCTCTGCCCCTCCCCTGTTCATGCAATCTCAAAAATAAACTTTTAAAAAGTGAATAAATAAATAAAAATAAATATTCTGCAAGTGTAGATAGGGTGAGAGAGGATTGGAAACAAAGGACTAATGTAGCTCCTACGGCCTTACTCTCATTATTTCCATGCTACTGTCTTTGCTCACTCATTCCCCCTACGTTCTCTTTTTTCCCGACTCTTACTTTTGGTTGTCCCAACAGAACAAAACTGATGAATTGAAACTCGTTACACTTGAGTTTGACCAGCGATGAAGAAGAAACCAGAATATTTACCAGTGGGTGCTCTACGTCCCTTCACACATTCCCTGGTCTCTGACAATCCACATTTTGGGGAATGGGAATGAGAGCCAGCAAGAGACAACAGGTAGACAGAAAATGAGAGAAAGAAAAAGAGGAGGGAGATGAGAAAGAAAAGACAAAAACTAAAACAAAACAAAGCCAAAAACCTATTCTGATCTCTTTATACATGATCAGAAATAGTACAAAGGAATTTCAGCTATCAGAAGGAAAGCAGGAATATTAGTCCCTATACTCCCCATTTCGATAATTGTCTTTCAGTCTGAAAGTACAGTCAAATGGCTACAAATGAGAACCAAAGTGACCAGGGATTCTGAAGTGCATTGGCCACTTAGGTACCTTCAGTGTCTTCTAAGTTAGTATATAACATCTGGAAAAAAAAGAGTGATAAGCCTCTGATGGCAATTCCTACAACATTTGCCTGACTTTAAATTAAACCCATTTGCTTATTTCTAATGACAGACCAAGGTAAGAGGGTGGGAGGAGCATTCTGCCTGGGTGTCTGCAATCAGGGGGCACATTCATAGCAAATTTAACAACATAATAAAATTTAGTAAAAACTAGTCTGCTTTTATTATCACCGTGCACAGAAAATCCTAAATGATGTGCATGATAAATATTCCTTCCTACCTGAAAGAGCCACCCAACCACACTCCACCTTAGTACACCACTGCTTACTTTCATCAAAACTCTGGTTTCCATTCTTTCATATCCGTTGACACTTTAAAGCCAGCCTCACACATACATCCAGAATCATAAACAAAGAGACACACTGCAAAAGCACCGATCAACAACTGAATTTTACTTGAGGTTTTGTGGGGTGGCTGAGAGAGGAAATACATAATAGGTGATACACAGATCTTTAAAATTCTTTCTCTCCCATCCCTGATCCCTTTTCTCTTTTTTTGAAATCCCTCAGACTCTCCTCCCTCTTCCTGGCACCTGAATCTTCTTCCATTTTCTCCTCATACTCTGATCTCCCCTTTAATATCTCTGTCCCTTTCTTATTTAAGGAAATTTCTCCAATTTACATCTTCACCTATCAGCCCCTCCACAAAGCAAATAATGCATATGTTCCTGGGATGTTTTATTCTCCTTGGCCTAAAAAGGCCTGAGATAAGTGGAGGGTATAAATAATTAATACTAACTTAACACATCTAGTTGGTAATAGGATAATGTGGGTGATGACATTAAAAATTAATTTAGGGGTGCCTGAGTGGCTCAGTCGATTAAGCATCCAACTTCAGCCCAGCACATGATTTCATTATTTGTGAGTTTGAGCCCCGCGTCGGGCTCTGTGTTGACAACTCAGAGCCTGGAGCCTGCTTTGGATTCTGTGGCTCCCTCTTTCTCTGCCCCCTCACCTGCTTGTGCTCTGCCTCTCTCCCTCAAAAATAAATAAACATTAAAAAATTATTTAAATAATTTAAAATATATATAGGATGAACTGTAACACCTATTTAAAAATATCATAGAAAAACGCAAAGGTCATAAAATGTGAGTGAGAAATATTTTCTAGAGGTATTTCTTTTTATTTGCATTACATCATCTACTATGAAGATAACGTGTATCTCCACCATATTAGTTTAGCATTGGTGGTTTTCAATTTTATACCATTTATAATATTAAGAGACAATTCCTGATAAATTAAAAGAAAGCAGGCTTGCATTCTGAGACCACATAAGCCTTCTAGAGTGCTTACCACAGAGGGTGTTTTTCTATGGTATCCCCTTTGTGAAGTTGCTTATAGTGAAATTCTCCAATAGTGAAGTGGAATAAAAGGCCTAAATTGCTTCAGCACAATTCAGCACGGTTTCATTCTACTTTTCGAAGTACACTTTTACCTACAAGCATGTACCACTGTTAAGTGATGCACTTATCACACGCTGCAAGGGTGAAAAGTGCTTATATCGAAATGCTCCCTGTCTGCTTTCCCAGAAAGCAAAAATGAGAAACAAAAGTGGGTTCCCTTCCTGAAGGCTAAAATGACCAGGAAACTCTGCTGGATGAACTTTAGCTTTTCGCCGGTAATGCCTCCCCCAGCATCAGGCTCAAAAAAAAAGAGGTAGAGCCCATGAGTGGCTCAGTCTGATGAGCCTCTGACTCATGGTTTCTGCTCAGGTCATGATCCCAGGGTCGTGGGATCCAGCCTCACACTGGGCTAAGCATAGAGCCTGCTTAAGATTCTCTCTACCTCTCCCTCTTCCCCTCTCCCCTGCTCATTGTCTCTCTTTCTCTAAAATGACTAAAATGGAAAAAATTGTTTTTAAAGTGGGGGGTAGAGAAAAGTAGAATAAAATAGATTCAGTTTTGTCAGGTATTCATTGTCCCATAGTCTATTTTCAAGATAGAGAACTAAACATCAATTCTAGACTATACAAGTATCTGACCTTTCCAGAAGTGTGTTATCCTTTGCAATGTACAGTAAATAGAATTCTCATCAGGTGCCATACATGCAAATCTATGTTATTTTAAAATAGACTCCAAAAGTATCACATGAAAGTGATCTACTAGGTGATAAATCTAAGCCAGGACCCCATTCTCTTATCTATGAAGGCCGAAAATTATATTCCTCCTCTGTAGACTTTTTATCAGTGGACAATAAGATAAATGTTATTTCCTATTCAATAACATGCAAGAGAGATATTACAGAATATCCTTGATATTTTGGAATGTCATTTTCAAAACTATTTTTGGGTACCACAGTCCATCAATAGAAGATGTTCAGGGGCACCTGGGTGGCTCAGTCGGTTAAGCAACTTACTCTTAATTTTGGCTCAGGTCATGATCTCACAGTTCATGGTATAGAGCCCCACATCAGGCTCTGTGCTGGCAGCATGAAGCCTGCTTGGGATTTTCTATCTCTCTTCCTCTCTCTCTCTCCTTCCCCTGCTTTCCTGCCCATGTATGGTCTCTCTCTCTCTCAAAATAAATAAACATTAAAAAAATGTTCAAGGATGAACTGCAAACAGTCATAAATTTACTTTTAAATTATATACTGCCATACTATGTACATCTAAAACACAAAAATAGCAAAATTTACAGAATAGGATATTGAAGTATACAATATTTTAAAATATTTTATTGGTCAACAGTATTTTTAAAAAATATGATTCTCACTAAAAACATAATATTAATTACATTCATAGTATAATAATATGCTTCAATAGTTTCATAAATTTTGGTTTAATACCTTGCAACAGGATTTCAAAGTCTGCTTCTAAGTTCAGATTCTTTTGAGACACGGATTTTATAAGTGAAAAAGATTTCTCATAAGATATGAAGATCTCAAATGAAAGAAATGTGTCATTTGGCTGCACTTACTAATTTGTGATGCTCATTTTTCAATACCACCCAAAAATTATATGAAGGTTTTTGGTGAAACTTAGCTAGTAAATTTCTACCTTTGGGGCCCCTGACTGGCTCTGTTGGTTAAGTGCCTGACTTCAGCTCAGGCCATGATCTCATGGTTTGTGAGTTTGAGCCCCACTTCAGGCTCTGTGCTGACAGCTCAAAGCCTGAAGCCGGCTTCAGATTCTGTGTCTCCCTCTCTCTCTCTGCCTTTCCTCTGCTCACACTCTGTCTCTCCATCTCTCTCATAAATAAATAAAAATTAAAATTTTTTTAAAAAAATGTCTACCTTCTCTAATGTCCAACAATAGTTGCAAACTGGTCACAAATATCCAAACACATGGAAACTCAAGTTGGAAGATTTTAAAATGAATTTTTCAATTGTTTCCAAATTTAAGTGTGGCAAATCATTTTAAGCAATACTATGTAATAGTGAAAATATTTCCCCATATCTGTTTTTAAAATACTTCTCTAAAAAAAGGAATTTTCCCACTAATTGTGAAAACTGCTTCTATCTCATTGGTACATAGTAACTGAATGTCTTTGTCTATGTGAATTTCTACTAGGTAGCATTCTATTCATAGTTACTTATCACAGAAAGGTCAGGAAATTTGGAAACATGCATTTTGTAAAAGAAAAATACACTATTCATCTTAAAATTTGATAGTTCCTTCAAATGTTTTGTCTTGAAATAAACACTGAACTTCTGTAAGACATAAGAAATGTCCATGGTGACTCCCTATCTTACTAAATATCGTGAAGATTCTATTGTTTAGGGTAAGACGCTATGATACATAAATCTGCTTAGAAGGGACACATATAGTAGCACCTTGGTGGCTCAGTTGGTTAAGCGACTGACTTGATTTTGGCTCAGTTCATGATCTGTCAGTTTCTGGGATGGAGCCCTACATCACGCTCTGTGCTGACAGCATGGAACCTACTTGGGATTCTCTCTCTCCCTTCCCTCACACTCTGTCCCTGCCCCACTCACACACACACTCTCTCTTTCTCAAAATAAATAAACATCTAAAAAAAAAGAAGGGACATATGTAAACCTCAGTGCTCCAAAAGAGATGAAAGAAAACAAAGCATCTTCTTGTGTTCCAAGGTCCCCCTATTTGGAGAATAGCATGCCCTGAGAATAAAATGACCACCCAATTAATAGTCAAGCTTAATTTCTTTATAATTTCTTAGACCAAGCAAATATATAAATAAAAATTTGGAAATTTGGGTAGAACAGACCAATGAAACTAGAAGATGTTTCTTTGAAAGTATTAACAAAATTGATAAATGCTAGCCACTGTGATCAAAAAGAAAAAGGAAAGGACCCAAATAAATAAAATCAAGAATGAAAGAGGAGAGATCAGAACCAACACCACAGAAATACAAATAATCATAAGAAGATATTATGAGCAATTATATGCCAATAAAATGGGCAGTCTGGAATAAATGGGCAAATTCCTAGAAACATATACACTACCAACACTGAAACAGGAAGAAATAGAAAATTTGAACAGACCCATAACCAGTAAAGAAATCAAATTAATAATAAAAAATCTCCCAAAACACAAGAGTCCAGGGCCAGATGGCTTTCCAGGGGAATTCTACCAAATATTTAAGGAAGAGTTAACACCTACTCTCTCGAAGCTGTTCCAAAAAATAGAAATGGAAGGAAACCTTCCAACCTCTTTCTATGAAGCCAGCATTACCTTGATTCCAAAAGCAGACAGAGACCACACTAAAAAGGAGAACTATAGACCAATTTCCCTGATGAACATGGATGCAAAAGTCCTCAATAAGATATTAGCCAACCAGCTCCAACAATACATTAAAAAAATTATTCACCACAACCAACTCGGATTTACACCTGGGATGCAGGGCTGGTTCAATATCCATAAAACAATCAACGTGATTCATCGCATCAATAAAAGAAAGGACAAGAACCATATGATCCTCTCAATAGATGCAGAGAAAACATTTGACAAAATACAGCATCCTTTCTTGATAAAAACCCTCAAGAAAGTAGGGATAGAAGGAGCATACCTCGAGATCATAAAAGCCATATATGAGCGACCCAATGCTAATATCATCCTCAATGGGGAAAAACTGAGAGCTTTCCCCCTAAGGTCAGGAACAAGACAGGGATATCCACTCTCGCCACTGTTATTCAACATAGTATTGGAAGTCCTGGCCTCTGCAATCAGACAACACAAAGAAATAAAAGGCATCCCAATTGGCCAGGAGGAGGTCAAACTTTCACTATTCGCAGATGACGTGATACTCTATATGGAAAACCCAAAAGATTCCACCAAAAAACTACTAGAACTGATTCATGAATTCAGCAAAGTGGCAAGATATAAAATCAATGCACAGAAATAGGTTGCATTCCTATACGCCAACAATGAAGCAACAGAAAGAGAAATCAAGGAATCGATCCCATTTACAATTGCACCAAAAACCATAAAATACCTAGGAATAAATCTAACCAAAGAGGTGAAAAATCTATACACTGAAAACTATAGAAAGCTTATGAAAGAAATTGAAGAAGATACAAAAAAAAATGGGAAAAGATTCCATGTTCCTGGATAGGAAGAACAAATATTGTTAAAATGTCGGTACTACCCAAAGCAATCTACATATTTAATACAATCCCTATCAAAATAACACCAGCATTCTTCACAGAGCTAGAACAAATAATCCTAAAATTTGTATGGAACCAGAAAAGACCCCAAATAGCCAAAGCAATCTTGAAAAAGAAAATCAAAGCAGGAGCCATCACAACCCCAGACTTCAAGCTATACTAGAAATCTGTAATCATCAAGACAGTATGGTACTGGCACAAGAATAGACACTCAGATCAATGGAACAGAATAGAGAACCCAGAAATGGACCCACAAATGTATGACCAACTTATCTTTAACAAAGCAGGAAAGAATATCCAATGGAATAAAGACAGTCTCTTCAGCAAGTGGTGCTGGGAAAACTGGATAGCGACATGCAGAAGAATGAACCTGGACCACTTACAGCATACACAAAAATAAACTCAAAATGAATGAAAGACCGCAATGTAAGACAGGAAGCCATCAAAATCCTCGAGGAGAAAGCAGGCAAAAACCTCTTTGATCTTGGCCACAGCAACTTCTTACTCAACAAGTCTCTGGAGGCAAGAGAAACAAAAGCAAAAATGAACTACTGGTACCTCATCAAAATAAAAACCTTCTGCACAGCGAAGGAAACAATCAACAAAACTAAAACGCAACCGACAGAATGGGAGAAGATATTTGCAAGCAACATACCAGATAAAGGGTTAGTATGCAAAACCTCAAAAGAACCTATCAAAGTCAACACCCAAAAAACACATAATCCAATGAAGAAATGGGCAAAAGACATGAATAAACACTTCTCCAAAGAAGACATCCAGATGGCCAACCGACACATGAAAAAATGCTCATCACTCATTATCAGGGAAATACAAATCAAAACCACAAATCAAAACCACACCTGTCAGAATGGCTAACATTAACAACACAGGCAACAACAGATGTTGGCGAGGATGCAGAGAAAGAGAATCTCTTTTGCACTGCTGGTGGGAATGCAAACTGGTGCAGCCACTCTGGAAAACAGTTGGAGGTTCCTCAAAAAATTAAAAATAGAAGTACCCTATGATCCAGCAATTATACTACTAGATATTTATCCAAGGGATACAGGTGTGCTGTTTCAAAGGGACACATACACCCCAATGTTTATAGCAGCACTATCAACAATAGCCAAAGTATGGAAAGAGCCCAAATGTCCATCGATTAATGAACAGATAAAGAAGAAGTGGTATATATATATAATGGAGTATTACTCGGCAATCAAAAAGAATGAAATCTTGCCATTTGCAACTACATGGATGGAACTGGAGGGTATTATGCGAAGCAAAATTAGTCAGAGAAAGACCAATATCATATGACTTCACTCATATGAGGACTTTAAGACACAAAACAGATGAACATAAGGGAAGGGAAGCAAAAATAATATAAAAACAGGGAGGGGGACAAAACATAAGAGACTCTTAAATATGGAGAACAAACAGGGTTACTAGAGGGGTTATGGGAGGGGAGATGGGCTAAATGGGTAAGGGGCATTAAGGAATCTACTCCTGAAATCATTGTTGCACTATATGCTAACTAATTTGGATGTAAATTTAAAAAAATTTTTTTTCTAATTTTTGAAAATGTGGGGGCTCTTGGGTGGCTCAGTCAGTTAAGAGTACAACTCTTCATTTCGGCTCAGGTCATGATCTCATGGTTTGTGAGTTCGAGCCCCACATCAAGTTCTGTGCTAACAGTGTGGAGCCTGCTTGGGACTCTGTCTCTATCCCTCCCTCTGTCTCTCAAATAAACAAATGAACTTTAAACCTTAAAAAAAACTTTGAACATTTTCTTCATATTTGACAATAAATTTCTTGAGCATTCCTGGGTGTACTTCAGAGTAATGATCCCAATGAATGGTTCTGAAAAATACTACCTGGCATTTGAATTATTCCAGGATCTTGTGAAAATAGAGATCCTGGGCCTCATCCAAACCATTTGAGTCTGAAACTCTATGGAAGATGCCAAGTTGTTAGCAATTAATAACAAGTAAGTTATTTATTGTTGATAACTAACCATCCCAAAACAGAGTGGCCTAAAATGATGATTTTTGCCTTAAAATTCTGTGGATTGGTTGATTTGTGTCCCACTTGGTATCTGGCAGGTTCTGCTTATACTGTTGCCTTCAGCTGGGAGCTCCATTGGTCTGAATTATCCACCAAAGTCTCGTGCTGTTTGGGGATGTGGTGCTGATCATAGATGGGGCATCCTAGTCCTCCTTCATGTGGAACATCTTTCTCCCATGGTCCCTCACTAGTCATAGGCTAACCTGAGTTTCTTGCCATGGCAGCTGGTTTCCAAGATCATAGAAGCAAAAACTGATGGGTCTCTTAAAACCTAATCATAGAACTCAGAGACTCTTCTGCTTTCTACTGGTCACATGGACTGCCCAGATTCAAGGGGAAGGAAAATAATATTCTACCTCTTGAAGGAAGGAGCAGCATTCATGTATAGAGATAGGAAGAACTGTTAGTCACCATTGGACATAAGCATTTACACAGATCTTACATTTAAAATTTGAGCTCTTATAAAGTGATAAATCCAGCAATGACTGCTGAATTTAACCTAAGAGAAGTTTTCTGTATTCATATATGTTGTTACCTAGCTTTTGCCTCAAACTAGCTGTTACTGGTGAGAGTAACAACCCTAGATCAAAATATATGTACACACACAATAGAATATTCTAGAAAAGGAATTTCTCATGATGCTAAATTATATCACAATAATTAGTTTTCTAACCATTCTTTCCTAAAACATCGGTTTTATCCTTGCAAAAACAATTATAAATAAATACACGATTTGGGTAAAAAAAATGTTTATTAATGAAAGAAAATACCAACTATTTCAATGCCATGGTTTTACCTAAACCAAACCAGCCATATGTATTGGCAGAGTTGGCAGTGGCTGCCCTCATTACTGTCTGTAAGACCTTGGGTTAATCAATTTTCCTCTATTGATCTTTATTAGTTGGGGACTCAACTCAACAGGACACAGTTGGGGACTCAATATTTAATACCTAGCTAATTCTTATGTTTGAAGATTTTATAACATATTATTCTTTTTTTAATGTTTATTTTTGAGAGAGAGAGAGAGAGAACGAGTGCGCATTAGTGGGGGAGGGGCAGAGAGAGAGGGAGACACAGAATCTGAAGCAGGTTCCAGGCTCCAAGCTGTCACCACAGAGCCCCATGCGGGGCTCGAACTCACGAACTGTGAGATATGACCTGAGTTGAAGTTGGACGCCCAACTGACTGAGCCAGCCAGGTGCCACTATAATTTATTATTCTAAATAGAAACTTTCTCCCGGTCTTATTTGGGTATGAATCTCCAAAACACACTTCCACTCACATGTGAGGAACTGAATGCAGTTATTGATCTTTTTTAACTTCCTCAAACAAAGCTTTCTCTGCAAGTTAGTGTTTTATTAGAAAAGGGCTTGGGTGGCTCGGTTAGGCGTCTGACTCTTGATTTCAACTCAGGTCATGATCTCACGGTTCAGTTCATGGGATCCAGCACCACATCGGGCTCTGTGCAGACAAGTGCTGAGCCTGCTTGGGATTCTCTCTCTGCCCCTCCCTCTCTCTGTGTCTTTCTCTGTCTCTCAAAATAAATAAATAAACATTAAAAATGGCAGGGTATTATAAAGATATGCTTTGGGGAGCAAGCATTGGCATTACCATAAAAAAACATTAAACTCTAGTATAAGATTTGAAAAGCGTAGTCTGGGTAGACTTTCCAGCGAATCTTAGCTGAAATAACCAGTCTTCAGCACTATCAGCTTTGTACTGACTGAAGAGTCATTTGGCTACATGTGACTTTTACACATCTGTCAACTAAATCAGAGCTCCAAATGAAAAATCTGGCACCTAGAAACATTATGGGGATTTGTGAGTCCCCCTGGAGAATTTTGGGTCCATAAACCAATGAATAGATTACTATCACACATAAATAGAGTATTTTCATCTGTGACAGATATAATCTCGCTCCAGAACTCTTTGTGTCATGTAGCAGAAAACTATACTTGCTGTTCTCAAACCAGCCTTGGAAAAAGTTCAAAGATGAGCAACAACATTGAACATGGACCAAATCTACAGGATAAAGAAATGAACCACATTTGGGAAGATCTAAATTCAATCTCTGCCAATACCACTAACTTCAATCTTTGACTTAGCCCACTAACTCTGGCCCTAATATAAAGTACCTCACATTTCAAATCATCTCAACAGTTAAGATTTTCCAACAAATCTGTGACATCGTGTAACTAGTAAGAAAACCAAGACTCACTGAGTTTGTAACTTACCTAAAGTCACAGAGATAATAAACATGCCTCTATCTATATCCAGCTATTCTCTCACTATGTCATAAATCTCTTAAATCTATACAATGAAAATATAACAACTCTTTATTAAGTTTTAGATTCTGTTTATTCATTCAGAAAATGTGTTATCTATAACTAGGATGGATCAAAACATGGGTATGTAAAAAGAGGAATTTATGTGTCTGTAGAAGGCCAAGAAAAGATTGCAAGGGAAATATTTAATGTTCTTTGAAAGCACATTGGTATCAAGCACAGCAGAAGCACCCGTGAATGTGGAAGTATAGATGAAACAAGCATCCCAAGCTCTGGGGACACTTTTGGGGGAATTTTTTTGAGATCATGGTCTAGAGAACTCTGGTTTCACTGTGCAGAGGAGTGTTGAACATTCACATGTTGAGAATGTTGACATCCCTTTAGAAAGTCTCTGTAAGTGCGTCCTGGGCTCCTTGGAGATAGGTGAGGTCTCTGTACAAGTCTGATTATTCTGAAAGTGCAAATTATTAGCATTTAAAAGTAGAAGTGTTAGATTTGTATAGTGAGAAAAACTCCCGTGCATTTTATATTCTTTCTTGTAAAATGCTTCCACAAAGAGATAACGTATGGAAAATTCATTGTTTAAGTTTTAAGTCAAGCCATTAGAAATAAAATCTTCCCACTGAGCATACTGGGATCTTAATTTTAGTCCTTTCGCCCATTTAACAATTATTGACACAGCTTAACACTGGCATACAGCTAACAGCAAAGCGTTTTTTGGAGTTACCCCCATCTCCTCCACTGCCTCAACCCAAAGATCAAAATAGCATATTTCCTAAGTTAATCATCCCCATTGGGGACTGAATTTTCTTTTTACTTTTCATTTTTTAAATAAATATAGAACTATAGGAAGTTGCAAAAAGTGGTTCCCTAGCAACCCCTCATCTCTTCTTCATCTCTGTAATTCTTGGTATTTTGAGGATATTATAAAACTAGATTAATTTAATATATAACCTTTTGCTTATCATTTTTCTCATTCAGCATAATTGTCTTACGGCCACTCAAGTTATACATATACTCCAGTAGCTGATTTCTTTTTGTTGCAGAGTAGTATTCCATGCTTTTAGCATCATGTCTAAAACATTTCATCTAGCCTTAATCCTGGGGATTTTCTCCTTTGTTTTCTTCTAATGTGTACACATATACCCAGTGCACTAATACTTTTATTGATTTATTTTGAGAGAGAAAGCACAAGTCAGAGAGGGACAGAGAGAATGACAATCCCAAGCAGGTTCTGCTCTGACAGTGCAAAAGCTGAACTGATGCTTGAACCCATGAATCATGAGATCATGACCTGAGCTGAAGTCAGATGCTTTACACAGCTGAGCCACCCAGGTGCCCCTGTACTAATACTTTTTTTTTTTAAGATTTTAAAAAAATGTATTCATTTTTATTTTTTAATTTTTTTAATGTATATTTATTTTTGAGAGAGAGACAGAGCATGAGAAGGGGAGGGACAGAGAGATAGAGGGAGACACAGAATCTGAAGCAGGCAGGCTCAGGCTCTAAGCTGTCAGCACAGAGCCCGATGCAGGGCTGGAACTCATGAACTACAAGATCATGACCTAAGCCAAAGTTGTATGCTCAACTGACTGAGCCACCCAGGCGCCCCAAGATGGTTTTTTTTAATTTTTAAGTAATCTCTACACTCAACGTGGGGCTCAAACTCAGAACCCTGAGATCAAGAGTCACATGCTCTACCAACTGAGCCAACCAGCAGCCACCACCACCACCACAACGTACTAATATTTTATCCTAATTCATATCCCATGTACCTAGGGTCTCAGCAGAAACAAATGACCCACTTGAACAGATAATTAGAGAAGCTTAATAAAGAGTCATTTACAAAGTTGTAGGAAGAGAAAAAACAACAGGGGTGAAGAACTCCAGAGGGTGGCAACATTGGGGCACCCTTACCACCCCTGATGGGGCTAGAGGGGAGAACAGATATTATGACCCAAAGGGAGTGGCCATAGCTGTGGAGTCCTCGTGGAAGGAGCTGTGGCTTTCCTGGCAACCTAGCAGGGATGGAGCCAGAATACATACCTGAACTTCTCTCTCTTCCCTCCTCCCTGCTGCCCCAGACACATGGCAGTAGTTCATAAAGGGCATGGTATCAACTCAAGTTGGATTTTAGGAAAGGCATCAGAATTCCTATGTTTGTATTCTTTTTTTTTTTTTTTTTTTTTGATGTTTATTTATTTTGAGAGAAGGAGAGAGAGAATCCCAAACAGGCTCTGCACTGTCACCACAGACTACGATCAGGGCTGGATCCCATGAACTGTGAGATCATGACCTGAGCTGAAATCAAAAGTGGGACACTTACCCAACTGAACTACCCAGGCGTTCCCTACGTTTAGATTCTTAAGGTGCAAGCATAAAAAATAAGCAAGAGAAAGAGAGAAATGAGAAATTCCAGTGTCAATTTGTTAGATTTTTCTGATCAGATCATTGCTGCATGTATTCAGTGCATTTAAAATAAAGTATATGTAGGGCACCCAGGTGGCTCAGTCAAATAAGCTTCTGACTCTTGATTTCGGTTCAGGTCATGATCTCATGGTTTGTGAGTTCAAGCCCCACATCAGGCTCTGTGCTGACAGTGCAGATATTTCTTGGGATTCTCTCTCTCCTTCTCTCTCTGCTGCTCCCTGATTCCTACTGTCTCTCTCAAAATAAATAAATAATTTTAAAATAAAATAAGGGGCACCTGGGCGGCTCAGTCAGTTAAGCATCCGACTTTGGCTCAGGTCATGATCTCATGGTTCATGAGTTCGAGCCCTGCATTGGGCTCTGTGCTGACAGCTCAGAGCCTGGACCTTGCTTCAGATTCTGTGTCTCCTTCTCTCTCTGCCTCTCCCCCACTGTGCTCTGTCTCTCACTGTCTATCAAAAATAAATAAATGTATAAAAATTTTAAAAAATAAAATAAAGTATATGCAATACAAGAACTGTTTATTCCAAAAGCAAAGCAAGAAGTTCAAGCTGTACTGAAACTATTCATTATCTACTGTTTTTCTTCTCTCCAAAGGCAAGTAATTCTGATGAGGGTTGAGTAAAGACATTGCTTTCCCCAGCCTACAGGCACTTTCTGAAATGCCAAGCAGTAATTAACTTGAGAGGAGGTGGGCAGGACTTAGTAGAAAAGAGAGAGAGCCAGTGCATGGCAGATGGTTATCATTAGGCATTTTGTCCATGTGGAACCAGATCCTCACCAAGGATCGTGCTAGATCCCATGCTGCAGAGATGGAGGGAGGTTAGAAAACCAGCAGCAGCACTCCTGGAAACTGCAACCAATGAAGGAGGGCATAACTGTGACCTGGGACCACTCCTAAGTAAGTAATTTGGAGACACAGCGGTCCAGATCTCAGAGCAGCCTACAAGACTCTCTCTCCTTATCAGGAGTGGGGTCTGCAGGACCTGGGGCTGGGCTGGTGACCACTGCACGCTCCATGTGAAGGGGAATCTTGAATTCTTTACATTATACTCATTGACGTTCATATTGGTCTGTAAAATGAATGTCTCAAGCATGTAAGAACCAATACGACAGCTGAGAAAAGTAAGGATGGGACATTGACCTGGAGTTCATGGGGGTTACTCTGGATGGGGATTCTTTTTATTCACTCATTAAACACATATTTAGCAGGTTCCTACTAAGTGCCAGTTAGAGTTTTGGGTGCTAGGGATACAATGTTAAGTAAGTAGCAAGTCCAACTTTCATGGAACTTACATCCTAGTAGGAAATGCCATCAAGGAAAAAAAAGATAATAGAGATAATCTGCAAAGAGTGATAAATGCCATGAAGAAAATAAACAGTATTTTGATCATAACTGAGGGTGAGAGAGAGGAGGACAGCCATGCTAGGTGCAGAAGACTTCCCTGGAAAGGTGGCATTAGTGTTGAGACTTATTGACGGGATGGCGTGAGCGATGCACAGGAAAATCTGGGAGAAATGCAAACAGCTGGTGCAAAATAGCTGCAGCAGGCATAATGCTGGCCAGTTTAAGAAACATAAGGTGGCAAGGCTGGAGCCGAGTGAGCCAGGAAATCATACAAGATGAAAGGAGACATGTAAGAGTCTGGTGCCAGATCTCACTATAGGACGTGCTCCCTGCTCCATCTCAAACCTTAGCTGCAACTTTCAGCCTAGATGCTGATTAAGTGCAATTCAGTGAGGATGATGTCCTGTTGCTTCTGACAGTTACTGCAACCAAACTGATGAATTTGCAGGCAAGAGCCCATGGGAACCAACACCATCAAACCCTATTACCTTTAAGCTAATCAGTATAAAAGGACATTGCAGACCCCTAAGGATGAGCCAACACAGGTTTGCTAGATGATTGCTCAAGAAGCTTTGCCAGGCTGTTTTCCTCTGTGTCCATCCACCGAAGCCTGTCCCATTCATTAAGTACGAGCACTCTGCCTGAAAGTCTGCCACCAGCCTAACCAAATTTATCGAGAGCCAGGACTCCATAAGAATATACTCTGAACGCTGTTAAGAAATTTTACCTTAAGACTTAGTTTTGGCTGGGAACTTCTCTCATTATGATTAGAGGGTATGAGACTTCACAGCTGTGCACAGCTGATATGCTAGCATCAAATTGCCCTGTTAATCCCCTCTCGAGGTATTCATTCCTGGGAGACACGGGGACACATAGAATCACCTGATGCACTACCTTTCGACTTCTCAGGCAGGTTTTTTGTTCATTTGTTTGTTTGTTTTTGACCAGACTTTCGGGGGACTGCACAGAAGCAGAAGGAAGAAATAGGTTCTCCTTGACTCCCATCACTGCTTAATGTAGTCACAGGACTTTCACACCCGGTGGGCAGTTTTACAAATACGTACTTCTCTAATGGGCTAAAAACCTCTAGGAGAGCTCTGGTTTTGCGAGTAACTTCCAAGTGAAAGTTGCCATTTGATCCTAACAACAAGTAAAAAGCTGAACAGACTGAACATTCAACAACTCTTCTTGGATGCATAAGAGAAGGGAGGACCCAGGGCAAAATGCTGCCCCCAAGACTGGGACAGACGACGAGTCCCACCTTCCTGGGAGCAGAGACACATAAGCAGAAATCAAGGTGGGAACCAGTGCTGGGGGAGCAAAATCGGAATTGTCATTGACAAATTGCTGGAAGCTCAGCATGGACAAGCCCGAGAATGAAAAACATCAGGGGGACCTACTCATAAGTAAGGTCCCACAGTGTTCTAAGACTTACCTCCGGAAGCTCCACCAGATTCCCACCATAAATACCGGAGAAAAATCCCTTCATGCAGAGGAACGGGGAAAGGAACAGTTCGGAAACACACCAGAGCACTCTGTTCTAAACAAGGCCTGAGCTCAGGGGGAACTAGTTAACCAGAGCCTAATCTGCTGGAGTATTATCAAAGCCTAACTGACCTGGGGGAAATACCCAGCTCCAGCCCACTCTAGCTATCCTGTTCCACCTAAGGGGAGAGAAAAAAAACCTGAGAAACTCTCGTAGAGTTCACAGTCCCGAGGCATAGGCTCACTGAAAGACTGAGACTTAATAATAGGAATAGAGAATCCTTCCCTGCTCCAATACCCCACCACCACATTACTAAATACCTATTTATAACAGCTCGTTTACCTGGTAAATCATGTCAGGCTATCAAGAAAAACATGATAAGTCATACCAAAAGGCAAAACAACACAGTTTTAAAGAGACAGAGCAAGCATCTGAACCAGACATGGCGATGATGCTGGCTAGATTTATCAAACAACCGTGATGAATATGCTAAAGCCTCTAACGGATAAGGAAGACAGTATGCAAGAACAAACCAGCAGTGTAAGCCTAGAGAGGGAAATCCTAACAAAGAAAGTATCTTGCTAAAGATAAAAACACTGTAACCGAAATGAACGCCCTTGATAGGCTTATTAGCAGACAAGACACGTCTGAGGAATGAATCTCTGAGCTTGAGGATATAGTAGTGGAATTCTCAAAAACTGAAGCGAAGAGAACAAAGAAAAGACTGCAAACAGAAAACAGAACAGAGTATCCAAGGGCCATGCATGACTGGAAAACGTATAACATATGTGAAATGGGAATGCCAGAAGAAGAAAGGAACAGAAGAAACATTTGGGATAGTAACAACTGAGAATTTCCCAAATTAAAGTCAAACACCATACCACACAGATCCAGGAATGTCGGAATAAATGGCCCCCAAACCACACTTAGTCATATCATTTCAAACCACAGAAAACCAAAGATAAAAAGTCCTGAAAGAAGCCAGAACCTTACCTATAAAGGAACAAAGATAAGCATTGCATCCGACTTCTAAAAAATCATGTAAGCAAGAAGAGAATGGAATGAAATACTTCAAGTGTTAATAGAAAAAAACCACTAACCCAGAACTCTGTCCCTTTCAATTATCTTGCAAAAGTGAAGGAGCAATACTTTCTCAGACAAACAAAAATGGAAAGAATTTGTTACCAGTAGACCTGCCTTGCAAAAAATATTAAAAGAAGTTCTTTAGAGACAAGGAAAAAAATACAAGTCACAAACTGGGATCTACATAAAGAAAGAGATAGCATCAAAGAAAGAATAAGCAAAGGTAAAATAAGAACGTATATTTTTCTTATGATTTTTTTAAAAGATTTTTTTTTTTTAGGGGCACTGACTCTTGACTTCGGCTCAGGTTGTGATCTCACAGTTTGTGAGTTTGAGACCCGTGTCTGGCTCCGTGCTACTTGGGATTCCCTCTCTCTCTGCCCCTCCCCTTCTCATGCTTTCTCTCAAAGTAAATAAATAAAACTTAAAAAAAAAAAAAAAAGATTTTATTTATTTTTTTTTTTAATTTTTTTTAACGTTTATTTATTTTTGAGACAGAGAGAGACAGAGCATGAACGGGGGAGGGTCAGAGAGAGGCAGACACAGAACCTGAAACAGGCTCCAGGCTCTGAGCTGTCAGCACAGAGCCCGACGCGGGGCTCGAACTCACGGACCGCGAAATCATGACCTGAGCCAAAGTCGGCCGCTTAACCGACTGAGCCACCCAGGCGCCCCAAGATTTTATTTTTTTTAAAGAAATATCTACACCCCACTTGGGGCTTAAACTCACAACCCCAAGATCAAAAGTCATATGTTCCAGCGACTAAGCCAGCCAGCGCCCCTATTTTTCTTATTCTTAATTGATCTAACTGGTAAGTTTGTTCACAATACTAACATCAACAGTGTACTCAGTTACATATGGTTATGTATATATCCTCATGCAAAAAAAAGAATCTTGATACATTCTTTATACCCCTCACAAAAATGACCTCAAACTTGATCACAGACCTAAGACTACAAACTCCTATGCTATAAGCAGATGCAAAAGTATCAAACTCCCGAAAGATGACACGGGAGAAAAACCAGATGACCTCAGGTATGGTGATGACTTTTTAGGTACAACACCAAAGGCACAATCCATGCAAGAAGTAATTGATAAACTGACTTCATTAAAACAAAAACTCCTTCTTCATGGAAGACAACGTCAAGAGAATGAGAAGGCAGCTGCAGAGTGGGAGAGGGTATTTGCAAAAAGACAGTTGATGGGGGACTGTAATCCAAAATCTACATGGAACTCTTAAAACTCCACAATAAGAAAATAAAATAATCCTATTTAAAAAAATTTTTTTAATGTTTATTTGTTTTTGAGAGAGAGACAGCATGAGCAAGGGAGGGGCAGAGAAAGAGGGAGACACAGAATCCAAAGTAGGCCCCAGGCTCCCAGCTGTCAGCACAGAGCCCAGTGAGGGGCTTGAACCCATAAACTGTGAGATCATGACCTGAACCGAAGTCAGAGACTTAACCAACTAACCCACACAGGTGCCCCCAAATAATCCTATTTTAAAAGTAGGTGAATGGGACGCCTGGGTGGCTCAGTCGGTTAAACGTCCGACTTCAGCTCAGGTCACGATCTCGCGGTCCGTGAGTTCGAGCCCCACGTCGGGCTCTGGGCTGATGGCTCAGAGCCTGGAGCTTGCTTCCGATTCTGTGTCTCCGTCTCTCTCTGCCCCTCCCCCGTTCATGCTGTGTCTCTCTCTGTCTCAAAAATAAATAAACGTTAAAAAAAAAAAAAAAAGTAGGTGAAAGACCTTAACAGACACCTGACCAAATAAGATACACAGATGGCAAATGAGCTTATGTAAAAATGTTCCACATCATAAGTCATCACGGAAATGCAAATTAAAACAGCAATGAGATACCACTACACTTGTATTAAAATGGCCCAAATCCAGAAAACTGACAACACCAAATGCTGGCAAGGATATGGAACAAGAGAATGCATGTGGAACAACAGAATGAATGTTCAACAATGCATGTGGAATAGCAAACGTTGCTGGTGGGGATGCAAAATAGCAGACAGTTTGGTATACTATTAAGCCATACTCTCAATGTACAATCTAGCAGTTGTGCTTCTTGGTATTTACCCAAAGGAATTGAAAGTTATGTCCACACAAAAACCTGCACACGAATATTTATGGCAGCTTTAATGATAATTGCCAAAATTTGGAAGCAATCAGGATGTCCTTCAGAAAGTGAATGAGTAAACAGTAGTATATCCAGACAATGGACTAGTATTCGGTGCTTAAAAGAAATGAGTTATCAAGTCATGAAGACATGGAGGAACTTTAAATTCATATTACTAAGTGGAAGAAGTCAATCTGAAAATGCTACATACTTTATGATTCCAACTATAAGACATTCTTAAAAAGACGATACTATGGAAACAGTAAACAGTTCAGTGGCTGCCAGCCATTGAATGGGGAGGGGAGGGATGAATAGGTGGAGAACAAAGGATTTGGGGGCAGTGAAAATACTCCATATGATGTCATAATGATGGATACATGTCATTATACATTTATCCAAACCCATAGATTGTACAACACCAAAGGTGAATCATAATGTAAACCATGTGCTTTGAGTGATTACAATGTGTTAATGTAGGTTCATCAGTTGTAACAGACACGACATTGGTGGGGGTGGGGGGAGCCTCTACCGGGGTTATATAGGAAATCCCTGTACCTTCCTTGTAGTTTTGCTGTTAACCTAAAATATTACTGTAAAAAATAGTCTTAATTAACAGAAAATCTAGGAAAGACAGTCATATGCAAAGACATACGTGTCTGTTGGTGATAATGATCCCAAATAAAGATTTTTTTTTTTTTTTTCTGTAGAGTCTTTCAGTTGTTGGCTACCAGTGGAACTGCTCTCAGCCACAGTTATTGAAAGGACTGTGTTTAACAGTTACCTCTTGGCTGCTGTTGCAGTCCCTCAAAATTATTTTGTAGGACACTAACATACCATAAGTATTTATGAATTGGCTTCCATTAAAGTGTTCTTAAGCCAATTCTAAGTAAATTTCTTATGTTGTTTAAAAAGGGAATAGAGTTCTCACCTCTACAATCAGCAATTATACATAATTAGAATTTTGAGTATTTTTGACAATCTGTTATCTAGATTATAAGCACTAGAAATACGCCCATGATTGAAAATTATGTGATTAGTACCAGGTCTGTTAATATTTTTTAAAATTCAAAACTACAGGATTCTCTAGCGCTGAATATTTTTACATGTTCATGGACAAAGATCTATAATCTAATAAGGTCAAAGCACACTTCAAGATTAAAATCTTTATTTAAATGATCCATGTTGCCTGACCTTCCTTCAGAAAGTTCAAGGCTTTTTGTGGAAAAGCCCTTCTTAGAACGCCCTAAATTGAATGGCCACAGTTGAATAGCAATTTTCTACATTCCACTCAGAGTCATGTTAGCTTGCCTTTTTCAGACGTCATCAGCCTGTCTGGCTAAAACTCATGCCTCTCCTGATTGCCCCTTGCTACCCAATGAAAATGTAAAGTCGAAGCCATCTTTTCAAGAAGTTTCCTTCTTTGGAGAAGTTGGCCTGGTCCCTTCTCTCCTGACATACAGGATCATCAGTTCTCAGGAAGAAAGATGGAAGGAGGTATGAGTGGGAAAAAAAGAAATTCCCTGCCCAAGGCCCTACATTGAACAGGAAAATTTTCTCTTTTCTTAGCCATTCAGAGATCCTGACTGGCATCACCTCCCAGGACTCCAAATGCTTCCTTTCTTGTTATAATCCTCTTAAGTTCTTTTTTTTCCATTCCCCCTGCGATTCTGTCAGTGTTTCTCACTCATTCTCTGCCGGGTTTGGTGCCCCTCCTCCACCCTGCAAGCCTCACCCAGAAACCGGGAAAGAGGCCTAGGAGGCTTTCAAGTTTATGGCCCATTATAGGTGAATGCTGGGAGGTGTTCAGCAGGGCTGCGGAACTAATCAGTTATCTTAACACTAAGGACAGTAGAGCCAGGGTCTGTAGATGGCTAAATGTCACTGCTTATTTTAATTGTAAGGAAAAAAAGAAAATCAGTTTTATGAATCACAGATCAGTGCTTTGAACCAAAAAAAAAAAAAAAAATCCACAAAATCACCCACCAGATCAGACCAATTAAGAAAGAAAGGGGTGGGGGGAGGGACTCAAAAGAAAATTCTTTGCTTAGTGAACAAAACTAGAGTGAGGTAAATCAATGCTACTGCAGAAATTTTAAATGAAACAATGAGATGTGCTTTATGTTCAGATGAGGCTTATATGAAACCGACACTAAGGTTCCATATTCAGAGTTAATCACAAAACCATAGAACTGTGGGTTAAGCTACTGTGAAAGGTAAAATACAAAGCAACAGGACAGAGAAATTTTAATCAGGAACAAAGATTACCATAATCCCCAAATGGGCTTACTTTTGAAAGAAGAGACATTTGTAGAGGACAAACATTCTTAAAACAATAGGAACGGTGTATAAAATTAACCCAAGTAAGATCTAAACTCATGTTTTGGTGAGTCAGAATAGATACTTTCTAAAAGCAATCTGTTTTTCCATGAGGGACAAAACTAACTTTTTCTGTTCAGTGTGGTCCAGTTTTTCCAAGATTAGAATGTGAGCTTTTTGAAGGCAAGGGTTTCTTCAGGCTTCATGGCTTCTAATATGCAGGGATTACCTAATTAATAAAAAGTAAATAATTCACTCATCTAATGCTATCATATTCTTGGGCACTCTTAAGGAATGGTGATTGCTGTAAAGCTCCTTTCCCATTTGTTTTTGGAGAAAATTCCACATAAAGAGTACAGAAATGCAAATCATAGGTGATTATAAGAAGTCATTACTGTTTGACAACAATCATACCATTCAACAATGATAACAGAGCATATTACATGAAAAAATAAATTGGTTATTTTAAAAAAAGTGAGTTATTTTTTTCTTTTCCTAAGAGGCGAGATGTTTACAGTTTTCTTCTTACCTGCAGAAAAGACACACAGCCCACAGGACAAATAAGCTCCTTTTGTTGGGAGACCAGTCTATGGAATTATTGTAGGAAAATTAAGGGTTACTTCTTCAAAGGACCTTCTAAACAATTATGGGAATCTTAGATAGAAAAGCCAGTATAACAGTAAAGAAAGGTAAATTTTAATGAAGCTTTTTGTAGAAAGGTAAGAGCAAATTATAAGAAATAAACTTAATTTGTGGGAAAGTAGTATATTAACAATACAGGAAATTTTACGAGTTCAGAACAAGAAGGTCAAATTGCAAAAATATGTAGATTATGATCATGAAAATAGAGTTTCACTATATTATTCATTTCTGTGACCAAGTCTGCTCTATTTATCATCACATTTTGGTCTCCTTGCAGAGTGTGCAGAACTCTGAAGGACAGAGTAGTAAAGTGAACTGCAAAGGTAAAGAACAAAGTGTCTCTGTGGAGTTCAACTCCTTACTGAGCCAATACACATAATAACCCATAAAGAAGAGACCACTAACACTTAACATGATAATAATACTACAATAATAACAATCTATGCAAGGTTTACACTTTCCAAAGTGCTTTTACATTTATTCTAACTTCTTTGATATCCCCAAATAGAAAGTATTTGTCTTTGGCCCCTGAGGGAAACGTATCATTCATAAGATTGCTGGACTATCTGTGTTTGAGGAAATTCGGCCCAAATTGGAGAATGCTTTCCTCCCAAGCAAAAGTTTTGCACTGCATGTAGCATGATAAAATAGCAGTCCAGTGGAATATGAAAGCAGATTTAAATTGCTATGAATCAGTGAAATAAAAAGTTTATTGAAATAACAAGTTATTTATCTTGGAGATATAATTCTGCAAATCAACAAAATGATATATTTAGTAGAAACCGCTAGTGGTCTACCAAAACCTATTTTCCTTCTTTTTCTGGGCACATGACTACTGAGCTAGACCACATTTCCCAGCATCCCTTGTGGTTAGGTATAACCACATTGTGTGATGAGAAATAACAAATGCCACTACTCCATCTGAGCCTTAGGACACTGGCCATGTTTTCTCGAGTCTTCTTTTCTCTTTCCATTTGCAGGAAACTGGATAGAGGGCAATCCCACTTTGACCAAACAGATGGCAATGATGCTCTAGGGGATGTTTATGCAAGCTGAAGGAAGGCACATGGGTCTTTAAATGATCTCACGTAGCCAAATTGCCCTCAACTGTTCTTGTTGTAAGAAAGAAATATAAACCTCTATGTTCTTTAAGTCATGTATTTAGCATCTGTTTGTTCTATTGGATTATCTTTAATAACATTTTCCTTGAAGATGCAGAGTTTTCTCATGATAACGAATATCGTATATTTGTGAAGACATAGGTAATGGAGAGAGGGTTCAGGACACAACTGTTAAATGAGGCAAAGTTCATACATCCACAGTGGTATCCAATCATGATTAATGTTAACTAATTAAGTTAACCATCCATGAATGCTTATAAGTTTTAGTAATATTAATATATAAATTCTGGTCATCTTGAGTGATTAAATACATAGTGTATTCAAGGTATCTAAGAAACAAAGGAAATAAAATGCCATTGGCTTTTCACATATTGAAGATATTTGGGTCTTACCTGAACATTGTTAATATTTGATAAGTGTCAGAGTTAAATATTCAGTCCTGGGATTTTTACAATGACCTCCATGTTTATCCAGAAAGTAGCTTGAGAAGATATAAAGCATATTTTATATCTCAAATCTGATATTCATGCACTTATTGAGGTAATTTTCATCCTCACTCATTTATTGCCAGCTCTGCAATGAAGGACAGCTTTGATTTTGTGACATGGGAAGTCTTTGAGCCTGCTCATCTACTAGAAATGTTTATATTTACTTATGATATCTGTTTCTAGTTAGTAGAGAGAGGGAAAGTACTGTAATTTTTTTAGTTTTTTTAATTTTCAAAGTTTATATATTTTTGAGAGAGAGAAAAAGTGTGAGTGGGGAGGGGCAGGGAGAGAGGGAAAGAGAGAGAATCCCCAGCAGGCTCCACACTGTCAGTGCAGAGCCGGATGTGAGGTTTGAACCCACAAACCATGAGATCATGACCTGAGCCAAAGTTGGACCCAGGCACCCCTACTGTAAATTTTTTAAACAGAGAGGGGTTTTTGTGTTAAAAAACCCTAGAAACTTGAAAGAGAAATATTCTACCATATAAGACTATCTCATAAATAATAACAACTAATATTTATCGAGTACCTATTATGTGCAAGGTACTATTCTAAATTTTACATGCACTAACTCCTTTTATTTTCACAACAACCTTATGAATAAGTGGCAGAGCTATGATCCAGCCAAGAGAGTCTAGCCCTCTTAACTACAACCCTATCCTGTCTCAGAGGGTCTAGAATAGTAAAAAGAGCAATAACTAGGGTGCCTGGGTGGCTCAGTCAGTTGAGCATCCGACTTCAGCTCGGGTCATGATCTCACAGTTCGTGGGTTCGAGTCCCATGTCAGGTTCCGTGCTGACAGCTCAGAGCCTGGAGCCTGCTTCAGAATCTGTGTCTCTCTCTCTATCCACCCCTCTGCTGCTCGAGCTCTGCCTGCCTCTCTCTCTCAAAAATAAATAAATATTAAAAATTTTTTTTAAAGAATAAGAACTACTAACCTGTTGTACATTACAAAATGTTTTCATGTATATTAGTAAACTGAATAGTCACAGCATCATAAGGTAGAAAATATATCTGTTTCACAGATTAGGAAACATTTGAAAAATTCTATCACTTACCCAATGTTACACAACAAGAGATTGACAGACTAAGGGCATAAGATGTGAACCTAGATTTTCTAATCCTACTTCAACCACTTATTTCAACAAGTTCTCGGAATTTTATTAGTCTAAAATATAAAGAAGTTCTTCCGATAGCTATTTGTTGTTGTTGTTTTTCCTGTTGCATTCCCAGCACACAGTACAGTGCTTGGCACATAGTTGGACTGAACAAATATTTATGCATAAAATGAATGCATAAATAAATAAAGTAGACCTTGAAGGCTGAGTAGAATTTTGGCTTTACTTGTCAGGTTTGAGGTCAAGCGCTCAGGGAGATAACCCTTAGAACTTACTGAAGGGCCTTGGCCTATATATGTGAAAGCTATTTGCCTGCTGAGCCTGTGGAGAAAAAAGGCCTAGGGATACACCCAAAAGAAATGAAAACATATGTCCTCACCTAAAGTTGTACCCAAATGGTCAGAGGAACATTATTCACAATGGCCAAAAGGTAGAAACAACTCAAGTATCCATCAACTAAGATATAGATAAATAAAATATCATATATATCCATTCAATGGAATATTATTCATTCATAAAAAAAAGGATGAAGCACTGGTACAAGCTACAGCATGGGGAAACCTTGAAAACATTATGCTGAGTCAAAAAAGTCAGTCACAAAGGCTACATGTTGTATGATTCCACTAATATGAGATGTCCAGAAAAGGGAGATCTACGGAGACAGAAAGTAGATTAGTGACTAACTTGGCCTAGGGGAGGGGGGAAGGACATTTGCAAGATGATAGATAAAGGATATGGGGTTTCTTTTGGAGGTAATAAAAATGTTCTAAAATCTGTTATGGTAATGGTTGTTACAACCCCTATGAATGTACTAAAATCCACTGAATTGTATACTTTAAATAGGTGAATATTATGGTATGTGAGTTATATCTCAATAAACTTATTATTTTCTTAAAAAGAGTTGATTAAGAAATTTCTGGTACAGAGTAAAAAGAGTAGGAGTAGAAAACTTCCTTTTTCTTTTTCTTTTCTTTTTTCCTTTCTTTGTTTCCTTTTTTTTTTTTTTTTTTTTTTTTTGGCTGTCCTTTAAGAGATCTCTTTTCTGAAGAAATGTCTGATTTGTTTTCCTTTATTTTGCAATCTCTTGTAAATATGATTTCCTCTGACCTCTCTCTGACAGCTTCTAAATCCCAGGGAGTCAATTTCCTTGGTAGAAAGATTTTTAATTGAATGACTGTTGATATTCAGTGGGTTCTTTAAGAATTGACAACAGAATCTGATGACTTTGACATTGGCCAATTCTTTCCCCTGGGAAATTAAACAAACAGAGCCTATGTAGTTCATATTTATATTCAACTGTTTAGCTAAAAACCTACTGTAATTCAGACCTTTCTGTGTTCTTCCAAGTCATTTAAACAGCTACCTTGAGTTACCAATTCACTATAAGAACATTTGTCATGTGTAGATTGTCACTCACTGTGCTATGTACTAAGATTGTAAAGATAAGGTCTCTTCCACAAGGATTTTTTTTTTCAAAAATTTTTAACATTTATTTTTGAGAGAGAGAGAAAGAGCGTGAGCAGGGGAGGGGCAGAGAGAGACAGACACTCTGAAGCATGCTCCATGCTGTCACCGCAGAGCCCAATGTGGGGCTCAAACTCACAAACTTGTGAGATCATGACCTGAGCTGAAATCAAGAGTCAGCCACTTAACTGACTGAGCCACCCAGACATCCCTGCAAGGATATCTTAATTCAGAAAAGAAAGTAACCATGAACTAACTCTACGTACCATAATAAGAAGAACCCAGACAATAGGGCTGGCAACCCCCAGACAATGGAAGAAGAGGATGACAGAAGGAAGAGGCAATTTGAGGAGGGTGTCAATAAGCAGGGCCTTAAAATATACATAGGATTCCACTAAGCAAGAGAGGAAGTGAGACATTCCAATATGAGAAGAACATAGGTCAGGACTTGGGTTGTTGGTGTGATCTACTACAAGATAACATGAGTTACCAATGATCTGATAGTTTCAACCACCCTCTTCCATGCGTATTTACCTTGTCCATATTCTACCCTTGCCCTTTACCCCATATCAAACAACTCAAAAAGAGAACTTTATAAATGGCTGCATGCTCTACTTCATGGGCTCCTCATTTTCATGCACCCGCAATTCCACTTAAGAGGAATTCCATTCCTGCCTTCTGTCCAGCTCCAGGGTAAGGGAATCAGAGATGGCAAAACTTAACCAATGGTGATGCTTTGCCATTCAGCTCATAGGCTTTATAAGGGTCCCAGATAGGCATTTGGTATGGGGAATAAGTTAGCCTAAAATGGTTGCTGGAAACTTGTAAAGGCAAGGCTGAGGCAGCTCTTAGCTCAAGCTAGAGCTGGTGGGATAGGGCCACAGCCTCTGCTTATACCCCAGCATACTGTTCAGTGAGAGATGGCATATGCTGACCTTAATTCTGCAGCAGCCATGCTCTTCACGAGCATTCCTCAACAACATCAGGGCAATGGAATTGGGTTACCTGAAACCCTGAGGCCTCCATCTTCAGTTCTTTGGTAAACTTGTTGGCACTAATTCTACCTGCACTCCCCCAAAGATCCTCGCTTAAGCAAAACCATTTCCATGGTCATTTTGTTTGGTGAAGTTGAGGATGCCTAGGTTAGACCTGTATCCAAGGACCTTCTTATTAACTATACTACTGGATCAGATGGTAGATTCTTAACTGGTAATTAAACTCATATATTTTAGATTCTTAAAATATAATAGTGATTGAATATTAACACAAAACAAATAATTATAAGTATTAATATTAAGTGAACAATCTTGATAAATTGCTTAATTCGATTTATTAATTTTTCTAATACTCTGCAGAAATGAACTTGATTCAAACATGCAAAATAGTTCCTTTCCCAGTCGGGAAATTCTATACCCCAATCATGTGATTTATCTTTCCTTCTACAGAAATCATCACATGTAGAAGTCAAAGATTTACAGAATCCTTTCTAAAAATAAATAATTCACTGACTGCATTAGCGGAAGTATTGTAAACTTCATGAAAATCAGCTCTACCATTATTTCCTCTTGGTCATATGATTTGAGATGCTTTTAGATCTTTAACAAGTTTGTGGACTCATGCTTCTTCATCAATGGGGAGATAAAGGGACAAAAATGGAAGATATAAGAATACATTTGAGAAGAGGAAAATGACTTATTGTGCTAAACTGATAGTGAGATTGACATTTAAGTGATATTTAGTCAGATTAAATAATAAGTTAATAAATTTATTATTTTAAATTTAAAAATGAAAAATTGCAGAATAAATTGTGCTCAGTTTTTTAAATTTCCTGATTTGTTTTTTCAAGATATTTCAGCTTCCATGATCAGAGTATGACAAAAAGTATGTTAGTCAAAGTCAATAGCCATTTAACTGCCCACATAAGCTGGCTTCCTGCAGCTTTGAGGACATAAAAGAGTTAAAATGGACTGTGATGAACTTGTGCATTCCATCTGAAATGACAATATTGTGGTTAATGTGAAACCACAATGTTCATTGACTTCTATAGGTCACTTTATAAATTCAAACCATTGGTCTCTCAGCAAAAGATAGATGGTATAGTGAAAATAGATCAACACTCCTTCTGTGTCACTGGATGAGACAGGAAGTTCCAATATTCTCCTCCAAAGGTCTTATGAATTATTTGGTTGAGATTGCAAAATCATAGCCAGGAATCTGGCCGTAATTCAAAATAGCTTTAAGAAGGATTATACATTGGGACCAGGCTGAATTTTTGAAAGATTGTTTTTTGATCCTAGGATATGCTCAGTCACTTTAATCTAGTATCTATGTCTTGGAATTTGATTGTTGTAGTTGTTGCCACATCATTATAAATGAGAAAGGTATTCAGTCATGCTGAATGAGGATATTTATATGTAAATAGAAGATGTTTTGCTTTGGCAATACTACTATTCCTGGGATTAAAGTGTATATGATTTTTCAAGTGCTACAGTAGACCGAAAGAAAGAAAGAAAGAAAGAAAGAAATCATGATTTTAAAAGAACCAAAGACACTATGTGTTTTGAATTTTATAATTTATTTCTATTTTATGTCCAATATTTAGTGTTCAAAAAAACACAAAAGAATTAGAAGCACTTTACCTTACACAAATGATTCCATATGTGCATCCAAACCATTATTTTACAGTGATTATTTAAAGAAAAAGCTCTTCATCAAAATATTTTCTTGAGCATGTCTTGTCGACAATCCCAGTGTTTTATTAGTCTTTTTCTAAAGTGACATGATAAACCCTAATTTTGCAAATTAACTCAAAGCCTGATCTAACAACCTAACTAGAGTGACAGAAGTTAAAAACAATATGGGTAAGAATTAGACTCTGATAAAAAATTAAGTTAGAGTTTATTGTAAAAATTTCAAATCTCAAGTTCATCAAATGTTTAATGTTCATTTAACTTATTTGAGTATTCATTTAAAATTTTATGTTTAGAGAGAGAGAGACAGAGCATGAGCAGGGGAGGGGCACAAAGAGAGGGAGACAGAATCTGAAGCAGGCTCCAAGCTCTGAGTTTTCAGCATACAGCTTGAATCTGGGAACTGTGAGATCATGACCTGAGCTGAAGTTGGACGCTTAACCCACTGAGCCACCCAGGCGTCCTTTTTTGAGTGTTCATTTAGTACTTTCTATGTTCAAAGCAAGATAATGTAAGCTGGGAAGAAAATAAAGAGGCCTAAGGTACAGTCATTGCTCTCAAAGAACTTTCAAAGGAATAGGGGAAACACACACACAAAATTCTATGACATAAGATTAATTCTAGTCTCTTAGTAATGCTGCAAACACCATCTTTGACTCATACTTGTATACCTACTTTGGACCCTCACGTTGATTCCAGATTTACTCATAAGGGCAGAAAATATTTCAAATTTCCACCAAATATTTTTCCTTTGAGAGTTGTCTTATGACAAAATCTGTTTTAAAAAATTCCTAAAGTTTAAAACCACAATGAGATATCACCTCATGCCTGGTAGAGTAGCCATCATCAAAAAGACAAGAGAAAGCAAATGCTGGTATAGACTTGGAGAAAAGGGAACCCTTGTGTGTTGTTGGTGGAAATATAAATTCGTGCAGCCACTGTGGAAAACAGTAGGGAGGATCCTCAAAAAATTAAAAATAGAACTACCATACGATCCAGCAATTCCACTTCTAGGAATATATCCAAAGGAAATAAAAACACTAACTTGAAAAGATAGCTCACCCCCATGTTCATAGTGGCATTAATTAACAATAGCCAAGATATGGAAATAACCTAAGTGTCCATCAATGGATGAATGGACACACACACACACACACACACACACACACACGGGAATATTATCCAGCCACTAAAAAAAATAAAGGCAAGAAAATCCTACATTTTGCAGTAACATGGATAAATCTTGAAGGTATATACTAAGTGAAATAACACAGAGAAAGACAAATACTGTATGATCTCACTTACATATGGAATCTAAACAAACAAAAAACACACTAAAACAAAAAAACACTACATTCCTAGAGAAAGATATCAGATTTGTGGTTACCAAAGGTGGGAGGGAGGATGAAGGGGGAAATAGAGGCAGGTGTCAAAAAGGAATGAACTCACAGCTGCGAGAATAATAAGTACCTCAGATATAATATACAATATCAAGACTATGATTAACACTGCTATATGATATATAGGAAAGTTGTTATGATAGTAGTAGATCCTAAGGGTTCTTTCTCATCACAAGGAGAACATTTTTTTTTTGCTGTATGTATATGAGCTGATGGATGTTAACTAAAATTATTGTGGTAATCATATCACAGTATATGTAAATCAGACCATCATGCTGTACATCTTAAACTTATACAGTGATGTGTGTCAACTATTTCTCAATAAAACCAGAAAAAAAAACACTAAGCAGACATTTAGAAAATTCTGTTTGCCAATTAAGGCTTTAATAAAATTATATAATTAATAAAAAATTAAGTTTAAGAAAAAAGTTCTTAAAGCAATTTAAATATCTATTATCAAATATAAGTAAATGAATGTTGGATCATTTTTAACTGATATTTCAGAGTTAAAATATTGGGATTCTTATGGAGTCATGATTAAAATATATATTATGATTCAATAAAAATATTCCATATTCTACATTCTTGCAAAAAATTAGTTGTGTACTTTTAGAGTCACAACAATCTATTACTCTGTTTATACAATGGAGAGAAAATAATATTTTCCACACTCTTAATTATCAGATGTTCCATTCTATATAAAAAAGGCCTGTCAATGTACACTTTGGGGAAGGATGTTACTAACCTGTTTTTAATTCTTTGTGTTTTTTTTAGATTTGATTTTTAAGTAATCTCTACACCTAATATGGGGCTTGAACTTACAAACCCAAGGTCAAGAGTTGCATGCTCTGAGACAACTGAGCCAGCCAACTGCACCTAACCTATTCCCAGTTTTTGAGGCTCTATATAAATATTTGTTTGGTGCTACCATATATTTGTGGGTATAAGTTGAAATAAAAACATAAAAGGACATTTGGGAAGAAACCACCAGGCTAGTGAAATTCAACCAGTTTCCAGTGTCCCAATTAACATATGCCCTGGACTTACCAATAAAACTCTCGCAGTAGCTGCAATTTCAGGAATAGAGGGATGGTAAGAAAACTACCATCTGCAATCCAGACTCTGAAAGTGAGCTAAATACCAAAGTGAGACATGCTGAAGAAACAGCATGATCGTCTGAGAGACCACACCAGAGGGAAGATGCAGAAACATGCTGGAAACCCGCATACTGTATTCTCTTTAAACATTAATACCTAGCATATACAGAGCAAACAGTAAAGCCAGTCTGTTTTAGTTACTTATGATGGTTTATTGCTTATAACTGCATGCATTTGATACTACTGTACTTTCCTTTTACAGGTGAGGAAACAAAGCATTAGAGAGTTAAGTAACTTGCCCAAGGCGACCATGAACAAGAGCCAACATTCAAATCACTGTACTCTGAGCCAGCACATTCCACCTTCAAATTTTTAGGGATGTGTCAGCCATTATGGTCACACTATACTACATGTCTCTGTGGCATTCCAGTGTCAGGAATTCACAAGGAAAATGAACAGACAGGGCAACATAAACTAATGAAGAGTCATTATGGGATCATTATGGAGATCCCATATTCTTCCTGTTTATAAAGATACTGACAATATGGGGTCAGAGGTAGTGTAGTATAGAATTTATACTACATAGAGCATAGAATTCATAATCATGTTTTGCAAGTGCCTCCATGATGTGGAACTCAGAAAATCAATCCCAGTCTACTATTCACTTGAAAATTGGTATCCAAAGCCAATAGCTTTGGGTCCCATTCATTAAGATTAAGTTTCAGGGGCACCTGGGTGGCTCAGTCAGTTAAGCTTCCGATCTTGGTTTCAGCTCAGGTCATGATTTCACAGTTCATGGGCTCGAGCCCCATGTCCAGCTCTGGGCTGTCAGTGCAGAGCCTGCTTGGGATTCTCTGTCTCCCTCTCTCTCTGCCCTTTCCCTGCTTGCTCTCTATATTTCTCTCAAAATAAATAAACACTTTTTAAAAAGGTTAAGATTGAGATTAGAATATTGTCCTATGTGGTAGAGGAGTCTATAGACAGTGAAGGGCCTCAAGAGGACTACTGACAAAAAGGATGGGGAAATGTCATTGCCTTTTCAGTGAGAAAGATTTTTAAAAAGGTAAAGCCAATGCAATCTGCCTGGGGTCACCTCTCAGAGAGAGGAGAGCCAGTTCCAGACAAGAGGTCCTTTGTTCCTGGATTGTCTAGGACTAGCCTACACCAGTCCTGACTTTCTCTGGATAACGTAGATGCTTTTTCTTTTAAGAACCTTGTTCACTTTTGCATTATGTCCTTAATGCAAGGACATACTGTGTTTAATAGTGTGTTAAAAATACGTAAGGATAGATCTCCCCACTGGACTGCTTGAGGATAAGGACCATACCTTTTCATCTTTTGATGCCTAGCACCAAGCAGTGTGCCTACTGCACTGTGAGCATTCTGTATCTATTTCATGAATAAATGCAAAAATAAACCAATCAAAGCAATCAATGGAGAAAAGTCTTACTGAACATGGCAACCAAGGGTAACATATAGCTACTTAGGATTCAGAAAATGCCTCCCAGGGGCACCTGAGTGGCTCAGTCAGTTGAGAGTCCGAGTCTTGATTTCGGATGTGGTCATGGTCCCAGGGTTGTAGGATTGAGCCCTAGGCTACAGTTCCCCCACTGAGCACGGAGCCTGCTTAGGATACTCTCTCTCTCTTTCTCCCTTAGGGCCCTCTCCCCTGCTTGAACTATCTCTCTCTCTCTAAAATAATAATTTAAAAAATGCCATCCAATTTGTGGCACAAAGTTATCATTGACTACATTTTCAAATTTTGTAACATTTTATTACCTTTTAAGCAGCACTTATGATTGTACTAAAATGATAAAGTTAAAATGAACTGAGGCATATCATGTATTATAGTACAACAGAATGAAATCCTTGTTAAAAACATAAACTATATAGCCTATAACAACCCTTTTCAAACCTCAGTTTTCTCATCTGCCAAATGGAGATAACAAATTACTCATAATTCATTAAAGGTTTATCAGATTTTATATATAGCAATTTAAACTTGGCAAATGAAAATTCTATATAATTATAATTAGTATTAAATGTACTCCCTCAGAACATCAGAAACTAGTTACCTGTTCTTGCATAATACGTAATTGACACTTAGTAAGAAATTAGTTCACTTGTACAGCATATAATGGCCCATAATTCATTGGTTTATAAAAATAGATGTAGTTAGAGATAATGAGATAACTATCTAATAGGCAAGTTAAAAAGCATCTAGTTATCCAGTGGTGAAGACAACGCATATTAATGGAGTTGTTGGAGAATATCCTATCTTCCAGGAAGAAGGGAAAGGAAAGGAAGAATAATACCTTAGCATTTAATAAAGCCTGTGACATTCCAAACATTTTGCTAAGTAATATAATCGCATTTTTATTGAGTTCTCAACTATCCTATGAGATAGAAACACTTATCATCCGATTTGACAGAAGAAACCAATATTTAGTGAAGTTAACCCACTGGCCCAAGATTACAGAATGAGTAAGTGATAGAGCTTTTTTAAACCCAGGAATGCTGACTCCATTGCACTTTGCCACTATGAAATCAAGGAGATGGAATAAATAACAAAACATGTGAATTATTTCCTTCACTGTTACAACTTGGTTTTGTTTTTAATAGTTTGACTGGAATTTGGAGCCCATAGAACTGAGCCTCTGGGAACTTTAGCTTTAGCATTTCCCCCAAGTAACAACCTGAAAAAAATAGTATTGATTTGAGAAGCCTTAAAAGAAATCACATATCTACATGTTAACCACTTTAGAAGTAAAGGAATAGTTTGAGGGTGTTTCTTCAAATCATGTTTTTTTTAATTTAAAAATTTTTTTTAATGTTTATTTTTTATTTTTTGAGAAAGAGAGAGAGAGAGAGAGAGAGAGTGTGTGTGTGTGTGTGTGTGTGTGTGTGTGTGCGCGCGCAAGCAGGTGAGGTGCAGAGACAGAGGGAGACATAGAATCTGAAGCAGGCTCCAGGCTCTGAGCTGTCAGCACAGAGCTGGACGCCGGGCTTGAACTCACAAACCGCGAGATCGTGACCTTAGCCAAAGTCAGGCGCTTAACTAAGGCACCCAGATGCCCCACGTTTCCTTTTTTAAGATATTTCTTCAATTTTAATTTTTTCTATGTAAAATGTACACATGGTATAAAAATCAAATACTATTAAAAATGCTCCCCTCTTCCCATTCCCACTTCTCTCCACCATCCCCCCTCCAAATCCTATAGGCCAAAGCAACCACTTTTAAACATTAAACACATATTTTCAAATTGTAAATATATACTTTTTTAATATTACCCAATGATTTTATTATGGATGATATGTATGATGATTGACTCTCTTATACCACCTTACCTCCCTTAAAAAAAAAAATACACATTTGTCTCCCCCATCCAACCAATATGGTTATATCAAAATTTTTATTTGGATTAATAATTGGCATTTACTATATTATGACTACATAAATATTGTTTACTATTGAGCAAAATGGTATATTCCAATTATTTCCTCTTTCATTAACCTTTTTGTTTTTCCTAGAGTTCTTAAGAGTTCTTAGAGTTCTTGCTTTCCTAGAGTTTTTCCTAGAGTTCACTGATTTCACATTGGTTTAGTTTTCTATGTACTTATGGATATTTTTTTCTCCAGAAGCTGTAACAGATTTGCCAAATGCTCATTAATTTTTTAAAAAGTTCATTTATTTTGAGAGAGAGAGAGAGTGTGTGCATGAGCAGGGGAAGGGCAGAGAAAGAGAGAGAATCCCAAGCAGGCTCTGCACTGTCAGTGAGGAGCTTGAAGCAGAGCCCAAACTCATGAACTGTGAGATCATGACCTGACCCGAAAGCAGGAGTTGGATGCTTAACTGACTAAGCCACCCAGACACCCTGCTTATTAATTTTTTTTAGAGGTTTATGCAAATCAAAAAATCCATTCCTTTTACATTTTTTTAAAGCCCTCCCTCCCACAGCTTCCTGATTCAACCTGGATTAGTTGCTCTCTCCAAACCTAATATCTATTGGTCACTCTTTCCTTCACTTCTTCTCTTTGGTTGAGTTGTTTTCTGGACTCCATGATTATTTATCTCTTGGTTTGCTTTCTGGTTCTTTTGCTCTTTCATGATGAAAGATTTTGATTTTGATAGGTTTCTGGAGAAAGGACAGGAAAGTACCCACATTTTCAATCTGTTATATTTAACTAGAAATCCTTAAATCACGTTTTCTTCGGAGACTACTTACATTGAGTTAGCTTTTTATAATGGGATTAGACTTATTGTCTTCATTCACTAAAAAAAAAAAAGAAAAAAAATCATGAGTGTAACTGCAATTTAACATAATCACCAGCAGTGTTAACATCTAAGTGAATAGATTATGTGTATAATATGATCATTATAGCTACATGCTATACAGTTATATAATTTCTGAGTGCCCTGAAGTTAGCTGAAGTGAAGGCAAAATATTTCATGCTACTTTTCAGAATCTATATAAGGAATTGAAATGTTTGGGTAAAAAGCAAACTCTATTCAAAAAAAAAAAAAAAAGAAAGAAAAGAAAAGAAAAGCAAACTCTAGTCAACTTTATTCTTTCCAACACAATTTTTTTTCTCCAATACATAAAGCTTTGTTGCAATCAGTGGCTGTTTCCTCTGCTGAATATGGTGGAATCAACATCATTATCACTAAAAGTAGTAAAAGTAGCTTCCTCATTACTAAAAACAACTTACTGCCATATTAACTCACAAAGTAGTTATAATTTTATATTAGATTTTCAATCAAAAATTAAGTAGGGATTTAGACATTAAATAGGACTATAAATAGGACAAAAATGAAACACATTAAGATAAAGCAATAAATATAGTCCACATTTCATTTCTGACTCAGGGGTTGTATATATTCAAGAATTCAGAAGTTTTCATAATTTAGAATTTACTGTATATCATATAATAACAGAAACTGATGCAGCACTTTGTAATCAGCAATATTTCTACATAAAAATGTATGAATATTAACACAAAGTGGAAACATGGAGACTGTAAATAGCTTCACATCCATTCAAATTAGGTTTTAGTGCCAAACTCACAAACTTTCCATTTTCAAACTTAATTGCAGGTAAGAGATCATGAACTATGATTAAAGGAGACACCAAATTATGATTACCAGTAGACTGTCTGCCTACAAAACCTCAGAAGATTAACTAGAAAATTATAATAGGAATTTATAAAGGGGACTACAAAAGATAGAGCAAAAAATAAGAATCACTATAAGAATCAAATAAGAATCAAAATAAGAGGAGACTTAGTTTCTACAGGTAAAGCTTTGAGAAAGGATTCCTTTCCTGTAACTATCAGTGGAGAAATAATCAACTCACGTCTTTTTTTCCCTAATAATAACATTAGGTTGAGTCTACTGTACAAGAGTCACGGAAGGGTTTTGAGGAAAAGAAACTGAAATAACTATTTTTTTAATTTTTATTCATTTTTTATTTTTAGAGAGAGAGAGAGACAGAGGGAGGGTGCCCACACATAAGCAGGAGAACAGGCCCAGCGTGGGGAAGGGCAGAGGGAGAATCTTAAGCAGGCTCCACACTCAGCACAGAGCCTGAAATGGGGCTCCATCCTATGACCCTGGGATCATGATGTGAGCTGAAATCAAGAGTGGAGCACTGAAACTGACTGAGCCACCCAGCGAACCCAGAAATAACTATTATTTAAATAAATCTATCAAGTACTTCTAGGTAAATGGTATAAGGAAACAGCAAAGTCCTTTAAGAGTTAAAATCTGGAGCACCTGGGTGACTCAGTTGGTTAAGCTTCTGACTCTTGATTTCAGTTTAGGTCATGATCTCATGGTTTGTGAGTTTCAGCCATACATCAGGCTCTACACTGACAGTGCGGAGCCTGCTTGGGATTCTCTCTCTCCCTCTCTCTCTGCCCTTCCCCTGCTCCTGCTCGCACATGCATTCTTTCTCTCTCTCTCTCAAAATAAATAAATAAACTTAAAAAAATGGGGGGGGGGCCTAAAATATAAGACATCAGTTACAACAAAAATGGAGGCATTTAGTGCAGGATTAAATAAAAAACATTCTATAATTACAGGGCTCTGAATCCTGTGTACTTTGTTCTCATTTTGAATTTATGTAACTTACCCTACCTGCTTCTCCCCTGCAGGTATTTGAGATGATCTCCCTGTACTGAAGACCTTGCAGGAAAGACCTGGAGAGGAGCTGCCAAACTGTGAGCTCTTGAGCACCCTCCACATAGTGCATCCTTAAGTCAGTGCTTCTTTACCTCAGCTACAGGTTAGAATCCTTTGTCAAAATGCTTCCAGGGAGCTTTCAAAATCCCAGTGCACAACTAAACCAGTTTCTAATAGTTGGGCCCAAACATCAGGATTTCTGAAACCTTCTCAAGAGAATATGAAAGTATAGCCAAGATGAAAAACAACTGAGAGTCAAGGGAAAAGCCACAGGATGTGATGGCCATGCATCGAGATTATGCATGTAAGTTCATGGCAATGGAGCAAGAACTACCAGACAGTACCCTTAGAGATGCCTCAATACAATGCTACCTGGGTGTCTGGGTACAATTGTGGAGTAATTAAGGCATTTTTCTGATTTCCTCTGCTGTTGAACTCTTAACAGTTTAGAATAGGAACTAAACTGAAAGAAAAGGAATGAGCAAACCAAGATTTACCTGAAGCTGAAGTTCTGATGTAGACACAGCTGTTTTTTTTTTTTTTAGGTTTAATAACTCCCATGTTGCTAAAATCTACAGTCCGGTACTAATAGCTGATAGACCAATCTTCCAAATAACGAAAGAACTTCTAATTTTTTTCGCAACAATTAAAAAGAACTAATAAAAAAGTCTTTGCATTTTTCTTTTCTAGTATTTTATTTAGTTTCAGTTCCAGCTACTCTGCTCAAACTTCTGTGTCTGTATTAGTGTGTAAAAATCTTACATTTTTTGGTTATTTATGTTCCTAAGTTTCCTAAGGTAAGCAGCTAGGCTACAACGAATACCCTTAGGTCATTGGCAAAATACCCTTAGGTCTAGAAAGTAAATTTGGATTTTCAAATGGAAACTATCTTCAGAATTTATGCGTTTCTTCCACAACTTGTATGTTGAGTATTTTCCCAGGAACTTGGTTTTCTTTTGTTGACTTTAAAGTCTGTTTCACTAGAACTGCTCCCAACCTACCTGTGGAATGATCTAAATTTTTGGTGCTAAAAATAAAAATTAGTACTTTTCCATTAGGATTATTAGGATGATTAAAGACTAATTCACACACACACACACACACACACACACACACACACACACACACTTAACAGCCAGTGAAAAGAAAACCCAAAAGAACTTTGACTTTGTCTCTATCAATTTATCCAACTCAAAGCTGCAGAGTTTAACCAGAACCAGCCCAGTCACCAACCAATAGAAAAACTTAAAATGTTCATTTATTTATTTTGAGAAAAAGAGTGTGTGGGGAAGGGGGAGGGGCAGAGAGAGGGAGAGAGAAAATCCCAAGCAGGTTCCATGCTGTCAGTACAGAGCCCAACCCGGAGCTTGAAATCACCAACCATGATATCATGACCTGAGCCAAGATCGAGAGTCAGATGTTTAACCAACTGAGCCACCCAGGCACCCCTAGAAAAACCATTTGATTCTCTACATTCAAATTCTGTGACAGATCCAAGCCATGAATACCGTATTGGTAAAATTTGCTACTTCCAAACACAAAGACTCTTTGCTTATGTCCACATGTCTTATTTGGGAAGTCAACAGATTAGTCCTTATTTGGAAAGAAACCTAACCGGAACCTTCCAACTGGATTTTCCTTTCCTCTTCCATTCACTAACTACTTTTGGGTAGGCAAATGCACACATGTATATGGGTAACACATAAAGGCTAAAAGGGTGGCTAAAAGGTTGACACCATTGTTTTATTAACAAATATAACTCAAAGTAATTAAATAAGGACATATAGTAAAATAAACATTCCAGTGACCGTTAGACTGAAAGGTTCTGCTTTACAAATTAAAGGGAGAACAATACAATTACATGATAGTGCTTGTACAGACTTGCTGAATATGCGATGAATCCCTGACCAGCCAGCCAGTTGTCTCATCTCTTCTATCCCAGAAAAGATTGAAAAGAATAGGACAGCTGTAGTGTCCTGACTTTGAGACTTACTGGTGAATGGAATGACAGATGTAGAGACAGTGCCCCAAAGTGGGCAGGACCTCATCCCTGACAAACAAAAGAGGATGACAGTCCTGGAGCCCCATTTACTTCAATAAAATTTTCTTTTTAAACCAGCTGTCTTTATATATATATATATATATTACTTAACTATATTTTATATCTATATATATAAATATAGATAGATAAAAACATAGATAGATCTATCTAAGATACTGGTACAAGGCAGTATTTGCTGATTAGGTCTCAGAACACCATTTTACCTGATAATCCAAGCCAAACACCAACAATAGTTTTCCCTAACTCATTATTATTACCTTTTAATCCTATCTATACTTTACTAGATATACATTGTATGCTATTGCTCCATCTATAGCTTTATCATGTGTCAAATAAAAAGGGTTGCTCTAGTCTCATCTTAGATTTACGCATCAAAAATCTGAAAAGTAAAATTTTTTATTTGCAAAATGTTCCATATCTGTTACACGTATCTTCTTATAATCCACCAAAGACCCCTAGTTTTGTCTTCTTGCAATTCCCTATTGACCCAAAGTAAGGATTTGTACCCCTCATTAAACACATATTCAATTCTTTACCATATGTTGTGTTGGTGACTTCCTGCACTTTTGCTCTCCTACTCTGGGACTGTAAATATCTTGAAATCAGTCATCTATTGTTTATGTTTGTCTAAAGTAGGTGCTTGATTAATAGGACAATTCAAATACTTTATCTCATTGGATCCTCAGAGCCATCTTGTGGAGTTGGTAGGGCAAATAATATCCTTATTTTATAAATGAACAAACTGAGGCTCCAGAGTTTAAGTGATGTGTCACCTAATCTAATATAGAGAATTATAGTGAAACTGGAAATAGAAACCAGGTTTTCAATGTATAATCCGATATTTATTATATTTATAGCTTCTCCAAATGTATGGAAAAGTATATCAATTATGTAAGTGTTTTTATTCTCAACTTCTTTCAGTTGATCAATAAAAACAAATTTGCCAGGGGCAGAGACAATAAACCATTAGTAGTTGTCAAAAAACATGTATTGTAATTTAGGTCCTACATTTCTGAAGCTTAAATTCTGATTAAAACTATTCATAATGCAGTTGTTTGTTTAATAGGATTAACACAACCACCAATACTTTTGTTTTGCCTTGACAAATAGCTTTAGAAGATGAAGACTTTATTAAAACACAGTAAAAAGACATGTTAAAATGTGAACTACATAAGAATAAAAGAAAACATTAAATTACATTTAAATAATCAAAGTAACAGTGATTCTGACCCAAGGAGGTAATTGTATGTATAAAATTTAATGTTCCTGCTAATTTTTACATAAAGCTGTATGAATTTCGCACCTAAAAACCTGCATAAATTCATTGACATTTATTTGTAAAATGGTTTTAAGCTCCAGGAATTTCATGCAGTTAGAAGTTGACTTTCTATAGAAGAGAGTAATGCTAATGAGTGAATATTAAGCATCAGGCATAAATATATAATTATATACATTTCCAAAAGTGGGATAAATCACACATTAAGTTATGTCATAACTCAAGGACTTGTAAGAGGCAAGATGATGTACTTGATAGTCTTTGGATAATTAATTTTAATTAACATGCCTATATTATAAAAATATGAGAATATTTTAAATTAGGAATGTAAAAATATTCAATACAGGAAAAATATGGATCTTTAAAGCTAGAGGCAACCATTGGAAAGAGGAGAGGTTTTACTTCTTCTGCGTACCCATTAAAGCAAGGTCTAGACATTCATAATTATACCAATTAATTGGCCATTTTGACTAAATTATGTAAATGGTCTATATACACTTCTCAAAGTACATAACTGCCAATGCTCTTTTCACTTTGGTCAAGTCTACACTAGCTAGCAAAATGAAGTGGATAATTAAGACAATTATTCTGATAATTTAGATCAAACATTAATTAAGGTAAAAGCAGATTAATTTTTTTTGGGGGGGGGACAAGCTTGGATTGGAATATAAATGTTCCTTTTGTGTTCCACAAGCGTGTCGAAATGCTTTTTGTTTTTTTAAAATTGTTTTTGAAATCTGATTTCAAAACGCTTAGTATATATTGTTTCTACATCAAATCCTTAATCAGAATCTCAGGTTCTTAAGTTCCCAAGATACCTAGGTAATAGAATAAATAGCATTTTAGGATTGTTTGTACCAGCATCGGTATAAAACTCATTTCCTAAGTTCATAGACAATACTGATAACACTTATTCTGAATTCAAAAATAAAGTCATTGGAATGCTTTTTAAAAAGCAACAATAAGAATATATTCTTTACATTGGCATTATAGTTAAGTAGAATGCTCTTTTACCAAAAGTGTGCTGAAGCATCTAGAAGTGAAGTACAATGATGTTCATAATTTAAACGGGTGGGGGACAGAAGTATATGCATGTACATGAAATAACAAACAAGCAAACAAATAATTATATCCTATATCTACATATCTATTCCGACATAGTATGTCAATATCTATCTACCTACCTAAAGAAAGAGAGAGAGAGAGAGAGAACATGTAAGCAATTGCCCCAAAAATGTTAAACGATGTTAGCTTAGATGAATATGGGTGTTCACTAAAGTT
The DNA here is from genome assembly GCF_018350215.1 of Panthera leo. Lineage (NCBI taxonomy): Eukaryota > Metazoa > Chordata > Mammalia > Carnivora > Felidae > Panthera > Panthera leo. Next base: position 112,050,345 of record NC_056680.1, on the reverse strand, counting down.
AAATGTTTCATTTACTATTATTTCAACTTTTCTGTAGGTTTGAAAAATTTCAAAATATAAAATTGGGGGAAATATACATTTTAAGCCTCACATGAAATAACTAATAAATATTCAATACCCATCAAACCCCCATGAATATGATACCCCTGAGATTGAAAATTCTACAGTACCTCATTTCTTAAAACCATACTGTGAAATCTATACTAAAGATGCTTTCCAATAGGCCTTAAGTGAGCACTTTAAAATATTCCCAAGGTTTCCCATGCAGGGTATAGTTAAAGAGCATTCCACTTGAGATCCTTGCCTGAAAGGCCCTATAGAATTGCAAAGTATCATTATTAAGCAAATGTTCCTGGGCCCTTGGGTGGTTCACTTAAAACACATTTCACTGTATTGAATATTCAATGCCAAAAGCACACTGTTCAGTGTTAAGATTTGCAATTTAAACCCAGTTGGGAGAAGTAAAAGGTTCTTGTAATTTGCCTATACTGTATTGCACTGATGTAGTAGCTTTCATTGATAATTAAGTTCCAAAAATATGAGTTAGATTGTGTGAACAATGGAGGAAAGCTAACCTTTCTATTATAGCCTCAGCTCTTGACTTCTTGTATTTAAGATTACAGATGCTCCATTAAATCGATTTTGTGTTTAATCTCCTCTTGAAAAACAGTGAATGCAAGTCTCCAACTTTCTTTCCTCTGAGCAAACCCAAGTATTTGACAATGAAAACTACAAGGCTCAAACCAGATGATTAACAACGCCCACTGGGGATAAGAAAAGTTTAGCTTGTCTCTTTTGGGGTAGTTCTCCTCAACTAACTCTCACTGGATTTGAATGTCAAAATATATTTCACATTAGATTTTCAAATAATTTTTTGGAGGAATCAAATTTGAGAGGGCAGGGGGTGCATTTAAAGTGATAATATTGTGTTCCCTTTAAATAAATACATATGTTTTAAAACATCAGAGAATTTTTCATATGTAATGTGACTTAAAAAAAAGTTTCAATCAAATCTCTGCTTGTCATCCACTTCTTTTCCCTGGTTAAAAAAAAAAAAAAAAAAAAAAAAAAGGAGGTCCCTCAGTAAAATATAAACAATAAAAATATCCAGAACAAAGGACTGAACAAAATGAAAACCCATAAAGAAGAGAGGCAGGAGATTGTCATTACATCAGAAGAAAATTACTTGATTTCCTTTTGAATTTGTGCTGGAGCGTTGAGACCCATCTCCTTGGCTCCCGCTCTGAAAGAGGGGAAATGGCCAGCTGAGCGGTGGCTTCCTCGGATCCACTCACTTTCTCAAGCACCACTGGCGCTGGGGTTATACTCCAGCATTTGGTGAGTTTCGAATTTAGAGCTTCATAAAATCTAGTCCATACTCGATATAGAGCTTACCTTCAAAAGATTTGAAACTACCTTGGGAATGAGAGCACAAGCAGTGCACTTAGGGTCTTTGTGGGAGACCTCCCCACTTCTACAGTAAGGGAGTGGGGAGGCAGGCAGGAGTTGCAGTGACTCTCTAGCGTGGTACCGGGATCCGCAGCTTCAGCATCACGTGGGAACTAGTTAGAAATGCAAATTATCAGTTCCCACCCCTAGACTTACTTAAGCAGAAACTCTGGGGATGGGGCCCAGCAATCTGCGTTTTAACTAGCCCTTTGGGTGATTCTGATATATTCCCGCTGACAGAGAAACAAGAATATAAATTTTTAAAAAGAGCTTTCAAGTCCAGTCAAGACCTGGAGTGGGAGACCAGCAGAACAGGAGATTCAACTATTACCCGGGTCGGTTGGGTCCCAGGCCGCCTGACCTGTCCGCGACCCCCTCCCGCACACACGCCCCCCGCGGTCGCAGCCCCCCCTCCCACCGCCCGCCTCCCTCCGCCCCCCAGGCTGCGCCGGCCGCCCAGCAAGAGTCGGGTCGGGGGCCGGGGGACGCGGCGGGCCCCTCCCGCAGCCGCGCGTGCCGGTCGCAGCCCCCTCCCGCCCGGACTGCCCCTTTGTCCGCCCCGAGGGCGGCACCTTCCCGCCCGCTGGGTGTGCGAGCCCTCGGGGGGTGGGAGAGGAGGAGGGACAGGGGAGGGAAAGAGGAGGAGCGGGGCGGGCTGCTGAGTGCAGGGGTGGGGAGCCGCGCCGCACACCCGACTACCGGCCCGGCCGGCCTTCGGAAAGGGGCTTTTGTGGCCCGCCCGGGAGTCCGCGCGAAACTACCGCTCGGAGGCGGGGTGGCGCCTCCCCCTTGGCGGGAGCCGGCGCGGCCTTCCCGGCCCGAGAGCGCGGCAGCCGACGGCGTCCGGGCCGGCGGAGAGCGGAGCCGGCGGCGGTGCTCGGCGGGAGAGCGCGGCTAAGCGGAGGGGAGGGCCGGAGGGTGGGGCGGGGCGGGGCTGGGCCGGGCGGCGGCGGAGCGCTGCGCCCGCGCCTCCGCCTCCCGCGCCCGCGCCCGCCGCAGCTCCGGGTCGCGCAGGCGGGCGGCCAGGGACGCGTGTGCCCCCCCGCGGGCGGCCTGCTCCCGGGGCCGGAAGGTGCGAGGCCGCGCGGGCCTGCGCGCTAGGGCTGCGGCGGCTGACGAGCGGGCCCCGGGACGGCCGGCAGTCGCGGGTGGGGGGCGAGAGGAGGACGGAAGGGAAGGGAGGGAGTGGCGAACCGGGAAGAAAGGGGAGTGCAAATATTGTGACTGTTGGGTACGGAAGCTATCCGTGGAGCTGTCGGAGATCCCCACTCCTCGCTCTCGGAAGACTGCCGGGACGCCCGACGGCCCCTGCAAGACAGCCTACAAGGCTCCACAAGACCACCGTCACTCATTTCTTCCCGATCCTGCGACGGGTGGGAAAGTTGTCCATTAGGCACCTTTTACTCTAGTTTTCTCAAGGACAGGGTATTAATTAAACTGACTTCTTGGGAAGCTTCGGCTCCTGGGCGGTTGCCAGCTACTATTGCCCGCTGAAGTAAGGGGCGACCCTGTCTCCCTTCTATGCCCCCACCCAATCCTTCTGCTGTACCCTTGCGTTTTTCGTTGCCAGTCTCCTGACCTGATCCCTTAGATGGCCATAGAACAGAAAAGGGACACAAGATGAATGGTAAACTCTGTAGGTGAAAACACCCCGGGTATACTAGAAGCCGAAAGCAGGAGCATCTCTGAAGTTGTCAGGACGATTAATCACGGGAACCGGCGGACCTTCTCTGGTTCTTGTGTCCGCTGCGGCCTCAGCGAGCCCAGCCCCTGCTTGGAACACTCGGTCCGCAAGGTTCTTGTCTCCAACTGAATTATGAACTGGGACACACCAGGCCTTTTAAAAGGCAACATTGGGTTGTGATTTCCTCCCGCAGACTTCTAAACCTACAATTTTCCCACCTATTTCTAACCGTTTTGGAATTTCTAGTCTTAAATCTTCGGTAACCAACGGGTGGGAAATTCGAATTAGCGAAGCTTAAGAAAAAAATCAGTTTTGACTCGATTGGTAAATCAACAGCAAAACAACCTAATAAAACCAGATGTGATACCTAAGGCTTGTGTTGAAAATTTAAATACCATATATTAATTGGCTAAGTTTCAGTTAAATCTGCTAAGAGCTATTAAAACACAAATTGAGCAAAACACTCTTTAATTCCCTAATACCAGTCCATCAATAAAATCCATAGGCAGGTGTCTTTTAGCAACAACAAACAATACTTCTTTTGGTTTAACTTTGGCTCTTGTTAGAGTCCCATTTGGTAAGTATGCCAAAATTACAGAAATCATTTCTGTCTTCTTTTTGCTCTCTAAGCTTAGAGGACTTCTTAAACCCAAGCAGAAAAAAAGGTTTGAAGTGGGTTCATTAGTCCTTCTAACATTTTTATTTTTATCCAGAAAGCTTCAAATAAACTGACCTTGGACAGTACCAGTCAAATAGTCTGGGTTTGAAGCAACTGGTTTTTTTTTTTTTTTTTTTTTTTTTTCTAGTTTAAAGGGGTGTATGGGAAGTGTGGGGATTCTGCCTATGTTGGAATGGGTATCGTCTAGAAAACTACTTGAAGCATCATGTACAGAAAAATGAGAACTTTCTGTTAATACTGCCCTTTAGAAGGTAATGGACATTTCATTACAGGACTGTAAATGCTGAGTGTAGACCCCAAAGTCGAGGGCTTTTGTTCTTCCGGTGTTGGCTTTCTTCAGTTTTGTTCAAAAATCAATGTGTTTGCCTTATGAGACCCCACTGAAAAATGTTTTTAGAGCAATTATACACATGACAATAATCAGCTTATTTCTTTTATGTTAAGAAACGATGCAAAAAACTAAGAAAGAAACTTTTAAATAAAGACAGGAGAGGGAAAGAGGGACTACATAGGCTACTGCAGGTTAAGTGCAAACACTTCAAGAGGAAGGAGTTTGATCCTCACTCTCTCACTCTTTAAGTCCTGGAGTCTTGGCCCTTGCTTTGAATTAAAATGGGACAGCCTTCTTTGGTGGCCAGCAAGGTCCTTGTTATTTAAGATGGAGAACCATCAAGGCAAGGTGGGGGGAGGGGTGATGCTAAGTGTTCGGGAGAAAAGAAACTGCGAAACAATTCAGAAAGTTGGAATGTTCCGGTGAGAGGATTGAGGAAAATTGCGTTCTCGTATCTGAGCAGCCTTTATTACTTTTCCAGAGTCCATGATCAAGAATAAAGATTGCATTTCCTTTCAAAAAGTGAAGTGCAAGAGTCAATACTTGTCAAGCCTTAGAAACCCGTTCCCTGTTCCGTCGAGATGGG